>NC_092609.1:6518659-7914574 GCF_047663525.1 Anas platyrhynchos | reverse complement strand
AACCCTAACCCTAACCCTAACCCTAACCCTAACCCTAACCCTAACCCTAACCCTAACCCTAACCCTAACCCTAACCCTAACCCTAACCCTAACCCTAACCCTAACCCTAACCCTAACCCTAACCCTAACCCTAACCCTAACCCTAACCCTAACCCTAACCCTAACCCTAACCCTAACCCTAACCCTAACCCTAACCCTAACCCTAACCCTAACCCTAACCCTAACCCTAACCCTAACCCTAACCCTAACCCTAACCCTAACCCTAACCCTAACCCTAACCCTAACCCTAACCCTAACCCTAACCCTAACCCTAACCCTAACCCTAACCCTAACCCTAACCCTAACCCTAACCCTAACCCTAACCCTAACCCTAACCCTAACCCTAACCCTAACCCTAACCCTAACCCTAACCCTAACCCTAACCCTAACCCTAACCCTAACCCTAACCCTAACCCTAACCCTAACCCTAACCCTAACCCTAACCCTAACCCTAACCCTAACCCTAACCCTAACCCTAACCCTAACCCTAACCCTAACCCTAACCCTAACCCTAACCCTAACCCTAACCCTAACCCTAACCCTAACCCTAACCCTAACCCTAACCCTAACCCTAACCCTAACCCTAACCCTAACCCTAACCCTAACCCTAACCCTAACCCTAACCCTAACCCTAACCCTAACCCTAACCCTAACCCTAACCCTAACCCTAACCCTAACCCTAACCCTAACCCTAACCCTAACCCTAACCCTAACCCTAACCCTAACCCTAACCCTAACCCTAACCCTAACCCTAACCCTAACCCTAACCCTAACCCTAACCCTAACCCTAACCCTAACCCTAACCCTAACCCTAACCCTAACCCTAACCCTAACCCTAACCCTAACCCTAACCCTAACCCTAACCCTAACCCTAACCCTAACCCTAACCCTAACCCTAACCCTAACCCTAACCCTAACCCTAACCCTAACCCTAACCCTAACCCTAACCCTAACCCTAACCCTAACCCTAACCCTAACCCTAACCCTAACCCTAACCCTAACCCTAACCCTAACCCTAACCCTAACCCTAACCCTAACCCTAACCCTAACCCTAACCCTAACCCTAACCCTAACCCTAACCCTAACCCTAACCCTAACCCTAACCCTAACCCTAACCCTAACCCTAACCCTAACCCTAACCCTAACCCTAACCCTAACCCTAACCCTAACCCTAACCCTAACCCTAACCCTAACCCTAACCCTAACCCTAACCCTAACCCTAACCCTAACCCTAACCCTAACCCTAACCCTAACCCTAACCCTAACCCTAACCCTAACCCTAACCCTAACCCTAACCCTAACCCTAACCCTAACCCTAACCCTAACCCTAACCCTAACCCTAACCCTAACCCTAACCCTAACCCTAACCCTAACCCTAACCCTAACCCTAACCCTAACCCTAACCCTAACCCTAACCCTAACCCTAACCCTAACCCTAACCCTAACCCTAACCCTAACCCTAACCCTAACCCTAACCCTAACCCTAACCCTAACCCTAACCCTAACCCTAACCCTAACCCTAACCCTAACCCTAACCCTAACCCTAACCCTAACCCTAACCCTAACCCTAACCCTAACCCTAACCCTAACCCTAACCCTAACCCTAACCCTAACCCTAACCCTAACCCTAACCCTAACCCTAACCCTAACCCTAACCCTAACCCTAACCCTAACCCTAACCCTAACCCTAACCCTAACCCTAACCCTAACCCTAACCCTAACCCTAACCCTAACCCTAACCCTAACCCTAACCCTAACCCTAACCCTAACCCTAACCCTAACCCTAACCCTAACCCTAACCCTAACCCTAACCCTAACCCTAACCCTAACCCTAACCCTAACCCTAACCCTAACCCTAACCCTAACCCTAACCCTAACCCTAACCCTAACCCTAACCCTAACCCTAACCCTAACCCTAACCCTAACCCTAACCCTAACCCTAACCCTAACCCTAACCCTAACCCTAACCCTAACCCTAACCCTAACCCTAACCCTAACCCTAACCCTAACCCTAACCCTAACCCTAACCCTAACCCTAACCCTAACCCTAACCCTAACCCTAACCCTAACCCTAACCCTAACCCTAACCCTAACCCTAACCCTAACCCTAACCCTAACCCTAACCCTAACCCTAACCCTAACCCTAACCCTAACCCTAACCCTAACCCTAACCCTAACCCTAACCCTAACCCTAACCCTAACCCTAACCCTAACCCTAACCCTAACCCTAACCCTAACCCTAACCCTAACCCTAACCCTAACCCTAACCCTAACCCTAACCCTAACCCTAACCCTAACCCTAACCCTAACCCTAACCCTAACCCTAACCCTAACCCTAACCCTAACCCTAACCCTAACCCTAACCCTAACCCTAACCCTAACCCTAACCCTAACCCTAACCCTAACCCTAACCCTAACCCTAACCCTAACCCTAACCCTAACCCTAACCCTAACCCTAACCCTAACCCTAACCCTAACCCTAACCCTAACCCTAACCCTAACCCTAACCCTAACCCTAACCCTAACCCTAACCCTAACCCTAACCCTAACCCTAACCCTAACCCTAACCCTAACCCTAACCCTAACCCTAACCCTAACCCTAACCCTAACCCTAACCCTAACCCTAACCCTAACCCTAACCCTAACCCTAACCCTAACCCTAACCCTAACCCTAACCCTAACCCTAACCCTAACCCTAACCCTAACCCTAACCCTAACCCTAACCCTAACCCTAACCCTAACCCTAACCCTAACCCTAACCCTAACCCTAACCCTAACCCTAACCCTAACCCTAACCCTAACCCTAACCCTAACCCTAACCCTAACCCTAACCCTAACCCTAACCCTAACCCTAACCCTAACCCTAACCCTAACCCTAACCCTAACCCTAACCCTAACCCTAACCCTAACCCTAACCCTAACCCTAACCCTAACCCTAACCCTAACCCTAACCCTAACCCTAACCCTAACCCTAACCCTAACCCTAACCCTAACCCTAACCCTAACCCTAACCCTAACCCTAACCCTAACCCTAACCCTAACCCTAACCCTAACCCTAACCCTAACCCTAACCCTAACCCTAACCCTAACCCTAACCCTAACCCTAACCCTAACCCTAACCCTAACCCTAACCCTAACCCTAACCCTAACCCTAACCCTAACCCTAACCCTAACCCTAACCCTAACCCTAACCCTAACCCTAACCCTAACCCTAACCCTAACCCTAACCCTAACCCTAACCCTAACCCTAACCCTAACCCTAACCCTAACCCTAACCCTAACCCTAACCCTAACCCTAACCCTAACCCTAACCCTAACCCTAACCCTAACCCTAACCCTAACCCTAACCCTAACCCTAACCCTAACCCTAACCCTAACCCTAACCCTAACCCTAACCCTAACCCTAACCCTAACCCTAACCCTAACCCTAACCCTAACCCTAACCCTAACCCTAACCCTAACCCTAACCCTAACCCTAACCCTAACCCTAACCCTAACCCTAACCCTAACCCTAACCCTAACCCTAACCCTAACCCTAACCCTAACCCTAACCCTAACCCTAACCCTAACCCTAACCCTAACCCTAACCCTAACCCTAACCCTAACCCTAACCCTAACCCTAACCCTAACCCTAACCCTAACCCTAACCCTAACCCTAACCCTAACCCTAACCCTAACCCTAACCCTAACCCTAACCCTAACCCTAACCCTAACCCTAACCCTAACCCTAACCCTAACCCTAACCCTAACCCTAACCCTAACCCTAACCCTAACCCTAACCCTAACCCTAACCCTAACCCTAACCCTAACCCTAACCCTAACCCTAACCCTAACCCTAACCCTAACCCTAACCCTAACCCTAACCCTAACCCTAACCCTAACCCTAACCCTAACCCTAACCCTAACCCTAACCCTAACCCTAACCCTAACCCTAACCCTAACCCTAACCCTAACCCTAACCCTAACCCTAACCCTAACCCTAACCCTAACCCTAACCCTAACCCTAACCCTAACCCTAACCCTAACCCTAACCCTAACCCTAACCCTAACCCTAACCCTAACCCTAACCCTAACCCTAACCCTAACCCTAACCCTAACCCTAACCCTAACCCTAACCCTAACCCTAACCCTAACCCTAACCCTAACCCTAACCCTAACCCTAACCCTAACCCTAACCCTAACCCTAACCCTAACCCTAACCCTAACCCTAACCCTAACCCTAACCCTAACCCTAACCCTAACCCTAACCCTAACCCTAACCCTAACCCTAACCCTAACCCTAACCCTAACCCTAACCCTAACCCTAACCCTAACCCTAACCCTAACCCTAACCCTAACCCTAACCCTAACCCTAACCCTAACCCTAACCCTAACCCTAACCCTAACCCTAACCCTAACCCTAACCCTAACCCTAACCCTAACCCTAACCCTAACCCTAACCCTAACCCTAACCCTAACCCTAACCCTAACCCTAACCCTAACCCTAACCCTAACCCTAACCCTAACCCTAACCCTAACCCTAACCCTAACCCTAACCCTAACCCTAACCCTAACCCTAACCCTAACCCTAACCCTAACCCTAACCCTAACCCTAACCCTAACCCTAACCCTAACCCTAACCCTAACCCTAACCCTAACCCTAACCCTAACCCTAACCCTAACCCTAACCCTAACCCTAACCCTAACCCTAACCCTAACCCTAACCCTAACCCTAACCCTAACCCTAACCCTAACCCTAACCCTAACCCTAACCCTAACCCTAACCCTAACCCTAACCCTAACCCTAACCCTAACCCTAACCCTAACCCTAACCCTAACCCTAACCCTAACCCTAACCCTAACCCTAACCCTAACCCTAACCCTAACCCTAACCCTAACCCTAACCCTAACCCTAACCCTAACCCTAACCCTAACCCTAACCCTAACCCTAACCCTAACCCTAACCCTAACCCTAACCCTAACCCTAACCCTAACCCTAACCCTAACCCTAACCCTAACCCTAACCCTAACCCTAACCCTAACCCTAACCCTAACCCTAACCCTAACCCTAACCCTAACCCTAACCCTAACCCTAACCCTAACCCTAACCCTAACCCTAACCCTAACCCTAACCCTAACCCTAACCCTAACCCTAACCCTAACCCTAACCCTAACCCTAACCCTAACCCTAACCCTAACCCTAACCCTAACCCTAACCCTAACCCTAACCCTAACCCTAACCCTAACCCTAACCCTAACCCTAACCCTAACCCTAACCCTAACCCTAACCCTAACCCTAACCCTAACCCTAACCCTAACCCTAACCCTAACCCTAACCCTAACCCTAACCCTAACCCTAACCCTAACCCTAACCCTAACCCTAACCCTAACCCTAACCCTAACCCTAACCCTAACCCTAACCCTAACCCTAACCCTAACCCTAACCCTAACCCTAACCCTAACCCTAACCCTAACCCTAACCCTAACCCTAACCCTAACCCTAACCCTAACCCTAACCCTAACCCTAACCCTAACCCTAACCCTAACCCTAACCCTAACCCTAACCCTAACCCTAACCCTAACCCTAACCCTAACCCTAACCCTAACCCTAACCCTAACCCTAACCCTAACCCTAACCCTAACCCTAACCCTACTTTGAAACTCCCAGCAGGTTTAAGCGTCTGCTTCATTAGCGATGTGCTAGACATGGAAGGGGACTTCTTTGGAGAAAAATTTTTAGTGAGGGAAGATGCATGTTTCTCCACCATAGATGCTGAAGCAATAGCTTTCTTTGATGCCCCTATAAACTCTGTCGCTTTATCTTTTTTTCTCTTCTCTTCCTTTTGAGCTGTTAAAACAAAGAAGAAAATGCAGTATTAAATGCTTAACATTATAACTTCCTGTTTATGAAGACCAGCTGCCAACCTATAAGGAAGTCTGTGAAATACCTCTGGAGAACTACCAAGTATATAATTTAAGCCATTCATTTTTAAAGCCTTTTTAAAGCCTTTTTAAAAAATGTGTAAAAGTTGACTTTTTTAAGAAGAAGTTTGCCTTTGATCCTGCAGAGAGCACTTCTCAGAGACTGTCCGAAGAGTTTAAAAGAGTTGCATTTTGGTTGTAAAGGTTGAAAATCTCAGTCACAAGCTATGCAAGAAAATTAAAAAAAAAAAAAAAAGACACCACCTTCAAAGATTCCTGAGTTGGACTTCATGATTAAGCTTCAAAACAAACAAACAAACAAACAAACAAACATTTTCACAAAGTCTTTAAAAAAAAAAAAAAAAAGCAACACAACCCATATCTCACATTTAAGCAGAAATCCTCGCTCCAAACTTTCTACTTTAAGGAGCAAGCAAAGAGAGTCAAGTTAAACAACAAATCAATTGCTTAAAATTTTAAATATACGTTCAAGCCATTTGGTTGCTAGTATGAGTATCACACTGTCGCTATAAACTATCAGATCTTCTCATTTACTTTCCAGTTAAACTCTAGATTTAATACTATAATATTTAATAATTAAATATTAAAACCATTGCTCAAACTGCGGCTATTTAATTCCCACCAACTATTCCATTCACAATATCCAAAACTGCCATTTAATGTTTTTTCTAACATCAATATATTGACAATACACATAATGCACAAGAAAATTTACAAATTACAAGCGAAGACTCCATATCCTGAAGTTATAATTGCACAGGACTTTAAAAACAAGCATTTCTGTAGGTTGCATTTCACCTGTCCACATTTTGGCACTGACGGGAACAATTCAGCAAAACGTAATAAGCCAAAACACACTCTCCATCCAGCAAACGTGATGTGCTCCACTTCAGTTTGCCAGAAGTCTCGTTTACAGGACATCAGAGTTACCGTGGGCAGAGTTACCGTGACACATTCGTTGTGACAGCACAAAGGTTCCGAGGGAAACCAAGAAACAACTCCTGAGATGAAGTTGTTCTGATTAGAAAAGCTAAAGTTACTTCCCCAAAAGTCTTTTTTCTCCTCATAAATCTGCATTTGACTACTGACCAGTTTGTGATTTCTTAATTTTTTCATTATTATCTGATGTTTTTAGCTAGCAAGGTTTTGTAATCAGAATTAGTCCCACAGCCCCATCTGCAGAGAGCTATGTGCTTCCCGGGAAGGATGCAGAAATTTAACTTTGGTTAATTTCACCACAAACCAAATGGACCCTTTTGGTCTTCCATACCTGCTACAGTGAGAGCAGACATTATCAGGAAGGGTCTAACAACCGATTTTTCTCAGACTTGAGGGGGACAAAGGTAGGGAGCACCCTTCTGAAGCCCAGTTCGCCCAGTTCAAGAAATCCTATAACAGCATACTGTTTGAATAGAAATACACCTCAGAAAGGGGAAGATTTGGATTACCTGAGAAACAATGTCACTACTCATTTCTGAGCGAAACAGCCTTCCCACCTTTGCCGGTCGTTAAATTCTGTTAGACGCTGAGCGTTTGTAGTAGGCACCTCCAGCAGAACGCAAGCTTGTAACGAGCTGCACTACACTGCCTCTTACTGCCAGCATGTTTCACCACCAATACACAAGCTGGTGGTTAAGATGAACCATAAAACCGATGCTGTACCTGAATTTTCATAAGGCTAGGCAGAGAAGCAGGTGCTAAACGTTGCCTGGAATACAAAGTGAAGAGGAGGATGCAGAAGCACTAGCTATGTGGATCCACTGTGAGTGGATGCCTTGCTAAAGGTTTCTGAGTGAAAGTTATCTGAAGTGTAAGATGAAACACACTACATTAAATCATTCCAAAGAGCGTGAAGATCTTACTAGAGATTAAACTTCTTGTTCACCCACTGTTCCCGTACTTTTCCCTAGGGACTGGTCTCAAGTACTGACAAACTGAACACAAACCCAGGGGGATGTTGAGCTGGACTCACACGGACTTCTCTTCTGTTTCTATTATCTCCCAAAGCCTACCCCACTAACCTTACACTATCCGTCAGGAGGCATTGAGCTATCCCAGGAAGGAGAACAGGGATCAGAAACTATCAGTGACATTTTCAGTTTGGTCTAATGAGGCACCTGGAACTTAATACACTGAGGTAAAAAGCTGAACTACTTTGAATGAACAGTCTTGAAAAGCTAGAAGATGAATATCCAAAATATGTGTACAATAAGGTTGTGAGAATTTCTCTACTTCTGGTTCCTGGTTTATCTTCTGCCCAGACTTGTCTCTTCAGGCCGATGGGACAGCGCACCTCTGTCTCACTACGGAGCGGCAGGACAGCACAGCTCAGGGTTCAAAATGACCACAGTACAATTCGGTCCTCGGTGCTATGATTTTAGTTCTTTTGGGTTGCAGCAGAAGTACAAAACATGAAATACTAAGCTTACATTCCATACTTACAGTTTTATCATCTGTTCAAATTAGTTAACAAGCACGCTGATAGAACTAAGAACAGCAGTTAAGATATTGTGTATATAAAAAATATATCCGTGCCCCAAACCTTCCTGTGTTCCAACGGCTATATCATGGTAAAACTATATACATGTAAAATAAATAAATAAATGGCACTAGCACAAAGGTAGATTGAAGTTCCCAGGGTTGATAGGCAGCAGCATCAGTATGGGTTCAAGAAGAAAGATGCACAAGCATCCTTTATTCTGCCAGTTCACGTCATGGCTATTTTGAAATGTTTCTACAGTAGAGCACAGAACTCAATGCTTCTTTAGCCAACAGAAAATGAGCAGATATTTCAGCCTCATGGAAGTCTAACAGTCTCACAAACTAAAATACTACTTTATAATTACAACTGTCTACCTAACTACTTGCTGGCAGGGATTCTGCATGTAGTAAAAGATACCTACACTACATAGGCTATTCGGTGTTTCAGAACACCTGTGAAGTACTTTCTCAAATCTGCAGGACACCTCACTACATTTGAAGGATAGTGAAGTGGTGTGTGTGTTTTGACAAAGTATTGAAGGTACTTACATCCTACATATGTTAACAACCTCATCTTAAAAAAAAAAAAAGAAAACACCCTCATATCCCATTTTGACTATGACAAAATGGATAGGCCCTGACAGATTTTTTTGGTTTACTGACAGGATTAGTGTTCTGCCAGACAATCCAGCTGCACCAACTCACGCTGTCCTTGCACAGCTCTTGTATCCAATGCACAGGAGGGCAGGAGCACACAGCTGAGCGCGGGGAAGGAGCAGGACTGTTGGCGTTAGGTCAGAGGTTGGACTCGATGATCTTGAGGTCTCTTCCAACCTAGATATTCTGTGATTCTGTGATTCTGGCAGCAGCTCACCAGTCCATTGCCTCAGCTGCAAGGCGAGCATGCCCCCCAGCCAGCACCATCTTCTGATGGGCGCTGTTTCTGGTGCGCATTTGGAAAAGTTACCAGAAGTGAGTACTCTTTTCAGAGAGCAGTATGCCAACACAGGAGGGTCCCCGCCGCCCCTTCAGCCCACCCTAGCGCTGAGGGGACCGAAGGCTCCCCCCGGGCAGCTCCAACCCCGCAAGGCCTACCGAGGAGCCGCCTCCAACAGCCGCTCCACCGCCCCCCTCCCTGCGCCCTGAGGGCGGCTTCGCCAACCGCCATGAGGGGGCGGCTCGGCCCCTCGCCGTCCTGCCGGGCACCATCGGGCTCCGAGCCCCACAGGGACGGGTGCTGAGCCCTCCTTGCTGGTCCCGGCTTCGAGGGCTTTGCGTTTTGTTTCAGTTTAGGCTGTGGAGAACGCGGCGGGGTGGGCGCGGAGAGCGCGGTCCGTGAAGGAACGGCGAGGGGAAGGAAGGGGGGCGCTGAGGGGAGGAAGGGCTGCAGAGGTTTTAAGTTTATTGTTTGGTGTTTTTTTTTTTTTTTTTTTTTGCTTTTTTTCCGCGTCAAGCATCCCCATTCGATGCGAATGGTGCAGGAATGCATCGCCGGAGAACCTCAAAGCCTTCGCTGAGGGAACTGCAGCCGCAGAGCAGGCAGCAGAGCTCAGCTGCTGAGCACAACGAGGCTCGCTCATCTCGGCGGCTGTGTGGCCTCAGCCGCTCCCGGTGCCTAAAAATAAAGCCAAAATAAAAATAAAAGTAAAAAAAAAAAAGCCGTATGGGAGCTCAGCGGCCCCGGCCGGGGCTACGCACACGGTCCCGGGGCTGCCTCAGCTGCCCACCCGCGCACCAGCCATCAGGAGGGGAAATCGTGGGAGGAAAAAAAGCCACGATGTTTTGAAATTAACACGTGTGTTTTGTTTCTCTGTCGCAGGGTGCTCTCTCCTCCCTTTCTGCCTTCCCCCCCCCCCCCCGAGGAGCACGTCTCCGCAGCACTGGAGGCAGGAGCTTGCTACACGCAGGTACGGTGGAGGTAAACGCCTTGGTAATGCACCTGTGTGTAAAAACTTACACGGTCGGTGTGTAAACCGACTCAAAAGCCCCTTTCCAGTCTTCTGGAGTTGTCAAGTGGTATTACCGCATCATGCCATGAAAATGAGTGAGGTGCATTTACGGTTCCTTAACGGTGAACAGATTCTCCAAACTAATCTGTGATAAAAGAGCATTTCCTATAAGGAAAAATAAAACTATATATTGCTTGACACTCACAAAGGATAGTTATTCTACCTGTGATTATTCTTTTATTTGCTAACGAGGAACATAACATTGCACAATTAGGCTTTTAATCGGTGCCTTACCTGCTCCTGTGGTTGTCACTTCTGGTTTTGTTGGAGGTAGGAAAGGAGGCCAGTGTGGCGGGTGCTTCTGGACCAGCTCAAACATCCGTAGACTCTGCTGCTTTAGAATCTCCTGAGGACAGAATGCTTTCATTTTAAAAGCTGGCTCGGGAGACGCTTCAAACACAAAACGTGTCTGCTTAATTGAAAGTGTTTTTTAATTACGCATGTCCATCAGGAAAAAAAAGTCTTTATACAGACATACTGTGAAATCCAAGCACCATGGTCTCTGTAATACATCCCTAGTTAAAACACATCTGGAAGACAGATCTCTTGAACTGTACTACAAATTATCAGTCTTATCATCTTTTGATATCAGCTTTGATATCTGCAAACCTGTAATTTTGTTTACATGTAGCAAGCACACTAGGAATGTACAATATTTTCTGCTTTTTAAAAGGAAGTTGCTTGCATAGAACTCTCCTCAAGTTTTCTGTTGATCAATAGCACAAAAGACAGATCTATCAGCTCCTCCAAAGGGGAAAAAAAAAAAAAACGCATCAGATTTTGAAGGACAGGTTTTGGTCAGGAAAAAAGGTGTTCCTGAAGCCAAACGCTATTCCTCTTCAAAGAGAAGTTACCTTCTGTCCTGTATTTCAGTTATTTACAAACTGTTTTCCTTAGATGATTTTTTTTTTTTTTAAATAAATGCCCTTAGAGGTTGATGGTACTTTACATTCAGACGTCTGGTGCTTAGCTTAACAGCTGCATGCAGAAACATCCTCAAGTCAGTTTCCTGTGGCAGCCAGCACCTTCTGTTCTCCCTAGATCAGCAGGAGCTAGAGGCCTGCAGCACTTACAGAATCAGATCTTTAAGATAGCAGGGACTAACAGTCATAATTAGAACACGCAATCTATTATGTCAAACAATAAAAAAGGATCAGGAAGCAAATCATTGATACATCACTACAATATGGCAGTTAAACCTTAGTCATTTAGTGAGAATTAGAAGTTAAAAGCAAGTGTCACCCAGTAACACCTTCAAGTGTGGATGTTTACACCCATTTTCCAACTGGCAGGGTTTGTGGCTGGTAAAGTGCTGAACAATTTCCAATTAGCAATTCAGTAGTATTGCCTTACCCTGATGCTTTAATGCATTCTTCTCTATGGCTCATACAATTTGTATACAAAGGAAAATGCAAAGGAAAATTTTACAAAAAACAGACAATAAAAACCAGACTTTATAAAGAACAAATCGAGATGCTAAGTTCCCACTCTTACCTTTTGTACAAGACTACACCGGTTATCAAAATCACATTCTTCTTTGCAAAAGAAGCCCTTAGGGGAAAAAACAAACACACAGAGTTTTACCTTTGCAGATGGTAGGTATGTGGTACCAGCAGGTAAGGCGCTTCTTTGCAAAAGAAGCCCTTAGGGGAAAAAACAAACACACAGAGTTTTACCTTTGCAGATGGTAGGTATGTGGTACCAGCAGGTAAGGCGGTTTGACCTCTGATACAGTAATGCCCTGTACGATCAGTAGATATAAGACTCCAAATATGTGGCAGCTCTAGGGAGAGAACCCACGGGGAGAACAAGGCCCTGCAAACCCCTAACGAAATAGTCAAGCAAAAAATACCAGCAGCTCCTGTGTGTTCCTCCATGGAGCGCCACCCAGTTCCTACAGTCCAGGTATCAGCAGAAGCTGAAAACTTGTAGATGATGGACCACCTAAGGAACATTTCCATTCTGGTATCTATACTGAAAATATTTGCTCTTCATTATGATTTTGTCTGTCTCGTTGCATCATGCCACATTTTGCACAGTTACGTAGTTAAGTATTAAAACAAAACAAAACAAAACAAAACAAAAAAAAACTTTCTAAAAAGCAACAGTATTAAAAAACAGGTATGTGAATGAATGACAGATACCGGTATCTTTACAGATTGTTTAAAGCTTTAGAAACACATCCCACTGGTGACAACTGCCAATCACCCAATCACAGGATACTGGCATGGGATCAGATCCAATTTTTTCAAATACCACAGTACCCCCATGACATTTTGGGTGAATTACAAATAATACATTTGTATTTGTAATTTGGGGTGAAATACAATAATTCCACTTAAACATTTTCAACTTATGATATAAAGTAAGTTTAAGTAACTTGTCTAGAGGTGACCAAACATAAAGTAGTGATAGAATAAAACACGTAAACCTGTTTCAGTTCCTTGCTCTGACCATTATAATGCCTCTTGAAAGAAGTAAAAGCTGCTCAGTAAAGAAAACAAAGCGAGCTCCCTACAGTACAGACAGCTCCCCACTTGCCCTAAGATTCTCCATGTAGTTATGTACAAACTACTATGTGTTGATCACAGAAGACAGCTTTGTGATCTTGGTTCTGTTCTAGGAGATGCATTGCTGCCCTTACCAATGTAGAGAGACATTACTTTGAGATAAAGTACATGCATTCCAGATTTCCTGACACTTACTAAAGCTACTGAAGGGTCCAAATTCATGATCTTCATTCTATGTGGGGCTTCCTGGCAGTGGAAACTCTCATCGTCAACCGTGCCATTTTCTTCTGAATCTACAAAGCTTTGAGTGGTGTGAGGGTCCAGATAGATCAGCTCATTGCCTGGATGGGTAAAAGCCGTATGTTAAAAATAAGCAAGTGACATTAATAAGCACTTGGTCCAGAACTGTAAAATAGAAATTAGATTGCCATTGCAGTCAGTATAATCTAGACTTTCCAGCTAGGGATTCTTTAAGAGAATCGGAAGGTTTAGACACAGCGTTTCCCACAGGGTATTTAGTATAACTTCCTATTGTCACCTATTACTGTAATTTTTTGGTTGGTTATGTTCTATCTTTGTCACATACTTTTATTTTTCCATGTGAGATCCAGTACTTTTTTTTTTTTTAAATCTCAAGTGTTGTAAACACTAACATTTGACAGATTAAAAGGTACAGGATGTTCACAGATGCAATCTGTAATCCCATTAGGCATTCATTCAGAAATTGGAATAAAAAAGCCTAACTAAAACAGGTTAGGTTTTACAAAAGGACAAAATATGGTTGCAAAATTTTGGCCCAAAGTGGGGTGAAATCTGAAGGAATGCATTTTAAATTAATTAGAGCAATACTTAATAACAGAAGGTATGCAAAAGGTGAAAAAGATACTGCTATCAGAAACAGTTTTGAAATACAAGAAAATAAAAGTGACATTTGACCAATACACTTGTCAAATGCTATCAGCTATTCTCAGTATGTTGCTCTTGTTGATGTCATCACTTATTTTTACACCTAGCTTTGCTGTTAACTTTCTGCTCCTGTTAAGGATCATCTCATACTGTTTCTAAACTCTTTTAGATATGCTTCTTCATTTATTTTATTCTATTCTCATCTTTCTTTACTTCTAGAGGTTCACGCTTAGACCCCTTACTATTTCCCCTTCAAAAAATGTTCTCTTTTGATCATCTGCACATTTGGAATAAGTTTCTTTTTTCCTTACCTAAAAATCCTATGAAATAATAGGCATTATTTGGATTCCCTCCTAATGCTCCCAAAGACTGTGGCATCTTAAAGCATTCCTAGGAGTTCAAAAGCAATAAAGGAAATTGTCATTCATTTCTTTACTGACATCACAGATACCCAAACTTATTTGACAGTAACAAGCAATGAATTGAAAGAAAACCTTACTTTAAATGCATCAATATATACGGGATTTATGTGATTTATCCCTAGTCGTAGAGGTATAATAAGCAAGAGGGCTTTCCAGCCTGTGCAGAGTCCTCCTGCCTTCTTGCTTCGGCCAAGAGCACTTCTGTGCAAATGTGCACTGCTGTGGGACGCGCTGCTGCTCTGAGGAGGGGACCAGCACATTTTTTCTGCGGGAATAAAACTAGAAATCAGTCAACGCACAGAGGAACACAAAGCAGATCTTCCTCTCAGTAGTGAATTAAGCTAGTTTGCCAGGGATCTTTATAGGGCACCCAAGACAAAACGAGCCGGGCATGGCAATTACAGCTATTTAGTAGAAGTAATTCTAGCAGACAGTATGTGCTGGCACGTCCAAGTGAGACGTTAGATCAATGATTGGGGGATGACAATTTAAGACTGCAGTGACATGTCCTATTAATGTTATTAATAGTGTCAAGCTTTGCCTATAAAACGCCAGAGAAATGAAATGGCAGCAATGATGACAGTAGAAATTCTTCAAGGAGCTCTTCACATCCAGTGATGTGAGCACGAAGTTGGCATCAGGGATCAAAAAAACACAACTGAGTTTGTATGTCCTTCTTCCCTCTTCTTACCCTTGCAAGACAAACCCATGGCCCCCCAA
Source organism: Anas platyrhynchos (assembly GCF_047663525.1). NCBI lineage: Eukaryota > Metazoa > Chordata > Aves > Anseriformes > Anatidae > Anas > Anas platyrhynchos. The sequence goes on along the minus strand of NC_092609.1, from coordinate 7,899,565 downwards.
GTATTTGTTCATGTTTAGATACATGCTGGCAAATGGAGTCAAATCAGAAACTGTTACCAGAAAACTGATGAGGTGTCACTTCCTGATGTCTTCAATGACCACCGTATTGTCCATAGATACATAAACTGCTAATGAATTCCATTCATCAAATAAAGCAAGCTTCCTAGAAAACATTAAGGTACTAATTAATATAAACTAGTTGGATCAAAAGGGTAGCTTTACACTCAGAACCATTTATTTATTTTTTTTTTCTTAAGAAAAAACATCCTTTCTGCATTTTTTAAAGTCTCCATGTAAGAAAAAGAAAACTTTAAACATTAAATGTTTAATATCTTTAGAAAAATAGGTACTGAGTGGTACCAGGAAAAACATATGCGCTGCACCATGTGCAAACTGTTTTGTCTTACTGCTAAGTGCAGTGACAGTAACAGTTCAACTACATCAAGTTTATTACTTTTTATTGCACTCGACAGTCTCTGCACTGGGTTCTTGCCCAATTGTGTCTTTTCTCATCTGGAAAAGAAAAAAATTCCTATGCCAGTTTTGCAGATTACTTTTTGCTTAAGAAATTCCACTGAATTCAGTGGAATTACTTCTGCCTGAGCCTGCGTGCACAGCAGAAATGGGGCGTTAAAAGCTAAATCAGCTAAGGGTTTGGGGCACCAAAACTTCAGTGGGAGACAGCAGCACACAGTTTTATGTCCACTTCTGCAAAATCCAAACCTTTGGGGAAGGGAGCTACACTCTTAAGCTGCACTGGCAGAATTAGCTGTTTCAAATAAGCCAGAAAGAAATGGGGCTGAGCGTTTCACCATGAAAAACTTGGCCATGAAAGATCTGGAGTCCAGGGCATGCTTCAGCTCCCCTCCCTCTTCAGATCATGTGCCTGTTCCAGGGTGTCAAAGACTTGCTGCTGAGCTCGCAGGACCTGTAGCCTAGCCCCTGCCTGAGGTAAGACACCTCCACGTACCCCTGGAGAACTGAGCAGCCTCAGTTCCTTTCAGTGTGGCTCCCAGACTATGAGGAGCTGCCCATCTTTATCCAGTAGCCTTGCTGGCAGAACTGCTGCTCAGAAAGGGAGGAATTGCAGCTCAGTTCCCTCCTCAGCCGAGATGGCTTCTCTCTGATGTTTCACACCACCACTCCGACCTACACGGTGGCACTCTCGACCTGCCAGAGCTGTGCCACTGTGCAGAAAGGAATATACATCTGTGGTGTGACTGGTGAGGGCATGCAGACGGCATAGCAGGAGACTTTCCTGCAGTTTCTTCTCCTCAGGCTCTTCCTTTATTAAAATTTAGAGGTCACCCATTCCCAACTCAGTACCTGCACACCGAGCTGTGGCATGACATTCCATGCTGCACTTGTAAATAGATGGCAAGTACATTCCTGACTGTGGGACAGGGGGAGATGCAGCCTTCAAAACTCTGCCTGGGCCTTCTCTTGGCTGCCCCAGGGGAGTACGTTCTGAATGAGACTGGTATGATCTCACTTACTTTAGTACTTGAGCAACTGTATTTGGTCCAAACCATTCTCCAGTTGACTTCCCCTCTCCAACACCCACCTGTGCTGTTTTCATAGTGAAAAAAAGACACACGTACACAAAATCAAAGAAAAATGAGACCATAAAGAATGTGGGAACAATATACAGTAAATACTGTGACTGTCAAACATTCTAGAGTAACTGCAATCTGTATTTAGCAATAACAATTATTTTCTCAATCTATGCTCTTTTCAAAACTTAGGGAGTGCCAGTTTCTTTAATAAACAAAAGGCTTCTAAACTACAATGAGAATTACAAGTTAACAAATGTTAGTGCCCTTTATTACAAATTACAGCAATAAGCTACAAGACTGTCTATTCTAACATTACTGACTCTGGTACCCAAGGCTTACAGAGTTTATCAAGAGCTACATTCTAGTACATGGCTTTATTTAGGTCTCAGGGAATGTTTCTGTACTACTAGTCTTTGCGCCCATCTGCATACCTTTTTATTTTTGTATAAGCATACACACTGTCTTCACATCCACTTTTTAAAATTATGAATTAACATACTGCAAATTAGTGATTCAACACAGTAGAAATTTCAGTGGAAAAAACCTGAAAGTTTATGTTTGTTCTTACCCATCTGGTGGATTGAATAACAGCAAGCCTTCCTGTGGAGAAAGCATCGTAGGATTCTGTGATATTCTTCTGGTTGTTTTTTGTGTTTTTCCCATTGCCAATCTGAAAGGAAAAATTGATATAGAATAAAAAATGGTGACGTTTTCATTACACTGATCAAATGTCTAGACAGCAGAAAGCTTTATAATGAGATGTTAAAAGACATTTCAATTCATCTCGAATATTTACATTTTGTGTAGAGCTCCTAGAATTCCAAGCTTGTTATTTATCATCAAGCTGCCCTTTATCATCATAGGCTAGATTGTAAAAACAGGGAAAATAAAACAAAACAAAAACATCAACTGCAAACATATTCTGACGGATCATGCTGCATGTTGATAGCCATTCCACTATCTCTGAGCTTCCAAGATTATTTAAAAGTACAGGCTGTGTTTAGACCTTGTTGGATTTCTAAGCACCCATTAAATAACAACATAAGATCCATACAGAAAGTCCAAACACTCCACTGGCAGCATCCTGGGATGTGACATGCATGCTTAAGAGCTTGCACCAGGGGGGTTTGGACCTCGTGCTGCTGACAAGTGAGTAGTGAAGAGAAGGGTAAGAGCACTGTCCCACGGTGGCAGGTTTTCCCTTGGCCTCAACTTGGGTGTTACACTAAAAGGTTTATAAAATAATGGCGACAGGATTCCCCATTTGTTCTCCTTCTATGCCTATTTCTCTGCTTCAGGCTGGGATGATTTCACCCAGCTGAATATGAATTGATTCATTAGGAACTGTTACCAGGGCATCAAAGAAAGTCTCACTAATAAATTCAGGGTTTGTGCTTTTAATGGAGTACTTACGAAGAAGCGTCTGCAGACAATACCAAAGTTCCCTCAGGACCAGCACTCACCTCTCCCTAAGTGTCTGCAGATCAGTGCTTGGGCCAGCATCATCTGCCCGCATCGCAGCATACATCCCCAGCCAGCGTCCGACGAAGGACCCGTGCCTCCTGTTAGGAAAGTTCATCACAATCAGTGCAGGCTTTCAACTGGGTGCAGCACCACAGAGGACATTTCAGACTGCTAGAAAACAGATAGGGCTGCTGAAGCCTCCATGAACTGTCCTACAGATAAAAGGCACACAGCAAGACTTTGGTTCCATGCTGTTGGTCTAATTCTAATCTCTGCATTGCACAAATAAACAAAATTCATTTATTCCTTGTGGAGCTGACTTACTCTTTTCATTCTTCAAGCAGCATTCACAAACCATTTACTGCATGCTATACAACATGATCACCTGTTTACATACAGACATAAATAAACACTGATTTTAATAATCTTCATGTTTGCATAAACAGTTAAAATGATGCTCAAAATGCGCTGATACTCTAGAAATATTTTCCCAGCCTACGATGCCATCACTTATCTTGCTATTTAATTTAGAACAATGCAGCAAATCTGCAGTATACTCACCAATAGGCAAAAACTTTCTTCTATACGTAAACCACGTTAAACCACAGTAAACCACACGTGAACACACCTTGGCTTATTGTCTGACTTTGGCTTATGGTGCGTCTGTTGCTGTGTCCAGCACAGTGCAGCCCCTAAATTGCTACCAAAACCTTGCCACAAACCTCAATCCCCCTGTTAAAAGAGACCCTCTTGTTTGTTGCCCTTCTTTCGATACTCTCTAACAGGTTTATGTCTTTTTCTTATACTGTGGAGCCCAAAACTGCACTCAGTACTCAGTACATGGAATACCAACAGAGACCGCCTGGCATTTTCTCTTCTCTGCAGAAGCTCTGTTGCTAACACTGTCCAGAAATCACCACTGTCACAGACAGTAGTAGCATTCCCTCCTCCCACAGTTTGTTCTTCCCCCCAAGACTTAGACACCACCCAGAAAAAGAAGAATAATAATACTAATAAAATAAAATAAAATAAAATAAAATAAAATAAAATAAAATAAAATAAAATAAAATAAAATAAAATAAAATAGTCAAAAGCCATCAGGAAGGCAGTGGTGCAGACTGTGGAGAGCCTGGGTTCAAATCCTTCTTCTGTGAGGCTCTGAACCTATATCCCACCACAATCTCTCTGCTAATGTATGGCAGGTGAAGGAGGAAGAAAGAACATATCTCCAGAAATCCTCTGCTAGATGACTTGACAAATTGGGTCTGAAAATAGTGTTGAGGCAGAATAGTCCACGATTTTTGCCTTGGGTGCACAGAGGGATTGGGTGTTGTAGACTTCTTTTATTCTTCATTAAGATAAACATTTTCAAAAATGTGCTTGTTCAACCTTGCTCCCACTGTGTGCATGGGAGGGAGATAACTGAAAGTGGGGAGCGTTGCTTGGATCCTGCAAGTGGCTGAGGTCCAGTGGGGTTGGAGGCTTTCTTCCTCCTTTTGGAAATGCAAAGCAACCCTGCACCTCCCCTGCACTTGCAGAAGGATCGTGACAGCCCAAAGCACAGCGGCTTTGTAATTGCTGCATACACTTCGATCGGATTTACGTGGCAAGGGTTTGGTAGCAGGGGCCTGCAGGGATGGCGTCTGTGAGAACAATCCAGACAACAGCCAGCTCCAGATAGCTCCAAAAGGGCCCCGGCGCTTGCCAGAGCTGAGCCAATAAGCGATGTTGTTTGCACCTCTGGGAGAGCAGATGTAAGCAGGGGGAAATACTGCTGCACAACAGAAGCTGGAAGAGCAAGGAGTGAGAAGCAGCCCTGCAGCCCCCAAGGTGAGTGCAGCAGGAGGCAGGAGGTGCTCCAGGCTCACAGCAGCAGTTCCCCTGCGGGCTGTGCAGGGAGAGGCCCCTGGTGGAGCAGGCTGTCCCCCTGCACCCATGGGTCCCCCATGGAGCAGATCTCCACGCTGCTGCCCCCCTGTGGGTGGAGGAGCCCCCGGTGGAGCAGGTGGCTGTGGCCTGGAGGAGGCTGCGGCCTGTGGAGAGCCCCCGCAGGAGCAGGCCCCGGGCCGCAGCTGCAGCCATGGAGAGGAGCCCCCGCAGGAGCAGGGGGGCTGGGGGGAGCTGCCGCCCAGCCGTGGGGGACCCGTGCTGGAGCAGTTTGCTCCTGGGGGATGGATGGATGGATGGATGGAGCCCGTGGGACGGAGCCGTGTGGGAGCAGTGCTTGAGGAGCTGCTGCCTGTGGGCAGCCCGTGTGGGATCAGCTGGGGAAGGACGGCATCCCATGGGAGGGACCCCACGGGGAGCAGGGGCAGGGAGGGACCCTGAGGGTCACTCTGCTGAGTCTGCTTTGCCCGTCACGATACTTGTTGAGCCATCGCCCTGTCCTTATCTCAGCCCTGGAGCCCTTTGCATCGTATTTTCTCCCCCTTTCCCTTTGAGGAGGGGGAGTGAGAGAGCGGCCGTGGTGGAACTCGGCTGCCCACCCGCTTTGAACCACCGCAGTTGCAAAGTCCTGGGAAAGATTTCTTTCAAGAAATTAAACAAGGTGTTTAACAAAGAAATGCAGAGTTTCCTTTTGAAGGCTTCCTGGAGAATTGGGCTTCTTTCCTATTCCCAGCTCAGAGGAAGGGAATTGTTGATTTCACCTTCTTTTTTCTGACATGGAAATCAAAGGTGAACTGCTCTACAAGGACGAGCAATGTCTCAGAATCAAGCTCTTTTGCTCTGTAGTCCTTTCTCAAGGAAAAGATTGATCACCCACCTTCCACAGATGTAGGGGAGCAGGGAATAATTTGGGAACTACTCTAATTCAAGTCAGTTTGGGCATAGTGGTACTTCCCTAGCTGTTTCTGAGACAGACGCATTAGCAACAGAGAGTGTTGTGCCGTCACTGGGAGGCGCCTGCGGTGATGACTTCAGAAACAGAACTGAATTGTGTCACCACAGCACTTTGGCAACAGCTGCCTCTGTGCACGTTTAGCTGGGAGGCACAGAGAAGGGTGCTGGATGAGATGAAACCACGTGAGGATTTGTGGATCTCCCCTTGAGGTGGGTGCACAGAGAGGGACCATGCCCTTCTGTAAGTGTTTTGATGCTTGGCTGAGGAAAAAAATGCGGTTTTGTTGTGAATGCTTCATTGTAGTATTCTGTAGTTTGTGTCAAGTCCTTACAGAAGCCTCAAGGTTGGTACTTTGCTCAATGATGGAGCTGCACAGAGTGAGAACAGACCCAATGTACGGGTGAGGGCCTCTGCACGTTCTCTTCTTCCTACAGACGATCAACAAATAAGGGGAGACAGAGAAGAGTGTGCTGTGGTCCTCCCATAGACCGCAAGTACTAAAGCATAAACAAGAGGCTTAAGAGTCCCCCTGTCATGTTAAAATTCAGGACAGCAATGGACTTCCTCACACGGGCTGGCCTGTCGACTAGTGTCTCAGGCTGTGGCGTATGAAGATGCACTCCATCTGCTTTCAGGGTAGCAATGGAAGTGGGCAAGCTGCCTGACCTTAACATTTGTCATTTCATTTCTCACCTGAGTTTTGGTGGTTCTCCACGGTTCATTCTTGGTCTAGAAAAAAAAAAAAAAAAAAAAAAATGAATTTAGATCAAAATAAAAGGATAAAAGGATTTCCTTTCCATTAATTACATGTTCTTAACTTAACTAAAAAAAGTGAACTGTGATGAAAATAAAAGGATTTCCTTTCCATTAATTACATGTTCTTACCTTTGTAACAGATTTGGTTATTGACTTAGAAGGCAAATATCTGGCCAGACTGCAAGACTTGTGCTCGCAGCGTGGGACAGCTCTTGTAAAGGTGATTCAGGGCAGTTTCTGGAAAACAAGACATCAGATCTCCCAAACAGCTTTCTTTGTGCTAATGTAGGAAGGGTGAGTAAGTGTAAAGGTAAGAGCCCAGATACCGTAAGAAGCAGAAAGTGTGAAGGAAACTTCCTTCTGGCTGATACAGCTCCATATCTAGTTGTCAAGTATGAAGAGAGCAGTGCTAAGTTTCTTGGGGAGAGGTAAAAAAGAAGAGATTGGGAGATTGTAAAAGGAAAAAGTGGGATTCCCTTGTCCTGGTTTCAGTTAGCACAGAATTAATTTTCTTCCTAGAAGCTGGTGGAATGTTGTGTTTTGGCTTAGGATGAGAAGAGTGCTGATAACACCCCGATGCTTTAATTGTTGCAGAGCAGTGCTTATACTAAGCCAAGGACATCTCAGCCTTTTGCTCTGTCCTGCCAACGGGCAGGCTGGGGGTGCAGTAAGAGCTGGGAGGGGACAGACCCAGGACAGGTGACCCAAACTAGCCAAAGGGGTATTCCATACCATCTGACGTCATGCTAAACAATATATAGGGGTGGCTAGCTGGGGGGAGGGGGCCGGACTGCTCGGGGTTAGGCTGGGCATCGGTCAGCGGGTGGTGAGCAATTGCATTGTGCATCACTTGTTTGTACATACTATTACTTTCGTATTATCACCATTGTATCATTATTATTATTATTGTTATTATTATTTTTGTTATTATTATTTTCCTGTCTTATTAAACTGTCTTTATCTCAACTCACGGGCTTCACTCTCCATTTCTCTCCCCCGTCCCAGAGAGGGAGGGGGGAGGGTGAGCGAACGGCTGCGTGGTGTTTAGGTGCTGGCCGGGTTAAACCACGACAGCCTTTTTGGCGCCCAACGTGGGGCTCGAACCCACGACCCTGAGATTAAGAGATTAAGATTAATTCTGTGCTAACTGAAACCAGGACACCCTATTTCAGGAAATCCTAGGAACTGGAAATAGAGATTGGAAGAGTGCTTTAAGCCAAGACAGACATGTTTTAAAACTAAAACCTAGGAGTTGAATGAACCAAGAAATGAATCCCTTTTGATTATGCAGTTGCGTCCAGTGTTATCTTGGGAAATATGGTTTCCACATAAAACGTATCTGGGGCTTGAAGTTCTCCTAAGGCCCTTCTCTGTGTATTCCCTACTGTTTGGTAAGCGCTGAGGTCACACTGCAGACAGCAGCACGTCCTCTCCCCACTACTTAGCTGTCTGTTCTCACAACACGTCTAGGAACAGAATGGCTTGGACACAACTGCGCCTAGGACCGAGTTCATTCAAGCTGCTGGACGAGGTAAAAGCTCTGGACAAGCGAAGGGGAGGGAGGGATGGGTGGACATACAATATGATCACTTTAATCTCATTTCTCTAAGAATCCTGGCTGAGAAAACAAAACAAAACAGAATCAAAAAGAACAGAACAGAACAGAACAAATGAAGCAAGCAGCTAGCTTGCTGGAGACATTGTCTGGGAAGCAGTGAAAACACTTGCAAACAAAAACACGTCAAAGGACTAACTCTTTGAGCTTAATTCTAATCCAACAGCATAACCTCAAAGTCCTGTTTCTGTTCGTAACAGGCTGGTCCAGTAACATGTCCCATTGGATGACTTTGCAGCATAGATGTCAGGAATGCAGCTTGGGATCCCCTCCTTCTACTCAGAGTTCACTTTGAAGGGATGAGCAAGTAATTCTTCCTGGGTTGACGGAAATCTAAAGTCTGTTTTCTAACACTCTTGCAGACGCTTCTCTGTCCATCGGCCTGTCCTGCCAACTCTGGTGTGAGTGTGAAGTTGTGGCAAGAGGGATTTCCCATTCCTATTTGACCTGATGGACACCAGCTTTCCTCGGAAATGGCTGATGTTGCTGAGGAGGCAGCAGTATCAAAGCCCTTGCTGATGAAGGTACAACCAGCTGGGGAGGCTTTGGCATTTCTGCACAACGCTGCTCCCTGACTGTCACTCCAGACTCAGATTCGGAAAGAAGCAAAGCAAGCTAGAGGAAAACTGGATGTCCTGGTAATTTTCTTTTTCTTTTATTTCTTCATTCTTCACTTGTAAGAAAATCTAAATCTTAACCCTTTGTTTGAAAACACGGCTTTATGGAAATGCTTATGGGTGTGCTCCTTCACCTTGTGTGGAACCTGCTTCACCTCGCTTCAGCTATAGGACACCTATGCTCCAATTTATGCTTCCCATGATAAAGCGGTGTTCTTTCGGTGTTCTTTTCTGTGATGCTTGCAGGCGAGGTTGAAAAGAGTTGTCAGTAGGATTCTTCGTTTCCTTTGCAGTATCCAAAGCTCCGTATTACCGTGGATCTTCTCCTCTGATCTGGAAAGCTTCACAGGCCAAAAGAGAATTGAGATGAAGAAGGAAATAGAGAATGCTGACCAATATTGCCAAGTACCACCCGTAAGTTTTGTGAAAGAATCCGGTGCATTTCTGTAGTGGTAGAAAGTTCATAAAATCATCGTCGTGCACTTGAAGGCAAGCAATGCTGTAAAAATGAAGAATGCAAGGCCCTGCTTAAGGACAATCTTCAGGCTGCTTCTAGATCAACAGCTTATTTGCTTCTTCCACAACCTCATCTCCGCTTGCTTAGAAGTTGTGAAGGTCGGAAGCACACTCCGTCTTTTTCATCCCCTCTGTGTATCTTTTCCCTGACAGCAACTTCTGTCTTGGCTCTTCACATCCAGCCAGAGCAGTTGCTTTGCCTCCGCAACCTGCAGGCTGACCTCTCGTGTGTACCTGTGCTGGACTGAGGGTAATGCTTGTAACGCACACAGATGCTGCATTCACTGTGACTTTTAGAAAAGAGAGCAAGAAGCTAACCTGCACAGCAGACTCTTAGGTTTCTGTATCTCTCTCTCTCTCTCTCTCTCTCTCTCTCTCTATCTGCATATATATTTCAGTACTTATTTACTTCTTTAAAGATACCTTAAATAGAATAGATACTTTAAGAAAGCTTACTTGTTCTTCCCCTTTCCTTGTTTTTAACGTTTGCTTTTCTAACCAATCCTTAATGTTACAACATTGGATTGATGCAGTACTCAGTCCTTAGAAGTTCTCAAAGCACATCAGTGATTTCTCTATTTCTCAACCTTTCCATCTTCATTGAGATCTCTCATCTGAATTTAGGTACGAGGTGAAGAAGAACACTGCAAGCAGCTGAAGCCGTATCAGACCCATGCTTCTGCTAGGAAGTCATTCCGAGTGATTCCACGGTGTACTTTAGACAGGTTTGCTCTGGTCCTCTGGACTCAGCATCCCCAAGGGATATTTCAAAGCTCTCGGAAGGACCCGTCATTATCTCTGACACTGCAGCCTCCAGTAGGAAGGTGTAGATATTCCTTGCCCTTGTGCAAAGGAACTACTCAGTTAGCTGTTTCTAACCCAAATCTCGTTGTTGTCTTCTATTGACAGACACCACCCAGCTAGCCAAGCTAAACCACTGAAAATGGAAGGAGTGGGACATCTTGCAAAGCCTGCTGCTGCTTCTAAGCAGAAGTGCGCTGTAGGTGGGGACACAGCAAGAGGAAACGTCCAGGCCACGGTGGAACTGCAAGGCACCTGTCTGAGCCACACAACGAAGTCAGCGATTCCCAGTTGGAGACTGTTGCTCGACCAGTGACACAGCAGCTGGAGCGCTTCTGGTTGCTGCTGATGGGTTCCCGTGAATCAGCCAGGGAGAGGACATATGAGAACGACTGAAGCGATTTGAAGTTACCCGAAAGAAAGAAGAGAGGAGAGAAGAAGACAAGAGGGGAGGGAAGGGGAGGGAATAAAAAGAAGGGAAGGGAGGGGAGGGGAGGGCAGGGGGAGGGTAGGATAGGATAGGATAGGATAGGATAGGATAGGATAGGATAGGATAGGATAGGATAGGATAGGATAGGATAGGATAGGATAGGATAGGATAGGGTAGGGTAGGGTAGGGTAGGGTAGGGTAGGGTAGGGTAGGGTAGGGTAGGGTAGGGTAGGGTAGGGTAGGGTAGGGTAGGGTAGGGTAGGGTAGGATAGGATAGGATAGGATAGGGTAGGGTAGGGTAGGGTAGGGTAGGGTAGGGTAGGGTAGGGTAGGGTAGGGTAGGGTAGGGTAGGGTAGGGTAGGGTAGCATAGCGTAGTGTAGCGTGTTAGAGGGGAGGGGAGCATAGGAGAGTATAGGGTAGTGTAGGGGATCAGAGTTTAGGGGAGTGTAGGGTAGGATAGGGGAGGGGAGTGTAGGAGAGTGTAGGGGAGGGGGGAAAAGGGTAATGTAGGGTAGTGTAGCGAACGGGAGTTTAGGGTAGGATAGGGGAGGGAAGTGTAGGAGTGTGTAGGGTAGTATAGGGGAGGGGAGTGTAGCAGAGTGTAGGGACAGGGAGCATAGGGGAGGGGGTGTAGGGGAGGGGAGGAGACGGGAGGGGAGGGGAGAGGATGGGGGGGAGGGGAGGGGAGGCAAAAGTGGGGAGAGGAGGCAGAAGAGGGGAGGGGAGGGGAGGGGAGGGGAGGGGAGGGGAGGGGAGGGGAGGGGAGGGGAGGGGAGGGGAGGGGAGGGGAGGGGAGGGGAGGGGAGGGGAGGGGAGGGGAGGGGAGGGGAGGGGAGGGGAGTGCTACCATAAATAAAATTGCCAAATACATGACATTTTGGATCTGGAGCCAAATCTTTGTGTACATGTCCTCTCCGTAGCCCCACGTGCTGACCACCCACCCGAATCTATCATACTGTTGGTCAGAAAGAACAGGGAGCATAGGGGAGGGCAGGGGAGTGGAGGGAAGGGAAAAGAGGGGATGGGAGGGGTGGGGAGCGCTACCATCAATAAAATTGCCAAATACGATGAAGGAGCAGCAGAGCCTGCAACCTCCAGTCCCCAACATCCTCCAACCACCCCCCACTGCTCCGTGGGAAATAGATAGAAGAATCAAGACTGAGGTTTAGCCTGGGATGGAGGTAGTGTAGTGAGGTGGTTTTCTGTTTGGTTGGTTGGTTGGTTGGTTGGTTGGTTGGTTTTAAAGTTTTTAAATTCTCACTGTCCTACTTTGTGATCAGTTGGCAATAAATTCAATTACTCTTCCCCAAGCCAAGTCTGTTTTGTCCATGAAGCCATCTTCCAGTCCTGAAATAAGAAAGGAAACAGACCTGCAAGCAACTGTTACACAAGTGCAGGAAGAGTGACAAAGGAGGGTTTTGAGGCATGAAGTTCCTGCAAGGATGCTCTGCTCTTTCCTCACTTCAGTATGAAAAGCACGGCACTAGTGGGTGGTCTGTGGTGGTAGTTGTTTTTTTGTTGTTTGTTTGTTTGTTTGTTGTTTTGTCAGCTCCACCCCACAGTATTTTGCTTGTTCTACTTGTTTTGGTGTGCCCCCATTCCCTCCCTCAAGGTAAAACATCCCTAGGGGCCATAACTTGCTGTTAGCAAACAAGATCTTGCAAAAGAGTGAAGTTAACATGGCACCACCTGCACTGGTGTATAAATAGTTCAAATATTTTCCCTCACTTTCCTGTAACTTTCCTGTAAATTGCTGGTCAGGAGATAACAAGTGGAGAAATTTAGGATAAGAGAGAGAAAGTTGTGTTTCCTATTGCCCTGGAGTTTCTGTTGGTCTGGCCACGGAAATGGATTACTCAAAATCCTCAGGACACTCAGTTTATACCAGATTTATCCTAAAACTGCAGTATTTCTAGGCCCTTGGGATTCTTATCAATTAAAACATACTTTTTCACGCACAGAAGATGCAAAAAAGTGCGTCTACTGCAGTATGCAGACAGAGCCAGTCCTGTCTCTTGATTCCTTCTGCCTTCTGCCTGAAGAGCAGCAGACAATCGAGTTCTTGTCTTCAGTAGCTACGGCCTTAACCAACTGTGCAGTCTGTCCATTCATACACAGAGGAGGACAAATAGCGTGGAATAACTCCTCTCCTTTGTGCTAACAGAGGAGGGTACAGCTTCCTCACTCCAACCCCACCGAGGCAAACCAGTCAGCAGTGCACGCCAGAGCCTCTGTCTCTTCCCCGTCTCATGATGTGCAGCTGGATCACTCTCCCTTCTATCCCCAGGATCGCTTTCAGCACAGTCACAGAAGGGTCAGACTCACAGCTTTAGGAGCCATCAGAAGAGGCTTTCACTCTTCTGCCACCACACCCCCTATACACATGCAATTTCACACATGCAAAGAGACACCATGGATTGGGGAGTTGCACAGAGAGGAGACCACACCCGTTTGCCTGCCTGCAGTTTGACACCAGTAGGGAGGTAATTCCCGTCAGGAGTTTCCATAGAGATGACAGAATATGGCCCTAGGGTCCTGCTGCTTCTTTCAGCCCTAATTCTTCAAATCCATAGGAACGGAAGAAACCTTCCCAGCCAAGTGCTGCATATCTTGAAGGTTGGAGAACCCACAGCCTTCTGCTTCATTTCATTTTAAAGATCAATCCCAATGTCACTCCCATAGAAGTAGTGGAAGCCATCTGGCTGGCTTGGCTTTCTCTCCAAAGAAGACCAAATGAGAGTTGGTCACGGGTGAGGATGAGCCCTGACAGTTCCTGCATTTTGGTTCTCCTGCAGCCCACAAAGCTCTCACTGCCTTGCCTGAATTTGAACCCCTTTGGAACCAAATCTACAGATTATCTCTGTAAATCCAAAACAGCACTTATTCACCATGTGAACAACAAATGCCTGGGATGGTTAACAGCACTTAGGTGCAAAAAAGAGCCCCCGCAGGAGCAGGCCCCGGGCCGCAGCTGCAGCCATGGAGAGGAGCCCACGGGGAGCAGGGGCAGAGAGGGACCTTGGAGGAGGGAACTGTATCCTCTTTTTTCATCGGTGCTGAGATTGAGGATCAGGATTTCGTGGTAGGAATTTGTTTAGATGAACCAATTTACCTCCATATGGGTTTTGTATGTTTCTTTCACCTTGTCTTGCAGGACCATCTTGGCTGGGTCTGCAGTGTTGTGCAAAAGTGAAGTTTTTCACAATAAAGAGCAGCTTTTTTTTGGGGGGAAAAGGCTGAGGTGGCCTTCATCAGAGTCTTGTGACATGAAAATGCAGAAAATGGGTGCATGGCTGGCTGGATGGGTGGGTGGGAGTTGGGAATTCAGCCTTGGGATCAGAACTGGGACGTTGTTGGGATAGGAAATGATCAGTGGGATGGGAAGTGATGATGGGGATAGGAACTCATTGGGATGGGATAAATGGGTTTTATTTTTATTGCATTAAATCCACTTTCTTGACTGTGTTGTACAGTATGGCGTTGTTTTATTACTATAAAATTATGATGATTATTATTTAATCTTATTAATTAAACAATTTTTATACGTTATTATATTATAAATTATAAATATTAATATTTTTTATATTGTTTTTATTCCTTTTCTACCCTATTAAACTCTCTTTATCCCAGTGCACTGCTTTGGACTTTAGTTTTCCTTCCGAGTCGTTGTGGATTCACTCCGGATGGGGGGACATTAGTGAACGCCTGTGTGCTTCAGATCCAAGGTCACCTTTGCCCTCAACTCAAGATACATGTTTGCATCTATTGTCGTGAAACAATGTTAACAACATCAACAAAAAAGTTCCCTACTTGCTAGCAGCATCCCTACGTTTGCTGGGGTCTGCTCTGTGCATTTTGAAGACCGTTCCATGCTATTCAGCCCCTTCAGGAGGAAATGGATGGTTCTAGGAAAATGCGTCTTGACCTGATGCAAAGCTGTGACTCAGCACCCTGCAGCCCCCGCAACCCCTGGCATTTTACCTGCAGCCCCTCCAACAACTCTGATGTTCCCTGCATCGACTTCAACCACTGCGCTGGGACCTGAGGCCCCTCAAACCCGTGTCACTCGCCCTGCAGCCCCTCCAGCCCCTGGCATGTTCCCTGCAGCACCTCGAGCCCCTGGCATGTTCCCTGCAGCCACTCCAAGCCTGGCACAGGCCCTACAGCTGGCTGCGGGGACTATCCAGAAATCTGCTCCAGAAATACAGTGATGGCAAGGAGCCCTCCACTTCATGCTTCCTTTTTTTTCTAGCTGGAAGCATTCAGAGTTGTCAACGGAATTGGTTTGGAGGAGTAGGAAAGACAGAATTACTGGGTTTCTGCTTTCTCCCAGAAACTATCAGACCACAACATGACAGTTGTCTTTCTTTTACGTTCTTTTACACCTGGATCTTTCTCACTTTTATGAGTGTGGGGTATTCCTTCTTTCTCCCTTTACCTTCCTCCCTCCCTCCCTCCCTCCCTCCCTCCCTCCCTTCCTTCCTTCCTTCCTTCCTTCCTTCCTTCCTTCCTTCCTTCCTTCCTTCCCTCCTTCCTTCCTTCCTTCCTTCCTTCCTTCCTTCCTTCCTTCCTTCCCTCCTTTCGTTCTGTCTGTCTGTCTGTCTCTCTTTCTCTCTTTCTGTCCAGCACTGATTTTATGGCTACGTGTGCATATCCACAGTGTACAGTTTTTCTCCGTTCCGTTTCTTCCCTGAGTCTTGCCCCTCTTCCCTGCAACTGAACAGCATTTGCCTTGATCAAGGAAGTGGCAACATGCGGCTTACACAGTAAACTGCTGAAATTACAGCTATAACCATGGAGCACAGCTGCCGATCAACACAAGACCACCAATCGCTCACATTTCTAAACTGCTCGTCACAATTCTTCCGTATGTAGGCTGTGATGCTGCTCATTTCTTAAGCACCCATCCATTTCTTCTCTTCCCAGACCCTCAAGGTGTCCTGGTCAAACCACCTCCCTTCCTCTTGCCCCATCTGGCTCTCCCACCTTCCTTTTCCCTCAAGGCTCAACTTTTTTTTTTTTTTTTTTTCCAGCATAGGTGCTCCATAGAAGCTGCTGCTGCCCACCTCCGAGTTGACTAGGGCTGAACTACTGAAAAAGAAAAGAAAATCTATAAATAAAAGTGAGAGATGGTGAATACCCAACCATCTCTTAAAAGCAGGATTTTAAGAGAATAAGTAATTGATAAATGGAGTTAAGATCGGAGGGAAAAAAAATCCACTGTTGCAATCAATAGAGTTAAGAAGTTTTTCAAGTACATTAGGAACAAAAATTAGAGTAATGACACAGATCTGATACGGGATGGGTATTGCTTCAGTGAGAAATGATGGAAAAAAACACAACACAACACATGTGTATGTGTTGTTGGGTATTTGTAAAAAAAAAAAAGAAACAAAAAACAGGTTAATGAAAACTGCATGCTCAATTAGATGATTTTTTTGTTGTCATTGGTATGGAATTGTGGGCTTTACAACACAATATGTGTTATATATATATATTATATATGTTTTATATATGTTTTATATATGTTTTAATAAAATAAGGAAATTATATTTTTTTTCTACGTTTGTGGTTTCCAAACTGTAGTTAATAAACATTAAACAAGATGCAATAGGATCTCGTTAACTCTTTTGTTTGAAAAAACAGTGGCCCTGATCGAGAGGTGCAAGTGAGAGGAGACAATATTCGGTATTTCTCTATGTTGTCATTTATTGGTGAAGATGAAAGTCTGCAATTCATGTTCATTACACTAGCATGACAACATGACCACAAGGGGGACTGTCTGGTAGTGAAAAGGAACTTCAGCATGGATTAAAAATCTTTGCCTTTCTTTATTCTGAACTGTTTTTCTTATGGCTGCTAGAGAGAGATTCTTTTCCTTAGAAATAAAACTGCCCAGGCTGTTCTGATAAACCTGCAGGGTTAAGGCACTTCTACCAAAACAGATTTCAAAAGGCAAGAAGTCAAAAAGCAACAATTCAGTAATCTGTGTACGCTTCTATATTAAGTTTTAAGATAACCTGGTTTATATTTAGTTCACACAAATTAACCTAACATAGCAGCATACAACCTAAGAAAAGCTTAAGAAATTTATTAGATGCACAGATAAAGTGCTGTAACAGAGAAAGTTGTGTAAATCTATTCTAAAATAAATAAGGTACAGTTAAACCACCTTTGACTCGTTTTAACTCGGAAAGAAATAACCTAAGTTTTAATCATTTGAATTTTAAGGTCAAGGCGAAATATACCATAACTATAACAGTGGTTGTGATCTGTATCAACTATTTGAGGCTCCTGTTCCTCTTGAGGTCTCCCAGAAACAGGAAGGCTATTGCAAAATGTGTCCATTAGACATAGTTCCTTTTACAGAAACATTTTTGTAATAAAGTCTGGTTGCTCAAATATATGTTAAAATATTTAACAAGGAAACAATTTTCTCCTGATCCAGTCGATCTTTTAAACAAGACGATGTATTTTTCCTATGACGCAGCCCACAGGAGGGAACAGAAGTAAACATCCTCCTGAACTGAAGACTGTTTTGCTTGAAGAACTAAACTATTGCATTATTATATGAGAGCAAGAAATATCCATTTGGGTTATCCCTTTCTCCAAACATGGTGCCCAGTGATACATGTATTTTTGCCTTAATCTCAAAGGCCCGTTTGTCTCCAGGTAAGGTACGTTAAAAAGAGATTCCCTTTAAGCATCTTATCACAAGATCTCTTACTGCCTTTCCACCCGGGGATGCTTGTGTGTTAGACTGCCCTTGGAGTTTTGGATGCTACTAGATTTCTGTGCTCTGTTATCCATAATTTCAGGCACTTCGGGGCTAACATGGCTGTTTAAGTCAATGCAATAATATTACCAATATATTCAACACTCAGAAGAGTCACCACAGTTTCCTTCACACACTCAGGATTTCAAATTCTTCTTCCAATTCAAATAGCTTGTCAGTAGATTCAATGAGTTCTGTAAAAAAAGATAAAGAAAAAAATGCTTCTAAAGACATGCCTGATTTTGTTCACTTAAAAAAAAAAACTTTGAAAGACGCATTCCAGAAAAGTACTTTGTGAGAGTGAAAAAAAAAATCTGTGCTAGCAATTGTATGGCTTGTTTGGATACATGCCTGCTATATATTGCTTGACACTCACAAAGGATAGTTATTCTACCTGTGATTATTCTTTTATTTGCTAACGAGGAACATAACATTGCACAATTAGGCTTTTAATCGGTGCCTTACCTGCTCCTGTGGTTGTCACTTCTGGTTTTGTTGGAGGTATGAAAGGAGGCCAGTGTGGCGGGTGCTTCTGGACCAGCTCAAACATCCGTAGACTCTGCTGCTTTAGAATCTCCTGAGGACAGAATGCTTTCATTTTAAAAGCTGGCTCGGGGGACGCTTCAAACACAAAACGTGTCTGCTTAATTGAAAGTGTTTTTTAATTACGCATGTCCATCAGGAAAAAAAAGTCTTTATACAGACATACTGTGAAATCCAAGCACCATGGTCTCTGTAATACATCCCTAGTTAAAACACATCTGGAAGACAGATCTCTTGAACTGTACTACAAATTATCAGTCTTATCATCTTTTGATATCAGCTTTGATATCTGCAAACCTGTAATTTTGTTTACAGGTAGCAAGCACACTAGGAATGTACAATATTTTCTGCTTTTTAAAAGGAAGTTGCTTGCATAGAACTCTCCTCAAGTTTTCTGTTGATCAATAGCACAAAAGACAGATCTATCAGCTCCTCCAAAGGGGAAAAAAAAAAAAAAACGCATCAGATTTTGAAGGACAGGTTTTGGTCAGGAAAAAAGGTGTTCCTGAAGCCAAACGCTATTCCTCTTCAAAGAGAAGTTACCTTCTGTCCTGTATTTCAGTTATTTACAAACTGTTTTCCTTAGATGATTTTTTTTTTTTTTTTAAATAAATGCCCTTAGAGGTTGATGGTACTTTACATTCAGACGTCTGGTGCTTAGCTTAACAGCTGCATGCAGAAACATCCTCAAGTCTGTTTCCTGTGGCAGCCAGCACCTTCTGTTCTCCCTAGATCAGCAGGAGCTAGAGGCCTGCAGCACTTACAGAATCAGATCTTTAAGATAGCAGGGACTAACAGTCATAATTAGAACACGCAATCTATTATGTCAAACAATAAAAAAGGATCAGGAAGCAAATCATTGATACATCACTACAATATGGCAGTTAAACCTTAGTCATTTAGTGAGAATTAGAAGTTAAAAGCAAGTGTCACCCAGTAACACCTTCAAGTGTGGATGTTTACACCCATTTTCCAACTGGCAGGGTTTGTGGCTGGTAAAGTGCTGAACAATTTCCAATTAGCAATTCAGTAGTATTGCCTTACCCTGATGCTTTAATGCATTCTTCTCCATGGCTCATACAATTTGTATACAAAGGAAAATGCAAAGGAAAATTTTACAAAAAACAGACAATAAAAACCAGACTTTATAAAGAACAAATCGAGATGCTAAGTTCCCACTCTTACCTTTTGTACAAGACTACACCGGTTATCAAAATCACATTCTTCTTTGCAAAAGAAGCCCTTAGGGGAAAAAACAAACACACAGAGTTTTACCTTTGCAGATGGTAGGTATGTGGTACCAGCAGGTAAGGCGGTTTGACCTCTGATACAGTAATGCCCTGTACGATCAGTAGATATAAGACTCCAAATATGTGGCAGCTCTAGGGAGAGAACCCACGGGGAGAACAAGGCCCTGCAAACCCCTAACGAAATAGTCAAGCAAAAAATAGCAGCAGCTCCTGTGTGCTCCTCCATGGAGCGCCACCCAGTTCCTACAGTCCAGGTATCAGCAGAAGCTGAAAACTTGTAGATGATGGACCACCTAAGGAACATTTCCATTCTGGTATCTATACTGAAAATATTTGCTCTTCATTATGATTTTGTCTGTCTCGTTGCATCATGCCACATTTTGCACAGTTACGTAGTTAAGTATTAAAACAAAACAAAACAAAACAAAACAAAAAAAACTTTCTAAAAAGCAGCAGTATTAAAAAACAGGTATGTGAATGAATGACAGATACCGGTATCTTTACAGATTGTTTAAAGCTTTAGAAACACATCCCACTGGTGACAACTGCCAATCACCCAATCACAGGATACTGGCATGGGATCAGATCCAATTTTTTCAAATACCACAGTACCCCCATGACATTTTGGGTGAATTACAAATAATACATTTGTATTTGTAATTTGGGGTGAAATACAATAATTCCACTTAAACATTTTCAACTTATGATAGAAAGTAAGTTTAAGTAACTTGTCTAGAGGTGACCAAACATAAAGTAGTGATAGAATAAAACACGTAAACCTGTTTCAGTTCCTTGCTCTGACCATTATAATGCCTCTTGAAAGAAGTAAAAGCTGCTCAGTAAAGAAAACAAAGCGAGCTCCTACAGTACAGACAGCTCCCCACTTGCCCTAAGATTCTCCATGTAGTTATGTACAAACTACTATGTGTTGATCACAGAAGACAGCTTTGTGATCTTGGTTCTGTTCAAGGAGATGCATTGCTGCCCTTACCAATGTAGAGAGACATTACTTTGAGATAAAGTACATGCATTCAAGATTTCCTGACACTTACTAAAGCTACTGAAGGGTCCAAATTCATGATCTTCATTCTATGTGGGGCTTCCTGGCAGTGGAAACTCTCATCGTCAACCCTGCCATTTTCTTCTGAATCTACAAAGCTTTGAGTGGTGTGAGGGTCCAGATAGATCAGCTCATTGCCTGGATGGGTAAAAGCCGTATGTTAAAAATAAGCAAGTGACATTAATAAGCACTTGGTCCACAACTGTAAAATAGAAATTAGATTGCCATCGCAGTCAGTATAATCTAGACTTTCCAGCTAGGGATTCTTTAAGAGAATCGGAAGGGTTAGACACAACGTTTCCCACAGGGTATTTAGTATAACTTCCTATTGTCACCTATTACTGTAATTTTTTGGTTGGTTATGTTCTATCTTTGTCACATACTTTTATTTTTCCATGTGAGATCCAGTACTTTTTTTTTTTTTTTTTTTTAAATCTCAAGTGTTGTAAACACTAACATTTGACAGATTAAAAGGTACAGGATGTTCACAGATGCAATCTGTAATCCCGTTAGGCATTCATTCAGAAATTGGAACAAAAAAGCCTAACTAAAACAGGTTAGGTTTTACAAAAGGACAAAATAGGGTTGCAAAATTTTGGCCCGAAGTGGGGTGAAATCTGAAGGAATGCATTTTAAATTAATTAGAGCAATACTTAATAACAGAAGGTATGCAAAAGGTGAAAAAGATACTGCTATCAGAAACAGTTTTGAAATACAAGAAAATAAAAGTGACATTTGACCAATACACTTGTCAAATGCTATCAGCTATTCTCAGTATGTTGCTCTTGTTGATGTCATCACTTATTTTTACACCTAGCTTTGCTGTTAACTTTCTGCTCCTGTTAAGGATCATCTCATACTGTTTCTAAACTCTTTTAGATATGCTTCTTCATTTATTTTATTCTATTCTCATCTTTCTTTACTTCTAGAGGTTCACGCTTAGACCCCTTACTATTTCCCCTTCAAAAAATGTTCTCTTTTGATCATCTGCACATTTGGAATAAGTTTCTTTTTTCCTTACCTAAAAATCCTATGAAATAATAGGCATTATTTGGTTTCCCTCCTAATGCTCCCAAAGACTGTGGCATCTTAAAGCATTCCTAGGAGTTCAAAAGGAATAAAGGAAATTGTCATTCATTTCTTTACTGACATCACAGATACCCAAACTTATTTGACAGTAACGAGCAATGAATTGAAAGAAAACCTTACTTTAAATGCATCAATATATACGGGATTTATGTGATTTATCCCTAGTCGTAGAGGTATAATAAGCAAGAGGGCTTTCCAGCCTGTGCAGAGTCCTCCTGCCTTCTTGCTTCGGCCAAGAGCACTTCTGTGCAAATGTGCACTGCTGTGGGACGCGCTGCTGCTCTGAGGAGGGGACCAGCACATTTTTTCTGCGGGAATAAAACTAGAAATCAGTCAACGCACAGAGGAACACAAAGCAGATCTTCCTCTCAGTAGTGAATTAAGCTAGTTTGCCAGGGATCTTTATAGGGCACCCAAGACAAAACGAGCCGGGCATGGCAATTACAGCTATTTAGTAGAAGTAATTCTAGCAGACAGTATGTGCTGGCACGTCCAAGTGAGACGTTAGATCAATGATTGGGGGATGACAATTTAAGACTGCAGTGACATGTCCTATTAATGTTATTAATAGTGTCAAGCTTTGCCTATAAAACGCCAGAGAAATGAAATGGCAGCAATGATGACAGTAGAAATTCTTCAAGGAGCTCTTCACATCCAGTGATGTGAGCACGAAGTTGGCATCAGGGATCAAAAAAACACAACTGAGTTTGTATGTCCTTCTTCCCTCTTCTTACCCTTGCAAGACAAACCCATGGCCCCCCAAGTATTTGTTCATGTTTAGATACATGCTGGCAAATGGAGTCAAATCAGAAACTGTTACCAGAAAACTGATGAGGTGTCACTTCCTGATGTCTTCAATGACCACCGTATTGTCCATAGATACATAAACTGCTAATGAATTCCATTCATCAAATAAAGCAAGCTTCCTAGAAAACATTAAGGTACTAATTAATATAAACTAGTTGGATCAAAAGGGTAGCTTTACACTCAGAACCATTTATTTATTTTTTTTTTCTTAAGAAAAAACATCCTTTCTGCATTTTTTAAAGTCTCCATGTAAGAAAAAGAAAACTTTAAACATTAAATGTTTAATATCTTTAGAAAAATAGGTACTGAGTGGTACCAGGAAAAACATATGCGCTGCACCATGTGCAAACTGTTTTGTCTTACTGCTAAGTGCAGTGACAGTAACAGTTCAACTACATCAAGTTTATTACTTTTTATTGCACTCGACAGTCTCTGCACTGGGTTCTTGCCCAATTGTGTCTTTTCTCATCTGGAAAAGAAAAAAATTCCTATGCCAGTTTTGCAGATTACTTTTTGCTTAAGAAATTCCACTGAATTCAGTGGAATTACTTCTGCCTGAGCCTGCGTGCACAGCAGAAATGGGGCGTTAAAAGCTAAATCAGCTAAGGGTTTGGGGCACCAAAACTTCAGTGGGAGACAGCAGCACACAGTTTTATGTCCACTTCTGCAAAATCCAAACCTTTGCGGAAGGGAGCTACACTCTTAAGCTGCACTGGCAGAATTAGCTGTTTCAAATAAGCCAGAAAGAAATGGGGGTGAGCGTTTCACCATGAAAAACTTGGCCATGAAAGATCTGGAGTCCAGGGCATGCTTCAGCTCCCCTCCCTCTTCAGATCATGTGCCTGTTCCAGGGTGTCAAAGACTTGCTGCTGAGCTCGCAGGACCTGTAGCCTAGCCCCTGCCTGAGGTAAGACACCTCCACGTACCCCTGGAGAACTGAGCAGCCTCAGTTCCTTTCAGTGTGGCTCCCAGACTATGAGGAGCTGCCCATCTTTATCCAGTAGCCTTGCTGGCAGAACTGCTGCTCAGAAAGGGAGGAATTGCAGCTCAGTTCCCTCCTCAGCCGAGATGGCTTCTCTCTGATGTTTCACACCACCACTCCGACCTACACGGTGGCACTCTCGACCTGCCAGAGCTGTGCCACTGTGCAGAAAGGAATATACATCTGTGGTGTGACTGGTGAGGGCATGCAGACGGCATAGCAGGAGACTTTCCTGCAGTTTCTTCTCCTCAGGCTCTTCCTTTATTAAAATTTAGAGGTCACCCATTCCCAACTCAGTACCTGCACACCGAGCTGTGGCATGACATTCCATGCTGCACTTGTAAATAGATGGCAAGTACATTCCTGACTGTGGGACAGGGGGAGATGCAGCCTTCAAAACTCTGCCTGGGCCTTCTCTTGGCTGCCCCAGGGGAGTACGTTCTGAATGAGACTGGTATGATCTCACTTACTTTAGTACTTGAGCAACTGTATTTGGTCCAAACCATTCTCCAATTGACTTCCCCTCTCCAACACCCACCTGTGCTGTTTTCACAGTGAAAAAAAGACACACGTACACAAAATCAAAGAAAAATGAGACCATAAAGAATGTGGGAACAATATACAGTAAATACTGTGACTGTCAAACATTCTAGAGTAACTGCAATCTGTAGTTAGCAATAACAATTATTTTCTCAATCTATGCTCTTTTCAAAACTTAGGGAGTGCCAGTTTCTTTAATAAACAAAAGGCTTCTAAACTACAATGAGAATTACAAGTTAACAAATGTTAGTGCCCTTTATTACAAATTACAGCAATAAGCTACAAGACTGTCTATTCTAACATTACTGACTCTGGTACCCAAGGCTTACAGAGTTTATCAAGAGCTACATTCTAGTACATGGCTTTATTTAGGTCTCAGGGAATGTTTCTGTACTACTAGTCTTTGCGCCCATCTGCATACCTTTTTATTTTTGTATAAGCATACACCTTGTCTTCACATCCACTTTTTAAAATTATGAATTAACATACTGCAAATTAGTGATTCAACACAGTAGAAATTTCAGTGGAAAAAACCTGAAAGTTTATGTTTGTTCTTACCCATCTGGTGGATTGACTAACAGCAAGCCTTCCTGTCGAGAAAGCATCGTAGGATTCTGTGATATTCTTCTGGTTGTTTTTTGTGTTTTTCCCATTGCCAATCTGAAAGGAAAAATTGATATAGAATAAAAAATGGTGACGTTTTCATTACACTGATCAAATGTCTAGACAGCAGAAAGCTTTATAATGAGATGTTAAAAGACATTTCAATTCATCTCGAATATTTACATTTTGTGTAGAGCTCCTAGAATTCCAAGCTTGTTATTTATCATCAAGCTGCCCTTTATCATCATAGGCTAGATTGTCAAAACAGGGAAAATAAAACAAAACAAAAACATCAACTGCAAACATATTCTGACGGATCATGCTGCGTGTTGATAGCCATTCCAGTATCTCTGAGCTTCCAAGATTATTTAAAAGTACAGGCTGTGTTTAGACCTTGTTGGATTTCTAAGCACCCATTAAATAACAACATAAGATCCATACAGAAAGTCCAAACACTCCACTGGCAGCATCCTGGGATGTGACATGCATGCTTAAGAGCTTGCACCAGGGGGGTTTGGACCTCGTGCTGCTGACAAGTGAGGAGTGAAGAGAAGGGTAAGAGCACTGTCCCACGGTGGCAGGTTTTCCCTTGGCCTCAACTTGGGTGTTACACTAAAAGGTTTATAAAATAATGGCGACAGGATTCCCCATTTGTTCTCCTTCTATGCCTATTTCTCTGCTTCAGGCTGGGATGATTTCACCCAGCTGAATATGAATTGATTCATTAGGAACTGTTACCAGGGCATCAAAGAAAGTCTCACTAATAAATTCAGGGTTTGTGCTTTTAATGGAGTACTTACGAAGAAGCGTCTGCAGACAATACCGAAGTTCCCTCAGGACCAGCACTCACCTCTCCCTAAGTGTCTGCAGATCAGTGCTTGGGCCAGCATCATCTGCCCGCATCGCAGCATACATCCCCAGCCAGCGTCCGACGAAGGACCCGTGCCTCCTGTTAGGAAAGTTCATCACAATCAGTGCAGGCTTTCAACTGGGTGCAGCACCACAGAGGACATTTCAGACTGCTAGAAAACAGATAGGGCTGCTGAAGCCTCCATGAACTGTCCTACAGATAAAAGGCACACAGCAAGACTTTGGTTCCATGCTGTTGGTCTAATTCTAATCTCTGCATTGCACAAATAAACAAAATTCATTTATTCCTTGTGGAGCTGACTTACTCTTTTCATTCTTCAAGCAGCATTCACAAACCATTTACTGCATGCTATACAACATGATCACCTGTTTACATACAGACATAAATAAACACTGATTTTAATAATCTTCATGTTTGCATAAACAGTTAAAATGATGCTCAAAATGCGCTGATACTCTAGAAATATTTTCCCAGCCTACGATGCCATCACTTATCTTGCTATTTAATTTAGAACAATGCAGCAAATCTGCAGTATACTCACCACTAGGCAAAAACTTTCTTCTATACGTAAACCACACGTTAAACCACAGTAAACCACACGTGAACACACCTTGGCTTATTGTCTGACTTTGGCTTATGGTGCGTCTGTTGCTGTGTCCAGCACAGTGCAGCCCCTAAATTGCTACCAAAACCTTGCCACAAACCTCAATCCCCCTGTTAAAAGAGACCCTCTTGTTTGTTGCCCTTCTTTCGACACTCTCTAACAGGTTTATGTCTTTTTCTTATACTGTGGAGCCCAAAACTGCACTCAGTACTCAGTACATGGAATACCAACAGAGACTGCCTGGCATTTTCTCTTCTCTGCAGAAGCTCTGTTGCTAACACTGTCCAGAAATCACCACTGTCACAGACAGTAGTAGCATTCCCTCCTCCCACAGTTTGTTCTGCCCCCCAAGACTTAGACACCACCCAGAAAAAGAAGAATAATAATACTAATAAAATAAAATAAAATAAAATAAAATAAAATAAAATAAAATAAAATAAAATAAAATAAAATAAAATAAAATAAAATAAAATAAAATAGTCAAAAGCCATCAGGAAGGCAGTGGTGCAGACTGTGGAGAGCCTGGGTTCAAATCCTTCTTCTGTGAGGCTCTGAACCTATATCCCACCACAATCTCTCTGCTAATGTATGGCAGGGAAAGGAGGAAGAAAGAACATATCTCCTGCACTTTCCATTTATTGTTGACTGACAATTCTGTAGAGTTATAAAGCCTCAATCAGTGAGATACAGGGTTCTTCTCACACTGTCTCACTGTGCCCTAAGCGGAACAGCTCTCATTTAATAGATGCTTCACCACAAAATCATGAGTCATCTGCAGTTTTGAACTTTTCTGGGATCAAGTCCCTTCAGATGGTTGAGGAATCTGCTCCAGCACCTATGTAAACTGGTGCTCTACTAAGCTAGTGAGTGAACAAGAGAGAAATCCTCTGCTAGATGACTTGACAAATTGGGTCTGAAAATAGTGTTGAGGCAGAATAGTCCACGATTTTTGCCTTGGGTGCACAGAGGGATTGGGTGTTGTAGACTTCTTTTATTCTTCATTAAGATAAACATTTTCAAAAATGTGCTTGTTCAACCTTGCTCCCACTGTGTGCATGGGAGGGAGATAACTGAAAGTGGGGAGCGTTGCTTGGATCCTGCAAGTGGCTGAGGTCCAGTGGGGTTGGAGGCTTTCTTCCTCCTTTTGGAAATGCAAAGCAACCCTGCACCTCCCCTGCACTTGCAGAAGGATCGTGACAGCCCAAAGCACAGCGGCTTTGTAATTGCTGCATACACTTCGATCGGATTTACGTGGCAAGGGTTTGGTAGCAGGGGCCTGCAGGGATGGCGTCTGTGAGAACAGTCCAGACAACAGCCAGCTCCAGATAGCTCCAAAAGGGCCCCGGCGCTTGCCAGAGCTGAGCCAATAAGCGATGTTGTTTGCACCTCTGGGAGAGCAGATGTAAGCAGGGGGAAATACTGCTGCACAACAGAAGCTGGAAGAGCAAGGAGTGAGAAGCAGCCCTGCAGCCCCCAAGGTGAGTGCAGCAGGAGGCAGGAGGTGCTCCAGGCTCACAGCAGCAGTTCCCCTGCGGGCTGTGCAGGGAGAGGCCCCTGGTGGAGCAGGCTGTCCCCCTGCACCCATGGGTCCCCCATGGAGCAGATCTCCACGCTGCTGCCCCCCTGTGGGTGGAGGAGCCCCCGGTGGAGCAGGTGGCTGTGGCCTGGAGGAGGCTGCGGCCTGTGGAGAGCCCCCGCAGGAGCAGGCCCCGGGCCGCAGCTGCAGCCATGGAGAGGAGCCCCCGCAGGAGCAGGGGGGCTGGGGGGAGCTGCCGCCCAGCCGTGGGGGACCCGTGCTGGAGCAGTTTGCTCCTGGGGGATGGATGGATGGATGGATGGAGCCCGTGGGACGGAGCCGTGTGGGAGCAGTGCTTGAGGAGCTGCTGCCTGTGGGCAGCCCGTGTGGGATCAGCTGGGGAAGGGCGGCATCCCATGGGAGGGACCCCACGGGGAGCAGGGGCAGGGAGGGACCCTGAGGGTCACTCTGCTGAGTCTGCTTTGCCCGTCACGATACTTGTTGAGCCATCGCCCTGTCCTTATCTCAGCCCTGGAGCCCTTTGCATCGTATTTTCTCCCCCTTTCCCTTTGAGGAGGGGGAGTGAGAGAGCGGCCGTGGTGGAACTCGGCTGCCCACCCGCTTTGAACCACCGCAGTTGCAAAGTCCTGGGAAAGATTTCTTTCAAGAAATTAAACAAGGTGTTTAACAAAGAAATGCAGAGTTTCCTTTTGAAGGCTTCCTGGAGAATTGGGCTTCTTTCCTATTCCCAGCTCAGAGGAAGGGAATTGTTGATTTCACCTTCTTTTTTCTGACATGGAAATCAAAGGTGAACTGCTCTACAAGGACGGGCAACGTCTCAGAATCAAGCTCTTTTGCTCTGTAGTCCTTTCTCAAGGAAAAGATTGATCACCCACCTTCCACAGATGTAGGGGAGCAGAGAATAATTTGGGAACTACTCTAATTCAAGTCAGTTTGGGCATAGTGGTA
The DNA here is from genome assembly GCF_047663525.1 of Anas platyrhynchos. NCBI lineage: Eukaryota > Metazoa > Chordata > Aves > Anseriformes > Anatidae > Anas > Anas platyrhynchos. The sequence continues at coordinate 7,871,357 of NC_092609.1, read as the reverse complement.
CTTCCCTAGCTGTTTCTGAGACAGACGCATTAGCAACAGAGAGTGTTGTGCCGTCACTGGGAGGCGCCTGCGGTGATGACTTCAGAAACAGAACTGAATTGTGTCACCACAGCACTTTGGCAACAGCTGCCTCTGTGCACGTTTAGCTGGGAGGCACAGAGAAGGGTGCTGGATGCGATGAAACCACGTGAGGATTTGTGGATCTCCCCTTGAGGTGCACAGAGAGGGACCATGCCCTTCTGTAAGTGTTTTGATGCTTGGCTGCGGAAAAAAATGTGGTTTTGTTGTGAATGCTTCATTGTAGTATTCTGTAGTTTGTGTCAAGTCCTTACAGAAGCCTCAAGGTTGGTACTTTGCTCAATGATGGAGCTGCACAGAGTGAGAACAGACCCAATGTACGGGTGAGGGCCTCTGCACGTTCTCTTCTTCCTACAGACGATCAACAAATAAGGGGAGACAGAGAAGAGTGTGCTGTGGTCCTCCCATAGACCGCAAGTACTAAAGCATAAACAAGAGGCTTAAGAGTCCCCCTGTCATGTTAAAATTCAGGCAGCAATGGACTTCCTCACACGGGCTGGCCTGTCGACTAGTGTCTCAGGCTGTGGCGTATGAAGATGCACTCCATCTGCTTTCAGGGTAGCAATGCCAGTGGGCAAGCTGCCTGACCTTAACATTTGTCATTTCATTTCTCACCTGAGTTTTGGATCAAAATAAAAGGATAAAAGGATTTCCTTTCCATTAATTACATGTTCTTACCTTTGTAACAGATTTGGTTATTGACTTAGAAGGCAAATATCTGGCCAGACTGCAAGACTTGTGCTCGCAGCGTGGGACAGCTCTCGTAAAGGTGATTCAGGGCAGTTTCTGGAAAACAAGACATCAGATCTCCCAAACAGCTTTCTTTGTGCTAATGTAGGAAGGGTGAGTAAGTGTAAAGGTAAGAGCCCAGATACCGTAAGAAGCAGAAAGTGTGAAGGAAACTTCCTTCTGGCTGATACAGCTCCATATCTAGTTGTCAAGTATGAAGAGAGCAGTGCTAAATTTCTTGGGGAGAGGAAAACGAAGAGGCTGGGAGAGTGTACAAAGAAAAAAATGGGATTCCCTATTTCAGGAAATCCTAGGAACTGGAAATAGAGATTGGAAGAGTGCTTTAAGCCAAGACAGACATGTTTTAAAACTAAAACCTAGGAGTTGAATGAACCAAGAAATGAATCCCTTTTGATTATGCAGTTGTGTCCAGTGTTATCTTGGGAAATATGGTTTCCACATAAAACGTATCTGGGGCTTGAAGTTCTCCTAAGGCCCTTCTCTGTGTATTCCCTACTGTTTGGTAAGCGCTGAGGTCACACTGCAGACAGCAGCACGTCCCCTCCCCACTACTTAGCTGTCTGTTCTCACAACACGTCTAGGAACAGAATGGCTTGGACACAACTGCGCCTAGGACCGAGTTCATTCAAGCTGCTGGACGAGGTAAAAGCTCTGGACAAGCGAAGGGGAGGGAGGGATGGGTGGACATACAATATGATCACTTTAATCTCATTTCTCTAAGAATCCTGGCTGAGAAAACAAAACAAAACAGAATCAAAAAGAACAGAACAGAACAGAACAGAACAAATGCAGCAAGCAGCTAGCTTGCTGGAGACATTGTCTGGGAAGCAGTGAAAACACTTGCAAACAAAAACACGTCAAAGGACTAACTCTTTGAGCTTAATTCTAATCCAACAGCATAACCTCAAAGTCCTGTTTCTGTTCGTAACAGGCTGGTCCAGTAACATGTCCCATTGGATGACTTTGCAGCATAGATGTCAGGAATGCAGCTTGGGATCCCCTCCTTCTACTCAGAGTTCACTTTGAAGGGATGAGCAAGTAATTCTTCCTGGGTTGACGGAAATCTAAAGTCTGTTTTCTAACACTCTTGCAGACGCTTCTCTGTCCATCGGCCTGTCCTGCCAACTCTGGTGTGAGTGTGAAGTTGTGGCAAGAGGGATTTCCCATTCCTATTTGATCTGATGGACACCAGCTTTCCTCGGAAATGGCTGATGTTGCTGAGGAGGCAGCAGTATCAAAGCCCTTGCTGATGAAGGTACAACCAGCTGGGGAGGCTTTGGCATTTCTGCACAACGCTGCTCCCTGACTGTCACTCCAGACTCAGATTCGGAAAGAAGCAAAGCAAGCTAGAGGAAAACTGGATGTCCTGGTAATTTTCTTTTTCTTTTATTTCTTCATTCTTCACTTGTAAGAAAATCTAAATCTTAACCCTTTGTTTGAAAACACGGCTTTATGGAAATGCTTATGGGTGTGCTCCTTCACCTTGTGTGGAACCTGCTTCACCTCGCTTCAGCTATAGGACACCTATGCTCCAATTTATGCTTCCCATGATAAAGCGGTGTTCTTTCGGTGTTCTTTTCTGTGATGCTTGCAGGCGAGGTTGAAAAGAGTTGTCAGTAGGATTCTTCGTTTCCTTTGCAGTATCCAAAGCTCCGTATTACCGTGGATCTTCTCCTCTGATCTGGAAAGCTTCACAGGCCAAAAGAGAATTGAGATGAAGAAGGAAATAGAGAATGCTGACTAATATTGCCAAGTACCACCCGTAAGTTTTGTGAAAGAATCCGGTGCATTTCTGTAGTGGTAGAAAGTTCATAAAATCATCGTCGTGCACTTGAAGGCAAGCAATGCTGTAAAAATGAAGAATGCAAGGCCCTGCTTAAGGACGATCTTCAGGCTGCTTCTAGATCAACAGCTTATTTGCTTCTTCCACAACCTCATCTCCGCTTGCTTAGAAGTTGTGAAGGTCGGAAGCACACTCCGTCTGTTTCATCCCCTCTGTGTATCTTTTCCCTGACAGCAACTTCTGTCTTGGCTCTTCACATCCAGCCAGAGCAGTTGCTTTGCCTCCGCAACCTGCAGGCTGACCTCTCGTGTGTACCTGTGCTGGACTGAGGGTAATGCTTGTAACGCACACAGATGCTGCATTCACTGTGACTTTTAGAAAAGAGAGCAAGAAGCTAACCTGCACAGCAGACTCTTAGGTTTCTGTATCTCTCTCTTTCTCTCTCTCTCTCTCTCTCTCTCTATCTGCATATATATTTCAGTACTTATTTACTTCTTTAAAGATACCTTAAATAGAATAGATACTTTAAGAAAGCTTACTTGTTCTTCCCCTTTCCTTGTTTTTAACGTTTGCTTTTCTAACCAATCCTTAATGTTACAACATGGGATTGATGCAGTACTCAGTCCTTAGAAGTTCTCAAAGCACATCAGTGATTTCTCTATTTCTCAACCTTTCCATCTTCATTGAGATCTCTCATCTGAATTTAGGTAGGAGGTGAAGAAGAACACTGCAAGCAGCTGAAGCCGTATCAGACACATGCTTCTGCTAGGAAGTCATTCCGAGTGATTCCACGGTGTACTTTAGACAGGTTTGCTCTGGTCCTCTGGACTCAGCATCCCCAAGGGATATTTCAAAGCTCTCGGAAGGACCCGTCATTATCTCTGACACTGCAGCCTCCAGTAGGAAGGGGTAGATATTCCTTGCTTGCCCTTGTGCAAAGGAACTACTCAGTTAGCTGTTTCTAACCCAAATCTCGTTGTTGTCTTCTATTGACAGACACCACCCGGCTAGCCAAGCTAAACCACTGAAAATGGAAGGAGTGGGACACCTTGCAAAGCCTGCTGCCTGCTTCTAAGCAGAAGTGCGCTGTAGGTGGGGACACAGCAAGAGGAAATGTCCAGGCCACGGTGGAACTGCAAGGCACCTGTCTGAGCCACACAACGAAGTCAGCGATTCCCAGTTGGAGACTGTTGCTCGACCAGTGACACAGCAGCTGGAGCGCTTTCTGGTTGCTGCTGATGGGTTCCGTGAATCAGCCAGGGACAGGAGCTATGAGAACGACTTGAAGCGATTTGAAGTTACCCGAAAGAAAGAAGAGAGGAGAGAAGAAGACAAGAGGGGAGGGAAGGGGAGGGAATAAAAGGAAGGGAGGGGAGGGGAGGGGAGGGGCAGGGGGAGGGTAGATAGGATAGGATAGGATAGGATAGGATAGGATAGGATAGGATAGGATAGGATAGGATAGGATAGGATAGGATAGGATAGGATTGGATAGGATAGGATAGGATAGGATAGGATAGGGTGTGTAGGGGTAGGGTAGGGTAGGGTAGGGTAGGTAGGGTAGGGTAGGGTAGGGTAGGGTAGGGTAGGGTAGGGTAGGGTAGGTAGGGTAGGGTAGGGTAGGGTAGGGTAGCATAGCGTAGTGTAGCGTGTTAGAGGGGAGGGGAGCATAGGAGAGTATAGGGTAGTGTAGGGGATCGGAGTTTAGGGGAGTGGTAGAGTAGGATACGGGAGGGGAGTGTAGGAGAGTGTAGGGGAGGGGGCCATAGGGTAATGTAGGGTAGTGTAGCGAACGGAAGTTTAGGGTAGGATAGGGGAGGGGGGTGTAGGAGTGTGTAGGGTAGTATAGGGGAGGGGAGTGTAGCAGAGTATAGGGACAGGGAGAATAGGGGAGGGGGTGTAGGGGAGGGGAGGAGACGGGAGGGGAGGGGAGGAGATGGGGGGGAGGGAGGCAAAAGTGGGAGAGGAGGCAAAAGAGGGAGAGGAGGGGGAGGGGAGGGGAGGGGGGAGGGGAGGGGGAGGGAGGGGAGGGGAGGGGAGGGGAGGGGAGGGGAGGGGAGTGCTACCATAAATAAAATTGCCAAATACATGACATTTTGGATCTGGAGCCAAATCTTTGTGTACATGTCCTCTCCGTAGCCCCACGTGCTGACCACCCACCCGAATCTATCATACTGTTGGTCAGAAAGAACAGGGAGCATAGGGGAGGGCAGGGGAGTGGAGGGAAGGGAAAAGAGGGGATGGGAGGGGTGGGGAGCGCTACCATCAATAAAATTGCCAAATACGATGAAGGAGCAGCAGAGCCTGCAACCTCCAGTCCCCAACATCCTCCAACCACCCCCCACTGCTCCGTGGGAAATAGATAGAAGAATCAAGACTGAGGTTTAGCCTGGGATGGAGGTAGTGTGGCGAGGTGGTTTTCTGTTTGGTTGGGTTTGGTTGGTTGGTTGGTTGGTTGGTTGGTTGGTTTTTAAAGTTTTTAAATTCTCACTGTCCTACTTTGTGATCAGTTGGCAATAAATTCAATTACTCTTCCCCAAGCCAAGTCTGTTTTTGTCCATGAAGCCATCTTCCCAGTCCTGAAATAAGAAAGGAAACAGACTTGCAAGCAACTGTTACACAAGTGCAGGAAGAGTGGACAAAGGAGGGTTTTGAGGCATGAAGTTCCTGCAAGGATGCTCTGCTCTTTCCTCACTTCAGTATGAAAAGCACGGCACTAGTGGGTGGTCTGTGGTGGTAGTTGTTTTTTTGTTTGTTTGTTTGTTTGTTTGTTGTTTTTGTCAGCTCCACCCCACAGTATTTTGCTTGTTCTACTTGTTTTGGTGTGCCCCCATTCCCTCCCTCAAGGTAAAACATCCCTAGGGGCCATAACTTGCTGTTAGCAAACAAGATCTTGCAAAAGAGTGAAGTTAACATGGCACCACCTGCACTGGTGTATAAATAGTTCAAATATTTTCCCTCACTTTCCTGTAACTTTCCTGTAAATTGCTGGTCAGGAGATAACAAGTGGAGAAATTTAGGATAAGAGAGAGAAAGTTGTGTTTCCTATTGCCCTGGAGTTTCTGTTGGTCTGGCCACGGAAATGGAGTACTCAAAATCCTCAGGACACTCAGTTTATACCAGATTTATCCTAAAACTGCAGTATTTCTAGGCCCTTGGGATTCTTATCAATTAAAACATACTTTTTCACGCACAGAAGATGCAAAAAAGTGCGTCTACTGCAGTATGCAGACAGAGCCAGTCCTGTCTCTTGATTCCTTCTGCCTTCTGCCTGAAGAGCAGCAGACAATCGAGTTCTTGTCTTCAGTAGCTACGGCCTTAACCAACTGTGCAGTCTGTCCATTCATACACAGAGGAGGACAAATAGCGTGGAATAACTCCTCTCCTTTGTGCTAACAGAGGAGGGTACAGCTTCCTCACTCCAACCCCACCGAGGCAAACCAGTCAGCAGTGCACGCCAGAGCCTCTGTCTCTTCCCCGTCTCATGATGTGCAGCTGGATCACTCTCCCTTCTATCCCCAGGATCGCTTTCAGCACAGTCACAGAAGGGTCAGACTCACAGCTTTAGAGCCATCAGAAGAGGCTTTCACTCTTCTGCCACCACACCCCCTATACACATGCAATTTCACACATGCAAAGAGACACCATGGATTGGGGAGTTGCACAGAGAGGAGACCACACCCGTTTGCCTGCCTGCAGTTTGACACCAGTAGGGAGGGAATTCCCGTCAGGAGTTTCCATAGAGATGACAGAATATGGCCCTAGGGTCCTGCTGCTTCTTTCAGCCCTAATTCTTCAAATCCATAGGAACGGAAGAAACCTTCCCAGCCAAGTGCTGCATATCTTGAAGGTTGGAGAACCCACAGCCTTCTGCTTCATTTCATTTTAAAGATCAATCCCAATGTCACTCCCATAGAAGTAGTGGAAGCCATCTGGCTGGCTTGGCTTTCTCTCCAAAGAAGACCAAATGAGAGTTGGTCACGGGTGAGGATGAGCCCTGACAGTTCCTGCATTTTGGTTCTCCTGCAGCCCACAAAGCTCTCACTGCCTTGCCTGAATTTGAACCCCTTTGGAACCAAATCTACAGATTATCTCTGTAAATCCAAAACAGCACTTATTCACCATGTGAACAACAAATGCCTGGGATGGTTAACAGCACTTAGGTGCAAAAAAGAGCCCCGCAGGAGCAGGCCCCGGGCCGCAGCTGCAGCCATGGAGAGGAGCCCACGGGGAGCAGGGGCAGAGAGGGACCTTGGAGGAGGGAACTGTATCCTCTTTTTTCATCGGTGCTGAGATTGAGGATCAGGATTTCGTGGTAGGAATTTGTTTAGATGAAACCAATTTACATCCATATGGGTTTTGTATGTTTGTTTCACCTTGTCTTGCAGGACCATCTTGGCTGGGTCTGCAGTGTTGTGCAAAAGTGAAGTTTTTCACAATAAAGAGCAGCTTTTTTTTCGGGGAAAGGCTGAGGTGGCCCTTCATCAGAGTCTTGTGACCTGAAAATGCAGAAAATGGGTGCATGGCTGGCTGGATGGGTGGGTGGGAGTTGGGAATTCAGCCTTGGGATCAGAACTGGGACGTTGTTGGGATAGGAAATGATCAGTGGGATGGGAAGTGATGATGGGGATAGGAACTCATGGGATGGGATAAATGGGTTTTATTTTTATTGCATTAAATCCACTTTATTGACTGTGTTGTACAGTATGGCGTTGTTTTCTTACTATAAAATTATGATGATTATTATTTAATCTTATTAATTAAACAATTTTTATACGTTATTATATTATAAATTATAAATATTAATATTTTATTATATTGTTTTTATTCCTTTTCTACCCTATTAAACTCTCTTTATCCCAGTGTACTGCTTTGGACTTTAGTTTTCCTTCCGAGTCGTTGTGGATTCACTCCGGATGGGGGGACATTAGTGAACGCCTGTGTGCTTCAGATCCAAGGTCACCTTTGCCCTCAACTCAAGATACATGTTTGCATCTATTGTCGTGAAACAATGTTAACAACATCAACAAAAAAGTTCCCTACTTGCTAGCAGCATCCCTACGTTTGCTGGGGTCTGCTCTGTGCATTTTGAAGACCGTTCCATGCTATTCAGCCCCTTCAGGAGGAAATGGATGGTTCTAGGAAAATGCGTCTTGACCTGATGCAAAGCTGTGACTCAGCACCCTGCAGCCCCCGCAACCCCTGGCATTTTACCTGCAGCCCCTCCAACAACTCTGATGTTCCCTGCATCGACTTCAACCACTGCGCTGGGACCTGAGGCCCCTCAAACCCGTGTCACTCGCCCTGCAGCCCCTCCAGCCCCTGGCATGTTCCCTGCAGCACCTCGAGCCCCTGGCATGTTCCCTGCAGCCACTCCAAGCCTGGCACAGGCCCTACAGCTGGCTGCGGGGACTATCCAGAAATCTGCTCCAGAAATACAGTGATGGCAAGGAGCCCTCCACTTCATGCTTCCTTTTTATTCTAGCTGGAAGCATTCAGAGTTGTCAACGGAATTGGTTTGGAGGAGTAGGAAAGACAGAATTGCTGGGTTTCTGCTTTCTCCCAGAAACTATCAGACCACAACATGACAGTTGTCTTTCTTTTACGTAATTTTACACCTGGATCTTTCTCACTTTTATGAGTGTGGGGTATTCCTTCTTTCTCCCTTTACCTTCCTCTTTCCTTCCTTCCTTCCTTCCTTCCTTCCTTCCTTCCTTCCTTCCTTCCTTCCTTCCTTCCTTCCTTCCTTCCTTCCTTCCTTCCTTCCTTCCTTCCTTCCTTCCTTCCTTCCTTCCTTCCTTCCTTCCCTCCTTTCGTTCTGTCTGTCTGTCTGTCTCTCTTTCTGTCCAGCACTGATTTTATGGCTACGTGTGCATATCCACAGTGTAGAGTTTTCTCCATTCCGTTTCTTCCCTGAGTCTTGCCCCTCTTCCCTGCAACTGAACAGCATTGCCTTGATCAAGGAAGTGGCAACATGCGGCTTACACAGTAACCTGCTGAAATTACAGCTATAACCATGGAGCACAGCTGCCGATCAACACAAGACCACCAATCGCTCACATTTCTAAACTGCTCGTCACAATTCTTCCGTATGTAGGCTGTGATGCTGCTCATTTCTTAAGCACCCATCCATTTCTTCTCTTCCCAGACCCTCAAGGTGTCCTGGTCAAACCACCTCCCTTCCTCTTGCCCCATCTGGCTCTCCCACCTTCCTTTTCCCTCAAGGCTCAACTTTTTTTTTTTTTTTTTCAGCATAGGAGCTCCATAGAAGCTGCTGCTGCCCACCTCTGAGTTGACTAGGGCTGAACTACTGAAAAAGAAAAGAAAATCTATAAATAAGAGTGAGAGATATTCAGTATTTCTCTATGTTGTCATTTATTGGTGAAGATGAAAGTCTGCAGTTCATGTTCATTACACTAGCATGACAACATGACTACAAGGGGGACTGTCTGGTAGTGAAAAGGAACTTCAGCATGGATTAAAAATCTTTGCCTTTCTTTATTCTGAACTGTTTTTCTTATGGCTGCTAGAGAGAGATTCTCTGCCTTAGAAATAAAACTGCCCAGGCTGTTCTGATAAACCTGTAGGGTTAAGGCACTTCTACCAAAACAGATTTCAAAAGGCAAGAAGTCAAAAAGCAACAATTCAGTAATCTGTGTACGCTTCTATATTAAGTTTTAAGATCACCTGGTTTATATTTAGTTCACACAAATTAACCAAACATAGCAGCATACAACCTAAGAAAAGCTTAAGAAATTTATTAGATGCACAGATAAAGTGCTGTAACAGAGAAACTTGTGTAAATCTATTCTAAAATAAATAAGGTACAGTTAAACCACCTTTGACTCGTTTTAACTCGGAAAGAAATAACCTAAGTTTTAATCATTTGAATTTTAAGGTCAAGGTGAAATATACCATAACTATAACAGTGGTTGTGATCTGTATCAACTATTTGAGGCTCCTGTTCCTCTTGAGGTCTCCCAGAAACAGGAAGGCTATTGCAAAATGTGTCCATTAGACATAGTTCCTTTTACAGAAACATTTTTGTAATAAAGTCTGGTTGCTCAAATACATGTTAAAATATTTAACAAGGAAACAATTTTCTCCTGATCCAGTCAATCTTTTAAACAAGACAATGTATTTTTCCTATGACGCAGCCCACAGGAGGGAACAGAAGTAAACATCCTCCTGAACTGAAGACTGTTTTGCTTGAAGAACTAAACTATTGCATTATTATATGAGAGCAAGAAATATCCATTTGGGTTATCCCTTTCTCCAAACATGGTGCCCAGTGATACATGCATTTTTGCCTTAATCTCAAAGGCCCGTTTGTCTCCACGTAAGGTACGTTAAAAAGAGATTCCCTTTAAGCATCTTATCACAAGATCTCTTACTGCCTTTCCATCCGGGGAAGCTTGTGTGTTAAACTGCCCTTGGAGTTTTGGATGCTACTAGATTTCTGTGCTCTGTTATCCATAATTTCAGGCACTTCGGGGCTAACATGGCTGTTTAAGTCAATGCAATAATATTACCAATATATTCAACACTCAGAAGAGTCACCACAGTTTCCTTCACACACTCAGGATTTCAAATTCTTCTTCCAATTCAAATAGCTTGTCAGTAGATTCAATGAGTTCTGTAAAAAAAGATAAAGAAAAAAATGCTTCTAAAGACATGCCTGATTTTGTTCACTTAAAAAAAAACTTTGAAAGACGCATTCCAGAAAAGTACTTTGTAAGAGTGAAAAAAAAAATCTGTGCTAGCAATTGTATGGCTTGTTTGGATACATGCCTGCTATATATTGCTTGACACTCACAAAGGATAGTTATTCTACCTGTGATTATTCTTTTATTTGCTAACGAGGAACATAACATTGCACAATTAGGCTTTTAATCGGTGCCTTACCTGCTCCTGTGGTTGTCACTTCTGGTTTTGTTGGAGGTATGAAAGGAGGCCAGTGTGGCGGGTGCTTCTGGACCAGCTCAAACATCCGTAGACTCTGCTGCTTTAGAATCTCCTGAGGACAGAATGCTTTCATTTTAAAAGCTGGCTCGGGAGACGCTTCAAACACAAAACGTGTCTGCTTAATTGAAAGTGTTTTTTAATTACGCATGTCCATCAGGAAAAAAAAGTCTTTATACAGACATACTGTGAAATCCAAGCACCATGGTCTCTGTAATACATCCCTAGTTAAAACACATCTGGAAGACAGATCTCTTGAACTGTACTACAAATTATCAGTCTTATCATCTTTTGATATCAGCTTTGATATCTGCAAACCTGTAATTTTGTTTACACGTAGCAAGCACACTAGGAATGTACAATATTTTCTGCTTTTTAAAAGAAAGTTGCTTGCATAGAACTCTCCTCAAGTTTTCTGTTGATCAATAGCACAAAAGACAGATCTATCAGCTCCTCCAAAGGGGAAAAAAAAAAAAAAAAACGCATCAGATTTTGAAGGACAGGTTTTGGTCAGGAAAAAAGGTGTTCCTGAAGCCAAACGCTATTCCTCTTCAAAGAGAAGTTACCTTCTGTCCTGTATTTCAGTTATTTACAAACTGTTTTCCTTAGATGATTTTTTTTTTTTTAAATAAATGCCCTTAGAGGTTGATGGTACTTTACATTCAGACGTCTGGTGCTTAGCTTAACAGCTGCATGCAGAAACATCCTCAAGTCTGTTTCCTGTGGCAGCCAGCACCTTCTGTTCTCCCTAAATCAGCAGGAGCTAGAGGCCTGCAGCACTTACAGAATCAGATCTTTAAGATAGCAGGGACTAACAGTCATAATTAGAACACGCAATCTATTATGTCAAACAATAAAAAAGGATCAGGAAGCAAATCATTGATACATCACTACAATATGGCAGTTAAACCTGAGTCATTTAGTGAGAATTAGAAGTTAAAAGCAAGTGTCACCCAGTAACACCTTCAAGTGTGGATGTTTACACCCATTTTCCAACTGGCAGGGTTTGTGGCTGGTAAAGTGCTGAACAATTTCCAATTAGCAATTCAGTAGTATTGCCTTACCCTGATGCTTTAATGCATTCTTCTCCATGGCTCATACAATTTGTATACAAAGGAAAATGCAAAGGAAAATTTTACAAAAAACAGACAATAAAAACCAGACTTTATAAAGAACAAATCGAGATGCTAAGTTCCCACTCTTACCTTTTGTACAAGACTACACCGGTTATCAAAATCACATTCTTCTTTGCAAAAGAAGCCCTTAGGGGAAAAAACAAACACACAGAGTTTTACCTTTGCAGATGGTAGGTATGTGGTACCAGCAGGTAAGGCGGTTTGACCTCTGATACAGTAATGCCCTGTACGATCAGTAGATATAAGACTCCAAATATGTGGCAGCTCTAGGGAGAGAACCCAAGGGGAGAACAAGGCCCTGCAAACCCCTAACGAAATAGTCAAGCAAAAAATAGCAGCAGCTCCTGTGTGCTCCTCCATGGAGCGCCACCCAGTTCCTACAGTCCAGGTATCAGCAGAAGCTGAAAACTTGTAGATGATGGACCACCTAAGGAACATTTCCATTCTGGTATCTATACTGAAAATATTTGCTCTTCATTATGATTTTGTCTGTCTCGTTGCATCATGCCACATTTTGCACAGTTACGTAGTTAAGTATTAAAACAAAACAAAAAAACTTTCTAAAAAGCAGCAGTATTAAAAAACAGGTATATGAATGAATGACAGATACCGGTATCTTTACAGATTGTTTAAAGCTTTAGAAACACATCCCACTGGTGACAACTGCCAATCACCCAATCACAGGATACTGGCATGGGATCAGATCCAATTTTTTCAAATACCACAGTACCCCCATGACATTTTGGGTGAATTACAAATAATACATTTGTATTTGTAATTTGGGGTGAAATACAATAATTCCACTTAAACATTTTCAACTTATGATATAAAGTAAGTTTAAGTAACTTGTCTAGAGGTGACCAAACATAAAGTAGTGATAGAATAAAACACGTAAACCTGTTTCAGTTCCTTGCTCTGACCATTATAATGCCTCTTGAAAGAAGTAAAAGCTGCTCAGTAAAGAAAACAAAGCGAGCTCCCTACAGTACAGACAGCTCCCCACTTGCCCTAAGATTCTCCATGTAGTTATGTACAAACTACTATGTGTTGATCACAGAAGACAGCTTTGTGATCTTGGTTCTGTTCAAGGAGATGCATTGCTGCCCTTACCAATGTAGAGAGACATTACTTTGAGATAAAGTACATGCATTCAAGATTTCCTGACACTTACTAAAGCTACTGAAGGGTCCAAATTCATGATCTTCATTCTATGTGGGGCTTCCTGGCAGTGGAAACTCTCATCGTCAACCGTGCCATTTTCTTCTGAATCTACAAAGCTTTGAGTGGTGTGAGGGTCCAGATAGATCAGCTCATTGCCTGGATGGGTAAAAGCCGTATGTTAAAAATAAGCAAGTGACATTAATAAGCACTTGGTCCAGAACTGTAAAATAGAAATTAGATTGCCATTGCAGTCAGTATAATCTAGACTTTCCAGCTAGGGATTCTTTAAGAGAATCGGAAGGTTTAGACACAGCGTTTCCCACAGGGTATTTAGTATAACTTCCTATTGTCACCTATTACTGTAATTTTTTGGTTGGTTATGTTCTATCTTTGTCACATACTTTTATTTTTCCATGTGAGATCCAGTACTTTTTTTTTTTTTTTTAAATCTCAAGTGTTGTAAACACTAACATTTGACAGATTAAAAGGTACAGGATGTTCACAGATGCAATCTGTAATCCCATTAGGCATTCATTCGGAAATTGGAACAAAAAAGCCTAACTAAAACAGGTTAGGTTTTACAAAAGGACAAAATAGGGTTGCAAAATTTTGGCCCAAAGTGGGGTGAAATCTGAAGGAACGCATTTAAAATTAATTAGAGCAATACTTAATAACAGAAGGTATGCAAAAGGTGAAAAAGATACTGCTATCAGAAACAGTTTTGAAATACAAGAAAAACAGTTTTGAAATACAAGAAAATAAAAGTGACATTTGACCAATACACTTGTCAAATGCTATCAGCTATTCTCAGTATGTTGCTCTTGTTGATGTCATCACTTATTTTTACACCTAGCTTTGCTGTTAACTTTCTGCTCCTGTTAAGGATCATCTCATACTGTTTCTAAACTCTTTTAGATATGCTTCTTCATTTATTTTATTCTATTCTCATCTTTCTTTACTTCTAGAGGTTCACGCTTAGACCCCTTACTATTTCCCCTTCAAAAAATGTTCTCTTTTGATCATCTGCACATTTGGAATAAGTTTCTTTTTTCCTTACCTAAAAATCCTATGAAATAATAGGCATTCTTTGGTTTCCCTCCTAATGCTCCCAAAGACTGTGGCATCTTAAAGCATTCCTAGGAGTTCAAAAGGAATAAAGGAAATTGTCATTCATTTAGGAGTTCAAAAGGAATAAAGGAAATTGTCATTCATTTCTTTACTGACATCACAGATACCCAAACTTATTTGACAGTAACGAGCAATGAACTGAAAGAAAACCTTACTTTAAATGCATCAATATATACGGGATTTATGTGATTTATCCCTAGTCGTAGAGGTATAATAAGCAAGAGGGCTTTCCAGCCTGTGCAGAGTCCTCCTGCCTTCTTGCTTCGGCCAAGAGCACTTCTGTGCAAATGTGCACTGCTGTGGGACGCGCTGCTGCTCTGAGGAGGGGACCAGCACATTTTTTCTGCGGGAATAAAACTAGAAATCAGTCAACGCACAGAGGAACACAAAGCAGATCTTCCTCTCAGTAGTGAATTAAGCTAGTTTGCCAGGGATCTTTATAGGGCACCCAAGACAAAACGAGCCGGGCATGGCAATTACAGCTATTTAGTAGAAGTAATTCTAGCAGACAGTATGTGCTGGCACGTCCAAGTGAGACGTTAGATCAATGATTGGGGGATGACAATTTAAGACTGCAGTGACATGTCCTATTAATGTTATTAATAGTGTCAAGCTTTGCCTATAAAACGCCAGAGAAATGAAATGGCAGCAATGATGACAGTAGAAATTCTTCAAGGAGCTCTTCACATCCAGTGATGTGAGCACGAAGTTGGCATCAGGGATCAAAAAAACACAACTGAGTTTGTATGTCCTTCTTCCCTCTTCTTACCCTTGCAAGACAAACCCATGGCCCCCCAAGTATTTGTTCCTGTTTAGATACATGCTGGCAAATGGAGTCAAATCAGAAACTGTTACCAGAAAACTGATGAGGTGTCACTTCCTGATGTCTTCAATGACCACCGTGTTGCCCATAGATACATAAACTGCTAATGAATTCCATTCATCAAATAAAGCAAGCTTCCTAGAAAACATTAAGGTACTAATTAATATAAACTAGTTGGATCAAAAGGGTAGCTTTACACTCAGAACCATTTATTTATTTTTTTTTTCTTAAGAAAAAACATCCTTTCTGCATTTTTTAAAGTCTCCATGTAAGAAAAAGAAAACTTTAAACATTAAATGTTTCATATCTTTAGAAAAATAGGTACTGAGTGGTACCAGGAAAAACATATGCGCTGCACCATGTGCAAACTGTTTTGTCTTACTGCTAAGTGCAGTGACAGTAACAGTTCAACTACATCAAGTTTATTACTTTTTATTGCACTCGACAGTCTCTGCACTGGGTTCTTGCCCAATTGTGTCTTTTCTCATCTGGAAAAGAAAAAAATTCCTATGCCGGTTTTGCAGATTACTTTTTGCTTAAGAAATTCCACTGAATTCAGTGGAATTACTTCTGCCTGAGCCTGCGTGCACAGCAGAAATGGGGCGTTAAAAGCTAAATCAGCTAAGGGTTTGGGGCACCAAAACTTCAGTGGGAGACAGCAGCACACAGTTTTATGTCCACTTCTGCAAAATCCAAACCTTTGGGGAAGGGAGCTACTCTCTTAAGCTGCACTGGCAGAATTAGCTGTTTCAAATAAGCCAGAAAGAAATGGGGGTGAGCGTTTCACCATGAAAAACTTGGCCATGAAAGATCTGGAGTCCAGGGCATGCTTCAGCTCCCCTCCCTCTTCAGATCATGTGCCTGTTCCAGGGTGTCAAAGACTTGCTGCTGAGCTCGCAGGACCTGTAGCCTAGCCCCTGCCTGAGGTAAGACACCTCCACGTACCCCTGGAGAACTGAGCAGCCTCAGTTCCTTTCAGTGTGGCTCCCAGACTATGAGGAGCTGCCCATCTTTATCCAGTAGCCTTGCTGGCAGAACTGCTGCTCAGAAAGGGAGGAATTGCAGCTCAGTTCCCTCCTCAGCCGAGATGGCTTCTCTCTGATGTTTCACACCACCACTCCGACCTACACGGTGGCACTCTCGACCTGCCAGAGCTGTGCCACTGTGCAGAAAGGAATATACATCTGTGGTGTGACTGGTGAGGGCATGCAGACGGCATAGCAGGAGACTTTCCTGCAGTTTCTTCTCCTCAGGCTCTTCCTTTATTAAAATTTAGAGGTCACCCATTCCCAACTCAGTACCTGCACACCGAGCTGTGGCATGACATTCCATGCTGCACTTGTAAATAGATGGCAAGTACATTCCTGACTGTGGGACAGGGGGAGATGCAGCCTTCAAAACTCTGCCTGGGCCTTCTCTTGGCTGCCCCAGGGGAGTACGTTCTGAATGAGACTGGTATGATCTCACTTACTTTAGTACTTGAGCAACTGTATTTGGTCCAAACCATTCTCCAATTGACTTCCCCTCTCCAACACCCACCTGTGCTGTTTTCACAGTGAAAAAAAGACACACGTACACAAAATCAAAGAAAAATGAGACCATAAAGAATGTGGGAACAATATACAGTAAATACTGTGGCTGTCAAACATTCTAGAGTAACTGCAATCTGTATTTAGCAATAACAATTATTTTCTCAATCTATGCTCTTTTCAAAACTTAGGGAGTGCCAGTTTCTTTAATAAACAAAAGGCTTCTAAACTACAATGAGAATTACAAGTTAACAAATGTTAGTGCCCTTTATTACAAATTACAGCAATAAGCTACAAGACTGTCTATTCTAACATTACTGACTCTGGTACCCAAGGCTTACAGAGTTTATCAAGAGCTACATTCTAGTACATGGCTTTATTTAGGTCTCAGGGAATGTTTCTGTACTACTAGTCTTTGCGCCCATCTGCATACCTTTTTATTTTTATATAAGCATACACATTGTCTTCACATCCACTTTTTAAAATTATGAATTAACATACTGCAAATTAGTGATTCAACACAGTAGAAATTTCAGTGGAAAAAACCTGAAAGTTTATGTTTGTTCTTACCCATCTGGTGGATTGAATAACAGCAAGCCTTCCTGTCGAGAAAGCATCGTAGGATTCTGTGATATTCTTCTGGTTGTTTTTTGTGTTTTTCCCATTGCCAATCTGAAAGGAAAAATTGATATAGAATAAAAAATGGTGACGTTTTCATTACACTGATCAAATGTCTAGACAGCAGAAAGCTTTATAACGAGATGTTAAAAGACATTTCAATTCATCTCGAATATTTACATTTTGTGTAGAGCTCCTAGAATTCCAAGCTTGTTATTTATCATCAAGCTGCCCTTTATCATCATAGGCTAGATTGTAAAAACAGGGAAAATAAAACAAAAACATCAACTGCAAACATATTCTGACGGATCATGCTGCGTGTTGATAGCCATTCCAGTATCTCTGAGCTTCCAAGATTATTTAAAAGTACAGGCTGTGTGACCTCCTTGTTGGATTTCTAAGCACCCATTAAATAACAACATAAGATCCATACAGAAAGTCCAAACACTCCACTGGCAGCATCCTGGGATGTGACATGCATGCTTAAGAGCTTGCACCAGGGGGGTTTGGACCTCGTGCTGCTGACAAGTGAGTAGTGAAGAGAAGGGTAAGAGCACTGTCCCACGGTGGCAGGTTTTCCCTTGGCCTCAACTTGGGTGTTACACTAAAAGGTTTATAAAATAATGGCGACAGGATTCCCCATTTGTTCTCCTTCTATGCCTATTTCTCTGCTTCAGGCTGGGATGATTTCACCCAGCTGAATATGAATTGATTCATTAGGAACTGTTACCAGGGCATCAAAGAAAGTCTCACTAATAAATTCAGGGTTTGTGCTTTTAATGGAGTACTTACGAAGAAGCGTCTGCAGACAATACCAAAGTTCCCTCAGGACCAGCACTCACCTCTCCCTAAGTGTCTGCAGATCAGTGCTTGGGCCAGCATCATCTGCCCGCATCGCAGCATACATCCCCAGCCAGCGTCCGACGAAGGACCCGTGCCTCCTGTTAGGAAAGTTCATCACAATCAGTGCAGGCTTTCAACTGGGTGCAGCACCACAGAGGACATTTCAGACTGCTAGAAAACAGATAGGGCTGCTGAAGCCTCCATGAACTGTCCTACAGATAAAAGGCACACAGCAAGACTTTGGTTCCATGCTGTTGGTCTAATTCTAATCTCTGCATTGCACAAATAAACAAAATTCATTTATTCCTTGTGGAGCTGACTTACTCTTTTCATTCTTCAAGCAGCATTCACAAACCATTTACTGCATGCTATACAACATGATCACCTGTTTACATACAGACATAAATAAACACTGATTTTAATAATCTTCATGTTTGCATAAACAGTTAAAATGATGCTCAAAATGCGCTGATACTCTAGAAATATTTTCCCAGCCTACGATGCCATCACTTATCTTGCTATTTAATTTAGAACAATGCAGCAAATCTGCAGTATACTCACCACTAGGCAAAAACTTTCTTCTATACGTAAACCACACGTAAACCACAGTAAACCACGCGTGAACACACCTTGGCTTATTGTCTGACTTTGGCTTATGGTGCGTCTGTTGCTGTGTCCAGCACAGTGCAGCCCCTAAATTGCTACCAAAACCTTGCCACAAACCTCAATCCCCCTGTTAAAAGAGACCCTCTTGTTTGTTGCCCTTCTTTCGACACTCTCTAACAGGTTTATGTCTTTTTCTTATACTGTGGAGCCCAAAACTGCACTCAGTACTCAGTACATGGAATACCAACAGAGACTGCCTGGCATTTTCTCTTCTCTGCAGAAGCTCTGTTGCTAACACTGTCCAGAAATCACCACTGTCACAGACAGTAGTAGCATTCCCTCCTCCCACAGTTTGTTCTTCCCCCCAAGACTTAGACACCACCCAGAAAAAGAACAATAATAATACTAATAAAATAAAATAAAATAAAATAAAATAAAATAAAATAAAATAAAATAAAATAAAATAAAATAAAATAAAATAAAATAAAATAAAATAAAATAAAATAGTCAAAAGCCGTCAGGAAGGCAGTGGTGCAGACTGTGGAGAGCCTGGGTTCAAATCCTTCTTCTGTGAGGCTCTGAACCTATATCCCACCACAATCTCTCTGCTAATGTATGGCAGGGAAAGGAGGAAGAAAGAACATATCTCCTGCACTTTCCATTTATTGTTGACTGACAATTCTGTAGAGTTATAAAGCCTCAATCAGTGAGATACAGGGTTCTTCTCACACTGTCTCACTGTGCCCTAAGCGGAACAGCTCTCATTTAATAGATGCTTCACCACAAAATCATGAGTCATCTGCAGTTTTGAACTTTTCTGGGATCAAGTCCCTTCAGATGGTTGAGGAATCTGCTCCAGCACCTATGTAAACTGGTGCTCTACTAAGCTAGTGAGTGAACAAGAGAGAAATCCTCTGCTAGATGACTTGACAAATTGGGTCTGAAAATAGTGTTGAGGCAGAATAGTCCACGATTTTTGCCTTGGGTGCACAGAGGGATTGGGTGTTGTAGACTTCTTTTATTCTTCATTAAGATAAACATTTTCAAAAATGTGCTTGTTCAACCTTGCTCCCACTGTGTGCATGGGAGGGAGATAACTGAAAGTGGGGAGCGTTGCTTGGATCCTGCAAGTGGCTGAGGTCCAGTGGGGTTGGAGGCTTTCTTCCTCCTTTTGGAAATGCAAAGCAACCCTGCACCTCCCCTGCACTTGCAGAAGGATCGTGACAGCCCAAAGCACAGCGGCTTTGTAATTGCTGCATACACTTCGATCGGATTTACGTGGCAAGGGTTTGGTAGCAGGGGCCTGCAGGGATGGCGTCTGTGAGAACAATCCAGACAACAGCCAGCTCCAGATAGCTCCAAAAGGGCCCCGGCGCTTGCCAGAGCTGAGCCAATAAGCGATGTTGTTTGCACCTCTGGGAGAGCAGATGTAAGCAGGGGGAAATACTGCTGCACAACAGAAGCTGGAAGAGCAAGGAGTGAGAAGCAGCCCTGCAGCCCCCAAGGTGAGTGCAGCAGGAGGCAGGAGGTGCTCCAGGCTCACAGCAGCAGTTCCCCTGCGGGCTGTGCAGGGAGAGGCCCCTGGTGGAGCAGGCTGTCCCCCTGCACCCATGGGTCCCACATGGAGCAGATCTCCACGCTGCTGCCCCCCTGTGGGTGGAGGAGCCCCTGGTGGAGCAGGTGGCTGTGGCCTGGAGGAGGCTGCGGCCTGTGGAGAGCCCCCGCAGGAGCAGGCCCCGGGCCGCAGCTGCAGCCATGGAGAGGAGCCCCCGCAGGAGCAGGGGGGCTGGGGGGAGCTGCCGCCCAGCCGTGGGGGACCCGTGCTGGAGCAGTTTGCTCCTGGGGGATGGATGGATGGATGGAGCCCGTGGGACGGAGCCGTGTGGGAGCAGTGCTTGAGGAGCTGCTGCCTGTGGGCAGCCCGTGTGGGATCAGCTGGGGAAGGACGGCATCCCATGGGAGGGACCCCACGGGGAGCAGGGGCAGGGAGGGACCCTGAGGGTCACTCTGCTGAGTCTGCTTTGCCCGTCACGATACTTGTTGAGCCATCGCCCTGTCCTTATCTCAGCCCTGGAGCCCTTTGCATCGTATTTTCTCCCCCTTTCCCTTTGAGGAGGGGGAGTGAGAGAGCGGCCGTGGTGGAACTCGGCTGCCCACCCGCTTCGAACCACCGCAGTTGCAAAGTCCTGGGAAAGATTTCTTTCAAGAAATTAAACAAGGTGTTTAACAAAGAAATGCAGAGTTTCCTTTTGAAGGCTTCCTGGAGAATTGGGCTTCTTTCCTATTCCCAGCTCAGAGGAAGGGAATTGTTGATTTCACCTTCTTTTTTCTGACATGGAAATCAAAGGTGAACTGCTCTACAAGGACGGGCAACGTCTCAGAATCAAGCTCTTTTGCTCTGTAGTCCTTTCTCAAGGAAAAGATTGATCACACACCTTCCACAGATGTAGGGGAACAGAAAACAATTTGGGAACTACTCTAATTCAAGTCAGTTTGGGCATAGTGGTACTTCCCTAGCTGTTTCTGAGACAGACGCATTAGCAACAGAGAGTGTTGTGCCGTCACTGGGAGGCGCCTGCGGTGATGACTTCAGAAACAGAACTGAATTGTGTCACCACAGCACTTTGGCAACAGCTGCCTCTGTGCACGTTTAGCTGGGAGGCACAGAGAAGGGTGCTGGATGCGATGAAACCACGTGAGGACTTGTGGATCTCCCCTTGAGGTGCACAGAGAGGGACCATGCCCTTCTGTAAGTGTTTTGATGCTTGGCTGCGGAAAAAAATGTGGTTTTGTTGTGAATGCTTCATTGTAGTATTCTGTAGTTTGTGTCAAGTCCTTACAGAAGCCTCAAGGTTGGTACTTTGCTCAATGATGGAGCTGCACAGAGTGAGAACAGACCCAATGTACGGGTGAGGGCCTCTGCACGTTCTCTTCTTCCTACAGACGATCAACAAATAAGGGGAGACAGAGAAGAGTGTGCTGTGGTCCTCCCATAGACCGCAAGTACTAAAGCATAAACAAGAGGCTTAAGAGTCCCCCTGTCATGTTAAAATTCAGGCAGCAATGGACTTCCTCACACGGGCTGGCCTGTCGACTAGTGTCTCAGGCTGTGGCGTATGAAGATGCACTCCATCTGCTTTCAGGGTAGCGATGGCAGTGGGCAAGCTTCCTGACCTTAACATTTGTCATTTCATTTCTCACCTGAGTTTTGGTGGTTCTCCATGATTCATTCTTGGACTAGAAAAAAAAAAAAAAGTGAATTTGGATCAAAATAAAAGGATAAAAGGATTTCCTTTCCATTAATTACATGTTCTTACCTTTGTAACAGATTTGGTTATTGACTTAGAAGGCAAATATCTGGCCAGACTGCAAGACTTGTGCTCGCAGCGTGGGACAGCTCTCATAAAGGTGATTCAGGGCAGTTTCTGGAAAACAAGACATCAGATCTCCCAAACAGCTTTCTTTGTGCTAATGTAGGAAGGGTGAGTAAGTGTAAAGGTAAGAGCCCAGATACCGTAAGAAGCAGAAAGTGTGAAGGAAACTTCCTTCTGGCTGATACAGCTCCATATCTAGTTGTCAAGTATGAAGAGAGCAGTGCTAAGTTTCTTGGGGAGAGGTAAAAAAGAAGAGACTGGGAGATTGTAAAAGGAAAAAGTGGGATTCCCTATTTCAGGAAATCCTAGGAACTGGAAATAGAGATTGGAAGAGTGCTTTAAGCCAAGACAGACATGTTTTAAAACTAAAACCTAGGAGTTGAATGAACCAAGAAATGAATCCCTTTTGATTATGCAGTTGCGTCCAGTGTTTCTCTGTAGAGAAACTATTTCTTTCTCCAGAAACTCATCTGAGCCTCTGTTCAGATGCTTTCAGTTAGAGATAGTTTAGATTAACAATGTTGGTTCTGAGTCCTTGATATTACATTTGACTATTCATAACCATCACAAAGGACAGATTATTTTTTACCATAATCCTTTAAGAAACTGTAGGGAAACCTGTCATTTCCAAGGGAAACAGAGAATAAATTGGGACCTCTCCCAGAAGCAAGGGAGCATCACATATCTGGCATGTCAGTGAGCAACAGACACATATTTTTTGTGGTCGAAGATAGACTGCTTAAGTAGCTTTGCATGCTATTTGAGCACAGTATCAGCCTACTAAATGTAGCACTGCTTATCAGAGAGGGAGTTTTGAGTGACCCCCATGCAAGTTGTATCAGTGTTCACCTGCTCATGACAGGCAGTGGTGCCATGGGCTCCCAGTGCCTCCCCACGATGTCCCAGCCTACCCCAAACCAGAGCCCCTACATCTCTTCCAGAAACTGCAGAAAGTTCTTTGTAAATTCCTGTGAAACTTTCTTCTTCTCTTGTGAACAAATCATTTTTAATTAATGTACAGTATCAAAAGCTGCAGGACTTCATAAATTAATGCAAATCTTGTGTTTGTACAGTAGTATGAGTAGGCATATTACAGAGAACCAGTCTGAAAAAAAAAAAAAAAAAAAAGAAGAAGAATCTCATGGTTTGAGTTCAGTGCACAGATGTCTACTCAGTAATGGATTTCTGGCAATCAAATATTTTCTTTAATGTTATAAGACAGCTTGGTGGTATTTGATCATGATTACCCAAAGCATCCCACCGTGTTTTGGGGTGTAATTGGATGGAAAAGTATTCTACTAATTTATTCTATAAAGCAATTGTCCCATGAAGTAAATACTTCTGTTTATGAGATGCAGCTCATTGTCAAGGTTTCATTTCATAAGTATTTGTGCAGTCTAGATCTTCTACCCTTAATACTTAACCCTGTATCTATTTTCTCTACCCTTGCTGGAAAAGTATGGGTGAATCTGGCTGCCAGAAGTACATAAAATCAACAGAGGAAGGTCAATTTCTCTGGCGATATGTCTAGAGAGGTCCAGTTAACCTGTGTTATAGAGATACTGCTTATACAGAACCAGAGATTCATTGAACCACCTATGCACCTATAACAAAGTTAAAAGCCCCTCATTTGAATTGTTCTCCTGCTGCCTTCTTTTCTTTTCTTTTTTTTTTTTTTCTTTAAAGGAAGCTGAGAAATAGCAGCTCAGACAAAACACACAAATCTGAACTACCTAAATTATGTCGTTGGGATACTGCTACTGAAAGCACATCCCAAAACACCAACTTGCGCTCAGGTCTTGGCTTTGGTCACTCCATGCAAATGTGCTGAATTTCCTCCACCCTCAAGGGGTGTAAAACCAAAGCCCCAGATCTACAAGTCAGGCTGTGCATCACCTCCCTGGCTAGGGCTGCTGAAAGCATCTGGACATGGGAGAGAGAGAAATGCACTCTCTTGCTGAAATTCAGAGAACATTGCTTGCCTGGAGCCTGTGAAGAACCTCCACATGTGTGTTCGGACTGACCACTGCTGGCACTGTTGGGCTGACCACTGCTGACGTTCTTGGACTGACCACTGTTGATATTGTTGCACTGACCTCTGCTGGAGTTGTTGCACTGCCCACTGCTGCCTAAGGACATTCTGAGAAGGGCCTATCCCTGGCCACGTACCTTCATGCCAGTGGTACATCATCTCATGATGTACCCCAAGAAGTCCCAGAAGGCTCAGCAGCTGACCTGCTTTTGGGGAATGTGAGAGGTGCAGGTTAAGACTGCTGAGGACTGACCAGTGTCTGGGCAAAGGCTCTCACCTGGTTGACTGAGTGCAGTAGGTGACTCCATCTTCAGTTTGGTCAGGGGTAAGGACAGGGACAGGTCCTTTGCTATTTGCAGCTGGAGCCAGGCTGAGATCCTACCTCCACCTCAGATGGCTAGTGGTTGTACCTGGAGCCTTGTTCCTCTAAATAGATGCTGGTAGAAAATTGTGACATGTCAAGAGAACAATGAGTGGAGGAACTATCGTGTCTGTTTTCTGCTTCAGAAACATTTCTCCCTGTTTTCCATGGAAAACTCTGATCCTGCCTTATGCAGAGAGCAGAAGCATGCCTGGCTTTTTGTTCCATTTCTATGCAAGTTTCCAGAGTCAGAAGGACAAACCCAAAAAGAAAATCTGACAACTTCTCTGTATTAGAACAAGAAACAGAGGGCAGAGAGGGCAGAGGCAAGCTATGGATGCCTCTCGAATGCTACAGAAACCTGATTCAGACCAGAGGAAGCACACAGCACCTTACAGGATCAAGATCACCACAAAGGTGAGATGCTACAGCCAAGACATCAGCCTGGTTTAGCTTCTCCTTTAGAAGTCTGTGAGGAGAAGGAAATAAAGTATTTGTATAAGTGCAGGTGGAAAGGGACCTCTGGAAGTCTTCAGTCCACGCTGACTCGCAGAGCAGGGCAATCTCCAATATCTGATCAGATCAGCTGTGGCTTTGTCTAGCTGATCCCAAACACCTATGAGGACAGACTATTCCTCCCAGAGTGAGCTGTTTCAAGTCTGTGCTACACTGAAGATTTTCTATATTAAAAAGAGACAAGACACAGGGGAGAAATATTGGTGCACAGAGGCTTTCCAAATGCTGATTAAATCAGTAGATGAAATAATTTGCCAGATCCTGCTGTTGCTTATCTGTTGCCAGATGTTCCCCATAGCTGTGAAACTGGAAGCTCATCTGCTACTCTTCCAGCATGCCCTAGTCAAACCTTACCCAAGCCTTCAGTATATGCAGTTCATCTGGTGTTTGGTGCTGCACAAATCTAGCATTGAGGGCATATCAGTTTTCTCATCTGCAGTTCTCCATCAGAGAAAATGCAGCAAGTGATGGCTTCCTAATCACAGCCTGAGACAAAGGGACTCATTAAGTATTAGAAGTCCCAGATTTAATTATTCTGATTTCTCTGCACCGTTTTTTATTCTTCATAATATTGTCATTTATATTTATGAGATTACGGAGAGATTTAATGTGTTATAAACTTTCTAAATCCCCCGAGTAAAAAAAAAAAAAAAAAAAGCTTTTAAACAAAAGCCAAGTTGAGAGGTTGAGAGGAGGCAGGAAAGAAGAGTGAGTACTGTTGAGCAGGGACATGTGGAAAAGCAAAATAATTCAATCTTTATTGCAATTTGGGAATATATTTCAGTGAACCTTGTCCATACACGGGATGGGGTCAGCCTATAGGAAGCCAATAGTTCCTCAGGAACTTATTCTGACTGTTCAAAGAGGGCCTGTACATAAGGACTAGTGTTTGGGTTTCCACACAGGGATCAGTGCAGCTGGCAGCTCCCCCACGGAACAGCCTTTTCCCACCATTGGTACTGGCTCTGCTTTGCACCTTGTGGTGGATGGTGGGGCACCATGGTCATTCTTCACCTCTGTGACTTCCCGCACCCAGCAGAGCAGGTCAGCCTGCAGTGACCCACCAAGGGACCTCGTTACATGGCTTTACCCCGGGCCCACCATGGAGAGAAGATATTCAAGGGGATCCACTTGTCTCCATACCCGTTACAGCTCTGCTGTTGGGAGGTTTAGAGGGGGAACAGTGTTTCAACACAGCAGGACACCCCTGACTTACAACTAGAGGACATGGTTCTCTTGGAGAGACTGGGTTTGTCCATGCAAGTTAAACTGCTGGAATTAGTCCCAGCTGCAGAGCAATCTCTCTTGGAAGTAATACTTGGAAAGCCTCAGGTGGTAGCCTCCTGATGTGGCAGCTATTTTTTCAGAGAAACAATGTGCATTCTTACCAACTGCATGATATACAGATTTCACCCCCTGTCTCATTTGCCTTCACAAACTCTTGGACGACTTCTTTACCAGAGCTCTCTGCAAAGAAGACTTCCCAGGTCTGCCATGTGCTGCTTCGCTTCTGCCCCTAAATCTGCCCAGGGATTTGGAACAGAACTATGCTAGCCTAGCAGATGATCGGACACTTTGGGATGGGATAGATGACACATAACTTTTTTTTTTTTTTACTCAAAGTACAGGAACATTTAGGTCCCAGGCTTGATTTTCCCATCTGTAGTTATTCAGGATATCCTACAAAACCATCCAAAGTGTGGCTTTGACCAAAAACATCTCCTGAAATCACAATGCTGGAGATCAAAAGTCATGAGTCAAATCAGCATGAGATTGCCCACCTTCTCTGGGCTGTGTCACAGCACAGCAGCCATGCCTGGGGAGTACAAGGCAGAGGCAGCCCTCCATGCCTTCTGGCAGCTCGAGGACTTGGAACACAGCCATACGAAGGGAGCCAGGGCGCTCTCATTCCCAGGGTAGACTGAGTTGCTTTGAAGACAGGTACTAGACCCGGTGGAAATCCCAGCACTCGCAGAAGTTTTCATGTTGCATCTGTGTCCTGTGGGCATTGATCTTGTTCATCCTTTGCCTTCTGCTGGGGACAGCAGCACTCCTCCCTGCACCTGCTAGCTGCTCAGCCAGCACTCCTTAGTCTGGGCTGAATCAGCCCCTTTATGGCTGTGGCAATATTACGGGCATCTCTACCCGTGCTGCTTCTGGCCTGGCTCTTCTGTCTCCTGCAATGCCTGAAGACTGCAGATCTGTGCTGCCTTGTAAAAATTGCCCAGTTTCTGGCTCAAAGCTTGTGGCAAATAGTACCAACAGTAGCCCTGTTTGAAAGCATGGATCCAGATGGGAGGCAAATGTCCTTTCCAGAGCAGAACTGTGCTTTCTAAACACTGGTGCAGCAACTGCAACCACTTTGTCCACTGCTGAGCCCTCTCACAGAGGCGTCTGTACCAGCTTTTCTCCCTAGCCTTGTTTAATTATTCTCCTTACCTTGAAATAACCACAATATTTGCAGAAATAAAAAGAAAAAAAAAAAAAAAAAAGCCTTGCTGATGAAGGTCCGAAAGGAAACACAGAAGAGTGATGCAGAGAAAGCCACTGCTGGGTCCCTTCTTCAAGGGATGTTTAAGGGAGCAATGAGTCTCCATGTGGCCAGGGAACATTCTCCTGTCTCCATCCACACATGAAAAATCCTACTAGCACCTGTAGTACTTTCATATGACATGTGACTTTGCCGAACTGACAGATAGATTTTGCACACACTCAGAGGTGATTTTCAGCCAAAAAAAAAAAAAAAAAAAAAGTTAAGATGCAAGAGCAAGAAAACTGTGTCAATGGTGTTTGGCTGTGGCCCAAGCCCAGTAACACAGCAGGCGTGGGAGCTCCCTTGGATGTTTTTGCTTGACAAACTCCCACTTGAAATGGCTGATGAATTTCAATATTTGGACAGATGGCTGGATTCCCAAATCTGATTCTAAAATACACATTGAATCTCCTCAGAGACTGCAATATCCTCCTTTGCAGGTTGTTATTTGCTTGGAAAAGATATTCTTCCTTTCTTGTTTTGGTGACTATAGTTGGTATCTTCTTCCCACTAGTAACTTCACTAGATCTGCGATCATGTTCTTGCTCAGCGTCTCTCCCCATGATGTTTGGAAGTGTTGTGCTAAGGTTTATTGTGTTTACAATAGATAGATTCCTTCTGCAGTCAAGAAGGGCTCTGGTATTACCAAGGAACAAAGACTTGCCTCCATCTGCAAAGATAGGATGAAAATCATAGAATCACATTATAGTTGGGATGATAAAAGGGAAGTGAGAAAAACAAAACCAAAACATGATAATCTTAATTATAGTCATTTAGCCTTCCTCCAAATCAGTGTCATTCTTCTGAAAATCTTCTGGCATGGTCTAGCCTCTGCTGTACCCTTGCTAAAAGCAAGGCACCCACAGTGGAGAAGACATTCACAGTGGCCTGGGTGAGAGCATAGTGTGGGTCAGAAGAAGAGTCAGCATTAAAAGAGAAATTACTGACATCCAGAAGTCCTCATCTGGCCACTAAGGGAAAAAGGGAAAAAAAAAAAAAAAAAAAAAAAAGGAGGAGAAGGAAGTTTGTGACACCAAGTTTAGATCTAACTTAGGGTCAGGAGAGACCTCCATGCTGGTCAAGGGTCCATCTTCACTGTCCAGGTGCTACCAGTCCAGAAAAGACTTCTGTCAATAATCAGGCTAACACTATTTCTGGTTACTTCAGAGAGAAAACAAGGATGCTGAAGTCTCCTTGGTGGTTGGCAACAGTAAAACATCTGCAAAGCCCAGATGGAGGAAGAAAAGGAGAGGATCTCCTGGAAAAGCAGGAAGTCTTCTTAAGTTCGTGCATCACAAAAGGGGCTGGCTCCAAGTGATGAGTCCAGCAGAGGTGACCATGCTCTCCTGATGGGGCTTGACATGGCATAGCCCTGGATCCTACCATGGATGTCAGTGCCACAGTGTCACACATCCCTTGGGACATTGCCAGCATGGAGTATGAGCATTCAAGGCCATAGGCACTGCTCCTTTCTCACAATTTCTGCTTGAGGTGGCAGGCTCCTCACTCAGCTGGGCTGTTCTTGCTTTAGACTTGTCCACGGTTGTGCAAATAGAACTTTTTTTTTTTTTTTTTCCCAGCAACCAGACTAGGTTGTTTTACTGACAGTGATTTATGAAAGGCTCTCTTCTTTGAGGATATGGTGTTAATTAATTGCTTCTGGAGTACTTGGATAAAAAGAATATTTACTTACACAGTACTCACAAACTAAATATTTTGTGCTTTTCACAAACATTTCTAATATGTGTCCACAGAACAATAGATCAGCCAAATGAAGCAGCTGCAGAAGAGACAGATCATACATACTTCTGAAGTAGTCAATTATTTAAATTAATTAATGAGTAATGACTATGCATGCATTTTGCATATAATTTGACTATTACAATGCCAGAGCATTCAGCTGGAGCCGTAGCAGTCTGTTACTACGCCTTCAGCAGAGACAGACTTCACAGCAATCACAGGGGGTGCTGCTTTACAGAAACTTCAAGGTCTCCCTCCTGGTGCTGCTGCCTGCCAGGAGGCCTTGAGAAACTGAAACTGCATCTCTGTGGATTAGCAGAGTCTCCTGTTTAAACTGGTTCCAAGGAAGAAAAATATGTGTAGGTATCTAACAGAGTAGGTAGGCATCTATTGAGATTCATTCTGTAAAAGGCTAGGCACCTAAAGCTAGATTCTTATCTGTATTCAGGTGCCTTCCTCCCACAAAATTGCTAGGGATTATGTGCTTTTAAAATTCCTACTGGGTGCTTATTTGCATCCATATGTGCCCAACTACATTTCAGAAACTAATCCTGGCAGCCAAGCCTGAATGAATCCGGGGGGAATCCCCTCCCTGCTTTGGGCTCGCTCTGCAGTGCGGGGCATGTTCACATACCCTGCAACAAACACTCTGCTACCCATCGCTCATCTGCCCAGCCTTCCAGAGGTCCGTTGTTGTCTGTGTAGGACCCTTTCCTGCTAACAACCACCAATGCCCATTTTTTTGTGTCCTTTCACCCTTTTTTCTGGAAATTTTCATGAGCTGCACAGCTGTAATAAAATTTGTATGGAAAACTCTCATGTCACCTAAATAACGTAAATAGTGGTTGACATACGAAGACCCATTTTAATGAAACTGTGCCCGGGGTGGTGGGGGAGTCTAGTATATATATAGATTTATTTATTTATTCATTTATTCATTTATTTGTATATAAATGTAAGTTACATGTATAGACATTAATATATAGAGTCATTTTTAATAAAACAAATGCTAAAAGTGGAGAAACAGTACTCTACAGTTTGTTTAAAATAATAATAATAATAATTTAATTTATCTTGTATACAGACCATGCTGACAGCAGTCAAAATACAAAGGACATATTGCATGGAGCTATGCAATAACCCTGTTGGCTTTGTTTTGCATTACATCGTTGAGATCTTGTTTTTTTTTTTGTTGTTTTTGTTTTTGTTGTTGTGTTTTGTTTGTTTGTTTGTTTGTTTGTTTTTGTTTTGTTTTGTTTTGGCATGTAATTGGGTTAGGAATTTGGAAGATCTGATGCTGCAGCACACTCTCCCTGTGTATTTACAGTGGTGGATTTCTTAGGTCCCTGTATACCTCCCCCATAATAGTGGGAGGACACCTAATGACTAACACTTCAACCGTTCAGAACTGCTACTCTCAGAGGTAACCATGGTCTGAGTGTTTTAGACTAAACACCCCAAGGATTCTTTCCAGTCCTGACTTTGGTGCGAGATAGCTAGTACAGCCATACAGCCAAACTCTGCAAAAAGGTAGCTGTTTCCCCAGAACTCCATGAAAATGGTCCCTGGTCCACGCTAACCCCCGAGGCATTCTGGTTAGTACAGCTCTAAACTGTGCCATGAAGCATGCTTCTGATCAGACACTTTGGGCTGCCATGCCCCCCTGACTTTGCTGAGCTTCTTAGTCTGGATGTAGACCCAGGCTCCCCAAGGCAGGCTGCTGTTATCAGCTTTCAGTGTACTGAAGCCCATCAAGCAGCCCAACTGAGACAGAGAGATGCAGGGAGACTGCTTAAGCCTTATCTTTGCTAAATATCATTCTGGTTTAAAATGTTTAAGAAGCAGAACTGTACCTGAAGGAAATCTCCAGAAAGATTTGCAAAGGGCTAGGGAGCAGCGAGACCAGACAAAAGCTGTTTCTTGTAAGCCTGTAAGCCCTGCCTTGACATTGAGTGTCATTCAAGAGGAAACCATGGAGCTGAACGCCAAGGGCTCCTCAATTATTTTGCAGAGTCTGAGTGGGAGGGTGGCATAACCTTCCAGACCCTCAATAATAACTTCTGTCCCCTGCAGGCAGGGAGGAGTTTTATAAATGATGCAGGTGTCATGGAGACATGATAGTGTCAGAGGAATTAAATCAACTGGAAAAGCATACTGAAAGTGTCTTCCTGGACTGAAGTGGGGCATTAGCCCTTCTGAGTCCTGAGCCAAGGATGGCAAGCACAAATATAAGGGTGCCAACAAATTGGCCATGCTCCTGGGGCTACAGAACCCCCCAAAGAAGCCCTTTGTCCCCATACCCTCTATACAGAGAACCTGGTGACCTGCCATGAAGGCTCAGAGGACTGAGTGGCCTGTTTTTTTCTCCATCCTGGTTGTTGGCTGAGCATCACGTGTCCCTTGGTTGCTCCACAACCTGGTCTCAGCTCTCTGCAATGACTCTGGGGATTTGTCTGTCTGTTCATTACAAGAAGTTGAGCCTTGGGGCAATCTTGGGCAAAATCCTCTCTTTCACTGTGAAGAAAGGACCTTCTTTAGTGTGGAGAGGTGTAGATGGAGCCACTGCCAAAAAAAGCAGCTATACTGGAGATGCTCAGCTCCTGAGATTCATCTCTACAAGAGCAAGAGCACCAGCAGAGCAGCAGGTACAAAGGCCTTCCTGGTGGGCAGATGCCTATGTCAAGTGTCCATGAAGAGCTGGGGACACCAAGGTGAGTGAGAAGCCAAAGGGCTAATGGATGGCCTCCAGACTGCCATTATTTATCATAGAATAGAATGACTCGGGTTGGAAGGGACTTCAAAGGTCATCCAGTTCCAGCCTTCTGTCACGTTCAGGGCCACCACCCACTAGATCAGGTTGCCCAGGGCCTCATCTAACCTGGCCTTGAACACCTCCAGGGATGTGGCATCCACAACCCCTGGGCAACCTGTTCCAGTGCCTCACCACTGAATTTCCCCTCTTGCTTGTTTCCCAAGCTGTGTGCATTGGTGTAGAGGCACTTCAGTTGGGCAATCCGTCATATCATGTTTCCAGAACAGTTCCTGATTACATTGGGACAGTTCACAGGTATTTCCCTGTTGCTGCTTAGAGTGATAGTGTTCTCAGATATGCTTTCTTCACTCAGAGAATTAGAACAAAACCAAGAACCCACCAGGTATGTCTCAGTGGCTGGACACAGGGGATTACAAGAAATCAAAGCTGATAGAAGTGGAAAAGGCTAAAGATTTGGAAGACTAATTCTGTATAGCCTGTAGGCAACCATGTTTATGTGGCAAGGAAGAAGCACTGCCTTCTCAAGAGATCACCTCACAAGATACTAAAAGGTTAAATTTTGAAGTGTAAGCCTATGATAAATAAAATACAACTGAAACTTGATGACTGCACAAAGAGCTATGGGTTAGCATAGCTTGGAGTGAAATGCGAGTCTGTGGGAGTGTGGGGAGAATGTTATGCACAGTATGCTTGGCAAATACTTTGGATTGTGGAAGCAGTTAGAAAAGGCTTATGGAGAGTCTTAAAGACTCAGTAAATTTCTCCCAGCTGGACATGCATGGGACACTGAATTCAGGAGCATTCAGGACCGTACGTATTGGTATGGTTTCAAGGCTGAAAGCAAGATGTAGCCCTGCTAACAGTTGGCACAAGTGTTAACTCTGAAGGTGCATTTCTATGAGGAAGAGCCTTTGAGACTGACAGCCCAGCTGGCCTAGGCCACAGGAGTGGTGCTAACGTAATCCCTTTCCTAGGCAGTCATGCCAGTATCAGCTCAGGGGCATGTTGCAGCAGAAGCAGTCAGCTGGCATGCACATTTCATCCTGTCCCAAAGCAGGGTAGCACGTGCTGGCACCCCCACCGCAGTGCTTCACAGTCACATCTTCAGCAGCATCCTCTGCCACATCCCCACCACATCGCCATCGATGGCCTTGAGCAAAAAGCAGTGTGACAGGGCAAAGGGTGTGGGCAGAGCTCTGGGGTCTGGTTCCTAATGGGATCTCCTCATGGGCACTGCAGTGTGCTGGTGGGATTGGTACCCCTTGAAGGGGCAGCTCTAGTAAGATGGAACATCTGCTTTCATAAGGAAACCCACATTGTAAATACTTTTAAGCTCATTTTACTTTGCTTACAGGATGAACCAAGAGCTGAAACACTGTCTGCAACCCTAACTCTGTGAAGGAGAAGTAACTCATTAGAGGAGATTACAACAGGTGAATTTTAAGGTAATTCATTAAAGCAAGATCATTTTTTCTTTGCTGCTTGCACCTCTACAAACCTCCACTGCAGATCACTGTGTTTCTCCTGCAGAGCTGCATGGTATTGCCAACATCACAGAGGAGCTCCGTCCCTTTCAAACTGCTCAGGGAGGAGATGTTTTTAGTGATTGCTTCTTCTTCTTTATTTTGTTTTCCTTTGTTTTCCCCACAGATGAATGACAAGACAGCCCAGCCTCCGCAACTTGAAAGAATTTTTTTGTCTTTCTTATTTTTTGCATTCAGAAATAATGAGTGTCACATGGCTGGAGAAACAGCGAGTGTGAAGGGCAGCAGAGGACAGTCCAGAGATGTAGGCAAAAAAGATATGTGGCTGAAGTAGAGATCCACAGATACTGTGAAGTGAAAGATCTCCTTGAAAAGTTCTTTGCCATACGGGAAAGTTCTCTTTCAATTTGCTGGAAAGAAGGGAAGATCTAGAAGGAAACACAGAGAGAAAACAGAGATCAAAGTCCAGAAAGTACATCGTTCCATCTGTCATGTGCGTGAAAACGGGAAGGACTGAGCTGGTGCTTCAGGAGCTGGGGTTTCAGGACATCCTCTTGAACAAGTCACCAAACCCCTCAGCCCTGGGGAGTGGGAAGACCTGTGATGTGCACACACCCAGCCATGAGATGACAGCAGGGTTGGTGGCATGGTGTGAGGGGATGTATCATTTATATTAGCAGCATGCCACCCTGAGCACTACTGATAGGTTATGAGCATGATGGGGTCTTCTAGCTGCAAAATGGCATTTGGTTGGAACCATGAGCCACAGGGTGAGTTTGACCTCGTGGTACTCAGTGTGAAACCTGTTGTTTTGGAGCATCACTTGCAGAGTATTGCTGAGCTTAGGAGTAAGAAGAACTGTGGCCTGATTAAACTCAAGGCACTTGGGACACTTTCACGTGCCAGGAGCTCTCTAAGAATCACTCCTGTGTGATTCTGAGTGATTGCAAGAGGTGCTTGGAAGCACTGCAGCAGAAAAGGAAGTAATACAGTGTACCAGGTCTGGCTGGAATGTTAACTTTCCCGGCAGCAGCCCATACAGTGCTGTACTCTGCACTTGTAGCTGGAACAGCAGTGTTATCACACCAGGGTTGTGTCTACTGCTGAGCAGTGCTGGCACAGCATTGGGCCTCTCTCTAACCCTCCTAGGGGGTGGGCAAAAAGTGAGGAGAGAAACATCACTAGGGCAGCTGATCTAAACCAATCAAAGGGATATTCCATACCATGTGATGTCACACTCAGCAATAAAAGGTGGAAACAGGAAGAGGAGGGGAGGGGTGGGCTCTTGTTGTGAAAACATCGTTCCTCCTCCCAAACACTGGCTATGTGCATCTAGGCCCTGCTTCAAGGACATGGTCAATCATCGCTCATTTGTGGGAAGTAGAGAGTAATTTCTTTCCTCTGCACTTCCACATAGCCTTCATTTGTTTTATTTGTTTGTTTTCCTCCTTTTTTTTTTTATTTTCCCTTTCCCCCTCCCTTTTCCCCTTCCCCTTTTTATTTCCCTTTAGTTAAATTGTTTAGTTTATAATAGTCTTTATTTATTTATTATTATTATTTCCCTTTAATTAAATTATCCTTATCTCAACCTGTGAATTGTTCTTTGCTTTACTTCTTCCCCTCGTCATCTAAAGAGGGGGAGTGAGAGAGCGATTGTGGGGTTTAGCTGCCCAACACAGTAAAACCACCACATACAGGAAGGGAGTTTTCAGTCCCTGATGACTGAAGGAACCCACGGAGACACGGACTCTCTAAGGCAAGATCATTTCACTTCATTCCCACTACTCTAAGAGTCCTGCCCAAGGAACTGCCAACTTGACCAACAGGAAGAAGAAAAAATCAACCTCTGTACTCATTTTGCTGGAGCCTGTGTCATCTCCTGCTTGCTTCCCACAGCAAAATAGGGAACAGTTGCCAAGTGGACTTGCTGGGGTTGGTCCAAGCTGTCACTGTGCAGTTTGCAAGGGGAGCTGAAAAAATGCAGTTGTCTGCAAGCCAGGAAACTTTCAGCTCTTTTATGATCTTCTTGAAGGTTTGGAGCTTTGTGCTAGTTGAGGAATGCAGGTGCTATAGCAATTAGGAGTCAACACATTTTCATGAAGCCATTGAACATCGCAATTATACTGCGTTGACAAAGGCTATATTCACGACCACATCTGTTATTTTGACTTACAGGAGCTCTTTTGTAAGCCTAGATATGTATTACTCTTGGCTAGCTCCTCTGGGAAATCTGCTCGTCTCACTACCAGCCTTATGATTGCCCAATTACTTTTATTCCCACCTTTGCCCTATCCCATCCTATTGATTTATCCCCTGCTTTAAGGGTGGTTTTATCCAGTCCCCCAAAGTGGAATAGGCTGCCAGTGCTGTTAGCAATTTGTCAAAGACTAAAGGTTCTTGGATCATGGGAAGAAGATCAATCCTGCAGAAAAAGAGTCTGGAACAGGTCTTAAGCCCCAGCTTGGAGAGCACTATTAAGGAGAGCACCATGCAACAAGGCTCCTTCATGCACGAGGTTCTGTAAGCACCAGACCCCACTGACAGCAAAGCCAACAGGGGTATGTGTCAGACCTGCTGGTCACCAAGACAGCCTGTCCCACTGACTCCCAGACAGGCAACCCAGGTTCCAGCACTGCCTTGCAAATGAGGGAGATCCAGGAAGGGCTGCAAAGGGACATCAGCCACTGTTCTGTTCACTCCTACAGTTCACTGCTCTTTGAGTCAGGCTTGACCTGTTGGATGAGAATAGGAGTAGTTATCTGAGTAAGAGGAGTGAGGAATATGCTTCAGTGAGGTTTCTTAATAACCTCAAGCTCTACATTGGCTTTCTGAATTTTCTGGCAAGTGACAGTTGGGATGATAAAGGAGCAGTGCCACTTAAAACACAATTTTTTATTGCTCCACGGAATAATGCAAATGATGAAAGAAATCATGAGACTAAATTCTGTCAAAGATGTCTGTTTCTTTCCTACCCATCATTGCAACAGCGTGAGTCTTCAAGAGGCATCTCTTGCCCAGATAAGAGTCAGCAGTGCTACCACCCACCTTATATGGGATGACTCCAGTGAACTGAGGGCAGAGGATTGGTGGATGATAGAAAAAAAATATGAAAAATGGATATTGAGTACCCATCTAAACACAATCACAGCATGGACAAAAGCAAAATAAATTTATTCATATTCCCATCCTCTCCTGGGCTGCAAGTGCTTATATCTGAGACCATTTTTGTGCTTTTCATGGAGATCTGGTCTGTCATTTTGCAGAAATATTAGGTACTCACTTCATCATCTTTGTGGCAAAATGTTCTTGTGTTGTCTTTGTTCTCCTCTTCTTTTTTTTCTTTTTTTTTTTTTTTTTTTTTCCTCATTTATTTCCTCACTAATTGCTTTCTTTCCTTTCCCCTCCAAGCAGAGCTGGCTGGTATGAATGCTGAGCTAGTTCATCTGGGTGTGGAAGAGTGATCTTCCAGACTTCTCCTAGCAGCAGACATGTTGTCCTTGCTTGCTTTAGCGATCTTTCCCGGATTCTTGGCTGGTTCTGTGGACTGACTCTGGGATGGGATTTCCCTAAGCAGATGTCACAGAGCTGCCCCACTTGGAGGCATGAGAGTGCAACCATAGAACCATGGGTTACAAGTTGTTCTTTATACTATGCAGACCTCAAATGCGGCTCAGTTTTCAATTAGATGAAGCATCTTCTTGCCTGTAAGCCTTGGAGTCTGAGAGTTCCTGTAGTTTCCCTTCTCATGCATTGTTATAAGAGGCCTGAAAGCCTGAAAAAGGGACCCAAACACCAAACAGCACTGTTGGACTCCTTTGAACTTTCAAGTCATGTGATACCCATAGCTCCAGCATTATCAAGGAATTTAGGCAGGTTTCAATGGCACCAAGAAGAGTAGCCAGCATTGCCTTCTCTGCTAGCAGTGTGCCCTGACACACTCATTTATGGCTTTATAGAAAGCCATAAAATGTTCTTCTTTTCACCCCAGGAAACTAGTAGGGCTTAGAGGACAGGGAGGTGGGTCCATGGAGCTGATCAGGTCCATTTCTCCAGGTGTTTTGAAGAAAAGTTATGCACTTTGATTTCCTTCAACGATCATCACAGTAGAGATAATCTGTCATCAGGCTGATGTAGTTTGGTTCAATACCATCAGTGGAAGGCCCAGAAAGGAGTACAAACTCACATCAGAAATTACTGTTTCCCTTGTCTCATTGCTGCCTTGCACCAGCTGCCTTTCTGGGGCTGATCTGATAACTTTCACCATATCCTGCATCACCTAGGCTGTTTGGCTCTGACACAGAGCTGTCCCAGAGTCACCCCAGCAGACATCAGACCTTGGTTTGCCTCTTGGAGTTACTGAGAGCACTCTGAAGTTAAAATACATGAAGGATGCAATTGTCCATCGTTTTCTATCCCAACAGAGCACAGCTACATCCAGACAGGGAAAAGATAAATGTGGGAACTGTGTTGGAAGCACCCTATAGAAACAGATCCAAATGGTTCATCAGGAAGTGACTCCCACAGGGGCCTTCATAAGATGGGACCCATGGGGACATCCCTGTCAGCGCTGACCTGCAGAGGGACTGTGCGAGGAGGGTAGCACAGGAGTGCAAAGGTGGGGTTGAAAGAACATCTGCTCCACCACACAGGCTGTGGTGCTGGTGCCCTCACAAACGCAGCACAATGCATCAGGGCAGCAGCAGTGCAAAGGTGCAGAGCCTGTTGAACAGGGGTAACCAAACTCAGGCAGTTACTGAAAGGCTCCCCAAATCCATATGTTGGACCCTGACCTGTCAGGAAGCAACAGCTAGAAATAAATCCCATGTGCAAATCTGTGTTATGGTAGTAGTAGAGGTGCTGTTTGTGCTGGGTTTGGGTCACCTATTTAGGGGTAAAGAGCTGTATTCTGCGCTGAGTATTCCCTGCTGCTTTTCACTATATGGTTGCATAGACTGAGGCCTTATCATCTAAGACCTGTCTTAAACCTAGTTTTCATACAGTGTGGCTTCTGCTGTGTCATTTATTAAAATGTTGGTCCAACCTCTACAGGGGAAGAATTCAGGAGGAATGAGACAATCTGGAAAAGCTCCCTTTTAGAAGTTGCGAAAGGCACCGTCAGATCTGGGTTTGGTATTTTTAGTGTTTCTCCTGGTGGGTGGGGTTGAGTGGTGGGAAACAAAAAAGCTGCTCTTCAGGATAATAGGTAGGGCAAATGCATCTTTTCCTTGTACCCCTTGCCAGGTTTGCTGGATGAATGCAGTGCAAGTACGTATTTTTAGGTGAGAGGGCTTATCAGCTCTAGAAAAATATTACCCAAGCTGATGTTCAAATGAAGATTAAAGCATGAAACCTAGCCAGAAAGGTATCACACACACAATTCTTCCTTGCAAAGCACTGGTTATCTTTCTTAGTGCCCACGGTCTCTTCTGAGAACCATCATCCAAAGTTATACCAGTTAGTCCAGTTGGCACTAGTAACGTTTTTAGGAATACATGAGATGAAGAATCCTGAAGGTAAACAGTTAAAATATTGCCAGACCATGTCCTTAACCTACCAAGATTTTCTAAAGTAGATAGAAAAATAGATGTTTCTTTATGCTCCTTTTATCTATTACCTAAAAGACCCATGACGAACAGTGTAGTCCTTGATGTTGCATTGATTTAAAGCTTGTGGGACCACAGAAAATGCTTTGGGATATATCAGTTAATTAATAGTGAGTTTTGGAAAGACATTTCTTCTCTGCAAAAGAATGGATGCTGGACAGAAATTAAAAGAATTTGTGAAGACCCCAAGGCAGAATCCAATGAGTGATGGATCTGGTTTATGTATTCTTTGCAGAGGACCAGTTCCCTTGTCACTATTCCCGTAATGCTCTGTTAACTCAAATTCAGCTTTATACTTCATGCATAAGCTCTAAAGGAATTAGTTCGTGAAGGAGAAAGACACTTTTGTTTATACACTACACTCATGTCTGAATGATTTTTCTCAGGTTTCTGCCAGTGGCATCAGCAGCCTTCGTCGACACAAATGCAAGGGACAGGACTGTGTGATGGGACTGCTGAGGTGCTCATTAGATCTTGTTTGTTTCTACCATAAAGATCAGATTTAATTTAGCTGTTAAGTTTCATCTCTCGGTCTCACCTCAATGACTGGGCAGGATGTGAAAACTTTCCCTAGTGCCAAGCAGTTTTCACAGCAGTTTCAGTTGGTATGTCAAGATCAAGCAGAAGGAAGTGGAAACAGAATCCAAACAGGACTACAGGAAACCAAGTGTGGGACTCCTCAAATTTATTTGTACATCAGTTGCTGATTCAAAGTTGGTCTTCAAGGTGAAGATAAAGGCAGATTGAATCAGCCCAAGGAAATTCGTTTAGTTTATCAACTAAAGCTATGCACTGCAAGCAGTTCTGTGAGAAGACCCTGATATACCAAGGTGCTGAGAGACTCCTGGAGAAAACTGACAGTCCATTCTCTGCTTGGGTTGCATAGACAGTCTCTTCACTAAAAACTGCCATCTAGTTTTCTATCATTGTGTCTGAGTCAGTTGTGACATAGGGTATGTCTGTGATTCCCTGGTTTCTGAGACATGTCTCAATGGGGCCATGGAATTCAGGGGGTGTAAAAAGGAACAGATATGGGCATTTTTCTCAGAGCAAGATCTATGAATTAGACAGGCAAAGGAAGAAGTAAGAGATGAAAGTGGGGAAACAAAGCATAGGAAGGGGTCAAAGGGAATGCAAAGGCCCTTAGAAGTAGAACTTAATGAAGGAATTGGACTTGATTATCTTTCTGGGTCCCTTCCAACTTGGGATAGTTTTTTGATTCTGTGATTGTATGATTAGAAATATCTCTCAAAGAACAAATGCATGATGGGAAAGCATTGCTACATAAGAAGCAGAGAAAGTAAGTGGTGGGTAAGAATCTGTCTTCCTCCTTGGAAGCTTTTGAGAAGGAATCCAAATCGTCCATAAAGAAGAAGATGAAGAAATGACAAGTGCAAGGAAGGAAGTGAAAGGGAGAGAGGAGGACTTGGGCAAGCACCCTGCCTGCAGATGGGCTGGTTGATGAACTGATGGTGTTTGTAACACTTTGCTGCAAAATACATGGACAGCTGAAGGAAGGCAACTATGTCTCTGCCTCCCAGCAAGATATGAGATTTCTACACCCAGAGGCTGATAGATGCCAAGAAGATGGAGTGAGTTCTTAGAGGAACCCCTGTTTGATGCAAAGATTGCTTGGATAGAAATGTCAACCATGGATAACAGAGGTCACTCACAAGGGCATCATTCACTAACTTTGCAGTCCCTTCACGCATAGCCAGGTGGGTCAGCTCAGTACAAGCTTACCCAGAACCAAGGAATGGACAGGCATGGGATGCAGGAGTTCTTGAAGTGCTATCAGGGGTCCCAGCTAGCTCCACCTGCTGCACCAGAGAAATATGGGGTGACCCCAGCCTCCAGTGTCACATCTTCCTGCCCCAGAAAGCTGTCTGGGACATGCTGGCCTTAAAGCCAGGTCCTGCCCTTGCCTTCTGAGTGCCCTTCACTCACCCCGTGGGGTCTGAACCAGGACCTCCCAGGACAAAGTGAATCCTGGTTTGGGGACCTGTGTGGGGAAGAATGCCAAGAATGTGCACGTCTCTGTCATATAGCCTTTGGTCCTGTGTCCTGAAAAGAGGGAACTAACAGACACTCCTACCTGGGCTAAAATTATCTGTCAAGCCATAAGTAAATCGTTCCAAGTAGGTTTTACCTTAACACCACCAACAGTCACAGCAATCCCATGACCTGCTCACACTTGTAATAGCTGTCTGGCTCAGAGGGACCTGCCCACCACATTCTGTGACATGTTTCGGGTAAGACAAAACAGCACACGAGTTTCTTCTCTGTTTTCATTCTGGTTTTCATAAATTTCACATTTCCAGCACTTTGTTCTAGACATATAGATTTACTTCTCTGGTGACAAAAATATTTTTCAATTTATAGAAATGCCAGTTCAATACATCTCTATAGAATATGATGAGACTGGAATTGAATTTCCTGCTTGTTCAGTTTTTTATTAGTGTTTCTTTATCAAGCAGTCTGGCAAAACTAAACACATTTACTTTATATATTCAGTGTCACCATATCTCCATTTACCTTCTGCCTTTGAAATTGAGAACAATAATGCTATTTAGTTCTTTCTGAAGTGGACCCAGACTTTCCGGGTGTGCTTGCCTGAATGTCAGGTGGGCAGATGGGCTCTGGGGTATGAATTCAACATCTTCACCTGCACTCAGAGGGAAGGAGGAAGGAATACGGCATACAGCACTGTAAGCTGGCATGAGTGATGCCAGAAACAGAGTTACCATTGGCAGGACAGGAGGCATCACAGCAAAAAGCTGGGCCATAGTAACCAGAGGGGATTTCTGATAGCACAGTTTTCAAACACCACGATCTGCAATGCTAGAGGTAAACGAAAGAGATGTCATGGAAGGACAAGTACTGTGCTTTGCTACTAGCACAGTTTTCTTTGGTCATCTTAGAGGCAATATGCATAGCAGAACCAAGAGAAGGAGGTGGCAGTGGGAGGAACAAGAACACTTTTGTGATGCCAGGTCCCAGAGCAGACTGGCAGCTGGGAAGACCAGCAGAGTGGGGACAAGTCACCTCAGGGAGGACAGTCTCCAGGATTATTTCTCATCTTCCTGTTTGTTTGCTTGTTTTGCTTGTCCCTGCTATCACACCCTGGTTCATGCATTCACTGGAGCTGGGCTGTCATGACTGGCTGTGTGGGGGCAGCTGTGAGGAGCCACCGACCTGCGAGAGGTGAATGTGAAACTCAGCGACTGGGGTGTTGGGGTGTGATGTGCACCTTGCCAGACCCTAGAGGGGAAGGCTGCCATTGAGATGATAAAGGAAGACATATG
Organism: Anas platyrhynchos; assembly: GCF_047663525.1. Classification (NCBI taxonomy): domain Eukaryota; kingdom Metazoa; phylum Chordata; class Aves; order Anseriformes; family Anatidae; genus Anas; species Anas platyrhynchos. The sequence goes on along the minus strand of NC_092609.1, from coordinate 7,829,222 downwards.
AAATAGTTCTTCAGGCTCCTCTGGCTTTTTACATCACAAGAGCAAGTGTCTCTTGCAGCACTGGGGTTCCTCAGTCACCCTAATGAAAGCAAAATGTTGAAGTGTTGACAGTTGCTTTTGATTTATTTCATTCTTTTTTTTTTTTTTTTTTCTCATCTGTTTTTTCTTGTCTGGTAAGCAGAGCAGGGAGCATTAAACAGACATCCCTGGCACTGCAAGTATGGAGCAGAAGACTCCTTACAGCTGGTTTACACACCTACTTCTCAATACCTCTCAAGGCTTCCTTGTGCAGTGATGTTTGTGTGTCTAACTGGAGCCACCTAGCACAGAGCAAGGCTGTTCACCCAAAAGCAGGTTGCATGGGTTTAGACTGACACACTTTCTGCTGGACTGTGATTAAAAGCCTGTCCTGCAAGAACTAAAGAGTGTGTGTGTGCACGTGTGTGTTCTGTATGGAGCAGCATGGCAGGTTCTCACCCATGGAGGAACAACCAGAGTATGGACCTGTTCTTATGGGGAAGGAGTCCTTGTCCCCAGCCCTACCTACCTGTTCTCTTGTATTCCCAACAAGCTGGCCCAGGACTGGAAGTGCCAGGAAGCCTTGGCTTCTGTCTCACTGTCAGGTGCCCTTTATAACAAGTTCAAGACGTATGGGATGCAGCTGGAGAGCTGAGTGCCAACCCAACCACTTCATCCCTCAAAGACCCAGCTCTGGTCTGTTGTGTACAAGCATTTTCTTCTTCTCAGTTGACTCATTTCCCTGGGTGCGTGGCCTAAGCACCAGAAACACCCTGACTGCATTGTTAGGTCAGTATCTTCCAAATTATTGCTTTCTTTTTACATCTGACACTTTACATGAACACCTGGAGCTGCCAGAAGGCTTGTCAAACTGACAGTGGCACAGAGCAGCATGCGGTGGGTGCCACAACGCTGCCAGGGAATTCAGCCCCAGCACTGGCCAGGGCTCCTGCTAGACTCCTGCCCAAAAGGCTGTCTTTGACCTGGGTTTCTCTGGCAACAGCTAAATAATAAGCAGGCAGACCCTTTTGCAAGGAACAAGTACAGAGAGTTCAGATGTGTCTGGATCTGTTCGGAGCTACAGGAGTCCTGGAGAATTTGGCATGCTGCTGCTGATTAGCCTTTAATTTGCAATGCTGTAATTAAGGCCAAGTGTAGGGAATTCCCAACAATGCTGTAATTCTCTAAAACCAGGAGATGTGAGCAAGCCATCTCTTTCTGTGCCAGGGCCGTAGTTTCCCAGTTTAGTGGCAATTCAGACTTACTGGTTCTGGATCAAAGGGGAAGCTACTGATGCTGAAAGATAAAATAAGCTTTGGTTATTTTCCTGCTCAGAACAGAGAAGAGCTGCTGCTGTCTCCTGCAAGACTTGCATGCCCAGGGTGTGCTGTAAGCTTTGAGCCAAGATTCCTCCCTAAGTGTGGTACATGACTTGTGTGCTTCATATAAAGGGGGCCACTGATGGAGCACTTCCAGCATGGTTACCATTGAGGCCACTTGTGTGGAAAACAGAGCAAGGGCTGATGATCATCTGCATTCACTGGAGAAGGCTGTGATACATGCAGTGATTGTCTTTTCCAGAGCTGTTTTGTGTCTGCAGAGTATGTGGCTGGTGATCCCAGTAAAGTTGGGTTTGTTGTTGTCTCCATCCATCGTTCCCAATCTCTGTGCACAGTGACATCCTGAGAGGTGACAGGATATCTCAGGGAGGAGAAGGAATTACCCCTGCAAAGATCAGTTACCTGTGTTTGTAGGCAGTGTGTATTTAATATTTAAAGTATTATTAAAGTATTAATATTAAAGTATTTAATAATTAAATATTAAAACCATTGCTCCAACTGCGGCTATTTAATTCCCACCAACTATTCCATTCACAATATCCAAAACTGCCATTTAATGTTTTTTCTAACATCAATATATTGACAATACACATAATGCACAAGAAAATTTACAAATTACAAGCGAAGACTCCATATACTGAAGTTATAATTGCACAGGACTTTAAAAACAAGCATTTCTGTAGGTTGCATTTCACCTGTCCACATTTTGGCACTGACGGGAACAATTCAGCAAAACGTAATAAGCCAAAACACACTCTCCATCCAGCAAACGTGATGTGCTCCACTTCAGTTTGCCAGAAGTCTCGTTTACAGGACATCAGAGTTACCGTGGGCAGAGTTACCGTGACACATTCGTTGTGGCTCAGCACCCGTCCTGCCGGGCACCATCGGGCTCCGAGCCCCGCAGGGACGGGTGCTGAGCCCTCCTTGCTGGTCCCGGCTTCGAGGGCTTTGCGTTTTGTTTCAGTTTAGGCTGTGGAGAACGCGGCGGGGTGGGCGCGGAGAGCGCGGTCCGTGAAGGAACGGCGAGGGGAAGGAAGGGGAGCGCTGAGGGGAGGAAGGGCTGCAGAGGTTTTAAGTTTATTGTTTGGTGTTTTTTTGGTTTTTTTTTTGCTTTTTTTCCGCGTCAAGCGTCCCCATTCGATGCGAATGGTGCAGGAATGCATCGCCTAACACGAGTCGGAGAACCTCAAAGCCTTCGCTGAGGGAACTGCAGCCGCAGAGCAGGCAGCAGAGCTCAGCTGCTGAGCACAACGAGGCTCGCTCATCTCGGCGGCTGTGTGGCCTCAGCCGCTCCCGGTGCCTAAAAATAAAGCCAAAATAAAAATAAAAGTAAAAAAAAAAAAGCCGTATGGGAGCTCAGCGGCCCCGGCCGGGGCTACGCACACGGTCCCGGGGCTGCCTCAGCTGCCCACCCGCGCACCAGCCATCAGGAGGGGAAATCGTGGGAGGAAAAAAAGCCACGATGTTTTGAAATTAACACGTGTGTTTTGTTTCTCTGTCGCAGGGTGCTCTCTCCTCCCTTTCTGCCTTCCCCCCCCCCCCCGAGGAGCACGTCTCCGCAGCACTGGAGGCAGGAGCTTGCTACACGCAGGTACGGTGGAGGTAAACGCCTTGGTAATGCACCTGTGTGTAAAAACTTACACGGTCGGTGTGTAAACCGACTCAAAAGCCCCATTCCAGTCTTCTGGAGTTGTCAAGTGGTATTACCGCATCATGCCATGAAAATGAGCGAGGTGCATTTACGGTTCCTTAACGGTGAACAGATTCTCCAAACTAATCTGTGATAAAAGAGCATTTCCTATAAGGAAAAATAAAACTTTCACCTATCTATTTCACAACAATGAAAGGTCCGGGAATCTAGTATTTCCACAGCTCAAAGCCAAAATAGATTACTTAATTATTCATTTCTCCAGATCTTTTTGGTGTAAAATCTGAAAGTAACTCAAACAACAAAATCTTCAGAATAAATTAGGGCATGTGTTAGAACTGAGAGAAAAAATCACAAGAACAGACTTTCACATGTTTTTCAGAACACCTACAAGTAAGTATCAGTTGGGTGTGGTGGCATCCTGTAAAATACCTTTTGTTAAACAGATGGAAATGAAACTTGTGTGCCATCAGCCTCTTGTGGTGGCATGTTGAGAAGTAGCAAAGCTAGTTAGAAAATAATACACATGTACAGATTTAAGAAATGGACAACGTTTCACTGTAGATGTTTATTCTAGTAACAAAAACCTGTGAAGTCCCATATTTTAATGTACAGTGATATATTTTGTCCTATAAAATACAACTTACAGAAATTTCTATCAAGTAAACCTAAACAAACACACTTGCTTTTTGCATACTTTTATGTGTATCTTTAAATTAAAAACATCTCATTAAGAAAAATCTTACACCATAGTAGATGTTTGCATTTAATACCGCCTCTTTGCATTTTAACATTTTGTCTACGGGTTCAGAATACAGACCAATATTACTAATAATTAATATTACTAAATAATTAATAATTATTAAAATTACTCAATAATTAATAATTAATATTACTAATACTTAATAATTAATATTACCAATCTTCTTTTCAAACTTAATGCAGTTTTATACCTTTTTCAGTGGACAGTCTTATATACGCTACCAGCATAAGCAGGGTCTGACAACAGTGACACTTTTTTTTTTTCTTTTTTTTTTTTCAGGAGCAAAACACTTTTAGAGTGGAAAGTACAGGACAATGGAGACATTTCTTAAATTTCCAGCAAAGTTCTGCCAAAAGAAAACCCAAGAAATGTCCCACATAATTAATTTAAATCGAAGAAATAAATTCCATGGCCCATTTAATAAACTTCTTTTATTTAACAAACTTCTTTTTCTTTCCTTTGGTATACCAATTCATTTGTAGTCTTAGCTCTTTGCCAATAGATGTCTGATTTTTTTAATTTTTTTGCTGGTTATAAAGGTGCTACTTTTATATACTCTTTAATTGCAGGTTTGTAAAAATGTGAAATTAAAAACCCCTCATCCACATGAAAAACTAGGTACGTTTTTTTTCGTTGTTGTACACTTAACAGATGGATTTCAAAACACAAAATACCTGTATATAAAAAGGAAGATAGTGCACTTTAAGCTTATAACATTCCATTTTAATATCCTCCGTCCAATAATCAGTAACACTGTTCTTCTGCAGCCTTCTCCTAAATACGCATGACCCTTGCATTGTAAAATAAACAAGACAGCAATATTTGACTCCTTGTTTAAAGCGTGTGCTGTAGGAACAACTTTGACACCAAAATATCACATACATGAGATGTAAAGGTATGGCTCCTAAGGTCTTGATTAAATTCTTTTACAAAATTACAATTCAAGTTACTGGAAAACATAACTTTATAATTTTAAAAAGCAATATGGGCTCTTCTTAGACTTTTTCCATTTCTGTACTGTAAATGGAAATTTTAAGATAAAGATGCAAGTAGGAAAAACAAAATCTCAGAACAGGTAACGCTGTGAATTTTTATAAGAAAAACATTATGCACAAAATGCAGCAAGTGAAAGTCCAGTATGTTCTTGCCTTTTACCTATTTGAATATTGTCATTCACAGTTGTTCAAAAATTGCTAATTTGTCAGTACATTTTGTAAGGCTAGATTTACAACAGCATTTTTGCAAAAGTGAGAATATACAGTATATACAGAAGACATTGACTCAGTCCTTGCAGTGGTGTATATTATCTATGGGAAATATAACAGCAGTTATAGTTCTATGACTGATTAGTGGAAGATGAAGCTTCTGCTTCTGTTGGTTTCTGACCTTCCTTAGGTGTTTCTGGCTTCATCTCTTTACCGATCTCCCTACTTTTACTCCGATCTTTCCGATCTTTTCCTCTTTCACGATCTTGATCTCTGTCTTGATCTTGCTCTTTTTCCCTGCTTCGATCCCGGTCTCGGTCTCTGTCACGATCTCTGTCTCTGCTTCTTGATCGTTCTCTGTCACGTTGGTTTCTGTCTCTGTTTTTATCCCATTCTTTGTCTCTGTGTCTCTCCCAGTCCCTGTCTCTGTTCCAGTTTCTGCCACGGTCTCTTTCCCAAGGTCTGCCATGTTCTCGATCCCTTCGTCTTTCCTCAAAGGGTCTGCTTTGTCGATTATCTGCTTGCTGAGGCTCTGGCTGATCTAAAACCTTGTCTTTACTTCCTCCTTCGTATCTCTCTCTCTGTCTCCCTTCAAATGTCTGGCCTCTAAATTCAAGATTTTTGCCTTCTTGGAAGTCAGATCCTGACCACTGTCCTTCTGACTCAGGCCCTTGCCCAGGAATACCAGAAAGAGGTGCAGACGGCCCAGCTTCCTCCCACATCTCCTTTCTGTGGCCTGGTGGATGACTGGGAAGGTCCAGGAGTGGTCTTGGGGTTGGCTTCATATTTTGTGGCGACTGTGGTCCATGCTGTGTAGAAAATAAGGAAGGAATGGGACTCTTTTGACTTCCAAATCTTCCAGGGGCAGATCCTCTTTGTCCATTGTTATTTGGAGAAACATGCTCTTCTGAGAACTGTGGCGCTGGGCCTCTAAAATTAGGTCCATGAGGTCCTCCGTGTGCATTGAGCATCAGTGGTGCTGGAGGTCCTCCTTTCTGCCCAGACAAAGAAAACGGACCTCCAGCTCGGTTCTCCTCAAAGTGCTGTGGGAGAGGTCCACCCTCACCCTGAACTGGTGGAGATTCAGTTTGTTCTACAAATTGATGAGGCTGAGGGTTTCTTTGTTCTTCGTATTGCACCGCAGAAAGACCCCTGTCTGGTTCAAAGTGACCAGGTCCCTTTTCCTGAGAAGTAAACATTGGATTTGCCTTGTTTGACCAGGATACTTTGTGCATATCTTGCAAAGACTGACTGTCATTAGATGTGGAGAAATTAGGCTGAAAAGACGTACTTGGAGGTGTCGGAAGCAGCACTTTACGTAAAGGCCTGGATGTAGAAGGTTCTGCAGAAACTGCTTGACTCACATTTTCCAAAGTAACTTGAACAGTATTTTCAAATTTGCTATTAGGTGCCTCTTTTTGGAGCACTGCAGGAGGCTTTTCACTGGAAACCCAGTTATCACCACCGTAACTAAGCTGAGTAGCAGGAATTAAAGTTTTATCTTCCTGACCAAGTGAAGTCTGCAAAGTGTTTGGAAAACTCGCTTGAGGGTCACAGCTCTGGTTTAAAACTTGTGCTTGCTGATTGGAAGATGAAGGTAAATCTACTTTTTGCGCAGCCTGTTGGTCCTGATGGAACAATTCAGTCTCTATTAGGGAAGATTTTGGTGGAGGTGACATTAAAGCATCAGACACCGAGAAGTGAGCCACTGAAACACCAACAGCTGCTCGTTGTTGTCTGAGGGCTTCTTCTTGCTCCTCAGTTTGTCGTTTCTGCTCTTCTAATTGTTTGTTTAATTCTTCTAACATTTTTTGCAGTTCCACCAAGGATGAAGACGCAGATAAATCTGGCACATACGAGGCAGGTGTTTCCACGGAAGTGTTTTTAGTGTCTGTATACATTTTGTTAGGTAAATCATCAACCGTAACTTTTGCTTCCTCCAAGATAGTTTTGTCTTCCAGATCATAGGCCTCATCCTTTAGTTCTGCTGTGTTACTGGGCTTCTCCACACTATACAGTTTTTTGCTTTCACCGGTCTGCATTTCAAAAGCTTTCTCTGGATCATATTCTTCTTCGGTATCGTATGGCCTGTCATCCTCCTCATCTTCTGTAGCTTTGTCTTTTGACATCTGTCCAAAGTGTTGTGCAATGGGATCTAGCAAAGGAACAGCTGACACACCTCCATCCACAGCTGCTTTAGCTTCCTGATTTGAAGACTGGACAATTTCAGTCTCCTTAGCAAGAGGTTCAAAAGTCTTCTTTTTACCAAAAAGTGTCTGGAGGATGTACTCAAGAGGTGTGGTAGTTTTTGAGGATGAAGAATGCGTAGCAGTAGCACTTGTAGAAGCAGTAGCTGAAACTGGTGGTGGTACAGTACTTGTGGTTCCACTCTTAATCGAGGACGGTATTTTTAATACTGAAGGTGTAACTGATGAGGTTTCTGGAACGGGAAGTGGGGGTGGAGGTGGAGGAGATCCAGGTAGTGTTGTACTTACAGCTGAGTCTCCCGAATACAGTGTGTATTTCGGAGTTTTCTTTTCTTGTGAAGAAGCTACTGGCCCCTTAGAGTACAGCGATGTTTCTGTTTCCTCTTGCACCTGAATTCGGCTGCGCTTTGTCTCTATTTTGTCTGTATCCATGGTAGTAGCAGGACGCTTCCCTTTCTGACAGATAACCAATCCAAGAATTAAATTCGGACGTGAAGACTCGAGACCTGAAAGGAAACACAAAGATTGCATATGTAAAAAAACTACTATTTTTTATCTGTGTTCTCAATAGGAACTTATCATTTTATATAATGGCAGCTATGAGTCATAACAGTAACAGTTCTTCTAAATTTCATGCAGTGACATTATCCCATAAGCCTATGTGTCTATATTTAATTACTATTTATATAAATTTGTATACAGTAACTAAAAATGTTTTAATTCTTTCCCTGATATTTTTTAATATTGCAGTAACAGGTGAATCTTACTGAAAGATGTCCTTGTAAATGTCTCTGCTGTTCAAAAATTAAAGAAAGTTTTCCTATTTTTGTATTATTACTTTCTACTTATTATTGTCCACTTCCTCCCCCAATCAAATATTTCCTTTCTAAATACTTTGCAAATACCTTATATACACAGAGATACTGATAAGTGAGAAAACCTGGACAAGCAATCTAACTTTCTGTAGGGCTACGTTGGAATTGAAGAACTAGAAATAAAGAGAAAAAAACTAATGCTATTAAAACAAACAAACAGACAAACAACAACAACAAACACTTCACTTTCTGTTACAAAGAAAGCACGAGGCATTGTTAAACTTAATAATTACATTTCTGTTCTAATCTGTGCTAAAATACCGGACTGACATTTACACCATTCCATCAAGGTGACTTTTAACACTGTTGTAGAATTGAGTTTGATGCCACAGACCCTTCCCTAAGTAAGAAATGTGAGCAGAATTACTCCATTGTGAAAGCTTCAGGCTTGAATCCCTGGAGAAGCATTTCCAGAAATGACCAGAAAGTTTCCCATAAAGAGGAAAAATGCAAACAGCTGAAGGTCCGTTTCACATTATCGTATTCCTTCCTTGTACATTCACATTTCCCACAGGCACTCGTGGAAGACAAATACAACCAGAATAAAGAGCAGGGAATAAATCCTTTAACATACAGTCAGTGGCAAATGTAGAAAAAACATATAAAGAGAGGATTTTAACTTCTGGATTTAGTGACTTGAGATCCTCATTTGGGAGCCATATTAATATTTGCATCCAGCTAGGAATCAGGAATATAGAAACGAAACTAACAGCAAAGAGATTTACTGTGGTTATACGATGAGGACTCTAAAACCTACACTGTCCCTTATATTCATGACCCTTAAGTAAGAGTTTAAAAGAGGTGTAATATATGAATTTATGTATATCTTTAGTCTCTTACTAAACAAAACCAACTGCTCACTAAGGAACAACTTATAAATAACTAATTATTGCCACTGAAAACTTCTTGATACCAGCAAAACCCCAAACTTCCCATAGTTGCAGATAAATTCTATTTGCCATTACCAGTCATAAGTATGAACCTTTGCTGAAACAACTGAATTCAAAGTTTTAAGGGGGCTCCTAAATTTACTATCTTATGAGAAAATTACATCAGCTGTTTTTATTTGTATAGCTGAAATTATATTCACGTACGCTAAGAAAGAATTAAATGAGGTAAGCCTATTTCTTAAGTTCAATGTGAGGTTTCCTCAGCAAGAGGATTATAACCAGGTAAGTCAAGACGATGACTTCTTCAACACAGCTTCATTAAGCATAAATATTTCATTAAGCAGTAACCTGCCTAAATTCTGAAATTCTGTGTTCTTCTGACTGTGACTGGTAATAGTACAGCACGCCTGTTTTAGCCACATAATGGAGAGACCAGCAAAATCTGGTTACTCACTAGAAGGTCTTTGCAAAAAGACAGAAAAAATTGAGGCCAATGCAAAATCTACTTGAAGTTTCCTATCAGAAGCAGCTCTCATCTTAAGTATTTTGAAAAAAAATAACACTGAAATTTGATTGAATGCATTCTAGTTCCACAGCTGATTTCAGATTACTTCAAAGTTCAGTGTTTGAGTTTTACATAGTTCTGTGGTTGAGAGGATGTTGGCCATGTTGGTTTAAATAAACTTCTATACTATTTCCTACTTGTACATTTAAAACTCAGTGCCAAGTTTTTTCCTCCAGATATAGTATTTCAGTATTTTGTGTTGCCAATTTTCACTTTCTTCCATGGTTAGAAATATATATATATATATACACACGAATCATAAATGCATCAAGAAAATGACCTAGCTATACTAACCAAAACTAAGACTTGCTTATAATTTAGTTTGCTTATAATTCTATACAGATTGCCCTTGTGAGAGGGCAGGGACGGCAAGATGTACAACGAAAGGAGGCAGGACAGGAACTAAACAAGTAATTATCTTTGGTGAATCTAAGATTATTTGGAAAGGATCACAAATCCTTGATTCACCCAGTTAAAAACTCCTTTCAACCCACTGCCTAAAAGCAATCCTAGAAATTCTGATCACTATAGTTTACTACCCCAGATGAAGTTACATTAATGCATAACATCAGGGCATAGCTCAAAAGACAGCTTACTTGGGAAGACTGTGTACACTCTGAAGAGACTCAATAGTTAGGTATGATTCACTCTGAGTGACTGCTTTACATTTTTTCTTTATCAGCATGTGAGTAATGACTCCACATTTGGTCAGCATCGACCCGTGCAGAGTATCTCTCAAATCTGTGTTCACCCTAAAACTCCTCGTAAGCATTCACTGTTCTTCTGTCATTAACGTATTGGTTATCTGCTCTTCTGCAGAGACCTGTGATTTGTCCAACTAGTCACAACATGCATCTCAAACATTGACTAATTGAAACGAACAGGTTTCAAAAATCTATTGGACTGTGTATCTAAAATTAACAGCAAAAAGTTAAAAAAAAACAGTTCTGAATCCCTGTAAGAGACAGAGATCATCGCTAATAAAAACAGAGTAAAACTTAAACACACGTTCAAGATAAATTCCAGATGAAAGTGTAGAGATGAAAGTGCTAAATAGTGTTGTGTGTATGTGAAACGAGACAAACAAATTCACATACAGTAAACTACCAGAAAAAAAAAAAAAAAAAAAAAAAAAACAAACAATGCTGAACATCCCACCAACACATAATATCTGGTAATAAATATCTGAGGTGGTTGAAGTGAATAGATGTGAATATCCTTCCATGTTCCTCTATATTTATATCACCCATGACAAAGTTTTGTAGATCTTCTAGGCACTACAGCAGGTCAGAGGTCCCCAGTTGTGTTCCAAATCCAGTCCATCAGAAAACAGGAGAGATTCATAATCCGTATACACCTGATGGAGTTGGTTGAGACAGCTGGAATATCTTCCAACTAGGACTTCTGGAGTGATGGGATTATTGTCCTCTCCCTCCTCCCGCCCCCAGTCATATTTATCAAAGTATCTTACACTGTCATGTTTTTTGAGTACTTGCTAAACACTATTTGAAGGTACACAAATTTAAGGAGATAATGACCACTTACCAAAAAATATCTTTATTGGGTATAAAAAACAGTAAATTCCATCAGATGTCAGTAACAAGTATGTATTACAAGTCTTTTACGCTGCGGTATTAATACATGCCTGCAAGTGTTTATACCTATGTTTCTTCTGGGCAATTACCTCCAGTTTTGAAAGAACTTTTCCTATTTACATTTTGTAAAAACCAGCCTGACGTGCCTCATTTCTATGCTAACAAGTCTGTCTACTTTTGCCAGGCCTCCACTTTAAAAGCTTCATTTGAAATGAAATCTACAACAGAAATATAAAAGATAATGTACAAGGACAGCCTATGTTTGCTCAAGAATGCAAGGAGGGGAAGATCATTTAAATGCTTCCCTAGAGCAGGTTAAAAGCACAGCGGAAGACTGCAGATGTAGCCAAGTCAATGGCAAACTCATTCTTATATGTTACTGTCCAGAAAGGAATGTATTTCAGTTATTCGGGCTGGAAAATCTAGCCCACAGTTTAGGACTCTGTCTGCCTCCCTGTGCCAAGTGTTAACACTTACATGTTCTTGTTTTTTGGTTATGAAACAGGAATAATAGTTTTTGCCTACTTTTCAAGAACTGGGTAAATTAAAGACTACCAGGTGCTTACATTCAGCTTATAGAGACTACATGATGACTTAAGGTAGCAACAAGCCTGCCTTTTTAGCTGTAGCCTGAAAACAATGACGTAGACTGTGCACTGTTCAGGGATGGATAAGACAGGCTCAGAGTGTATGAGAAAAATTTTGTCCAAGAACACAAAGCAAGCGCCCTTTGCAATTTCATGCAGGAAAGAAGAGTATTTTCCTAGCATTACATTACTTGTTGGTGGTGTTTTTCTGTTATTGTTTTTTAAGTTGTATGCCATTAACATGTGAAAACCTGGCCAGGCAGAAGACACCTCTGTTTATGAATATAAGCCCTGAGAATGCTTTATTGAGTTTAGTCCTAAACTTGTATTTGGGTAGCAGAGGACAGTCAGCTTGTCAGAAAGGTCAGCTCCTTACATGTTTTAATGTGTAATTATTTTGCGCTGTTTAGTATTTTGCAAACCATCCTTACAACAATGAAGTATTGCCTTCATTGTAACCTGTAGCTCTTAAGCTCCTCAACCTGTTACTCTATATGAAAAAAGGTACTTATTTGGAAACTAAGCATATGCACCGCCTCCATCCTCAGATGAAGATGACTTCAAATTTTGTAATATAAAGGTGTTTCACATCTGAACTCATTCTCATTTCATTCTGTTTCCATGTTCAATGCACAAAGATGGAGCAAATTCAAGCCATACATTACTGCTGATAACTCTAACTAAAAATAGAAGAGCGTAATATATACCAACCTATACCACCTACTGTCTGCCACCTACGCAAAAGGAATTTGCCTGCTCCCAGGCAAACCAATGTTCTGAAGTCAGTGATTTGTCTGGAACTTGATCCAGGTAGCACAGAATATTTCAGACCCCGTGTACATGCATATTGCATGCACAGCGTAATACATACCATGAGATAACAACAATGTAGTGAAACCATAAACGTTACCTTTGTCTTCAGAGATTTCTTGACTGCTCCGTGGGATAAGAGTCTCCTATGTGATTCAGGGGACAGCACATGGCTTGTAGGGACCTAAAACTTGGTGGATTTATGGGTTGTTGAAAGTAGGGTCGGTTGAATGTTCTGATAATGTTTGCTTGTTTGTCTCAATATAGTGGCTGTTCTATGTACTCCATTTTATGGGTAAACAAATCCTCCTAACAGCAGAGATTTATCTTGTTGGAAAGGCTATGTGAGTTTCAGACCATGTCACCTTGAGATGATTGACTTTGCAATTTTTTCCTATATGCACACTTTTAAAATGTTTTTATAAAATTATATATTTTTTAATTATGCTTACATTAAACATTCAAAACCAATTGGTCTCTGATTTACTCGTTTTGTAATTTGACCTAGCAGTTAACCTCCCCTAAATTTTGTGCTTACCTGGTCCCTCAAAGGGCAAGAGGTTGGAAGGAATTGGGTCCTTAGAACTCAGTGGGATCAGGTAGAGATTCTTGACATGTCTGTTGTTATTAGTTACAACACCAAAACAACCACGTCTGATAAAATAGGAGTAGAGAGGGATATAGGCAACTTCTTCTTCTTCTGTGGCAGGATGGAAACGAATCAAACGAATCAAAAACAATTCCTGAAATACAAAATCAAAGTGGAAAAATTCAACCTGTAACACATCAGCAAATAAAATTGTTTTCCACTTTCATCCAATATAGGATGAAAGTCTGGAGCAGCTTTAAACCAAGATTTAAGAAAATACTGTCATTCAATTGGTAATATTAAACCAGAATCAATTTTGTCATTTTCAGAAATACCAACTATTTACGTATCTCACATCAAGCTACACCTCTTTAGGTTCAGAATATTCAAATAATTATGAAAGAAATGGAAAATTCTTAGATTATATTTGCATACTGTGCTTCATTTTTACTAAATCCATAAGGGTTTTAGTAGTAAAATTTATTACATACACTTACTAATAATTTCCTAGTCTTTTAAAATTGAATTTCTATCTTCAGTAACTGAATAAATAGATTGTTTATATTCAATCATTAAAAAACAATAGGTTGTATGAATGTTTAACTACTACACAGGGGAAAGACGATTGGCAGCTCAACAGGCAAACCTGTTTCTTCAATAAATCAAAAATTTCAATGGAATAAGTGGTAGCAGTAGTTTTCTAGGTATGATCGACATCAATATAAATTAGTAACAAGGAAATTCTATCAAAAGCTGCTGTATATTTCTTCCTGGTTTTCCAAAGGATTTTAAGTAAATACCTTACAAAGTGAAGATCTGAGTTTGCCAACATAATCCCAGACTGCCTTCGGTGAGATCTTCCCACCAATATGAATCGTGTCTGGTAAATCCTAAACAAGAAGCATTACATGGTCGTATAAGAAAAGGAAAGAGAGGCTACAGTTTTGAACCAGCACAGATTGCCCCATCCCAGTAGCTTAGGCGATAATACAGTACTATGTTTTACTAAACTTGCACATACACATTCCTAATTTCAGACAGGCTGTTTCCAAAATGCAAGGAGTTCATTATGGCATATTACTGGAAGGCTGGCAGTACACACAAAACAGAAAAAGCACTGCCTGACGAAGATAGCAGTGGAAGGTCAAATACTTTTGTATGCCTATAAGCCGATTCTATTTGTTAGCTTTGCTTTTACAGGGAACCTGTTATATGTAGTATAGCTTTTATCTACGCTTTCAATTTATCTGAAATTTTTGCACCCATATGAATTCTAGTTAGCTTCCTGTCATGATGACAGTGAAACCTGTTTTAGCAAAAACAACAAGAGAGCCACCAACCCTCCTAAGAAAAGACCTAAACTACATGCCTGAAACCCTCAATCACAACAAATACACTTCTTCAGAGAAGTTAAATAACTGCTCAGTTGTTTCATCACAAGCTGTCATACTACCTAATTAGTTGAATGTACACCCTCCCAAAATATAAAAGCAGTTGCATCAAAGTTAATCAAAGGATGATATTTTTAATAAATGGCCAAACTTTTCTAATAGATCACATCAGTGATCCATCCATCTGTTTGTGAGCAGAACAAGGCATCTCTTTCAAAACACATGCTGATGATGCTTCTCGTCAAAAACTGATCTTGCTATTATCAAGCTATTATTCTATGTTAGATACTAACATATATATAAACATATTAACAGACATGAGAATTCTTCACAAATACGTGAGGAATTTTTTTTAAAAGGCTTTCTCTCCTCCCCCCTGCCTCAGGCTACTGTTCCTATTACTAAAGGAGATTACTAAAGGGATGCAATTTTTTTTTTTTTTGTTACACGTCCAATATAACAACATACACAGTGACCCCAGCCTTTCTAACAACAGGAACTGCAATACATTCTAAACGCATAAACATGTCAGTGCTAACCTCACTAAGATAATCAAAGCACCCAGAGACAGGATATGCTTTAGTGATAAATTTGGCCACACTCTGCAGATTAATAAATCCTTTCCAAATGGTGTTGAGGCGAGAGAGGAAGAGAGAAGTATCGCTGCCTTGAGGTGAGCGTGGCTCAGCAACACTGCAAAACAAATCCAAAAGAGAAACGTTATAGAGCACAGTAAGAATGCTTCCTTCTTCTTCTTTTCTTCCCTCCTCTTATTGATCAATTACTTTATTTTAAAAAAGCAAGTAACAGAAGCCTTAGTAAATGCTTTGTTAATGTTTTCCACTTTCATCCAATATAGGATGAAAGTCTGGAGCAGCTTTAAACCAACCCTCACAAACACTTAATATATTTGAATGCACATGCAGATTTAAAGTCAAATATCTTATAAGTTTTATTTATCTGTTAAAACACATTGAAGAATTTTTACTGTCAATATATAACGATGCTCAGAAAATTTTACCAACTAGAGAAGTTAAACAAGGAGATGACGAATTAAAAATTTAAAGTTCAGGTGATCGCATTTAAAGTTGAACATGCCTTTTGATTATTGGCAGGGGAGGGTAAGAAGCAAAGGGGGACAAACAAACTGACCATAGCGAGACCAGAGATTCAGTGGCTTAGCTTACTATTAAATATACACACCTGATATTGGGTGACTGATGAACAGCTAAGTATCTTGGATCTGGTGAGGACGATGGCTTTGTTAATATTGATTTGGGAACAGTCATAACTGGTTTTGACATTTCCTGCTTTGTCTCCCCTGTTAAAACTTCACCAGATGCAGTACCAGAACGCAGGGCTGTCGTCGTAGTACCAGAGGAGCCGCTCATTGGTGTTCTAGGCTCTCGGCCAGAAACTGTTACAGTTGTGACAACTGCACCAGTGCAAGAGGCAGGAAAAGTCGAAGGTTCTTCAGATGAAGAATCTGTGTTGTTATGGCCTTGGGTTGTAGGAATTTTAATTTTTAATTTTATCTTCTTCGGTGGTAATTCATCTTCAGATGCTGAAATCTGACCTACAAAATTAATTTTAAAGTGTTTTTGATTACTGTTTAACAATGAAAAGGTCTGAAGAGAAAAACAAGTAAGCAAGCAATGCTCTTAATAATTCTTTTACTTCAGACAAAGTCAACACTGTAGATACCTGTACAGATTTTGCAGTTCAGGTCAAAAAGATGGGCTCGATGTTCATTTGTTGTATCCTTCAACATACTGCTAAAAACGTCTAGAGAAGGAGCACTATTTACATTTTGTACAGTTTGGGTTGACTTCTGCTGCTCCTGGAAATGAACAAACACAGAAAACATTCTGGTTGATTGCTAAATTCAATCATAAAAAAATACTTTTGAAACCGTTAATTCCAGTTCTTTAAAAAGATATTAAGGGCTGTGCAGAACTACTGCTCTGAGCAGCACTTACAAAAAGATGGAATTTTGAAATATTCTTCCCCTTTTATCATTTGTTTAAGAATATCATGTCAAACAGAGTTCTCAAATAGTATTTGTCCTCATTTCATTTCATGTAATTCCGAAGTAGATACTATCACATTAACTGCTTCCTGAGAATACAGAATTGTAATACTGATCACATTTTTGGGGGGGGAAAACAATTGGCTAAGATTTTGCTGTAAACTGAGGCAAAGGTCTGAAAAACACGCATCATCTGATATTTTAGAAGCACATGTGATATATGCCCGATATTAGGTTGTTGCATTCCTTCAAACCAAAAGGAAAATGCTCATAGCACACCTACTAGGTGATATTCTTACAGTTCATTGAAACAACCTGCATTTCTGATACAAAATTTGAGGCCCTAGTTAGCATTTATCTCCCTTGGCACCTCCATGCTAAAGCAATAGCTAATACTTATATCAGAATCAGACACCGGGGGAGAATCTTCCATATTTACATCTGGCACTTGTTCCCGTTTTACAGCTGCTTTCTTGATCTCGTGTGATTTGTTTCTTGACTCTAACATCTGAGAGAAACAAAAACACTTTAGTAACAAGTCTGCATACTGATTTTATAATTTTATTTTGTATTTTCTTATCAGTTGGCTAGTGGAAGAGAAAAAGCTTACGTTATTCATATTTCATTAGGAAGAAAACAATATATTAATTATGGGTGGTAAGGGCTGGTGAAGTTACTGGTAGTTCATATCTAAGGACACACTGGAGAATCGTATTGCTTACCGCTTTGGCTGGTTTCTCCTTCCATACAGACAGTTCTTTAGATAAAAGTTCTTCGGGTTTCATTCTCACTAGTTTTGACACTGAGATTTCTCCACGAAGAACACGATGAAAAAGTCCCTAAAAAAAAAAAAAAAAAAAAAAACACACTTTGTTGCCATGCTGAATAACTTAAGCAACTAACATGATTTGCAGTGCTGGACTGTCAAAACCCTTTCAGGTTTCTTAATTCCCTATTAAAAATGCCAGTTAATCTTAAGAAAACTTAGCACGGTGCAGCAACCAGAAACTAATGATGAAATCATCATGAAGTATGAATTTTCCACATTACCATAAAATAGACTATCAATTCTACTGAACAGGAATTTTGAGAGATGAACTGCCACTCCTGTTTCATATCTATAGTAGAATTTTTTTTTTAAAAATTACGTTGTCTAGTCACTATTCCCATCTGCACCAGCTTCTTTTTCCTTTAAAAGATAAATTATCATGTACACAAGTGGTCTCCCATACAAACCACAGAACGTCACAGAAGAAAAACATTTATTTTTTTTCTAAGAATGCCATTCAATAAACAAATATTTCACTACAAAGGCCAATCTTAATAAATACACGCGATCCAACTGGACTTCCATTCCAACTGGATTATTTAATATTTGAATGGCTTTAAAACAATTTTTAGAGCATAATTCATAAGTCTCTCTCTTGAAACTACATATTGATGTATTATTTAAAAAACAGAATATATTTCAGTACGTTTACTGTTTAAGTAAATTCCAAACCTGGTTTTTTGGGTCCTTGAGATTGAACATGATGCTGCGGTATTTACTCTTGTATCGGTTGTCCGTAACTTGAAACAAATTAAACATCTCCTTTTCAATATTGAGTGCTACTTTCCCTACTTCACTCTCTGTCATGACCAGATCATCACTATCATTGACTCTGTCAAAAACAAGAAAGGGTATGCGCATTTACGTTAGGCACAAATTCTTCAGGCAGCATTCATAAAAACTAAATTTTCAGAGGAAGGAGTTAACCACGCTTTTATTCACTCAGTGAGGACTTCCTTAAAACACATTTCAAAGCCAAAGTCTATCTCAGGACCTCAAAATGTCAACAATGGCAACCTTTTGCTACTGTCTACAGAAGACCACGGAAGACAGCCTTAACGAACTGAAGCCAGGTCAGTCCTTACAAATACTCCTACTCATGACACTGCAATTAGTTTTTTGTTGTTGTTTTTTGTCATGAGCTACTGAGGGAGCTAAAACACTTCAGTTTTAATCTTAGACCCTCCACTGTGAACAGCATTTCTATTTCAGAGACACTACCAGAGCACAGTGGCCTAAGTCTTGACAGCTGACAAGAGCTTTAATATTTGTGGGACAATGTTTCAGCTTTTTTTTTTTTTTTTTTTTTTTTTTTTTTAAAAAAATAGTAATACAGTTGCTAACTTCGGGAGAAGAAGGAACCTCTGCCTCAGCAAGCCCTTCCAACCTTTCACTGTGATATTCCCTACACTATGCTTCGTACAACCCCTACATCTCCAAACACCACCATTGCCAGATATCAGCTTCAGGTCACCTGCATTATAAACATCTCTATGCTGTGATTTAATTCTTCAACTGTAATTGTCTCTCACTACAAATGGGATAGTGACTTTTTTTTAAAGGCTTTTTCACATGCCCAATTATTTGGCATCAGATTTTTTATTTTTAATAAAGCTCTAATGCTAAAAATACTTGTAGTAATTTCTAGCACAAATTAAATCCCTTAGTATCACTTAGCAAGAAAGAAACAAAACTCTGCAGGCTAACCCTTTACTTCTAGTTGTAGTTTCCTATATAAAATAAGTGCTTTGAATTCTCACCCACCTCTTCCATAACATTTCTTTTAGGGACTGACGAATATGTTGTCGAATCTGTGAGTTGGGCTGCGACTGGATAGGGCTAGCTTGTGTTTTTGCTTGTCTACTTCCAGATGCAGTAGAAACGGAAGACAGCGAAGGCCTTTTGAGTCCTCCAGCCAAACTGGATGCAGCTAGTTTTTTGGAAACTGGCGAGTCATGAGAAGAAGCTGCTTGTTTTGAAGGAACGCCACCTGTTGAAGGCCATGGTTTCTTGGGAATTTCACCTTTGAAACTCCCAGCAGGTTTAAGCGTCTGCTTCATTAGCGATGTGCTAGACATGGAAGGGGACTTCTTTGGAGAAAAATTTTTAGTGAGGGAAGATGCATGTTTCTCCACCATAGATGCTGAAGCAATAGCTTTCTTTGATGCCCCTATAAACTCTGTCGCTTTATCTTTTTTTCTCTTCTCTTCCTTTTGAGCTGTTAAAACAAAGAAGAAAATGCAGTATTAAATGCTTAACATTATAACTTCCTGTTTATGAAGACCAGCTGCCAACCTATAAGGAAGTCTGTGAAATACCTCTGGAGAACTACCAAGTATATAATTTAAGCCATTCATTTTTAAAGCCTTTTTAAAGCCTTTTTAAAAAATGTGTAAAAGTTGACTTTTTTAAGAAGAAGTTTGCCTTTGATCCTGCAGAGAGCACTTCTCAGAGACTGTCCGAAGAGTTTAAAAGAGTTGCATTTTGGTTGTAAAGGTTGAAAATCTCAGTCACAAGCTATGCAAGAAAATTAAAAAAAAAAAAAAAAGACACCACCTTCAAAGATTCCTGAGTTGGACTTCATGATTAAGCTTCAAAACAAACAAACAAACAAACAAACAAACATTTTCACAAAGTCTTTAAAAAAAAAAAAAAAAAGCAACACAACCCATATCTCACATTTAAGCAGAAATCCTCGCTCCAAACTTTCTACTTTAAGGAGCAAGCAAAGAGAGTCAAGTTAAACAACAAATCAATTGCTTAAAATTTTAAATATACGTTCAAGCCATTTGGTTGCTAGTATGAGTATCACACTGTCGCTATAAACTATCAGATCTTCTCATTTACTTTCCAGTTAAACTCTAGATTTAATACTATAATATTTAATAATTAAATATTAAAACCATTGCTCAAACTGCGGCTATTTAATTCCCACCAACTATTCCATTCACAATATCCAAAACTGCCATTTAATGTTTTTTCTAACATCAATATATTGACAATACACATAATGCACAAGAAAATTTACAAATTACAAGCGAAGACTCCATATCCTGAAGTTATAATTGCACAGGACTTTAAAAACAAGCATTTCTGTAGGTTGCATTTCACCTGTCCACATTTTGGCACTGACGGGAACAATTCAGCAAAACGTAATAAGCCAAAACACACTCTCCATCCAGCAAACGTGATGTGCTCCACTTCAGTTTGCCAGAAGTCTCGTTTACAGGACATCAGAGTTACCGTGGGCAGAGTTACCGTGACACATTCGTTGTGACAGCACAAAGGTTCCGAGGGAAACCAAGAAACAACTCCTGAGATGAAGTTGTTCTGATTAGAAAAGCTAAAGTTACTTCCCCAAAAGTCTTTTTTCTCCTCATAAATCTGCATTTTCTTAATTTTTTCATTATTATCTGATGTTTTTAGCTAGCAAGGTTTTGTAATCAGAATTAGTCCCACAGCCCCATCTGCAGAGAGCTATGTGCTTCCCGGGAAGGATGCAGAAATTTAACTTTGGTTAATTTCACCACAAACCAAATGGACCCTTTTGGTCTTCCATACCTGCTACAGTGAGAGCAGACATTATCAGGAAGGGTCTAACAACCGATTTTTCTCAGACTTGAGGGGGACAAAGGTAGGGAGCACCCTTCTGAAGCCCAGTTCGCCCAGTTCAAGAAATCCTATAACAGCATACTGTTTGAATAGAAATACACCTCAGAAAGGGGAAGATTTGGATTACCTGAGAAACAATGTCACTACTCATTTCTGAGTGAAACAGCCTTCCCACCTTTGCCGGTCGTTAAATTCTGTTAGACGCTGAGCGTTTGTAGTAGGCACCTCCAGCAGAACGCAAGCTTGTAACGAGCTGCACTACACTGCCTCTTACTGCCAGCATGTTTCACCACCAATACACAAGCTGGTGGTTAAGATGAACCATAAAACCGATGCTGTACCTGAATTTTCATAAGGCTAGGCAGAGAAGCAGGTGCTAAACGTTGCCTGGAATACAAAGTGAAGAGGAGGATGCAGAAGCACTAGCTATGTGGATCCACTGTGAGTGGATGCCTTGCTAAAGGTTTCTGAGTGAAAGTTATCTGAAGTGTAAGATGAAACACACTACATTAAATCATTCCAAAGAGCGTGAAGATCTTACTAGAGATTAAACTTCTTGTTCACCCACTGTTCCCGTACTTTTCCCTAGGGACTGGTCTCAAGTACTGACAAACTGAACACAAACCCAGGGGGATGTTGAGCTGGACTCACACGGACTTCTCTTCTGTTTCTATTATCTCCCAAAGCCTACCCCACTAACCTTACACTATCCGTCAGGAGGCATTGAGCTATCCCAGGAAGGAGAACAGGGATCAGAAACTATCAGTGACATTTTCAGTTTGGTCTAATGAGGCACCTGGAACTTAATACACTGAGGTAAAAAGCTGAACTACTTTGAATGAACAGTCTTGAAAAGCTAGAAGATGAATATCCAAAATATGTGTACAATAAGGTTGTGAGAATTTCTCTACTTCTGGTTCCTGGTTTATCTTCTGCCCAGACTTGTCTCTTCAGGCCGGTGGGACAGCGCACCTCTGTCTCACTACGGAGCGGCAGGACAGCACAGCTCAGGGTTCAAAATGACCACAGTACAATTCGGTCCTCGGTGCTATGATTTTAGTTCTTTTGGGTTGCAGCAGAAGTACAAAACATGAAATACTAAGCTTACATTCCATACTTACAGTTTTATCATCTGTTCAAATTAGTTAACAAGCACGCTGATAGAACTAAGAACAGCAGTTAAGATATTGTGTATATAAAAAATATATCCGTGCCCCAAACCTTCCTGTGTTCCAACGGCTATATCATGGTAAAACTATATACATGTAAAATAAATAAATAAATGGCACTAGCACAAAGGTAGATTGAAGTTCCCAGGGTTGATAGGCAGCAGCATCAGTATGGGTTCAAGAAGAAAGATGCACAAGCATCCTTTATTCTGCCAGTTCACGTCATGGCTATTTTGAAATGTTTCTACAGTAGAGCACAGAACTCAATGCTTCTTTAGCCAACAGAAAATGAGCAGATATTTCAGCCTCATGGAAGTCTAACAGTCTCACAAACTAAAATACTACTTTATAATTACAACTGTCTACCTAACTACTTGCTGGCAGGGATTCTGCATGTAGTAAAAGATACCTACACTACATAGGCTATTCGGTGTTTCAGAACACCTGTGAAGTACTTTCTCAAATCTGCAGGACACCTCACTACATTTGAAGGATAGTGAAGTGGTGTGTGTGTTTTGACAAAGTATTGAAGGTACTTACATCCTACATATGTTAACAACCTCATCTTAAAAAAAAAAAAAGAAAACACCCTCATATCCCATTTTGACTATGACAAAATGGATAGGCCCTGACAGATTTTTTTGGTTTACTGACAGGATTAGTGTTCTGCCAGACAATCCAGCTGCACCAACTCACGCTGTCCTTGCACAGCTCTTGTATCCAATGCACAGGAGGGCAGGAGCACACAGCTGAGCGCGGGGAAGGAGCAGGACTGTTGGCGTTAGGTCAGAGGTTGGACTCGATGATCTTGAGGTCTCTTCCAACCTAGATATTCTGTGATTCTGTGATTCTGGCAGCAGCTCACCAGTCCATTGCCTCAGCTGCAAGGCGAGCATGCCCCCCAGCCAGCACCATCTTCTGATGGGCGCTGTTTCTGGTGCGCGTTTGGAAAAGTTACCAGAAGTGAGTACTCTTTTCAGAGAGCAGTATGCCAACACAGGAGGGTCCCCGCCGCCCCTTCAGCCCACCCTAGCGCTGAGGGGACCGAAGGCTCCCCCCGGGCAGCTCCAACCCCGCAAGGCCTACCGAGGAGCCGCCTCCAACAGCCGCTCCACCGCCCCCCTCCCTGCGCCCTGAGGGCGGCTTCGCCAACCGCCATGAGGGGGCGGCTCGGCCCCTCGCCGTCCTGCCGGGCACCATCGGGCTCCGAGCCCCGCAGGGACGGGTGCTGAGCCCTCCTTGCTGGTCCCGGCTTCGAGGGCTTTGCGTTTTGTTTCAGTTTAGGCTGTGGAGAACGTGGCGGGGTGGGCGCGGAGAGCGCGGTCCGTGAAGGAACGGCGAGGGGAAGGAAGGGGGGCGCTGAGGGGAGGAAGGGCTGCAGAGGTTTTAAGTTTATTGTTTGGTGTTTTTTGTTTTTTTTTTTGCTTTTTTTCCGCGTCAAGCGTCCCCATTCGATGCGAATGGTGCAGGAATGCATCGCCTAACACGAGTCGGAGAACCTCAAAGCCTTCGCTGAGGGAACTGCAGCCGCAGAGCAGGCAGCAGAGCTCAGCTGCTGAGCACAACGAGGCTCGCTCATCTCGGCGGCTGTGTGGCCTCAGCCGCTCCCGGTGCCTAAAAATAAAGCCAAAATAAAAATAAAAGTAAAAAAAAAAAAGCCGTATGGGAGCTCAGCGGCCCCGGCCGGGGCTACGCACACGGTCCCGGGGCTGCCTCAGCTGCCCACCCGCGCACCAGCCATCAGGAGGGGAAATCGTGGGAGGAAAAAAAGCCACGATGTTTTGAAATTAACACGTGTGTTTTGTTTCTCTGTCGCAGGGTGCCCTCTCCTCCCTTTCTGCCTTCCCCCCCCCCCCCCCCGAGGAGCACGTCTCCGCAGCACTGGAGGCAGGAGCTTGCTACACGCAGGTACGGTGGAGGTAAACGCCTTGGTAATGCACCTGTGTGTAAAAACTTACACGGTCGGTGTGTAAACCGACTCAAAAGCCCCTTTCCAGTCTTCTGGAGTTGTCAAGTGGTATTACCGCATCATGCCATGAAAATGAGTGAGGTGCATTTACGGTTCCTTAACGGTGAACAGATTCTCCAAACTAATCTGTGATAAAAGAGCATTTCCTATAAGGAAAAATAAAACTATATATTGCTTGACACTCACAAAGGATAGTTATTCTACCTGTGATTATTCTTTTATTTGCTAACGAGGAACATAACATTGCACAATTAGGCTTTGAATCGGTGCCTTACCTGCTCCTGTGGTTGTCACTTCTGGTTTTGTTGGAGGTATGAAAGGAGGCCAGTGTGGCGGGTGCTTCTGGACCAGCTCAAACATCCGTAGACTCTGCTGCTTTAGAATCTCCTGAGGACAGAATGCTTTCATTTTAAAAGCTGGCTCGGGAGACGCTTCAAACACAAAACGTGTCTGCTTAATTGAAAGTGTTTTTTAATTACGCATGTCCATCAGGAAAAAAAAGTCTTTATACACACATACTGTGAAATCCAAGCACCATGGTCTCTGTAATACATCCCTAGTTAAAACACATCTGGAAGACAGATCTCTTGAACTGTACTACAAATTATCAGTCTTATCATCTTTTGATATCAGCTTTGATATCTGCAAACCTGTAATTTTGTTTACATGTAGCAAGCACACTAGGAATGTACAATATTTTCTGCTTTTTAAAAGGAAGTTGCTTGCATAGAACTCTCCTCAAGTTTTCTGTTGATCAATAGCACAAAAGACAGATCTATCAGCTCCTCCAAAGGGGAAAAAAAAAAAAAAAAAACGCATCAGATTTTGAAGGACAGGTTTTGGTCAGGAAAAAAGGTGTTCCTGAAGCCAAACGCTATTCCTCTTCAAAGAGAAGTTACCTTCTGTCCTGTATTTCAGTTATTTACAAACTGTTTTCCTTAGATGATTTTTTTTTTTTTTTTTAAATAAATGCCTTTAGAGGTTGATGGTACTTTACATTCAGACGTCTGGTGCTTAGCTTAACAGCTGCATGCAGAAACATCCTCAAGTCAGTTTCCTGTGGCAGCCAGCACCTTCTGTTCTCCCTAGATCAGCAGGAGCTAGAGGCCTGCAGCACTTACAGAATCAGATCTTTAAGATAGCAGGGACTAACAGTCATAATTAGAACACGCAATCTATTATGTCAAACAATAAAAAAGGATCAGGAAGCAAATCATTGATACATCACTACAATATGGCAGTTAAACCTTAGTCATTTAGTGAGAATTAGAAGTTAAAAGCAAGTGTCACCCAGTAACACCTTCAAGTGTGGATGTTTACACCCATTTTCCAACTGGCAGGGTTTGTGGCTGGTAAAGTGCTGAACAATTTCCAATTAGCAATTCAGTAGTATTGCCTTACCCTGATGCTTTAATGCATTCTTCTCTATGGCTCATACAATTTGTATACAAAGGAAAATGCAAAGGAAAATTTTACAAAAAACAGACAATAAAAACCAGACTTTATAAAGAACAAATCGAGATGCTAAGTTCCCACTCTTACCTTTTGTACAAGACTACACCGGTTATCAAAATCACATTCTTCTTTGCAAAAGAAGCCCTTAGGGGAAAAAACAAACACAGAGTTTTACCTTTGCAGATGGTAGGTATGTGGTACCAGCAGGTAAGGCGGTTTGACCTCTGATACAGTAATGCCCTGTACGATCAGTAGATATAAGACTCCAAATATGTGGCAGCTCTAGGGAGAGAACCCACGGGGAGAACAAGGCCCTGCAAACCCCTAACGAAATAGTCAAGCAAAAAATAGCAGCAGCTCCTGTGTGCTCCTCCATGGAGCGCCACCCAGGTCCTACAGTCCAGGTATCAGCAGAAGCTGAAAACTTGTAGATGATGGACCACCTAAGGAACATTTCCATTCTGGTATCTATACTGAAAATATTTGCTCTTCATTATGATTTTGTCTGTCTCGTTGCATCATGCCACATTTTGCACAGTTACGTAGTTAAGTATTAAAACAAAACAAAACAAAAAAACTTTCTAAAAAGCAGCAGTATTAAAAAACAGGTATGTGAATGAATGACAGATACCGGTATCTTTACAGATTGTTTAAAGCTTTAGAAACACATCCCACTGGTGACAACTGCCAATCACCCAATCACAGGATACTGGCATGGGATCAGATCCAATTTTTTCAAATACCACAGTACCCCCATGACATTTTGGGTGAATTACAAATAATACATTTGTATTTGTAATTTGGGGTGAAATACAATAATTCCACTTAAACATTTTCAACTTATGATAGAAAGTAAGTTTAAGTAACTTGTCTAGAGGTGACCAAACATAAAGTAGTGATAGAATAAAACACGTAAACCTGTTTCAGTTCCTTGCTCTGACCATTATAATGCCTCTTGAAAGAAGTAAAAGCTGCTCAGTAAAGAAAACAAAACGAGCTCCCTACAGTACAGACAGCTCCCCACTTGCCCTAAGATTCTCCATGTAGTTATGTACAAACTACTATGTGTTGATCACAGAAGACAGCTTTGTGATCTTGGTTCTGTTCAAGGAGATGCATTGCTGCCCTTACCAATGTAGAGAGACATTACTTTGAGATAAAGTACATGCATTCAAGATTTCCTGACACTTACTAAAGCTACTGAAGGGTCCAAATTCATGATCTTCATTCTATGTGGGGCTTCTTGGCAGTGGAAACTCTCATCGTCAACCGTGCCATTTTCTTCTGAATCTACAAAGCTTTTTGTGGTGTGAGGGTCCAGATAGATCAGCTCATTGCCTGGATGGGTAAAAGCCGTATGTTAAAAATAAGCAAGTGACATTAATAAGCACTTGGTCCAGAACTGTAAAATAGAAATTAGATTGCCATTGCAGTCAGTATAATCTAGACTTTCCAGCTAGGGATTCTTTAAGAGAATCGGAAGGTTTAGACACAGCGTTTCCCACAGGGTATTTAGTATAACTTCCTATTGTCACCTATTACTGTAATTTTTTGGTTGGTTATGTTCTATCTTTGTCACATACTTTTATTTTTCCATGTGAGATCCAGTACTTTTTTTTTTTTAAATCTCAAGTGTTGTAAACACTAACATTTGACAGATTAAAAGGTACAGGATGTTCACAGATGCAATCTGTAATCCCATTAGGCATTCATTCAGAAATTGGAATAAAAAAGCCTAACTAAAACAGGTTAGGTTTTACAAAAGGACAAAATAGGGTTGCAAAATTTTGGCCCAAAGTGGGGTGAAATCTGAAGGAATGCATTTTAAATTAATTAGAGCAATACTTAATAACAGAAGGTATGCAAAAGGTGAAAAAGATACTGCTATCAGAAACAGTTTTGAAATACAAGAAAATAAAAGTGACATTTGACCAATACACTTGTCAAATGCTATCAGCTATTCTCAGTATGTTGCTCTTGTTGATGTCATCACTTATTTTTACACCTAGCTTTGCTGTTAACTTTCTGCTCCTGTTAAGGATCATCTCATACTGTTTCTAAACTCTTTTAGATATGCTTCTTCATTTATTTTATTCTATTCTCATCTTTCTTTACTTCTAGAGGTTCACGCTTAGACCCCTTACTATTTCCCCTTCAAAAAATGTTCTCTTTTGATCATCTGCACATTTGGAATAAGTTTCTTTTTTCCTTACCTAAAAATCCTATGAAATAATAGGCATTATTTGGATTCCCTCCTAATGCTCCCAAAGACTGTGGCATCTTAAAGCATTCCTAGGAGTTCAAAAGGAATAAAGGAAATTGTCATTCATTTCTTTACTGACATCACAGATACCCAAACATATTTGACAGTAACAAGCAATGAATTGAAAGAAAACCTTACTTTAAATGCATCAATATATACGGGATTTATGTGATTTATCCCTAGTCGTAGAGGTATAATAAGCAAGAGGGCTTTCCAGCCTGTGCAGAGTCCTCCTGCCTTCTTGCTTCGGCCAAGAGCACTTCTGTGCAAATGTGCACTGCTGTGGGACGCGCTGCTGCTCTGAGGAGGGCACCAGCACATTTTTTCTGCGGGAATAAAACTAGAAATCAGTCAACGCACAGAGGAACACAAAGCAGATCTTCCTCTCAGTAGTGAATTAAGCTAGTTTGCCAGGGATCTTTATAGGGCACCCAAGACAAAACGAGCCGGGCATGGCAATTACAGCTATTTAGTAGAAGTAATTCTAGCAGACAGTATGTGCTGGCACGTCCAAGTGAGACGTTAGATCAATGATTGGGGGATGACAATTTAAGACTGCAGTGACATGTCCTATTAATGTTATTAATAGTGTCAAGCTTTGCCTATAAAACGCCAGAGAAATGAAATGGCAGCAATGATGACAGTAGAAATTCTTCAAGGAGCTCTTCACATCCAGTGATGTGAGCACGAAGTTGGCATCAGGGATCAAAAAAACACAACTGAGTTTGTATGTCCTTCTTCCCTCTTCTTACCCTTGCAAGACAAACCCATGGCCCCCCAAGTATTTGTTCATGTTTAGATACATGCTGGAAAATGGAGTCAAATCAGAAACTGTTACCAGAAAACTGATGAGGTGTCACTTACTGATGTCTTCAATGACCACCGTATTGTCCATAGATACATAAACTGCTAATGAATTCCATTCATCAAATAAAGCAAGCTTCCTAGAAAACATTAAGGTACTAATTAATATAAACTAGTTGGATCAAAAGGGTAGCTTTACACTCAGAACCATTTATTTATTTTTTTTTTCTTAAGAAAAAACATCCTTTCTGCATTTTTTAAAGTCTCCATGTAAGAAAAAGAAAACTTTAAACATTAAATGTTTAATATCTTTAGAAAAATAGGTACTGAGTGGTACCAGGAAAAACATATGCGCTGCACCATGTGCAAACTGTTTTGTCTTACTGCTAAGTGCAGTGACAGTAACAGTTCAACTACATCAAGTTTATTACTTTTTATTGCACTCGACAGTCTCTGCACTGGGTTCTTGCCCAATTGTGTCTTTTCTCATCTGGAAAAGAAAAAAATTCCTATGCCAGTTTTGCAGATTACTTTTTGCTTAAGAAATTCCACTGAATTCAGTGGAATTACTTCTGCCTGAGCCTGCGTGCACAGCAGAAATGGGGCGTTAAAAGCTAAATCAGCTAAGGGTTTGGGGCACTAAAACTTCAGTGGGAGACAGCAGCACACAGTTTTATGTCCACTTCTGCAAAATCCAAACCTTTGGGGAAGGGAGCTACACTCTTAAGCTGCACTGGCAGAATTAGCTGTTTCAAATAAGCCAGAAAGAAATGGGGGTGAGCGTTTCACCATGAAAAACTTGGCCATGAAAGATCTGGAGTCCAGGGCATGCTTCAGCTCCCCTCCCTCTTCAGATCATGTGCCTGTTCCAGGGTGTCAAAGACTTGCTGCTGAGCTCGCAGGACCTGTAGCCTAGCCCCTGCCTGAGGTAAGACACCTCCACGTACCCCTGGAGAACTGAGCAGCCTCAGTTCCTTTCAGTGTGGCTCCCAGACTATGAGGAGCTGCCCATCTTTATCCAGTAGCCTTGCTGGCAGAACTGCTGCTCAGAAAGGGAGGAATTGCAGCTCAGTTCCCTCCTCAGCCGAGATGGCTTCTCTCTGATGTTTCACACCACCACTCCGACCTACACGGTGGCACTCTCAACCTGCCAGAGCTGTGCCACTGTGCAGAAAGGAATATACATCTGTGGTGTGACTGGTGAGGGCATGCAGACGGCATAGCAGGAGACTTTCCTGCAGTTTCTTCTCCTCAGGCTCTTCCTTTATTAAAATTTAGAGGTCACCCATTCCCAACTCAGTACCTGCACACCGAGCTGTGGCATGACATTCCATGCTGCACTTGTAAATAGATGGCAAGTACATTCCTGACTGTGGGACAGGGGGAGATGCAGCCTTCAAAACTCTGCCTGGGCCTTCTCTTGGCTGCCCCAGGGGAGTACGTTCTGAATGAGACTGGTATGATCTCACTTACTTTAGTACTTGAGCAACTGTATTTGGTCCAAACCATTCTCCAATTGACTTCCCCTCTCCAACACCCACCTGTGCTGTTTTCACAGTGAAAAAAAGACACACGTACACAAAATCAAAGAAAAATGAGACCATAAAGAATGTGGGAACAATATACAGTAAATACTGTGACTGTCAAACATTCTAGAGTAACTGCAATCTGTATTTAGCAATAACAATTATTTTCTCAATCTATGCTCTTTTCAAAACTTAGGGAGTGCCAGTTTCTTTAATAAACAAAAGGCTTCTAAACTACAATGAGAATTACAAGTTAACAAATGTTAGTGCCCTTTATTACAAATTACAGCAATAAGCTACAAGACTGTCTATTCTAACATTACTGACTCTGGTACCCAAGGCTTACAGAGTTTATCAAGAGCTACATTCTAGTACATGGCTTTATTTAGGTCTCAGGGAATGTTTCTGTACTACTAGTCTTTGCGCCCATCTGCATACCTTTTTATTTTTGTATAAGCATACACCTTGTCTTCACATCCACTTTTTAAAATTATGAATTAACATACTGCAAATTAGTGATTCAACACAGTAGAAATTTCAGTGGAAAAAACCTGAAAGTTTATGTTTGTTCTTACCCATCTGGTGGATTGAATAACAGCAAGCCTTCCTGTCGAGAAAGCATCGTAGGATTCTGTGATATTCTTCTGGTTGTTTTTTGTGTTTTTCCCATTGCCAATCTGAAAGGAAAAATTGATATAGAATAAAAAATGGTGACGTTTTCATTACACTGATCAAATGTCTAGACAGCAGAAAGCTTTATAATGAGATGTTAAAAGACATTTCAATTCATCTCGAATATTTACATTTTGTGTAGAGCTCCTAGAATTCCAAGCTTGTTATTTATCATCAAGCTGCCCTTTATCATCATAGGCTAGATTGTAAAAACAGGGAAAATAAAACAAAACAAAAACATCAACTGCAAACATATTCTGACGGATCATGCTGCGTGTTGATAGCCATTCCAGTATCTCTGAGCTTCCAAGATTATTTAAAAGTACAGGCTGTGTTTAGACCTTGTTGGATTTCTAAGCACCCATTAAATAACAACATAAGATCCATACAGAAAGTCCAAACACTCCACTGGCAGCATCCTGGGATGTGACATGCATGCTTAAGAGCTTGCACCAGGGGGGTTTGGACCTCGTGCTGCTGACAAGTGAGTAGTGAAGAGAAGGGTAAGAGCACTGTCCCACGGTGGCAGGTTTTCCCTTGGCCTCAACTTGGGTGTTACACTAAAAGGTTTATAAAATAATGGCGACAGGATTCCCCATTTGTTCTCCTTCTATGCCTATTTCTCTGCTTCAGGCTGGGATGATTTCACCCAGCTGAATATGAATTGATTCATTAGGAACTGTTACCAGGGCATCAAAGAAAGTCTCACTAGTAAATTCAGGGTTTGTGCTTTTAATGGAGTACTTACGAAGAAGCGTCTGCAGACAATACCGAAGTTCCCTCAGGACCAGCACTCACCTCTCCCTAAGTGTCTGCAGATCAGTGCTTGGGCCAGCATCATCTGCCCGCATCGCAGCATACATCCCCAGCCAGCGTCCGACAAAGGACCCGTGCCTCCTGTTAGGAAAGTTCATCACAATCAGTGCAGGCTTTCAACTGGGTGCAGCACCACAGAGGACATTTCAGAGTGCTAGAAAACAGATAGGGCTGCTGAAGCCTCCATGAACTGTCCTACAGATAAAAGGCACACAGCAAGACTTTGGTTCCATGCTGTTGGTCTAATTCTAATCTCTGCATTGCACAAATAAACAAAATTCATTTATTCCTTGTGGAGCTGACTTACTCTTTTCATTCTTCAAGCAGCATTCACAAACCATTTACTGCATGCTATACAACATGATCACCTGTTTACATACAGACATAAATAAACACTGATTTTAATAATCTTCATGTTTGCATAAACAGTTAAAATGATGCTCAAAATGCGCTGATACTCTAGAAATATTTTCCCAGCCTACGATGCCATCACTTATCTTGCTATTTAATTTAGAACAATGCAGCAAATCTGCAGTATACTCACCACTAGGCAAAAACTTTCTTCTATACGTAAACCACACGTAAACCACAGTAAACCACGCGTGAACACACCTTGGCTTATTGTCTGACTTTGGCTTATGGTGCGTCTGTTGCTGTGTCCAGCACAGTGCAGCCCCTAAATTGCTACCAAAACCTTGCCACAAACCTCAATCCCCCTGTTAAAAGAGACCCTCTTGTTTGTTGCCCTGCTTTTGACACTCTCTAACAGGTTTATGTCTTTTTCTTATACTGCGGAGCCCAAAACTGCACTCAGTACTCAGTACATGGAATACCAACAGAGACTGCCTGGCATTTTCTCTTCTCTGCAGAAGCTCTGTTGCTAACACTGTCCAGAAATCACCACTGTCACAGACAGTAGTAGCATTCCCTCCTCCCACAGTTTGTTCTTCCCCCCAAGACTTAGACACCACCCAGAAAAAGAAGAATAATAATACTAATAAAATAAAATAAAATAAAATAAAATAAAATAAAATAAAATAAAATAAAATAGTCAAAAGCTGTCAGAAAGGCAGTAGTGCAGACTGTGGAGAGCCTGGGTTCAAATCCTTCTTCTGTGAGGCTCTGAACCTATATCCCACCACAATCTCTCTGCTAATGTATGGCAGGGAAAGGAGGAAGAAAGAACATATCTCCTGCACTTTCCATTTATTGTTGACTGACAATTCTGTAGAGTTATAAAGCCTCAATCAGTGAGATACAGGGTTCTTCTCACACTGTCTCACTGTGCCCTAAGCGGAACAGCTCTCATTTAATAGATGCTACACCACAAAATCATGAGTCATCTGCAGTTTTGAACTTTTCTGGGATCAAGTCCCTTCAGATGGTTGAGGAATCTGCTCCAGCACCTATGTAAACTGGTGCTCTACTAAGCTAGTGAGTGAACAAGAGAGAAATCCTCTGCTAGATGACTTGACAAATTGGGTCTGAAAATAGTGTTGAGGCAGAATAGTCCACGATTTTTGCCTTGGGTGCACAGAGGGATTGGGTGTTGTAGACTTCTTTTATTCTTCATTAAGATAAACATTTTCAAAAATGTGCTTGTTCAACCTTGCTCCCACTGTGTGCATGGGAGGGAGATAACTGAAAGTGGGGAGCGTTGCTTGGATCCTGCAAGTGGCTGAGGTCCAGTGGGGTTGGAGGCTTTCTTCCTCCTTTTGGAAATGCAAAGCAACCCTGCACCTCCCCTGCACTTGCAGAAGGATCGTGACAGCCCAAAGCACAGCGGCTTTGTAATTGCTGCATACACTTCGATCGGATTTACGTGGCAAGGGTTTGGTAGCAGGGGCCTGCAGGGATGGCGTCTGTGAGAACAATCCAGACAACAGCCAGCTCCAGATAGCTCCAAAAGGGCCCCGGCGCTTGCCAGAGCTGAGCCAATAAGCGATGTTGTTTGCACCTCTGGGAGAGCAGATGTAAGCAGGGGGAAATACTGCTGCACAACAGAAGCTGGAAGAGCAAGGAGTGAGAAGCAGCCCTGCAGCCCCCAAGGTGAGTGCAGCAGGAGGCAGGAGGTGCTCCAGGCTCACAGCAGCAGTTCCCCTGCGGGCTGTGCAGGGAGAGGCCCCTGGTGGAGCAGGCTGTCCCCCTGCACCCATGGGTCCCCCATGGAGCAGATCTCCACGCTGCTGCCCCCCTGTGGGTGGAGGAGCCCCCGGTGGAGCAGGTGGCTGTGGCCTGGAGGAGGCTGCGGCCTGTGGAGAGCCCCCGCAGGAGCAGGCCCCGGGCCGCAGCTGCAGCCATGGAGAGGAGCCCCCGCAGGAGCAGGGGGGCTGGGGGGAGCTGCCGCCCAGCCGTGGGGGACCCGTGCTGGAGCAGTTTGCTCCTGGGGGATGGATGGATGGATGGAGCCCGTGGGACGGAGCCGTGTGGGAGCAGTGCTTGAGGAGCTGCTGCCTGTGGGCAGCCCGTGTGGGATCAGCTGGGGAAGGACGGCATCCCATGGGAGGGACCCCACGGGGAGCAGGGGCAGGGAGGGACCCTGAGGGTCACTCTGCTGAGTCTGCTTTGCCCGTCACGATACTTGTTGAGCCATCGCCCTGTCCTTATCTCAGCCCTGGAGCCCTTTGCATCGTATTTTCTCCCCCTTTCCCTTTGAGGAGGGGGAGTGAGAGAGCGGCCGTGGTGGAACTCGGCTGCCCACCCGCTTTGAACCACCGCAGTTGCAAAGTCCTGGGAAAGATTTCTTTCAAGAAATTAAACAAGGTGTTTAACAAAGAAATGCAGAGTTTCCTTTTGAAGGCTTCCTGGAGAATTGGGCTTCTTTCCTATTCCCAGCTCAGAGGAAGGGAATTGTTGATTTCACCTTCTTTTTTCTGACATGGAAATCAAAGGTGAACTGCTCTACAAGGACGAGCAATGTCTCAGAATCAAGCTCTTTTGCTCTGTAGTCCTTTCTCAAGGAAAAGATTGATCACCCACCTTCCACAGATGTAGGGGAGCAGGGAATAATTTGGGAACTACTCTAATTCAAGTCAGTTTGGGCATAGTGGTACTTCCCTAGCTGTTTCTGAGACAGACGCATTAGCAACAGAGAGTGTTGTGCCGTCACTGGGAGGCGCCTGCGGTGATGACTTCAGAAACAGAACTGAATTGTGTCACCACAGCACTTTGGCAACAGCTGCCTCTGTGCACGTTTAGCTGGGAGGCACAGAGAAGGGTGCTGGATGAGATGAAACCACGTGAGGATTTGTGGATCTCCCCTTGAGGTGCACAGAGAGGGACCATGCCCTTCTGTAAGTGTTTTGATGCTTGGCTGAGGAAAAAAATGCGGTTTTGTTGTGAATGCTTCATTGTAGTATTCTGTAGTTTGTGTCAAGTCCTTACAGAAGCCTCAAGGTTGGTACTTTGCTCAATGATGGAGCTGCACAGAGTGAGAACAGACCCAATGTACGGGTGAGGGCCTCTGCACGTTCTCTTCTTCCTACAGACGATCAACAAATAAGGGGAGACAGAGAAGAGTGTGCTGTGGTCCTCCCATAGACCGCAAGTACTAAAGCATAAACAAGAGGCTTAAGAGTCCCCCTGTCATGTTAAAATTCAGGACAGCAATGGACTTCCTCACACGGGCTGGCCTGTCGACTAGTGTCTCAGGCTGTGGCGTATGAAGATGCACTCCATCTGCTTTCAGGGTAGCAATGGAAGTGGGCAAGCTTCCTGACCTTAACATTTGTCATTTCATTTCTCACCTGAGTTTTGGTGGTTCTCCACGGTTCATTCTTGGTCTAGAAAAAAAAAAAAAAAAAAAATGAATTTAGATCAAAATAAAAGGATAAAAGGATTTCCTTTCCATTAATTACATGTTCTTAACTTAACTAAAAAAAGTGAACTGTGATGAAAATAAAAGGATTTCCTTTCCATTAATTACATGTTCTTACCTTTGTAACAGATTTGGTTATTGACTTAGAAGGCAAATATCTGGCCAGACTGCAAGACTTGTGCTCGCAGCGTGGGACAGCTCTTGTAAAGGTGATTCAGGGCAGTTTCTGGAAAACAAGACATCAGATCTCCCAAACAGCTTTCTTTGTGCTAATGTAGGAAGGGTGAGTAAGTGTAAAGGTAAGAGCCCAGATACCGTAAGAAGCAGAAAGTGTGAAGGAAACTTCCTTCTGGCTGATACAGCTCCATATCTAGTTGTCAAGTATGAAGAGAGCAGTGCTAAGTTTCTTGGGGAGAGGTAAAAAAGAAGAGACTGGGAGATTGTAAAAGGAAAAAGTGGGATTCCCTTGTCCTGGTTTCAGTTAGCACAGAATTAATTTTCTTCCTAGAAGCTGGTGGAATGCTGTGTTTTGGCTTAGGATGAGAAGAGTGCTGATAACACCCCGATGCTTTAATTGTTGCAGAGCAGTGCTTATACTAAGCCAAGGACATCTCAGCCTTTTGCTCTGTCCTGCCAACGGGCAGGCTGGGGGTGCAGTAAGAGCTGGGAGGGGACAGACCCAGGACAGGTGACCCAAACTAGCCAAAGGGGTATTCCATACCATCTGACGTCATGCTAAACAATATATAGGGGTGGCTAGCTGGGGGGAGGGGGCCGGACTGCTCGGGGTTAGGCTGGGCATCGGTCAGCGGGTGGTGAGCAATTGCATTGTGCATCACTTGTTTGTACATACTATTACTTTCGTATTATCACCATTGTATCATTATTATTATTATTGTTATTATTATTTTTGTTATTATTATTTTCCTGTCTTATTAAACTGTCTTTATCTCAACTCACGGGCTTCACTCTCCATTTCTCTCCCCCGTCCCAGAGAGGGAGGGGGGAGGGTGAGCGAACGGCTGCGTGGTGTTTAGCTGCCGGCCGGGTTAAACCACGACAGCCTTTTTGGCGCCCAACGTGGGGCTCGAACCCACGACCCTGAGATTAAGAGATTAAGATTAATTCTGTGCTAACTGAAACCAGGACACCCTATTTCAGGAAATCCTAGGAACCACCCTATTTCAGGAAATCCTAGGAACTGGAAATAGAGATTGGAAGAGTGCTTTAAGCCAAGACAGACATGTTTTAAAACTAAAACCTAGGAGTTGAATGAACCAAGAAATGAATCCCTTTTGATTATGCAGTTGTGTCCAGTGTTATCTTGGGAAATATGGTTTCCACATAAAACGTATCTGGGGCTTGAAGTTCTCCTAAGGCCCTTCTCTGTGTATTCCCTACTGTTTGGTAAGCGCTGAGGTCACACTGCAGACAGCAGCACGTCCTCTCCCCACTACTTAGCTGTCTGTTCTCACAAAACGTCTAGGAACAGAATGGCTTGGACACAACTGCGCCTAGGACCGAGTTCATTCAAGCTGCTGGACGAGGTAAAAGCTCTGGACAAGCGAAGGGGAGGGAGGGATGGGTGGACATACAATATGATCACTTTAATCTCATTTCACTAAGAATCCTGGCTGAGAAAACAAAACAAAACAGAATCAAAAAGAACAGAACAGAACAAATGAAGCAAGCAGCTAGCTTGCTGGAGACATTGTCTGGGAAGCAGTGAAAACACTTGCAAACAAAAACACGTCAAAGGACTAACTCTTTGAGCTTAATTCTAATCCAACAGCATAACCTCAAAGTCCTGTTTCTGTTCGTAACAGGCTGGTCCAGTAACATGTCCCATTGGATGACTTTGCAGCATAGATGTCAGGAATGCAGCTTGGGATCCCCTCCTTCTACTCAGAGTTCACTTTGAAGGGATGAGCAAGTAATTCTTCCTGGGTTGACGGAAATCTAAAGTCTGTTTTCTAACACTCTTGCAGACGCTTCTCTGTCCATCGGCCTGTCCTGCCAACTCTGGTGTGAGTGTGAAGTTGTGGCAAGAGGGATTTCCCATTCCTATTTGACCTGATGGACACCAGCTTTCCTCGGAAATGGCTGATGTTGCTGAGGAGGCAGCAGTATCAAAGCCCTTGCTGATGAATTTGGCATTTCTGCACAACGCTGCTCCTGACTGTCACTCCAGACTCAGATTCGGAAAGAAGCAAAGCAAGCTAGAGGAAAACTGGATGTCCTGGTAATTTTCTTTTTCTTTTATTTCTTCATTCTTCACTTGTAAGAAAATCTAAATCTTAACCCTTTGTTTGAAAACACGGCTTTATGGAAATGCTTATGGGTGTGCTCCTTCACCTTGTGTGGAACCTGCTTCACCTCGCTTCAGCTATAGGACACCTATGCTCCAATTTATGCTTCCCATGATAAAGCGGTGTTCTTTCGGTGTTCTTTTCTGTGATGCTTGCAGGCGAGGTTGAAAAGAGTTGTCAGTAGGATTCTTCGTTTCCTTTGCAGTATCCAAAGCTCCGTATTACCGTGGATCTTCTCCTCTGATCTGGAAAGCTTCACAGGCCAAAAGAGAATTGAGATGAAGAAGGAAATAGAGAATGCTGACCAATATTGCCAAGTACCACCCGTAAGTTTTGTGAAAGAATCCGGTGCATTTCTGTAGTGGTAGAAAGTTCATAAAATCATCGTCGTGCACTTGAAGGCAAGCAATGCTGTAAAAATGAAGAATGCAAGGCCCTGCTTAAGGACAATCTTCAGGCTGCTTCTAGATCAACAGCTTATTTGCTTCTTCCACAACCTCATCTCCGCTTGCTTAGAAGTTGTGAAGGTCGGAAGCACACTCCGTCTTTTTCATCCCCTCTGTGTATCTTTTCCCTGACAGCAACTTCTGTCTTGGCTCTTCACATCCAGCCAGAGCAGTTGCTTTGCCTCCGCAACCTGCAGGCTGACCTCTCGTGTGTACCTGTGCTGGACTGAGGGTAATGCTTGTAACGCACACAGATGCTGCATTCACTGTGACTTTTAGAAAAGAGAGCAAGAAGCTAACCTGCACAGCAGACTCTTAGGTTTCTGTATCTCTCTCTCTCTCTCTCTCTCTCTCTCTCTCTCTCTATCTGCATATATATTTCAGTACTTATTTACTTCTTTAAAGATACCTTAAATAGAATAGATACTTTAAGAAAGCTTACTTGTTCTTCCCCTTTCCTTGTTTTTAACGTTTGCTTTTCTAACCAATCCTTAATGTTACAACATTGGATTGATGCAGTACTCAGTCCTTAGAAGTTCTCAAAGCACATCAGTGATTTCTCTATTTCTCAACCTTTCCATCTTCATTGAGATCTCTCATCTGAATTTAGGTACGAGGTGAAGAAGAACACTGCAAGCAGCTGAAGCCGTATCAGACAAATGCTTCTGCTAGGAAGTCATTCCGAGTGATTCCACGGTGTACTTTAGACAGGTTTGCTCTGGTCCTCTGGACTCAGCATCCCCAAGGGATATTTCAAAGCTCTCGGAAGGACCCCGTCATTATCTCTGACACTGCAGCCTCCAGTAGGAAGGGGTAGATATTCCTTGCCCTTGTGCAAAGGAACTACTCAGTTAGCTGTTTCTAACCCAAATCTCGTTGTTGTCTTCTATTGACAGACACCAACCCGGCTAGCCAAGCTAAACCACTGAAAATGGAAGGAGTGGGACATCTTGCAAAGCCTGCTGCTGCTTCTAAGCAGAAGTGCGCTGTAGGTGGGGACACAGCAAGAGGAAACGTCCAGGCCACGGTGGAACTGCAAGGCACCTGTCTGAGCCACACAACGAAGTCAGCGATTCCCAGTTGGAGACTGTTGCTCGACCAGTGACACAGCAGCTGGAGCGCTTCTGGTTGCTGCTGATGGGTTCCCGTGAATCAGCCAGGGACAGGAGCTATGAGAACGACTGAAGCGATTTGAAGTTACCCGAAAGAAAGAAGAGAGGAGAGAAGAAGACAAGAGGGGAGGGAAGGGGAGGGAATAAAAAGAAGGGAGGGGAGGGAGGGGAGGGAGGGCAGGGGGAGGGTAGGATAGGATAGGATAGGATAGGATAAGGATAGGATAGGATAGGATAGGATAGGATAGGATAGGATAGGATAGGATAGGATAGGATAGGATAGGGTAGGGTAGGGTAGGGTAGGGTAGGATAGGATAGGATAGGATAGGGTAGGGTAGGGTAGGGTAGGGTAGGGTAGGTAGGGTAGGGTAGGGTAGGGTTAGGATAGGATAGGATAGGGTAGGGTAGGTAGGGTAGGGTAGGGTAGGGTAGGGTAGGGTAGGGTAGGTAGGGTAGGGTAGGGTAGGGTAGGGTAGGATAGGATAGGATAGGGTAGGGTAGGGGTAGGGTAGGGTAGGGTAGGGTAGGGTAGGGTAGGGTAGGATAGGATAGGATAGGGTAGGGTAGGGTAGGGTAGGGTAGGGTAGGGTAGGGTAGGGTAGGGTAGGGGTAGGGTAGGGTAGGATAGGGTAGGATAGGATAGGGTAGGGTAGGGTAGGGTATGGTAGGGTAGGGTAGGGTAGGGTAGGATAGGATAGGATAGGATAGGGTAGGGTAGGGTAGGGTAGGGTAGGGTAGGGTAGGGTAGGGTAGCATAGCGTAGTGTAGCGTGTTAGAGGGGAGGGGAGCATAGGAGAGTATAGGGTAGTGTAGGGGATCAGAGTTTAGGGGAGTGTAGGGTAGGATAGGGGAGGGGAGTGTAGGAGAGTGTAGGGGAGGGGGGAAAAGGGTAATGTAGGGTAGTGTAGCGAACGGGAGTTTAGGGTAGGATAGGGGAGGGAAGTGTAGGAGTGTGTAGGGTAGTATAGGGGAGGGGAGTGTAGCAGAGTATAGGGACAGGGAGCATAGGGGAGGGGGTGTAGGGGAGGGGAGGAGACGGGGAGGGGAGGGGAAGGAGTGGGGGGAGGGGAGGGGAGGCAAAAGTGGGGAGAGGAGGCAAAAGAGGGGAGGGGAGGGGAGGGGAGGGGAGGGGAGGGGAGGGGGAGGGGCGGGGAGGGGAGGGGAGGGGAGTGCTACCATAAATAAAATTGCCAAATACATGACATTTTGGATCTGGAGCCAAATCTTTGTGTACATGTCCTCTCCGTAGCCCCACGTGCTGACCACCCACCCGAATCTATCATACTGTTGGTCAGAAAGAACAGGGAGCATAGGGGAGGGCAGGGGAGTGGAGGGAAGGGAAAAGAGGGGATGGGAGGGGTGGGGAGCGCTCCCATCAATAAAATTGCCAAATACGATGAAGGAGCAGCAGAGCCTGCAACCTCCAGTCCCCAACATCCTCCAACCACCCCCCACTGCTCCGTGGGAAATAGATAGAAGAATCAAGACTGAGGTTTAGCCTGGGATGGAGGTAGTGTGGCGAGGTGGTTTTCTGTTTGGTTGGTTTGGTTGGTTGGTTGGTTGGTTGGTTTTTAAAGTTTTTAAATTCTCACTGTCCTACTTTGTGATCAGTTGGCAATAAATTCAATTACTCTTCCCCAAGCCAAGTCTGTTTTGTCCATGAAGCCATCTTCCAGTCCTGAAATAAGAAAGGAAACAGACCTGCAAGCAACTGTTACACAAGTGCAGGGAAGAGTGACAAAGGAGGGTTTTGAGGCATGAAGTTACTGCAAGGATGCTCTGCTCTTTCCTCACTTCAGTATGAAAAGCACGGCACTAGGGGGTGTCTGTGGTGGTAGTTGTTTTTTTGTTGTTTGTTTGTTGTTTTGTCAGCTCCACCCACAGTATTTTGCTTGTTCTACTTGTTTTGGTGTGCCCCCATTCCCTCCCTCAAGGTAAAACATCCCTAGGGGCCATAACTTGCTGTTAGCAAACAAGATCTTGCAAAAGAGTGAAGTTAACATGGCACCACCTGCACTGGTGTATAAATAGTTCAAATATTTTCCCTCACTTTCCTGTAACTTTCCTGTAAATTGCTGGTCAGGAGATAACAAGTGGAGAAATTTAGGATAAGAGAGAGAAAGTTGTGTTTCCTATTGCCCTGGAGTTTCTGTTGGTCTGGCCACGGAAATGGAGTACTCAAAATCCTCAGGACACTCAGTTTATACCAGATTTATCCTAAAACTGCAGTATTTCTAGGCCCTTGGGATTCTTATCAATTAAAACATACTTTTTCACGCACAGAAGATGCAAAAAAGTGCGTCTACTGCAGTATGCAGACAGAGCCAGTCCTGTCTCTTGATTCCTTCTGCCTTCTGCCTGAAGAGCAGCAGACAATCGAGTTCTTGTCTTCAGTAGCTACGGCCTTAACCAACTGTGCAGTCTGTCCATTCATACACAGAGGAGGAAAAATAGCGTGGAATAACTCCTCTCCTTTGTGCTAACAGAGGAGGGTACAGCTTCCTCACTCCAACCCCACCGAGGCAAACCAGTCAGCAGTGCACGCCAGAGCCTCTGTCTCTTCCCCGTCTCATGATGTGCAGCTGGATCACTCTCCCTTCTATCCCCAGGATCGCTTTCAGCACAGTCACAGAAGGGTCAGACTCACAGCTTTAGGAGCCATCAGAAGAGGCTTTCACTCTTCTGCCACCACACCCCCTATACACATGCAATTTCACACATGCAAAGAGACACCATGGATTGGGGAGTTGCACAGAGAGGAGACCACACCCGTTTGCCTGCCTGCAGTTTGACACCAGTAGGGAGGTAATTCCCGTCAGGAGTTTCCATAGAGATGACAGAATATGGCCCTAGGGTCCTGCTGCTTCTTTCAGCCCTAATTCTTCAAATCCATAGGAACGGAAGAAACCTTCCCAGCCAAGTGCTGCATATCTTGAAGGTTGGAGAACCCACAGCCTTCTGCTTCATTTCATTTTAAAGATCAATCCCAATGTCACTCCCATAGAAGTAGTGGAAGCCATCTGGCTGGCTTGGCTTTCTCTCCAAAGAAGACCAAATGAGAGTTGGTCACGGGTGAGGATGAGCCCTGACAGTTCCTGCATTTTGGTTCTCCTGCAGCCCACAAAGCTCTCACTGCCTTGCCTGAATTTCAACCCCTTTGGAACCAAATCTACAGATTATCTCTGTAAATCCAAAACAGCACTTATTCACCATGTGAACAACAAATGCCTGGGATGGTTAACAGCACTTAGGTGCAAAAAAGAGCCCCCGCAGGAGCAGGCCCCGGGCCGCAGCTGCAGCCATGGAGAGGAGCCCACGGGGAGCAGGGGCAGAGAGGGACCTTGGAGGAGGGAACTGTATCCTCTTTTTTCATCGGTGCTGAGATTGACGATCAGGATTTCGTGGTAGGAATTTGTTTAGATGAACCAATTTACCTCCATATGGGTTTTGTATGTTTGTTTCACCTTGTCTTGCAGGACCATCTTGGCTGGGTCTGCAGTGTTGTGCAAAAGTGAAGTTTTTCACAATAAAGAGCAGCTTTTTTTTCGGGGAAAAGGCTGAGGTGGCCTTCATCAGAGTCTTGTGACCTGA
This sequence comes from Anas platyrhynchos, assembly GCF_047663525.1. Lineage (NCBI taxonomy): Eukaryota > Metazoa > Chordata > Aves > Anseriformes > Anatidae > Anas > Anas platyrhynchos. The sequence goes on along the minus strand of NC_092609.1, from coordinate 7,786,317 downwards.
AAATGCAGAAAATGGGTGCATGGCTGGCTGGATGGGTGGGTGGGAGTTGGGAATTCAGCCTTGGGATCAGAACTGGGACGTTGTTGGGATAGGAAATGATCAGTGGGATGGGAAGTGATGATGGGGATAGGAACTCATTGGGATGGGAAAAATGGGTTTTATTTTTATTGCATTCAATCCACTTTCTTGACTGTGTTGTACAGTATGGCGTTGTTTTATTACTATAAAATTATGATGATTATTATTTAATCTTATTAATTAAACAATTTTTATACGTTATTATATTATAAATTATAAATATTAATATTTATTATATTGTTTTTATTCCTTTTCTACCCTATTAAACTCTCTTTATCCCAGTGCACTGCTTTGGACTTTAGTTTTCCTTCCGAGTCGTTGTGGATTCACTCCGGATGGGGGGACATTAGTGAACGCCTGTGTGCTTCAGATCCAAGGTCACCTTTGCCCTCAACTCAAGATACATGTTTGCATCTATTGTCGTGAAACAATGTTAACAACATCAACAAAAAAGTTCCCTACTTGCTAGCAGCATCCCTACCTTTGCTGGGGTCTGCTCTGTGCATTTTGAAGACCGTTCCATGCTATTCAGCCCCTTCAGGAGGAAATGGATGGTTCTAGGAAAATGCGTCTTGACCTGATGCAAAGCTGTGACTCAGCACCCTGCAGCCCCCGCAACCCCTGGCATTTTACCTGCAGCCCCTCCAACAACTCTGATGTTCCCTGCATCGACTTCAACCACTGCGCTGGGACCTGAGGCCCCTCAAAGCCTTGTCACTCGCCCTGCAGCCCCTCCAGCCCCTGGCATGTTCCCTGCAGCACCTCGAGCCCCTGGCATGTTCCCTGCAGCCACTCCAAGCCTGGCACAGGCCCTACAGCTGGCTGCGGGGACTATCCAGAAATCTGCTCCAGAAATACAGTGATGGCAAGGAGCCCTCCACTTCATGCTTCCTTTTTTTTCTAGCTGGAAGCATTCAGAGTTGTCAACGGAATTGGTTTGGAGGAGTAGGAAAGACAGAATTGCTGGGTTTCTGCTTTCTCCCAGAAACTATCAGACCACAACATGACAGTTGTCTTTCTTTTACGTTCTTTTACACCTGGATCTTTCTCACTTTTATGAGTGTGGGGTATTCCTTCTTTCTCCCTTTACCTTCCTCCCTCCCTCCATTCCTTCCTTCCTTCCTTCCTTCCTTCCTTCCTTCCTTCCTTCCTTCCTTCCTTCCTTCCTTCCTTCCTTCCTTCCTTCCTTCCTTCCTTCCTTCCTTCCTTCCTTCCTTCCTTCCCTCCTTTCGTTCTCTCTGTCTGTCTGTCTGTCTCTCTTTCTCTCTTTCTGTCCAGCACTGATTTTATGGCTACGTGTGCATATCCACAGTGTACAGTTTTTCTCCGTTCCGTTTCTTCCCTGAGTCTTGCCCCTCTTCCCTGCAACTGAACAGCATTTGCCTTGATCAAGGAAGTGGCAACATGCGGCTTACACAGTAAACTGCTGAAATTACAGCTATAACCATGGAGCACAGCTGCCGATCAACACAAGACCACCAATCGCTCACATTTCTAAACTGCTCGTCACAATTCTTCCGTATGTAGGCTGTGATGCTGCTCATTTCTTAAGCACCCATCCATTTCTTCTCTTCCCAGACCATCAAGGTGTCCTGGTCAAACCACCTCCCTTCCTCTTGCCCCATCTGGCTCTCCCACCTTCCTTTTCCCTCAAGGCTCAACTTTTTTTTTTTTTTTTTTTCCAGCATAGCTGCTCCATAGAAGCTGCTGCTGCCCACCTCCGAGTTGACTAGGGCTGAACTACTGAAAAAGAAAAGAAAATCTATAAATAAGAGTGAGAGATGGTGAATACCCAACCATCTCTTAAAAGCAGGATTTTAAGAGAATAAGTAATTGATAAATGGAGTTAAGATCGGAGGGAAAAAAGTCCACTGTTGCAATCAATAGAGTTAAGAAGTTTTTCAAGTACATTAGGAACAAAAATTAGAGGAATGACACAGATCTGATACGGGATGGGTATTGCTTCAGTGAGAAATGATGGAAAAAAACACAACACAACACATGTGTATGTGTTGTTGGGTATTTGTAAAAAAAAAAAAGAAAAAAAAACAGGTTAATGAAAACTGCATGCTCAATTAGATGATTTTTTTGTTGTCATTGGTATGGAATTGTGGGCTTTACAACACAATATGTGTTATATATATATATTATATATGTTTTATATATGTTTTATATATGTTTTAATAAAATAAGGAAATGATATTTTTTTTCTACGTTTGTGGTTTCCAAACTGTAGTTAATAAACATTAAACAAGATGCAATAGGATCTCGTTAACTCTTTTGTTTGAAAAAACAGTGGCCCTGATCGAGAGGTGCAAGTGAGAGGAGACAATATTCAGTATTTCTCTATGTTGTCATTTATTGGTGAAGATGAAAGTCTGCAGTTCATGTTCATTACACTAGCATGACAACATGACCACAAGGGGGACTGTCTGGTAGTGAAAAGGAACTTCAGCATGGATTAAAAATCTTTGCCTTTCTTTATTCTGAACTGTTTTTCTTATGGCTGCTAGAGAGAGATTCTCTGCCTTAGAAATAAAACTGCCCAGGCTGTTCTGATAAACCTGTAGGGTTAAGGCACTTCTACCAAAACAGATTTCAAAAGGCAAGAAGTCAAAAAGCAACAATTCAGTAATCTGTGTACGCTTCTATATTAAGTTTTAAGATCACCTGGTTTATATTTAGTTCACACAAATTAACCAAACATAGCAGCATACAACCTAAGAAAAGCTTAAGAAATTTATTAGATGCACAGATAAAGTGCTGTAACAGAGAAACCTGTGTAAATCTATTCTAAAATAAATAAGGTACAGTTAAACCACCTTTGACTCGTTTTAACTCGGAAAGAAATAACCTAAGTTTTAATCATTTGAATTTTAAGGTCAAGGCGAAATATACCATAACTATAACAGTGGTTGTGATCTGTATCAACTATTTGAGGCTCCTGTTCCTCTTGAGGTCTCCCAGAAACAGGAAGGCTATTGCAAAATGTGTCCATTAGACATAGTTCCTTTTACAGAAACATTTTTGTAATAAAGTCTGGTTGCTCAAATACATGTTAAAATATTTAACAAGGAAACAATTTTCTCCTGATCCAGTCAATCTTTTAAACAAGACAATGTATTTTTCCTATGACGCAGCCCACAGGAGGGAACAGAAGTAAACATCCTCCTGAACTGAAGACTGTTTTGCTTGAAGAACTAAACTATTGCATTATTATATGAGAGCAAGAAATATCCATTTGGGTTATCCCTTTCTCCAAACATGGTGCCCAGTGATACATGTATTTTTGCCTTAATCTCAAAGGCCCGTTTGTCTCCAGGTAAGGTACGTTAAAAAGAGATTCCCTTTAAGCATCTTATCACAAGATCTCTTACTGCCTTTCCACCCGGGGAAGCTTGTGTGTTAGACTGCCCTTGGAGTTTTGGATGCTACTAGATTTCTGTGCTCTGTTATCCATAATTTCAGGCACTTCGGGGCTAACATGGCTGTTTAAGTCAATGCAATAATATTACCAATATATTCAACACTCAGAAGAGTCACCACAGTTTCCTTCACACACTCAGGATTTCAAATTCTTCTTCCAATTCAAATAGCTTGTCAGTAGATTCAATGAGTTCTGTAAAAAAAGATAAAGAAAAAAATGCTTCTAAAGACATGCCTGATTTTGTTCACTTAAAAAAAAAAACTTTGAAAGACGCATTCCAGAAAAGTACTTTGTAAGAGTGAAAAAAACAATCTGTGCTAGCAATTGTATGGCTTGTTTGGATACATGCCTGCTATATATTGCTTGACACTCACAAAGGATAGTTATTCTACCTGTGATTATTCTTTTATTTGCTAACGAGGAACATAACATTGCACAATTAGGCTTTGAATCGGTGCCTTACCTGCTCCTGTGGTTGTCACTTCTGGTTTTGTTGGAGGTATGAAAGGAGGCCAGTGTGGCGGGTGCTTCTGGACCAGCTCAAACATCCGTAGACTCTGCTGCTTTAGAATCTCCTGAGGACAGAATGCTTTCATTTTAAAAGCTGGCTCGGGAGACGCTTCAAACACAAAACGTGTCTGCTTAATTGAAAGTGTTTTTTAATTACGCATGTCCATCAGGAAAAAAAAGTCTTTATACAGACATACTGTGAAATCCAAGCACCATGGTCTCTGTAATACATCCCTAGTTAAAACACATCTGGAAGACAGATCTCTTGAACTGTACTACAAATTATCAGTCTTATCATCTTTTGATATCAGCTTTGATATCTGCAAACCTGTAATTTTGTTTACAGGTAGCAAGCACACTAGGAATGTACAATATTTTCTGCTTTTTAAAAGGAAGTTGCTTGCATAGAACTCTCCTCAAGTTTTCTGTTGATCAATAGCACAAAAGACAGATCTATCAGCTCCTCCAAAGGGGAAAAAAAAAAAAAAAAAACGCATCAGATTTTGAAGGACAGGTTTTGGTCAGGAAAAAAGGTGTTCCTGAAGCCAAACGCTATTCCTCTTCAAAGAGAAGTTACCTTCTGTCCTGTATTTCAGTTATTTACAAACTGTTTTCCTTAGATGATTTTTTTTTTTTTAAATAAATGCCCTTAGAGGTTGATGGTACTTTACATTCAGACGTCTGGTGCTTAGCTTAACAGCTGCATGCAGAAACATCCTCAAGTCAGTTTCCTGTGGCAGCCAGCACCTTCTGTTCTCCCTAGATCAGCAGGAGCTAGAGACCTGCAGCGCTTACAGAATCAGATCTTTAAGATAGCAGGGACTAACAGTCATAATTAGAACACGCAATCTATTATGTCAAACAATAAAAAAGGATCAGGAAGCAAATCATTGATACATCACTACAATATGGCAGTTAAACCTTAGTCATTTAGTGAGAATTAGAAGTTAAAAGCAAGTGTAACACCTTCAAGTGTGGATGTTTACACCCATTTTCCAACTGGCAGGGTTTGTGGCTGGTAAAGTGCTGAACAATTTCCAATTAGCAATTCAGTAGTATTGCCTTACCCTGATGCTTTAATGCATTCTTCTCCATGGCTCATACAATTTGTATACAAAGGAAAATGCAAAGGAAAATTTTACAAAAAACAGACAATAAAAACCAGACTTTATAAAGAACAAATCGAGATGCTAAGTTCCCACTCTTACCTTTTGTACAAGACTACACCGGTTATCAAAATCACATTCTTCTTTGCAAAAGAAGCCCTTAGGGGAAAAAACAAACACACAGAGTTTTACCTTTGCAGATGGTAGGTATGTGGTACCAGTAGGTAAGGCGGTTTGACCTCTGATACAGTAATGCCCTGTACGATCAGTAGATATAAGACTCCAAATATGTGGCAGCTCTAGGGAGAGAACCCACGGGGAGAACAAGGCCCTGCAAACCCCTAACGAAATAGTCAAGCAAAAAATACCAGCAGCTCCTGTGTGCTCCTCCATGGAGCGCCACCCAGTTCCTACAGTCCAGGTATCAGCAGAAGCTGAAAACTTGTAGATGATGGACCACCTAAGGAACATTTCCATTCTGGTATCTATACTGAAAATATTTGCTCTTCATTATGATTTTGTCTGTCTCGTTGCATCATGCCACATTTTGCACAGTTACGTAGTTAAGTATTAAAACAAAACAAAACAAAAAAACTTTCTAAAAAGCAGCAGTATTAAAAAACAGGTATGTGAATGAATGACAGATACCGGTATCTTTACAGATTGTTTAAAGCTTTAGAAACACATCCCACTGGTGACAACTGCCAATCACCCAATCACAGGATACTGGCATGGGATCAGATCCAATTTTTTCAAATACCACAGTACCCCCATGACATTTTGGGTGAATTACAAATAATACATTTGTATTTGTAATTTGGGGTGAAATACAATAATTCCACTTAAACATTTTCAACTTATGATAGAAAGTAAGTTTAAGTAACTTGTCTAGAGGTGACCAAACATAAAGTAGTGATAGAATAAAACACGTAAACCTGTTTCAGTTCCTTGCTCTGACCATTATAATGCCTCTTGAAAGAAGTAAAAGCTGCTCAGTAAAGAAAACAAAACGAGCTCCCTACAGTACAGACAGCTCCCCACTTGCCCTAAGATTCTCCATGTAGTTATGTACAAACTACTATGTGTTGATCACAGAAGACAGCTTTGTGATCTTGGTTCTGTTCTAGGAGATGCATTGCTGCCCTTACCAATGTAGAGAGACATTACTTTGAGATAAAGTACATGCATTCAAGATTTCCTGACACTTACTAAAGCTACTGAAGGGTCCAAATTCATGATCTTCATTCTATGTGGGGCTTCCTGGCAGTGGAAACTCTCATCGTCAACCGTGCCATTTTCTTCTGAATCTACAAAGCTTTTTGTGGTGTGAGGGTCCAGATAGATCAGCTCATTGCCTGGATGGGTAAAAGCCGTATGTTAAAAATAAGCAAGTGACATTAATAAGCACTTGGTCCAGAACTGTAAAATAGAAATTAGATTGCCATTGCAGTCAGTATAATCTAGACTTTCTACCTAGGGATTCTTTAAGAGAATCGGAAGGTTTAGACACAGCGTTTCCCACAGGGTATTTAGTATAACTTCCTATTGTCACCTATTACTGTAATTTTTTGGTTGGTTATGTTCTATCTTTGTCACATACTTTTATTTTTCCATGTGAGATCCAGTACTTTTTTTTTTTTTTTTTTAAATCTCAAGTGTTGTAAACACTAACATTTGACAGATTAAAAGGTACAGGATGTTCACAGATGCAATCTGTAATCCCATTAGGCATTCATTCAGAAATTGGAACAAAAAAGCCTAACTAAAACAGGTTAGGTTTTACAAAAGGACAAAATAGGGTTGCAAAATTTTGGCCCAAAGTGGGGTGAAATCTGAAGGAATGCATTTTAAATTAATTAGAGCAATACTTAATAACAGAAGGTATGCAAAAGGTGAAAAAGATACTGCTATCAGAAACAGTTTTGAAATACAAGAAAATAAAAGTGACATTTGACCAATACACTTGTCAAATGCTATCAGCTATTCTCAGTATGTTGCTCTTGTTGATGTCATCACTTATTTTTACACCTAGCTTTGCTGTTAACTTTCTGCTCCTGTTAAGGATCATCTCATACTGTTTCTAAACTCTTTTAGATATGCTTCTTCATTTATTTTATTCTATTCTCATCTTTCTTTACTTCTAGAGGTTCACGCTTAGACCCCTTACTATTTCCCCTTCAAAAAATGTTCTCTTTTGATCATCTGCACATTTGGAATAAGTTTCTTTTTTCCTTACCTAAAAATCCTATGAAATAATAGGCATTATTTGGATTCCCTCCTAATGCTCCCAAAGACTGTGGCATCTTAAAGCATTCCTAGGAGTTCAAAAGGAATAAAGGAAATTGTCATTCATTTCTTTACTGACATCACAGATACCCAAACATATTTGACAGTAACAAGCAATGAATTGAAAGAAAACCTTACTTTAAATGCATCAATATATACGGGATTTATGTGATTTATCCCTAGTCGTAGAGGTATAATAAGCAAGAGGGCTTTCCAGCCTGTGCAGAGTCCTCCTGCCTTCTTGCTTCGGCCAAGAGCACTTCTGTGCAAATGTGCACTGCTGTGGGACGCGCTGCTGCTCTGAGGAGGGCACCAGCACATTTTTTCTGCGGGAATAAAACTAGAAATCAGTCAACGCACAGAGGAACACAAAGCAGATCTTCCTCTCAGTAGTGAATTAAGCTAGTTTGCCAGGGATCTTTATAGGGCACCCAAGACAAAACGAGCCGGGCATGGCAATTACAGCTATTTAGTAGAAGTAATTCTAGCAGACAGTATGTGCTGGCACGTCCAAGTGAGACGTTAGATCAATGATTGGGGGATGACAATTTAAGACTGCAGTGACATGTCCTATTAATGTTATTAATAGTGTCAAGCTTTGCCTATAAAACGCCAGAGAAATGAAATGGCAGCAATGATGACAGTAGAAATTCTTCAAGGAGCTCTTCACATCCAGTGATGTGAGCACGAAGTTGGCATCAGGGATCAAAAAAACACAACTGAGTTTGTATGTCCTTCTTCCCTCTTCTTACCCTTGCAAGACAAACCCATGGCCCCCCAAGTATTTGTTCATGTTTAGATACATGCTGGCAAATGGAGTCAAATCAGAAACTGTTACCAGAAAACTGATGAGGTGTCACTTCCTGATGTCGTCAATGACCACCGTATTGCCCATAGATACATAAACTGCTAATGAATTCCATTCATCAAATAAAGCAAGCTTCCTAGAAAACATTAAGGTACTAATTAATATAAACTAGTTGGATCAAAAGGGTAGCTTTACACTCAGAACCATTTATTTATTTTTTTTTTCTTAAGAAAAAACATCCTTTCTGCATTTTTTAAAGTCTCCATGTAAGAAAAAGAAAACTTTAAACATTAAATGTTTAATATCTTTAGAAAAACAGGTACTGAGTGGTACCAGGAAAAACATATGCGCTGCACCATGTGCAAACTGTTTTGTCTTACTGCTAAGTGCAGTGACAGTAACAGTTCAACTACATCAAGTTTATTACTTTTTATTGCACTCGACAGTCTCTGCACTGGGTTCTTGCCCAATTGTGTCTTTTCTCATCTGGAAAAGAAAAAAATTCCTATGCCGGTTTTGCAGATTACTTTTTGCTTAAGAAATTCCACTGAATTCAGTGGAATTACTTCTGCCTGAGCCTGCGTGCACAGCAGAAATGGGGCGTTAAAAGCTAAATCAGCTAAGGGTTTGGGGCACCAAAACTTCAGTGGGAGACAGCAGCACACAGTTTTATGTCCACTTCTGCAAAATCCAAACCTTTGGGGAAGGGAGCTACTCTCTTAAGCTGCACTGGCAGAATTAGCTGTTTCAAATAAGCCAGAAAGAAATGGGGGTGAGCGTTTCACCATGAAAAACTTGGCCATGAAAGATCTGGAGTCCAGGGCATGCTTCAGCTCCCCTCCCTCTTCAGATCATGTGCCTGTTCCAGGGTGTCAAAGACTTGCTGCTGAGCTCGCAGGACCTGTAGCCTAGCCCCTGCCTGAGGTAAGACACCTCCACGTACCCCTGGAGAACTGAGCAGCCTCAGTTCCTTTCAGTGTGGCTCCCAGACTATGAGGAGCTGCCCATCTCTACTCTGCGCTGGTGCGGCCTCACCTCGAGTACTGTGTGCAGTTCTGGGCACCACAGTATAAAAAGGACATGAAACTGTTGGAGAGTGTCCAGAGGAGGGCTACGAAGATGGTGAAAGGCCTGGAGGGGAAGACGTACGAGGAACGGCTGAGGGCACTGGGCCTGTTCAGCCTGGAGAAGAGGAGGCTGAGGGGAGACCTCATCGCAGTCTACAACTTCCTCGCAAGGGGGTGTCGAGAGGCAGGAGACCTTTTCTCCATTAACACCAGCGACAGGACCCGCGGGAACGGGGTTAAGCTGAGGCAGGGGAAGTTTAGGCTGGACATCAGGAAGGGGTTCTTCACAGAGAGAGTGGTTGCACACTGGAACAGGCTCCCCAGGGAAGTGGTCACTGCACCGAGCCTGACTGAATTTAAGAAGAGATTGGACTGTGCACTTAGTCACATGGTCTGAACTTGGGTAGACCTGTGCGGTGTCAAGAGTTGGACTTGATGATCCTTAAGGGTCCCTTCCAACTCAGGATATTCTATGATTCTATGATTCTATGATTCTATCTTTATCCAGTAGCCTTGCTGGCAGAACTGCTGCTCAGAAAGGGAGGAATTGCAGCTCAGTTCCCTCCTCAGCCGAGATGGCTTCTCTCTGATGCTTCACACCACCACTCCGACCTACACGGTGGCACTCTCGACCTGCCAGAGCTGTGCCACTGTGCAGAAAGGAATATACATCTGTGGTGTGACTGGTGAGGGCATGCAGACGGCATAGCAGGAGACTTTCCTGCAGTTTCTTCTCCTCAGGCTCTTCCTTTATTAAAATTTAGAGGTCACCCATTCCCAACTCAGTACCTGCACACCGAGCTGTGGCATGACATTCCATGCTGCACTTGTAAATAGATGGCAAGTACATTCCTGACTGTGGGACAGGGGGAGATGCAGCCTTCAAAACTCTGCCTGGGCCTTCTCTTGGCTGCCCCAGGGGAGTACGTTCTGAATGAGACTGGTATGATCTCACTTACTTTAGTACTTGAGCAACTGTATTTGGTCCAAACCATTCTCCAATTGACTTCCCCTCTCCAACACCCACCTGTGCTGTTTTCATAGTGAAAAAAAGACACACGTACACAAAATCAAAGAAAAATGAGACCATAAAGAATGTGGGAACAATATACAGTAAATACTGTGACTGTCAAACATTCTAGAGTAACTGCAATCTGTATTTAGCAATAACAATTATTTTCTCAATCTATGCTCTTTTCAAAACTTAGGGAGTGCCAGTTTCTTTAATAAACAAAAGGCTTCTAAACTACAATGAGAATTACAAGTTAACAAATGTTAGTGCCCTTTATTACAAATTACAGCAATAAGCTACAAGACTGTCTATTCTAACATTACTGACTCTGGTACCCAAGGCTTACAGAGTTTATCAAGAGCTACATTCTAGTACATGGCTTTATTTAGGTCTCAGGGAATGTTTCTGTACTACTAGTCTTTGCGCCCATCTGCATACCTTTTTATTTTTGTATAAGCATACACATTGTCTTCACATCCACTTTTTAAAATTATGAATTAACATACTGCAAATTAGTGATTCAACACAGTAGAAATTTCAGTGGAAAAAACCTGAAAGTTTATGTTTGTTCTTACCCATCTGGTGGATTGAATAACAGCAAGCCTTCCTGTCGAGAAAGCATCGTAGGATTCTGTGATATTCTTCTGGTTGTTTTTTGTGTTTTTCCCATTGCCAATCTGAAAGGAAAAATTGATATAGAATAAAAAATGGTGACGTTTTCATTACACTGATCAAATGTCTAGACAGCAGAAAGCTTTATAATGAGATGTTAAAAGACATTTCAATTCATCTCGAATATTTACATTTTGTGTAGAGCTCCTAGAATTCCAAGCTTGTTATTTATCATCAAGCTGCCCTTTATCATCATAGGCTAGATTGTAAAAACAGGGAAAATAAAACAAAACAAAAACATCAACTGCAAACATATTCTGACGGATCATGCTGCGTGTTGATAGCCATTCCAGTATCTCTGAGCTTCCAAGATTATTTAAAAGTACAGGCTGTGTTTAGACCTTGTTGGATTTCTAAGCACCCATTAAATAACAACATAAGATCCATACAGAAAGTCCAAACACTCCACTGGCAGCATCCTGGGATGTGACATGCATGCTTAAGAGCTTGCACCAGGGGGGTTTGGACCTCGTGCTGCTGACAAGTGAGTAGTGAAGAGAAGGGTAAGAGCACTGTCCCACGGTGGCAGGTTTTCCCTTGGCCTCAACTTGGGTGTTACACTAAAAGGTTTATAAAATAATGGCGACAGGATTCCCCATTTGTTCTCCTTCTATGCCTATTTCTCTGCTTCAGGCTGGGATGATTTCACCCAGCTGAATATGAATTGATTCATTAGGAACTGTTACCAGGGCATCAAAGAAAGTCTCACTAATAAATTCAGGGTTTGTGCTTTTAATGGAGTACTTACGAAGAAGCGTCTGCAGACAATACCGAAGTTCCCTCAGGACCAGCACTCACCTCTCCCTAAGTGTCTGCAGATCAGTGCTTGGGCCAGCATCATCTGCCCGCATCGCAGCATACATCCCCAGCCAGCGTCCGACAAAGGACCCGTGCCTCCTGTTAGGAAAGTTCATCACAATCAGTGCAGGCTTTCAACTGGGTGCAGCACCACAGAGGACATTTCAGAGTGCTAGAAAACAGATAGGGCTGCTGAAGCCTCCATGAACTGTCCTACAGATAAAAGGCACACAGCAAGACTTTGGTTCCATGCTGTTGGTCTAATTCTAATCTCTGCATTGCACAAATAAACAAAATTCATTTATTCCTTGTGGAGCTGACTTACTCTTTTCATTCTTCAAGCAGCATTCACAAACCATTTACTGCATGCTATACAACATGATCACCTGTTTACATACAGACATAAATAAACACTGATTTTAATAATCTTCATGTTTGCATAAACAGTTAAAATGATGCTCAAAATGCGCTGATACTCTAGAAATATTTTCCCAGCCTACGATGCCATCACTTATCTTGCTATTTAATTTAGAACAATGCAGCAAATCTGCAGTATACTCACCAATAGGCAAAAACTTTCTTCTATACGTAAACCACACGTAAACCACAGTAAACCACGCGTGAACACACCTTGGCTTATTGTCTGACTTTGGCTTATGGTGCGTCTGTTGCTGTGTCCAGCACAGTGCAGCCCCTAAATTGCTACCAAAACCTTGCCACAAACCTCAATCCCCCTGTTAAAAGAGACCCTCTTGTTTGTTGCCCTTCTTTTGACACTCTCTAACAGGTTTATGTCTTTTTCTTATACTGCGGAGCCCAAAACTGCACTCAGTACTCAGTACATGGAATACCAACAGAGACTGCCTGGCATTTTCTCTTCTCTGCAGAAGCTCTGTTGCTAACACTGTCCAGAAATCACCACTGTCACAGACAGTAGTAGCATTCCCTCCTCCCACAGTTTGTTCTTCCCCCCAAGACTTAGACACCACCCAGAAAAAGAAGAATAATAATACTAATAAAATAAAATAAAATAAAATAAAATAAAATAAAATAAAATAAAATAAAATAAAATAGTCAAAAGCTGTCAGAAAGGCAGTAGTGCAGACTGTGGAGAGCCTGGGTTCAAATCCTTCTTCTGTGAGGCTCTGAACCTATATCCCACCACAATCTCTCTGCTAATGTATGGCAGGGAAAGGAGGAAGAAAGAACATATCTCCTGCACTTTCCATTTATTGTTGACTGACAATTCTGTAGAGTTATAAAGCCTCAATCAGTGAGATACAGGGTTCTTCTCACACTGTCCCACTGTGCCCTAAGCGGAACAGCTCTCATTTAATAGATGCTTCACCACAAAATCATGAGTCATCTGCAGTTTTGAACTTTTCTGGGATCAAGTCCCTTCAGATGGTTGAGGAATCTGCTCCAGCACCTATGTAAACTGGTGCTCTACTAAGCTAGTGAGTGAACAAGAGAGAAATCCTCTGCTAGATGACTTGACAAATTGGGTCTGAAAATAGTGTTGAGGCAGAATAGTCCACGATTTTTGCCTTGGGTGCACAGAGGGATTGGGTGTTGTAGACTTCTTTTATTCTTCATTAAGATAAACATTTTCAAAAATGTGCTTGTTCAACCTTGCTCCCACTGTGTGCATGGGAGGGAGATAACTGAAAGTGGGGAGCGTTGCTTGGATCCTGCAAGTGGCTGAGGTCCAGTGGGGTTGGAGGCTTTCTTCCTCCTTTTGGAAATGCAAAGCAACCCTGCACCTCCCCTGCACTTGCAGAAGGATCGTGACAGCCCAAAGCACAGCGGCTTTGTAATTGCTGCATACACTTCGATCGGATTTACGTGGCAAGGGTTTGGTAGCAGGGGCCTGCAGGGATGGCGTCTGTGAGAACAATCCAGACAACAGCCAGCTCCAGATAGCTCCAAAAGGGCCCCGGCGCTTGCCAGAGCTGAGCCAATAAGCGATGTTGTTTGCACCTCTGGGAGAGCAGATGTAAGCAGGGGGAAATACTGCTGCACAACAGAAGCTGGAAGAGCAAGGAGTGAGAAGCAGCCCTGCAGCCCCCAAGGTGAGTGCAGCAGGAGGCAGGAGGTGCTCCAGGCTCACAGCAGCAGTTCCCCTGCGGGCTGTGCAGGGAGAGGCCCCTGGTGGAGCAGGCTGTCCCCCTGCACCCATGGGTCCCACATGGAGCAGATCTCCACGCTGCTGCCCCCCTGTGGGTGGAGGAGCCCCCGGTGGAGCAGGTGGCTGTGGCCTGGAGGAGGCTGCGGCCTGTGGAGAGCCCCCGCAGGAGCAGGCCCCGGGCCGCAGCTGCAGCCATGGAGAGGAGCCCCCGCAGGAGCAGGGGGGCTGGGGGGAGCTGCCGCCCAGCCGTGGGGGACCCGTGCTGGAGCAGTTTGCTCCTGGGGGATGGATGGATGGATGGATGGAGCCCGTGGGACGGAGCCGTGTGGGAGCAGTGCTTGAGGAGCTGCTGCCTGTGGGCAGCCCGTGTGGGATCAGCTGGGGAAGGACGGCATCCCATGGGAGGGACCCCACGGGGAGCAGGGGCAGGGAGGGACCCTGAGGGTCACTGTGCTGAGTCTGCTTTGCCCGTCACGATACTTGTTGAGCCATCGCCCTGTCCTTATCTCAGCCCTGGAGCCCTTTGCATCGTATTTTCTCCCCCTTTCCCTTTGAGGAGGGGGAGTGAGAGAGCGGCCGTGGTGGAACTCGGCTGCCCACCCGCTTTGAACCACCGCAGTTGCAAAGTCCTGGGAAAGATTTCTTTCAAGAAATTAAACAAGGTGTTTAACAAAGAAATGCAGAGTTTCCTTTTGAAGGCTTCCTGGAGAATTGGGCTTCTTTCCTATTCCCAGCTCAGAGGAAGGGAATTGTTGATTTCACCTTCTTTTTTCTGACATGGAAATCAAAGGTGAACTGCTCTACAAGGACGGGCAACGTCTCAGAATCAAGCTCTTTTGCTCTGTAGTCCTTTCTCAAGGAAAAGACTGATCACACACCTTCCACAGATGTAGGGGAGCAGAGAACAATTTGGGAACTACTCTAATTCAAGTCAGTTTGGGCATAGTGGTACTTCCCTAGCTGTTTCTGAGACAGACGCATTAGCAACAGAGAGTGTTGTGCCGTCACTGGGAGGCGCCTGCGGTGATGACTTCAGAAACAGAACTGAATTGTGTCACCACAGCACTTCGGCAACAGCTGCCTCTGTGCACGTTTAGCTGGGAGGCACAGAGAAGGGTGCTGGATGCGATGAAACCACGTGAGGATTTGTGGATCTCCCCTTGAGGTGCACAGAGAGGGACCATGCCCTTCTGTAAGTGTTTTGATGCTTGGCTGCGGAAAAAAATGTGGTTTTGTTGTGAATGCTTCATTGTAGTATTCTGTAGTTTGTGTCAAGTCCTTACAGAAGCCTCAAGGTTGGTACTTTGCTCAATGATGGAGCTGCACAGAGTGAGAACAGACCCAATGTACGGGTGAGGGCCTCTGCACGTTCTCTTCTTCCTACAGACGATCAACAAATAAGGGGAGACAGAGAAGAGTGTGCTGTGGTCCTCCCATAGACCGCAAGTACTAAAGCATAAACAAGAGGCTTAAGAGTCCCCCTGTCATGTTAAAATTCAGGCAGCAATGGACTTCCTCACACGGGCTGGCCTGTCGACTAGTGTCTCAGGCTGTGGCGTATGAAGATGCACTCCATCTGCTTTCAGGGTAGCAATGGCAGTGGGCAAGCTTCCTGACCTTAACATTTGTCATTTCATTTCTCACCTGAGTTTTGGTGGTTCTCCACGATTCATTCTTGGACTAGAAAAAAAAAAAAAAAAGTGAATTTGGATCAAAATAAAAGGATAAAAGGATTTCCTTTCCATTAATTACATGTTCTTACCTTTGTAACAGATTTGGTTATTGACTTAGAAGGCAAATATCTGGCCAGACTGCAAGACTTGTGCTCGCAGCGTGGGACAGCTCTTGTAAAGGTGATTCAGGGCAGTTTCTGGAAAACAAGACATCAGATCTCCCAAACAGCTTTCTTTGTGCTAATGTAGGAAGGGTGAGTAAGTGTAAAGGTAAGAGCCCAGATACCGTAAGAAGCAGAAAGTGTGAAGGAAACTTCCTTCTGGCTGATACAGCTCCATATCTAGTTGTCAAGTATGAAGAGAGCAGTGCTAAGTTTCTTGGGGAGAGGAAAACAAAGAGGCTGGGAGAGTGTACAAAGAAAAAAATGGGATTCCCTATTTCAGGAAATCCTCGGAACTGGAAATAGAGATTGGAAGAGTGCTTTAAGCCAAGACAGACATGTTTTAAAACTAAAACCTAGGAGTTGAATGAACCAAGAAATGAATCCCTTTTGATTATGCAGTTGCGTCCAGTGTTATCTTGGGAAATATGGTTTCCACATAAAACGTATCTGGGGCTTGAAGTTCTCCTAAGGCCCTTCTCTATGTATTCCCTACTGTTTGGTAAGCGCTGAGGTCACACTGCAGACAGCAGCACGTCCTCTCCCCACTACTTAGCTGTCTGTTCTCACAACACGTCTAGGAACAGAATGGCTTGGACACAACTGCGCCTAGGACCGAGTTCATTCAAGCTGCTGGACGAGGTAAAAGCTCTGGACAAGCGAAGGGGAGGGAGGGATGGGTGGACATACAATATGATCACTTTAATCTAATTTCTCTAAGAATCCTGGCTGAGAAAACAAAACAAAACAGAATCAAAAAGAACAGAACAGAACAGAACAGAACAAATGAAGCAAGCAGCTAGCTTGCTGGAGACATTGTCTGGGAAGCAGTGAAAACACTTGCAAACAAAAACACGTCAAAGGACTAACTCTTTGAGCTTAATTCTAATCCAACAGCATAACCTCAAAGTCCTGTTTCTGTTCGTAACAGGCTGGTCCAGTAACATGTCCCATTGGATGACTTTGCAGCATAGATGTCAGGAATGCAGCTTGGGATCCCCTCCTTCTACTCAGAGTTCACTTTGAAGGGATGAGCAAGTAATTCTTCCTGGGTTGACGGAAATCTAAAGTCTGTTTTCTAACACTCTTGCAGACGCTTCTCTGTCCATCGGCCTGTCCTGCCAACTCTGGTGTGAGTGTGAAGTTGTGGCAAGAGGGATTTCCCATTCCTATTTGACCTGATGGACACCAGCTTTCCTCGGAAATGGCTGATGTTGCTGAGGAGGCAGCAGTATCAAAGCCCTTGCTGATGAAGGTACAACCAGCTGGGGAGGCTTTGGCATTTCTGCACAACGCTGCTCCCTGACTGTCACTCCAGACTCAGATTCGGAAAGAAGCAAAGCAAGCTAGAGGAAAACTGGATGTCCTGGTAATTTTCTTTTTCTTTTATTTCTTCATTCTTCACTTGTAAGAAAATCTAAATCTTAACCCTTTGTTTGAAAACACGGCTTTATGGAAATGCTTATGGGTGTGCTCCTTCACCTTGTGTGGAACCTGCTTCACCTCGCTTCAGCTATAGGACACCTATGCTCCAATTTATGCTTCCCATGATAAAGCGGTGTTCTTTCGGTGTTCTTTTCTGTGATGCTTGCAGGCGAGGTTGAAAAGAGTTGTCAGTAGGATTCTTCGTTTCCTTTGCAGTATCCAAAGCTCCGTATTACCGTGGATCTTCTCCTCTGATCTGGAAAGCTTCACAGGCCAAAAGAGAATTGAGATGAAGAAGGAAATAGAGAATGCTGACCAATATTGCCAAGTACCACCCGTAAGTTTTGTGAAAGAATCCGGTGCATTTCTGTAGTGGTAGAAAGTTCATAAAATCATCGTCGTGCACTTGAAGGCAAGCAATGCTGTAAAAATGAAGAATGCAAGGCCCTGCTTAAGGACAATCTTCAGGCTGCTTCTAGATCAACAGCTTATTTGCTTCTTCCACAACCTCATCTCCGCTTGCTTAGAAGTTGTGAAGGTCGGAAGCACACTCCGTCTTTTTCATCCCCTCTGTGTATCTTTTCCCTGACAGCAACTTCTGTCTTGGCTCTTCACATCCAGCCAGAGCAGTTGCTTTGCCTCCGCAACCTGCAGGCTGACCTCTCGTGTGTACCTGTGCTGGACTGAGGGTAATGCTTGTAACGCACACAGATGCTGCATTCACTGTGACTTTTAGAAAAGAGAGCAAGAAGCTAACCTGCACAGCAGACTCTTAGGTTTCTGTATCTCTCTCTCTCTCTCTCTCTCTCTCTCTCTCTCTATCTGCATATATATTTCAGTACTTATTTACTTCTTTAAAGATACCTTAAATAGAATAGATACTTTAAGAAAGCTTACTTGTTCTTCCCCTTTCCTTGTTTTTAACGTTTGCTTTTCTAACCAATCCTTAATGTTACAACATTGGATTGATGCAGTACTCAGTCCTTAGAAGTTCTCAAAGCACATCAGTGATTTCTCTATTTCTCAACCTTTCCATCTTCATTGAGATCTCTCATCTGAATTTAGGTACGAGGTGAAGAAGAACACTGCAAGCAGCTGAAGCCGTATCAGACACATGCTTCTGCTAGGAAGTCATTCCGAGTGATTCCACGGTGTACTTTAGACAGGTTTGCTCTGGTCCTCTGGACTCAGCATCCCCAAGGGATATTTCAAAGCTCTCGGAAGGACCCGTCATTATCTCTGACACTGCAGCCTCCAGTAGGAAGGGGTAGATATTCCTTGCCCTTGTGCAAAGGAACTACTCAGTTAGCTGTTTCTAACCCAAATCTCGTTGTTGTCTTCTATTGACAGACACCACCCGGCTAGCCAAGCTAAACCACTGAAAATGGAAGGAGTGGGACATCTTGCAAAGCCTGCTGCTGCTTCTAAGCAGAAGTGCGCTGTAGGTGGGGACACAGCAAGAGGAAACGTCCAGGCCACGGTGGAACTGCAAGGCACCTGTCTGAGCCACACAACGAAGTCAGCGATTCCCAGTTGGAGACTGTTGCTCGACCAGTGACACAGCAGCTGGAGCGCTTCTGGTTGCTGCTGATGGGTTCCCGTGAATCAGCCAGGGATAGGAGCTATGAGAACGACTGAAGCGATTTGAAGTTACCCGAAAGAAAGAAGAGAGGAGAGAAGAAGACAAGAGGGGAGGGAAGGGGAGGGAATAAAAAGAAGGGAGGGGAGGGGAGGGGAGGGCAGGGGGAGGGTAGGATAGGATAGGATAGGATAGGATAGGATAGGATAGGATAGGATAGGATAGGATAGGATAGGATAGGATAGGATAGGATAGGGTAGGGTAGGGTAGGGTAGGGTAGGGTAGGGTAGGATAGGATAGGATAGGATAGGGTAGGGTAGGGTAGGGTAGGGTAGGGTAGGGTAGGGTAGGGTAGGGTAGGGTAGGATAGGATAGGATAGGGTAGGGTAGGGTAGGGTAGGGTAGGGTAGGGTAGGGTAGGGTAGGGTAGGGTAGGGTAGGGTAGGATAGGATAGGATAGGGTAGGGTAGGGTAGGGTAGGGTAGGGTAGGGTAGGGTAGGGTAGGGTAGGGTAGGGTAGGATAGGATAGGATAGGGTAGGGTAGGGTAGGGTAGGGTAGGGTAGGGTAGGGTAGGGTAGGGTAGGGTAGGGTAGGATAGGGTAGGATAGGATAGGGTAGGGTAGGGTAGGGTAGGGTAGGGTAGGGTAGGGTAGGGTAGGGTAGGATAGGATAGGATAGGATAGGATAGGGTAGGGTAGGGTAGGGTAGGGTAGGGTAGGGTAGGGTAGGGTAGGGTAGGGTAGCATAGCGTAGTGTAGCGTGTTAGAGGGGAGGGGAGCATAGGAGAGTATAGGGTAGTGTAGGGGATCAGAGTTTAGGGGAGTGTAGGGTAGGATAGGGGAGGGGAGTGTAGGAGAGTGTAGGGGAGGGGGGAAAAGGGTAATGTAGGGTAGTGTAGCGAACGGGAGTTTAGGGTAGGATAGGGGAGGGAAGTGTAGGAGTGTGTAGGGTAGTATAGGGGAGGGGAGTGTAGCAGAGTATAGGGACAGGGAGCATAGGGGAGGGGGTGTAGGGGAGGGGAGGAGACGGGAGGGGAGGGGAGAGGATGGGGGGGAGGGGAGGGGAGGCAAAAGTGGGGAGAGGAGGCAAAAGAGGGGAGGGGAGGGGAGGGGAGGGGAGGGGAGGGGAGGGGAGGGGAGGGGAGGGGAGGGGAGGGGAGGGGAGGGGAGGGGAGGGGAGGGGAGGGGAGGGGAGGGGAGGGGAGTGCTACCATAAATAAAATTGCCAAATACATGACATTTTGGATCTGGAGCCAAATCTTTGTGTACATGTCCTCTCCGTAGCCCCACGTGCTGACCACCCACCCGAATCTATCATACTGTTGGTCAGAAAGAACAGGGAGCATAGGGGAGGGCAGGGGAGTGGAGGGAAGGGAAAAGAGGGGATGGGAGGGGTGGGGAGCGCTCCCATCAATAAAATTGCCAAATACGATGAAGGAGCAGCAGAGCCTGCAACCTCCAGTCCCCAACATCCTCCAACCACCCCCCACTGCTCCGTGGGAAATAGATAGAAGAATCAAGACTGAGGTTTAGCCTGGGATGGAGGTAGTGTGGCGAGGTGGTTTTCTGTTTGGTTGGTTGGTTGGTTGGTTGGTTGGTTGGTTTTAAAGTTTTTAAATTCTCACTGTCCTACTTTGTGATCAGTTGGCAATAAATTCAATTACTCTTCCCCAAGCCAAGTCTGTTTTGTCCATGAAGCCATCTTCCAGTCCTGAAATAAGAAAGGAAACAGACCTGCAAGCAACTGTTACACAAGTGCAGGAAGAGTGACAAAGGAGGGTTTTGAGGCATGAAGTTCCTGCAAGGATGCTCTGCTCTTTCCTCACTTCAGTATGAAAAGCACGGCACTAGTGGGTGGTCTGTGGTGGTAGTTGTTTTTTTGTTGTTTGTTTGTTTGTTTGTTGTTTTGTCAGCTCCACCCCACAGTATTTTGCTTGTTCTACTTGTTTTGGTGTGCCCCCATTCCCTCCCTCAAGGTAAAACATCCCTAGGGGCCATAACTTGCTGTTAGCAAACAAGATCTTGCAAAAGAGTGAAGTTAACATGGCACCACCTGCACTGGTGTATAAATAGTTCAAATATTTTCCCTCACTTTCCTGTAACTTTCCTGTAAATTGCTGGTCAGGAGATAACAAGTGGAGAAATTTAGGATAAGAGAGAGAAAGTTGTGTTTCCTATTGCCCTGGAGTTTCTGTTGGTCTGGCCACGGAAATGGAGTACTCAAAATCCTCAGGACACTCAGTTTATACCAGATTTATCCTAAAACTGCAGTATTTCTAGGCCCTTGGGATTCTTATCAATTAAAACATACTTTTTCACGCACAGAAGATGCAAAAAAGTGCGTCTACTGCAGTATGCAGACAGAGCCAGTCCTGTCTCTTGATTCCTTCTGCCTTCTGCCTGAAGAGCAGCAGACAATCGAGTTCTTGTCTTCAGTAGCTACGGCCTTAACCAACTGTGCAGTCTGTCCATTCATACACAGAGGAGGAAAAATAGCGTGGAATAACTCCTCTCCTTTGTGCTAACAGAGGAGGGTACAGCTTCCTCACTCCAACCCCACCGAGGCAAACCAGTCAGCAGTGCACGCCAGAGCCTCTGTCTCTTCCCCGTCTCATGATGTGCAGCTGGATCACTCTCCCTTCTATCCCCAGGATCGCTTTCAGCACAGTCACAGAAGGGTCAGACTCACAGCTTTAGGAGCCATCAGAAGAGGCTTTCACTCTTCTGCCACCACACCCCCTATACACATGCAATTTCACACATGCAAAGAGACACCATGGATTGGGGAGTTGCACAGAGAGGAGACCACACCCGTTTGCCTGCCTGCAGTTTGACACCAGTAGGGAGGTAATTCCCGTCAGGAGTTTCCATAGAGATGACAGAATATGGCCCTAGGGTCCTGCTGCTTCTTTCAGCCCTAATTCTTCAAATCCATAGGAACGGAAGAAACCTTCCCAGCCAAGTGCTGCATATCTTGAAGGTTGGAGAACCCACAGCCTTCTGCTTCATTTCATTTTAAAGATCAATCCCAATGTCACTCCCATAGAAGTAGTGGAAGCCATCTGGCTGGCTTGGCTTTCTCTCCAAAGAAGACCAAATGAGAGTTGGTCACGGGTGAGGATGAGCCCTGACAGTTCCTGCATTTTGGTTCTCCTGCAGCCCACAAAGCTCTCACTGCCTTGCCTGAATTTCAACCCCTTTGGAACCAAATCTACAGATTATCTCTGTAAATCCAAAACAGCACTTATTCACCATGTGAACAACAAATGCCTGGGATGGTTAACAGCACTTAGGTGCAAAAAAGAGCCCCCGCAGGAGCAGGCCCCGGGCCGCAGCTGCAGCCATGGAGAGGAGCCCACGGGGAGCAGGGGCAGAGAGGGACCTTGGAGGAGGGAACTGTATCCTCTTTTTTCATCGGTGCTGAGATTGACGATCAGGATTTCGTGGTAGGAATTTGTTTAGATGAACCAATTTACCTCCATATGGGTTTTGTATGTTTGTTTCACCTTGTCTTGCAGGACCATCTTGGCTGGGTCTGCAGTGTTGTGCAAAAGTGAAGTTTTTCACAATAAAGAGCAGCTTTTTTTTCGGGGAAAAGGCTGAGGTGGCCTTCATCAGAGTCTTGTGACCTGAAAATGCAGAAAATGGGTGCATGGCTGGCTGGATGGGTGGGTGGGAGTTGGGAATTCAGCCTTGGGATCAGAACTGGGACGTTGTTGGGATAGGAAATGATCAGTGGGATGGGAAGTGATGATGGGGATAGGAACTCATTGGGATGGGAAAAATGGGTTTTATTTTTATTGCATTCAATCCACTTTCTTGACTGTGTTGTACAGTATGGCGTTGTTTTATTACTATAAAATTATGATGATTATTATTTAATCTTATTAATTAAACAATTTTTATACGTTATTATATTATAAATTATAAATATTAATATTTATTATATTGTTTTTATTCCTTTTCTACCCTATTAAACTCTCTTTATCCCAGTGCACTGCTTTGGACTTTAGTTTTCCTTCCGAGTCGTTGTGGATTCACTCCGGATGGGGGGACATTAGTGAACGCCTGTGTGCTTCAGATCCAAGGTCACCTTTGCCCTCAACTCAAGATACATGTTTGCATCTATTGTCGTGAAACAATGTTAACAACATCAACAAAAAAGTTCCCTACTTGCTAGCAGCATCCCTACCTTTGCTGGGGTCTGCTCTGTGCATTTTGAAGACCGTTCCATGCTATTCAGCCCCTTCAGGAGGAAATGGATGGTTCTAGGAAAATGCGTCTTGACCTGATGCAAAGCTGTGACTCAGCACCCTGCAGCCCCCGCAACCCCTGGCATTTTACCTGCAGCCCCTCCAACAACTCTGATGTTCCCTGCATCGACTTCAATCACTGCGCTGGGACCTGAGGCCCCTCAAACCCGTGTCACTCGCCCTGCAGCCCCTCCAGCCCCTGGCATGTTCCCTGCAGCACCTCGAGCCCCTGGCATGTTCCCTGCAGCCACTCCAAGCCTGGCACAGGCCCTACAGCTGGCTGCGGGGACTATCCAGAAATCTGCTCCAGAAATACAGTGATGGCAAGGAGCCCTCCACTTCATGCTTCCTTTTTTTTCTAGCTGGAAGCATTCAGAGTTGTCAACGGAATTGGTTTGGAGGAGTAGGAAAGACAGAATTGCTGGGTTTCTGCTTTCTCCCAGAAACTATCAGACCACAACATGACAGTTGTCTTTCTTTTACGTTCTTTTACACCTGGATCTTTCTCACTTTTATGAGTGTGGGGTATTCCTTCTTTCTCCCTTTACCTTCCTCCCTCCCTCCATTCCTTCCTTCCTTCCTTCCTTCCTTCCTTCCTTCCTTCCTTCCTTCCTTCCTTCCTTCCTTCCTTCCTTCCTTCCTTCCTTCCTTCCTTCCTTCCTTCCTTCCTTCCTTCCTTCCTTCCCTCCTTTCGTTCTGTCTGTCTGTCTGTCTGTCTCTCTTTCTCTCTTTCTGTCCAGCACTGATTTTATGGCTACGTGTGCATATCCACAGTGTACAGTTTTTCTCCGTTCCGTTTCTTCCCTGAGTCTTGCCCCTCTTCCCTGCAACTGAACAGCATTTGCCTTGATCAAGGAAGTGGCAACATGCGGCTTACACAGTAAACTGCTGAAATTACAGCTATAACCATGGAGCACAGCTGCCGATCAACACAAGACCACCAATCGCTCACATTTCTAAACTGCTCGTCACAATTCTTCCGTATGTAGGCTGTGATGCTGCTCATTTCTTAAGCACCCATCCATTTCTTCTCTTCCCAGACCATCAAGGTGTCCTGGTCAAACCACCTCCCTTCCTCTTGCCCCATCTGGCTCTCCCACCTTCCTTTTCCCTCAAGGCTCAACTTTTTTTTTTTTTTTTTTTCCAGCATAGCTGCTCCATAGAAGCTGCTGCTGCCCACCTCCGAGTTGACTAGGGCTGAACTACTGAAAAAGAAAAGAAAATCTATAAATAAGAGTGAGAGATGGTGAATACCCAACCATCTCTTAAAAGCAGGATTTTAAGAGAATAAGTAATTGATAAATGGAGTTAAGATCGGAGGGAAAAAAGTCCACTGTTGCAATCAATAGAGTTAAGAAGTTTTTCAAGTACATTAGGAACAAAAATTAGAGGAATGACACAGATCTGATACGGGATGGGTATTGCTTCAGTGAGAAATGATGGAAAAAAACACAACACAACACATGTGTATGTGTTGTTGGGTATTTGTAAAAAAAAAAAAAGAAAAAAAAACAGGTTAATGAAAACTGCATGCTCAATTAGATGATTTTTTTGTTGTCATTGGTATGGAATTGTGGGCTTTACAACACAATATGTGTTATATATATATATTATATATGTTTTATATATGTTTTATATATGTTTTAATAAAATAAGGAAATGATATTTTTTTTCTACGTTTGTGGTTTCCAAACTGTAGTTAATAAACATTAAACAAGATGCAATAGGATCTCGTTAACTCTTTTGTTTGAAAAAACAGTGGCCCTGATCGAGAGGTGCAAGTTAGAGGAGACAATATTCAGTATTTCTCTATGTTGTCATTTATTGGTGAAGATGAAAGTCTGCAGTTCATGTTCATTAC
Organism: Anas platyrhynchos; assembly: GCF_047663525.1. NCBI lineage: Eukaryota > Metazoa > Chordata > Aves > Anseriformes > Anatidae > Anas > Anas platyrhynchos. Next base: position 7,761,472 of record NC_092609.1, on the reverse strand, counting down.
ACTAGCATGACAACATGCATGACCACAAGGGGGACTGTCTGATAGTGAAAAGGAACTTCAGCATGGATTAAAAATGTTTGCCTTTCTTTATTCTGAACTGTTTTTCTTATGGCTGCTAGAGAGAGATTCTCTGCCTTAGAAATAAAACTGCCCAGGCTGTTCTGATAAACCTGTAGGGTTAAGGCACTTCTACCAAAACAGATTTCAAAAGGCAAGAAGTCAAAAAGCAACAATTCAGTAATCTGTGTACGCTTCTATATTAAGTTTTAAGATAACCTGGTTTATATTTAGTTCACACAAATTAACCAAACAAAACAGCATACAACCTAAGAAAAGCTTAAGAAATTTATTAGATGCACAGATAAAGTGCTGTAACAGAGAAACTTGTGTAAATCTATTCTAAAATAAATAAGGTACAGTTAAACCACCTTTGACTCGTTTTAACTCGGAAAGAAATAACCTAAGTTTTAATCATTTGAATTTTAAGGTCAAGGTGAAATCTACCATAACTATAACAGTGGTTGTGATCTGTATCAACTATTTGAGGCTCCTGTTCCTCTTGAGGTCTCCCAGAAACAGGAAGGCTATTGCAAAATGTATCCATTAGACATAGTTCCTTTTACAGAAACATTTTTGTAATAAAGTCTGGTTGCTCAAATACATGTTAAAATATTTAACAAGGAAACAATTTTCTCCTGATCCAGTCAATCTTTTAAACAAGACAATGTATTTTTCATATGACGCAGCCCACAGGAGGGAACAGAAGTAAACATCCTCCTGAACTGAAGACAGTTTTGCTTGAAGAACTAAACTATTGCATTATTAGATGAGAGCAAGAAATATCCATTTGGGTTATCCCTTTCTCCAAACATGGTGCCCAGTGATACATGTATTTTTGCCTTAATCTCAAAGGCCCTTTTGTCTCCACGTAAGGTACGTTAAAAAGAGATTCCCTTTAAGCATCTTATCACAAGATCTCTTACTGCCTTTCCATCCGGGGAAGCTTGTGTGTTAAACTGCCCTTGGAGTTTTGGATGCTACTAGATTTCTGTGCTCTGTTATCCATAATTTCAGGCACTTCGGGGCTAACATGGCTGTTTAAGTCAATGCAATAATATTACCAATATATTCAACACTCAGAAGAGTCACCACAGTTTCCTTCACACACTCAGGATTTCAAATTCTTCTTCCAATTCAAATAGCTTGTCAGTAGATTCAATGAGTTCTGTAAAAAAAGATAAAGAAAAAAATGCTTCTAAAGACATGCCTGATTTTGTTCACTTAAAAAAAAAACTTTGAAAGACGCATTCCAGAAAAGTACTTTGGAAGAGTGAAAAAAAAAATCTGTGCTAGCAATTGTATGGCTTGTTTGGATACATGCCTGCTATATATTGCTTGACACTCACAAAGGATAGTTATTCTACCTGTGATTATTCTTTTATTTGCTAACGAGGAACATAACATTGCACAATTAGGCTTTTAATCGGTGCCTTACCTGCTCCTGTGGTTGTCACTTCTGGTTTTGTTGGAGGTATGAAAGGAGGCCAGTGTGGCGGGTGCTTCTGGACCAGCTCAAACATCCGTAGACTCTGCTGCTTTAGAATCTCCTGAGGACAGAATGCTTTCATTTTAAAAGCTGGCTCGGGAGACGCTTCAAACACAAAACGTGTCTGCTTAATTGAAAGTGTTTTTTAATTACGCGTGTCCATCAGGAAAAAAAAGTCTTTATACAGACATACTGTGAAATCCAAGCACCATGGTCTCTGTAATACATCCCTAGTTAAAACACATCTGGAAGACAGATCTCTTGAACTGTACTACAAATTATCAGTCTTATCATCTTTTGATATCAGCTTTGATATCTGCAAACCTGTAATTTTGTTTACAGGTAGCAAGCACACTAGGAATGTACAATATTTTCTGCTTTTTAAAAGAAAGTTGCTTGCATAGAACTCTCCTCAAGTTTTCTGTTGATCAATAGCACAAAAGACAGATCTATCAGCTCCTCCAAAGGGGAAAAAAAAAAAAAAAAAACGCATCAGATTTTGAAGGACAGGTTTTGGTCAGGAAAAAAGGTGTTCCTGAAGCCAAACGCTATTCCTCTTCAAAGAGAAGTTACCTTCTGTCCTGTATTTCAGTTATTTACAAACTGTTTTCCTTAGATGATTTTTTTTTTTTTTAAATAAATGCCCTTAGAGGTTGATGGTACTTTACATTCAGACGTCTGGTGCTTAGCTTAACAGCTGCATGCAGAAACATCCTCAAGTCTGTTTCCTGTGGCAGCCAGCACCTTCTGTTCTCCCTAGATCAGCAGGAGCTAGAGGCCTGCAGCACTTACAGAATCAGATCTTTAAGATAGCAGGGACTAACAGTCATAATTAGAACACGCAATCTATTATGTCAAACAATAAAAAAGGATCAGGAAGCAAATCATTGATACATCACTACAATATGGCAGTTAAACCTTAGTCATTTAGTGAGAATTAGAAGTTAAAAGCAAGTGTCACCCAGTAACACCTTCAAGTGTGGATGTTTACACCCATTTTCCAACTGGCAGGGTTTGTGGCTGGTAAAGTGCTGAACAATTTCCAATTAGCAATTCAGTAGTATTGCCTTACCCTGATGCTTTAATGCATTCTTCTCCATGGCTCATACAATTTGTATACAAAGGAAAATGCAAAGGAAAATTTTACAAAAAACAGACAATAAAAACCAGACTTTATAAAGAACAAATCGAGATGCTAAGTTCCCACTCTTACCTTTTGTACAAGACTACACCGGTTATCAAAATCACATTCTTCTTTGCAAAAGAAGCCCTTAGGGGAAAAAACAAACACACAGAGTTTTACCTTTGCAGATGGTAGGTATGTGGTACCAGCAGGTAAGGCGGTTTGACCTCTGATACAGTAATGCCCTGTACGATCAGTAGATATAAGACTCCAAATATGTGGCAGCTCTAGGGAGAGAACCCACGGGGAGAACAAGGCCCTGCAAACCCCTAACGAAATAGTCAAGCAAAAAATAGCAGCAGCTCCTGTGTGCTCCTCCATGGAGCGCCACCCAGTTCCTACAGTCCAGGTATCAGCAGAAGCTGAAAACTTGTAGATGATGGACCACCTAAGGAACATTTCCATTCTGGTATCTATACTGAAAATATTTGCTCTTCATTATGATTTTGTCTGTCTCGTTGCATCATGCCACATTTTGCACAGTTACGTAGTTAAGTATTAAAACAAAACAAAACAAAACAAAAAAACTTTCTCAAAAGCAGCAGTATTAAAAAGCAGGTATGTGAATGAATGACAGATACCGGTATCTTTACAGATTGTTTAAAGCTTTAGAAACACATCCCACTGGTGACAACTGCCAATCACCCAATCACAGGATACTGGCATGGGATCAGATCCAATTTTTTCAAATACCACAGTACCCCCATGACATTTTGGGTGAATTACAAATAATACATTTGTATTTGTAATTTGGGGTGAAATACAATAATTCCACTTAAACATTTTCAACTTATGATAGAAAGTAAGTTTAAGTAACTTGTCTAGAGGTGACCAAACATAAAGTAGTGATAGAATAAAACACATAAACCTGTTTCAGTTCCTTGCTCTGACCATTATAATGCCTCTTGAAAGAAGTAAAAGCTGCTCAGTAAAGAAAACAAAGCGAGCTCCTACAGTACAGACAGCTCCCCACTTGCCCTAAGATTCTCCATGTAGTTATGTACAAACTACTATGTGTTGATCACAGAAGACAGCTTTGTGATCTTGGTTCTGTTCAAGGAGATGCATTGCTGCCCTTACCAATGTAGAGAGACATTACTTTGAGATAAAGTACATGCATTCAAGATTTCCTGACACTTACTAAAGCTACTGAAGGGTCCAAATTCATGATCTTCATTCTATGTGGGGCTTCCTGGCAGTGGAAACTCTCATCGTCAACCGTGCCATTTTCTTCTGAATCTACAAAGCTTTGAGTGGTGTGAGGGTCCAGATAGATCAGCTCATTGCCTGGATGGGTAAAAGCCGTATGTTAAAAATAAGCAAGTGACATTAATAAGCACTTGGTCCAGAACTGTAAAATAGAAATTAGATTGCCATCGCAGTCAGTATAATCTAGACTTTCCAGCTAGGGATTCTTTAAGAGAATCGGAAGGTTTAGACACAGCGTTTCCCACAGGGTATTTAGTATAACTTCCTATTGTCACCTATTACTGTAATTTTTTGGTTGGTTATGTTCTATCTTTGTCACATACTTTTATTTTTCCATGTGAGATCCAGTACTTTTTTTTTTTTTTTTTTTAAATCTCAAGTGTTGTAAACACTAACATTTGACAGATTAAAAGGTACAGGATGTTCACAGATGCAATCTGTAATCCCATTAGGCATTCATTCAGAAATTGGAACAAAAAAGCCTAACTAAAACAGGTTAGGTTTTACAAAAGGACAAAATAGGGTTGCAAAATTTTGGCCCAAAGTGGGGTGAAATCTGAAGGAATGCATTTTAAATTAATTAGAGCAATACTTAATAACAGAAGGTATGCAAAAGGTGAAAAAGATACTGCTATCAGAAACAGTTTTGAAATACAAGAAAATAAAAGTGACATTTGACCAATACACTTGTCAAATGCTATCAGCTATTCTCAGTATGTTGCTCTTGTTGATGTCATCACTTATTTTTACACCTAGCTTTGCTGTTACCTTTCTGCTCCTGTTAAGGATCATCTCATACTGTTTCTAAACTCTTTTAGATATGCTTCTTCATTTATTTTATTCTATTCTCATCTTTCTTTACTTCTAGAGGTTCACGCTTAGACCCCTTACTATTTCCCCTTCAAAAAATGTTCTCTTTTGATCATCTGCACATTTGGAATAAGTTTCTTTTTTCCTTACCTAAAAATCCTATGAAATAATAGGCATTATTTGGTTTCCCTCCTAATGCTCCCAAAGACTGTGGCATCTTAAAGCATTCCTAGGAGTTCAAAAGGAATAAAGGAAATTGTAATTCATTTCTTTACTGACATCACACATACCCAAACTTATTTGACAGTAACGAGCAATGAATTGAAAGAAAACCTTACTTTAAATGCATCAATATATACGGGATTTATGTGATTTATCCCTAGTCGTAGAGGTATAATAAGCAAGAGGGCTTTCCAGCCTGTGCAGAGTCCTCCTGCCTTCTTGCTTCGGCCAAGAGCACTTCTGTGCAAATGTGCACTGCTGTGGGACGCGCTGCTGCTCTGAGGAGGGCACCAGCACATTTTTTCTGCGGGAATAAAACTAGAAATCAGTCAACGCACAGAGGAACACAAAGCAGATCTTCCTCTCAGTAGTGAATTAAGCTAGTTTGCCAGGGATCTTTATAGGGCACCCAAGACAAAACGAGCCGGGCATGGCAATTACAGCTATTTAGTAGAAGTAATTCTAGCAGACAGTATGTGCTGGCACGTCCAAGTGAGACGTTAGATCAATGATTGGGGGATGACAATTTAAGACTGCAGTGACATGTCCTATTAATGTTATTAATAGTGTCAAGCTTTGCCTATAAAACGCCAGAGAAATGAAATGGCAGCAATGATGACAGTAGAAATTCTTCAAGGAGCTCTTCACATCCAGTGATGTGAGCACGAAGTTGGCATCAGGGATCAAAAAAACACAACTGAGTTTGTATGTCCTTCTTCCCTCTTCTTACCCTTGCAAGACAAACCCATGGCCCCCCAAGTATTTGTTCATGTTTAGATACATGCTGGCAAATGGAGTCAAATCAGAAACTGTTACCAGAAAACTGATGAGGTGTCACTTCCTGATGTCTTCAATGACCACCGTATTGTCCATAGATACATAAACTGCTAATGAATTCCATTCATCAAATAAAGCAAGCTTCCTAGAAAACATTAAGGTACTAATTAATATAAACTAGTTGGATCAAAAAGGTAGCTTTACACTCAGAACCATTTATTTATTTTTTTTTCTTAAGAAAAAACATCCTTTCTGCATTTTTTAAAGTCTCCATGTAAGAAAAAGAAAACTTTAAACATTAAATGTTTAATATCTTTAGAAAAATAGGTACTGAGTGGTACCAGGAAAAACATATGCGCTGCACCATGTGCAAACTCTTTTGTCTTACTGCTAAGTGCAGTGACAGTAACAGTTCAACTACATCAAGTTTATTACTTTTTATTGCACTCGACAGTCTCTGCAATGGGTTCTTGCCCAATTGTGTCTTTTCTCATTTGGAAAAGAAAAAAATTCCTATGCCAGTTTTGCAGATTACTTTTTGCTTAAGAAATTCCACTGAATTCAGTGGAATTACTTCTGCCTGAGCCTGCGTGCACAGCAGAAATGGGGCGTTAAAAGCTAAATCAGCTAAGGGTTTGGGGCACCAAAACTTCAGTGGGAGACAGCAGCACACAGTTTTATGTCCACTTCTGCAAAATCCAAACCTTTGGGGAAGGGAGCTTGTCCTGGTTTCAGTTAGAACAGAATTAATTTTCTTCCTAGTAGCTGGTGGAATGCTGTGTTTTGGCTTAGGATGAGAAGAGTGCTGATAACACCCCGATGCTTTAATTGTTGCAGAGCAGTGCTTATACTAAGCCAAGGACATCTCAGCCTTTTGCTCTGCCCTGCCAACGGGCAGGCTGGGGGTGCAGTAAGAGCTGGGAGGGGACAGACCCGGGACAGGTGACCCAAACTAGCCAAAGGGGTATTCCATACCATCTGACGTCATGCTAAACAATATATAGGGGTGGCTAGCCGGGGGGACGGGGCCGGACTGCTCGGAGTTAGGCTGGGCATCGGTCAGCGAGTGGTGAGCAATTGCATTGTGCATCACTTGTTTGTACATATTATTATTATTTCCCTATTATCACCATGTTATTATTATTGTTATTATTATTAGTATTATTTTGTTATTATTATTTTCCTGTCTTATTAAACTGTCTTTATCTCAACTGACGGGCTTCACTTTCCATTTCTCTCCCCCGTCCCAGAGAGGGAGGGGGGAGGGTGAGCGAACAGCTGCGTGGTGTTTGGCTGCCGGCCGGGTTAAACCACGACAGAGCTACACTCTTAAGCTGCACTGGCAGAATTAGCTGTTTCAAATAAGCCAGAAAGAAATGGGGGTGAGCGTTTCACCATGAAAAACTTGGCCATGAAAGATCTGGAGTCCAGGGCATGCTTCAGCTCCCCTCCCTCTTCAGATCATGTGCCTGTTCCAGGGTGTCAAAGACTTGCTGCTGAGCTCGCAGGACCTGTAGCCTAGCCCCTGCCTGAGGTAAGACACCTCCACGTACCCCTGGAGAACTGAGCAGCCTCAGTTCCTTTCAGTGTGGCTCCCAGACTATGAGGAGCTGCCCATCTTTATCCAGTAGCCTTGCTGGCAGAACTGCTGCTCAGAAAGGGAGGAATTGCAGCTCAGTTCCCTCCTCAGCCGAGATGGCTTCTCTCTGATGTTTCACACCACCACTCCGACCTACACGGTGGCACTCTCGACCTGCCAGAGCTGTGCCACTGTGCAGAAAGGAATATACATCTGTGGTGTGACTGGTGAGGGCATGCAGACGGCATAGCAGGAGACTTTCCTGCAGTTTCTTCTCCTCAGGCTCTTCCTTTATTAAAATTTAGAGGTCACCCATTCCCAACTCAGTACCTGCACACCGAGCTGTGGCATGACATTCCATGCTGCACTTGTAAATAGATGGCAAGTACATTCCTGACTGTGGGACAGGGGGAGATGCAGCCTTCAAAACTCTGCCTGGGCCTTCTCTTGGCTGCCCCAGGGGAGTACGTTCTGAATGAGACTGGTATGATCTCACTTACTTTAGTACTTGAGCAACTGTATTTGGTCCAAACCATTCTCCAATTGACTTCCCCTCTCCAACACCCACCTGTGCTGTTTTCACAGTGAAAAAAAGACACACGGACACAAAATCAAAGAAAAATGAGACCATAAAGAATGTGGGAACAATATACAGTAAATACCGTGACTGTCAAACATTCTAGAGTAACTGCAATCTGTATTTAGCAATAACAATTATTTTCTCAATCTATGCTCTTTTCAAAACTTAGGGAGTGCCAGTTTCTTTAATAAACAAAAGGCTTCTAAACTATAACGAGAATTACAAGTTAGCAAATGTTAGTGCCCTTTATTACAAATTACAGCAATAAGCTACAAGACTGTCTATTCTAACATTACTGACTCTGGTACCCAAGGCTTACAGAGTTTATCAAGAGCTACATTCTAGTACATGGCTTTATTTAGGTCTCAGGGAATGTTTCTGTACTACTAGTCTTTGCGCCCATCTGCATACCTTTTTATTTTTGTATAAGCATACACCTTGTCTTCACATCCACTTTTTAAAATTATGAATTAACATACTGCAAATTAGTGATTCAACACAGTAGAAATTTCAGTGGAAAAAACCTGAAAGTTTATGTTTGTTCTTACCCATCTGGTGGATTGAATAACAGCAAGCCTTCCTGTCAAGAAAGCATCGTAGGATTCTGTGATATTCTTCTGGTTGTTTTTTGTGTTTTTCCCATTGCCAATCTGAAAGGAAAAATTGATATAGAATAAAAAATGGTGACGTTTTCATTACACTGATCAAATGTCTAGACAGCAGAAAGCTTTATAATGAGATGTTAAAAGACATTTCAATTCATCTCGAATATTTACATTTTGTGTAGAGCTCCTAGAATTCCAAGCTTGTTATTTATCATCAAGCTGCCCTTTATCATCATAGGCTAGATTGTAAAAACAGGGAAAATAAAACAAAACAAAAACATCAACTGCAAACATATTCTGACGGATCATGCTGCGTGTTGATAGCCATTCCAGTATCTCTGAGCTTCCAAGATTATTTAAAAGTACAGGCTGTGTTTAGACCTTGTTGGATTTCTAAGCACCCATTAAATAACAACATAAGATCCATACAGAAAGTCCAAACACTCCACTGGCAGCACCCTGGGATGTGACATGCATGCTTAAGAGCTTGCACCAGGGGGGTTTGGACCTCGTGCTGCTGACAAGTGAGGAGTGAAGAGAAGGGTAAGAGCACTGTCCCACGGTGGCAGGTTTTCCCTTGGCCTCAACTTGGGTGTTCCACTAAAAGGTTTATAAAATAATGGCGACAGGATTCCCCATTTGTTCTCCTTCTATGCCTATTTCTCTGCTTCAGGCTGGGATGATTTCACCCAGCTGAATATGAATTGATTCATTAGGAACTGTTACCAGGGCATCAAAGAAAGTCTCACTAATAAATTCAGGGTTTGTGCTTTTAATGGAGTACTTACGAAGAAGCGTCTGCAGACAATACCGAAGTTCCCTCAGGACCAGCACTCACCTCTCCCTAAGTGTCTGCAGATCAGTGCTTGGGCCAGCATCATCTGCCCGCATCGCAGCATACATCCCCAGCCAGCATCCGACGAAGGACCCGTGCCTCCTGTTAGGAAAGTTCAGCACAATCAGTGCAGGCTTTCAACTGGGTGCAGCACCACAGAGGACATTTCAGAGTGCTAGAAAACAGATAGGGCTGCTGAAGCCTCCATGAACTGTCCTACAGATAAAAGGCACAGAGCAAGACTTTGGTTCCATGCTGTTGGTCTAATTCTAATCTCTGCATTGCACAAATAAAAAAAATTCATTTATTCCTTGTGGAGCTGACTTACTCTTTTCATTCTTCAAGCAGCATTCACAAACCATTTACTGCATGCTATACAACATGATCACCTGTTTACATACAGACATAAATAAACACTGATTTTAATAATCTTCATGTTTGCATAAACAGTTAAAATGATGCTCAAAATGCGCTAATACTCTAGAAATATTTTCCCAGCCTACGATGCCATCACTTATCTTGCTATTTAATTTAGAACAATGCAGCAAATCTGCAGTATACTCACCACTAGGCAAAAACTTTCTTCTATACGTAAACCACACGTAAACCACAGTAAACCACACGTGAACACACCTTGGCTTATTGTCTGACTTTGGCTTATGGTGCGTCTGTTGCTGTGTCCAGCACAGTGCAGCCCCTAAATTGCTACCAAAACCTTGCCACAAACCTCAATCCCCCTGTTAAAAGAGACCCTCTTGTTTGTTGCCCTTCTTTCGACACTCTCTAACAGGTTTATGTCTTTTTCTTATACTGCGGAGCCCAAAACTGCACTCAGTACTCAGTACATGGAATACCAACAGAGACTGCCTGGCATTTTCTCTTCTCTGCAGAAGCTCTGTTGCTAACACTGTCCAGAAATCACCACTGTCACAGACAGTAGTAGCATTCCCTCCTCCCACAGTTTGTTCTTCCCCCCAAGACTTAGACACCACCCAGAAAAAGAAGAATAATAATACTAATAAAATAAAATAAAATAAAATAAAATAAAATAAAATAAAATAAAATAAAATAAAATAAAATAGTCAAAAGCCATCAGGAAGGCAGTGGTGCAGACTGTGGAGAGCCTGGGTTCAAATCCTTCTTCTGTGAGGCTCTGAACCTATATCCCACCACAATCTCTCTGCTAATGTATGGCAGGGAAAGGAGGAAGAAAGAACATATCTCCTGCACTTTCCATTTATTGTTGAATGACAATTCTGTAGCGTTATAAAGCCTCAATCAGTGAGATACAGGGTTCTTCTCACATTGTCTCACTGTGCCCTAAGCGGAACAGCTCTCATTTAATAGATGCTTCACCACAAAATCATGAGTCATCTGCAGTTTTGAACTTTTCTGGGATCAAGTCCCTTCAGATGGTTGAGGAATCTGCTCCAGCACCTATGTAAACTGGTGCTCTACTAAGCTAGTGAGTGAACAAGAGAGAAATCCTCTGCTAGATGACTTGACAAATTGGGTCTGAAAATAGTGTTGAGGCAGAATAGTCCACGATTTTTGCCTTGGGTGCACAGAGGGATTGGGTGTTGTAGACTTCTTTTATTCTTCATTAAGATAAACATTTTCAAAAATGTGCTTGTTCAACCTTGCTCCCACTGTGTGCATGGGAGGGAGATAACTGAAAGTGGGGAGCGTTGCTTGGATCCTGCAAGTGGCTGAGGTCCAGTGGGGTTGGAGGCTTTCTTCCTCCTTTTGGAAATGAAAAGCAACCCTGCACCTCCCCTGCACTTGCAGAAGGATCATGACAGCCCAAAGCACAGCGGCTTTGTAATTGCTGCACACACTTCGATCGGATTTACGTGGCAAGGGTTTGGTAGCAGGGGCCTGCAGGGATGGCGTCTGTGAGAACAGTCCAGACAACAGCCAGCTCCAGATAGCTCCAAAAGGGCCCCGGCGCTTGCCAGAGCTGAGCCAATAAGCGATGTTGTTTGCACCTCTGGGAGAGCAGATGTAAGAAGGGGGAAATACTGCTGCACAACAGAAGCTGGAAGAGCAAGGAGTGAGAAGCAGCCCTGCAGCCCCCAAGGTGAGTGCAGCAGGAGGCAGGAGGTGCTCCAGGCTCACAGCAGCAGTTCCCCTGCGGGCTGTGCAGGGAGAGGCCCCTGGTGGAGCAGGCTGTCCCCCTGCACCCATGGGTCCCCCATGGAGCAGATCTCCACGCTGCTGCCCCCCTGTGGGTGGAGGAGCCCCCGGTGGAGCAGGTGGCTGTGGCCTGGAGGAGGCTGCGGCCTGTGGAGAGCCCCCGCAGGAGCAGGCCCCGGGCCGCAGCTGCAGCCATGGAGAGGAGCCCCCGCAGGAGCAGGGGGGCTGGGGGGAGCTGCCGCCCAGCCGTGGGGGACCCGTGCTGGAGCAGTTTGCTCCTGGGGGATGGATGGATGGATGGAGCCCGTGGGACGGAGCCGTGTGGGAGCAGTGCTTGAGGAGCTGCTGCCTGTGGGCAGCCCGTGTGGGATCAGCTGGGGAAGGGCGGCATCCCGTGGGAGGGACCCCACGGGGAGCAGGGGCAGGGAGGGACCCTGAGGGTCACTCTGCTGAGTCTGCTTTGCCCGTCACGATACTTGTTGAGCCATCGCCCTGTCCTTATCTCAGCCCTGGAGCCCTTTGCATCGTATTTTCTCCCCCTTTCCCTTTGAGGAGGGGGAGTGAGAGAGCGGCCGTGGTGGAACTCGGCTGCCCACCCGCTTTGAACCACCGCAGTTGCAAAGTCCTGGGAAAGATTTCTTTCAAGAAATTAAACAAGGTGTTTAACAAAGAAATGCAGAGTTTCCTTTTGAAGGCTTCCTGGAGAATTGGGCTTCTTTCCTATTCCCAGCTCAGAGGAAGGGAATTGTTGATTTCACCTTCTTTTTTCTGACATGGAAATCAAAGGTGAACTGCTCTACAAGGACGGGCAACGTCTCAGAATCAAGCTCTTTTGCTCTGTAGTCCTTTCTCAAGGAAAAGATTGATCACCCACCTTCCACAGATGTAGGGGAGCAGGGAATAATGTTTGAACTACTCTAATTCAAGTCAGTTTGGGCATAGTGGTACTTCCCTAGCTGTTTCTGAGACAGACGCATTAGCAACAGAGAGTGTTGTGCCGTCACTGGGAGGCGCCTGCGGTGATGACTTCAGAAACAGAACTGAATTGTGTCACCACAGCACTTTGGCAACAGCTGCCTCTGTGCACGTTTAGCTGGGAGGCACAGAGAAGGGTGCTGGATGCGATGAAACCACGTGAGGATTTGTGGATCTCCCCTTGAGGAGCACAGAGAGGGACCATGCCCTTCTGTAAGTGTTTTGATGCTTGGCTGAGGAAAAAAATGTGGTTTTGTTGTGAATGCTTCATTGTAGTATTCTGTAGTTTGTGTCAAGTCCTTACAGAAGCCTCAAGGTTGGTACTTTGCTCAATGATGGAGCTGCACAGAGTGAGAACAGACCCAATGTACGGGTGAGGGCCTCTGCACGTTCTCTTCTTCCTACAGACGATGAACAAATAAGGGGAGACAGAGAAGAGTGTGCTGTGGTCCTCCCATAGACCGCAAGTACTAAAGCATAAACAAGAGGCTTAAGAGTCCCCCTGTCATGTTAAAATTCAGGCAGCAATGGACTTCCTCACACGGGCTGGCCTGTCAACTAGTGTCTCAGGCTGTGGCGTATGAAGATGCACTCCATCTGCTTTCAGGGTAGCAATGGCAGTCGGCAAGCTTCCTGACCTTAACATTTGTCATTTCATTTCTCTCCTGAGTTTTGGTGGTTCTCCACGGTTCATTCTTGGTCTAGAAAAAAAAAAAAAAAAAAAAATAGTGAATTTGGATCAAAATAAAAGGATAAAAGGATTTCCTTTCCATTAATTACATGTTCTTAACTTAACTAAAAAAAGTGAACTGTGATGAAAATAAAATGTTTTCCTTTCCATTAATTACATGTTCTTACCTTTGTAACAGATTTGGTTATTGACTTAGAAGGCAAATATCTGGCCAGACTGCAAGACTTGTGCTCGCAGCGTGGGACAGCTCTCGTAAAGGTGATTCAGGGCAGTTTCTGGAAAACAAGACATCAGATCTCCCAAACAGCTTTCTTTGTGCTAATGTAGGAAGGGTGAGTAAGTGTAAAGGTAAGAGCCCAGATACTGTAAGAAGCAGCAAGTGTGAAGGAAACTTCCTTCTGGCTGATACAGCTCCATATCTAGTTGTCAAGTATGAAGAGAGCAGTGCTAAGTTTCTTGGGGAGAGGTAAAAAAGAAGAGACTGGGAGATTGTAAAAGGAAAAAGTGGGATTCCCTATTTCAGGAAATCCTAGGAACTGGAAATAGAGATTGGAAGAGTGCTTTAAGCCAAGACAGACATGTTTTAAAACTAAAACCTAGGAGTTGAATGAACCAAGAAATGAATCCCTTTTGATTATGCAGTTGTGTCCAGTGTTATCTTGGGAAATATGGTTTCCACATAAAACGTATCTGGGGCTTGAAGTTCTCCTAAGGCCCTTCTCTGTGTATTCCCTACTGTTTGGTAAGCGCTGAGGTCACACTGCAGACAGCAGCACGTCCTCTCCCCACTACTTAGCTGTCTGTTCTCACAACACGTCTAGGAACAGAATGGCTTGGACACAACTGCGCCTAGGACCGAGCTCATTCAAGCTGCTGGACGAGGTAAAAGCTCTGGACAAGCGAAGGGGAGGGAGGGATGGGTGGACATACAATATGATCACTTTAATCTCATTTCTCTAAGAATCCTGGCTGAGAAAACAAAACAAAACAGAATCAAAAAGAACAGAAGAGAACAGAACAGAACAAATGAAGCAAGCAGCTAGCTTGCTGGAGACATTGTCTGGGAAGCAGTGAAAACACTTGCAAACAAAAACACGTCAAAGGACTAACTCTTTGAGCTTAATTCTAATCCAACAGCATAACCTCAAAGTCCTGTTTCTGTTCGTAACAGGCTGGTCCAGTAACATGTCCCATTGGATGACTTTGCAGCATAGATGTCAGGAATGCAGCTTGGGATCCCCTCCTTCTACTCAGAGTTCACTTTGAAGGGATGAGCAAGTAATTCTTCCTGGGTTGACGGAAATCTAAAGTCTGTTTTCTAACACTCTTGCAGACGCTTCTCTGTCCATCGGCCTGTCCTGCCAACTCTGGTGTGAGTGTGAAGTTGTGGCAAGAGGGATTTCCCATTCCTATTTGACCTGATGGACACCAGCTTTCCTCGGAAATGGCTGATGTTGCTGAGGAGGCAGCAGTATCAAAGGCCTTGCTGATGAAGGTACAACCAGCTGGGGAGGCTTTGGCATTTCTGCACAACGCTGCTCCCTGACTGTCACTCCAGACTCAGATTCGGAAAGAAGCAAAGCAAGCTAGAGGAAAACTGGATGTCCTGGTAATTTTCTTTTTCTTTTATTTCTTCATTCTTCACTTGTAAGAAAATCTAAATCTTAACCCTTTGTTTGAAAACACGGCTTTATGGAAATGCTTATGGGTGTGCTCCTTCACCTTGTGTGGAACCTGCTTCACCTCGCTTCAGCTATAGGACACCTATGCTCCAATTTATGCTTCCCATGATAAAGCGGTGTTCTTTCGGTGTTCTTTTCTGTGATGCTTGCAGGCGAGGTTGAAAAGAGTTGTCAGTAGGATTCTTCGTTTCCTTTGCAGTATCCAAAGCTCCGTATTACCGTGGATCTTCTCCTCTGATCTGGAAAGCTTCACAGGCCAAAAGAGAATTGAGATGAAGAAGGAAATAGAGAATGCTGACCAATATTGCCAAGTACCACCCGTAAGTTTTGTGAAAGAATCCGGTGCATTTCTGTAGTGGTAGAAAGTTCATAAAATCATCGTTGTGCACTTGAAGGCAAGCAATGCTGTAAAAATGAAGAATGCAAGGCCCTGCTTAAGGACAATCTTCAGGCTGCTTCTAGATCGACAGCTTATTTGCTTCTTCCACAACCTCATCTCCGCTTGCTTAGAAGTTGTGAAGGTCGGAAGCACACTCCGTCTTTTTCATCCCCTCTGTGTATCTTTTCCCTGACAGCAACTTCTGTCTTGGCTCTTCACATCCAGCCAGAGCAGTTGCTTTGCCTCCGCAACCTGCAGGCTGACCTCTCGTGTGTACCTGTGCTGGACTGAGGGTAATGCTTGTAACGCACACAGATGCTGCATTCACTGTGACTTTTAGAAAAGAGAGCAAGAAGCTAACCTGCACAGCAGACTCTTAGGTTTCTGTATCTCTCTCTCTCTCTCTCTCTCTCTATCTGCATATATATTTCAGTACTTATTTACTTCTTTAAAGATACCTTAAATAGAATAGATACTTTAAGAAAGCTTACTTGTTCTTCCCCTTTCCTTGTTTTGAACGTTTGCTTTTCTAACCAATCCTTAATGTTACAACATGGGATTGATGCAGTACTCAGTCCTTAGAAGTTCTCAAAGCACATCAGTGATTTCTCTATTTCTCAACCTTTCCATCTTCATTGAGATCTCTCATCTGAATTTAGGTAGGAGGTGAAGAAGAACACTGCAAGCAGCTGAAGCCATATCAGACACATGCTTCTGCTAGGAAGTCATTCCGAGTGATTCCACGGTGTACTTTAGACAGGTTTGCTCTGGTCCTCTGGACTCAGCATCCCCAAGGGATATTTCAAAGCTCTCGGAAGGACCCGTCATTATCTCTGACACTGCAGCCTCCAGTAGGAAGGGGTAAATATTCCTTGCCCTTGTGCAAAGGAACTACTCAGTTAGCTGTTTCTAACCCAAATCTCGTTGTTGTCTTCTATTGACAGACACCACCCGGCTAGCCAAGCTAAACCACTGAAAATGGAAGGAGTGGGACATCTTGCAAAGCCTGCTGCTGCTTCTAAGCAGAAGTGCGCTGTAGGTGGGGACACAGCAAGAGGAAACGTCCAGGCCACGGTGGAACTGCAAGGCACCTGTCTGAGCCACACAAGGAAGTCAGCGATTCCCAGTTGGAGACTGTTGCTCGACCAGTGACACAGCAGCTGGAGCGCTTCTGGTTGCTGCTGATGGGTTCCCGTGAATCAGCCAGGGATAGGAGCTATGAGAACGACTGAAGCGATTTGAAGTTACCCGAAAGAAAGAAGAGAGGAGAGAAGAAGACAAGAGGGGAGGGAAGGGGAGGGAATAAAAGGAAGGGAGGGGAGGGGAGGGGAGGGGAGGGCAGGGGGAGGGTAGGATAGGATAGGATAGGATAGGATAGGATAGGATAGGATAGGATAGGATAGGATAGGATAGGATAGGATAGGGTGGGGTAGGGTAGGGTAGGGTAGGGTAGGGTAGGGTAGGGTAGGGTAGGGTAGGGTAGGGTAGGGTAGGGTAGGGTAGGGTAGGGTAGGGTAGGGTAGGGTAGGGTAGGGTAGGGTAGGGTAGGGTAGGGTAGGGTAGCATAGCGTAGTGTAGCGTGTTAGAGGGGAGGGGAGCATAGGAGAGTATAGGGTAGTGTAGGGGATCGGAGTTTAGGGGAGTGTAGGGTAGGATACGGGAGGGGAGTGTAGGAGAGTGTAGGGGAGGGGGGCATAGGGTAATGTAGGGCAGTGTAGCGAACGGGAGTTTAGGGTAGGATAGGGGAGGGGAGTGTAGGAGTGTGTAGGGTAGTATAGGGGAGGGGAGTGTAGCAGAGCATAGGGACAGGGAGCATAGGGGAGGGGGTGTAGGGGAGGGGAGGAGACGGGAGGGGAGGGGAGGGGATGGGGGGGAGGGGAGGCAAAAGTGGGGAGAGGAGGCAAAAGAGGGGAGGGGAGGGGAGGGGAGGGGAGGGGAGGGGAGGGGAGGGGAGGGGAGGGGAGGGGAGGCAAAAGAGGGGAGGGGAGGCAAAAGAGGGGAGGGGAGGGGAGTGCTACCATAAATAAAATTGCCAGATACATGACATTTTGGATCTGGAGCCAAATCTTTGTGTACATGTCCTCTCCCCGTAGCCCCACGTGCTGACCACCCACCCGAATCTATCATACTGTTGGTCAGAAAGAACAGGGAGCATAGGGGAGGGCAGGGGAGTGGAGGGAAGGGAAAAGAGGGGATGGGAGGGGTGGGGAGCGCTACCATCAATAAAATTGCCAAATACGATGAAGGAGCAGCAGAGCCTGCAACCTCCAGTCCCCAACATCCTCCAACCACCCCCCACTGCTCCGTGGGAAATAGATAGAAGAATCAAGACTGAGGTTTAGCCTGGGATGGAGGTAGTGTGGCGAGGTGGTTTTCTGTTTGGTTGGTTGGTTGGTTGGTTGGTTGGTTGGTTTTAAAGTTTTTAAATTCTCACTGTCCTACTTTGTGATCAGTTGGCAATAAATTCAATTACTCTTCCCCAAGCCAAGTCTGTTTTGTCCATGAAGCCATCTTCCAGTCCTGAAATAAGAAAGGAAACAGACCTGCAAGCAACTGTTACACAAGTGCAGGAAGAGTGACAAAGGAGGGTTTTGAGGCATGAAGTTCCTGCAAGGATGCTCTGCTCTTTCCTCACTTCAGTATGAAAAGCACGGCACTAGTGGGTGGTCTGTGGTGGTAGTTGTTTTTTTGTTGTTTGTTTGTTTGTTTGTTGTTTTGTCAGCTCCACCCCACAGTATTTTGCTTGTTCTACTTGTTTTGGTGTGCCCCCATTCCCTCCCTCAAGGTAAAACATCCCTAGGGGCCATAACTTGCTGTTAGCAAACAAGATCTTGCAAAAGAGTGAAGTTAACATGGCACCACCTGCACTGGTGTATAAATAGTTCAAATATTTTCCCTCACTTTCCTGTAACTTTCCTGTAAATTGCTGGTCAGGAGATAACAAGTGGAGAAATTTAGGATAAGAGAGAGAAAGTTGTGTTTCCTATTGCCCTGGAGTTTCTGTTGGTCTGGCCACGGAAATGGAGTACTCAAAATCCTCAGGACACTCAGTTTATACCAGATTTATCCTAAAACTGCAGTATTTCTAGGCCCTTGGGATTCTTATCAATTAAAACATACTTTTTCACGCACAGAAGATGCAAAAAAGTGCGCCTACTGCAGTATGCAGACAGAGCCAGTCCTGTCTCTTGATTCCTTCTGCCTTCTGCCTGAAGAGCAGCAGACAATCGAGTTCTTGTCTTCAGTAGCTACGGCCTTAACCAACTGTGCAGTCTGTCCATTCATACACAGAGGAGGAAAAATAGCGTGGAATAACTCCTCTCCTTTGTGCTAACAGAGGAGGGTACAGCTTCCTCACTCCAACCCCACCGAGGCAAACCAGTCAGCAGTGCACGCCAGAGCCTCTGTCTCTTCCCCGTCTCATGATGTGCAGCTGGATCACTCTCCCTTCTATCCCCAGGATCGCTTTCAGCACAGTCACAGAAGGGTCAGACTCACAGCTTTAGGAGCCATCAGAAGAGGCTTTCCCTCTTCTGCCACCACACCCCCTATACACATGCAATTTCACACATGCAAAGAGACACCATGGATTGGGGAGTTGCACAGAGAGGAGACCACACCCGTTTGCCTGCCTGCAGTTTGACACCAGTAGGGAGGTAATTCCCGTCAGGAGTTTCCATAGAGATGACAGAATATGGCCCTAGGGTCCTGCTGCTTCTTTCAGCCCTAATTCTTCAAATCCATAGGAACGGAAGAAACCTTCCCAGCCAAGTGCTGCATATCTTGAAGGTTGGAGAACCCACAGCCTTCTGCTTCATTTCATTTTAAAGATCAATCCCAATGTCACTCCCATAGAAGTAGTGGAAGCCATCTGGCTGGCTTGGCTTTCTCTCCAAAGAAGACCAAATGAGAGTTGGTCCCGGGTGAGGATGAGCCCTGACAGTTCCTGCATTTTGGTTCTCCTGCAGCCCACAAAGCTCTCACTGCCTTGCCTGAATTTGAACCCCTTTGGAACCAAATCTACAGATTATCTCTGTAAATCCAAAACAGCACTTATTCACCATGTGAACAACAAATGCCTGGGATGGTTAACAGCACTTAGGTGCAAAAAAGAGCCCCCGCAGGAGCAGGCCCCGGGCCGCAGCTGCAGCCATGGAGAGGAGCCCACGGGGAGCAGGGGCAGAGAGGGACCTTGGAGGAGGGAACTCTATCCTCTTTTTTCATCGGTGCTGAGATTGAGGATCAGGATTTCGTGGTAGGAATTTGTTTAGATGAACCAATTTACCTCCATATGGGTTTTGTATGTTTGTTTCACCTTGTCTTGCAGGACCATCTTGGCTGGGTCTGCAGTGTTGTGCAAAAGTGAAGTTTTTCACAATAAAGAGCAGCTTTTTTTTCGGGGAAAAGGCTGAGGTGGCCTTCATCAGAGTCTTGTGACCTGAAAATGCAGAAAATGGGTGCATGGCTGGCTGGATGGGTGGGTGGGAGTTGGGAATTCAGCCTTGGGATCAGAACTGGGACGTTGTTGGGATAGGAAATGATCAGTGGGATGGGAAGTGATGATGGGGATAGGAACTCATTGGGATGGGAAAAATGGGTTTTATTTTTATTGCATTAAATCCACTTTATTGACTGTGTTGTACAGTATGGCGTTGTTTTATTACTATAAAATTATGATGATTATTATTTACTCTTATTAATTAAACAATTTTTATACGTTATTATATTATAAATTATAAATATTAATATTGATTATATTGTTTTTATTCCTTTTCTACCCTATTAAACTCTCTTTATCCCAGTGCACTGCTTTGGACTTTAGTTTTCCTTCCGAGTCGTTGTGGATTCACTCCGGATGGGGGGACATTAGCGAACGCCTGTGTGCTTCAGATCCAAGGTCACCTTTGCCCTCAACTCAAGATACATGTTTGCATCTATTGTCGTGAAACAATGTTAACAACAGCAACAAAAAAGTTCCCTACTTGCTAGCAGCATCCCTACCTTTGCTGGGGTCTGCTCTGTGCATTTTGAAGACCGTTCCATGCTATTCAGCCCCTTCAGGAGGAAATGGATGGTTCTAGGAAAATGCGTCTTGACCTGATGCAAAGCTGTGACTCAGCACCCTGCAGCCCCCGCAACCCCTGGCATTTTAGCTGCAGCCCCTCCAACAACTCTGATGTTCCCTGCATCGACTTCAACCACTGCGCTGGGACCTGAGGCCCCTCAAACCCGTGTCACTCACCCTGCAGCCCCTCCAGCCCCTGGCATGTTCCTTGCAGCACCTCGAGCCCCTGGCATGTTCCCTGCAGCCACTCCAAGCCTGGCAAAGGCCCTACAGCTGGCTGCGGGGACTATCCAGAAATCTGCTCCAGAAATACAGTGATGGCAAGGAGCCCTCCACTTCATTCTTCCTTTTTTTTCTAGCTGGAAGCATTCAGAGTTGTCAACGGAATTGCTTTGGAGGAGTAGGAAAGACAGAATTGCTGGGTTTCTGCTTTCTCCCAGAAACTATCAGACCACAACATGACAGTTGTCTTTCTTTTACGTAATTTTACACCTGGATCTTTCTCACTTTTATGAGTGTGGGGTATTCCTTCTTTCCCCTTTACCTTCCTCTTTCCTTCCTTCCTTCCTTCCTTCCTTCCTTCCTTCCTTCCTTCCTTCCTTCCTTCCTTCCTTCCTTCCTTCCTTCCTTCCTTCCTTCCTTCCTTCCTTCCTTCCTTCCTCCCTTCCTTCCTTCCTTCCTTTCTTCCTTCCTTCCTTCCTTCCTTCCTTCCTTCCTTCCTTCCTTCCTTCCCTCCTTTCGTTCTGTCTGTCTGTCTGTCTGTCTCTCTTTCTCTGTTTCTGTCCAGCACTGATTTTATGGCTACGTGTGCATATCCACAGTGTAGAGTTTTCTCCGTTCCGTTTCTTCCCTGAGTCTTGCCCCTCTTCCCTGCAACTGAACAGCATTGCCTTGATCAAGGAAGTGGCAACATGCGGCTTACACAGTAAACTGCTGAAATTACAGCTATAACCATGGAGCACAGCTGCCGATCAACACAAGACCACCAATCGCTCACATTTCTAAACTGCTCGTCACAATTCTTCCGTATGTAGGCTGTGATGCTGCTCATTTCTTAAGCACCCATCCATTTCTTCTCTTCCCAGACCCTCAAGGTGTCCTGGTCAAACCACCTCCCTTCCTCTTGCCCCATCTGGCTCTCCCACCTTCCTTTTCCCTCAAGGCTCAACTTTTTTTTTTTTTTTTCAGCATAGGAGCTCCATAGAAGCTGCTGCTGCCCACCTCCGAGTTGACTAGGGCTGAACTACTGAAAAAGAAAAGAAAATCTATAAATAAGAGTGAGAGATATTCAGTATTTCTCTATGTTGTCATTTATTGGTGAAGATGAAAGTCTGCAGTTCATGTTCATTACACTAGCATGACAACATGACCACAAGGGGGACTGTCTGGTAGTGAAAAGGAACTTCAGCATGGATTAAAAATCTTTGCCTTTCTTTATTCTGAACTGTTTTTCTTATGGCTGCTAGAGAGAGATTCTCTGCCTTAGAAATAAAACTGCCCAGGCTGTTCTGATAAACCTGTAGGGTTAAGGCACTTCTACCAAAACAGATTTCAAAAGGCAAGAAGTCAAAAAGCAACAATTCAGTAATCTGTGTACGCTTCTATATTAAGTTTTAAGATAACCTGGTTTATATTTAGTTCACACAAATTAACCAAACATAGCAGCATACAACCTAAGAAAAGCTTAAGAAATTTATTAGATGCACAGATAAAGTGCTGTAACAGAGAAACTTGTGTAAATCTATTCTAAAATAAATAAGGTACAGTTAAACCACCTTTGACTCGTTTTAACTCGGAAAGAAATAACCTAAGTTTTAATCATTTGAATTTTAAGGTCAAGGTGAAATATACCATAACTATAACAGTGGTTGTGATCTGTATCAACTATTTGAGGCTCCTGTTCCTCTTGAGGTCTCCCAGAAACAGGAAGGCTATTGCAAAATGTATCCATTAGACATAGTTCCTTTTACAGAAACATTTTTGTAATAAAGTCTGGTTGCTCAAATACATGTTAAAATATTTAACAAGGAAACAATTTTCTCCTGATCCAGTCGATCTTTTAAACAAGACAATGTATTTTTCCTATGACGCAGCCCACAGGAGGGAACAGAAGTAAACATCCTCCTGAACTGAAGACTGTTTTGCTTGAAGAACTAAACTATTGCATTATTATATGAGAGCAAGAAATATCCATTTGGGTTATCCCTTTCTCCAAACATGGTGCCCAGTGATACATGTATTTTTGCCTTAATCTCAAAGGCCCGTTTGTCTCCACGTAAGGTACGTTAAAAAGAGATTCCCTTTAAGCATCTTATCACAAGATCTCTTACTGCCTTTCCATCCGGGGAAGCTTGTGTGTTAAACTGCCCTTGGAGTTTTGGATGCTACTAGATTTCTGTGCTCTGTTATCCATAATTTCAGGCACTTCGGGGCTAACATGGCTGTTTAAGTCAATGCAATAATATTACCAATATATTCAACACTCAGAAGAGTCACCACAGTTTCCTTCACACACTCAGGATTTCAAATTCTTCTTCCAATTCAAATAGCTTGTCAGTAGATTCAATGAGTTCTGTAAAAAAAGATAAAGAAAAAAATGCTTCTAAAGACATGCCTGATTTTGTTCACTTAAAAAAAAAACTTTGAAAGACGCATTCCAGAAAAGTACTTTGTAAGAGTGAAAAAAAAAATCTGTGCTAGCAATTGTATGGCTTGTTTGGATACATGCCTGCTATATATTGCTTGACACTCACAAAGGATAGTTATTCTACCTGTGATTATTCTTTTATTTGCTAACGAGGAACATAACATTGCACAATTAGGCTTTTAATCGGTGCCTTACCTGCTCCTGTGGTTGTCACTTCTGGTTTTGTTGGAGGTATGAAAGGAGGCCAGTGTGGCGGGTGCTTCTGGACCAGCTCAAACATCCGTAGACTCTGCTGCTTTAGAATCTCCTGAGGACAGAATGCTTTCATTTTAAAAGCTGGCTCGGGAGACGCTTCAAACACAAAACGTGTCTGCTTAATTGAAAGTGTTTTTTAATTACGCATGTCCATCAGGAAAAAAAGTCTTTATACAGACATACTGTGAAATCCAAGCACCATGGTCTTTGTAATACATCCCTAGTTAAAACACATCTGGAAGACAGATCTCTTGAACTGTACTACAAATTATCAGTCTTATCATCTTTTGATATCAGCTTTGATATCTGCAAACCTGTAATTTTGTTTACAGGTAGCAAGCACACTAGGAATGTACAATATTTTCTGCTTTTTAAAAGAAAGTTGCTTGCATAGAACTCTCCTCAAGTTTTCTGTTGATCAATAGCACAAAAGACAGATCTATCAGCTCCTCTAAAGGGGAAAAAAAAAAAAAAAAAAACGCATCAGATTTTGAAGGACAGGTTTTGGTCAGGAAAAAAGGTGTTCCTGAAGCCAAACGCTATTCCTCTTCAAAGAGAAGTTACCTTCTGTCCTGTATTTCAGTTATTTACAAACTGTTTTCCTTAGATGATTTTTTTTTTTTTAAATAAATGCCCTGAGAGGTTGATGGTACTTTACATTCAGACGTCTGGTGCTTAGCTTAACAGCTGCATGCAGAAACATCCTCAAGTCTGTTTCCTGTGGCAGCCAGCACCTTCTGTTCTCTCTAGATCAGCAGGAGCTAGAGGCCTGCAGCACTTACAGACTCAGATCTTTAAGATAGCAGGGACTAACAGTCATAATTAGAACACGCAATCTATTATGTCAAACAATAAAAAAGGATCAGGAAGCAAATCATTGAAACATCACTAAAATATGGCAGTTAAACCTTAGTCATTTAGTGAGAATTAGAAGTTAAAAGCAAGTGTCACCCAGTAACACCTTCAAGTGTGGATGTTTACACCCATTTTCCAACTGGCAGGGTTTGTGGCTGGTAAAGTGCTGAACAATTTCCAATTAGCAATTCAGTAGTATTGCCTTACCCTGATGCTTTAATGCATTCTTCTCCATGGCTCATACAATTTGTATACAAAGGAAAATGCAAAGGAAAATTTTACAAAAAACAGACAATAAAAACCAGACTTTATAAAGAACAAATCGAGATGCTAAGTTCCCACTCTTACCTTTTGTACAAGACTACACCGGTTATCAAAATCACATTCTTCTTTGCAAAAGAAGCCCTTAGGGGAAAAAACAAACACACAGAGTTTTACCTTTGCAGATGGTAGGTATGTGGTACCAGCAGGTAAGGCGGTGTGACCTCTGATACAGTAATGCCCTGTACGATCAGTAGATATAAGACTCCAAATATGTGGCAGCTCTAGGGAGAGAACCCACGGGGAGAACAAGGCCCTGCAAACCCCTAACGAAATAGTCAAGCAAAAAATAGCAGCAGCTCCTGTGTGCTCCTCCATGGAGCGCCACCCAGTTCCTACAGTCCAGGTATCAGCAGAAGCTGAAAACTTGTAGATGATGGACCACCTAAGGAACATTTCCATTCTGGTATCTATACTGAAAATATTTGCTCTTCATTATGATTTTGTCTGTCTCGTTGCATCATGCCACATTTTGCACACTTACGTAGTTAAGTATTAAAACAAAACAAAACAAAAAAACTTTCTAAAAAGCAGCAGTATTAAAAAACAGGTATGTGAATGAATGACAGATACCGGTATCTTTACAGATTGTTTAAAGCTTTAGAAACACATCCCACTGGTGACAACTGCCAATCACCCAATCACAGGATACTGGCATGGGATCAGATCCAATTTTTTCAAATACCACACTACCCCCATGACATTTTGGGTGAATTACAAATAATACATTTGTATTTGTAATTTGGGGTGAAATACACTAATTCCACTTAAACATTTTCAACTTATGATAGAAAGTAAGTTTAAGTAACTTGTCTAGAGGTGACCAAACATAAAGTAGTGATAGAATAAAACACGTAAACCTGTTTCAGTTCCTTGCTCTGACCATTATAATGCCTCTTGAAAGAAGTAAAAGCTGCTCAGTAAAGAAAACAAAGCGAGCTCCCTACAGTACAGACAGCTCCCCACTTGCCCTAAGATTCTCCATGTAGTTATGTACAAACTACTATGTGTTGATCACAGAAGACAGCTTTGTGATCTTGGTTCTGTTCAAGGAGATGCATTGCTGCCCTTACCAATGTAGAGAGACATTACTTTGAGATAAAGTACATGCATTCCAGATTTCCTGACACTTACTAAAGCTACTGAAGGGTCCAAATTCATGATCTTCATTCTATGTGGGGCTTCCTGGCAGTGGAAACTCTCATCGTCAACCGTGCCATTTTCTTCTGAATCTACAAAGCTTTGAGTGGTGTGAGGGTCCAGATAGATCAGCTCATTGCCTGGATGGGTAAAAGCCGTATGTTAAAAATAAGCAAGTGACATTAATAAGCACTTGGTCCAGAACTGTAAAATAGAAATTAGATTGCCATTGCAGTCAGTATAATCTAGACTTTCCAGCTAGGGATTCTTTAAGAGAATCGGAAGGTTTAGACACAGCGTTTCCCACAGGGTATTTAGTATAACTTCCTATTGTCACCTATTACTGTAATTTTCTGGTTGGTTATGTTCTATCTTTGTCACATACTTTTATTTTTCCATGTGAGATCCAGTACTTTTTTTTTTTTTTTTTTTAAATCTCAAGTGTTGTAAACACTAACATTTGACAGATTAAAAGGTACAGGATGTTCACAGATGCAATCTGTAATCCCATTAGGCATTCATTCAGAAATTGGAACAAAAAAGCCTAACTAAAACAGGTTAGGTTTTACAAAAGGACAAAATAGGGTTGCAAAATTTTGGCCCAAAGTGGGGTGAAATCTGAAGGAATGCATTTTAAATTAATTAGAGCAATACTTAATAACAGAAGGTATGCAAAAGGTGAAAAAGATACTGCTATCAGAAACAGTTTTGAAATACAAGAAAATAAAAGTGACATTTGACCAATACACTTGTCAAATGCTATCAGCTATTCTCAGTATGTTGCTCTTGTTGATGTCATCACTTATTTTTACACCTAGCTTTGCTGTTACCTTTCTGCTCCTGTTACGGATCATCTCATACTGTTTCTAAACTCTTTTAGATATGCTTCTTCATTTATTTTATTCTATTCTCATCTTTCTTTACTTCTAGAGGTTCACGCTTAGACCCCTTACTATTTCCCCTTCAAAAAATGTTCTCTTTTGATCATCTGCACATTTGGAATAAGTTTCTTTTTTCCTTACCTAAAAATCCTATGAAATAATAGGCATTATTTGGTTTCCCTCCTAATGCTCCCAAAGACTGTGGCATCTTAAAGCATTCCTAGGAGTTCAAAAGGAATAAAGGAAATTGTAATTCATTTCTGTACTGACATCACACATACCCAAACTTATTTGACAGTAACGAGCAATGAATTGAAAGAAAACCTTACTTTAAATGCATCAATATATACGGGATTTATGTGATTTATCCCTAGTCGTAGAGGTATAATAAGCAAGAGGGCTTTCCAGCCTGTGCAGAGTCCTCCTGCCTTCTTGCTTCGGCCAAGAGCACTTCTGTGCAAATGTGCACTGCTGTGGGACGCGCTGCTGCTCTGAGGAGGGCACCAGCACATTTTTT
This sequence comes from Anas platyrhynchos, assembly GCF_047663525.1. Classification (NCBI taxonomy): domain Eukaryota; kingdom Metazoa; phylum Chordata; class Aves; order Anseriformes; family Anatidae; genus Anas; species Anas platyrhynchos. Next base: position 7,734,582 of record NC_092609.1, on the reverse strand, counting down.
CTGCGGGAATAAAACTAGAAATCAGTCAACGCACAGAGGAACACAAAGCAGATCTTCCTCTCAGTAGTGAATTAAGCTAGTTTGCCAGGGATCTTTATAGGGCACCCAAGACAAAACGAGCCGGGCATGGCAATTACAGCTATTTAGTAGAAGTAATTCTAGCAGACAGTATGTGCTGGCACGTCCAAGTGAGACGTTAGATCAATGATTGGGGGATGACAATTTAAGACTGCAGTGACATGTCCTATTAATGTTATTAATAGTGTCAAGCTTTGCCTATAAAACGCCAGAGAAATGAAATGGCAGCAATGATGACAGTAGAAATTCTTCAAGGAGCTCTTCACATCCAGTGATGTGAGCACGAAGTTGGCATCAGGGATCAAAAAAACACAACTGAGTTTGTATGTCCTTCTTCCCTCTTCTTACCCTTGCAAGACAAACCCATGGCCCCCCAAGTATTTGTTCATGTTTAGATACATGCTGGCAAATGGAGTCAAATCAGAAACTGTTACCAGAAAACTGATGAGGTGTCACTTCCTGATGTCTTCAATGACCACCGTATTGTCCATAGATACATAAACTGCTAATGAATTCCATTCATCAAATAAAGCAAGCTTCCTAGAAAACATTAAGGTACTAATTAATATAAACTAGTTGGATCAAAAGGGTAGCTTTACACTCAGAACCATTTATTTATTTTTTTTTTCTTAAGAAAAAACATCCTTTCTGCATTTTTTAAAGTCTCCATGTAAGAAAAAGAAAACTTTAAACATTAAATGTTTAATATCTTTAGAAAAATAGGTACTGAGTGGTACCAGGAAAAACATATGCGCTGCACCATGTGCAAACTGTTTTGTCTTACTGCTACGTGCAGTGACAGTAACAGTTCAACTACATCAAGTTTATTACTTTTTATTGCACTCGACAGTCTCTGCAATGGGTTCTTGCCCAATTGTGTCTTTTCTCATCTGGAAAAGAAAAAAATTCCTATGCCAGTTTTGCAGATTACTTTTTGCTTAAGAAATTCCACTGAATTCAGTGGAATTACTTCTGCCTGAGCCTGCGTGCACAGCAGAAATGGGGCGTTAAAAGCTAAATCAGCTAAGGGTTTGGGGCACCAAAACTTCAGTGGGAGACAGCAGCACACAGTTTTATGTCCACTTCTGCAAAATCCAAACCTTTGGGGAAGGGAGCTACACTCTTAAGCTGCACTGGCAGAATTAGCTGTTTCAAATAAGCCAGAAAGAAATGGGGGTGAGCGTTTCACCATGAAAAACTTGGCCATGAAAGATCTGGAGTCCAGGGCATGCTTCAGCTCCCCTCCCTCTTCAGATCATGTGCCTGTTCCAGGGTGTCAAAGACTTGCTGCTGAGCTCGCAGGACCTGTAGCCTAGCCCCTGCCTGAGGTAAGACACCTCCACGTACCCCTGGAGAACTGAGCAGCCTCAGTTCCTTTCAGTGTGGCTCCCAGACTATGAGGAGCTGCCCATCTTTATCCAGTAGCCTTGCTGGCAGAACTGCTGCTCAGAAAGGGAGGAATTGCAGCTCAGTTCCCTCCTCAGCCGAGATGGCTTCTCTCTGATGTTTCACACCACCACTCCGACCTACACGGTGGCACTCTCGACCTGCCAGAGCTGTGCCACTGTGCAGAAAGGAATATACATCTGTGGTGTGACTGGTGAGGGCATGCAGACGGCATAGCAGGAGACTTTCCTGCAGTTTCTTCTCCTCAGGCTCTTCCTTTATTAAAATTTAGAGGTCACCCATTCCCAACTCAGTACCTGCACACCAAGCTGTGGCATGACATTCCATGCTGCACTTGTAAATAGATGGCAAGTACATTCCTGACTGTGGGACAGGGGGAGATGCAGCCTTCAAAACTCTGCCTGGGCCTTCTCTTGGCTGCCCCAGGGGAGTACGTTCTGAATGAGACTGGTATGATCTCACTTACTTTAGTACTTGAGCAACTGTATTTGGTCCAAACCATTCTCCAATTGACTTCCCCTCTCCAACACCCACCTGTGCTGTTTTCACAGTGAAAAAAAGACACACGGACACAAAATCAAAGAAAAATGAGACCATAAAGAATGTGGGAACAATATACAGTAAATACCGTGACTGTCAAACATTCTAGAGTAACTGCAATCTGTAGTTAGCAATAACAATTATTTTCTCAATCTATGCTCTTTTCAAAACTTAGGGAGTGCCAGTTTCTTTAATAAACAAAAGGCTTCTAAACTATAACGAGAATTACAAGTTAACAAATGCTAGTGCCCTTTATTACAAATTACAGCAATAAGCTACAAGACTGTCTATTCTAACATTACTGACTCTGGTACCCAAGGCTTACAGAGTTTATCAAGAGCTAGATTCTAGTACATGGCTTTATTTAGGTCTCAGGGAATGTTTCTGTACTACTAGTCTTTGTGCCCATCTGCATACCTTTTTATTTTTATATAAGCATACACATTGTCTTCACATCCACTTTTTAAAATTATGAATTAACATACTGCAAATTAGTGATTCAACACAGTAGAAATTTCAGTGGAAAAAACCTGAAAGTTTATGTTTGTTCTTACCCATCTGGTGGATTGAATAAGAGCAAGCCTTCCTGTCGAGAAAGCATCGTAGGATTCTGTGATATTCTTCTGGTTGTTTTTTGTGTTTTTCCCATTGCCAATCTGAAAGGAAAAATTGATAGAGAATAAAAAATGGTGACGTTTTCATTACACTGATCAAATGTCTAGACAGCAGAAAGCTTTATAATGAGATGTTAAAAGACATTTCAATTCATCTCGAATATTTACATTTTGTGTAGAGCTCCTAGAATTCCAAGCTTGTTATTTATCATCAAGCTGCCCTTTATCATCATAGGCTAGATTGTAAAAACAGGGAAAATAAAACAAAACAAAAACATCAACTGCAAACATATTCTGACGGATCATGCTGCGTGTTGATAGCCATTCCAGTATCTCTGAGCTTCCAAGATTATTTAAAAGTACAGGCTGTGTTTAGACCTTGTTGGATTTCTAAGCACCCATTAAATAACAACATAAGATCCATACAGAAAGTCCAAACACTCCACTGGCAGCATCCTGGGATGTGACATGCATGCTTAAGAGCTTGCACCAGGGGGGTTTGGACCTCGTGCTGCTGACAAGTGAGTAGTGAAGAGAAGGGTAAGAGCACTGTCCCACGGTGGCAGGTTTTCCCTTGGCCTCAACTTGGGTGTTACACTAAAAGGTTTATAAAATAATGGCGACAGGATTCCCCATTTGTTCTCCTTCTATGCCTATTTCTCTGCTTCAGGCTGGGATGATTTCACCCAGCTGAATATGAATTGATTCATTAGGAACTGTTACCAGGGCATCAAAGAAAGTCTCACTAATAAATTCAGGGTTTGTGCTTTTAATGGAGTACTTACGAAGAAGCGTCTGCAGACAATACCGAAGTTCCCTCAGGACCAGCACTCACCTCTCCCTAAGTGTCTGCAGATCAGTGCTTGGGCCAGCATCATCTGCCCGCATCGCAGCATACATCCCCAGCCAGCGTCCGACGAAGGACCCGTGCCTCCTGTTAGGAAAGTTCAGCACAATCAGTGCAGGCTTTCAACTGGGTGCGGCACCACAGAGGACATTTCAGAGTGCTAGAAAACAGATAGGGCTGCTGAAGCCTCCATGAACTGTCCTACAGATAAAAGGCACAGAGCAAGACTTTGGTTCCATGCTGTTGGTCTAATTCTAATCTCTGCATTGCACAAATAAACAAAATTCATTTATTCCTTGTGGAGCTGACTTACTCTTTTCATTCTTCAAGCAGCATTCACAAACCATTTACTGCATGCTATACAACATGATCACCTGTTTACATACAGACCTAAATAAACACTGATTTTAATAATCTTCATGTTTGCATAAACAGTTAAAATGATGCTCAAAATGCGCTAATACTCTAGAAATATTTTCCCAGCCTACGATGCCATCACTTATCTTGCTATTTAATTTAGAACAATGCAGCAAATCTGCAGTATACTCACCACTAGGCAAAAACTTTCTTCTATACGTAAACCACGTTAAACCACAGTAAACCACGCGTGAACACACCTTGGCTTATTGTCTGACTTTGGCTTATGGTGCGTCTGTTGCTGCGTCCAGCACAGTGCAGCCCCTAAATTGCTACCAAAACCTTGCCACAAACCTCAATCCCCCTGTTAAAAGAGACCCTCTTGTTTGTTGCCCTTCTTTCGACACTCTCTAACAGGTTTATGTCTTTTTCTTATACTGCGGAGCCCAAAACTGCACTCAGTACTCAGTACATGGAATACCAACAGAGACTGCCTGGCATTTTCTCTTCTCTGCAGAAGCTCTGTTGCTAACACTGTCCAGAAATCACCACTGTCACAGACAGTAGTAGCATTCCCTCCTCCCACAGTTTGTTCTTCCCCCCCAAGACTTAGACACCATCCAGAAAAAGAAGGATAATAATACTAAAAGAAGGATAATAATAATAATAAAGTAAAATAAAATTAAAATAAAAATTAAAATAAAAAATAAATAAAATAAAATAAAATTATAATAAAATATTTTAATTATATATATATATAAATTATTCTAAATATTCTATTATTCTATATAAAAAATTCTATATAAAATATATAGAATTGCTGGGTTTCTGCTTTCTCCTACATCCTATCAGACCACAACATGACAGTTGTCTTTCTTTTACGTTCTTTTACACCTGGATCTTTCTCACTTTTATGAGTGTGGGGTTTTCCTTCTTTCTCCCTTTACCTTCCTCCCTCCCTTGTTGCCGACGGAAGGAAGACACAGACGCTCAATATGAGTGAACAGTGAACTTCAACTTTAATGGATAGCTCAGTTGCCTTTTATCTAGTTTGAACATAATCAACTCATACATATTGCAGAAACTAAGCTCAGGATTGGTTAACACTTCCCCGGGCTTTTCAGTCTGGTCCTCCTTCTTTTGGCTACCTGTCCCGCCTTAGGGACATTCCCTGATCGCCCAAGGGCATCGTGTCCTTGAGCCTGATTGGCTCTCAGCCAGCTGCATACCTGCCAAGGCTCATGTGAGTTGAGTTCGGTGCTTCACTAGCCCATTGTCTCCAAACTGCTCAACATCCACATGTCCTACCTCACTTAACGATTCCTCCACACTCCCTCCCTTCCTCCCTTCCTTCCTTCCTTCCTTCCTTCCTTCCTTCCTTCCTTCCTTCCTTCCTTCCTTCCTTCCTTCCTTCCTTCCTTCCTTCCTTCCTTCCTTCCTTCCTTCCTTCCTTCCTTCCTTCCTTCCTTCCTTCCTTCCTTCCTTCCTTCCTTCCTTCCTTCCTTCCTTCCTTCCCTCCTTTCGTTCTGTCTGTCTGTCTGTCTGTCTCTCTTTCTCTCTTTCTGTCCAGCACTGATTTTATGGCTACGTGTGCATATCCACAGTGTACAGTTTTCTCCGTTCCGTTTCTTCCCTGAGTCTTGCCCCTCTTCCCTGCAACTGAACAGCATTGCCTTGATCAAGGAAGTGGCAACATGCGGCTTACACAGTAACCTGCTGAAATTACAGCTATAACCATGGAGCACAGCTGCCGATCAACACAAGACCACCAATCGCTCACATTTCTAAACTGCTCGTCACAATTCTTCCGTATGTAGGCTGTGATGCTGCTCATTTCTTAAGCACCCATCCATTTCTTCTCTTCCCAGACCCTCAAGGTGTCCTGGTCAAACCACCTCCCTTCCTCTTGCCCCATCTGGCTCTCCCACCTTCCTTTTCCCTCAAGGCTCAACTTTTTTTTTTTTTTTTCAGCATAGGAGCTCCATAGAAGCTGCTGCTGCCCACCTCCGAGTTGACTAGGGCTGAACTACTGAAAAAGAAAAGAAAATCTATAAATAAGAGTGAGAGATATTCAGTATTTCTCTATGTTGTCATTTATTGGTGAAGATGAAAGTCTGCAGTTCATGTTCATTACACTAGCATGACAACATGACCACAAGGGGGACTGTCTGGTAGTGAAAAGGAACTTCAGCATGGATTAAAAATCTTTGCCTTTCTTTATTCTGAACTGTTTTTCTTATGGCTGCTAGAGAGAGATTCTCTGCCTTAGAAATAAAACTGCCCAGGCTGTTCTGATAAACCTGTAGGGTTAAGGCACTTCTACCAAAACAGATTTCAAAAAGCAAGAAGTCAAAAAGCAACAATTCAGTAATCTGTGTACGCTTCTATATTAAGTTTTAAGATAACCTGGTTTATATTTAGTTCACACAAATTAACCAAACATAGCAGCATACAACCTAAGAAAAGCTTAGGAAATTTATTAGATGCACAGATAAAGTGCTGTAACAGAGAAACTTGTGTAAATCTATTCTAAAATAAATAAGGTACAGTTAAACCACCTTTGACTCGTTTTAACTCGGAAAGAAATAACCTAAGTTTTAATCATTTGAATTTTAAGGTCAAGGTGAAATATACCATAACTATAACAGTGGTTGTGATCTGTAGCAACTATTTGAGGCTCCTGTTCCTCTTGAGGTCTCCCAGAAACAGGAAGGCTATTGCAAAATGTATCCATTAGACATAGTTCCTTTTACAGAAACATTTTTGTAATAAAGACTGGTTGCTCAAATACATGTTAAAATATTTAACAAGGAAACAATTTTCTCCTGATCCAGTCAATCTTTTAAACAAGACAATGTATTTTTCCTATGACGCAGCCCACAGGAGGGAACAGAAGTAAACATCCTCCTGAACTGAAGACTGTTTTGCTTGAAGAACTAAACTATTGCATTATTATATGAGAGCAAGAAATATCCATTTGGGTTATCCCTTTCTCCAAACATGGTGCCCAGTGATACATGTATTTTTGCCTTAATCTCAAAGGCCCGTTTGTCTCCACGTAAGGTACGTTAAAAAGAGATTCCCTTTAAGCATCTTATCACAAGATCTCTTACTGCCTTTCCATCCGGGGAAGCTTGTGTGTTAAACTGCCCTTGGAGTTTTGGATGCTACTAGATTTCTGTGCTCTGTTATCCATAATTTCAGGCACTTCGGGGCTAACATGGCTGTTTAAGTCAATGCAATAATACTACCAATATATTCAACACTCAGAAGAGTCACCACAGTTTCCTTCACACACTCAGGATTTCAAATTCTTCTTCCAATTCAAATAGCTTGTCAGTAGATTCAATGAGTTCTGTAAAAAAAGATAAAGAAAAAAATGCTTCTAAAGACATGCCTGATTTTGTTCACTTAAAAAAAAAACTTTGAAAGACGCATTCCAGAAAAGTACTTTGTAAGAGTGAAAAAAAAAATCTGTGCTAGCAATTGTATGGCTTGTTTGGATACATGCCTGCTATATATTGCTTGACACTCACAAAGGATAGTTATTCTACCTGTGATTATTCTTTTATTTGCTAACGAGGAACATAACATTGCACAATTAGGCTTTTAATCGGTGCCTTACCTGCTCCTGTGGTTGTCACTTCTGGTTTTGTTGGAGGTATGAAAGGAGGCCAGTGTGGCGGGTGCTTCTGGACCAGCTCAAACATCCGTAGACTCTGCTGCTTTAGAATCTCCTGAGGACAGAATGCTTTCATTTTAAAAGCTGGCTCGGGAGACGCTTCAAACACAAAACGTGTCTGCTTAATTGAAAGTGTTTTTTAATTACGCATGTCCATCAGGAAAAAAAAGTCTTTATACAGACATACTGTGAAATCCAAGCACCATGGTCTCTGTAATACATCCCTAGTTAAAACACATCTGGAAGACAGATCTCTTGAACTGTACTACAAATTATCAGTCTTATCATCTTTTGATATCAGCTTTGATATCTGCAAACCTGTAATTTTGTTTACAGGTAGCAAGCACACTAGGAATGTACAATATTTTCTGCTTTTTAAAAGAAAGTTGCTTGCATAGAACTCTCCTCAAGTTTTCTGTTGATCAATAGCACAAAAGACAGATCTATCAGCTCCTCCAAAGGGAAAAAAAAAAAAAAAAAACGCATCAGATTTTGAAGGACAGGTTTTGGTCAGGAAAAAAGGTGTTCCTGAAGCCAAACGCTATTCCTCTTCAAAGAGAAGTTACCTTCTGTCCTGTATTTCAGTTATTTACAAACTGTTTTCCTTAGATGATTTTTTTTTTTTTAAATAAATGCCCTGAGAGGTTGATGGTACTTTACATTCAGACGTCTGGTGCTTAGCTTAACAGCTGCATGCAGAAACATCCTCAAGTCTGTTTCCTGTGGCAGCCAGCACCTTCTGTTCTCCCTAGATCAGCAGGAGCTAGAGGCCTGCAGCACTTACAGAATCAGATCTTTAAGATAGCAGGGACTAACAGTCATAATTAGAACACGCAATCTATTATGTCAAACAATAAAAAAGGATCAGGAAGCAAATCATTGATACATCACTACAATATGGCAGTTAAACCTTAGTCATTTAGTGAGAATTAGAAGTTAAAAGCAAGTGTCACCCAGTAACACCTTCAAGTGTGGATGTTTACACCCATTTTCCAACTGGCAGGGTTTGTGGCTGGTAAAGTGCTGAACAATTTCCAATTAGCAATTCAGTAGTATTGCCTTACCCTGATGCTTTAATGCATTCTTCTCCATGGCTCATACAATTTGTATACAAAGGAAAATGCAAAGGAAAATTTTACAAAAAACAGACAATAAAAACCAGACTTTATAAAGAACAAATCGAGATGCTAAGTTCCCACTCTTACCTTTTGTACAAGACTACACCGGTTATCAAAATCACATTCTTCTTTGCAAAAGAAGCCCTTAGGGGAAAAAACAAACACACAGAGTTTTACCTTTGCAGATGGTAGGTATGTGGTACCAGCAGGTAAGGCGGTTTGACCTCTGATACAGTAATGCCCTGTACGATCAGTAGATATAAGACTCCAAATATGTGGCAGCTCTAGGGAGAGAACCCACGGGGAGAACAAGGCCCTGCAAACCCCTAACGAAATAGTCAAGCAAAAAATAGCAGCAGCTCCTGTGTGCTCCTCCATGGAGCGCCACCCAGTTCCTACAGTCCAGGTATCAGCAGAAGCTGAAAACTTGTAGATGATGGACCACCTAAGGAACATTTCCATTCTGGTATCTATACTGAAAATATTTGCTCTTCATTATGATTTTGTCTGTCTCGTTGCATCATGCCACATTTTGCACAGTTACGTAGTTAAGTATTAAAACAAAACAAAACAAAAAAACTTTCTAAAAAGCAGCAGTATTAAAAAACAGGTATGTGAATGAATGACAGATACCGGTATCTTTACAGATTGTTTAAAGCTTTAGAAACACATCCCACTGGTGACAACTGCCAATCACCCAATCACAGGATACTGGCATGGGATCAGATCCAATTTTTTCAAATACCACACTACCCCCATGACATTTTGGGTGAATTACAAATAATACATTTGTATTTGTAATTTGGGGTGAAATACAATAATTCCACTTAAACATTTTCAACTTATGATAGAAAGTAAGTTTAAGTAACTTGTCTAGAGGTGACCAAACATAAAGTAGTGATAGAATAAAACACGTAAACCTGTTTCAGTTCCTTGCTCTGACCATTATAATGCCTCTTGAAAGAAGTAAAAGCTGCTCAGTAAAGAAAACAAAGCGAGCTCCCTACAGTACAGACAGCTCCCCACTTGCCCTAAGATTCTCCATGTAGTTATGTACAAACTACTATGTGTTGATCACAGAAGACAGCTTTGTGATCTTGGTTCTGTTCAAGGAGATGCATTGCTGCCCTTACCAATGTAGAGAGACATTACTTTGAGATAAAGTACATGCATTCCAGATTTCCTGACACTTACTAAAGCTACTGAAGGGTCCAAATTCATGATCTTCATTCTATGTGGGGCTTCCTGGCAGTGGAAACTCTCATCGTCAACCGTGCCATTTTCTTCTGAATCTACAAAGCTTTGAGTGGTGTGAGGGTCCAGATAGATCAGCTCATTGCCTGGATGGGTAAAAGCCGTATGTTAAAAATAAGCAAGTGACATTAATAAGCACTTGGTCCAGAACTGTAAAATAGAAATTAGATTGCCATTGCAGTCAGTATAATCTAGACTTTCCAGCTAGGGATTCTTTAAGAGAATCGGAAGGTTTAGACACAGCGTTTCCCACAGGGTATTTAGTATAACTTCCTATTGTCACCTATTACTGTAATTTTTTGGTTGGTTATGTTCTATCTTTGTCACATACTTTTATTTTTCCATGTGAGATCCAGTACTTTTTTTTTTTTTTTTTTTAAATCTCAAGTGTTGTAAACACTAACATTTGACAGATTAAAAGGTACAGGATGTTCACAGATGCAATCTGTAATCCCATTAGGCATTCATTCAGAAATTGGAACAAAAAAGCCTAACTAAAACAGGTTAGGTTTTACAAAAGGACAAAATAGGGTTGCAAAATTTTGGCCCAAAGTGGGGTGAAATCTGAAGGAATGCATTTTAAATTAATTAGAGCAATACTTAATAACAGAAGGTATGCAAAAGGTGAAAAAGATACTGCTATCAGAAACAGTTTTGAAATACAAGAAAATAAAAGTGACATTTGACCAATACACTTGTCAAATGCTATCAGCTATTCTCAGTATGTTGCTCTTGTTGATGTCATCACTTATTTTTACACCTAGCTTTGCTGTTACCTTTCTGCTCCTGTTACGGATCATCTCATACTGTTTCTAAACTCTTTTAGATATGCTTCTTCATTTATTTTATTCTATTCTCATCTTTCTTTACTTCTAGAGGTTCACGCTTAGACCCCTTACTATTTCCCCTTCAAAAAATGTTCTCTTTTGATCATCTGCACATTTGGAATAAGTTTCTTTTTTCCTTACCTAAAAATCCTATGAAATAATAGGCATTATTTGGTTTCCCTCCTAATGCTCCCAAAGACTGTGGCATCTTAAAGCATTCCTAGGAGTTCAAAAGGAATAAAGGAAATTGTAATTCATTTCTTTACTGACATCACACATACCCAAACTTATTTGACAGTAACGAGCAATGAATTGAAAGAAAACCTTACTTTAAATGCATCAATATATACGGGATTTATGTGATTTATCCCTAGTCGTAGAGGTATAATAAGCAAGAGGGCTTTCCAGCCTGTGCAGAGTCCTCCTGCCTTCTTGCTTCGGCCAAGAGCACTTCTGTGCAAATGTGCACTGCTGTGGGACGCGCTGCTGCTCTGAGGAGGGCACCAGCACATTTTTTCTGCGGGAATAAAACTAGAAATCAGTCAACGCACAGAGGAACACAAAGCAGATCTTCCTCTCAGTAGTGAATTAAGCTAGTTTGCCAGGGATCTTTATAGGGCACCCAAGACAAAACGAGCCGGGCATGGCAATTACAGCTATTTAGTAGAAGTAATTCTAGCAGACAGTATGTGCTGGCACGTCCAAGTGAGACGTTAGATCAATGATTGGGGGATGACAATTTAAGACTGCAGTGACATGTCCTATTAATGTTATTAATAGTGTCAAGCTTTGCCTATAAAACGCCAGGGAAATGAAATGGCAGCAATGATGACAGTAGAAATTCTTCAAGGAGCTCTTCACATCCAGTGATGTGAGCACGAAGTTGGCATCAGGGATCAAAAAAACACAACTGAGTTTGTATGTCCTTCTTCCCTCTTCTTACCCTTGCAAGACAAACCCATGGCCCCCCAAGTATTTGTTCATGTTTAGATACATGCTGGCAAATGGAGTCAAATCAGAAACTGTTACCAGAAAACTGATGAGGTGTCACTTCCTGATGTCTTCAATGACCACCGTATTGCCCATAGATACATAAACTGCTAATGAATTCCATTCATCAAATAAAGCAAGCTTCCTAGAAAACATTAAGGTACTAATTAATATAAACTAGTTGGATCAAAAGGGTAGCTTTACACTCAGAACCATTTGATTTATTTATTTTTTTTTCTTAAGAAAAAACATCCTTTCTGCATTTTTTAAAGTCTCCATGTAAGAAAAAGAAAACTTTAAACATTAAATGTTTAATATCTTTAGAAAAATAGGTACTGAGTGGTACCAGGAAAAACATATGCGCTGCACCATGTGCAAACTGTTTTGTCTTACTGCTACGTGCAGTGACAGTAACAGTTCAACTACATCAAGTTTATTACTTTTTATTGCACTCGACAGTCTCTGCAATGGGTTCTTGCCCAATTGTGTCTTTTCTCATCTGGAAAAGAAAAAAATTCCTATGCCAGTTTTGCAGATTACTTTTTGCTTAAGAAATTCCACTGAATTCAGTGGAATTACTTCTGCCTGAGCCTGCGTGCACAGCAGAAATGGGGCGTTAAAAGCTAAATCAGCTAAGGGTTTGGGGCACCAAAACTTCAGTGGGAGACAGCAGCACACAGTTTTATGTCCACTTCTGCAAAATCCAAACCTTTGGGGAAGGGAGCTACACTCTTAAGCTGCACTGGCAGAATTAGCTGTTTCAAATAAGCCAGAAAGAAATGGGGGTGAGCGTTTCACCATGAAAAACTTGGCCATGAAAGATCTGGAGTCCAGGGCATGCTTCAGCTCCCCTCCCTCTTCAGATCATGTGCCTGTTCCAGGGTGTCAAAGACTTGCTGCTGAGCTCGCAGGACCTGTAGCCTAGCCCCTGCCTGAGGTAAGACACCTCCACGTACCCCTGGAGAACTGAGCAGCCTCAGTTCCTTTCAGTGTGGCTCCCAGACTATGAGGAGCTGCCCATCTTTATCCAGTAGCCTTGCTGGCAGAACTGCTGCTCAGAAAGGGAGGAATTGCAGCTCAGTTCCCTCCTCAGCCGAGATGGCTTCTCTCTGATGTTTCACACCACCACTCCGACCTACACGGTGGCACTCTCGACCTGCCAGAGCTGTGCCACTGTGCAGAAAGGAATATACATCTGTGGTGTGACTGGTGAGGGCATGCAGACGGCATAGCAGGAGACTTTCCTGCAGTTTCTTCTCCTCAGGCTCTTCCTTTATTAAAATTTAGAGGTCACCCATTCCCAACTCAGTACCTGCACACCGAGCTGTGGCATGACATTCCATGCTGCACTTGTAAATAGATGGCAAGTACATTCCTGACTGTGGGACAGGGGGAGATGCAGCCTTCAAAACTCTGCCTGGGCCTTCTCTTGGCTGCCCCAGGGGAGTACGTTCTGAATGAGACTGGTATGATCTCACTTACTTTAGTACTTGAGCAACTGTATTTGGTCCAAACCATTCTCCAATTGACTTCCCCTCTCCAACACCCACCTGTGCTGTTTTCACAGTGAAAAAAAGACACACGGACACAAAATCAAAGAAAAATGAGACCATAAAGAATGTGGGAACAATATACAGTAAATACCGTGACTGTCAAACATTCTAGAGTAACTGCAATCTGTAGTTAGCAATAACAATTATTTTCTCAATCTATGCTCTTTTCAAAACTTAGGGAGTGCCAGTTTCTTTAATAAACAAAAGGCTTCTAAACTATAACGAGAATTACAAGTTAACAAATGTTAGTGCCCTTTATTACAAATTACAGCAATAAGCTACAAGACTGTCTATTCTAACATTACTGACTCTGGTACCCAAGGCTTACAGAGTTTATCAAGAGCTACATTCTAGTACATGGCTTTATTTAGGTCTCAGGGAATGTTTCTGTACTACTAGTCTTTGTGCCCATCTGCATACCTTTTTATTTTTATATAAGCATACACGTTGTCTTCACATCCACTTTTTAAAATTATGAATTAACATACTGCAAATTAGTGATTCAACACAGTAGAAATTTCAGTGGAAAAAACCTGAAAGTTTATGTTTGTTCTTACCCATCTGGTGGATTGAATAAGAGCAAGCCTTCCTGTCGAGAAAGCATCGTAGGATTCTGTGATATTCTTCTGGTTGTTTTTTGTGTTTTTCCCATTGCCAATCTGAAAGGAAAAATTGATAGAGAATAAAAAATGGTGACGTTTTCATTACACTGATCAAATGTCTAGACAGCAGAAAGCTTTATAATGAGATGTTAAAAGACATTTCAATTCATCTCGAATATTTACATTTTGTGTAGAGCTCCTAGAATTCCAAGCTTGTTATTTATCATCAAGCTGCCCTTTATCATCATAGGCTAGATTGTAAAAACAGGGAAAATAAAACAAAACAAAAACATCAACAGCAAACATATTCTGACGGATCATGCTGCGTGTTGATAGCCATTCCAGTATCTCTGAGCTTCCAAGATTATTTAAAAGTACAGGCTGTGTTTAGACCTTGTTGGATTTCTAAGCACCCATTAAATAACAACATAAGATCCATACAGAAAGTCCAAACACTCCACTGGCAGCATCCTGGGATGTGACATGCATGCTTAAGAGCTTGCACCAGGGGGGTTTGGACCTCGTGCTGCTGACAAGTGAGTAGTGAAGAGAAGGGTAAGAGCACTGTCCCACGGTGGCAGGTTTTCCCTTGGCCTCAACTTGGGTGTTACACTAAAAGGTTTATAAAATAATGGCGACAGGATTCCCCATTTGTTCTCCTTCTATGCCTATTTCTCTGCTTCAGGCTGGGATGATTTCACCCAGCTGAATATGAATTGATTCATTAGGAACTGTTACCAGGGCATCAAAGAAAGTCTCACTAATAAATTCAGGGTTTGTGCTTTTAATGGAGTACTTACGAAGAAGCGTCTGCAGACAATACCGAAGTTCCCTCAGGACCAGCACTCACCTCTCCCTAAGTGTCTGCAGATCAGTGCTTGGGCCAGCATCATCTGCCCGCATCGCAGCATACATCCCCAGCCAGCGTCCGACGAAGGACCCGTGCCTCCTGTTAGGAAAGTTCATCACAATCAGTGCAGGCTTTCAACTGGGTGCGGCACCACAGAGGACATTTCAGAGTGCTAGAAAACAGATAGGGCTGCTGAAGCCTCCATGAACTGTCCTACAGATAAAAGGCACAGAGCAAGACTTTGGTTCCATGCTGTTGGTCTAATTCTAATCTCTGCATTGCACAAATAAACAAAATTCATTTATTCCTTGTGGAGCTGACTTACTCTTTTCATTCTTCAAGCAGCATTCACAAACCATTTACTGCATGCTATACAACATGATCACCTGTTTACATACAGACCTAAATAAACACTGATTTTAATAATCTTCATGTTTGCATAAACAGTTAAAATGATGCTCAAAATGCGCTAATACTCTAGAAATATTTTCCCAGCCTACGATGCCATCACTTATCTTGCTATTTAATTTAGAACAATGCAGCAAATCTGCAGTATACTCACCACTAGGCAAAAACTTTCTTCTATACGTAAACCACGTTAAACCACAGTAAACCACGCGTGAACACACCTTGGCTTATTGTCTGACTTTGGCTTATGGTGCGTCTGTTGCTGTGTCCAGCACAGTGCAGCCCCTATATTGCTACCAAAACCTTGCAACAAACCTCAATCCCCCTGTTAAAAGAGACCCTCTTGTTTGTTGCCCTTCTTTCGACACTATCTAACAGGTTTATGTCTTTTTCTTATACTGCGGAGCCCAAAACTGCACTCAGTACTCAGTACATGGAATACCAACAGAGACTGCCTGGCATTTTCTCTTCTCTGCAGAAGCTCTGTTGCTAACACTGTCCAGAAATCACCACTGTCACAGACAGTAGTAGCATTCCCTCCTCCCACAGTTGGTTCTTCCCCCCCAAGACTTAGACACCACCCAGAAAAAGAAGAATAATAATACTAATAAAATAAAATAAATAAAATAAAATAAAATAAAATAAAATAAAATAAAATAAAATAAAATAAAATAAAATAAAATAAAATAAAATAAAATAAAATAAAATAAAATAAAATAAAATAGTCAAAAGCCATCAGGAAGGCAGTGGTGCAGACTGTGGAGAGCCTGGGTTCAAATCCTTCTTCTGTGAGGCTCTGAACCTATATCCCACCACAATCTCTCTGCTAATGTATGGCAGGGAAAGGAGGAAGAAAGAACATATCTCCTGCACTTTCCATTTATTGTTGACTGACAATTCTGTAGAGTTATAAAGCCTCAATCAGTGAGATACAGGGTTCTTCTCACATTGTCTCACTGTGCCCTAAGCGGAACAGCTCTCATTTAATAGATGCTTCACCACAAAATCATGAGTCATCTGCAGTTTTGAACTTTTCTGGGATCAAGTCCCTTCAGATGGTTGAGGAATCTGCTCCAGCACCTATGTAAACTGGTGCTCTACTAAGCTAGTGAGTGAACAAGAGAGAAATCCTCTGCTAGATGACTTGACAAATTGGGTCTGAAAATAGTGTTGAGGCAGAATAGTCCACGATTTTTGCCTTGGGTGCACAGAGGGATTGGGTGTTGTAGACTTCTTTTATTCTTCATTAAGATAAACATTTTCAAAAATGTGCTTGTTCAACCTCGCTCCCACTGTGTGCATGGGAGGGAGATAACTGAAAGTGGGGAGCGTTGCTTGGATCCTGCAAGTGGCTGAGGTCCAGTGGGGTTGGAGGCTTTCTTCCTCCTTTTGGAAATGCAAAGCAACCCTGCACCTCCCCTGCACTTGCAGGAGGATCGTGACAGCCCAAAGCACAGCGGCTTTGTAATTGCTGCATACACTTCGATCGGATTTATGTGGCAAGGGTTTGGTAGCAGGGGCCTGCAGGGATGGCGTCTGTGAGAACAGTCCAGACAACAGCCAGCTCCAGATAGCTCCAAAAGGGCCCCGGCGCTTGCCAGAGCTGAGCCAATAAGCGATGTTGTTTGCACCTCTGGGAGAGCAGATGTAAGAAGGGGGAAATACTGCTGCACAACAGAAGCTGGAAGAGCAAGGAGTGAGAAGCAGCCCTGCAGCCCCCAAGGTGAGTGCAGCAGGAGGCAGGAGGTGCTCCAGGCTCACAGCAGCAGTTCCCCTGCGGGCTGTGCAGGGAGAGGCCCCTGGTGGAGCAGGCTGTCCCCCTGCACCCATGGGTCCCCCATGGAGCAGATCTCCACGCTGCTGCCCCCCTGTGGGTGGAGGAGCCCCCGGTGGAGCAGGTGGCTGTGGCCTGGAGGAGGCTGCGGCCTGTGGAGAGCCCCTGCAGGAGCAGGCCCCGGGCCGCAGCTGCAGCCATGGAGAGGAGCCCACGGGGAGCAGGGGCAGAGAGGGACCTTGGAGGAGGGAACTGTATCCTCTTTTTTCATCGGTGCTGAGATTGAGGATCAGGATTTCGTGGTAGGAATTTGTTTAGATGAACCAATTTACCTCCATATGGGTTTTGTATGTTTGTTTCACCTTGTCTTGCAGGACCATCTTGGCTGGGTCTGCAGTGTTGTGCAAAAGTCAAGTTTTTCACAATAAAGAGCAGCTTTATTTTTGGGGAAAAGGCTGAGGTGGCCTTCATCTGAGTCATGTGACCTGAAAATGCAGAAAATGGGTGCATGGCTGGATGGATGGGTGGGTGGGTGGGAGTTGGGAATTCAGCCTTGGGATCAGAACTGGGACGTTGTTGGGATAGGAAATGATCAGTGGGATGGGACCAGTGGGATCCCCCCCCCGTGGAGAGGAGCCCCCGCAGCGTGGGACAGCTCTCGTAAAGGTGATTCAGGGCAGTTTCTGGAAAACAAGACATCAGATGTCCCAAACAGCTTTCTTTGTGCTAATGTAGGAAGGGTGAGTAAGTGTAAATGTAAGAGCCCAGATACCGTAAGAAGCAGAAAGTGTGAAGGAAACTTCCTTCTGGCTGATACAGCTCCATATCTAGTTGTCAAGTATGAAGAGAGCAGTGCTAAGTTTCTTGGGGAGAGGTAAAAAAGAAGAGACTGGGAGATTGTAAAAGGAAAAAGTGGGATTCCCTATTTCAGGAAATCCTAGGAACTGGAAATAGAGATTGGAAGAGTGCTTTAAGCCAAGACAGACATGTTTTAAAACTAAAACCTAGGAGTTGAATGAACCAAGAAATGAATCCCTTTTGATTATGCAGTTGTGTCCAGTGTTATCTTGGGAAATATGGTTTCCACATAAAACGTATCTGGGGCTTGAAGTTCTCCTAAGGCCCTTCTCTGTGTATTCCCTACTGTTTGGTAAGCGCTGAGGTCACACTGCAGACAGCAGCACGTCCTCTCCCCACTACTTAGCTGTCTGTTCTCACAACACGTCTAGGAACAGAATGGCTTGGACACAACTGCGCCTAGGACCGAGTTCATTCAAGCTGCTGGACGAGGTAAAAGCTCTGGACAAGCGAAGGGGAGGGAGGGATGGGTGGATATACAATATGATCACTTTAATCTCATTTCTCTAAGAATCCTGGCTGAGAAAACAAAACAAAACAGAATCAAAAAGAACAGAACAGAACAGAACAAATGAAGCAAGCAGCTAGCTTGCTGGAGACATTGTCTGGGAAGCAGTGAAAACACTTGCAAACAAAAACACGTCAAAGGACTAACTCTTTGAGCTTAATTCTAATCCAACAGCATAACCTCAAAGTCCTGTTTCTGTTCGTAACAGGCTGGTCCAGTAACATGTCCCATTGGATGACTTTGCAGCATAGATGTCAGGAATGCAGCTTGGGATCCCCTCCTTCTACTCAGAGTTCACTTTGAAGGGATGAGCAAGTAATTCTTCCTGGGTTGACGGAAATCTAAAGTCTGTTTTCTAACACTCTTGCAGACGCTTCTCTGTCCATCGGCCTGTCCTGCCAACTCTGGTGTGAGTGTGAAGTTGTGGCAAGAGGGATTTCCCATTCCTATTTGACCTGATGGACACCAGCTTTCCTCGGAAATGGCTGATGTTGCTGAGGAGGCAGCAGTATCAAAGGCCTTGCTGATGAAGGTACAACCAGCTGGGGAGGCTTTGGCATTTCTGCACAACGCTGCTCCCTGACTGTCACTCCAGACTCAGATTCGGAAAGAAGCAAAGCAAGCTAGAGGAAAACTGGATGTCCTGGTAATTTTCTTTTTCTTTTATTTCTTCATTCTTCACTTGTAAGAAAATCTAAATCTTAACCCTTTGTTTGAAAACACGGCTTTATGGAAATGCTTATGGGTGTGCTCCTTCACCTTGTGTGGAACCTGCTTCACCTCGCTTCAGCTATAGGACACCTATGCTCCAATTTATGCTTCCCATGATAAAGCGGTGTTCTTTCGGTGTTCTTTTCTGTGATGCTTGCAGGCGAGGTTGAAAAGAGTTGTCAGTAGGATTCTTCGTTTCCTTTGCAGTATCCAAAGCTCCGTATTACCGTGGATCTTCTCCTCTGATCTGGAAAGCTTCACAGGCCAAAAGAGAATTGAGATGAAGAAGGAAATAGAGAATGCTGACCAATATTGCCAAGTACCACCCGTAAGTTTTGTGAAAGAATCCGGTGCATTTCTGTAGTGGTAGAAAGTTCATAAAATCATCGTTGTGCACTTGAAGGCAAGCAATGCTGTAAAAATGAAGAATGCAAGGCCCTGCTTAAGGACAATCTTCAGGCTGCTTCTAGATCGACAGCTTATTTGCTTCTTCCACAACCTCATCTCCGCTTGCTTAGAAGTTGTGAAGGTCGGAAGCACACTCCGTCTTTTTCATCCCCTCTGTGTATCTTTTCCCTGACAGCAACTTCTGTCTTGGCTCTTCACATCCAGCCAGAGCAGTTGCTTTGCCTCCGCAACCTGCAGGCTGACCTCTCGTGTGTACCTGTGCTGGACTGAGGGTAATGCTTGTAACGCACACAGATGCTGCATTCACTGTGACTTTTAGAAAAGAGAGCAAGAAGCTAACCTGCACAGCAGACTCTTAGGTTTCTGTATCTCTCTCTCTCTCTCTCTCTCTCTCTCTCTCTATCTGCATATATATTTCAGTACTTATTTACTTCTTTAAAGATACCTTAAATAGAATAGATACTTTAAGAAAGCTTACTTGTTCTTCCCCTTTCCTTGTTTTTAACGTTTGCTTTTCTAACCAATCCTTAATGTTACAACATGGGATTGATGCAGTACTCAGTCCTTAGAAGTTCTCAAAGCACATCAGTGATTTCTCTATTTCTCAACCTTTCCATCTTCATTGAGATCTCTCATCTGAATTTAGGTAGGAGGTGAAGAAGAACACTGCAAGCAGCTGAAGCCGTATCAGACACATGCTTCTGCTAGGAAGTCATTCCGAGTGATTCCACGGTGTACTTTAGACAGGTTCGCTCTGGTCCTCTGGACTCAGCATCCCCAAGGGATATTTCAAAGCTCTCGGAAGGACCCGTCATTATCTCTGACACTGCAGCCTCCAGTAGGAAGGGGTAGATATTCCTTGCCCTTGTGCAAAGGAACTACTCAGTTAGCTGTTTCTAACCCAAATCTCGTTGTTGTCTTCTATTGACAGACACCACCCGGCTAGCCAAGCTAAACCACTGAAAATGGAAGGAGTGGGACATCTTCCAAAGCCTGCTGCTGCTTCTAAGCAGAAGTGCGCTGTAGGTGGGGACACAGCAAGAGGAAACGTCCAGGCCACGGTGGAACTGCAAGGCACCTGTCTGAGCCACACAACGAAGTCAGCGATTCCCAGTTGGAGACTGTTGCTCGACCAGTGACACAGCAGCTGGAGCGCTTCTGGTTGCTGCTGATGGGTTCCCGTGAATCAGCCAGGGATAGGAGCTATGAGAACGACTGAAGCGATTTGAAGTTACCCGAAAGAAAGAAGAGAGGAGAGAAGAAGACAAGAGGGGAGGGAAGGGGAGGGAATAAAAGAAAGGG
Source organism: Anas platyrhynchos (assembly GCF_047663525.1). Lineage (NCBI taxonomy): Eukaryota > Metazoa > Chordata > Aves > Anseriformes > Anatidae > Anas > Anas platyrhynchos. The sequence continues at coordinate 7,713,894 of NC_092609.1, read as the reverse complement.
AGGGGAGGGGAGGGGAGGGGAGGGGGAGGGTAGGATAGGATAGGATAGGATAGGATAGGATAGGATAGGATAGGATAGGATAGGATAGGATAGGATAGGATAGGATAGGATAGGATAGGATAGGGTGGGGTAGGGTAGGGTAGGGTAGGGTAGGGTAGGGTAGGGTAGGGTAGGGTAGGGTAGGGTAGGGTAGGGTAGGGTAGGGTAGGGTAGGGTAGGGTAGGGTAGGGTAGGGTAGGGTAGGGTAGGGTAGGGTAGCATAGCATAGTGTAGCGTGTTAGAGGGGAGGGGAGCATAGGAGAGTATAGGGTAGTGTAGGGGATCGGAGTTTAGGGGAGTGTAGGGTAGGATACGGGAGGGGAGTGTAGGAGAGTGTAGGGGAGGGGGGCATAGGGTAATGTAGGGTAGTGTAGCGAACGGGAGTTTAGGGTAGGATAGGGGAGGGGAGTGTAGGAGTGTGTAGGGTAGTATAGGGGAGGGGAGTGTAGCAGAGTATAGGGACAGGGAGCATAGGGGAGAGGGTGTAGGGGAGGGGAGGAGACGGGAGGGGAGGGGAGGGGATGGGGGGGAGGGGAGGCAAAAGTGGGGAGAGGAGGCAAAAGAGGGGAGGGGAGGGGAGGGGAGGGGAGGGGAGGGGAGGGGAGGGGAGGGGAGGGGAGGGGAGGGGAGGGGAGGGGAGTGCTACCATAAATAAAATTGCTATATACATGTCATTTTGGATCTGGAGCCAAATCTTTGTGTACATGTCCTCTCCGTAGCCCCACGTGCTGACCACCCACCCGAATCTATCATACTGTTGGTCAGAAAGAACAGGGAGCATAGGGGAGGGCAGGGGAGTGGAGGGAAGGGAAAAGAGGGGATGGGAGGGGTGGGGAGCGCTACCATCAATAAAATTGCCAAATACGATGAAGGAGCAGCAGAGCCTGCAACCTCCAGTCCCCAACATCCTCCAACCACCCCCCACTGCTCCGTGGGAAATAGATAGAAGAATCAAGACTGAGGTTTAGCCTGGGATGGAGGTAGTGTGGCGAGGTGGTTTTCTGTTTGGTTGGTTGGTTGGTTGGTTGGTTGGTTGGTTTTAAAGTTTTTAAATTCTCACTGTCCTACTTTGTGATCAGTTGGCAATAAATTCAATTACTCTTCCCCAAGCCAAGTCTGTTTTGTCCATGAAGCCATCTTCCAGTCCTGAAATAAGAAAGGAAACAGACCTGCAAGCAACTGTTACACAAGTGCAGGAAGAGTGACAAAGGAGGGTTTTGAGGCATGAAGTTCCTGCAAGGATGCTCTGCTCTTTCCTCACTTCAGTATGAAAAGCACGGCACTAGTGGGTGGTCTGTGGTGGTAGTTGTTTTTTTGTTGTTTGTTTGTTTGTTTGTTGTTTTGTCAGCTCCACCCCACAGTATTTTGCTTGTTCTACTTGTTTTGGTGTGCCCCCATTCCCTCCCTCAAGGTAAAACATCCCTAGGGGCCATAACTTGCTGTTAGCAAACAAGATCTTGCAAAAGAGTGAAGTTAACATGGCACCACCTGCACTGGTGTATAAATAGTTCAAATATTTTCCCTCACTTTCCTGTAACTTTCCTGTAAATTGCTGGTCAGGAGATAACAAGTGGAGAAATTTAGGATAAGAGAGAGAAAGTTGTGTTTCCTATTGCCCTGGAGTTTCTGTTGGTCTGGCCACGGAAATGGAGTACTCAAAATCCTCAGGACACTCAGTTTATACCAGATTTATCCTAAAACTGCAGTATTTCTAGGCCCTTGGGATTCTTATCAATTAAAACATACTTTTTCACGCACAGAAGATGCAAAAAAGTGCGCCTACTGCAGTATGCAGACAGAGCCAGTCCTGTCTCTTGATTCCTTCTGCCTTCTGCCTGAAGAGCAGCAGACAATCGAGTTCTTGTCTTCAGTAGCTACGGCCTTAACCAACTGTGCAGTCTGTCCATTCATACACAGAGGAGGAAAAATAGCGTGGAATAACTCCTCTCCTTTGTGCTAACAGAGGAGGGTACAGCTTCCTCACTCCAACCCCACCGAGGCAAACCAGTCAGCAGTGCACGCCAGAGCCTCTGTCTCTTCCCCGTCTCATGATGTGCAGCTGGATCACTCTCCCTTCTATCCCCAGGATCGCTTTCAGCACAGTCACAGAAGGGTCAGACTCACAGCTTTAGGAGCCATCAGAAGAGGCTTTCACTCTTCTGCCACCACACCCCCTATACACATGCAATTTCACACATGCAAAGAGACACCATGGATTGGGGAGTTGCACAGAGAGGAGACCACACCCGTTTGCCTGCCTGCAGTTTGACACCAGTAGGGAGGTAATTCCCGTCAGGAGTTTCCATAGAGATGACAGAATATGGCCCTAGGGTCCTGCTGCTTCTTTCAGCCCTAATTCTTCAAATCCATAGTAATGGAAGAAACCTTCCCAGCCAAGTGCTGCATATCTTGAAGATTGGAGAACCCACAGCCTTCTGCTTCATTTCATTTTAAAGATCAATCCCAATGTCACTCCCATAGAAGTAGTGGAAGCCATCTGGCTGGCTTGGCTTTCTCTCCAAAGAAGACCAAATGAGAGTTGGTCCCGGGTGAGGATGAGCCCTGACAGTTCCTGCATTTTGGTTCTCCTGCAGCCCACAAAGCTCTCACTGCCTTGCCTGAATTTGAACCCCTTTGGAACCAAATCTACAGATTATCTCTGTAAATCCAAAACAGCACTTATTCACCATGTGAACAACAAATGCCTGGGATGGTTAACAGCACTTAGGTGCAAAAAAGAGCCCCCGCAGGAGCAGGCCCCGGGCCGCAGCTGCAGCCATGGAGAGGAGCCCACGGGGAGCAGGGGCAGAGAGGGACCTTGGAGGAGGGAACTGTATCCTCTTTTTTCATCGGTGCTGAGATTGAGGATCAGGATTTCGTGGTAGGAATTTGTTTAGATGAACCAATTTACCTCCATATGGGTTTTGTATGTTTGTTTCACCTTGTCTTGCAGGACCATCTTGGCTGGGTCTGCAGTGTTGTGCAAAAGTGCAGTTTTTCACAATAAAGAGCAGCTTTTTTTTCGGGGAAAAGGCTGAGGTGGCCTTCATCAGAGTCTTGTGACCTGAAAATGCAGAAAATGGGTGCATGGCTGGCTGGATGGGTGGGTGGGAGTTGGGAATTCAGCCTTGGGATCAGAACTGGGACGTTGTTGGGATAGGAAATGATCAGTGGGATGGGAAGTGATGATGGGGATAGGAACTCATTGGGATGGGAAAAATGGGTTTTATTTTTATTGCATTAAATCCACTTTATTGACTGTGTTGTACAGTATGGCGTTGTTTTATTACTATAAAATTATGATGATTATTATTTACTCTTATTAATTAAACAATTTTTATACGTTATTATATTATAAATTATAAATATTAATATTGATTATATTGTTTTTATTCCTTTTCTACCCTATTAAACTCTCTTTATCCCAGTGCACTGCTTTGGACTTTAGTTTTCCTTCCGAGTCGTTGTGGATTCACTCCGGATGGGGGGACATTAGCGAACGCCTGTGTGCTTCAGATCCAAGGTCACCTTTGCCCTCAACTCAAGATACATGTTTGCATCTATTGTCGTGAAACAATGTTAACAACAGCAACAAAAAAGTTCCCTACTTGCTAGCAGCATCCCTACCTTTGCTGGGGTCTGCTCTGTGCATTTTGAAGACCGTTCCATGCTATTCAGCCCCTTCAGGAGGAAATGGATGGTTCTAGGAAAATGCGTCTTGACCTGATGCAAAGCTGTGACTCAGCACCCTGCAGCCCCCGCAACCCCTGGCATTTTAGCTGCAGCCCCTCCAACAACTCTGATGTTCCCTGCATCGACTTCAACCACTGCGCTGGGACCTGAGGCCCCTCAAACCCGTGTCACTCGCCCTGCAGCCCCTCCAGCCCCTGGCATGTTCCCTGCAGCACCTCGAGCCCCTGGCATGTTCCCTGCAGCCACTCCAAGCCTGGCACAGGCCCTACAGCTGGCTGCGGGGACTATCCAGAAATCTGCTCCAGAAATACAGTGATGGCAAGGAGCCCTCCACTTCATTCTTCCTTTTTTTTCTAGCTGGAAGCATTCAGAGTTGTCAACGGAATTGGTTTGGAGGAGTAGGAAAGACAGAATTGCTGGGTTTCTGCTTTCTCCCAGAAACTATCAGACCACAACATGACAGTTGTCTTTCTTTTACGTTCTTTTACACCTGGATCTTTCTCACTTTTATGAGTGTGGGGTATTCCTTCTTTCTCCCTTTACCTTCCTCCCTCCCTCCCTCCCTCCCTTCCTTCCTTCCTTCCTTCCTTCCTTCCTTCCTTCCTTCCTTCCTTCCTTCCTTCCTTCCTTCCTTCCTTCCTTCCTTCCTTCCTTCCTTCCTTCCTTCCTTCCTTCCTTCCCTCCTTTCGTTCTGTCTGTCTGTCTGTCTGTCTCTCTTTCTCTCTTTCTGTCCAGCACTGATTTTATGGCTACGTGTGCATATCCACAGTGTAGAGTTTTCTCCGTTCCGTTTCTTCCCTGAGTCTTGCCCCTCTTCCCTGCAACTGAACAGCATTGCCTTGATCAAGGAAGTGGCAACATGCGGCTTACACAGTAACCTGCTGAAATTACAGCTATAACCATGGAGCACAGCTGCCGATCAACACAAGACCACCAATCGCTCACATTTCTAAACTGCTCGTCACAATTCTTCCGTATGTAGACTGTGATGCTGCTCATTTCTTAAGCACCCATCCATTTCTTCTCTTCCCAGACCCTCAAGGTGTCCTGGTCAAACCACCTCCCTTCCTCTTACCCCATCTGGCTCTCCCACCTTCCTTTTCCCTCAAGGCTCAACTTTTTTTTTTTTTTTTCAGCATAGGAGCTCCATAGAAGCTGCTGCTGCCCACCTCCGAGTTGACTAGGGCTGAACTACTGAAAAAGAAAAGAAAATCTATAAATAAGAGTGAGAGATATTCAGTATTTCTCTATGTTGTCATTTATTGGTGAAGATGAAAGTCTGCAGTTCATGTTCATTACACTAGCATGACAACATGACCACAAGGGGGACTGTCTGGTAGTGAAAAGGAACTTCAGCATGGATTAAAAATCTTTGCCTTTCTTTATTCTGAACTGTTTTTCTTATGGCTGCTAGAGAGAGATTCTCTGCCTTAGAAATAAAACTGCCCAGGCTGTTCTGATAAACCTGTAGGGTTAAGGCACTTCTACCAAAACAGATTTCAAAAAGCAAGAAGTCAAAAAGCAACAATTCAGTAATCTGTGTACGCTTCTATATTAAGTTTTAAGATAACCTGGTTTATATTTAGTTCACACAAATTAACCAAACATAGCAGCATACAACCTAAGAAAAGCTTAGGAAATTTATTAGATGCACAGATAAAGTGCTGTAACAGAGAAACTTGTGTAAATCTATTCTAAAATAAATAAGGTACAGTTAAACCACCTTTGACTCGTTTTAACTCGGAAAGAAATAACCTAAGTTTTAATCATTTGAATTTTAAGGTCAAGGTGAAATATACCATAACTATAACAGTGGTTGTGATCTGTATCAACTATTTGAGGCTCCTGTTCCTCTTGAGGTCTCCCAGAAACAGGAAGGCTATTGCAAAATGTATCCATTAGACATAGTTCCTTTTACAGAAACATTTTTGTAATAAAGACTGGTTGCTCAAATACATGTTAAAATATTTAACAAGGAAACAATTTTCTCCTGATCCAGTCAATCTTTTAAACAAGACAATGTATTTTTCCTATGACGCAGCCCACAGGAGGGAACAGAAGTAAACATCCTCCTGAACTGAAGACTGTTTTGCTTGAAGAACTAAACTATTGCATTATTATATGAGAGCAAGAAATATCCATTTGGGTTATCCCTTTCTCCAAACATGGTGCCCAGTGATACATGTATTTTTGCCTTAATCTCAAAGGCCCGTTTGTCTCCACGTAAGGTACGTTAAAAAGAGATTCCCTTTAAGCATCTTATCACAAGATCTCTTACTGCCTTTCCATCCGGGGAAGCTTGTGTGTTAAACTGCCCTTGGAGTTTTGGATGCTACTAGATTTCTGTGCTCTGTTATCCATAATTTCAGGCACTTCGGGGCTAACATGGCTGTTTAAGTCAATGCAATAATACTACCAATATATTCAACACTCAGAAGAGTCACCACAGTTTCCTTCACACACTCAGGATTTCAAATTCTTCTTCCAATTCAAATAGCTTGTCAGTAGATTCAATGAGTTCTGTAAAAAAAGATAAAGAAAAAAATGCTTCTAAAGACATGCCTGATTTTGTTCACTTAAAAAAAAAACTTTGAAAGACGCATTCCAGAAAAGTACTTTGTAAGAGTGAAAAAAAAAATCTGTGCTAGCAATTGTATGGCTTGTTTGGATACATGCCTGCTATATATTGCTTGACACTCACAAAGGATAGTTATTCTACCTGTGATTATTCTTTTATTTGCTAACGAGGAACATAACATTGCACAATTAGGCTTTTAATCGGTGCCTTACCTGCTCCTGTGGTTGTCACTTCTGGTTTTGTTGGAGGTATGAAAGGAGGCCAGTGTGGCGGGTGCTTCTGGACCAGCTCAAACATCCGTAGACTCTGCTGCTTTAGAATCTCCTGAGGACAGAATGCTTTCATTTTAAAAGCTGGCTCGGGAGACGCTTCAAACACAAAACGTGTCTGCTTAATTGAAAGTGTTTTTTAATTACGCATGTCCATCAGGAAAAAAAAGTCTTTATACAGACATACTGTGAAATCCAAGCACCATGGTCTCTGTAATACATCCCTAGTTAAAACACATCTGGAAGACAGATCTCTTGAACTGTACTACAAATTATCAGTCTTATCATCTTTTGATATCAGCTTTGATATCTGCAAACCTGTAATTTTGTTTACAGGTAGCAAGCACACTAGGAATGTACAATATTTTCTGCTTTTTAAAAGAAAGTTGCTTGCATAGAACTCTCCTCAAGTTTTCTGTTGATCAATAGCACAAAAGACAGATCTATCAGCTCCTCCAAAGGGAAAAAAAAAAAAAAAAAACGCATCAGATTTTGAAGGACAGGTTTTGGTCAGGAAAAAAGGTGTTCCTGAAGCCAAACGCTATTCCTCTTCAAAGAGAAGTTACCTTCTGTCCTGTATTTCAGTTATTTACAAACTGTTTTCCTTAGATGATTTTTTTTTTTTAAATAAATGCCCTGAGAGGTTGATGGTACTTTACATTCAGACGTCTGGTGCTTAGCTTAACAGCTGCATGCAGAAACATCCTCAAGTCTGTTTCCTGTGGCAGCCAGCACCTTCTGTTCTCCCTAGATCAGCAGGAGCTAGAGGCCTGCAGCACTTACAGAATCAGATCTTTAAGATAGCAGGGACTAACAGTCATAATTAGAACACGCAATCTATTATGTCAAACAATAAAAAAGGATCAGGAAGCAAATCATTGATACATCACTACAATATGGCAGTTAAACCTTAGTCATTTAGTGAGAATTAGAAGTTAAAAGCAAGTGTCACCCAGTAACACCTTCAAGTGTGGATGTTTACACCCATTTTCCAACTGGCAGAGTTTGTGGCTGGTAAAGTGCTGAACAATTTCCAATTAGCAATTCAGTAGTATTGCCTTACCCTGATGCTTTAATGCATTCTTCTCCATGGCTCATACAATTTGTATACAAAGGAAAATGCAAAGGAAAATTTTACAAAAAACAGACAATAAAAACCAGACTTTATAAAGAACAAATCGAGATGCTAAGTTCCCACTCTTACCTTTTGTACAAGACTACACCGGTTATCAAAATCACATTCTTCTTTGCAAAAGAAGCCCTTAGGGGAAAAAACAAACACACAGAGTTTTACCTTTGCAGATGGTAGGTATGTGGTACCAGCAGGTAAGGCGGTTTGACCTCTGATACAGTAATGCCCTGTACGATCAGTAGATATAAGACTCCAAATATGTGGCAGCTCTAGGGAGAGAACCCACGGGGAGAACAAGGCCCTGCAAACCCCTAACGAAATAGTCAAGCAAAAAATAGCAGCAGCTCCTGTGTGCTCCTCCATGGAGCGCCACCCAGTTCCTACAGTCCAGGTATCAGCAGAAGCTGAAAACTTGTAGATGATGGACCACCTAAGGAACATTTCCATTCTGGTATCTATACTGAAAATATTTGCTCTTCATTATGATTTTGTCTGTCTCGTTGCATCATGCCACATTTTGCACAGTTACGTAGTTAAGTATTAAAACAAAACAAAACAAAAAAACTTTCTAAAAAGCAGCAGTATTAAAAAACAGGTATGTGAATGAATGACAGATACCGGTATCTTTACAGATTGTTTAAAGCTTTAGAAACACATCCCACTGGTGACAACTGCCAATCACCCAATCACAGGATACTGGCATGGGATCAGATCCAATTTTTTCAAATACCACACTACCCCCATGACATTTTGGGTGAATTACAAATAATACATTTGTATTTGTAATTTGGGGTGAAATACAATAATTCCACTTAAACATTTTCAACTTATGATAGAAAGTAAGTTTAAGTAACTTGTCTAGAGGTGACCAAACATAAAGTAGTGATAGAATAAAACACGTAAACCTGTTTCAGTTCCTTGCTCTGACCATTATAATGCCTCTTGAAAGAAGTAAAAGCTGCTCAGTAAAGAAAACAAAGCGAGCTCCCTACAGTACAGACAGCTCCCCACTTGCCCTAAGATTCTCCATGTAGTTATGTACAAACTACTATGTGTTGATCACAGAAGACAGCTTTGTGATCTTGGTTCTGTTCAAGGAGATGCATTGCTGCCCTTACCAATGTAGAGAGACATTACTTTGAGATAAAGTACATGCATTCCAGATTTCCTGACACTTACTAAAGCTACTGAAGGGTCCAAATTCATGATCTTCATTCTATGTGGGGCTTCCTGGCAGTGGAAACTCTCATCGTCAACCGTGCCATTTTCTTCTGAATCTACAAAGCTTTGAGTGGTGTGAGGGTCCAGATAGATCAGCTCATTGCCTGGATGGGTAAAAGCCGTATGTTAAAAATAAGCAAGTGACATTAATAAGCACTTGGTCCAGAACTGTAAAATAGAAATTAGATTGCCATTGCAGTCAGTATAATCTAGACTTTCCAGCTAGGGATTCTTTAAGAGAATCGGAAGGTTTAGACACAGCGTTTCCCACAGGGTATTTAGTATAACTTCCTATTGTCACCTATTACTGTAATTTTTTGGTTGGTTATGTTCTATCTTTGTCACATACTTTTATTTTTCCATGTGAGATCCAGTACTTTTTTTTTTTTTTTTTTTAAATCTCAAGTGTTGTAAACACTAACATTTGACAGATTAAAAGGTACAGGATGTTCACAGATGCAATCTGTAATCCCATTAGGCATTCATTCAGAAATTGGAACAAAAAAGCCTAACTAAAACAGGTTAGGTTTTACAAAAGGACAAAATAGGGTTGCAAAATTTTGGCCCAAAGTGGGGTGAAATCTGAAGGAATGCATTTTAAATTAATTAGAGCAATACTTAATAACAGAAGGTATGCAAAAGGTGAAAAAGATACTGCTATCAGAAACAGTTTTGAAATACAAGAAAATAAAAGTGACATTTGACCAATACACTTGTCAAATGCTATCAGCTATTCTCAGTATGTTGCTCTTGTTGATGTCATCACTTATTTTTACACCTAGCTTTGCTGTTACCTTTCTGCTCCTGTTACGGATCATCTCATACTGTTTCTAAACTCTTTTAGATATGCTTCTTCATTTATTTTATTCTATTCTCATCTTTCTTTACTTCTAGAGGTTCACGCTTAGACCCCTTACTATTTCCCCTTCAAAAAATGTTCTCTTTTGATCATCTGCACATTTGGAATAAGTTTCTTTTTTCCTTACCTAAAAATCCTATGAAATAATAGGCATTATTTGGTTTCCCTCCTAATGCTCCCAAAGACTGTGGCATCTTAAAGCATTCCTAGGAGTTCAAAAGGAATAAAGGAAATTGTAATTCATTTCTTTACTGACATCACAGATACCCAAACTTATTTGACAGTAACGAGCAATGAATTGAAAGAAAACCTTACTTTAAATGCATCAATATATACGGGATTTATGTGATTTATCCCTAGTCATAGAGGTATAATAAGCAAGAGGGCTTTCCAGCCTGTGCAGAGTCCTCCTGCCTTCTTGCTTCGGCCAAGAGCACTTCTGTGCAAATGTGCACTGCTGTGGGACGCGCTGCTGCTCTGAGGAGGGCACCAGCACATTTTTTCTGCGGGAATAAAACTAGAAATCAGTCAACGCACAGAGGAACACAAAGCAGATCTTCCTCTCAGTAGTGAATTAAGCTAGTTTGCCAGGGATCTTTATAGGGCACCCAAGACAAAACGAGCCGGGCATGGCAATTACAGCTATTTAGTAGAAGTAATTCTAGCAGACAGTATGTGCTGGCACGTCCAAGTGAGACGTTAGATCAATGATTGGGGGATGACAATTTAAGACTGCAGTGACATGTCCTATTAATGTTATTAATAGTGTCAAGCTTTGCCTATAAAACGCCAGGGAAATGAAATGGCAGCAATGATGACAGTAGAAATTCTTCAAGGAGCTCTTCACATCCAGTGATGTGAGCACGAAGTTGGCATCAGGGATCAAAAAAACACAACTGAGTTTGTATGTCCTTCTTCCCTCTTCTTACCCTTGCAAGACAAACCCATGGCCCCCCAAGTATTTGTTCATGTTTAGATACATGCTGGCAAATGGAGTCAAATCAGAAACTGTTACCAGAAAACTGATGAGGTGTCACTTCCTGATGTCTTCAATGACCACCGTATTGCCCATAGATACATAAACTGCTAATGAATTCCATTCATCAAATAAAGCAAGCTTCCTAGAAAACATTAAGGTACTAATTAATATAAACTAGTTGGATCAAAAGGGTAGCTTTACACTCAGAACCATTTGATTTATTTATTTTTTTTTCTTAAGAAAAAACATCCTTTCTGCATTTTTTAAAGTCTCCATGTAAGAAAAAGAAAACTTTAAACATTAAATGTTTAATATCTTTAGAAAAATAGGTACTGAGTGGTACCAGGAAAAACATATGCGCTGCACCATGTGCAAACTGTTTTGTCTTACTGCTACGTGCAGTGACAGTAACAGTTCAACTACATCAAGTTTATTACTTTTTATTGCACTCGACAGTCTCTGCAATGGGTTCTTGCCCAATTGTGTCTTTTCTCATCTGGAAAAGAAAAAAATTCCTATGCCAGTTTTGCAGATTACTTTTTGCTTAAGAAATTCCACTGAATTCAGTGGAATTACTTCTGCCTGAGCCTGCGTGCACAGCAGAAATGGGGCGTTAAAAGCTAAACCAGCTAAGGGTTTGGGGCACCAAAACTTCAGTGGGAGACAGCAGCACACAGTTTTATGTCCACTTCTGCAAAATCCAAACCTTTGGGGAAGGGAGCTACACTCTTAAGCTGCACTGGCAGAATTAGCTGTTTCAAATAAGCCAGAAAGAAATGGGGGTGAGCGTTTCACCATGAAAAACTTGGCCATGAAAGATCTGGAGTCCAGGGCATGCTTCAGCTCCCCTCCCTCTTCAGATCATGTGCCTGTTCCAGGGTGTCAAAGACTTGCTGCTGAGCTCGCAGGACCTGTAGCCTAGCCCCTGCCTGAGGTAAGACACCTCCACGTACCCCTGGAGAACTGAGCAGCCTCAGTTCCTTTCAGTGTGGCTCCCAGACTATGAGGAGCTGCCCATCTTTATCCAGTAGCCTTGCTGGCAGAACTGCTGCTCAGAAAGGGAGGAATTGCAGCTCAGTTCCCTCCTCAGCCGAGATGGCTTCTCTCTGATGTTTCACACCACCACTCCGACCTACACGGTGGCACTCTCGACCTGCCAGAGCTGTGCCACTGTGCAGAAAGGAATATACATCTGTGGTGTGACTGGTGAGGGCATGCAGACGGCATAGCAGGAGACTTTCCTGCAGTTTCTTCTCCTCAGGCTCTTCCTTTATTAAAATTTAGAGGTCACCCATTCCCAACTCAGTACCTGCACACCGAGCTGTGGCATGACATTCCATGCTGCACTTGTAAATAGATGGCAAGTACATTCCTGACTGTGGGACAGGGGGAGATGCAGCCTTCAAAACTCTGCCTGGGCCTTCTCTTGGCTGCCCCAGGGGAGTACGTTCTGAATGAGACTGGTATGATCTCACTTACTTTAGTACTTGAGCAACTGTATTTGGTCCAAACCATTCTCCAATTGACTTCCCCTCTCCAACACCCACCTGTGCTGTTTTCATAGTGAAAAAAAGGCACACGTACACAAAATCAAAGAAAAATGAGACCATAAAGAATGTGGGAACAATATACAGTAAATACCGTGACTGTCAAACATTCTAGAGTAACTGCAATCTGTAGTTAGCAATAACAATTATTTTCTCAATCTATGCTCTTTTCAAAACTTAGGGAGTGCCAGTTTCTTTAATAAACAAAAGGCTTCTAAACTATAACGAGAATTACAAGTTAACAAATGTTAGTGCCCTTTATTACAAATTACAGCAATAAGCTACAAGACTGTCTATTCTAACATTACTGACTCTGGTACCCAAGGCTTACAGAGTTTATCAAGAGCTACATTCTAGTACATGGCTTTATTTAGGTCTCAGGGAATGTTTCTGTACTACTAGTCTTTGTGCCCATCTGCATACCTTTTTATTTTTATATAAGCATACACATTGTCTTCACATCCACTTTTTAAAATTATGAATTAACATACTGCAAATTAGTGATTCAACACAGTAGAAATTTCAGTGGAAAAAACCTGAAAGTTTATGTTTGTTCTTACCCATCTGGTGGATTGAATAAGAGCAAGCCTTCCTGTCGAGAAAGCATCGTAGGATTCTGTGATATTCTTCTGGTTGTTTTTTGTGTTTTTCCCATTGCCAATCTGAAAGGAAAAATTGATAGAGAATAAAAAATGGTGACGTTTTCATTACACTGATCAAATGTCTAGACAGCAGAAAGCTTTATAATGAGATGTTAAAAGACATTTCAATTCATCTCGAATATTTACATTTTGTGTAGAGCTCCTAGAATTCCAAGCTTGTTATTTATCATCAAGCTGCCCTTTATCATCATAGGCTAGATTGTAAAAACAGGGAAAATAAAACAAAACAAAAACATCAACTGCAAACATATTCTGACGGATCATGCTGCGTGTTGATAGCCATTCCAGTATCTCTGAGCTTCCAAGATTATTTAAAAGTACAGGCTGTGTTTAGACCTTGTTGGATTTCTAAGCACCCATTAAATAACAACATAAGATCCATACAGAAAGTCCAAACACTCCACTGGCAGCATCCTGGGATGTGACATGCATGCTTAAGAGCTTGCACCAGGGGGGTTTGGACCTCGTGCTGCTGACAAGTGAGTAGTGAAGAGAAGGGTAAGAGCACTGTCCCACGGTGGCAGGTTTTCCCTTGGCCTCAACTTGGGTGTTACACTAAAAGGTTTATAAAATAATGGCGACAGGATTCCCCATTTGTTCTCCTTCTATGCCTATTTCTCTGCTTCAGGCTGGGATGATTTCACCCAGCTGAATATGAATTGATTCATTAGGAACTGTTACCAGGGTATCAAAGAAAGTCTCACTAATAAATTCAGGGTTTGTGCTTTTAATGGAGTACTTACGAAGAAGCGTCTGCAGACAATACCGAAGTTCCCTCAGGACCAGCACTCACCTCTCCCTAAGTGTCTGCAGATCAGTGCTTGGGCCAGCATCATCTGCCCGCATCGCAGCATACATCCCCAGCCAGCGTCCGACGAAGGACCCGTGCCTCCTGTTAGGAAAGTTCATCACAATCAGTGCAGGCTTTCAACTGGGTGCGGCACCACAGAGGACATTTCAGAGTGCTAGAAAACAGATAGGGCTGCTGAAGCCTCCATGAACTGTCCTACAGATAAAAGGCACAGAGCAAGACTTTGGTTCCATGCTGTTGGTCTAATTCTAATCTCTGCATTGCACAAATAAACAAAATTCATTTATTCCTTGTGGAGCTGACTTACTCTTTTCATTCTTCAAGCAGCATTCACAAACCATTTACTGCATGCTATACAACATGATCACCTGTTTACATACAGACATAAATAAACACTGATTTTAATAATCTTCATGTTTGCATAAACAGTTAAAATGATGCTCAAAATGCGCTAATACTCTAGAAATATTTTCCCAGCCTACGATGCCATCACTTATCTTGCTATTTAATTTAGAACAATGCAGCAAATCTGCAGTACACTCACCACTAGGCAAAAACTTTCTTCTATACGTAAACCACGTTAAACCACAGTAAACCACGCGTGAACACACCTTGGCTTATTGTCTGACTTTGGCTTATGGTGCGTCTGTTGCTGTGTCCAGCACAGTGCAGCCCCTAAATTGCTACCAAAACTTTGCCACAAACCTCAATCCCCCTGTTAAAAGAGACCCTCTTGTTTGTTGCCCTTCTTTCGACACTCTCTAACAGGTTTATGTCTTTTTCTTATACTGCGGAGCCCAAAACTGCACTCAGTACTCAGTACATGGAATACCAACAGAGACTGCCTGGCATTTTCTCTTCTCTGCAGAAACTCTGTTGCTAACACTGTCCAGAAATCACCACTGTCACAGACAGTAGTAGCATTCCCTCCTCCCACAGTTTGTTCTTCCCCCCCAAGACTTAGACACCATCCAGAAAAAGAAGGATAATAATACTAAAAGAAGGATAATAATAATAATAAAGTAAAATAAAATTAAAATAAAAATTAAAATAAAAAATAAATAAAATAAAATAAAATTATAATAAAATATTTTAATTATATATATATATATAAATTATTCTAAATATTCTATTATTCTATATAAAAAATTCTATATAAAATATATAGAATTGCTGGGTTTCTGCTTTCTCCTACATCCTATCAGACCACAACATGACAGTTGTCTTTCTTTTACGTTCTTTTACACCTGGATCTTTCTCACTTTTATGAGTGTGGGGTTTTCCTTCTTTCTCCCTTTACCTTCCTCCCTCCCTTGTTGCCGACGGAAGGAAGACACAGACGCTCAATATGAGTGAACAGTGAACTTCAACTTTAATGGATAGCTCAGTCGCCTTTTATCTAGTTTGAACATAATCAACTCAGACATATTGCAGAAACTAAGCTCAGGATTGGTTAACACTTCCCCGGGCTTTTCAGTCTGGTCCTCCTTCTTTTGGCTACCTGTCCCGCCTTAGGGACATTCCCTGATCGCCCAAGGGCATCGTGTCCTTGAGCCTGATTGGCTCTCAGCCAGCTGCATACCTGCCAAGGCTCATGTGAGTTGAGTTCGGTGCTTCACTAGCCCATTGTCTCCAAACTGCTCAACATCCACATGTCCTACCTCACTTAACGATTCCTCCACACTCCCTCCCTTCCTCCATTCCTTCCTTCCTTCCTTCCTTCCTTCCTTCCTTCCTTCCTTCCTTCCTTCCTTCCTTCCTTCCTTCCTTCCTTCCTTCCTTCCTTCCTTCCTTCCTTCCTTCCTTCCTTCCTTCCTTCCTTCCTTCCTTCCCTCCTTTCGTTCTGTCTGTCTGTCTGTCTGTCTCTCTTTCTCTCTTTCTGTCCAGCACTGATTTTATGGCTACGTGTGCATATCCACAGTGTAGAGTTTTCTCCGTTCCGTTTCTTCCCTGAGTCTTGCTCCTCTTCCCTGCAACTGAACAGCATTGCCTTGATCAAGGAAGTGGCAACATGCGGCTTACACAGTAACCTGCTGAAATTACAGCTATAACCATGGAGCACAGCTGCCGATCAACACAAGACCACCAATCGCTCACATTTCTAAACTGCTCGTCACAATTCTTCCGTATGTAGGCTGTGATGCTGCTCATCTCTTAAGCACCCATCCATTTCTTCTCTTCCCAGACCCTCAAGGTGTCCTGGTCAAACCACCTCCCTTCCTCTTGCCCCATCTGGCTCTCCCACCTTCCTTTTCCCTCAAGGCTCAACTTTTTTTTTTTTTTTTCAGCATAGGAGCTCCATAGAAGCTGCTGCTGCCCACCTCCGAGTTGACTAGGGCTGAACAACTGAAAAAGAAAAGAAAATCTATAAATAAGAGTGAGAGATATTCAGTATTTCTCTATGTTGTCATTTATTGGTGAAGATGAAAGTCTGCAGTTCATGTTCATTACACTAGCATGACAACATGACCACAAGGGGGACTGTCTGGTAGTGAAAAGGAACTTCAGCATGGATTAAAAATCTTTGCCTTTCTTTATTCTGAACTGTTTTTCTTATGGCTGCTAGAGAGAGATTCTCTGCCTTAGAAATAAAACTGCCCAGGCTGTTCTGATAAACCTGTAGGGTTAAGGCACTTCTACCAAAACAGATTTCAAAAAGCAAGAAGTCAAAAAGCAACAATTCAGTAATCTGTGTACGCTTCTATATTAAGTTTTAAGATAACCTGGTTTATATTTAGTTCACACAAATTAACCAAACATAGCAGCATACAACCTAAGAAAAGCTTAAGAAATTTATTAGATGCACAGATAAAGTGCTGTAACAGAGAAACTTGTGTAAATCTATTCTAAAATAAATAAGGTACAGTTAAACCACCTTTGACTCGTTTTAACTCGGAAAGAAATAACCTAAGTTTTAATCATTTGAATTTTAAGGTCAAGGTGAAATATACCATAACTATAACAGTGGTTGTGATCTGTAGCAACTATTTGAGGCTCCTGTTCCTCTTGAGGTCTCCCAGAAACAGGAAGGCTATTGCAAAATGTATCCATTAGACATAGTTCCTTTTACAGAAACATTTTTGTAATAAAGACTGGTTGCTCAAATACATGTTAAAATATTTAACAAGGAAACAATTTTCTCCTGATCCAGTCAATCTTTTAAACAAGACAATGTATTTTTCCTATGACGCAGCCCACAGGAGGGAACAGAAGTAAACATCCTCCTGAACTGAAGACTGTTTTGCTTGAAGAACTAAACTATTGCATTATTATATGAGAGCAAGAAATATCCATTTGGGTTATCCCTTTCTCCAAACATGGTGCCCAGTGATACATGTATTTTTGCCTTAATCTCAAAGGCCCGTTTGTCTCCACGTAAGGTACGTTAAAAAGAGATTCCCTTTAAGCATCTTATCACAAGATCTCTTACTGCCTTTCCATCCGGGGAAGCTTGTGTGTTAAACTGCCCTTGGAGTTTTGGATGCTACTAGATTTCTGTGCTCTGTTATCCATAATTTCAGGCACTTCGGGGCTAACATGGCTGTTTAAGTCAATGCAATAATACTACCAATATATTCAACACTCAGAAGAGTCACCACAGTTTCCTTCACACACTCAGGATTTCAAATTCTTCTTCCAATTCAAATAGCTTGTCAGTAGATTCAATGAGTTCTGTAAAAAAAGATAAAGAAAAAAATGCTTCTAAAGACATGCCTGATTTTGTTCACTTAAAAAAAAAACTTTGAAAGACGCATTCCAGAAAAGTACTTTGTAAGAGTGAAAAAAAAAATCTGTGCTAGCAATTGTATGGCTTGTTTGGATACATGCCTGCTATATATTGCTTGACACTCACAAAGGATAGTTATTCTACCTGTGATTATTCTTTTATTTGCTAACGAGGAACATAACATTGCACAATTAGGCTTTTAATCGGTGCCTTACCTGCTCCTGTGGTTGTCACTTCTGGTTTTGTTGGAGGTATGAAAGGAGGCCAGTGTGGCGGGTGCTTCTGGACCAGCTCAAACATCCGTAGACTCTGCTGCTTTAGAATCTCCTGAGGACAGAATGCTTTCATTTTAAAAGCTGGCTCGGGAGACGCTTCAAACACAAAACGTGTCTGCTTAATTGAAAGTGTTTTTTAATTACGCATGTCCATCAGGAAAAAAAAGTCTTTATACAGACATACTGTGAAATCCAAGCACCATGGTCTCTGTAATACATCCCTAGTTAAAACACATCTGGAAGACAGATCTCTTGAACTGTACTACAAATTATCAGTCTTATCATCTTTTGATATCAGCTTTGATATCTGCAAACCTGTAATTTTGTTTACAGGTAGCAAGCACACTAGGAATGTACAATATTTTCTGCTTTTTAAAAGGAAGTTGCTTGCATAGAACTCTCCTCAAGTTTTCTGTTGATCAATAGCACAAAAGACAGATCTATCAGCTCCTCCAAAGGGAAAAAAAAAAAAAAAAAACGCATCAGATTTTGAAGGACAGGTTTTGGTCAGGAAAAAAGGTGTTCCTGAAGCCAAACGCTATTCCTCTTCAAAGAGAAGTTACCTTCTGTCCTGTATTTCAGTTATTTACAAACTGTTTTCCTTAGATGATTTTTTTTTTTTTAAATAAATGCCCTGAGAGGTTGATGGTACTTTACATTCAGACGTCTGGTGCTTAGCTTAACAGCTGCATGCAGAAACATCCTCAAGTCTGTTTCCTGTGGCAGCCAGCACCTTCTGTTCTCCCTAGATCAGCAGGAGCTAGAGGCCTGCAGCACTTACAGAATCAGATCTTTAAGATAGCAGGGACTAACAGTCATAATTAGAACACGCAATCTATTATGTCAAACAATAAAAAAGGATCAGGAAGCAAATCATTGATACATCACTACAATATGGCAGTTAAACCTTAGTCATTTAGTGAGAATTAGAAGTTAAAAGCAAGTGTCACCCAGTAACACCTTCAAGTGTGGATGTTTACACCCATTTTCCAACTGGCAGGGTTTGTGGCTGGTAAAGTGCTGAACAATTTCCAATTAGCAATTCAGTAGTATTGCCTTACCCTGATGCTTTAATGCATTCTTCTCCATGGCTCATACAATTTGTATACAAAGGAAAATGCAAAGGAAAATTTTACAAAAAACAGACAATAAAAACCAGACTTTATAAAGAACAAATCGAGATGCTAAGTTCCCACTCTTACCTTTTGTACAAGACTACACCGGTTATCAAAATCACATTCTTCTTTGCAAAAGAAGCCCTTAGGGGAAAAAACAAACACACAGAGTTTTACCTTTGCAGATGGTAGGTATGTGGTACCAGCAGGTAAGGCGGTTTGACCTCTGATACAGTAATGCCCTGTACGATCAGTAGATATAAGACTCCAAATATGTGGCAGCTCTAGGGAGAGAACCCACGGGGAGAACAAGGCCCTGCAAACCCCTAACGAAATAGTCAAGCAAAAAATAGCAGCAGCTCCTGTGTGCTCCTCCATGGAGCGCCACCCAGTTCCTACAGTCCAGGTATCAGCAGAAGCTGAAAACTTGTAGATGATGGACCACCTAAGGAACATTTCCATTCTGGTATCTATACTGAAAATATTTGCTCTTCATTATGATTTTGTCTGTCTCGTTGCATCATGCCACATTTTGCACAGTTACGTAGTTAAGTATTAAAACAAAACAAAACAAAAAAACTTTCTAAAAAGCAGCAGTATTAAAAAACAGGTATGTGAATGAATGACAGATACCGGTATCTTTACAGATTGTTTAAAGCTTTAGAAACACATCCCACTGGTGACAACTGCCAATCACCCAATCACAGGATACTGGCATGGGATCAGATCCAATTTTTTCAAATACCACACTACCCCCATGACATTTTGGGTGAATTACAAATAATACATTTGTATTTGTAATTTGGGGTGAAATACAATAATTCCACTTAAACATTTTCAACTTATGATAGAAAGTAAGTTTAAGTAACTTGTCTAGAGGTGACCAAACATAAAGTAGTGATAGAATAAAACACGTAAACCTGTTTCAGTTCCTTGCTCTGACCATTATAATGCCTCTTGAAAGAAGTAAAAGCTGCTCAGTAAAGAAAACAAAGCGAGCTCCCTACAGTACAGACAGCTCCCCACTTGCCCTAAGATTCTCCATGTAGTTATGTACAAACTACTATGTGTTGATCACAGAAGACAGCTTTGTGATCTTGGTTCTGTTCAAGGAGATGCATTGCTGCCCTTACCAATGTAGAGAGACATTACTTTGAGATAAAGTACATGCATTCCAGATTTCCTGACACTTACTAAAGCTACTGAAGGGTCCAAATTCATGATCTTCATTCTATGTGGGGCTTCCTGGCAGTGGAAACTCTCATCGTCAACCGTGCCATTTTCTTCTGAATCTACAAAGCTTTGAGTGGTGTGAGGGTCCAGATAGATCAGCTCATTGCCTGGATGGGTAAAAGCCGTATGTTAAAAATAAGCAAGTGACATTAATAAGCACTTGGTCCAGAACTGTAAAATAGAAATTAGATTGCCATTGCAGTCAGTATAATCTAGACTTTCCAGCTAGGGATTCTTTAAGAGAATCGGAAGGTTTAGACACAGCGTTTCCCACAGGGTATTTAGTATAACTTCCTATTGTCACCTATTACTGTAATTTTTTGGTTGGTTATGTTCTATCTTTGTCACATACTTTTATTTTTCCATGTGAGATCCAGTACTTTTTTTTTTTTTTTTTTTTTTAAATCTCAAGTGTTGTAAACACTAACATTTGACAGATTAAAAGGTACAGGATGTTCACAGATGCAATCTGTAATCCCATTAGGCATTCATTCAGAAATTGGAACAAAAAAGCCTAACTAAAACAGGTTAGGTTTTACAAAAGGACAAAATAGGGTTGCAAAATTTTGGCCCAAAGTGGGGTGAAATCTGAAGGAATGCATTTTAAATTAATTAGAGCAATACTTAATAACAGAAGGTATGCAAAAGGTGAAAAAGATACTGCTATCAGAAACAGTTTTGAAATACAAGAAAATAAAAGTGACATTTGACCAATACACTTGTCAAATGCTATCAGCTATTCTCAGTATGTTGCTCTTGTTGATGTCATCACTTATTTTTACACCTAGCTTTGCTGTTACCTTTCTGCTCCTGTTACGGATCATCTCATACTGTTTCTAAACTCTTTTAGATATGCTTCTTCATTTATTTTATTCTATTCTCATCTTTCTTTACTTCTAGAGGTTCACGCTTAGACCCCTTACTATTTCCCCTTCAAAAAATGTTCTCTTTTGATCATCTGCACATTTGGAATAAGTTTCTTTTTTCCTTACCTAAAAATCCTATGAAATAATAGGCATTATTTGGTTTCCCTCCTAATGCTCCCAAAGACTGTGGCATCTTAAAGCATTCCTAGGAGTTCAAAAGGAATAAAGGAAATTGTAATTCATTTCTTTACTGACATCACACATACCCAAACTTATTTGACAGTAACGAGCAATGAATTGAAAGAAAACCTTACTTTAAATGCATCAATATATACGGGATTTATGTGATTTATCCCTAGTCGTAGAGGTATAATAAGCAAGAGGGCTTTCCAGCCTGTGCAGAGTCCTCCTGCCTTCTTGCTTCGGCCAAGAGCACTTCTGTGCAAATGTGCACTGCTGTGGGACGCGCTGCTGCTCTGAGGAGGGCACCAGCACATTTTTTCTGCGGGAATAAAACTAGAAATCAGTCAACGCACAGAGGAACACAAAGCAGATCTTCCTCTCAGTAGTGAATTAAGCTAGTTTGCCTGGGATCTTTATAGGGCACCCAAGACAAAACGAGCCGGGCATGGCAATTACAGCTATTTAGTAGAAGTGATTCTAGCAGACAGTATGTGCTGGCACGTCCAAGTGAGACGTTAGATCAATGATTGGGGGATGACAATTTAAGACTGCAGTGACATGTCCTATTAATGTTATTAATAGTGTCAAGCTTTGCCTATAAAACGCCAGGGAAATGAAATGGCAGCAATGATGACAGTAGAAATTCTTCAAGGAGCTCTTCACATCCAGTGATGTGAGCACGAAGTTGGCATCAGGGATCAAAAAAACACAACTGAGTTTGTATGTCCTTCTTCCCTCTTCTTACCCTTGCAAGACAAACCCATGGCCCCCCAAGTATTTGTTCATGTTTAGATACATGCTGGCAAATGGAGTCAAATCAGAAACTGTTACCAGAAAACTGATGAGGTGTCACTTCCTGATGTCTTCAATGACCACCGTATTGCCCATAGATACATAAACTGCTAATGAATTCCATTCATCAAATAAAGCAAGCTTCCTAGAAAACATTAAGGTACTAATTAATATAAACTAGTTGGATCAAAAGGGTAGCTTTACACTCAGAACCATTTGATTTATTTATTTTTTTTTCTTAAGAAAAAACATCCTTTCTGCATTTTTTAAAGTCTCCATGTAAGAAAAAGAAAACTTTAAACATTAAATGTTTAATATCTTTAGAAAAATAGGTACTGAGTGGTACCAGGAAAAACATATGCGCTGCACCATGTGCAAACTGTTTTGTCTTACTGCTACGTGCAGTGACAGTAACAGTTCAACTACATCAAGTTTATTACTTTTTATTGCACTCGACAGTCTCTGCAATGGGTTCTTGCCCAATTGTGTCTTTTCTCATCTGGAAAAGAAAAAAATTCCTATGCCAGTTTTGCAGATTACTTTTTGCTTAAGAAATTCCACTGAATTCAGTGGAATTACTTCTGCCTGAGCCTGCGTGCACAGCAGAAATGGGGCGTTAAAAGCTAAATCAGCTAAGGGTTTGGGGCACCAAAACTTCAGTGGGAGACAGCAGCACACAGTTTTATGTCCACTTCTGCAAAATCCAAACCTTTGGGGAAGGGAGCTACACTCTTAAGCTGCACTGGCAGAATTAGCTGTTTCAAATAAGCCAGAAAGAAATGGGGGTGAGCGTTTCACCATGAAAAACTTGGCCATGAAAGATCTGGAGTCCAGGGCATGCTTCAGCTCCCCTCCCTCTTCAGATCATGTGCCTGTTCCAGGGTGTCAAAGACTTGCTGCTGAGCTCGCAGGACCTGTAGCCTAGCCCCTGCCTGAGGTAAGACACCTCCACGTACCCCTGGAGAACTGAGCAGCCTCAGTTCCTTTCAGTGTGGCTCCCAGACTATGAGGAGCTGCCCATCTTTATCCAGTAGCCTTGCTGGCAGAACTGCTGCTCAGAAAGGGAGGAATTGCAGCTCAGTTCCCTCCTCAGCCGAGATGGCTTCTCTCTGATGTTTCACACCACCACTCCGACCTACACGGTGGCACTCTCGACCTGCCAGAGCTGTGCCACTGTGCAGAAAGGAATATACATCTGTGGTGTGACTGGTGAGGGCATGCAGACGGCATAGCAGGAGACTTTCCTGCAGTTTCTTCTCCTCAGGCTCTTCCTTTATTAAAATTTAGAGGTCACCCATTCCCAACTCAGTACCTGCACACCGAGCTGTGGCATGACATTCCATGCTGCACTTGTAAATAGATGGCAAGTACATTCCTGACTGTGGGACAGGGGGAGATGCAGCCTTCAAAACTCTGCCTGGGCCTTCTCTTGGCTGCCCCAGGGGAGTACGTTCTGAATGAGACTGGTATGATCTCACTTACTTTAGTACTTGAGCAACTGTATTTGGTCCAAACCATTCTCCAATTGACTTCCCCTCTCCAACACCCACCTGTGCTGTTTTCACAGTGAAAAAAAGACACACGGACACAAAATCAAAGAAAAATGAGACCATAAAGAATGTGGGAACAATATACAGTAAATACCGTGACTGTCAAACATTCTAGAGTAACTGCAATCTGTAGTTAGCAATAACAATTATTTTCTCAATCTATGCTCTTTTCAAAACTTAGGGAGTGCCAGTTTCTTTAATAAACAAAAGGCTTCTAAACTATAACGAGAATTACAAGTTAACAAATGTTAGTGCCCTTTATTACAAATTACAGCAATAAGCTACAAGACTGTCTATTCTAACATTACTGACTCTGGTACCCAAGGCTTACAGAGTTTATCAAGAGCTAGATTCTAGTACATGGCTTTATTTAGGTCTCAGGGAATGTTTCTGTACTACTAGTCTTTGTGCCCATCTGCATACCTTTTTATTTTTATATAAGCATACACATTGTCTTCACATCCACTTTTTAAAATTATGAATTAACATACTGCAAATTAGTGATTCAACACAGTAGAAATTTCAGTGGAAAAAACCTGAAAGTTTATGTTTGTTCTTACCCATCTGGTGGATTGAATAAGAGCAAGCCTTCCTGTCGAGAAAGCATCGTAGGATTCTGTGATATTCTTCTGGTTGTTTTTTGTGTTTTTCCCATTGCCAATCTGAAAGGAAAAATTGATAGAGAATAAAAAATGGTGACGTTTTCATTACACTGATCAAATGTCTAGACAGCAGAAAGCTTTATAATGAGATGTTAAAAGACATTTCAATTCATCTCGAATATTTACATTTTGTGTAGAGCTCCTAGAATTCCAAGCTTGTTATTTATCATCAAGCTGCCCTTTATCATCATAGGCTAGATTGTAAAAACAGGGAAAATAAAACAAAACAAAAACATCAACTGCAAACATATTCTGACGGATCATGCTGCGTGTTGATAGCCATTCCAGTATCTCTGAGCTTCCAAGATTATTTAAAAGTACAGGCTGTGTTTAGACCTTGTTGGATTTCTAAGCACCCATTAAATAACAACATAAGATCCATACAGAAAGTCCAAACACTCCACTGGCAGCATCCTGGGATGTGACATGCACGCTTAAGAGCTTGCACCAGGGGGGTTTGGACCTCGTGCTGCTGACAAGTGAGTAGTGAAGAGAAGGGTAAGAGCACTGTCCCACGGTGGCAGGTTTTCCCTTGGCCTCAACTTGGGTGTTACACTAAAAGGTTTATAAAATAATGGCGACAGGATTCCCCATTTGTTCTCCTTCTATGCCTATTTCTCTGCTTCAGGCTGGGATGATTTCACCCAGCTGAATATGAATTGATTCATTAGGAACTGTTACCAGGGCATCAAAGAAAGTCTCACTAATAAATTCAGGGTTTGTGCTTTTAATGGAGTACTTACGAAGAAGCGTCTGCAGACAATACCGAAGTTCCCTCAGGACCAGCACTCACCTCTCCCTAAGTGTCTGCAGATCAGTGCTTGGGCCAGCATCATCTGCCCGCATCGCAGCATACATCCCCAGCCAGCGTCCGACGAAGGACCCGTGCCTCCTGTTAGGAAAGTTCAGCACAATCAGTGCAGGCTTTCAACTGGGTGCAGCACCACAGAGGACATTTCAGAGTGCTAGAAAACAGATAGGGCTGCTGAAGCCTCCATGAACTGTCCTACAGATAAAAGGCACACAGCAAGACTTTGGTTCCATGCTGTTGGTCTAATTCTAATCTCTGCATTGCACAAATAAACAAAATTCATTTATTCCTTGTGGAGCTGACTTACTCTTTTCATTCTTCAAGCAGCATTCACAAACCATTTACTGCATGCTATACAACATGATCACCTGTTTACATACAGACATAAATAAACACTGATTTTAATAATCTTCATGTTTGCATAAACAGTTAAAATGATGCTCAAAATGCGCTGATACTCTAGAAATATTTTCCCAGCCTACGATGCCATCACTTATCTTGCTATTTAATTTAGAACAATGCAGCAAATCTGCAGTATACTCACCACTAGGCAAAAACTTTCTTCTATACGTAAACCACACGTAAACCACAGTAAACCACGCGTGAACACACCTTGGCTTATTGTCTGACTTTGGCTTATGGTGCGTCTGTTGCTGTGTCCAGCACAGTGCAGCCCCTAAATTGCTACCAAAACCTTGCCACAAACCTCAATCCCCCTGTTAAAAGAGACCCTCTTGTTTGTTGCCCTTCTTTCGACACTCTCTAACAGGTTTATGTCTTTTTCTTATACTGTGGAGCCCAAAACTGCACTCAGTACTCAGTACATGGAATACCAACAGAGACTGCCTGGCATTTTCTCTTCTCTGCAGAAGCTCTGTTGCTAACACTGTCCAGAAATCACCACTGTCACAGACAGTAGTAGCATTCCCTCCTCCCACAGTTTGTTCTTCCCCCCAAGACTTAGACACCACCCAGAAAAAGAAGAAGAATAATACTAATAAAATAAAATAAAATAAAATAAAATAAAATAAAATAAAATAAAATAAAATAAAATAAAATAAAATAAAATAAAATAAAATAAAATAAAATAAAATAAAATAAAATAAAATAGTCAAAAGCCATCAGGAAGGCAGTGGTGCAGACTGTGGAGAGCCTGGGTTCAAATCCTTCTTCTGTGAGGCTCTGAACCTATATCCCACCACAATCTCTCTGCTAATGTATGGCAGGGAAAGGAGGAAGAAAGAACATATCTCCTGCACTTTCCATTTATTGTTGACTGACAATTCTGTAGAGTTATAAAGCCTCAATCACTGAGATACAGGGTTCTTCTCACACTGTCTCACTGTGCCCTAAGCGGAACAGCTCTCATTTAATAGATGCTTCACCACAAAATCATGAGTCATCTGCAGTTTTGAACTTTTCTGGGATCAAGTCCCTTCAGATGGTTGAGGAATCTGCTCCAGCACCTATGTAAACTGGTGCTCTACTAAGCTAGTGAGTGAACAAGAGAGAAATCCTCTGCTAGATGACTTGACAAATTGGGTCTGAAAATAGTGTTGAGGCAGAATAGTCCACGATTTTTGCCTTGGGTGCACAGAGGGATTGGGTGTTGTAGACTTCTTTTATTCTTCATTAAGATAAACATTTTCAAAAATGTGCTTGTTCAACCTTGCTCCCACTGTGTGCATGGGAGGGAGATAACTGAAAGTGGGGAGCGTTGCTTGGATCCTGCAAGTGGCTGAGGTCCAGTGGGGTTGGAGGCTTTCTTCCTCCTTTTGGAAATGCAAAGCAACCCTGCACCTCCCCTGCACTTGCAGAAGGATCGTGACAGCCCAAAGCACAGCGGCTTTGTAATTGCTGCATACACTTCGATCGGATTTACGTGGCAAGGGTTTGGTAGCAGGGGCCTGCAGGGATGGCGTCTGTGAGAACAGTCCAGACAACAGCCAGCTCCAGATAGCTCCAAAAGGGCCCCGGCGCTTGCCAGAGCTGAGCCAATAAGCGATGTTGTTTGCACCTCTGGGAGAGCAGATGTAAGCAGGGGGAAATACTGCTGCACAACAGAAGCTGGAAGAGCAAGGAGTGAGAAGCAGCCCTGCAGCCCCCAAGGTGAGTGCAGCAGGAGGCAGGAGGTGCTCCAGGCTCACAGCAGCACTTCCCCTGCGGGCTGTGCAGGGAGAGGCCCCTGGTGGAGCAGGCTGTCCCCCTGCACCCATGGGTCCCCCATGGAGCAGATCTCCACGCTGCTGCCCCCCTGTGGGTGGAGGAGCCCCCGGTGGAGCAGGTGGCTGTGGCCTGGAGGAGGCTGCGGCCTGTGGAGAGCCCCCGCAGGAGCAGGCCCCGGGCCGCAGCTGCAGCCATGGAGAGGAGCCCCCGCAGGAGCAGGGGGGCTGGGGGGAGCTGCCGCCCAGCCGTGGGGGACCCGTGCTGGAGCAGTTTGCTCCTGGGGGATGGATGGATGGATGGAGCCCGTGGGACGGAGCCGTGTGGGAGCAGTGCTTGAGGAGCTGCTGCCTGTGGGCAGCCCGTGTGGGATCAGCTGGGGAAGGGCGGCATCCCATGGGAGGGACCCCACGGGGAGCAGGGGCAGGGAGGGACCCTGAGGGTCACTCTGCTGAGTCTGCTTTGCCCGTCACGATACTTGTTGAGCCATCGCCCTGTCCTTATCTCAGCCCTGGAGCCCTTTGCATCGTATTTTCTCCCCCTTTCCCTTTGAGGAGGGGGAGTGAGAGAGTGGCCGTGGTGGAACTCGGCTGCCCACCCGCTTCGAACCACCGCAGTTGCAAAGTCCTGGGAAAGATTTCTTTCAAGAAATTAAACAAGGTGTTTAACAAAGAAATGCAGAGTTTCCTTTTGAAGGCTTCCTGGAGAATTGGGCTTCTTTCCTATTCCCAGCTCAGAGGAAGGGAATTGTTGATTTCACCTTCTTTTTTCTGACATGGAAATCAAAGGTGAACTGCTCTACAAGGACGGGCAACGTCTCAGAATCAAGCTCTTTTGCTCTGTAGTCCTTTCTCAAGGAAAAGATTGATCACACACCTTCCACAGATGTAGGGGAGCAGAGAATAATTTGGGAACTACTCTAATTCAAGTCAGTTTGGGCATAGTGGTACTTCCCTAGCTGTTTCTGAGACAGACGCATTAGCAACAGAGAGTGTTGTGCCGTCACTGGGAGGCGCCTGCGGTGATGACTTCAGAAACAGAACTGAATTGTGTCACCACAGCACTTTGGCAACAGCTGCCTCTGTGCACGTTTAGCTGGGAGGCACAGAGAAGGGTGCTGGATGCGATGAAACCACGTGAGGATTTGTGGATCTCCCCTTGAGGTGCACAGAGAGGGACCATGCCCTTCTGTAAGTGTTTTGATGCTTGGCTGAGGAAAAAAATGTGGTTTTGTTGTGAATGCTTCATTGTAGTATTCTGTAGTTTGTGTCAAGTCCTTACAGAAGCCTCAAGGTTGGTACTTTGCTCAATGATGGAGCTGCACAGAGTGAGAACAGACCCAATGTACGGGTGAGGGCCTCTGCACGTTCTCTTCTTCCTACAGATGATCAACAAATAAGGGGAGACAGAGAAGAGTGTGCTGTGGTCCTCCCATAGACCGCAAGTACTGAAGCATAAACAAGAGGCTTAAGAGTCCCCCTGTCATGTTAAAATTCAGGACAGCAATGGACTTCCTCACACGGGCTGGCCTGTCGACTAGTGTCTCAGGCTGTGGCGTATGAAGATGCACTCCATCTGCTTTCAGGGTAGCAATGGCAGTGGGCAAGCTGCCTGACCTTAACATTTGTCATTTCATTTCTCACCTGAGTTTTGGTGGTTCTCCACGGTTCATTCTTGGTCTAGAAAAAAAAAAAAAAAAGTGAATTTGGATCAAAATAAAAGGATAAAAGGATTTCCTTTCCATTAATTACATGTTCTTAACTTAACTAAAAAAAGTGAACTGTGATGAAAATAAAAGGATTTCCTTTCCATTAATTACATGTTCTTACCTTTGTAACAGATTTGGTTATTGACTTAGAAGGCAAATATCTGGCCAGACTGCAAGACTTGTGCTCGCAGCGTGGGACAGCTCTCGTAAAGGTGATTCAGGGCAGTTTCTGGAAAACAAGACATCAGATCTCCCAAACAGCTTTCTTTGTGCTAATGTAGGAAGGGTGAGTAAGTGTAAAGGTAAGAGCCCAGATACCGTAAGAAGCAGCAAGTGTGAAGGAAACTTCCTTCTGGCTGATACAGCTCCATATCTAGTTGTCAAGTATGAAGAGAGCAGTGCTAAGTTTCTTGGGGAGAGGTAAAAAAGAAGAGACTGGGAGATTGTAAAAGGAAAAAGTGGGATTCCCTATTTCAGGAAATCCTAGGAACTGGAAATAGAGATTGGAAGAGTGCTTTAAGCCAAGACAGACATGTTTTAAAACTAAAACCTAGGAGTTGAATGAACCAAGAAATGAATCCCTTTTGATTGTGCAGTTGCGTCCAGTGTTATCTTGGGAAATATGGTTTCCACATAAAACGTATCTGGGGCTTGAAGTTCTCCTAAGGCCCTTCTCTGTGTATTCCCTACTGTTTGGTAAGCGCTGAGGTCACACTGCAGACAGCAGCACGTCCTCTCCCCACTACTTAGCTGTCTGTTCTCACAACACGTCTAGGAACAGAATGGCTTGGACACAACTGCGCCTAGGACCGAGTTCATTCAAGCTGCTGGACGAGGTAAAAGCTCTGGACAAGCGAAGGGGAGGGAGGGATGGGTGGACATACAATATGATCACTTTAATCTCATTTCTCTAAGAATCCTGGCTGAGAAAACAAAACAAAACAGAATCAAAAAGAACAGAACAGAACAAATGAAGCAAGCAGCTAGCTTGCTGGAGACATTGTCTGGGAAGCAGTGAAAACACTTGCAAACAAAAACACGTCAAAGGACTAACTCTTTGAGCTTAATTCTAATCCAACAGCATAACCTCAAAGTCCTGTTTCTGTTCGTAACAGGCTGGTCCAGTAACATGTCCCATTGGATGACTTTGCAGCATAGATGTCAGGAATGCAGCTTGGGATCCCCTCCTTCTACTCAGAGTTCACTTTGAAGGGATGAGCAAGTAATTCTTCCTGGGTTGACGGAAATCTAAAGTCTGTTTTCTAACACTCTTGCAGACGCTTCTCTGTCCATCGGCCTGTCCTGCCAGCTCTGGTGTGAGTGTGAAGTTGTGGCAAGAGGGATTTCCCATTCCTATTTGACCTGATGGACACCAGCTTTCCTCGGAAATGGCTGATGTTGCTGAGGAGGCAGCAGTATCAAAGGCCTTGCTGATGAAGGTACAACCAGCTGGGGAGGCTTTGGCATTTCTGCACAACGCTGCTCCCTGACTGCCACTCCAGACTCAGATTCGGAAAGAAGCAAAGCAAGCTAGAGGAAGGGGTAGATATTCCTTGCCCTTGTGCAAAGGAACTACTCAGTTAGCTGTTTCTAACCCAAATCTCGTTGTTGTCTTCTATTGACAGACACCACCCGGCTAGCCAAGCTAAACCACTGAAAATGGAAGGAGTGGGACATCTTGCAAAGCCTGCTGCTGCTTCTAAGCAGAAGTGCGCTGTAGGTGGGGACACAGCAAGAGGAAACGTCCAGGCCACGGTGGAACTGCAAGGCACCTGTCTGAGCCACACAAGGAAGTCAGCGATTCCCAGTTGGAGACTGTTGCTCGACCAGTGACACAGCAGCTGGAGCGCTTCTGGTTGCTGCTGATGGGTTCCCGTGAATCAGCCAGGGATAGGAGCTATGAGAACGACTGAAGCGATTTGAAGTTACCCGAAAGAAAGAAGAGAGGAGAGAAGAAGACAAGAGGGGAGGGAAGGGGAGGGAATAAAAGGAAGGGAGGGGAGGGGAGGGAAGGGGAGGGTAGGATAGGATAGGATAGGATAGGATAGGATAGGATAGGATAGGATAGGATAGGATAGGATAGGATAGGATAGGGTAGGGTAGGGTAGGGTAGGGTAGGGTAGGGTAGGGTAGGGTAGGGTAGGGTAGGGTAGGGTAGGGTAGGGTAGCATAGCATAGCATAGCATAGCATAGCATAGCATAGCATAGCATAGTGTAGCGTGTTAGAGGGGAGGGGAGCATAGGAGAGTATAGGGTAGTGTAGGGGATCGGAGTTTAGGGGAGTGTAGGGTAGGATATGGGAGGGGAGTGTAGGAGAGTGTAGGGGAGGGGGGCATAGGGTAATGTAGGGTAGTGTAGCGAACGGGAGTTTAGGGTAGGATAGGGGAGGGGAGTGTAGGAGTGTGTAGGGTAGTATAGGGGAGGGGAGTGTAGCAGAGTATAGGGACAGGGAGCATAGGGGAGGGGGTGTAGGGGAGGGGAGGAGACGGGAGGGGAGGGGAGGAGATGGGGGGGAGGGGAGGCAAAAGTGGGGAGAGGAGGCAAAAGAGGGTAGGGGAGGGGAGGGGAGGGGAAGGGAGGGAGGAGAGGGGAGGGGAGGGGAGGGGAAGGGAGGGGAGGGGAGGGGAGGGGAGGGGAGGGAAGGGGAGGGGAGGGGAGGGGAGGGGAGGGGAGGGGAGGGGAGGGGAGGGGAGGGGAGGGGAGGGGAGGGGAGGGGAGGGGAGGGGAGGGGAGGGGAGGGGAGGGGAGGGGAGGGGAGGGGAGGGGAGTGCTACCATAAATAAAATTGCCAAATATATGTCATTTTGGATCTGGAGCCAAATCTTTGTGTACATGTCCTCTCCGTAGCCCCACGTGCTGACCACCCACCCGAATCTATCATACTGTTGGTCAGAAAGAACAGGGAGCATAGGGGAGGGCAGGGGAGTGGAGGGAAGGGAAAAGAGGGGATGGGAGGGGTGGGGAGCGCTACCATCAATAAAATTGCCAAATACGATGAAGGAGCAGCAGAGCCTGCAACCTCCAGTCCCCAACATCCTCCAACCACCCCCCACTGCTCCGTGGGAAATAGATAGAAGAATCAAGACTGAGGTTTAGCCTGGGATGGAGGTAGTGTGGCGAGGTGGTTTTCTGTTTGGTTGGTTGGTTGGTTGGTTGGTTGGTTGGTTTTAAAGTTTTTAAATTCTCACTGTCCTACTTTGTGATCAGTTGGCAATAAATTCAATTACTCTTCCCCAAGCCAAGTCTGTTTTGTCCATGAAGCCATCTTCCAGTCCTGAAATAAGAAAGGAAACAGACCTGCAAGCAACTGTTACACAAGTGCAGGAAGAGTGACAAAGGAGGGTTTTGAGGCATGAAGTTCCTGCAAGGATGCTCTGCTCTTTCCTCACTTCAGTATGAAAAGCACGGCACTAGTGGGTGGTCTGTGGTGGTAGTTGTTTTTTTGTTGTTTGTTTGTTTGTTTGTTGTTTTGTCAGCTCCACCCCACAGTATTTTGCTTGTTCTACTTGTTTTGGTGTGCCCCCATTCCCTCCCTCAAGGTAAAACATCCCTAGGGGCCATAACTTGCTGTTAGCAAACAAGATCTTGCAAAAGAGTGAAGTTAACATGGCACCACCTGCACTGGTGTATAAATAGTTCAAATATTTTCCCTCACTTTCCTGTAACTTTCCTGTAAATTGCTGGTCAGGAGATAACAAGTGGAGAAATTTAGGATAAGAGAGAGAAAGTTGTGTTTCCTATTGCCCTGGAGTTTCTGTTGGTCTGGCCACGGAAATGGAGTACTCAAAATCCTCAGGACACTCAGTTTATACCAGATTTATCCTAAAACTGCAGTATTTCTAGGCCCTTGGGATTCTTATCAATTAAAACATACTTTTTCACGCACAGAAGATGCAAAAAAGTGCGCCTACTGCAGTATGCAGACAGAGCCAGTCCTGTCTCTTGATTCCTTCTGCCTTCTGCCTGAAGAGCAGCAGACAATCGAGTTCTTGTCTTCAGTAGCTACGGCCTTAACCAACTGTGCAGTCTGTCCATTCATACACAGAGGAGGAAAAATAGCGTGGAATAACTCCTCTCCTTTGTGCTAACAGAGGAGGGTACAGCTTCCTCACTCCAACCCCACCGAGGCAAACCAGTCAGCAGTGCACGCCAGAGCCTCTGTCTCTTCCCCGTCTCATGATGTGCAGCTGGATCACTCTCCCTTCTATCCCCAGGATCGCTTTCAGCACAGTCACAGAAGGGTCAGACTCACAGCTTTAGGAGCCATCAGAAGAGGCTTTCACTCTTCTGCCACCACACCCCCTATACACATGCAATTTCACACATGCAAAGAGACACCATGGATTGGGGAGTTGCACAGAGAGGAGACCACACCCGTTTGCCTGCCTGCAGTTTGACACCAGTAGGGAGGTAATTCCCGTCAGGAGTTTCCATAGAGATGACAGAATATGGCCCTAGGGTCCTGCTGCTTCTTTCAGCCCTAATTCTTCAAATCCATAGGAACGGAAGAAACCTTCCCAGCCAAGTGCTGCATATCTTGAAGGTTGGAGAACCCACAGCCTTCTGCTTCATTTCATTTTAAAGATCAATCCCAATGTCACTCCCATAGAAGTAGTGGAAGCCATCTGGCTGGCTTGGCTTTCTCTCCAAAGAAGACCAAATGAGAGTTGGTCCCGGGTGAGGATGAGCCCTGACAGTTCCTGCATTTTGGTTCTCCTGCAGCCCACAAAGCTCTCACTGCCTTGCCTGAATTTGAACCCCTTTGGAACCAAATCTACAGATTATCTCTGTAAATCCAAAACAGCACTTATTCACCATGTGAACAACAAATGCCTGGGATGGTTAACAGCACTTAGGTGCAAAAAAGAGCCCCCGCAGGAGCAGGCCCCGGGCCGCAGCTGCAGCCATGGAGAGGAGCCCACGGGGAGCAGGGGCAGAGAGGGACCTTGGAGGAGGGAACTGTATCCTCTTTTTTCATCGGTGCTGAGATTGAGGATCAGGATTTCGTGGTAGGAATTTGTTTAGATGAACCAATTTACCTCCATATGGGTTTTGTATGTTTGTTTCACCTTGTCTTGCAGGACCATCTTGGCTGGGTCTGCAGTGTTGTGCAAAAGTGAAGTTTTTCACAATAAAGAGCAGCTTTTTTTTCGGGGAAAAGGCTGAGGTGGCCTTCATCAGAGTCTTGTGACCTGAAAATGCAGAAAATGGGTGCATGGCTGGCTGGATGGGTGGGTGGGAGTTGGGAATTCAGCCTTGGGATCAGAACTGGGACGTTGTTGGGATAGGAAATGATCAGTGGGATGGGAAGTGATGATGGGGATAGGAACTCATTGGGATGGGATAAATGGGTTTTATTTTTATTGCATTAAATCCACTTTATTGACTGTGTTGTACAGTATGGCGTTGTTTCATTACTATAAAATTATGATGATTATTATTTACTCTTATTAATTAAACAATTTTTATACGTTATTATATTATAAATTATAAATATTAATATTTATTATATTGTTTTTATTCCTTTTCTACCCTATTAAACTCTCTTTATCCCAGTGCACTGCTTTGGACTTTAGTTTTCCTTCCGAGTCGTTGTGGATTCACTCCGGATGGGGGGACATTAGTGAACGCCTGTGTGCTTCAGATCCAAGGTCACCTTTGCCCTCAACTCAAGATACATGTTTGCATCTATTGTCGTGAAACAATGTTAACAACAGCAACAAAATAGTTCCCTACTTGCTAGCAGCATCCCTACCTTTGCTGGGGTCTGCTCTGTGCATTTTGAAGACCGTTCCATGCTATTCAGCCCCTTCAGGAGGAAATGGATGGTTCTAGGAAAATGCGTCTTGACCTGATGCAAAGCTGTGACTCAGCACCCTGCAGCCCCCGCAACCCCTGGCATTTTACCTGCAGCCCCTCCAACAACTCTGATGTTCCCTGCATCGACTTCAACCACTGCGCTGGGACCTGAGGCCCCTCAAACCCGTGTCACTCGCCCTGCAGCCCCTCCAGCCCCTGGCATGTTCCCTGCAGCACCTCGAGCCCCTGGCATGTTCCCTGCAGCCACTCCAAGCCTGGAACAGGCCCTACAGCTGGCTGCGGGGACTATCCAGAAATCTGCTCCAGAAATACAGTGATGGCAAGGAGCCCTCCACTTCATTCTTCCTTTTTTTTCTAGCTGGAAGCATTCAGAGTTGTCAACAGAATTGGTTTGGAGGAGTAGGAAAGACAGAATTGCTGGGTTTCTGCTTTCTCCCAGAAACTA
Organism: Anas platyrhynchos; assembly: GCF_047663525.1. Lineage (NCBI taxonomy): Eukaryota > Metazoa > Chordata > Aves > Anseriformes > Anatidae > Anas > Anas platyrhynchos. The sequence goes on along the minus strand of NC_092609.1, from coordinate 7,678,754 downwards.
TCAGACCACAACATGACAGTTGTCTTTCTTTTACGTAATTTTACACCTGGATCTTTCTCACTTTTATGAGTGTGGGGTATTCCTTCTTTCTCCCTTTACCTTCCTTCCTTCCTTCCTTCCTTCCTTCCTTCCTTCCTTCCTTCCTTCCTTCCTTCCTTCCTTCCTTCCCTCCTTTCGTTCTGTCTGTCTGTCTGTCTGTCTCTCTTTCTCTCTTTCTGTCCAGCACTGATTTTATGGCTACGTGTGCATATCCACAGTGTACAGTTTTCTCCGTTCCGTTTCTTCCCTGAGTCTTGCCCCTCTTCCCTGCAACTGAACAGCATTGCCTTGATCAAGGAAGTGGCAACATGCGGCTTACACAGTAAACTGCTGAAATTACAGCTATAACCATGGAGCACAGCTGCCGATCAACACAAGACCACCAATCGCTCACATTTCTAAACTGCTCGTCACAATTCTTCCGTATGTAGGCTGTGATGCTGCTCATTTCTTAAGCACCCATCCATTTCTTCTCTTCCCAGACCCTCAAGGTGTCCTGGTCAAACCACCTCCCTTCCTCTTGCCCCATCTGGCTCTCCCACCTTCCTTTTCCCTCAAGGCTCAACTTTTTTTTTTTTTTTTCAGCATAGGAGCTCCATAGAAGCTGCTGCTGCCCACCTCCGAGTTGACTAGGGCTGAACTACTGAAAAAGAAAAGAAAATCTATAAATAAGAGTGAGAGATGGTGAATACCTAACCATCTCTTAAAAGCAGGATTTTAAGAGAATAAGTAATTGATAAATGGAGTTAAGATCGGAGGGAAAAAAGTCCACTGTTGCAATCAATAGAGTTAAGAAGTTTTTCAAGTACATTAGGAACAAAAATTAGAGTAATGACACAGATCTGATACGGGATGGGTATTGCTTCAGTGAGAAATGATGGAAAAAAACACAACACAACACATGTGTATGTGTTGTTGGGTATTTGTAAAAAAAAAAAGAAACAAAAAAACAGGTTAATGAAAACTGCATGCTCAATTAGATGATTGTTTTGTTGTCATTGGTATGGAATTGTGGGCTTTACAACACAATATGTGTTATATATATATATTATATATGTTTTATATATGTTTTAATAAAATAAGGAAATGATATTTTTTTTCTACGTTTGTGGTTTCCAAACTGTAGTTAATAAACATTAAACAAGATGCAATAGGATCTCGTTAACTCTTTTGTTTGAAAAAACAGTGGCCCTGATCGAGAGGTGCAAGTGAGAGGAGACAATATTCAGTATTTCTCTATGTTGTCATTTATTGGTGAAGATGAAAGTCTGCAGTTCATGTTCATTACACTAGCATGACAACATGACCACAAGGGGGACTGTCTGGTAGTGAAAAGGAACTTCAGCATGGATTAAAAATCTTTGCCTTTCTTTATTCTGAACTGTTTTTCTTATGGCTGCTAGAGAGAGATTCTCTGCCTTAGAAATAAAACTGCCCAGGCTGTTCTGATAAACCTGTAGGGTTAAGGCACTTCTACCAAAACAGATTTCAAAAGGCAAGAAGTCAAAAAGCAACAATTCAGTAATCTGTGTACGCTTCTATATTAAGTTTTAAGATCACCTGGTTTATATTTAGTTCACACAAATTAACCAAACATAGCAGCATACAACCTAAGAAAAGCTTAAGAAATTTATTAGATGCACAGATAAAGTGCTGTAACAGAGAAACTTGTGTAAATCTATTCTAAAATAAATAAGGTACAGTTAAACCACCTTTGACTCGTTTTAACTCGGAAAGAAATAACCTAAGTTTTAATCATTTGAATTTTAAGGTCAAGGTGAAATATACCATAACTATAACAGTGGTTGTGATCTGTAGCAACTATTTGAGGCTCCTGTTCCTCTTGAGGTCTCCCAGAAACAGGAAGGCTATTGCAAAATATATCCATTAGACATAGTTCCTTTTACAGAAACATTTTTGTAATAAAGTCTGGTTGCTCAAATACATGTTAAAATATTTAACAAGGAAACAATTTTCTCCTGATCCAGTCAATCTTTTAAACAAGACAATGTATTTTTCCTATGACGCAGCCCACAGGAGGGAACAGAAGTAAACATCCTCCTGAACTGAAGACTGTTTTGCTTGAAGAACTAAACTATTGCATTATTATATGAGAGCAAGAAATATCCATTTGGGTTATCCCTTTCTCCAAACATGGTGCCCAGTGATACATGTATTTTTGCCTTAATCTCAAAGGCCCGTTTGTCTCCACGTAAGGTACGTTAAAAAGAGATTCCCTTTAAGCATCTTATCACAAGATCTCTTACTGCCTTTCCATCCGGGGAAGCTTGTGTGTTAAACTGCCCTTGGAGTTTTGGATGCTACTAGATTTCTGTGCTCTGTTATCCATAATTTCAGGCACTTCGGGGCTAACATGGCTGTTTAAGTCAATGCAATAATACTACCAATATATTCAACACTCAGAAGAGTCACCACAGTTTCCTTCACACACTCAGGATTTCAAATTCTTCTTCCAATTCAAATAGCTTGTCAGTAGATTCAATGAGTTCTGTAAAAAAAGATAAAGAAAAAAATGCTTCTAAAGACATGCCTGATTTTGTTCACTTAAAAAAAAAACTTTGAAAGACGCATTCCAGAAAAGTACTTTGGAAGAGTGAAAAAAAAAATCTGTGCTAGCAATTGTATGGCTTGTTTGGATACATGCCTGCTATATATTGCTTGACACTCACAAAGGATAGTTATTCTACCTGTGATTATTCTTTTATTTGCTAACGAGGAACATAACATTGCACAATTAGGCTTTTAATCGGTGCCTTACCTGCTCCTGTGGTTGTCACTTCTGGTTTTGTTGGAGGTATGAAAGGAGGCCAGTGTGGCGGGTGCTTCTGGACCAGCTCAAACATCCGTAGACTCTGCTGCTTTAGAATCTCCTGAGGACAGAATGCTTTCATTTTAAAAGCTGGCTCGGGAGACGCTTCAAACACAAAACGTGTCTGCTTAATTGAAAGTGTTTTTTAATTACGCATGTCCATCAGGAAAAAAAAGTCTTTATACAGACATACTGTGAAATCCAAGCACCATGGTCTCTGTAATACATCCCTAGTTAAAACACATCTGGAAGACAGATCTCTTGAACTGTACTACAAATTATCAGTCTTATCATCTTTTGATATCAGCTTTGATATCTGCAAACCTGTAATTTTGTTTAGAGGTAGCAAGCACACTAGGAATGTACAATATTTTCTGCTTTTTAAAACAAAGTTGCTTGCATAGAACTCTCCTCAAGTTTTCTGTTGATCAATAGCACAAAAGACAGATCTATCAGCTCCTCCAAAGGGGAAAAAAAAAAAAAAAACGCATCAGATTTTGAAGGACAGGTTTTGGTCAGGAAAAAAGGTGTTCCTGAAGCCAAACGCTATTCCTCTTCAAAGAGAAGTTACCTTCTGTCCTGTATTTCAGTTATTTACAAACTGTTTTCCTTAGATGATTTTTTTTTTTTTAAATAAATGCCCTGAGAGGTTGATGGTACTTTACATTCAGACGTCTGGTGCTTAGCTTAACAGCTGCATGCAGAAACATCCTCAAGTCTGTTTCCTGTGGCAGCCAGCACCTTCTGTTCTCCCTAGATCAGCAGGAGCTAGAGGCCTGCAGCACTTACAGAATCAGATCTTTAAGATAGCAGGGACTAACAGTCATAATTAGAACACGCAATCTATTATGTCAAACAATAAAAAAGGATCAGGAAGCAAATCATTGATACATCACTACAATATGGCAGTTAAACCTTAGTCATTTAGTGAGAATTAGAAGTTAAAAGCAAGTGTCACCCAGTAACACCTTCAAGTGTGGATGTTTACACCCATTTTCCAACTGGCAGGGTTTGTGGCTGGTAAAGTGCTGAACAATTTCCAATTAGCAATTCGGTAGTATTGCCTTACCCTGATGCTTTAATGCATTCTTCTCTATGGCTCATACAATTTGTATACAAAGGAAAATGCAAAGGAAAATTTTACAAAAAACAGACAATAAAAACCAGACTTTATAAAGAACAAATCGAGATGCTAAGTTCCCACTCTTACCTTTTGTACAAGACTACACCGGTTATCAAAATCACATTCTTCTTTGCAAAAGAAGCCCTTAGGGGAAAAAACAAACACACAGAGTTTTACCTTTGCAGATGGTAGGTATGTGGTACCAGCAGGTAAGGCGGTTTGACCTCTGATACAGTAACGCCCTGTACGATCAGTAGATATAAGACTCCAAATATGTGGCAGCTCTAGGGAGAGAACCCACGGGGAGAACAAGGCCCTGCAAACCCCTAACGAAATAGTCAAGCAAAAAATAGCAGCAGCTCCTGTGTGCTCCTCCATGGAGCGCCACCCAGTTCCTACAGTCCAGGTATCAGCAGAAGCTGAAAACTTGTAGATGATGGACCACCTAAGGAACATTTCCATTCTGGTATCTATACTGAAAATATTTGCTCTTCATTATGATTTTGTCTGTCTCGTTGCATCATGCCACATTTTGCACAGTTACGTAGTTAAGTATTAAAACAAAACAAAACAAAAAAACTTTCTAAAAAGCAGCAGTATTAAAAAACAGGTATGTGAATGAATGACAGATACCGGTATCTTTACAGATTGTTTAAAGCTTTAGAAACACATCCCACTGGTGACAACTGCCAATCACCCAATCACAGGATACTGGCATGGGATCAGATCCAATTTTTTCAAATACCACACTACCCCCATGACATTTTGGGTGAATTACAAATAATACATTTGTATTTGTAATTTGGGGTGAAATACAATAATTCCACTTAAACATTTTCAACTTATGATAGAAAGTAAGTTTAAGTAACTTGTCTAGAGGTGACCAAACATAAAGTAGTGATAGAATAAAACACGTAAACCTGTTTCAGTTCCTTGCTCTGACCATTATAATGCCTCTTGAAAGAAGTAAAAGCTGCTCAGTAAAGAAAACAAAGCGAGCTCCCTACAGTACAGACAGCTCCCCACTTGCCCTAAGATTCTCCATGTAGTTATGTACAAACTACTATGTGTTGATCACAGAAGACAGCTTTGTGATCTTGGTTCTGTTCAAGGAGATGCATTGCTGCCCTTACCAATGTAGAGAGACATTACTTTGAGATAAAGTACATGCATTCAAGATTTCCTGACACTTACTAAAGCTACTGAAGGGTCCAAATTCATGATCTTCATTCTATGTGGGGCTTCCTGGCAGGGGAAACTCTCATCGTCAACCGTGCCATTTTCTTCTGAATCTACAAAGCTTTGAGTGGTGTGAGGGTCCAGATAGATCAGCTCATTGCCTGGATGGGTAAAAGCCGTATGTTAAAAATAAGCAAGTGACATTAATAAGCACTTGGTCCAGAACTGTAAAATAGAAATTAGATTGCCATCTGTATTGGGTCTGGCTGGAATGTTAACTTTCCCAGCAGCAGCCCATACAGTGCCGTACTCTGCAGTTGTAGCTGGAACAGCAGTGTTATCACACCAGTGTTGTGTCTGCTGCTGAGCAGCAGTGGCACAGTATTAGGCCTTTCTCTAACCCTCTTAGGGGGTGGGCAAAAGGTGAGGAGAGAAACATCACTAGGGCAGCTGGCCTAAACCAATCAAAGGGATATTCCATACCATGTGATGTCACACTCAGCAATAAAAGGTGGAAACAGGAAGAAGAGGGGAGGGGTGGGCTCTCGTTTGGAAGACGTCGGTCCTCCTCTCGAACACCGGCTGCGTGCGTTGAGGCCTTGCTTCAAGGACGTGGTCAATCATCGCTCATTTGTGGGAAGTAGAGAGTAATTTCTTTCCTCTGCACTTCCATATAGCCTTCATTTATTTTGTTTGTTTGTTTTCCTCCCTTCTTTTTATTTTCCTTTTTTCCCCTCCCTTTCCCCTTTCCCTTTTTATTTTCCCCTTAGTTAAATTGTTAGTTCATGGTAGTCTTTATTTAATTATTATAATTATTTCCCTTCAATTAAACTATCCTTATCTCAACCCGTGAGTTGTTCTTTGCTTTACTTCTCCCCCTCCTCATCTAAAGGAGGGGGAGTGAGAGAGCGGTTGTGGGGTTTAGCTGCCCAGTACGGTAAAACCACCACACCATCGCAGTCAGTATAATCTAGACTTTCCAGCTAGGGATTCTTTAAGAGAATCGGAAGGTTTAGACACAGCGTTTCCCACAGGGTATTTAGTATAACTTCCTATTGTCACCTATTACTGTAATTTTCTGGTTGGTTATGTTCTATCTTTGTCACATACTTTTATTTTTCCATGTGAGATCCAGTACTTTTTTTTTTTTTTTTTTTAAATCTCAAGTGTTGTAAACACTAACATTTGACAGATTAAAAGGTACAGGATGTTCACAGATGCAATCTGTAATCCCATTAGGCATTCATTCAGAAATTGGAACAAAAAAGCCTAACTAAAACAGGTTAGGTTTTACAAAAGGACAAAATAGGGTTGCAAAATTTTGGCCCAAAGTGGGGTGAAATCTGAAGGAATGCATTTTAAATTAATTAGAGCAATACTTAATAACAGAAGGTATGCAAAAGGTGAAAAAGATACTGCTATCAGAAACAGTTTTGAAATACAAGAAAATAAAAGTGACATTTGACCAATACACTTGTCAAATGCTATCAGCTATTCTCAGTATGTTGCTCTTGTTGATGTCATCACTTATTTTTACACCTAGCTTTGCTGTTAACTTTCTGCTCCTGTTAAGGATCATCTCATACTGTTTCTAAACTCTTTTAGATATGCTTCTTCATTTATTTTATTCTATTCTCATCTTTCTTTACTTCTAGAGGTTCACGCTTAGACCCCTTACTATTTCCCCTTCAAAAAATGTTCTCTTTTGATCATCTGCACATTTGGAATAAGTTTCTTTTTTCCTTACCTAAAAATCCTATGAAATAATAGGCATTATTTGGTTTCCCTCCTAATGCTCCCAAAGACTGTGGCATCTTAAAGCATTCCTAGGAGTTCAAAAGGAATAAAGGAAATTGTAATTCATTTCTTTACTGACATCACACATACCCAAACTTATTTGACAGTAACGAGCAATGAATTGAAAGAAAACCTTACTTTAAATGCATCAATATATACGGGATTTATGTGATTTATCCCTAGTCGTAGAGGTATAATAAGCAAGAGGGCTTTCCAGCCTGTGCAGAGTCCTCCTGCCTTCTTGCTTCGGCCAAGAGCACTTCTGTGCAAATGTGCACTGCTGTGGGACGCGCTGCTGCTCTGAGGAGGGCACCAGCACATTTTTTCTGCGGGAATAAAACTAGAAATCAGTCAACGCACAGAGGAACACAAAGCAGATCTTCCTCTCAGTAGTGAATTAAGCTAGTTTGCCAGGGATCTTTATAGGGCACCCAAGACAAAACGAGCCGGGCATGGCAATTACAGCTATTTAGTAGAAGTAATTCTAGCAGACAGTATGTGCTGGCACGTCCAAGTGAGACGTTAGATCAATGATTGGGGGATGACAATTTAAGACTGCAGTGACATGTCCTATTAATGTTATTAATAGTGTCAAGCTTTGCCTATAAAACGCCAGAGAAATGAAATGGCAGCAATGATGACAGTAGAAATTCTTCAAGGAGCTCTTCACATCCAGTGATGTGAGCACGAAGTTGGCATCAGGGATCAAAAAAACACAACTGAGTTTGTATGTCCTTCTTCCCTCTTCTTACCCTTGCAAGACAAACCCATGGCCCCCCAAGTATTTGTTCATGTTTAGATACATGCTGGCAAATGGAGTCAAATCAGAAACTGTTACCAGAAAACTGATGAGGTGTCACTTCCTGATGTCTTCAATGACCACCGTATTGCCCATAGATACATAAACTGCTAATGAATTCCATTCATCAAATAAAGCAAGCTTCCTAGAAAACATTAAGGTACTAATTAATATAAACTAGTTGGATCAAAAGGGTAGCTTTACACTCAGAACCATTTATTTATTTTTTTTTTCTTAAGAAAAAACATCCTTTCTGCATTTTTTAAAGTCTCCATGTAAGAAAAAGAAAACTTTAAACATTAAATGTTTAATATCTTTAGAAAAATAGGTACTGAGTGGTACCAGGAAAAACATATGCGCTGCACCATGTGCAAACTGTTTTGTCTTACTGCTAAGTGCAGTGACAGTAACAGTTCAACTACATCAAGTTTATTACTTTTTATTGCACTCGACAGTCTCTGCAATGGGTTCTTGCCCAATTGTGTCTTTTCTCATCTGGAAAAGAAAAAAATTCCTATGCCAGTTTTGCAGATTACTTTTTGCTTAAGAAATTCCACTGAATTCAGTGGAATTACTTCTGCCTGAGCCTGCGTGCACAGCAGAAATGGGGCGTTAAAAGCTAAATCAGCTAAGGGTTTGGGGCACCAAAACTTCAGTGGGAGACAGCAGCACACAGTTTTATGTCCACTTCTGCAAAATCCAAACCTTTGGGGAAGGGAGCTACACTCTTAAGCTGCACTGGCAGAATTAGCTGTTTCAAATAAGCCAGAAAGAAATGGGGGTGAGCGTTTCACCATGAAAAACTTGGCCATGAAAGATCTGGAGTCCAGGGCATGCTTCAGCTCCCCTCCCTCTTCAGATCATGTGCCTGTTCCAGGGTGTCAAAGACTTGCTGCTGAGCTCGCAGGACCTGTAGCCTAGCCCCTGCCTGAGGTAAGACACCTCCACGTACCCCTGGAGAACTGAGCAGCCTCAGTTCCTTTCAGTGTGGCTCCCAGACTATGAGGAGCTGCCCATCTTTATCCAGTAGCCTTGCTGGCAGAACTGCTGCTCAGAAAGGGAGGAATTGCAGCTCAGTTCCCTCCTCAGCCGAGATGGCTTCTCTCTGATGTTTCACACCACCACTCCGACCTACACGGTGGCACTCTCGACCTGCCAGAGCTGTGCCACTGTGCAGAAAGGAATATACATCTGTGGTGTGACTGGTGAGGGCATGCAGACGGCATAGCAGGAGACTTTCCTGCAGTTTCTTCTCCTCAGGCTCTTCCTTTATTAAAATTTAGAGGTCACCCATTCCCAACTCAGTACCTGCACACCGAGCTGTGGCATGACATTCCATGCTGCACTTGTAAATAGATGGCAAGTACATTCCTGACTGTGGGACAGGGGGAGATGCAGCCTTCAAAACTCTGCCTGGGCCTTCTCTTGGCTGCCCCAGGGGAGTACGTTCTGAATGAGACTGGTATGATCTCACTTACTTTAGTACTTGAGCAACTGTATTTGGTCCAAACCATTCTCCAATTGACTTCCCCTCTCCAACACCCACCTGTGCTGTTTTCACAGTGAAAAAAAGACACACGTACACAAAATCAAAGAAAAATGAGACCATAAAGAATGTGGGAACAATATACAGTAAATACCGTGACTGTCAAACATTCTAGAGTAACTGCAATCTGTACTTAGCAATAACATTTTCTCAATCTATGCTCTTTTCAAAACTTAGGGAGTGCCAGTTTCTTTAATAAACAAAAGGCTTCTAAACTATAACGAGAATTACAAGTTAACAAATGTTAGTGCCCTTTATTACAAATTACAGCAATAAGCTACAAGACTGTCTATTCTAACATTACTGACTCTGGTACCCAAGGCTTACAGAGTTTATCAAGAGCTAGATTCTAGTACATGGCTTTATTTAGGTCTCAGGGAATGTTTCTGTACTACTAGTCTTTGCGCCCATCTGCATACCTTTTTATTTTTATATAAGCATACACATTGTCTTCACATCCACTTTTTAAAATTATGAATTAACATACTGCAAATTAGTGATTCAACACAGTAGAAATTTCAGTGGAAAAAACCTGAAAGTTTATGTTTGTTCTTACCCATCTGGTGGACTGAATAACAGCAAGCCTTCCTGTCGAGAAAGCATCGTAGGATTCCGTGATATTCTTCTGGTTGTTTTTTGTGTTTTTCCCATTGCCAATCTGAAAGGAAAAATTGATAGAGAATAAAAAATGGTGACGTTTTCATTACACTGATCAAATGTCTAGACAGCAGAAAGCTTTATAATGAGATGTTAAAAGACATTTCAATTCATCTCGAATATTTACATTTTGTGTAGAGCTCCTAGAATTCCAAGCTTGTTATTTATCATCAAGCTGCCCTTTATCATCATAGGCTAGATTGTAAAAACAGGGAAAATAAAACAAAACAAAAACATCAACTGCAAACATATTCTGACGGATCATGCTGCGTGTTGATAGCCATTCCAGTATCTCTGAGCTTCCAAGATTATTTAAAAGTACAGGCTGTGTTTAGACCTTGTTGGATTTCTAAGCACCCATTAAATAACAACATAAGATCCATACAGAAAGTCCAAACACTCCACTGGCAGCATCCTGGGATGTGACATGCATGCTTAAGAGCTTGCACCAGGGGGGTTTGGACCTCGTGCTGCTGACAAGTGAGTAGTGAAGAGAAGGGTAAGAGCACTGTCCCACGGTGGCAGGTTTTCCCTTGGCCTCAACTTGGGTGTTACACTAAAAGGTTTATAAAATAATGGCGACAGGATTCCCCATTTGTTCTCCTTCTATGCCTATTTCTCTGCTTCAGGCTGGGATGATTTCACCCAGCTGAATATGAATTGATTCATTAGGAACTGTTACCAGGGCATCAAAGAAAGTCTCACTAATAAATTCAGGGTTTGTGCTTTTAATGGAGTACTTACGAAGAAGCGTCTGCAGACAATACCGAAGTTCCCTCAGGACCAGCACTCACCTCTCCCTAAGTGTCTGCAGATCAGTGCTTGGGCCAGCATCATCTGCCCGCATCGCAGCATACATCCCCAGCCAGCGTCCGACGAAGGACCCGTGCCTCCTGTTAGGAAAGTTCAGCACAATCAGTGCAGGCTTTCAACTGGGTGCAGCACCACAGAGGACATTTCAGAGTGCTAGAAAACAGATAGGGCTGCTGAAGCCTCCATGAACTGTCCTACAGATAAAAGGCACAGAGCAAGACTTTGGTTCCATGCTGTTGGTCTAATTCTAATCTCTGCATTGCACAAATAAACAAAATTCATTTATTCCTTGTGGAGCTGACTTACTCTTTTCATTCTTCAAGCAGCATTCACAAACCATTTACTGCATGCTATACAACATGATCACCTGTTTACATACAGACATAAATAAACACTGATTTTAATAATCTTCATGTTTGGATAAACAGTTAAAATGATGCTCAAAATGCGCTAATACTCTAGAAATATTTTCCCAGCCTACGATGCCATCACTTATCTTGCTATTTAATTTAGAACAATGCAGCAAATCTGCAGTACACTCACCACTAGGCAAAAACTTTCTTCTATACGTAAGCCACGTTAAACCACAGTAAACCACACGTGAACACACCTTGGCTTATTGTCTGACTTTGGCTTATGGTGCGTCTGTTGCTGTGTCCAGCACAGTGCAGCCCCTAAATTGCTACCAAAACCTTGCCACAAACCTCAATCCCCCTGTTAAAAGAGACCCTCTTGTTTGTTGCCCTTCTTTCGACACTCTCTAACAGGTTTATGTCTTTTTCTTATACTGCGGAGCCCAAAACTGCACTCAGTACTCAGTACATGGAATACCAACAGAGACTGCCTGGCATTTTCTCTTCTCTGCAGAAACTCTGTTGCTAACACTGTCCAGAAATCACCACTGTCACAGACAGTAGTAGCATTCCCTCCTCCCACAGTTTGTTCTTCCCCCCCAAGACTTAGACACCATCCAGAAAAAGAAGGATAATAATACTAAAAGAAGGATAATAATAATAATAAAGTAAAATAAAATTAAAATAAAAATTAAAATAAAAAATAAATAAAATAAAATAAAATTATAATAAAATATTTTAATTATATATATATATATAAATTATTCTAAATATTCTATTATTCTATATAAAAAATTCTATATAAAATATATAGAATTGCTGGGTTTCTGCTTTCTCCTACATCCTATCAGACCACAACATGACAGTTGTCTTTCTTTTACGTTCTTTTACACCTGGATCGTTCTCACTTTTATGAGTGTGGGGTTTTCCTTCTTTCTCCCTTTACCTTCCTCCCTCCCTTGTTGCCGACGGAAGGAAGACACAGACGCTCAATATGAGTGAACAGTGAACTTCAACTTTAATGGATAGCTCAGTCGCCTTTTATCTAGTTTGAACATAATCAACTCAGACATATTGCAGAAACTAAGCTCAGGATTGGTTAACACTTCCCCGGGCTTTTCAGTCTGGTCCTCCTTCTTTTGGCTACCTGTCCCGCCTTAGGGACTTTCCCTGATCGCCCAAGGGCATCGTGTCCTTGAGCCTGATTGGCTCTCAGCCAGCTGCATACCTGCCAAGGCTCATGTGAGTTGAGTTCGGTGCTTCACTAGCCCATTGTCTCCAAACTGCTCAACATCCACATGTCCTACCTCACTTAACGATTCCTCCACACTCCCTCCCTTCCTCCATTCCTTCCTTCCTTCCTTCCTTCCTTCCTTCCTTCCTTCCTTCCTTCCTTCCTTCCTTCCTTCCTTCCTTCCTTCCTTCCTTCCTTCCTTCCTTCCTTCCTTCCTTCCTTCCTTCCTTCCTTCCTTCCTTCCTTCCCTCCTTTCGTTCTGTCTGTCTGTCTGTCTGTCTCTCTTTCTGTCCAGCACTGATTTTATGGCTACGTGTGCATATCCACAGTGTAGAGTTTTCTCCGTTCCGTTTCTTCCCTGAGTCTTGCCCCTCTTCCCTGCAACTGAACAGCATTGCCTTGATCAAGGAAGTGGCAACATGCGGCTTACACAGTAACCTGCTGAAATTACAGCTATAACCATGGAGCACAGCTGCCGATCAACACAAGACCACCAATCGCTCACATTTCTAAACTGCTCGTCACAATTCTTCCGTATGTAGGCTGTGATGCTGCTCATTTCTTAAGCACCCATCCATTTCTTCTCTTCCCAGACCCTCAAGGTGTCCTGGTCAAACCACCTCCCTTCCTCTTGCCCCATCTGGCTCTCCCACCTTCCTTTTCCCTCAAGGCTCAACTTTTTTTTTTTTTTTTTCCAGCATAGGAGCTCCATAGAAGCTGCTGCTGCCCACCTCCGAGTTGACTAGGGCTGAACTACTGAAAAAGAAAAGAAAATCTATAAATAAGAGTGAGAGATGGTGAATACCTAACCATCTCTTAAAAGCAGGATTTTAAGAGAATAAGTAATTGATAAATGGAGTTAAGATCGGAGGGAAAAAAGTCCACTGTTGCAATCAATAGAGTTAAGAAGTTTTTCAAGTACATTAGGAACAAAAATTAGAGTAATGACACAGATCTGATACGGGATGGGTATTGCTTCAGTGAGAAATGATGGAAAAAAACACAACACAACACATGTGTATGTGTTGTTGGGTATTTGTAAAAAAAAAAAGAAACAAAAAAACAGGTTAATGAAAACTGCATGCTCAATTAGATGATTTTTTGTGTTGTCAATGGTAGGGAATTGTGGGCTTTACAACACAATATGTGTTATATATATAAAATTTAACAATATTTATATGTTATTATATTATAAATTATAAATATTGTTATTTATTATAATAATATTCAGGAATATTCAGCTGTCAGGAATATTCAGCTCTTCTGCCATGGATCCTGCACAGGTTTCAAAGAATATCTGCTCCACCATGGAGCATCTACTTCTCCTCCTCCTATCACCTTGATGTTCCCTCTATTGTTCCTCATTCTTTTTGTTCTCCCCAGCTCTCTCCATCCAATATTTTCTGTGCATTCTTAGAGGCAGCACACCTTGGCTTATTGTCTGACTTTGGCTTATGGTGCGTCTGTTGCTGTGTCCAGCACAGTGCAGCCCCTATATTGCTACCAAAACCTTGCCACAAACCTCAATCCCCCTGTTAAAAGAGACCCTCTTGTTTGTTGCCCTTCTTTCGACACTCTCTAACAGGTTTATGTCTTCTTCTTATACTGCGGAGCCCAAAACTGCACTCAGTACTCAGTACATGGAATACCAACAGAGACTGCCTGGCATTTTCTCTTCTCTGCAGAAGCTCTGTTGCTAACACTGTCCAGAAATCACCACTGTCACAGACAGTAGTAGCATTCCCTCCTCCCACAGTTTGTTCTTCCCCCCAAGACTTAGACACCACCCAGAAAAAGAAGAATAATAATACAAATAAAATAAAATAAAATAAAATAAAATAAAATAAAATAAAATAAAATAAAATAAAATAAAATAAAATAAAATAGTCAAAAGCCATCAGGAAGGCAGTGGTGCAGACTGTGGAGAGCCTGGGTTCAAATCCTTCTTCTGTGAGGCTCTGAACCTATATCCCACCACAATCTCTCTGCTAATGTATGGCAGGGAAAGGAGGAAGAAAGAACATATCTCCTGCACTTTCCATTTATTGTTGACTGACAATTCTGTAGAGTTATAAAGCCTCAATCAGTGAGATACAGGGTTCTTCTCACATTGTCTCACTGTGCCCTAAGCGGAACAGCTCTAATCTAATAGATGCTTCACCACAAAATCATGAGTCATCTGCAGTTTTGAACTTTTCTGGGATCAAGTCCCTTCAGATGGTTGAGGAATCTGCTCCAGCACCTATGTAAACTGGTGCTCTACTAAGCTAGTGAGTGAACAAGAGAGAAATCCTCTGCTAGATGACTTGACAAATTGGGTCTGAAAATAGTGTTGAGGCAGAATAGTCCACGATTTTTGCCTTGGGTGCACAGAGGGATTGGGTGTTGTAGACTTCTTTTATTCTTCATTAAGATAAACATTTTCAAAAATGTGCTTGTTCAACCTTGCTCCCACTGTGTGCATGGGAGGGAGATAACTGAAAGTGGGGAGCGTTGCTTGGATCCTGCAAGTGGCTGAGGTCCAGTGGGGTTGGAGGCTTTCTTCCTCCTTTTGGAAATGCAAAGCAACCCTGCACCTCCCCTGCACTTGCAGAAGGATCATGACAGCCCAAAGCACAGCGGCTTTGTAATTGCTGCACACACTTCGATCGGATTTACGTGGCAAGGGTTTGGTAGCAGGGGCCTGCAGGGATGGCGTCTGTGAGAACAGTCCAGACAACAGCCAGCTCCAGATAGCTCCAAAAGGGCCCCGGCGCTTGCCAGAGCTGAGCCAATAAGCGATGTTGTTTGCACCTCTGGGAGAGCAGATGTAAGCAGGGGGAAATACTGCTGCACAACAGAAGCTGGAAGAGCAAGGAGTGAGAAGCAGCCCTGCAGCCCCCAAGGTGAGTGCAGCAGGAGGCAGGAGGTGCTCCAGGCTCACAGCAGCACTTCCCCTGCGGGCTGTGCAGGGAGAGGCCCCTGGTGGAGCAGGCTGTCCCCCTGCACCCATGGGTCCCCCATGGAGCAGATCTCCACGCTGCTGCCCCCCTGTGGGTGGAGGAGCCCCCGGTGGAGCAGGTGGCTGTGGCCTGGAGGAGGCTGCGGCCTGTGGAGAGCCCCCGCAGGAGCAGGCCCCGGGCCGCAGCTGCAGCCATGGAGAGGAGCCCCCGCAGGAGCAGGGGGGCTGGGGGGAGCTGCCGCCCAGCCGTGGGGGACCCGTGCTGGAGCAGTTTGCTCCTGGGGGATGGATGGATGGATGGAGCCCGTGGGACGGAGCCGTGTGGGAGCAGTGCTTGAGGAGCTGCTGCCTGTGGGCAGCCCGTGTGGGATCAGCTGGGGAAGGGCGGCATCCCATGGGAGGGACCCCACGGGGAGCAGGGGCAGGGAGGGACCCTGAGGGTCACTCTGCTGAGTCTGCTTTGCCCGTCACGATACTTGTTGAGCCATCGCCCTGTCCTTATCTCAGCCCTGGAGCCCTTTGCATCGTATTTTCTCCCCCTTTCCCTTTGAGGAGGGGGAGTGAGAGAGTGGCCGTGGTGGAACTCGGCTGCCCACCCGCTTCGAACCACCGCAGTTGCAAAGTCCTGGGAAAGATTTCTTTCAAGAAATTAAACAAGGTGTTTAACAAAGAAATGCAGAGTTTCCTTTTGAAGGCTTCCTGGAGAATTGGGCTTCTTTCCTATTCCCAGCTCAGAGGAAGGGAATTGTTGATTTCACCTTCTTTTTTCTGACATGGAAATCAAAGGTGAACTGCTCTACAAGGACGGGCAACGTCTCAGAATCAAGCTCTTTTGCTCTGTAGTCCTTTCTCAAGGAAAAGATTGATCACACACCTTCCACAGATGTAGGGGAGCAGAGAATAATTTGGGAACTACTCTAATTCAAGTCAGTTTGGGCATAGTGGTACTTCCCTAGCTGTTTCTGAGACAGACGCATTAGCAACAGAGAGTGTTGTGCCGTCACTGGGAGGCGCCTGCGGTGATGACTTCAGAAACAGAACTGAATTGTGTCACCACAGCACTTTGGCAACAGCTGCCTCTGTGCACGTTTAGCTGGGAGGCACAGAGAAGGGTGCTGGATGCGATGAAAGCACGTGAGGATTTGTGGATCTCCCCTTGAGGTGCACAGAGAGGGACCATGCCCTTCTGTAAGTGTTTTGATGCTTGGCTGAGGAAAAAAATGTGGTTTTGTTGTGAATGCTTCATTGTAGTATTCTGTAGTTTGTGTCAAGTCCTTACAGAAGCCTCAAGGTTGGTACTTTGCTCAATGATGGAGCTGCACAGAGTGAGAACAGACCCAATGTACGGGTGAGGGCCTCTGCACGTTCTCTTCTTCCTACAGATGATCAACAAATAAGGGGAGACAGAGAAGAGTGTGCTGTGGTCCTCCCATAGACCGCAAGTACTGAAGCATAAACAAGAGGCTTAAGAGTCCCCCTGTCATGTTAAAATTCAGGCAGCAATGGACTTCCTCACACGGACTGGCCTGTCGACTAGTGTCTCAGGCTGTGGCGTATGAAGATGCACTCCATCTGCTTTCAGGGTAGCAACGGCAGTGGGCAAGCTGCCTGACCTTAACATTTGACATTTCATTTCTCACCTGAGTTTTGGTGGTTCTCCACGATTCATTCTTGGTCTAGAAAAAAAAAAAAAGTGAATTTGGATCAAAATAAAAGGATAAAAGGATTTCCTTTCCATTAATTACATGTTCTTACCTTTGTAACAGATTTGGTTATTGACTTAGAAGGCAAATATCTGGCCAGACTGCAAGACTTGTGCTCGCAGCGTGGGACAGCTCTCGTAAAGGTGATTCAGGGCAGTTTCTGGAAAACAAGACATCAGATCTCCCAAACAGCTTTCTTTGTGCTAATGTAGGAAGGGTGAGTAAGTGTAAATGTAAGAGCCCAGATACCGTAAGAAGCAGAAAGTGTGAAGGAAACTTCCTTCTGGCTGATACTGCTCCATATCTAGTTGTCAAGTATGAAGAGAGCAGTGCTAAGTTTCTTGGGGAGAGGTAAAAAAGAAGAGACTGGGAGATTGTAAAAGGAAAAAGTGGGATTCCCTATTTCAGGAAATCCTAGGAACTGGAAATAGAGATTGGAAGAGTGCTTTAAGCCAAGACAGACATGTTTTAAAACTAAAACCTAGGAGTTGAATGAACCAAGAAATGAATCCCTTTTGATTATGCAGTTGCGTCCAGTGTTATCTTGGGAAATATGGTTTCCACATAAAACGTATCTGGGGCTTGAAGTTCTCCTAAGGCCCTTCTCTGTGTATTCCCTACTGTTTGGTAAGCGCTGAGGTCACACTGCAGACAGCAGCACGTCCTCTCCCCACTACTTAGCTGTCTGTTCTCACAACACGTCTAGGAACAGAATGGCTTGGACACAACTGCGCCTAGGACCGAGTTCATTCAAGCTGCTGGACGAGGTAAAAGCTCTGGACAAGCGAAGGGGAGGGAGGGATGGGTGGACATACAATATGATCACTTTAATCTCATTTCTCTAAGAATCCTGGCTGAGAAAACAAAACAAAACAGAATCAAAACGAACAGAACAGAACAGAACAGAACAAATGAAGCAAGCAGCTAGCTTGCTGGAGACATTGTCTGGGAAGCAGTGAAAACACTTGCAAACAAAAACACGTCAAAGGACTAACTCTTTGAGCTTAATTCTAATCCAACAGCATAACCTCAAAGTCCTGTTTCTGTTCGTAACAGGCTGGTCCAGTAACATGTCCCATTGGATGACTTTGCAGCATAGATGTCAGGAATGCAGCTTGGGATCCCCTCCTTCTACTCAGAGTTCACTTTGAAGGGATGAGCAAGTAATTCTTCCTGGGTTGACGGAAATCTAAAGTCTGTTTTCTAACACTCTTGCAGACGCTTCTCTGTCCATCGGCCTGTCCTGCCAACTCTGGTGTGAGTGTGAAGTTGTGGCAAGAGGGATTTCCCATTCCTATTTGACCTGATGGACACCAGCTTTCCTCGGAAATGGCTGATGTTGCTGAGGAGGCAGCAGTATCAAAGGCCTTGCTGATGAAGGTACAACCAGCTGGGGAGGCTTTGGCATTTCTGCACAACGCTGCTCCCTGACTGTCACTCCAGACTCAGATTCGGAAAGAAGCAAAGCAAGCTAGAGGAAAACTGGATGTCCTGGTAATTTTCTTTTTCTTTTATTTCTTCATTCTTCACTTGTAAGAAAATCTAAATCTTAACCCTTTGTTTGAAAACACGGCTTTATGGAAATGCTTATGGGTGTGCTCCTTCACCTTGTGTGGAACCTGCTTCACCTCGCTTCAGCTATAGGACACCTATGCTCCAATTTATGCTTCCCATGATAAAGCGGTGTTCTTTCGGTGTTCTTTTCTGTGATGCTTGCAGGCGAGGTTGAAAAGAGTTGTCAGTAGGATTCTTCGTTTCCTTTGCAGTATCCAAAGCTCCGTATTACCGTGGATCTTCTCCTCTGATCTGGAAAGCTTCACAGGCCAAAAGAGAATTGAGATGAAGAAGGAAATAGAGAATGCTGACCAATATTGCCAAGTACCACCCGTAAGTTTTGTGAAAGAATCCGGTGCATTTCTGTAGTGGTAGAAAGTTCATAAAATCATCGTCGTGCACTTGAAGGCAAGCAATGCTGTAAAAATGAAGAATGCAAGGCCCTGCTTAAGGACAATCTTCAGGCTGCTTCTAGATCAACAGCTTATTTGCTTCTTCCACAACCTCATCTCCGCTTGCTTAGAAGTTGTGAAGGTCGGAAGCACACTCCGTCTTTTTCATCCCCTCTGTGTATCTTTTCCCTGACAGCAACTTCTGTCTTGGCTCTTCACATCCAGCCAGAGCAGTTGCTTTGCCTCCGCAACCTGCAGGCTGACCTCTCATGTGTACCTGTGCTGGACTGAGGGTAATGCTTGTAACGCACACAGATGCTGCATTCACTGTGACTTTTAGAAAAGAAAGCAAGAAGCTAACCTGCACAGCAGACTCTTAGGTTTCTGTATCTCTCTCTCTCTCTCTCTCTCTCTCTCTCTCTCTCTATCTGCATATATATTTCAGTACTTATTTACTTCTTTAAAGATACCTTAAATAGAATAGATACTTTAAGAAAGCTTACTTGTTCTTCCCCTTTCCTTGTTTTGAACGTTTGCTTTTCTAACCAATCCTTAATGTTACAACATTGGATTGATGCAGTACTCAGTCCTTAGAAGTTCTCAAAGCACATCAGTGATTTCTCTATTTCTCAACCTTTCCATCTTCATTGAGATCTCTCATCTGAATTTAGGTAGGAGGTGAAGAAGAACACTGCAAGCAGCTGAAGGCGTATCAGACACATGCTTCTGCTAGGAAGTCATTCCGAGTGATTCCACGGTGTACTTTAGACAGGTTTGCTCTGGTCCTCTGGACTCAGCATCCCCAAGGGATATTTCAAAGCTCTCGGAAGGACCCGTCATTATCTCTGACACTGCAGCCTCCAGTAGGAAGGGGTAGATATTCCTTGCCCTTGTGCAAAGGAACTACTCAGTTAGCTGTTTCTAACCCAAATCTCGTTGTTGTCTTCTATTGACAGACACCACCCGGCTAGCCAAGCTAAACCACTGAAAATGGAAGGAGTGGGACATCTTGCAAAGCCTGCTGCTGCTTCTAAGCAGAAGTGCGCTGTAGGTGGGGACACAGCAAGAGGAAACGTCCAGGCCACGGTGGAACTGCAAGGCACCTGTCTGAGCCACACAACGAAGTCAGCGATTCCCAGTTGGAGACTGTTGCTCGACCAGTGACACAGCAGCTGGAGCGCTTCTGGTTGCTGCTGATGGGTTCCCGTGAATCAGCCAGGGATAGGAGCTATGAGAACGACTGAAGCGATTTGAAGTTACCCGAAAGAAAGAAGAGAGGAGAGAAGAAGACAAGAGGGGAGGGAAGGGGAGGGAATAAAAGGAAGGGAGGGGAGGGGAGGGGAGGGGAGGGGAGGGGAGGGGAGGGGAGGGTAGGATAGGATAGGATAGGATAGGATAGGATAGGATAGGATAGGATAGGATAGGATAGGATAGGATAGGATAGGATAGGGTAGGATAGGATAGGATAGGGTAGGATAGGATAGGATAGGATAGGATAGGATAGGATAGGATAGGATAGGATAGGATAGGGTAGGGTAGGGTAGGGTAGGGTAGGGTAGGGTAGGGTAGGGTAGGGTAGGGTAGGGTAGGGTAGGGTAGCATAGCATAGCATAGCATAGCATAGCATAGCATAGCATAGCATAGCATAGCATAGCATAGTGTAGCATGTTAGAGGGGAGGGGAGCATAGGAGAGTATAGGGTAGTGTAGGGGATCGGAGTTTAGGGGAGTGTAGGGTAGGATATGGGAGGGGAGTGTAGGAGAGTGTAGGGGAGGGGGGCATAGGGTAATGTAGGGTAGTGTAGCGAACGGGAGTTTAGGGTAGGATAGGGGAGGGGAGTGTAGGAGTGTGTAGGGTAGTATAGGGGAGGGGAGTGTAGCAGAGTATAGGGACAGGGAGCATAGGAGAGGGGGTGTAGGGGAGGGGAGGAGACGGGAGGGGAGGGGAGGGGATGGGGGGGAGGGTAGGATAGGATAGGATAGGATAGGATAGGATAGGATAGGATAGGATAGGATAGGATAGGATAGGATAGGGTAGGGTAGGGTAGGGTAGGGTAGGGTAGGGTAGGGTAGGGTAGGGTAGGGTAGGGTAGGGTAGGGTAGGGTAGGGTAGGTTAGGGTAGGGTAGGGTAGGGTAGGGTAGGGTAGTGTAGCGTGTTAGAGGGGAGGGGAGCATAGGAGAGTATAGGGTAGTGTAGGGGATCGGAGTTTAGGGGAGTGTAGGGTAGGATACGGGAGGGGAGTGTAGGAGAGTGTAGGGGAGGGGGCCATAGGGTAATGTAGGGTAGTGTAGCGAACGGGAGTTTTCGGTAGGATAGGGGAGGGGAGTGTAGGAGTGTGTAGGGTAGTATAGGGGAGGGGAGTGTAGCAGAGTATAGGGACAGGGAGCATAGGGGAGGGGGTGTAGGGTAGGGGAGGAGACGGGAGGGGAGGGGAGGGGATGGGGGGGAGGGGAGGCAAAAGTGGGGAGAGGAGGCAAAAGAGGGGAGGGGAGGGGAGGGGAGGGGAGGGGAGGGGAGGGGAGGGGAGGGGAGGGGAGGGGAGGGGAGGGGAGGGGAGGGGAGGGGAGGGGAGGGGAGGGGAGGGGAGGGGAGGGGAGGGGAGGGGAGGGGAGGGGAGTGCTACCATAAATAAAATTGCTATATACATGTCATTTTGGATCTGGAGCCAAATCTTTGTGTACATGTCCTCTCCGTAGCCCCACGTGCTGACCACCCACCCGAATCTATCATACTGTTGGTCAGAAAGAACAGGGAGCATAGGGGAGGGCAGGGGAGTGGAGGGAAGGGAAAAGAGGGGATGGGAGGGGTGGGGAGCGCTACCATCAATAAAATTGCCAAATACGATGAAGGAGCAGCAGAGCCTGCAACCTCCAGTCCCCAACATCCTCCAACCACCCCCCACTGCTCCGTGGGAAATAGATAGAAGAATCAAGACTGAGGTTTAGCCTGGGATGGAGGTAGTGTGGCGAGGTGGTTTTCTGTTTGGTTGGTTGGTTGGTTGGTTGGTTTTAAAGTTTTTAAATTCTCACTGTCCTACTTTGTGATCAGTTGGCAATAAATTCAATTACTCTTCCCCAAGCCAAGTCTGTTTTGTCCATGAAGCCATCTTCCAGTCCTGAAATAAGAAAGGAAACAGACCTGCAAGCAACTGTTACACAAGTGCAGGAAGAGTGACAAAGGAGGGTTTTGAGGCATGAAGTTCCTGCAAGGATGCTCTGCTCTTTCCTCACTTCAGTATGAAAAGCACGGCACTAGTGGGTGGTCTGTGGTGGTAGTTGTTTTTTTGTTGTTTGTTTGTTTGTTTGTTGTTTTGTCAGCTCCACCCCACAGTATTTTGCTTGTTCTACTTGTTTTGGTGTGCCCCCATTCCCTCCCTCAAGGTAAAACATCCCTAGGGGCCATAACTTGCTGTTAGCAAACAAGATCTTGCAAAAGAGTGAAGTTAACATGGCACCACCTGCACTGGTGTATAAATAGTTCAAATATTTTCCCTCACTTTCCTGTAACTTTCCTGTAAATTGCTGGTCAGGAGATAACAAGTGGAGAAATTTAGGATAAGAGAGAGAAAGTTGTGTTTCCTATTGCCCTGGAGTTTCTGTTGGTCTGGCCACGGAAATGGAGTACTCAAAATCCTCAGGACACTCAGTTTATACCAGATTTATCCTAAAACTGCAGTATTTCTAGGCCCTTGGGATTCTTATCAATTAAAACATACTTTTTCACGCACAGAAGATGCAAAAAAGTGCGCCTACTGCAGTATGCAGACAGAGCCAGTCCTGTCTCTTGATTCCTTCTGCCTTCTGCCTGAAGAGCAGCAGACAATCGAGTTCTTGTCTTCAGTAGCTACGGCCTTAACCAACTGTGCAGTCTGTCCATTCATACACAGAGGAGGAAAAATAGCGTGGAATAACTCCTCTCCTTTGTGCTAACAGAGGAGGGTACAGCTTCCTCACTCCAACCCCACCGAGGCAAACCAGTCAGCAGTGCACGCCAGAGCCTCTGTCTCTTCCCCGTCTCATGATGTGCAGCTGGATCACTCTCCCTTCTATCCCCAGGATCGCTTTCAGCACAGTCACAGAAGGGTCAGACTCACAGCTTTAGGAGCCATCAGAAGAGGCTTTCCCTCTTCTGCCACCACACCCCCTATACACATGCAATTTCACACATGCAAAGAGACACCATGGATTGGGGAGTTGCACAGAGAGGAGACCACACCCGTTTGCCTGCCTGCAGTTTGACACCAGTAGGGAGGTAATTCCCGTCAGGAGTTTCCATAGAGATGACAGAATATGGCCCTAGGGTCCTGCTGCTTCTTTCAGCCCTAATTCTTCAAATCCATAGGAACGGAAGAAACCTTCCCAGCCAAGTGCTGCATATCTTGAAGGTTGGAGAACCCACAGCCTTCTGCTTCATTTCATTTTAAAGATCAATCCCAATGTCACTCCCATAGAAGTAGTGGAAGCCATCTGGCTGGCTTGGCTTTCTCTCCAAAGAAGACCAAATGAGAGTTGGTCCCGGGTGAGGATGAGCCCTGACAGTTCCTGCATTTTGGTTCTCCTGCAGCCCACAAAGCTCTCACTGCCTTGCCTGAATTTGAACCCCTTTGGAACCAAATCTACAGATTATCTCTGTAAATCCAAAACAGCACTTATTCACCATGTGAACAACAAATGCCTGGGATGGTTAACAGCACTTAGGTGCAAAAAAGAGCCCCCGCAGGAGCAGGCCCCGGGCCGCAGCTGCAGCCATGGAGAGGAGCCCACGGGGAGCAGGGGCAGAGAGGGACCTTGGAGGAGGGAACTCTATCCTCTTTTTTCATCGGTGCTGAGATTGAGGATCAGGATTTCGTGGTAGGAATTTGTTTAGATGAACCAATTTACCTCCATATGGGTTTTGTATGTTTGTTTCACCTTGTCTTGCAGGACCATCTTGGCTGGGTCTGCAGTGTTGTGCAAAAGTGAAGTTTTTCACAATAAAGAGCAGCTTTTTTTTCGGGGAAAAGGCTGAGGTGGCCTTCATCAGAGTCTTGTGACCTGAAAATGCAGAAAATGGGTGCATGGCTGGCTGGATGGGTGGGTGGGAGTTGGGAATTCAGCCTTGGGATCAGAACTGGGACGTTGTTGGGATAGGAAATGATCAGTGGGATGGGAAGTGATGATGGGGATAGGAACTCATTGGGATGGGAAAAATGGGTTTTATTTTTATTGCATTAAATCCACTTTATTGACTGTGTTGTACAGTATGGCGTTGTTTTATTACTATAAAATTATGATGATTATTATTTACTCTTATTAATTAAACAATTTTTATACGTTATTATATTATAAATTATAAATATTAATATTTATTATATTGTTTTTATTCCTTTTCTACCCTATTAAACTCTCTTTATCCCAGTGCACTGCTTTGGACTTTAGTTTTCCTTCCGAGTCGTTGTGGATTCACTCCGGATGGGGGGACATTAGTGAATGCCTGTGTGCTTCAGATCCAAGGTAACCTTTGCCCTCAACTCAAGATACATGTTTGCATCTATTGTCGTGAAACAATGTTAACAACATCAACAAAAAAGTTCCCTACTTGCTAGCAGCATCCCTACGTTTGCTGGGGTCTGCTCTGTGCATTTTGAAGACCGTTCCATGCTATTCAGCCCCTTCAGGAGGAAATGGATGGTTCTAGGAAAATGCGTCTTGACCTGATGCAAAGCTGTGACTCAGCACCCTGCAGCCCCCGCAACCCCTGGCATTTTAGCTGCAGCCCCTCCAACAACTCTGATGTTCCCTGCATCGACTTCAACCACTGCGCTGGGACCTGAGGCCCCTCAAACCCGTGTCACTCGCCCTGCAGCCCCTCCAGCCCCTGGCATGTTCCCTGCAGCACCTCGAGCCCCTGGCATGTTCCCTGCAGCCACTCCAAGCCTGGCACAGGCCCTACAGCTGGCTGCGGGGACTATCCAGAAATCTGCTCCAGAAATACAGTGATGGCAAGGAGCCCTCCACTTCATTCTTCCTTTTTTTTCTAGCTGGAAGCATTCAGAGTTGTCAACGGAATTGCTTTGGAGGAGTAGGAAAGACAGAATTGCTGGGTTTCTGCTTTCTCCCAGAAACTATCAGACCACAACATGACAGTTGTCTTTCTTTTACGTTCTTTTACACCTGGATCTTTCTCACTTTTATGAGTGTGGGGTATTCCTTCTTTCTCCCTTTACCTTCCTCCCTCCCTCCCTCCCTCCCTTTACCTTCCTTCCTTCCTCCCTCCCACCCTCCCTCCCTCCCTCCCTTCCTTCCTTCCTTCCTTCCTTCCTTCCTTCCTTCCTTCCTTCCTTCCTTCCTTCCTTCCTTCCTTCCTTCCTTCCTTCCTTCCTTCCTTCCTTCCTTCCTTCCTTCCTTCCTTCCTTCCTTCCCTCCTTTCGTTCTGTCTGTCTGTCTCTCTGTCTCTCTTTCTCTCTTTCTGTCCAGCACTGATTTTATGGCTACGTGTGCACATCCACAGTGTAGAGTTTTCTCCGTTCCGTTTCTTCCCTGAGTCTTGCCCCTCTTCCCTGCAACTGAACAGCATTGCCTTGATCAAGGAAGTGGCAACATGCGGCTTACACAGTAACCTGCTGAAATTACAGCTATAACCATGGAGCACAGCTGCCGATCAACACAAGACCACCAATCGCTCACATTTCTAAACTGCTCGTCACAATTCTTCCGTATGTAGGCTGTGATGCTGCTCATTTCTTAAGCACCCATCCGTTTCTTCTCTTCCCAGACCCTCAAGGTGTCCTGGTCAAACCACCTCCCTTCCTCTTGCCCCATCTGGCTCTCCCACCTTCCTTTTCCCTCAAGGCTCAACTTTTTTTTTTTTTTTTTCCAGCATAGGTGCTCCATAGAAGCTGCTGCTGCCCACCTCCGAGTTGACTAGGGCTGAACTACTGAAAAAGAAAAGAAAATCTATAAATAAAAGTGAGAGATGGTGAATACCCAACCATCTCTTAAAAGCAGGATTTTAAGAGAATAAGTAATTGATAAATGGAGTTAAGATCGGAGGGAAAAAAAATCCACTGTTGCAATCAATAGAGTTAAGAAGTTTTTCAAGTACATTAGGAACAAAAATTAGAGTAATGACACAGATCTGATACGGGATGGGTATTGCTTCAGTGAGAAATGATGGAAAAAAACACAACACAACACATGTGTATGTGTTGTTGGGTATTTGTAAAAAAAAAAAAAGAAACAAAAAACAGGTTAATGAAAACTGCATGCTCAATTAGATGATGTTTTTTTGTCATTGGTATGGAATTGTGGGCTTTACAACAAAATATGTGTTATATATATATATTATATATGTTTTATATATGTTTTATATATGTTTTAATAAAATAAGGAAATGATATTTTTTTTCTACGTTTGTGGTTTCCAAACTGTAGTTAATAAACATTAAACAAGATGCAATAGGATCTCGTTAACTCTTTTGTTTGAAAAAACAGTGGCCCTGATCGAGAGGTGCAAGTGAGAGGAGACAATATTCAGTATTTCTCTATGTTGTCATTTATTGGTGAAGATGAAAGTCTGCAGTTCATGTTCACTACACTAGCATGACAACATGACCACAAGGGGGACTGTCTGGTAGTGAAAAGGAACTTCAGCATGGATTAAAAATCTTTGCCTTTCTTTATTCTGAACTGTTTTTCTTATGGCTGCTAGAGAGAGATTCTCTGCCTTAGAAATAAAACTGCCCAGGCTGTTCTGATAAACCTGCAGGGTTAAGGCACTTCTACCAAAACAGATTTCAAAAGGCAAGAAGTCAAAAAGCAACAATTCAGTAATCTGTGTACGCTTCTATATTAAGTTTTAAGATCACCTGGTTTATATTTAGTTCACACAAATTAACCTAACATAGCAGCATACAACCTAAGAAAAGCTTAAGAAATTTATTAGATGCACAGATAAAGTGCTGTAACAGAGAAACTTGTGTAAATCTATTCTAAAATAAATAAGGTACAGTTAAACCACCTTTGACTCGTTTTAACTCGGAAAGAAATAACCTAAGTTTTAATCATTTGAATTTTAAGGTCAAGGTGAAATATACCATAACTATAACAGTGGTTGTGATCTGTATCAACTATTTGAGGCTCCTGTTCCTCTTGAGGTCTCCCAGAAACAGGAAGGCTATTGCAAAATGTGTCCATTAGACATAGTTCCTTTTACAGAAACATTTTTGTAATAAAGTCTGGTTGCTCAAATACATGTTAAAATATTTAACAAGGAAACAATTTTCTCCTGATCCAGTCGATCTTTTAAACAAGACAATGTATTTTTCCTATGACGCAGCCCACAGGAGGGAACAGAAGTAAACATCCTCCTGAACTGAAGACTGTTTTGCTTGAAGAACTAAACTATTGCATTATTATATGAGAGCAAGAAATATCCATTTGGGTTATCCCTTTCTCCAAACATGGTGCCCAGTGATACATGTATTTTTGCCTTAATCTCAAAGGCCCGTTTGTCTCCAGGTAAGGTACGTTAAAAAGAGATTCCCTTTAAGCATCTTATCACAAGATCTCTTACTGCCTTTCCATCCGGGGAAGCTTGTGTGTTAAACTGCCCTTGGAGTTTTGGATGCTACTAGATTTCTGTGCTCTGTTATCCATAATTTCAGGCACTTCGGGGCTAACATGGCTGTTTAAGTCAATGCAATAATATTACCAATATATTCAACACTCAGAAGAGTCACCACAGTTTCCTTCACACACTCAGGATTTCAAATTCTTCTTCCAATTCAAATAGCTTGTCAGTAGATTCAATGAGTTCTGTAAAAAAAGATAAAGAAAAAAATGCTTCTAAAGACATGCCTGATTTTGTTCACTTAAAGAAAAAAAAACTTTGAAAGACGCATTCCAGAAAAGTACTTTGTAAGAGTGAAAAAAAAAAATCTGTGCTAGCAATTGTATGGCTTGTTTGGATACATGCCTGCTATATATTGCTTGACACTCACAAAGGATAGTTATTCTACCTGTGATTATTCTTTTATTTGCTAACGAGGAACATAACATTGCACAATTAGGCTTTTAATCGGTGCCTTACCTGCTCCTGTGGTTGTCACTTCTGGTTTTGTTGGAGGTATGAAAGGAGGCCAGTGTGGCGGGTGCTTCTGGACCAGATCAAACATCCGTAGACTCTGCTGCTTTAGAATCTCCTGAGGACAGAATGCTTTCATTTTAAAAGCTGGCTCGGGGGACGCTTCAAACACAAAACGTGTCTGCTTAATTGAAAGTGTTTTTTAATTACGCATGTCCATCAGGAAAAAAAAGTCTTTATACAGACATACTGTGAAATCCAAGCACCATGGTCTCTGTAATACATCCCTAGTTAAAACACATCTGGAAGACAGATCTCTTGAACTGTACTACAAATTATCAGTCTTATCATCTTTTGATATCAGCTTTGATATCTGCAAACCTGTAATTTTGTTTACAGGTAGCAAGCACACTAGGAATGTACAATATTTTCTGCTTTTTAAAAGAAAGTTGCTTGCATAGAACTCTCCTCAAGTTTTCTGTTGATCAATAGCACAAAAGACAGATCTATCAGCTCCTCCAAAGGGGAAAAAAAAAAAAAAAACGCATCAGATTTTGAAGGACAGGTTTTGGTCAGGAAAAAAGGTGTTCCTGAAGCCAAACGCTATTCCTCTTCAAAGAGAAGTTACCTTCTGTCCTGTATTTCAGTTATTTACAAACTGTTTTCCTTAGATGATTTTTTTTTTTTTAAATAAATGCCCTTAGAGGTTGATGGTACTTTACATTCAGACGTCTGGTGCTTAGCTTAACAGCTGCATGCAGAAACATCCTCAAGTCTGTTTCCTGTGGCAGCCAGCACCTTCTGTTCTCCCTAGATCAGCAGGAGCTAGAGGCCTGCAGCACTTACAGAATCAGATCTTTAAGATAGCAGGGACTAACAGTCATAATTAGAACACGCAATCTATTATGTCAAACAATAAAAAAGGATCAGGAAGCAAATCATTGATACATCACTACAATATGGCAGTTAAACCTTAGTCATTTAGTGAGAATTAGAAGTTAAAAGCAAGTGTCACCCAGTAACACCTTCAAGTGTGGATGTTTACACCCATTTTCCAACTGGCAGGGTTTGTGGCTGGTAAAGTGCTGAACAATTTCCAATTAGCAATTCAGTAGTATTGCCTTACCCTGATGCTTTAATGCATTCTTCTCCATGGCTCATACAATTTGTATACAAAGGAAAATGCAAAGGAAAATTTTACAAAAAACAGACAATAAAAACCAGACTTTATAAAGAACAAATCAAGATGCTAAGTTCCCACTCTTACCTTTTGTACAAGACTACACCGGTTATCAAAATCACATTCTTCTTTGCAAAAGAAGCCCTTAGGGGAAAAAACAAACACACAGAGTTTTACCTTTGCAGATGGTAGGTATGTGGTACCAGCAGGTAAGGCGGTTTGACCTCTGATACAGTAATGCCCTGTACGATCAGTAGATATAAGACTCCAAATATGTGGCAGCTCTAGGGAGAGAACCCACGGGGAGAACAAGGCCCTGCAAACCCCTAACGAAATAGTCAAGCAAAAAATAGCAGCAGCTCCTGTGTGCTCCTCCATGGAGCGCCACCCAGTTCCTACAGTCCAGGTATCAGCAGAAGCTGAAAACTTGTAGATGATGGACCACCTAAGGAACATTTCCATTCTGGTATCTATACTGAAAATATTTGCTCTTCATTATGATTTTGTCTGTCTCGTTGCATCATGCCACATTTTGCACAGTTACGTAGTTAAGTATTAAAACAAAACAAAACAAAAAAACTTTCTAAAAAGCAGCAGTATTAAAAAACAGGTATGTGAATGAATGACAGATACCGGTATCTTTACAGATTGTTTAAAGCTTTAGAAACACATCCCACTGGTGACAACTGCCAATCACCCAATCACAGGATACTGGCATGGGATCAGATCCAATTTTTTCAAATACCACACTACCCCCATGACATTTTGGGTGAATTACAAATAATACATTTGTATTTGTAATTTGGGGTGAAATACAATAATTCCACTTAAACATTTTCAACTTATGATAGAAAGTAAGTTTAAGTAACTTGTCTAGAGGTGACCAAACATAAAGTAGTGATAGAATAAAACACGTAAACCTGTTTCAGTTCCTTGCTCTGACCATTATAATGCCTCTTGAAAGAAGTAAAAGCTGCTCAGTAAAGAAAACAAAGCGAGCTCCCTACAGTACAGACAGCTCCCCACTTGCCCTAAGATTCTCCATGTAGTTATGTACAAACTACTATGTGTTGATCACAGAAGACAGCTTTGTGATCTTGGTTCTGTTCAAGGAGATGCATTGCTGCCCTTACCAATGTAGAGAGACATTACTTTGAGATAAAGTACATGCATTCAAGATTTCCTGACACTTACTAAAGCTACTGAAGGGTCCAAATTCATGATCTTCATTCTATGTGGGGCTTCCTGGCAGTGGAAACTCTCATCGTCAACCGTGCCATTTTCTTCTGAATCTACAAAGCTTTGAGTGGTGTGAGGGTCCAGATAGATCAGCTCATTGCCTGGATGGGTAAAAGCCGTATGTTAAAAATAAGCAAGTGACATTAATAAGCACTTGGTCCAGAACTGTAAAATAGAAATTAGATTGCCATTGCAGTCAGTATAATCTAGACTTTCCAGCTAGGGATTCTTTAAGAGAATCGGAAGGTTTAGACACAGCGTTTCCCACAGGGTATTTAGTATAACTTCCTATTGTCACCTATTACTGTAATTTTTTGGGTGGTTATGTTCTATCTTTGTCACATACTTTTATTTTTCCATGTGAGATCCAGTACTTTTGTTTTTTTAAATCTCAAGTGTTGTAAACACTAACATTTGACAGATTAAAAGGTACAGGATGTTCACAGATGCAATCTGTAATCCCATTAGGCATTCATTCAGAAATTGGAACAAAAAAGCCTAACTAAAACAGGTTAGGTTTTACAAAAGGACAAAATAGGGTTGCAAAATTTTGGCCCAAAGTGGGGTGAAATCTGAAGGAATGCATTTTAAATTAATTAGAGCAATACTTAATAACAGAAGGTATGCAAAAGGTGAAAAAGATACTGCTATCAGAAACAGTTTTGAAATACAAGAAAATAAAAGTGACATTTGACCAATACACTTGTCAAATGCTATCAGCTATTCTCAGTATGTTGCTCTTGTTGATGTCATCACTTATTTTTACACCTAGCTTTGCTGTTAACTTTCTGCTCCTGTTAAGGATCATCTCATACTGTTTCTAAACTCTTTTAGATATGCTTCTTCATTTATTTTATTCTATTCTCATCTTTCTTTACTTCTAGAGGTTCACGCTTAGACCCCTTACTATTTCCCCTTCAAAAAATGTTCTCTTTTGATCATCTGCACATTTGGAATAAGTTTCTTTTTTCCTTACCTAAAAATCCTATGAAACAATAGGCATTATTTGGTTTCCCTCCTAATGCTCCCAAAGACTGTGGCATCTTAAAGCATTCCTAGGAGTTCAAAAGGAATAAAGGAAATTGTAATTCATTTCTTTACTGACATCACAGATACCCAAACTTATTTGACAGTAACAAGCAATGAAATGAAAGAAAACCTTACTTTAAATGCATCAATATATACGGGATTTATGTGATTTATCCCTAGTCGTAGAGGTATAATAAGCAAGAGGGCTTTCCAGCCTGTGCAGAGTCCTCCTGCCTTCTTGCTTCGGCCAAGAGCACTTCTGTGCAAATGTGCACTGCTGTGGGACGCGCTGCTGCTCTGAGGAGGGCACCAGCACATTTTTTCTGCGGGAATAAAACTAGAAATCAGTCAACGCACAGAGGAACACAAAGCAGATCTTCCTCTCAGTAGTGAATTAAGCTAGTTTGCCAGGGATCTTTATAGGGCACCCAAGACAAAACGAGCCGGGCATGGCAATTACAGCTATTTAGTAGAAGTAATTCTAGCAGACAGTATGTGCTGGCACGTCCAAGTGAGACGTTAGATCAATGATTGGGGGATGACAATTTAAGACTGCAGTGACATGTCCTATTAATGTTATTAATAGTGTCAAGCTTTGCCTATAAAACGCCAGAGAAATGAAATGGCAGCAATGATGACAGTAGAAATTCTTCAAGGAGCTCTTCACATCCAGTGATGTGAGCACGAAGTTGGCATCAGGGATCAAAAAACCACAACTGAGTTTGTATGTCCTTCTTCCCTCTTCTTACCCTTGCAAGACAAACCCATGGCCCCCCAAGTATTTGTTCATGTTTAGATACATGCTGGCAAATGGAGTCAAATCAGAAACTGTTACCAGAAAACTGATGAGGTGTCACTTCCTGATGTCTTCAATGACCACCGTATTGCCCATAGATACATAAACTGCTAATGAATTCCATTCATCAAATAAAGCAAGCTTCCTAGAAAACATTAAGGTACTAATTAATATAAACTAGTTGGATCAAAAGGGTAGCTTTACACTCAGAACCATTTATTTATTTTTTTTTCTTAAGAAAAAACATCCTTTCTGCATTTTTTAAAGTCTCCATGTAAGAAAAAGAAAACTTTAAACATTAAATGTTTAATATCTTTAGAAAAATAGGTACTGAGTGGTACCAGGAAAAACATATGCGCTGCACCATGTGCAAACTGTTTTGTCTTACTGCTAAGTGCAGTGACAGTAACAGTTCAACTACATCAAGTTTATTACTTTTTATTGCACTCGACAGTCTCTGCACTGGGTTCTTGCCCAATTGTGTCTTTTCTCATCTGGAAAAGAAAAAAATTCCTATGCCAGTTTTGCAGATTACTTTTTGCTTAAGAAATTCCACTGAATTCAGTGGAATTACTTCTGCCTGAGCCTGCGTGCACAGCAGAAATGGGGCGTTAAAAGCTAAATCAGCTAAGGGTTTGGGGCACCAAAACTTCAGTGGGAGACAGCAGCACACAGTTTTATGTCCACTTCTGCAAAATCCAAACCTTTGGGGAAGGGAGCTACACTCTTAAGCTGCACTGGCAGAATTAGCTGTTTCAAATAAGCCAGAAAGAAATGGGGGTGAGCGTTTCACCATGAAAAACTTGGCCATGAAAGATCTGGAGTCCAGGGCATGCTTCAGCTCCCCTCCCTCTTCAGATCATGTGCCTGTTCCAGGGTGTCAAAGACTTGCTGCTGAGCTCGCAGGACCTGTAGCCTAGCCCCTGCCTGAGGTAAGACACCTCCACGTACCCCTGGAGAACTGAGCAGCCTCAGTTCCTTTCAGTGTGGCTCCCAGACTATGAGGAGCTGCCCATCTTTATCCAGTAGCCTTGCTGGCAGAACTGCTGCTCAGAAAGGGAGGAATTGCAGCTCAGTTCCCTCCTCAGCCGAGATGGCTTCTCTCTGATGTTTCACACCACCACTCCGACCTACACGGTGGCACTCTCGACCTGCCAGAGCTGTGCCACTGTGCAGAAAGGAATATACATCTGTGGTGTGACTGGTGAGGGCATGCAGACGGCATAGCAGGAGACTTTCCTGCAGTTTCTTCTCCTCAGGCTCTTCCTTTATTAAAATTTAGAGGTCACCCATTCCCAACTCAGTACCTGCACACCGAGCTGTGGCATGACATTCCATGCTGCACTTGTAAATAGATGGCAAGTACATTCCTGACTGTGGGACAGGGGGAGATGCAGCCTTCAAAACTCTGCCTGGGCCTTCTCTTGGCTGCCCCAGGGGAGTACGTTCTGAATGAGACTGGTATGATCTCACTTACTTTAGTACTTGAGCAACTGTATTTGGTCCAAACCATTCTCCAATTGACTTCCCCTCTCCAACACCCACCTGTGCTGTTTTCATAGTGAAAAAAAGGCACACGTACACAAAATCAAAGAAAAATGAGACCATAAAGAATGTGGGAACAATATACAGTAAATACCGTGACTGTCAAACATTCTAGAGTAACTGCAATCTGTACTTAGCAATAACAATTATTTTCTCAATCTATGCTCTTTTCAAAACTTAGGGAGTGCCAGTTTCTTTAATAAACAAAAGGCTTCTAAACTATAACGAGAATTACAAGTTAACAAATGTTAGTGCCCTTTATTACAAATTACAGCAATAAGCTACAAGACTGTCTATTCTAACATTACTGACTCTGGTACCCAAGGCTTACAGAGTTTATCAAGAGCTACATTCTAGTACATGGCTTTATTTAGGTCTCAGGGAATGTTTCTGTACTACTAGTCTTTGCGCCCATCTGCATACCTTTTTATTTTTGTATAAGCATACACATTGTCTTCACATCCACTTTTTAAAATTATGAATTAACATACTGCAAATTAGTGATTCAACACAGTAGAAATTTCAGTGGAAAAAACCTGAAAGTTTATGTTTGTTCTTACCCATCTGGTGGATTGAATAACAGCAAGCCTTCCTGTCGAGAAAGCATCGTAGGATTCTGTGATATTCTTCTGGTTGTTTTTTGTGTTTTTCCCATTGCCAATCTGAAAGGAAAAATTGATAGAGAATAAAAAATGGTGACGTTTTCATTACACTGATCAAATGTCTAGACAGCAGAAAGCTTTATAATGAGATGTTAAAAGACATTTCAATTCATCTCGAATATTTACATTTTGTGTAGAGCTCCTAGAATTCCAAGCTTGTTATTTATCATCAAGCTGCCCTTTATCATCATAGGCTAGATTGTAAAAACAGGGAAAATAAAACAAAACAAAAACATCAACTGCAAACATATTCTGACGGATCATGCTGCGTGTTGATAGCCATTCCAGTATCTCTGAGCTTCCAAGATTATTTAAAAGTACAGGCTGTGTTTAGACCTTGTTGGATTTCTAAGCACCCATTAAATAACAACATAAGATCCATACAGAAAGTCCAAACACTCCACTGGCAGCATCCTGGGATGTGACATGCATGCTTAAGAGCTTGCACCAGGGGGGTTTGGACCTCGTGCTGCTGACAAGTGAGTAGTGAAGAGAAGGGTAAGAGCACTGTCCCACGGTGGCAGGTTTTCCCTTGGCCTCAACTTGGGTGTTACACTAAAAGGTTTATAAAATAATGGCGACAGGATTCCCCATTTGTTCTCCTTCTATGCCTATTTCTCTGCTTCAGGCTGGGATGATTTCACCCAGCTGAATATGAATTGATTCATTAGGAACTGTTACCAGGGCATCAAAGAAAGTCTCACTAATAAATTCAGGGTTTGTGCTTTTAATGGAGTACTTACGAAGAAGCGTCTGCAGACAATACCGAAGTTCCCTCAGGACCAGCACTCACCTCTCCCTAAGTGTCTGCAGATCAGTGCTTGGGCCAGCATCATCTGCCCGCATCACAGCATACATCCCCAGCCAGCGTCCGACGAAGGACCCGTGCCTCCTGTTAGGAAAGTTCATCACAATCAGTGCAGGCTTTCAACTGGGTGCAGCACCACAGAGGACATTTCAGAGTGCTAGAAAACAGATAGGGCTGCTGAAGCCTCCATGAACTGTCCTACAGATAAAAGGCACACAGCAAGACTTTGGTTCCATGCTGTTGGTCTAATTCTAATCTCTGCATTGCACAAATAAACAAAATTCATTTATTCCTTGTGGAGCTGACTTACTCTTTTCATTCTTCAAGCAGCATTCACAAACCATTTACTGCATGCTATACAACATGATCACCTGTTTACATACAGACATAAATAAACACTGATTTTAATAATCTTCATGTTTGCATAAACAGTTAAAATGATGCTCAAAATGCGCTGATACTCTAGAAATATTTTCCCAGCCTACGATGCCATCACTTATCTTGCTATTTAATTTAGAACAATGCAGCAAATCTGCAGTATACTCACCAATAGGCAAAAACTTTCTTCTATACGTAAACCACGTTAAACCACAGTAAACCACACGTGAACACACCTTGGCTTATTGTCTGACGTTGGCTTATGGTGCGTCTGTTGCTGTGTCCAGCACAGTGCAGCCCCTAAATTGCTACCAAAACTTTGCCACAAACCTCAATCCCCCTGTTAAAAGAGACCCTCTTGTTTGTTGCCCTTCTTTCGACACTCTCTAACAGGTTTATGTCTTTTTCTTATACTGTGGAGCCCAAAACTGCACTCAGTACTCAGTACATGGAATACCAACAGAGACTGCCTGGCATTTTCTCTTCTCTGCAGAAGCTCTGTTGCTAACACTGTCCAGAAATCACCACTGTCACAGACAGTAGTAGCATTCCCTCCTCCCACAGTTTGTTCTTCCCCCCAAGACTTAGACACCACCCAGAAAAAGAAGAAGAATAATACTAATAAAATAAAATAAAATAAAATAAAATAAAATAAAATAAAATAAAATAAAATAAAATAATAAAATAAAATAAAATAAAATAAAATAAAATAGTCAAAAGCCATCAGGAAGGCAGTGGTGCAGACTGTGGAGAGCCTGGGTTCAAATCCTTCTTCTGTGAGGCTCTGAACCTATATCCCACCACAATCTCTCTGCTAATGTATGGCAGGGAAAGGAGGAAGAAAGAACATATCTCCTGCACTTTCCATTTATTGTTGACTGACAATTCTGTAGAGTTATAAAGCCTCAATCACTGAGATACAGGGTTCTTCTCACACTGTCTCACTGTGCCCTAAGCGGAACAGCTCTCATTTAATAGATGCTTCACCACAAAATCATGAGTCATCTGCAGTTTTGAACTTTTCTGGGATCAAGTCCCTTCAGATGGTTGAGGAATCTGCTCCAGCACCTATGTAAACTGGTGCTCTACTAAGCTAGTGAGTGAACAAGAGAGAAATCCTCTGCTAGATGACTTGACAAATTGGGTCTGAAAATAGTGTTGAGGCAGAGTAGTCCACGATTTTTGCCTTGGGTGCACAGAGGGATTGGGTGTTGTAGACTTCTTTTATTCTTCATTAAGATAAACATTTTCAAAAATGTGCTTGTTCAACCTTGCTCCCACTGTGTGCATGGGAGGGAGATAACTGAAAGTGGGGAGCGTTGCTTGGATCCTGCAAGTGGCTGAGGTCCAGTGGGGTTGGAGGCTTTCTTCCTCCTTTTGGAAATGCAAAGCAACCCTGCACCTCCCCTGCACTTGCAGAAGGATCGTGACAGCCCAAAGCACAGCGGCTTTGTAATTGCTGCATACACTTCGATCGGATTTACGTGGCAAGGGTTTGGTAGCAGGGGCCTGCAGGGATGGCGTCTGTGAGAACAGTCCAGACAACAGCCAGCTCCAGATAGCTCCAAAAGGGCCCCGGCGCTTGCCAGAGCTGAGCCAATAAGCGATGTTGTTTGCACCTCTGGGAGAGCAGATGTAAGCAGGGGGAAATACTGCTGCACAACAGAAGCTGGAAGAGCAAGGAGTGAGAAGCAGCCCTGCAGCCCCCAAGGTGAGTGCAGCAGGAGGCAGGAGGTGCTCCAGGCTCACAGCAGCAGTTCCCCTGCGGGCTGTGCAGGGAGAGGCCCCTGGTGGAGCAGGCTGTCCCCCTGCACCCATGGGTCCCCCATGGAGCAGATCTCCACGCTGCTGCCCCCCTGTGGGTGGAGGAGCCCCCGGTGGAGCAGGTGGCTGTGGCCTGGAGGAGGCTGCGGCCTGTGGAGAGCCCCCGCAGGAGCAGGCCCCGGGCCGCAGCTGCAGCCATGGAGAGGAGCCCCCGCAGGAGCAGGGGGGCTGGGGGGAGCTGCCGCCCAGCCGTGGGGGACCCGTGCTGGAGCAGTTTGCTCCTGGGGGATGGATGGATGGATGGAGCCCGTGGGACGGAGCCGTGTGGGAGCAGTGCTTGAGGAGCTGCTGCCTGTGGGCAGCCCGTGTGGGATCAGCTGGGGAAGGGCGGCATCCCATGGGAGGGACCCCACGGGGAGCAGGGGCAGGGAGGGACCCTGAGGGTCACTCTGCTGAGTCTGCTTTGCCCGTCACGATACTTGTTGAGCCATCGCCCTGTCCTTATCTCAGCCCTGGAGCCCTTTGCATCGTATTTTCTCCCCCTTTCCCTTTGAGGAGGGGGAGTGAGAGAGCGGCCGTGGTGGAACTCGGCTGCCCACCCGCTTTGAACCACCGCAGTTGCAAAGTCCTGGGAAAGATTTCTTTCAAGAAATTAAACAAGGTGTTTAACAAAGAAATGCAGAGTTTCCTTTTGAAGGCTTCCTGGAGAATTGGGCTTCTTTCCTATTCCCAGCTCAGAGGAAGGGAATTGTTGATTTCACCTTCTTTTTTCTGACATGGAAATCAAAGGTGAACTGCTCTACAAGGACGGGCAACGTCTCAGAATCAAGCTCTTTTGCTCTGTAGTCCTTTCTCAAGGAAAAGATTGATCACCCACCTTCCACAGATGTAGGGGAGCAGAGAATAATTTGGGAACTACTCTAATTCAAGTCAGTTTGGGCATAGTGGTACTTCCCTAGCTGTTTCTGAGACAGACGCATTAGCAACAGAGAGTGTTGTGCCGTCACTGGGAGGCGCCTGCGGTGATGACTTCAGAAACAGAACTGAATTGTGTCACCACAGCACTTTGGCAACAGCTGCCTCTGTGCACGTTTAGCTGGGAGGCACAGAGAAGGGTGCTGGATGCGATGAAACCACGTGAGGATTTGTGGATCTCCCCTTGAGGTGCACAGAGAGGGACCATGCCCTTCTGTAAGTGTTTTGATGCTTGGCTGAGGAAAAAAATGTGGTTTTGTTGTGAATGCTTCATTGTAGTATTCTGTAGTTTGTGTCAAGTCCTTACAGAAGCCTCAAGGTTGGTACTTTGCTCAATGATGGAGCTGCACAGAGTGAGAACAGACCCAATGTACGGGTGAGGGCCTCTGCACGTTCTCTTCTTCCTACAGACGATCAACAAATAAGGGGAGACAGAGAAGAGTGTGCTGTGGTCCTCCCATAGACCGCAAGTACTAAAGCATAAACAAGAGGCTTAAGAGTCCCCCTGTCATGTTAAAATTCAGGCAGCAATGGACTTCCTCACACGGGCTGGCCTGTCGACTAGTGTCTCAGGCTGTGGCGTATGAAGATGCACTCCATCTGCTTTCAGGGTAGCAATGGCAGTGGGCAAGCTGCCTGAACTTAACATTTGTCATTTCATTTCTCACCTGAGTTTTGGATCAAAATAAAAGGATAAAAGGATTTCCTTTCCATTAATTACATGTTCTTACCTTTGTAACAGATTTGGTTATTGACTTAGAAGGCAAATATCTGGCCAGACTGCAAGACTTGTGCTCGCAGCGTGGGACAGCTCTCGTAAAGGTGATTCAGGGCAGTTTCTGGAAAACAAGACATCAGATCTCCCAAACAGCTTTCTTTGTGCTAATGTAGGAAGGGTGAGTAAGTGTAAAGGTAAGAGCCCAGATACCGTAAGAAGCAGAAAGTGTGAAGGAAACTTCCTTCTGGCTGATACAGCTCCATATCTAGTTGTCAAGTATGAAGAGAGCAGTGCTAAGTTTCTTGGGGAGAGGAAAACAAAGAGGCTGGGAGAGTGTACAAAGAAAAAAATGGGATTCCCTATTTCAGGAAATCCTAGGAACTGGAAATAGAGATTGGAAGAGTGCTTTAAGCCAAGACAGACATGTTTTAAAACTAAAACCTAGGAGTTGAATGAACCAAGAAATGAATCCCTTTTGATTATGCAGTTGTGTCCAGTGTTATCTTGGGAAATATGGTTTCCACATAAAACGTATCTGGGGCTTGAAGTTCTCCTAAGGCCCTTCTCTGTGTATTCCCTACTGTTTGGTAAGCGCTGAGGTCACACTGCAGACAGCAGCACGTCCTCTCCCCACTACTTAGCTGTCTGTTCTCACAACACGTCTAGGAACAGAATGGCTTGGACACAACTGCGCCTAGGACCGAGTTCATTCAAGCTGCTGGACGAGGTAAAAGCTCTGGACAAGCGAAGGGGAGGGAGGGATGGGTGGACATACAATATGATCACTTTAATCTCATTTCTCTAAGAATCCTGGCTGAGAAAACAAAACAAAACAGAATCAAAAAGAACAGAAGAGAACAGAACAGAACAAATGAAGCAAGCAGCTAGCTTGCTGGAGACATTGTCTGGGAAGCAGTGAAAACACTTGCAAACAAAAACACGTCAAAGGACTAACTCTTTGAGCTTAATTCTAATCCAACAGCATAACCTCAAAGTCCTGTTTCTGTTCGTAACAGGCTGGTCCAGTAACATGTCCCATTGGATGACTTTGCAGCATAGATGTCAGGAATGCAGCTTGGGATCCCCTCCTTCTACTCAGAGTTCACTTTGAAGGGATGAGCAAGTAATTCTTCCTGGGTTGACGGAAATCTAAAGTCTGTTTTCTAACACTCTTGCAGACGCTTCTCTGTCCATCGGCCTGTCCTGCCAACTCTGGTGTGAGTGTGAAGTTGTGGCAAGAGGGATTTCCCATTCCTATTTGACCTGATGGACACCAGCTTTCCTCGGAAATGGCTGATGTTGCTGAGGAGGCAGCAGTATCAAAGGCCTTGCTGATGAAGGTACAACCAGCTGGGGAGGCTTTGGCATTTCTGCACAACGCTGCTCCCTGACTGTCACTCCAGACTCAGATTCGGAAAGAAGCAAAGCAAGCTAGAGGAAAACTGGATGTCCTGGTAATTTTCTTTTTCTTTTATTTCTTCATTCTTCACTTGTAAGAAAATCTAAATCTTAACCCTTTGTTTGAAAACACGGCTTTATGGAAATGCTTATGGGTGTGCTCCTTCACCTTGTGTGGAACCTGCTTCACCTCGCTTCAGCTATAGGACACCTATGCTCCAATTTATGCTTCCCATGATAAAGCGGTGTTCTTTCGGTGTTCTTTTCTGTGATGCTTGCAGGCGAGGTTGAAAAGAGTTGTCAGTAGGATTCTTCGTTTCCTTTGCAGTATCCAAAGCTCCGTATTACCGTGGATCTTCTCCTCTGATCTGGAAAGCTTCACAGGCCAAAAGAGAATTGAGATGAAGAAGGAAATAGAGAATGCTGACCAATATTGCCAAGTACCACCCGTAAGTTTTGTGAAAGAATCCGGTGCATTTCTGTAGTGGTAGAAAGTTC
This sequence comes from Anas platyrhynchos, assembly GCF_047663525.1. Lineage (NCBI taxonomy): Eukaryota > Metazoa > Chordata > Aves > Anseriformes > Anatidae > Anas > Anas platyrhynchos. Next base: position 7,637,741 of record NC_092609.1, on the reverse strand, counting down.
ATAAAATCATCGTCGTGCACTTGAAGGCAAGCAATGCTGTAAAAATGAAGAATGCAAGGCCCTGCTTAAGGACAATCTTCAGGCTGCTTCTAGATCAACAGCTTATTTGCTTCTTCCACAACCTCATCTCCGCTTGCTTAGAAGTTGTGAAGGTCGGAAGCACACTCCGTCTTTTTCATCCCCTCTGTGTATCTTTTCCCTGACAGCAACTTCTGTCTTGGCTCTTCACATCCAGCCAGAGCAGTTGCTTTGCCTCCGCAACCTGCAGGCTGACCTCTCGTGTGTACCTGTGCTGGACTGAGGGTAATGCTTGTAACGCACACAGATGCTGCATTCACTGTGACTTTTAGAAAAGAGAGCAAGAAGCTAACCTGCACAGCAGACTCTTAGGTTTCTGTATCTCTCTCTCTCTCTCTCTCTCTCTCTCTCTATCTGCATATATATTTCAGTACTTATTTACTTCTTTAAAGATACCTTAAATAGAATAGATACTTTAAGAAAGCTTACTTGTTCTTCCCCTTTCCTTGTTTTGAACGTTTGCTTTTCTAACCAATCCTTAATGTTACAACATGGGATTGATGCAGTACTCAGTCCTTAGAAGTTCTCAAAGCACATCAGTGATTTCTCTATTTCTCAACCTTTCCATCTTCATTGAGATCTCTCATCTGAATTTAGGTAGGAGGTGAAGAAGAACACTGCAAGCAGCTGAAGGCGTATCAGACACATGCTTCTGCTAGGAAGTCATTCCGAGTGATTCCACGGTGTACTTTAGACAGGTTTGCTCTGGTCCTCTGGACTCAGCATCCCCAAGGGATATTTCAAAGCTCTCGGAAGGACCCGTCATTATCTCTGACACTGCAGCCTCCAGTAGGAAGGGGTAGATATTCCTTGCCCTTGTGCAAAGGAACTACTCAGTTAGCTGTTTCTAACCCAAATCTCGTTGTTGTCTTCTATTGACAGACACCACCCGGCTAGCCAAGCTAAACCACTGAAAATGGAAGGAGTGGGACATCTTGCAAAGCCTGCTGCTGCTTCTAAGCAGAAGTGCGCTGTAGGTGGGGACACAGCAAGAGGAAACGTCCAGGCCACGGTGGAACTGCAAGGCACCTGTCTGAGCCACACAACGAAGTCAGCGATTCCCAGTTGGAGACTGTTGCTCGACCAGTGACACAGCAGCTGGAGCGCTTCTGGTTGCTGCTGATGGGTTCCCGTGAATCAGCCAGGGATAGGAGCTATGAGAACGACTGAAGCGATTTGAAGTTACCCGAAAGAAAGAAGAGAGGAGAGAAGAAGACAAGAGGGGAGGGAAGGGGAGGGAATAAAAGGAAGGGAGGGGAGGGGAGGGGAGGGCAGGGGGAGGGTAGGATAGGATAGGATAGGATAGGATAGGATAGGATAGGATAGGATAGGATAGGATAGGATAGGGTAGGATAGGATAGGATAGGGTAGGATAGGATAGGATAGGATAGGATAGGGTGGGGTAGGGTAGGGTAGGGTAGGGTAGGGTAGGGTAGGGTAGGGTAGGGTAGGGTAGGGTAGGGTAGGGTAGGGTAGGGTAGGGTAGGGTAGGGTAGGGTAGGGTAGGGTAGGGTAGTGTAGCGTGTTAGAGGGGAGGGGAGCATAGGAGAGTATAGGGTAGTGTAGGGGATCGGAGTTTAGGGGAGTGTAGGGTAGGATACGGGAGGGGAGTGTAGGAGAGTGTAGGGGAGGGGGGCATAGGGTAATGTAGGGTAGTGTAGCGAACGGGAGTTTAGGGTAGGATAGGGGAGGGGAGTGTAGGAGTGTGTAGGGTAGTATAGGGGAGGGGAGTGTAGCAGAGTATAGGGACAGGGAGAATAGGGGAGGGGGTGTAGGGGAGGGGAGGAGACGGGAGGGGAGGGGAGGGGATGGGGGGGAGTGGAGGGGAGGCAAAATTGGGGAGAGGATCAAAAGAGGGTAGGGGAGGGGAGGAGAGGGGAGGGGAGGGGAGGGGAGGGGAGGGGAGTGCAACCATAATTAAAATTGCCAAATACATGACACCTCCGTGTTGACTAGGGCTGAACTACTGAAAAAGAAAAGAAAATCTATAAATAAGAGTGAGAGATGGTGAATACCTAACCATCTCTTAAAAGCAGAATTTTAAGAGAATAAGTAATTGATAAATGGAGTTAAGATCGGAGGGAAAAAAGTCCACTGTTGCAATCAATAGAGTTAAGAAGTTTTTCAAGTACATTAGGAACAAAAATTAGAGTAATGACACAGATCTGATACGGGATGGATATTGCTTCAGTGAGAAATGATGGAAAAAAACACAACACAACACATGTGTATGTGTTGTTGGGTATTTGTAAAAAAAAAAAGAAAAAAAAAACAGGTTAATGAAAACTGCATGCTCAATTAGATGATGTTTTTGTTGTCATTGGTAGGGAATTGTGTGCTTTACAACACAATATGTGTTATATATATATATTATATATGTTTTATATATGTTTTAATAAAATAAGGAAATGATATTTTTTTTCTACGTTTGTGGTTTCCAAACTGTAGTTAATAAACATTAAACAAGATGCAATAGGATCTCGTTAACTCTTTTGTTTGAAAAAACAGTGGCCCTGATCGAGAGGTGCAAGTGAGAGGAGACAATATTCAGTATTTCTCTATGTTGTCATTTATTGGTGAAGATGAAAGTCTGCAATTCATGTTCATTACACTAGCATGACAACATGACCACAAGGGGGACTGTCTGGTAGTGAAAAGGAACTTCAGCATGGATTAAAAATCTTTGCCTTTCTTTATTCTGAACTGTTTTTCTTATGGCTGCTAGAGAGAGATTCTCTGCCTTAGAAATAAAACTGCCCAGGCTGTTCTGATAAACCTGCAGGGTTAAGGCACTTCTACCAAAACAGATTTCAAAAGGCAAGAAGTCAAAAAGCAACAATTCAGTAATCTGTGTACGCTTCTATATTAAGTTTTAAGATCACCTGGTTTATATTTAGTTCACACAAATTAACCAAACATAGCAGCATACAACCTAAGAAAAGCTTAAGAAATTTATTAGATGCACAGATAAAGTGCTGTAACAGAGAAACTTGTGTAAATCTATTCTAAAATAAATAAGGTACAGTTAAACCACCTTTGACTCGTTTTAACTCGGAAAGAAATAACCTAAGTTTTAATCATTTGAATTTTAAGGTCAAGGTGAAATATACCATAACTATAACAGTGGTTGTGATCTGTATCAACTATTTGAGGCTCCTGTTCCTCTTGAGGTCTCCCAGGAACAGGAAGGCTATTGCAAAATGTGTCCATTAGACATAGTTCCTTTTAAAGAAACATTTTTGTAATAAAGTCTGGTTGCTCAAATACATGTTAAAATATTTAACAAGGAAACAATTTTCTCCTGATCCAGTCAATCTTTTAAACAAGACAATGTATTTTTCCTATGACGCAGCCCACAGGAGGGAACAGAAGTAAACATCCTCCTGAACTGAAGACTGTTTTGCTTGAAGAACTAAACTATTGCATTATTATATGAGAGCAAGAAATATCCATTTGGGTTATCCCTTTCTCCAAACATGGTGCCCAGTGATACATGTATTTTTGCCTTAATCTCAAAGGCCCATTTGTCTCCAGGTAAGGTACGTTAAAAAGAGATTCCCTTTAAGCATCTTATCACAAGATCTCTTACTGCCTTTCCACCCGGGGAAGCTTGTGTGTTAGACTGCCCTTGGAGTTTTGGATGCTACTAGATTTCTGTGCTCTGTTATCCATAATTTCAGGCACTTCGGGGCTAACATGGCTGTTTAAGTCAATGCAATAATATTACCAATATATTCAACACTCAGAAGAGTCACCACAGTTTCCTTCACACACTCAGGATTTCAAATTCTTCTTCCAATTCAAATAGCTTGTCAGTAGATTCAATGAGTTCTGTAAAAAAAGATAAAGAAAAAAATGCTTCTAAAGACATGCCTGATTTTGTTCTCTAAAAAAAAAACTTTGAAAGACGCATTCCAGAAAAGTACTTTGTAAGAGTGAAAAAAAAAAATCTGTGCTAGCAATTGTATGGCTTGTTTGGATACATGCCTGCTATATATTGCTTGACACTCACAAAGGATAGTTATTCTACCTGTGATTATTCTTTTATTTGCTAACGAGGAACATAACATTGCACAATTAGGCTTTTAATCAGTGCCTTACCTGCTCCTGTGGTTGTCACTTCTGGTTTTGTTGGAGGTATGAAAGGAGGCCAGTGTGGCGGGTGCTTCTGGACCAGCTCAAACATCCGTAGACTCTGCTGCTTTAGAATCTCCTGAGGACAGAATGCTTTCATTTTAAAAGCTGGCTCGGGGGACGCTTCAAACACAAAACGTGTCTGCTTAATTGAAAGTGTTTTTTAATTACGCATGTCCATCAGGAAAAAAAAGTCTTTATACAGACATACTGTGAAATCCAAGCACCATGGTCTCTGTAATACATCCCTAGTTAAAACACATCTGGAAGACAGATCTCTTGAACTGTACTACAAATTATCAGTCTTATCATCTTTTGATATCAGCTTTGATATCTGCAAACCTGTAATTTTGTTTACACGTAGCAAGCACACTAGGAATGTACAATATTTTCTGCTTTTTAAAAGAAAGTTGCTTGCATAGAACTCTCCTCAAGTTTTCTGTTGATCAATAGCACAAAAGACAGATCTATCAGCTCCTCCAAAGGGGAAAAAAAAAAAAAAAACGCATCAGATTTTGAAGGACAGGTTTTGGTCAGGAAAAAAGGTGTTCCTGAAGCCAAACGCTATTCCTCTTCAAAGAGAAGTTACCTTCTGTCCTGTATTTCAGTTATTTACAAACTGTTTTCCTTAGATGATTTTTTTTTTTTTAAATAAATGCCCTTAGAGGTTGATGGTACTTTACATTCAGACGTCTGGTGCTTAGCTTAACAGCTGCATGCAGAAACATCCTCAAGTCTGTTTCCTGTGGCAGCCAGCACCTTCTGTTCTCCCTAGATCAGCAGGAGCTAGAGGCCTGCAGCACTTACAGAATCAGATCTTTAAGATAGCAGGGACTAACAGTCATAATTAGAACACGCAATCTATTATGTCAAACAATAAAAAAGGATCAGGAAGCAAATCATTGATACATCACTACAATATGGCAGTTAAACCTTAGTCATTTAGTGAGAATTAGAAGTTAAAAGCAAGTGTCACCCAGTAACACCTTCAAGTGTGGATGTTTACACCCATTTTCCAACTGGCAGGGTTTGTGGCTGGTAAAGTGCTGAACAATTTCCAATTAGCAATTCAGTAGTATTGCCTTACCCTGATGCTTTAATGCATTCTTCTCTATGGCTCATACAATTTGTATACAAAGGAAAATGCAAAGGAAAATTTTACAAAAAACAGACAATAAAAACCAGACTTTATAAAGAACAAATCAAGATGCTAAGTTCCCACTCTTACCTTTTGTACAAGACTACACCGGTTATCAAAATCACATTCTTCTTTGCAAAAGAAGCCCTTAGGGGAAAAAACAAACACACAGAGTTTTACCTTTGCAGATGGTAGGTATGTGGTACCAGCAGGTAAGGCGGTTTGACCTCTGATACAGTAATGCCCTGTACGATCAGTAGATATAAGACTCCAAATATGTGGCAGCTCTAGGGAGAGAACCCACGGGGAGAACAAGGCCCTGCAAACCCCTAACGAAATAGTCAAGCAAAAAATAGCAGCAGCTCCTGTGTGCTCCTCCATGGAGCGCCACCCAGTTCCTACAGTCCAGGTATCAGCAGAAGCTGAAAACTTGTAGATGATGGACCACCTAAGGAACATTTCCATTCTGGTATCTATACTGAAAATATTTGCTCTTCATTATGATTTTGTCTGTCTCGTTGCATCATGCCACATTTTGCACAGTTACGTAGTTAAGTATTAAAACAAAACAAAACAAAAAAACTTTCTAAAAAGCAGCAGTATTAAAAAACAGGTATGTGAATGAATGACAGATACCGGTATCTTTACAGATTGTTTAAAGCTTTAGAAACACATCCCACTGGTGACAACTGCCAATCACCCAATCACAGGATACTGGCATGGGATCAGATCCAATTTTTTCAAATACCACACTACCCCCATGACATTTTGGGTGAATTACAAATAATACATTTGTATTTGTAATTTGGGGTGAAATACAATAATTCCACTTAAACATTTTCAACTTATGATAGAAAGTAAGTTTAAGTAACTTGTCTAGAGGTGACCAAACATAAAGTAGTGATAGAATAAAACACGTAAACCTGTTTCAGTTCCTTGCTCTGACCATTATAATGCCTCTTGAAAGAAGTAAAAGCTGCTCAGTAAAGAAAACAAAGCGAGCTCCCTACAGTACAGACAGCTCCCCACTTGCCCTAAGATTCTCCATGTAGTTATGTACAAACTACTATGTGTTGATCACAGAAGACAGCTTTGTGATCTTGGTTCTGTTCAAGGAGATGCATTGCTGCCCTTACCAATGTAGAGAGACATTACTTTGAGATAAAGTACATGCATTCAAGATTTCCTGACACTTACTAAAGCTACTGAAGGGTCCAAATTCATGATCTTCATTCTATGTGGGGCTTCCTGGCAGTGGAAACTCTCATCGTCAACCGTGCCATTTTCTTCTGAATCTACAAAGCTTTGAGTGGTGTGAGGGTCCAGATAGATCAGCTCATTGCCTGGATGGGTAAAAGCCGTATGTTAAAAATAAGCAAGTGACATTAATAAGCACTTGGTCCAGAACTGTAAAATAGAAATTAGATTGCCATTGCAGTCAGTATAATCTAGACTTTCCAGCTAGGGATTCTTTAAGAGAATCGGAAGGTTTAGACACAGCGTTTCCCACAGGGTATTTAGTATAACTTCCTATTGTCACCTATTACTGTAATTTTTTGGGTGGTTATGTTCTATCTTTGTCACATACTTTTATTTTTCCATGTGAGATCCAGTACTTTTTTTTTCTTAAATCTCAAGTGTTGTAAACACTAACATTTGACAGATTAAAAGGTACAGGATGTTCACAGATGCAATCTGTAATCCCATTAGGCATTCATTCAGAAATTGGAACAAAAAAGCCTAACTAAAACAGGTTAGGTTTTACAAAAGGACAAAATAGGGTTGCAAAATTTTGGCCCAAAGTGGGGTGAAATCTGAAGGAATGCATTTTAAATTAATTAGAGCAATACTTAATAACAGAAGGTATGCAAAAGGTGAAAAAGATACTGCTATCAGAAACAGTTTTGAAATACAAGAAAATAAAAGTGACATTTGACCAATACACTTGTCAAATGCTATCAGCTATTCTCAGTATGTTGCTCTTGTTGATGTCATCACTTATTTTTACACCTAGCTTTGCTGTTAACTTTCTGCTCCTGTTAAGGATCATCTCATACTGTTTCTAAACTCTTTTAGATATGCTTCTTCATTTATTTTATTCTATTCTCATCTTTCTTTACTTCTAGAGGTTCACGCTTAGACCCCTTACTATTTCCCCTTCAAAAAATGTTCTCTTTTGATCATCTGCACATTTGGAATAAGTTTCTTTTTTCCTTACCTAAAAATCCTATGAAATAATAGGCATTATTTGGTTTCCCTCCTAATGCTCCCAAAGACTGTGGCATCTTAAAGCATTCCTAGGAGTTCAAAAGGAATAAAGGAAATTGTAATTCATTTCTTTACTGACATCACACATACCCAAACTTATTTGACAGTAACGAGCAATGAATTGAAAGAAAACCTTACTTTAAATGCATCAATATATACGGGATTTATGTGATTTATCCCTAGTCGTAGAGGTATAATAAGCAAGAGGGCTTTCCAGCCTGTGCAGAGTCCTCCTGCCTTCTTGCTTCGGCCAAGAGCACTTCTGTGCAAATGTGCACTGCTGTGGGACGCGCTGCTGCTCTGAGGAGGGCACCAGCACATTTTTTCTGCGGGAATAAAACTAGAAATCAGTCAACGCACAGAGGAACACAAAGCAGATCTTCCTCTCAGTAGTGAATTAAGCTAGTTTGCCAGGGATCTTTATAGGGCACCCAAGACAAAACGAGCCGGGCATGGCAATTACAGCTATTTAGTAGAAGTAATTCTAGCAGACAGTATGTGCTGGCACGTCCAAGTGAGACGTTAGATCAATGATTGGGGGATGACAATTTAAGACTGCAGTGACATGTCCTATTAATGTTATTAATAGTGTCAAGCTTTGCCTATAAAACGCCAGAGAAATGAAATGGCAGCAATGATGACAGTAGAAATTCTTCAAGGAGCTCTTCACATCCAGTGATGTGAGCACGAAGTTGGCATCAGGGATCAAAAAACCACAACTGAGTTTGTATGTCCTTCTTCCCTCTTCTTACCCTTGCAAGACAAACCCATGGCCCCCCAAGTATTTGTTCATGTTTAGATACATGCTGGCAAATGGAGTCAAATCAGAAACTGTTACCAGAAAACTGATGAGGTGTCACTTCCTGATGTCTTCAATGACCACCGTATTGCCCATAGATACATAAACTGCTAATGAATTCCATTCATCAAATAAAGCAAGCTTCCTAGAAAACATTAAGGTACTAATTAATATAAACTAGTTGGATCAAAAGGGTAGCTTTACACTCAGAACCATTTGATTTATTTATTTTTTTTTCTTAAGAAAAAACATCCTTTCTGCATTTTTTAAAGTCTCCATGTAAGAAAAAGAAAACTTTAAACATTAAATGTTTAATATCTTTAGAAAAATAGGTACTGAGTGGTACCAGGAAAAACATATGCGCTGCACCATGTGCAAACTGTTTTGTCTTACTGCTAAGTGCAGTGACAGTAACAGTTCAACTACATCAAGTTTATTACTTTTTATTGCACTCGACAGTCTCTGCACTGGGTTCTTGCCCAATTGTGTCTTTTCTCATCTGGAAAAGAAAAAAATTCCTATGCCAGTTTTGCAGATTACTTTTTGCTTAAGAAATTCCACTGAATTCAGTGGAATTACTTCTGCCTGAGCCTGCGTGCACAGCAGAAATGGGGCGTTAAAAGCTAAATCAGCTAAGGGTTTGGGGCACCAAAACTTCAGTGGGAGACAGCAGCACACAGTTTTATGTCCACTTCTGCAAAATCCAAACCTTTGGGGAAGGGAGCTACACTCTTAAGCTGCACTGGCAGAATTAGCTGTTTCAAATAAGCCAGAAAGAAATGGGGGTGAGCGTTTCACCATGAAAAACTTGGCCATGAAAGATCTGGAGTCCAGGGCATGCTTCAGCTCCCCTCCCTCTTCAGATCATGTGCCTGTTCCAGGGTGTCAAAGACTTGCTGCTGAGCTCGCAGGACCTGTAGCCTAGCCCCTGCCTGAGGTAAGACACCTCCACGTACCCCTGGAGAACTGAGCAGCCTCAGTTCCTTTCAGTGTGGCTCCCAGACTATGAGGAGCTGCCCATCTTTATCCAGTAGCCTTGCTGGCAGAACTGCTGCTCAGAAAGGGAGGAATTGCAGCTCAGTTCCCTCCTCAGCCGAGATGGCTTCTCTCTGATGTTTCACACCACCACTCCGACCTACACGGTGGCACTCTCGACCTGCCAGAGCTGTGCCACTGTGCAGAAAGGAATATACATCTGTGGTGTGACTGGTGAGGGCATGCAGACGGCATAGCAGGAGACTTTCCTGCAGTTTCTTCTCCTCAGGCTCTTCCTTTATTAAAATTTGGAGGTCACCCATTCCCAACTCAGTACCTGCACACCGAGCTGTGGCATGACATTCCATGCTGCACTTGTAAATAGATGGCAAGTACATTCCTGACTGTGGGACAGGGGGAGATGCAGCCTTCAAAACTCTGCCTGGGCCTTCTCTTGGCTGCCCCAGGGGAGTACGTTCTGAATGAGACTGGTATGATCTCACTTACTTTAGTACTTGAGCAACTGTATTTGGTCCAAACCATTCTCCAATTGACTTCCCCTCTCCAACACCCACCTGTGCTGTTTTCATAGTGAAAAAAAGGCACACGTACACAAAATCAAAGAAAAATGAGACCATAAAGAATGTGGGAACAATATACAGTAAATACCGTGACTGTCAAACATTCTAGAGTAACTGCAATCTGTACTTAGCAATAACAATTATTTTCTCAATCTATGCTCTTTTCAAAACTTAGGGAGTGCCAGTTTCTTTAATAAACAAAAGGCTTCTAAACTATAACGAGAATTACAAGTTAACAAATGTTAGTGCCCTTTATTACAAATTACAGCAATAAGCTACAAGACTGTCTATTCTAACATTACTGACTCTGGTACCCAAGGCTTACAGAGTTTATCAAGAGCTACATTCTAGTACATGGCTTTATTTAGGTCTCAGGGAATGTTTCTGTACTACTAGTCTTTGCGCCCATCTGCATACCTTTTTATTTTTATATAAGCATACACATTGTCTTCACATCCACTTTTTAAAATTATGAATTAACATACTGCAAATTAGTGATTCAACACAGTAGAAATTTCAGTGGAAAAAACCTGAAAGTTTATGTTTGTTCTTACCCATCTGGTGGATTGAATAAGAGCAAGCCTTCCTGTCGAGAAAGCATCGTAGGATTCTGTGATATTCTTCTGGTTGTTTTTTGTGTTTTTCCCATTGCCAATCTGAAAGGAAAAATTGATAGAGAATAAAAAATGGTGACGTTTTCATTACACTGATCAAATGTCTAGACAGCAGAAAGCTTTATAATGAGATGTTAAAAGACATTTCAATTCATCTCGAATATTTACATTTTGTGTAGAGCTCCTAGAATTCCAAGCTTGTTATTTATCATCAAGCTGCCCTTTATCATCATAGGCTAGATTGTAAAAACAGGGAAAATAAAACAAAACAAAAACATCAACTGCAAACATATTCTGACGGATCATGCTGCGTGTTGATAGCCATTCCAGTATCTCTGAGCTTCCAAGATTATTTAAAAGTACAGGCTGTGTTTAGACCTTGTTGGATTTCTAAGCACCCATTAAATAACAACATAAGATCCATACAGAAAGTCCAAACACTCCACTGGCAGCATCCTGGGATGTGACATGCACGCTTAAGAGCTTGCACCAGGGGGGTTTGGACCTCGTGCTGCTGACAAGTGAGTAGTGAAGAGAAGGGTAAGAGCACTGTCCCACGGTGGCAGGTTTTCCCTTGGCCTCAACTTGGGTGTTACACTAAAAGGTTTATAAAATAATGGCGACAGGATTCCCCATTTGTTCTCCTTCTATGCCTATTTCTCTGCTTCAGGCTGGGATGATTTCACCCAGCTGAATATGAATTGATTCATTAGGAACTGTTACCAGGGCATCAAAGAAAGTCTCACTAATAAATTCAGGGTTTGTGCTTTTAATGGAGTACTTACGAAGAAGCGTCTGCAGACAATACCGAAGTTCCCTCAGGACCAGCACTCACCTCTCCCTAAGTGTCTGCAGATCAGTGCTTGGGCCAGCATCATCTGCCCGCATCGCAGCATACATCCCCAGCCAGCGTCCGACGAAGGACCCGTGCCTCCTGTTAGGAAAGTTCAGCACAATCAGTGCAGGCTTTCAACTGGGTGCAGCACCACAGAGGACATTTCAGACTGCTAGAAAACAGATAGGGCTGCTGAAGCCTCCATGAACTGTCCTACAGATAAAAGGCACACAGCAAGACTTTGGTTCCATGCTGTTGGTCTAATTCTAATCTCTGCATTGCACAAATAAACAAAATTCATTTATTCCTTGTGGAGCTGACTTACTCTTTTCATTCTTCAAGCAGCATTCACAAACCATTTACTGCATGCTATACAACATGATCACCTGTTTACATACAGACATAAATAAACACTGATTTTAATAATCTTCATGTTTGCATAAACAGTTAAAATGATGCTCAAAATGCGCTGATACTCTAGAAATATTTTCCCAGCCTACGATGCCATCACTTATCTTGCTATTTAATTTAGAACAATGCAGCAAATCTGCAGTATACTCACCACTAGGCGAAAACTTTCTTCTATACGTAAACCACGTTAAACCACAGTAAACCACACGTAAACACACCTTGGCTTATTGTCTGACTTTGGCTTATGGTGCGTCTGTTGCTGTGTCCAGCACAGTGCAGCCCCTAAATTGCTACCAAAACTTTGCCACAAACCTCAATCCCCCTGTTAAAAGAGACCCTCTTGTTTGTTGCCCTTCTTTCGACACTCTCTAACAGGTTTATGTCTTTTTCTTATACTGTGGAGCCCAAAACTGCACTCAGTACTCAGTACATGGAATACCAACAGAGACTGCCTGGCATTTTCTCTTCTCTGCAGAAGCTCTGTTGCTAACACTGTCCAGAAATCACCACTGTCACAGACAGTAGTAGCATTCCCTCCTCCCACAGTTTGTTCTTCCCCCCAAGACTTAGACACCACCCAGAAAAAGAAGAAGAATAATACTAATAAAATAAAATAAAATAAAATAAAATAAAATAAAATAAAATAAAATAAAATAAAATAAAATAAAATAAAATAAAATAAAATAAAATAAAATAGTCAAAAGCCATCAGGAAGGCAGTGGTGCAGACTGTGGAGAGCCTGGGTTCAAATCCTTCTTCTGTGAGGCTCTGAACCTATATCCCACCACAATCTCTCTGCTAATGTATGGCAGGGAAAGGAGGAAGAAAGAACATATCTCCTGCACTTTCCATTTATTGTTGACTGACAATTCTGTAGAGTTATAAAGCCTCAATCAGTGAGATACAGGGTTCTTCTCACATTGTCTCACTGTGCCCTAAGCGGAACAGCTCTAATCTAATAGATGCTTCTCCACAAAATCATGAGTCATCTGCAGTTTTGAACTTTTCTGGGATCAAGTCCCTTCAGATGGTTGAGGAATCTGCTCCAGCACCTATGTAAACTGGTGCTCTACTAAGCTAGTGAGTGAACAAGAGAGAAATCCTCTGCTAGATGACTTGACAAATTGGGTCTGAAAATAGTGTTGAGGCAGAATAGTCCACGATTTTTGCCTTGGGTGCACAGAGGGATTGGGTGTTGTAGACTTCTTTTATTCTTCATTAAGATAAACATTTTCAAAAATGTGCTTGTTCAACCTTGCTCCCACTGTGTGCATGGGAGGGAGATAACTGAAAGTGGGGAGCGTTGCTTGGATCCTGCAAGTGGCTGAGGTCCAGTGGGGTTGGAGGCTTTCTTCCTCCTTTTGGAAATGCAAAGCAACCCTGCACCTCCCCTGCACTTGCAGAAGGATCATGACAGCCCAAAGCACAGCGGCTTTGTAATTGCTGCATACACTTCGATCGGATTTACGTGGCAAGGGTTTGGTAGCAGGGGCCTGCAGGGATGGCGTCTGTGAGAACAGTCCAGACAACAGCCAGCTCCAGATAGCTCCAAAAGGGCCCCGGCGCTTGCCAGAGCTGAGCCAATAAGCGATGTTGTTTGCACCTCTGGGAGAGCAGATGTAAGCAGGGGGAAATACTGCTGCACAACAGAAGCTGGAAGAGCAAGGAGTGAGAAGCAGCCCTGCAGCCCCCAAGGTGAGTGCAGCAGGAGGCAGGAGGTGCTCCAGGCTCACAGCAGCACTTCCCCTGCGGGCTGTGCAGGGAGAGGCCCCTGGTGGAGCAGGCTGTCCCCCTGCACCCATGGGTCCCCCATGGAGCAGATCTCCACGCTGCTGCCCCCCTGTGGGTGGAGGAGCCCCCGGTGGAGCAGGTGGCTGTGGCCTGGAGGAGGCTGCGGCCTGTGGAGAGCCCCCGCAGGAGCAGGCCCCGGGCCGCAGCTGCAGCCATGGAGAGGAGCCCCCGCAGGAGCAGGGGGGCTGGGGGGAGCTGCCGCCCAGCCGTGGGGGACCCGTGCTGGAGCAGTTTGCTCCTGGGGGATGGATGGATGGATGGAGCCCGTGGGACGGAGCCGTGTGGGAGCAGTGCTTGAGGAGCTGCTGCCTGTGGGCAGCCCGTGTGGGATCAGCTGGGGAAGGGCGGCATCCCATGGGAGGGACCCCACGGGGAGCAGGGGCAGGGAGGGACCCTGAGGGTCACTCTGCTGAGTCTGCTTTGCCCGTCACGATACTTGTTGAGCCATCGCCCTGTCCTTATCTCAGCCCTGGAGCCCTTTGCATCGTATTTTCTCCCCCTTTCCCTTTGAGGAGGGGGAGTGAGAGAGCGGCCGTGGTGGAACTCGGCTGCCCACCCGCTTCGAACCACCGCAGTTGCAAAGTCCTGGGAAAGATTTCTTTCAAGAAATTAAACAAGGTGTTTAACAAAGAAATGCAGAGTTTCCTTTTGAAGGCTTCCTGGAGAATTGGGCTTCTTTCCTATTCCCAGCTCAGAGGAAGGGAATTGTTGATTTCACCTTCTTTTTTCTGACATGGAAATCAAAGGTGAACTGCTCTACAAGGACGGGCAACGTCTCAGAATCAAGCTCTTTTGCTCTGTAGTCCTTTCTCAAGGAAAAGATTGATCACCCACCTTCCACAGATGTAGGGGAGCAGAGAATAATTTGGGAACTACTCTAATTCAAGTCAGTTTGGGCATAGTGGTACTTCCCTAGCTGTTTCTGAGACAGACGCATTAGCAACAGAGAGTGTTGTGCCGTCACTGGGAGGCGCCTGCGGTGATGACTTCAGAAACAGAACTGAATTGTGTCAGCACAGCACTTTGGCAACAGCTGCCTCTGTGCACGTTTAGCTGGGAGGCACAGAGAAGGGTGCTGGATGCGATGAAACCACGTGAGGATTTGTGGATCTCCCCTTGAGGTGCACAGAGAGGGACCATGCCCTTCTGTAAGTGTTTTGATGCTTGGCTGAGGAAAAAAATGTGGTTTTGTTGTGAATGCTTCATTGTAGTATTCTGTAGTTTGTGTCAAGTCCTTACAGAAGCCTCAAGGTTGGTACTTTGCTCAATGATGGAGCTGCACAGAGTGAGAACAGACCCAATGTACCCAATGTACGGGTGAGGGCCTCTGCACGTTCTCTTCTTCCTACAGACGATCAACAAATAAGGGGAGACAGAGAAGAGTGTGCTGTGGTCCTCCCATAGACCGCAAGTGTGGTGTAAATGCCTGAAGTAACTAGGAAAATAAAACTAACATTCACGTTTTTAAGGAAAAGGTACAGCTTTGAAGAGGCTTTCAGGGTAGGGCATAACTGCATTATCTGAGCGTTCCCTCGGCTCCCAACCTTAGATGCTATCGCGCTGGGGAAACTTGGTGTGCTAGCTCTAAGGAACACCACGGAGCGTGGAGTGGAGTGGAGACACCACGGCTAGGCTCTGTGATCAGGTGGGACCTCGATTGTTCTTGTGCACAAAGCTGCACTTTTTGCCACCCTAAGCCAAAGACCTGTCATGTTTTGACAAATGCTGTACCCTAGTGTTCTTTTTGCTCATTATAATATCATTATAATACCAAAACACATTTCCATCCCAAAAGCTACCCGCCTCCAAGGTGCGACCACCCCTCACTGAGCATGCGCTCTGAATTTCTCGGAGCCTATTACTTTAAACGGAGACGGGAAAACTTTACACCAATCATAACTAAGATATGCTTGACTAGAGCCACTCAAGCTCCACCTAAAAGATAGAAAATAATATAAATTGGCCCAAGAGAGAGGGGATGTTAGGGAAGATACCATCATCAGGGGAGATACCATCCCGAGGACATACAGCATCCTTAGGACCTCCTGACTCCTGGGATCAGTCGACGGGCTGAGCCTCTCTTCCCCCCCCATTGGGACGCCTTTGGGTGAGATCTGAATATTTGCTTATAAATCTCTATATAGAGTCTTTGATCCTTTCAACGCGTTTATTTCTAGGCTGTGCACCCATAACATCTATAACACCTATAACATCTGTAACACCTATAGCATCTATAACATCTGTAACACCTATAACACCCGTGTATTTCATACATACTAACTTGCTTTTGCAGACAGTCACTATCGCCGGCAATTCAAAAGAACCTGATTATCTGTTGCTGTAATAAACCATACTTGATTGCATTGTGATAGCTCTCATTAATGCAACTAGGGTGAGGGTGGTTATCCGTGATAGTTCAGTGTTCTGAATCTAACCAGACCCCCAGACGGTTAATGCATTGTTGGTGAATGTCTGAACGGACCCCCAGGTGGTTAATACGTTTTTGGTGAATGTCTGAGCGGACCCCCAGGCGGTTATTACGTTTTTGGTGAATGTCCAAACGGACCCCCAGTTTTGGTGAATGTCCGACTGGTTCAGTACTCTGAATCCAACCGGGCCCGTAACGGTTAATCAGCTACACCCCTTTAACGCGACAGTAAAATTGGCGTAGTCGGCAGGATTGCTATGGATAAACTACTGCAAAAATATAAATGTGCCCCTTCCCAGGCGGTGAAGGAGTTTTCCCAAAAGTTTTGGAAAGATGAGGAGAAAGTGGTAGAGCACATTGAACAGTGTCAGGCTTCACGAAAGATTGGTCAAAGAAAGGGTAAAGGTGCGGTTTGTGCTGTGTTAGGAGCTTGTTTGTCTTGTGCTCGGCAAAAAGCTAAGGAAACTCCTGCTCCCAAACTGATCTCTGATGCGGAACATACAGCTTTGAAATCAGAGGTTGATGTGTTGAAGTCATCATTGGCCTTTGAAAGGGAGACGGGAAAAACATTAGGAATCAGAGTGGATAAACTTTTGGATGAAAATAATAAACTTTCCATTGAGAATGACAAACTTGTGACTGAAAATGATAAACTTGTGAGTGAGAATAATCATCTTAAACAAATGCTGGAGAGGGTTAGTCATCTGTTAAATAAAGTACAGCCTTGTGCTCCAGTCAAGCAGATTCGTGGAGTGCTGCATAGTGCAGAACCTGAAAGCTGGGACAGTGATTTCTGGTCTGACAGTGATGACGGTGTTGAAGAGATTTCTGATTCTGAACCCCAATCCATTTCCTTGAGACCTTTGGTTAAGACTGAGACTACTGTTGATGATAATGATGAAATTCGCACTACTGTGCGAACGATTCCGTTGCCACCAGCAGAGTTGGTTAAAATACAGGAGAAGTTCTCAAGGCGGTCAGGGGAATCAGAAGTTGAGTATGTGTGTCGAGTTTCTCTTAAAGGAGGAGATCGAATGATGTTGAGTGAGGAAGAGGTAGGAGGCTTTTGGAGACCTGGAGTATTTTTAACCACCACACCAGGAGCTGACCTGGCTGTAGCAGTACAGAAAGCAGCCTGCATTCAGGCGATATATGAAAGAGATGAATTTAGGAAATCCCCGATGTTAGCTCCTATTGATCCAATTCGGTTAACCCCTCTCATCCGTGGACTCCCTGATTGTCTTAAGATGTTTGTAGCAAACACCCAAGATCACATACTAGCTGCTTGTAGGGATGATGATAGTGGTTGTAGGCAAAATCCTAACTCCCCTATTCCCACCTGGAGTGAATTGGTACAAGACATAGATAAGTACGGACACCGAATGGGCTGGATTAATTCATCCAGTATTAAATCCCAAGACCACTCTCGGCGAGTCCGCCAAATCCACACTAAAAATCCCAGATATCCCAAATTCAAAGAGAGATTGAAACCTAATAGGGAACGAGGCGAGTTGTGGTGTCAGCAAAAAAACTCTTATCCCCGGGGAGGGCAATGAGCCACCCTGCTCGGCAGGTATTAACAATTCAATGGCTCTCTAATGAACACTCTGACCCTATCATTGCCATTCCTTTTGAACCCCCAAAAATATTGGTAAATTTTCTTATTGACACTGGGACCCAAATGTCAGTAATTACACATGAGACAGCACAAACCCTGAGCATAACACTTGGTCAACGCAGGGTTAAATTCACGGTAAT
The DNA here is from genome assembly GCF_047663525.1 of Anas platyrhynchos. Classification (NCBI taxonomy): domain Eukaryota; kingdom Metazoa; phylum Chordata; class Aves; order Anseriformes; family Anatidae; genus Anas; species Anas platyrhynchos. The sequence continues at coordinate 7,619,931 of NC_092609.1, read as the reverse complement.
CAATGGTGTGGAAAAACAATGCCCCACTGCAAAAATTTCACTCTGGTTGCCAGAGGAACAAAAATTAACCAGGGTAGAAGTATTAGTTGGTGCTGCATATACTAATATTCTAGGATTTGACATACTGCATGGTTGTATGTGGAAACTCCCTGATGGAACTGCGTGGAGTTTCGCGACACATCAAAGGGATTCAGGCACCGTGAGACTGAGCCTGTTACAAACATCCATATCCTTATCCCCTGCTAAAATCATTAATGATTGGCAATATCTGTTGTCAGCAGCAGCACTTATGGGGATTGACGGGGTGGTAACAGAATTGGAAAAAAGAGACATTATTAAAAGGACCAATTCACCTTACAATTCACCAGTGTGGCCGGTAAAGAAACCAACCAGGCAATGGCATTTTACAGTGGATTACAGACAGCTGAACGCTAACACTACACCTTTGACTGCCGCAGTTCCAAACATGGCAGAGATAGTGAAAGCCCTCTGTGTTTCTAACAGTAGCAATAGTGATAACTACTCCCAAATATTTCTACGCATGGGAAATCAAAGATTGCTATTTCACCCTCTTTCTAACCCTGCCGGTTGAATACAACCGAGCATATTTTATTTTCTTTTGTGTTCACAGGAACCCTGAGCGAACTGTATATGGACAGCTGGAAGATGACGAATCAACAGTTTGGATTAATGATGCTATGCTTTACCCTGACCTTGATGCAATTACAGACCTTAAAGGAAACTTAGCTACTGTGGCTGTGCATGGAGCTGAGGTGTTTCACCATGGCATTTAACCATGTATTGTCACAATATAGCACAGTCACTGGAACATCTCAAAACAGAAAGGACCTAAATCTCTCTACTTTAGTTCTACATGGAAAACAAAATATTTTCAAAAGATGAATGGAGTTGGAATGATTCTCTAAGAATGGCTGAACTTCAAGCCATGTCTGGACAGACAATACAAATTGGTTGCCAAATAACTAAAATAACTGAACCAAATTTTGATTGCTGGTACAATTTTACTTTCACCAAACCTGTAATTGTGTACTGTCTCTGAGGCTACAGAGGCACAGAATTACTATTTGAATTCATGGTCAAAGGATATGAAGCCTCTGCCCCTGCAGATATTTGAAAACGAACCGACCCAGCCTCCCATTGGTCTAACTCCTTCCATCTTCAACACAGGTCCTTACATAATTAAAATTGTGGGACAACAACAAATTCTCTTTAACCCTAGTTGGTCCCTAAAAAAGGGCCACAGGATGCAACTAGGTTATTGGGAACAGGATTAGGTATATTAAAAAACATTGATGCTGAGGTCTTAATGAGTAGAATAACTGCTACTACAGATGACCTAAGGAAATTGGAACAACCAATAAAATTATCCTTATTGGCTTTAGGAGCAAATCAATGGCTTCTATCAGATGTTTTGCCCCATTGGGAACAAATTGAGGAAAATGATCATCAATTAATTGTAAATGCCCTTGGAAAAACCCAAGGCAATACCTCCCTTGCCTTGAGCTGTATCCAAGCACAGTTATGGATACAATCTGTAGCAGCAGCTATTATTAGAGAGGGAGAAGGAAAAACTTTGCCCACTGAAATTCGAAAACTGATTTGGGATAATGCTTCAGAATTTGAAAAAGAATTTCAAGCTTGGTGGCAATTAGTCAACTTTACCCATTATGCAGAAAATGATAAAATTGTTGCCTTTATACTTACTATAAGTAATGCCACCGTATACAATGTATCAATCGTAATGGAACTATACTTTATCCTAAAGAGCATAAAGTATGGGCCCATCAAGAGGGAGGAAAGTGGCAAACAATTGATGTAAATGCATGCATTGTGCGTGAACAAAAAGGTTTCATCTGTGAAAGTAACACGCTGGAATCTCAAGACATTTGTCTTGACACTGAGCAAAACATTTGCCACTTTGAGATACATCCTAATGAAACCCTTAAAACTGTACTTATATATATTGGGAAAGGTTGTGTTTGTATGAGAACTCATTCTGATTCTATAGTTGTAGATGATACAGTGGTAGATACCAGTAATCACTCTAATGTTTGTGTTTGCAATTTTACCAAAATTCTAGGATGTGATTTTAAACACTCAGTTCCTGTCACTTCTTATCAACTTATTGCATCTAATTATATTCTGCTTCATGAACTGCTGCCTACTCCTATTGGAATGAACCTCACCTTGGTGAAGAAATTCCTGGTACATGAGGACCTGAAGCAGCTGATGACACAAGTCCGAGAAAATGGACAAAAGACTCTGATTACTGTCCATCATGATGCACAAGAAATACATCAAGTGATGGAAAGAGTGAAGAGAGATGAGAGACACCGTTGGTAGGACACTTTGTTTGGATGGTCGCCAGCTGCCAAGGGAATCTTCAACAAGATGCTTCACCCTGTTATTGTTCTGCTAATACTCACTGTGTTATGTTTTATACTGACAATTAGTTTGTATGTTAAACTCTGGTTTATGATGAAACGTTTAGCATCCCTACACAATGTACATACACTCGATAAACCTCAATCCGAGAATGTATGTGACATCCCCGACATATTTCAACTGTCGTGAAGCTTGAGTGACTATAGTCACGGGGTGGATTATGTGGTGTAAATGCCTGAAGTAACTAGGAAAATAAAACTAACATTCACGTTTTTAAGGAAAAGGTACAGCTTTGAAGAGGCTTTCAGGGTAGGGCATAACTGCATTATCTGAGCGTTCCCTCGGCTCCCAACCTTAGATGCTATCGCGCTGGGGAAACTTGGTGCGCTAGCTCTAAGGAACACCACGGAGCGTGGAGTGGAGTGGAGACACCACGGCTAGGCTCTGTGATCAGGTGGGACCTCGATTGTTCTTGTGCACAAAGCTGCACTTTTTGCCACCCTAAGCCAAAGACCTGTCATGTTTTGACAAATGCTGTACCCTAGTGTTCTTTTTGCTCATTATAATATCATTATAATACCAAAACACACCTCCATCCCAAAAGCTACCCGCCTCCAAGGTGCGACCACCCCTCACTGAGCATGCGCTCTGAATTTCTCGGAGCCTATTACTTTAAACGGAGACGGGAAAACTTTACACCAATCATAACTAAGATATGCTTGACTAGAGCCACTCAAGCTCCACCTAAAAGATAGAAAATAATATAAATTGGCCCAAGAGAGAGGGGATGTTAGGGAAGATACCATCATCAGGGGAGATACCATCCCGAGGACATACAGCATCCTTAGGACCTCCTGACTCCTGGGATCAGTCGACGGGCTGAGCCTCTCTTCCCCCCCCATTGGGACGCCTTTGGGTGAGATCTGAATATTTGCTTATAAATCTCTATATAGAGTCTTTGATCCTTTCAACGCGTTTATTTCTAGGCTGTGCACCCATAACATCTATAACACCTATAACATCTGTAACACCTATAGCATCTATAACATCTGTAACACCTATAACACCCGTGTATTTCATACATACTAACTTGCTTTTGCAGACAGTCACTATCGCCGGCAATTCAAAAGAACCTGATTATCTGTTGCTGTAATAAACCATACTTGATTGCATTGTGATAGCTCTCATTAATGCAACTAGGGTGAGGGTGGTTATCCGTGATAGTTCAGTGTTCTGAATCTAACCAGACCCCCAGACGGTTAATGCATTGTTGGTGAATGTCTGAACGGACCCCCAGGTGGTTAATACGTTTTTGGTGAATGTCTGAGCGGACCCCCAGGCGGTTATTACGTTTTTGGTGAATGTCCAAACGGACCCCCAGTTTTGGTGAATGTCCGACTGGTTCAGTACTCTGAATCCAACCGGGCCCGTAACGGTTAATCAGCTACACCCCTTTAACGCGACAGCAAGTACTAAAGCATAAACAAGAGGCTTAAGAGTCCCCCTGTCATGTTAAAATTCAGGACAGCAATGGACTTCCTCACACGGGCTGGCCTGTCGACTAGTGTCTCAGGCTGTGGCGTATGAAGATGCACTCCATCTGCTTTCAGGGTAGCAATGGCAGTGGGCAAGCTGCCTGACCTTAACATTTGTCATTTCATTTCTCACCTGAGTTTTGGTGGTTCTCCACGGTTCATTCTTGGACTAGAAAAAAAAAAAAAAAAAGTGAATTTGGATCAAAATAAAAGGATAAAAGGATTTCCTTTCCATTAATTACATGTTCTTACCTTTGTAACAGATTTGGTTATTGACTTAGAAGGCAAATATCTGGCCAGACTGCAAGACTTGTGCTCGCAGCGTGGGACAGCTCTCGTAAAGGTGATTCAGAGCAGTTTCTGGAAAACAAGACATCAGATCTCCCAAACAGCTTTCTTTGTGCTAATGTAGGAAGGGTAAGTAAGTGTAAAGGTAAGAGCCCAGATACCGTAAGAAGCAGAAAGTGTGAAGGAAACTTCCTTCTGGCTGATACAGCTCCATATCTAGTTGTCAAGTATGAAGAGAGCAGTGCTAAGTTTCTTGGGGAGAGGTAAAAAAGAAGAGACTGGGAGATTGTAAAAGGAAAAAGTGGGATTCCCTATTTCAGGAAATCCTAGGAACTGGAAATAGAGATTGGAAGAGTGCTTTAAGCCAAGACAGACATGTTTTAAAACTAAAACCTAGGAGTTGAATGAACCAAGAAATGAATCCCTTTTGATTATGCAGTTGCGTCCAGTGTTATCTTGGGAAATATGGTTTCCACATAAAACGTATCTGGGGCTTGAAGTTCTCCTAAGGCCCTTCTCTGTGTATTCCCTACTGTTTGGTAAGCGCTGAGGTCACACTGCAGACAGCAGCACGTCCTCTCCCCACTACTTAGCTGTCTGTTCTCACAACACGTCTAGGAACAGAATGGCTTGGACACAACTGCGCCTAGGACCGAGTTCATTCAAGCTGCTGGACGAGGTAAAAGCTCTGGACAAGCGAAGGGGAGGGAGGGATGGGTGGACATACAATATGATCACTTTAATCTCATTTCTCTAAGAATCCTGGCTGAGAAAACAAAACAAAACAGAATCAAAAAGAACAGAACAGAACAAATGAAGCAAGCAGCTAGCTTGCTGGAGACATTGTCTGGGAAGCAGTGAAAACACTTGCAAACAAAAACACGTCAAAGGACTAACTCTTTGAGCTTAATTCTAATCCAACAGCATAACCTCAAAGTCCTGTTTCTGTTCGTAACAGGCTGGTCCAGTAACATGTCCCATTGGATGACTTTGCAGCATAGATGTCAGGAATGCAGCTTGGGATCCCCTCCTTCTACTCAGAGTTCACTTTGAAGGGATGAGCAAGTAATTCTTCCTGGGTTGACGGAAATCTAAAGTCTGTTTTCTAACACTCTTGCAGACGCTTCTCTGTCCATCGGCCTGTCCTGCCAACTCTGGTGTGAGTGTGAAGTTGTGGCAAGAGGGATTTCCCATTCCTATTTGACCTGATGGACACCAGCTTTCCTCGGAAATGGCTGATGTTGCTGAGGAGGCAGCAGTATCAAAGGCCTTGCTGATGAAGGTACAACCAGCTGGGGAGGCTTTGGCATTTCTGCACAACGCTGCTCCCTGACTGTCACTCCAGACTCAGATTCGGAAAGAAGCAAAGCAAGCTAGAGGAAAACTGGATGTCCTGGTAATTTTCTTTTTCTTTTATTTCTTCATTCTTCACTTGTAAGAAAATCTAAATCTTAACCCTTTGTTTGAAAACACGGCTTTATGGAAATGCTTATGGGTGTGCTCCTTCACCTTGTGTGGAACCTGCTTCACCTCGCTTCAGCTATAGGACACCTATGCTCCAATTTATGCTTCCCATGATAAAGCGGTGTTCTTTCGGTGTTCTTTTCTGTGATGCTTGCAGGCGAGGTTGAAAAGAGTTGTCAGTAGGATTCTTCGTTTCCTTTGCAGTATCCAAAGCTCCGTATTACCGTGGATCTTCTCCTCTGATCTGGAAAGCTTCACAGGCCAAAAGAGAATTGAGATGAAGAAGGAAATAGAGAATGCTGACCAATATTGCCAAGTACCACCCGTAAGTTTTGTGAAAGAATCCGGTGCATTTCTGTAGTGGTAGAAAGTTCATAAAATCATCGTCGTGCACTTGAAGGCAAGCAATGCTGTAAAAATGAAGAATGCAAGGCCCTGCTTAAGGACAATCTTCAGGCTGCTTCTAGATCAACAGCTTATTTGCTTCTTCCACAACCTCATCTCCGCTTGCTTAGAAGTTGTGAAGGTCGGAAGCACACTCCGTCTTTTTCATCCCCTCTGTGTATCTTTTCCCTGACAGCAACTTCTGTCTTGGCTCTTCACATCCAGCCAGAGCAGTTGCTTTGCCTCCGCAACCTGCAGGCTGACCTCTCGTGTGTACCTGTGCTGGACTGAGGGTAATGCTTGTAACGCACACAGATGCTGCATTCACTGTGACTTTTAGAAAAGAGAGCAAGAAGCTAACCTGCACAGCAGACTCTTAGGTTTCTGTATCTCTCTCTCTCTCTCTCTCTCTCTCTCTCTATCTGCATATATATTTCAGTACTTATTTACTTCTTTAAAGATACCTTAAATAGAATAGATACTTTAAGAAAGCTTACTTGTTCTTCCCCTTTCCTTGTTTTTAACGTTTGCTTTTCTAACCAATCCTTAATGTTACAACATGGGATTGATGCAGTACTCAGTCCTTAGAAGTTCTCAAAGCACATCAGTGATTTCTCTATTTCTCAACCTTTCCATCTTCATTGAGATCTCTCATCTGAATTTAGGTAGGAGGTGAAGAAGAACACTGCAAGCAGCTGAAGGCGTATCAGACACATGCTTCTGCTAGGAAGTCATTCCGAGTGATTCCACGGTGTACTTTAGACAGGTTTGCTCTGGTCCTCTGGACTCAGCATCCCCAAGGGATATTTCAAAGCTCTCGGAAGGACCCGTCATTATCTCTGACACTGCAGCCTCCAGTAGGAAGGGGTAGATATTCCTTGCCCTTGTGCAAAGGAACTACTCAGTTAGCTGTTTCTAACCCAAATCTCGTTGTTGTCTTCTATTGACAGACACCACCCGGCTAGCCAAGCTAAACCACTGAAAATGGAAGGAGTGGGACATCTTGCAAAGCCTGCTGCTGCTTCTAAGCAGAAGTGCGCTGTAGGTGGGGACACAGCAAGAGGAAACGTCCAGGCCACGGTGGAACTGCAAGGCACCTGTCTGAGCCACACAACGAAGTCAGCGATTCCCAGTTGGAGACTGTTGCTCGACCAGTGACACAGCAGCTGGAGCGCTTCTGGTTGCTGCTGATGGGTTCCCGTGAATCAGCCAGGGATAGGAGCTATGAGAACGACTGAAGCGATTTGAAGTTACCCGAAAGAAAGAAGAGAGGAGAGAAGAAGACAAGAGGGGAGGGAAGGGGAGGGAATAAAAGGAAGGGAGGGGAGGGGAGGGGAGGGCAGGGGGAGGGTAGGATAGGATAGGATAGGATAGGATAGGATAGGATAGGATAGGATAGGATAGGATAGGATAGGATAGGATAGGATAGGATAGGATAGGATAGGATAGGGTAGGATAGGATAGGGTAGGATAGGATAGGGTGGGGTAGGGTAGGGTAGGGTAGGGTAGGGTAGGGTAGGGTAGGGTAGGGTAGGGTAGGGTAGGGTAGGGTAGGGTAGTGTAGCGTGTTAGAGGGGAGGGGAGCATAGGAGAGTATAGGGTAGTGTAGGGGATCGGAGTTTAGGGGAGTGTAGGGTAGGATACGGGAGGGGAGTGTAGGAGAGTGTAGGGGAGGGGGGAATAGGGTAATGTAGGGTAGTGTAGCGAACGGGAGTTTAGGGTATGATAGGGGAGGGGAGTGTAGGAGTGTGTAGGGTAGTATAGGGGAGGGGAGTGTAGCAGAGTATAGGGACAGGGAGAATAGGGGAGGGGGTGTAGGGGAGGGGAGGAGACGGGAGGGGAGGGGAGGGGATGGGGGGGAGTGGAGGGGAGGCAAAATTGGGGAGAGGATCAAAAGAGGGGAGGGGAGGGGAGGGGAGGGGAGGGGAGGGGAGGGGAGGGGAGGGGAGGGGAGGGGAGGGGAGGGGAGGGGAGTGCTACCATAAATAAAATTGCCAAATACATGACACCTCCGTGTTGACTAGGGCTGAACTACTGAAAAAGAAAAGAAAATCTATAATAAGAGTGAGAGATGGTGAATACCTAACCATCTCTTAAAAGCAGAATTTTAAGAGAATAAGTAATTGATAAATGGAGTTAAGATCGGAGGGAAAAAAGTCCACTGTTGCAATCAATAGAGTTAAGAAGTTTTTCAAGTACATTAGGAACAAAAATTAGAGTAATGACACAGATCTGATACGGGATGGATATTGCTTCAGTGAGAAATGATGGAAAAAAACACAACACAACACATGTGTATGTGTTGTTGAGTATTTGTAAAAAAAAAAAGAAAAAAAAAACAGGTTAATGAAAACTGCATGCTCAATTAGATGATGTTTTTGTTGTCATTGGTAGGGAATTGTGTGCTTTACAACACAATATGTGTTATATATATATATTATATATGTTTTATATATGTTTTAATAAAATAAGGAAATGATATTTTTTTTCTACGTTTGTGGTTTCCAAACTGTAGTTAATAAACATTAAACAAGATGCAATAGGATCTCGTTAACTCTTTTGTTTGAAAAAACAGTGGCCCTGATCGAGAGGTGCAAGTGAGAGGAGACAATATTCAGTATTTCTCTATGTTGTCATTTATTGGTGAAGATGAAAGTCTGCAATTCATGTTCATTACACTAGCATGACAACATGACCACAAGGGGGACTGTCTGGTAGTGAAAAGGAACTTCAGCATGGATTAAAAATCTTTGCCTTTCTTTATTCTGAACTGTTTTTCTTATGGCTGCTAGAGAGAGATTCTCTGCCTTAGAAATAAAACTGCCCAGGCTGTTCTGATAAACCTGTAGGGTTAAGGCACTTCTACCAAAACAGATTTCAAAAGGCAAGAAGTCAAAAAGCAACAATTCAGTAATCTGTGTACGCTTCTATATTAAGTTTTAAGATCACCTGGTTTATATTTAGTTCACACAAATTAACCAAACATAGCAGCATACAACCTAAGAAAAGCTTAAGAAATTTATTAGATGCACAGATAAAGTGCTGTAACAGAGAAACTTGTGTAAATCTATTCTAAAATAAATAAGGTACAGTTAAACCACCTTTGACTCGTTTTAACTCGGAAAGAAATAACCTAAGTTTTAATCATTTGAATTTTAAGGTCAAGGTGAAATATACCATAACTATAACAGTGGTTGTGATCTGTATCAACTATTTGAGGCTCCTGTTCCTCTTGAGGTCTCCCAGGAACAGGAAGGCTATTGCAAAATGTGTCCATTAGACATAGTTCCTTTTAAAGAAACATTTTTGTAATAAAGTCTGGTTGCTCAAATACATGTTAAAATATTTAACAAGGAAACAATTTTCTCCTGATCCAGTCAATCTTTTAAACAAGACAATGTATTTTTCCTATGACGCAGCCCACAGGAGGGAACAGAAGTAAACATCCTCCTGAACTGAAGACTGTTTTGCTTGAAGAACTAAACTATTGCATTATTATATGAGAGCAAGAAATATCCATTTGGGTTATCCCTTTCTCCAAACATGGTGCCCAGTGATACATGTATTTTTGCCTTAATCTCAAAGGCCCGTTTGTCTCCACGTAAGGTACGTTAAAAAGAGATTCCCTTTAAGCATCTTATCACAAGATCTCTTACTGCCTTTCCACCCGGGGAAGCTTGTGTGTTAGACTGCCCTTGGAGTTTTGGATGCTACTAGATTTCTGTGCTCTGTTATCCATAATTTCAGGCACTTCGGGGCTAACATGGCTGTTTAAGTCAATGCAATAATATTACCAATATATTCAACACTCAGAAGAGTCACCACAGTTTCCTTCACACACTCAGGATTTCAAATTCTTCTTCCAATTCAAATAGCTTGTCAGTAGATTCAATGAGTTCTGTAAAAAAAGATAAAGAAAAAAATGCTTCTAAAGACATGCCTGATTTTGTTCTCTAAAAAAAAAAACTTTGAAAGACGCATTCCAGAAAAGTACTTTGTAAGAGTGAAAAAAAAAAATCTGTGCTAGCAATTGTATGGCTTGTTTGGATACATGCCTGCTATATATTGCTTGACACTCACAAAGGATAGTTATTCTACCTGTGATTATTCTTTTATTTGCTAACGAGGAACATAACATTGCACAATTAGGCTTTTAATCGGTGCCTTACCTGTTCCTGTGGTTGTCACTTCTGGTTTTGTTGGAGGTATGAAAGGAGGCCAGTGTGGCGGGTGCTTCTGGACCAGCTCAAACATCCGTAGACTCTGCTGCTTTAGAATCTCCTGAGGACAGAATGCTTTCATTTTAAAAGCTGGCTCGGGGGACGCTTCAAACACAAAACGTGTCTGCTTAATTGAAAGTGTTTTTTAATTACGCATGTCCATCAGGAAAAAAAAGTCTTTATACAGACATACTGTGAAATCCAAGCACCATGGTCTCTGTAATACATCCCTAGTTAAAACACATCTGGAAGACAGATCTCTTGAACTGTACTACAAATTATCAGTCTTATCATCTTTTGATATCAGCTTTGATATCTGCAAACCTGTAATTTTGTTTACACGTAGCAAGCACACTAGGAATGTACAATATTTTCTGCTTTTTAAAACAAAGTTGCTTGCATAGAACTCTCCTCAAGTTTTCTGTTGATCAATAGCACAAAAGACAGATCTATCAGCTCCTCCAAAGGGGAAAAAAAAAAAAACGCATCAGATTTTGAAGGACAGGTTTTGGTCAGGAAAAAAGGTGTTCCTGAAGCCAAACGCTACTCCTCTTCAAAGAGAAGTTACCTTCTGTCCTGTATTTCAGTTATTTACAAACTGTTTTCCTTAGATGATTTTTTTTTTTTTTAAATAAATGCCCTTAGAGGTTGATGGTACTTTACATTCAGACGTCTGGTGCTTAGCTTAACAGCTGCATGCAGAAACATCCTCAAGTCTGTTTCCTGTGGCAGCCAGCACCTTCTGTTCTCCCTAGATCAGCAGGAGCTAGAGGCCTGCAGCACTTACAGAATCAGATCTTTAAGATAGCAGGGACTAACAGTCATAATTAGAACACGCAATCTATTATGTCAAACAATAAAAAAGGATCAGGAAGCAAATCATTGATACATCACTACAATATGGCAGTTAAACCTTAGTCATTTAGTGAGAATTAGAAGTTAAAAGCAAGTGTCACCCAGTAACACCTTCAAGTGTGGATGTTTACACCCATTTTCCAACTGGCAGGGTTTGTGGCTGGTAAAGTGCTGAACAATTTCCAATTAGCAATTCAGTAGTATTGCCTTACCCTGATGCTTTAATGCATTCTTCTCCATGGCTCATACAATTTGTATACAAAGGAAAATGCAAAGGAAAATTTTACAAAAAACAGACAATAAAAACCAGACTTTATAAAGAACAAATCGAGATGCTAAGTTCCCACTCTTACCTTTTGTACAAGACTACACCGGTTATCAAAATCACATTCTTCTTTGCAAAAGAAGCCCTTAGGGGAAAAAACAAACACACAGAGTTTTACCTTTGCAGATGGTAGGTATGTGGTACCAGCAGGTAAGGCGGTTTGACCTCTGATACAGTAATGCCCTGTACGATCAGTAGATATAAGACTCCAAATATGTGGCAGCTCTAGGGAGAGAACCCACGGGGAGAACAAGGCCCTGCAAACCCCTAACGAAATAGTCAAGCAAAAAATAGCAGCAGCTCCTGTGTGCTCCTCCATGGAGCGCCACCCAGTTCCTACAGTCCAGGTATCAGCAGAAGCTGAAAACTTGTAGATGATGGACCACCTAAGGAACATTTCCATTCTGGTATCTATACTGAAAATATTTGCTCTTCATTATGATTTTGTCTGTCTCGTTGCATCATGCCACATTTTGCACAGTTACGTAGTTAAGTATTAAAACAAAACAAAACAAAACAAAAAAACTTTCTAAAAAGCAGCAGTATTAAAAAACAGGTATGTGAATGAATGACAGATACCGGTATCTTTACAGATTGTTTAAAGCTTTAGAAACACATCCCACTGGTGACAACTGCCAATCACCCAATCACAGGATACTGGCATGGGATCAGATCCAATTTTTTCAAATACCACACTACCCCCATGACATTTTGGGTGAATTACAAATAATACATTTGTATTTGTAATTTGGGGTGAAATACAATAATTCCACTTAAACATTTTCAACTTATGATAGAAAGTAAGTTTAAGTAACTTGTCTAGAGGTGACCAAACATAAAGTAGTGATAGAATAAAACACGTAAACCTGTTTCAGTTCCTTGCTCTGACCATTATAATGCCTCTTGAAAGAAGTAAAAGCTGCTCAGTAAAGAAAACAAAGCGAGCTCCCTACAGTACAGACAGCTCCCCACTTGCCCTAAGATTCTCCATGTAGTTATGTACAAACTACTATGTGTTGATCACAGAAGACAGCTTTGTGATCTTGGTTCTGTTCAAGGAGATGCATTGCTGCCCTTACCAATGTAGAGAGACATTACTTTGAGATAAAGTACATGCATTCCAGATTTCCTGACACTTACTAAAGCTACTGAAGGGTCCAAATTCATGATCTTCATTCTATGTGGGGCTTCCTGGCAGTGGAAACTCTCATCGTCAACCGTGCCATTTTCTTCTGAATCTACAAAGCTTTGAGTGGTGTGAGGGTCCAGATAGATCAGCTCATTGCCTGGATGGGTAAAAGCCGTATGTTAAAAATAAGCAAGTGACATTAATAAGCACTTGGTCCAGAACTGTAAAATAGAAATTAGATTGCCATTGCAGTCAGTATAATCTAGACTTTCCAGCTAGGGATTCTTTAAGAGAATCGGAAGGTTTAGACACAGCGTTTCCCACAGGGTATTTAGTATAACTTCCTATTGTCACCTATTACTGTAATTTTTTGGGTGGTTATGTTCTATCTTTGTCACATACTTTTATTTTTCCATGTGAGATCCAGTACTTTTGTTTTTTTAAATCTCAAGTGTTGTAAACACTAACATTTGACAGATTAAAAGGTACAGGATGTTCACAGATGCAATCTGTAATCCCATTAGGCATTCATTCAGAAATTGGAACAAAAAAGCCTAACTAAAACAGGTTAGGTTTTACAAAAGGACAAAATAGGGTTGCAAAATTTTGGCCCAAAGTGGGGTGAAATCTGAAGGAATGCATTTTAAATTAATTAGAGCAATACTTAATAACAGAAGGTATGCAAAAGGTGAAAAAGATACTGCTATCAGAAACAGTTTTGAAATACAAGAAAATAAAAGTGACATTTGACCAATACACTTGTCAAATGCTATCAGCTATTCTCAGTATGTTGCTCTTGTTGATGTCATCACTTATTTTTACACCTAGCTTTGCTGTTAACTTTCTGCTCCTGTTAAGGATCATCTCATACTGTTTCTAAACTCTTTTAGATATGCTTCTTCATTTATTTTATTCTATTCTCATCTTTCTTTACTTCTAGAGGTTCACGCTTAGACCCCTTACTATTTCCCCTTCAAAAAATGTTCTCTTTTGATCATCTGCACATTTGGAATAAGTTTCTTTTTTCCTTACCTAAAAATCCTATGAAATAATAGGCATTATTTGGTTTCCCTCCTAATGCTCCCAAAGACTGTGGCATCTTAAAGCATTCCTAGGAGTTCAAAAGGAATAAAGGAAATTGTAATTCATTTCTTTACTGACATCACAGATACCCAAACTTATTTGACAGTAACGAGCAATGAATTGAAAGAAAACCTTACTTTAAATGCATCAATATATACGGGATTTATGTGATTTATCCCTAGTCGTAGAGGTATAATAAGCAAGAGGGCTTTCCAGCCTGTGCAGAGTCCTCCTGCCTTCTTGCTTCGGCCAAGAGCACTTCTGTGCAAATGTGCACTGCTGTGGGACGCGCTGCTGCTCTGAGGAGGGCACCAGCACATTTTTTCTGCGGGAATAAAACTAGAAATCAGTCAACGCACAGAGGAACACAAAGCAGATCTTCCTCTCAGTAGTGAATTAAGCTAGTTTGCCAGGGATCTTTATAGGGCACCCAAGACAAAACGAGCCGGGCATGGCAATTACAGCTATTTAGTAGAAGTAATTCTAGCAGACAGTATGTGCTGGCACGTCCAAGTGAGACGTTAGATCAATGATTGGGGGATGACAATTTAAGACTGCAGTGACATGTCCTATTAATGTTATTAATAGTGTCAAGCTTTGCCTATAAAACGCAAGGGAAATGAAATGGCAGCAATGATGACAGTAGAAATTCTTCAAGGAGCTCTTCACATCCAGTGATGTGAGCACGAAGTTGGCATCAGGGATCAAAAAAACACAACTGAGTTTGTATGTCCTTCTTCCCTCTTCTTACCCTTGCAAGACAAACCCATGGCCCCCCAAGTATTTGTTCATGTTTAGATACATGCTGGCAAATGGAGTCAAATCAGAAACTGTTACCAGAAAACTGATGAGGTGTCACTTCCTGATGTCTTCAATGACCACCGTATTGCCCATAGATACATAAACTGCTAATGAATTCCATTCATCAAATAAAGCAAGCTTCCTAGAAAACATTAAGGTACTAATTAATATAAACTAGTTGGATCAAAAGGGTAGCTTTACACTCAGAACCATTTGATTTATTTATTTTTTTTTCTTAAGAAAAAACATCCTTTCTGCATTTTTTAAAGTCTCCATGTAAGAAAAAGAAAACTTTAAACATTAAATGTTTAATATCTTTAGAAAAATAGGTACTGAGTGGTACCAGGAAAAACATATGCGCTGCACCATGTGCAAACTGTTTTGTCTTACTGCTAAGTGCAGTGACAGTAACAGTTCAACTACATCAAGTTTATTACTTTTTATTGCACTCGACAGTCTCTGCACTGGGTTCTTGCCCAATTGTGTCTTTTCTCATCTGGAAAAGAAAAAAATTCCTATGCCAGTTTTGCAGATTACTTTTTGCTTAAGAAATTCCACTGAATTCAGTGGAATTACTTCTGCCTGAGCCTGCGTGCACAGCAGAAATGGGGCGTTAAAAGCTAAATCAGCTAAGGGTTTGGGGCACCAAAACTTCAGTGGGAGACAGCAGCACACAGTTTTATGTCCACTTCTGCAAAATCCAAACCTTTGGGGAAGGGAGCTACACTCTTAAGCTGCACTGGCAGAATTAGCTGTTTCAAATAAGCCAGAAAGAAATGGGGGTGAGCGTTTCACCATGAAAAACTTGGCCATGAAAGATCTGGAGTCCAGGGCATGCTTCAGCTCCCCTCCCTCTTCAGATCATGTGCCTGTTCCAGGGTGTCAAAGACTTGCTGCTGAGCTCGCAGGACCTGTAGCCTAGCCCCTGCCTGAGGTAAGACACCTCCACGTACCCCTGGAGAACTGAGCAGCCTCAGTTCCTTTCAGTGTGGCTCCCAGACTATGAGGAGCTGCCCATCTTTATCCAGTAGCCTTGCTGGCAGAACTGCTGCTCAGAAAGGGAGGAATTGCAGCTCAGTTCCCTCCTCAGCCGAGATGGCTTCTCTCTGATGTTTCACACCACCACTCCGACCTACACGGTGGCACTCTCGACCTGCCAGAGCTGTGCCACTGTGCAGAAAGGAATATACATCTGTGGTGTGACTGGTGAGGGCATGCAGACGGCATAGCAGGAGACTTTCCTGCAGTTTCTTCTCCTCAGGCTCTTCCTTTATTAAAATTTAGAGGTCACCCATTCCCAACTCAGTACCTGCACACCGAGCTGTGGCATGACATTCCATGCTGCACTTGTAAATAGATGGCAAGTACATTCCTGACTGTGGGACAGGGGGAGATGCAGCCTTCAAAACTCTGCCTGGGCCTTCTCTTGGCTGCCCCAGGGGAGTACGTTCTGAATGAGACTGGTATGATCTCACTTACTTTAGTACTTGAGCAACTGTATTTGGTCCAAACCATTCTCCAATTGACTTCCCCTCTCCAACACCCACCTGTGCTGTTTTCATAGTGAAAAAAAGGCACACGTACACAAAATCAAAGAAAAATGAGACCATAAAGAATGTGGGAACAATATACAGTAAATACCGTGACTGTCAAACATTCTAGAGTAACTGCAATCTGTACTTAGCAATAACAATTATTTTCTCAATCTATGCTCTTTTCAAAACTTAGGGAGTGCCAGTTTCTTTAATAAACAAAAGGCTTCTAAACTATAACGAGAATTACAAGTTAACAAATGTTAGTGCCCTTTATTACAAATTACAGCAATAAGCTACAAGACTGTCTATTCTAACATTACTGACTCTGGTACCCAAGGCTTACAGAGTTTATCAAGAGCTAGATTCTAGTACATGGCTTTATTTAGGTCTCAGGGAATGTTTCTGTACTACTAGTCTTTGCGCCCATCTGCATACCTTTTTATTTTTATATAAGCATACACATTGTCTTCACATCCACTTTTTAAAATTATGAATTAACATACTGCAAATTAGTGATTCAACACAGTAGAAATTTCAGTGGAAAAAACCTGAAAGTTTATGTTTGTTCTTACCCATCTGGTGGATTGAATAACAGCAAGCCTTCCTGTCGAGAAAGCATCGTAGGATTCTGTGATATTCTTCTGGTTGTTTTTTGTGTTTTTCCCATTGCCAATCTGAAAGGAAAAATTGATAGAGAATAAAAAATGGTGACGTTTTCATTACACTGATCAAATGTCTAGACAGCAGAAAGCTTTATAATGAGATGTTAAAAGACATTTCAATTCATCTCGAATATTTACATTTTGTGTAGAGCTCCTAGAATTCCAAGCTTGTTATTTATCATCAAGCTGCCCTTTATCATCATAGGCTAGATTGTAAAAACAGGGAAAATAAAACAAAACAAAAACATCAACTGCAAACATATTCTGACGGATCATGCTGCGTGTTGATAGCCATTCCAGTATCTCTGAGCTTCCAAGATTATTTAAAAGTACAGGCTGTGTTTAGACCTTGTTGGATTTCTAAGCACCCATTAAATAACAACATAAGATCCATACAGAAAGTCCAAACACTCCACTGGCAGCATCCTGGGATGTGACATGCACGCTTAAGAGCTTGCACCAGGGGGGTTTGGACCTCGTGCTGCTGACAAGTGAGTAGTGAAGAGAAGGGTAAGAGCACTGTCCCACGGTGGCAGGTTTTCCCTTGGCCTCAACTTGGGTGTTACACTAAAAGGTTTATAAAATAATGGCGACAGGATTCCCCATTTGTTCTCCTTCTATGCCTATTTCTCTGCTTCAGGCTGGGATGATTTCACCCAGCTGAATATGAATTGATTCATTAGGAACTGTTACCAGGGCATCAAAGAAAGTCTCACTAATAAATTCAGGGTTTGTGCTTTTAATGGAGTACTTACGAAGAAGCGTCTGCAGACAATACCGAAGTTCCCTCAGGACCAGCACTCACCTCTCCCTAAGTGTCTGCAGATCAGTGCTTGGGCCAGCATCATCTGCCCGCATCGCAGCATACATCCCCAGCCAGCGTCCGACGAAGGACCCGTGCCTCCTGTTAGGAAAGTTCAGCACAATCAGTGCAGGCTTTCAACTGGGTGCAGCACCACAGAGGACATTTCAGAGTGCTAGAAAACAGATAGGGCTGCTGAAGCCTCCATGAACTGTCCTACAGATAAAAGGCACACAGCAAGACTTTGGTTCCATGCTGTTGGTCTAATTCTAATCTCTGCATTGCACAAATAAACAAAATTCATTTATTCCTTGTGGAGCTGACTTACTCTTTTCATTCTTCAAGCAGCATTCACAAACCATTTACTGCATGCTATACAACATGATCACCTGTTTACATACAGACATAAATAAACACTGATTTTAATAATCTTCATGTTTGCATAAACAGTTAAAATGATGCTCAAAATGCGCTGATACTCTAGAAATATTTTCCCAGCCTACGATGCCATCACTTATCTTGCTATTTAATTTAGAACAATGCAGCAAATCTGCAGTATACTCACCACTAGGCGAAAACTTTCTTCTATACGTAAACCACGTTAAACCACAGTAAACCACACGTAAACACACCTTGGCTTATTGTCTGACTTTGGCTTATGGTGCGTCTGTTGCTGTGTCCAGCACAGTGCAGCCCCTAAATTGCTACCAAAACTTTGCCACAAACCTCAATCCCCCTGTTAAAAGAGACCCTCTTGTTTGTTGCCCTTCTTTCGACACTCTCTAACAGGTTTATGTCTTTTTCTTATACTGTGGAGCCCAAAACTGCACTCAGTACTCAGTACATGGAATACCAACAGAGACTGCCTGGCATTTTCTCTTCTCTGCAGAAGCTCTGTTGCTAACACTGTCCAGAAATCACCACTGTCACAGACAGTAGTAGCATTCCCTCCTCCCACAGTTTGTTCTTCCCCCCAAGACTTAGACACCACCCAGAAAAAGAAGAATACTAATACTAATAAAATAAAATAAAATAAAATAAAATAAAATAAAATAAAATAAAATAAAATAAAATAAAATAAAATAAAATAAAATAAAATAAAATAAAATAAAATAAAATAAAATAAAATAGTCAAAAGCCGTCAGGAAGGCAGTGGTGCAGACTGTGGAGAGCCTGGGTTCAAATCCTTCTTCTGTGAGGCTCTGAACCTATATCCCACCACAATCTCTCTGCTAATGTATGGCAGGGAAAGGAGGAAGAAAGAACATATCTCCTGCACTTTCCATTTATTGTTGACTGACAATTCTGTAGAGTTATAAAGCCTCAATCAGTGAGATACAGGGTTCTTCTCACATTGTCTCACTGTGCCCTAAGCGGAACAGCTCTCATTTAATAGATGCTTCACCACAAAATCATGAGTCATCTGCAGTTTTGAACTTTTCTGGGATCAAGTCCCTTCAGATGGTTGAGGAATCTGCTCCAGCACCTATGTAAACTGGTGCTCTACTAAGCTAGTGAGTGAACAAGAGAGAAATCCTCTGCTAGATGACTTGACAAATTGGGTCTGAAAATAGTGTTGAGGCAGAATAGTCCACGATTTTTGCCTTGGGTGCACAGAGGGATTGGGTGTTGTAGACTTCTTTTATTCTTCATTAAGATAAACATTTTCAAAAATGTGCTTGTTCAACCTTGCTCCCACTGTGTGCATGGGAGGGAGATAACTGAAAGTGGGGAGCGTTGCTTGGATCCTGCAAGTGGCTGAGGTCCAGTGGGGTTGGAGGCTTTCTTCCTCCTTTTGGAAATGCAAAGCAACCCTGCACCTCCCCTGCACTTGCAGAAGGATCATGACAGCCCAAAGCACAGCGGCTTTGTAATTGCTGCATACACTTCGATCGGATTTACGTGGCAAGGGTTTGGTAGCAGGGGCCTGCAGGGATGGCGTCTGTGAGAACAGTCCAGACAACAGCCAGCTCCAGATAGCTCCAAAAGGGCCCCGGCGCTTGCCAGAGCTGAGCCAATAAGCGATGTTGTTTGCACCTCTGGGAGAGCAGATGTAAGCAGGGGGAAATACTGCTGCACAACAGAAGCTGGAAGAGCAAGGAGTGAGAAGCAGCCCTGCAGCCCCCAAGGTGAGTGCAGCAGGAGGCAGGAGGTGCTCCAGGCTCACAGCAGCACTTCCCCTGCGGGCTGTGCAGGGAGAGGCCCCTGGTGGAGCAGGCTGTCCCCCTGCACCCATGGGTCCCCCATGGAGCAGATCTCCACGCTGCTGCCCCCCTGTGGGTGGAGGAGCCCCCGGTGGAGCAGGTGGCTGTGGCCTGGAGGAGGCTGCGGCCTGTGGAGAGCCCCCGCAGGAGCAGGCCCCGGGCCGCAGCTGCAGCCATGGAGAGGAGCCCCCGCAGGAGCAGGGGGGCTGGGGGGAGCTGCCGCCCAGCCGTGGGGGACCCGTGCTGGAGCAGTTTGCTCCTGGGGGATGGATGGATGGATGGAGCCCGTGGGACGGAGCCGTGTGGGAGCAGTGCTTGAGGAGCTGCTGCCTGTGGGCAGCCCGTGTGGGATCAGCTGGGGAAGGGCGGCATCCCATGGGAGGGACCCCACGGGGAGCAGGGGCAGGGAGGGACCCTGAGGGTCACTCTGCTGAGTCTGCTTTGCCCGTCACGATACTTGTTGAGCCATCGCCCTGTCCTTATCTCAGCCCTGGAGCCCTTTGCATCGTATTTTCTCCCCCTTTCCCTTTGAGGAGGGGGAGTGAGAGAGCGGCCGTGGTGGAACTCGGCTGCCCACCCGCTTTGAACCACCGCAGTTGCAAAGTCCTGGGAAAGATTTCTTTCAAGAAATTAAACAAGGTGTTTAACAAAGAAATGCAGAGTTTCCTTTTGAAGGCTTCCTGGAGAATTGGGCTTCTTTCCTATTCCCAGCTCAGAGGAAGGGAATTGTTGATTTCACCTTCTTTTTTCTGACATGGAAATCAAAGGTGAACTGCTCTACAAGGACGGGCAACGTCTCAGAATCAAGCTCTTTTGCTCTGTAGTCCTTTCTCAAGGAAAAGATTGATCACACACCTTCCACAGATGTAGGGGAGCAGAGAATAATTTGGGAACTACTCTAATTCAAGTCAGTTTGGGCATAGTGGTACTTCCCTAGCTGTTTCTGAGACAGACGCATTAGCAACAGAGAGTGTTGTGCCGTCACTGGGAGGCGCCTGCGGTGATGACTTCAGAAACAGAACTGAATTGTGTCACCACAGCACTTTGGCAACAGCTGCCTCTGTGCACGTTTAGCTGGGAGGCACAGAGAAGGGTGCTGGATGCGATGAAACCACGTGAGGATTTGTGGATCTCCCCTTGAGGTGCACAGAGAGGGACCATGCCCTTCTGTAAGTGTTTTGATGCTTGGCTGAGGAAAAAAATGTGGTTTTGTTGTGAATGCTTCATTGTAGTATTCTGTAGTTTGTGTCAAGTCCTTACAGAAGCCTCAAGGTTGGTACTTTGCTCAATGATGGAGCTGCACAGAGTGAGAACAGACCCAATGTACGGGTGAGGGCCTCTGCACGTTCTCTTCTTCCTACAGATGATCAACAAATAAGGGGAGACAGAGAAGAGTGTGCTGTGGTCCTCCCATAGACCGCAAGTACTGAAGCATAAACAAGAGGCTTAAGAGTC
The DNA here is from genome assembly GCF_047663525.1 of Anas platyrhynchos. Taxonomy (NCBI): domain Eukaryota; kingdom Metazoa; phylum Chordata; class Aves; order Anseriformes; family Anatidae; genus Anas; species Anas platyrhynchos. The sequence goes on along the minus strand of NC_092609.1, from coordinate 7,598,783 downwards.
CCCCTGTCATGTTAAAATTCAGGACAGCAATGGACTTCCTCACACGGGCTGGCCTGTCGACTAGTGTCTCAGGCTGTGGCGTATGAAGATGCACTCCATCTGCTTTCAGGGTAGCAATGGCAGTGGGCAAGCTGCCTGACCTTAACATTTGTCATTTCATTTCTCACCTGAGTTTTGGTGGTTCTCCACGGTTCATTCTTGGTCTAGAAAAAAAAAAAAAAAAGTGAATTTGGATCAAAATAAAAGGATAAAAGGATTTCCTTTCCATTAATTACATGTTCTTACCTTTGTAACAGATTTGGTTATTGACTTAGAAGGCAAATATCTGGCCAGACTGCAAGACTTGTGCTCGCAGCGTGGGACAGCTCTTGTAAAGGTGATTCAGGGCAGTTTCTGGAAAACAAGACATCAGATCTCCCAAACAGCTTTCTTTGTGCTAATGTAGGAAGGGTGAGTAAGTGTAAAGGTAAGAGCCCAGATACCGTAAGAAGCAGAAAGTGTGAAGGAAACTTCCTTCTGGCTGATACAGCTCCATATCTAGTTGTCAAGTATGAAGAGAGCAGTGCTAAGTTTCTTGGGGAGAGGAAAACAAAGAGGCTGGGAGAGTGTACAAAGAAAAAAATGGGATGAGCTATTTCAGGAAATCCTAGGAACTGGAAATAGAGATTGGAAGAGTGCTTTAAGCCAAGACAGACATGTTTTAAAACTAAAACCTAGGAGTTGAATGAACCAAGAAATGAATCCCTTTTGATTATGCAGTTGCGTCCAGTGTTATCTTGGGAAATATGGTTTCCACATAAAACGTATCTGGGGCTTGAAGTTCTCCTAAGGCCCTTCTCTGTGTATTCCCTACTGTTTGGTAAGCGCTGAGGTCACACTGCAGACAGCAGCACGTCCTCTCCCCACTACTTAGCTGTCTGTTCTCACAACACGTCTAGGAACAGAATGGCTTGGACACAACTGCGCCTAGGACCGAGTTCATTCAAGCTGCTGGACGAGGTAAAAGCTCTGGACAAGCGAAGGGGAGGGAGGGATGGGTGGACATACAATATGATCACTTTAATCTCATTTCTCTAAGAATCCTGGCTGAGAAAACAAAACAAAACAGAATCAAAAAGAACAGAAGAGAACAGAACAGAACAAATGAAGCAAGCAGCTAGCTTGCTGGAGACATTGTCTGGGAAGCAGTGAAAACACTTGCAAACAAAAACACGTCAAAGGACTAACTCTTTGAGCTTAATTCTAATCCAACAGCATAACCTCAAAGTCCTGTTTCTGTTCGTAACAGGCTGGTCCAGTAACATGTCCCATTGGATGACTTTGCAGCATAGATGTCAGGAATGCAGCTTGGGATCCCCTCCTTCTACTCAGAGTTCACTCTGAAGGGATGAGCAAGTAATTCTTCCTGGGTTGACGGAAATCTAAAGTCTGTTTTCTAACACTCTTGCAGACGCTTCTCTGTCCATCGGCCTGTCCTGCCAACTCTGGTGTGAGTGTGAAGTTGTGGCAAGAGGGATTTCCCATTCCTATTTGACCTGATGGACACCAGCTTTCCTCGGAAATGGCTGATGTTGCTGAGGAGGCAGCAGTATCAAAGGCCTTGCTGATGAAGGTACAACCAGCTGGGGAGGCTTTGGCATTTCTGCACAACGCTGCTCCCTGACTGTCACTCCAGACTCAGATTCGGAAAGAAGCAAAGCAAGCTAGAGGAAAACTGGATGTCCTGGTAATTTTCTTTTTCTTTTATTTCTTCATTCTTCACTTGTAAGAAAATCTAAATCTTAACCCTTTGTTTGAAAACACGGCTTTATGGAAATGCTTATGGGTGTGCTCCTTCACCTTGTGTGGAACCTGCTTCACCTCGCTTCAGCTATAGGACACCTATGCTCCAATTTATGCTTCCCATGATAAAGCGGTGTTCTTTCGGTGTTCTTTTCTGTGATGCTTGCAGGCGAGGTTGAAAAGAGTTGTCAGTAGGATTCTTCGTTTCCTTTGCAGTATCCAAAGCTCCGTATTACCGTGGATCTTCTCCTCTGATCTGGAAAGCTTCACAGGCCAAAAGAGAATTGAGATGAAGAAGGAAATAGAGAATGCTGACCAATATTGCCAAGAACCACCCGTAGGTTTTGTGAAAGAATCCGGTGCATTTCTGTAGTGGTAGAAAGTTCATAAAATCATCGTCGTGCACTTGAAGGCAAGCAATGCTGTAAAAATGAAGAATGCAAGGCCCTGCTTAAGGACAATCTTCAGGCTGCTTCTAGATCAACAGCTTATTTGCTTCTTCCACAACCTCATCTCCGCTTGCTTAGAAGTTGTGAAGGTCGGAAGCACACTCCGTCTTTTTCATCCCCTCTGTGTATCTTTTCCCTGACAGCAACTTCTGTCTTGGCTCTTCACATCCAGCCAGAGCAGTTGCTTTGCCTCCGCAACCTGCAGGCTGACCTCTCGTGTGTACCTGTGCTGGACTGAGGGTAATGCTTGTAACGCACACAGATGCTGCATTCACTGTGACTTTTAGAAAAGAGAGCAAGAAGCTAACCTGCACAGCAGACTCTTAGGTTTCTGTATCTCTCTCTCTCTCTCTCTCTCTCTCTCTCTATCTGCATATATATTTCAGTACTTATTTACTTCTTTAAAGATACCTTAAATAGAATAGATACTTTAAGAAAGCTTACTTGTTCTTCCCCTTTCCTTGTTTTGAACGTTTGCTTTTCTAACCAATCCTTAATGTTACAACATGGGATTGATGCAGTACTCAGTCCTTAGAAGTTCTCAAAGCACATCAGTGATTTCTCTATTTCTCAACCTTTCCATCTTCATTGAGATCTCTCATCTGAATTTAGGTAGGAGGTGAAGAAGAACACTGCAAGCAGCTGAAGCCATATCAGACACATGCTTCTGCTAGGAAGTCATTCCGAGTGATTCCACGGTGTACTTTAGACAGGTTTGCTCTGGTCCTCTGGACTCAGCATCCCCAAGGGATATTTCAAAGCTCTCGGAAGGACCCGTCATTATCTCTGACACTGCAGCCTCCAGTAGGAAGGGGTAAATATTCCTTGCCCTTGTGCAAAGGAACTACTCAGTTAGCTGTTTCTAACCCAAATCTCGTTGTTGTCTTCTATTGACAGACACCACCCGGCTAGCCAAGCTAAACCACTGAAAATGGAAGGAGTGGGACATCTTCCAAAGCCTGCTGCTGCTTCTAAGCAGAAGTGCGCTGTAGGTGGGGACACAGCAAGAGGAAACGTCCAGGCCACGGTGGAACTGCAAGGCACCTGTCTGAGCCACACAACGAAGTCAGCGATTCCCAGTTGGAGACTGTTGCTCGACCAGTGACACAGCAGCTGGAGCGCTTCTGGTTGCTGCTGATGGGTTCCCGTGAATCAGCCAGGGATAGGAGCTATGAGAACGACTGAAGCGATTTGAAGTTACCCGAAAGAAAGAAGAGAGGAGAGAAGAAGACAAGAGGGGAGGGAAGGGGAGGGAATAAAAGGAAGGGAGGGGAGGGGAGGGGAGGGCAGGGGGAGGGTAGGATAGGATAGGATAGGATAGGATAGGATTGGATAGGATAGGATAGGATAGGATAGGATAGGATAGGATAGGATAGGATAGGATAGGATAGGATAGGATAGGGTGGGGTAGGGTAGGGTAGGGTAGGGTAGGGTAGGGTAGGGTAGGGTAGGGTAGGGTAGGGTAGGGTAGGGTAGGGTAGGGTAGGGTAGGGTAGGGTAGGGTAGGGTAGGGTAGGGTAGGGTAGGGTAGCATAGCGTAGTGTAGCGTGTTAGAGGGGAGGGGAGCATAGGAGAGTATAGGGTAGTGTAGGGGATCGGAGTTTAGGGGAGTGTAGGGTAGGATACGGGAGGGGAGTGTAGGAGAGTGTAGGGGAGGGGGGCATAGGGTAATGTAGGGCAGTGTAGCGAACGGGAGTTTAGGGTAGGATTGGGGAGGGGAGTGTAGGAGTGTGTAGGGTAGTATAGGGGAGGGGAGTGTAGCAGAGCATAGGGACAGGGAGCATAGGGGAGGGGGTGTAGGGGAGGGGAGGAGACGGGAGGGGAGGGGAGGGGATGGGGGGGAGGGGAGGCAAAAGTGGGGAGAGGAGGCAAAAGAGGGTAGGGGAGGGGAGGGGAGGGGAGGGGAGGGGAGGGGAGGGGAGGGGAGGGGAGGGGAGGGGAGGGGAGGGGAGGCAAAAGAGGGGAGGGGAGGCAAAAGAGGGGAGGGGAGGGGAGTGCTACCATAAATAAAATTGCCAGATACATGACATTTTGGATCTGGAGCCAAATCTTTGTGTACATGTCCTCTCCCCGTAGCCCCACGTGCTGACCACCCACCCGAATCTATCATACTGTTGGTCAGAAAGAACAGGGAGCATAGGGGAGGGCAGGGGAGTGGAGGGAAGGGAAAAGAGGGGATGGGAGGGGTGGGGAGCGCTACCATCAATAAAATTGCCAAATACGATGAAGGAGCAGTAGAGCCTGCAACCTCCAGTCCCCAACATCCTCCAACCACCCCCCACTGCTCCGTGGGAAATAGATAGAAGAATCAAGACTGAGGTTTAGCCTGGGATGGAGGTAGTGTGGCGAGGTGGTTTTCTGTTTGGTTGGTTGGTTGGTTGGTTGGTTGGTTTTAAAGTTTTTAAATTCTCACTGTCCTACTTTGTGATCAGTTGGCAATAAATTCAATTACTCTTCCCCAAGCCAAGTCTGTTTTGTCCATGAAGCCATCTTCCAGTCCTGAAATAAGAAAGGAAACAGACCTGCAAGCAACTGTTACACAAGTGCAGGAAGAGTGACAAAGGAGGGTTTTGAGGCATGAAGTTCCTGCAAGGATGCTCTGCTCTTTCCTCACTTCAGTATGAAAAGCACGGCACTAGTGGGTGGTCTGTGGTGGTAGTTGTTTTTTTGTTGTTTGTTTGTTTGTTTGTTGTTTTGTCAGCTCCACCCCACAGTATTTGGCTTGTTCTACTTGTTTTGGTGTGCCCCCATTCCCTCCCTCAAGGTAAAACATCCCTAGGGGCCATAACTTGCTGTTAGCAAACAAGATCTTGCAAAAGAGTGAAGTTAACATGGCACCACCTGCACTGGTGTATAAATAGTTCAAATATTTTCCCTCACTTTCCTGTAACTTTCCTGTAAATTGCTGGTCAGGAGATAACAAGTGGAGAAATTTAGGATAAGAGAGAGAAAGTTGTGTTTCCTATTGCCCTGGAGTTTCTGTTGGTCTGGCCACGGAAATGGAGTACTCAAAATCCTCAGGACACTCAGTTTATACCAGATTTATCCTAAAACTGCAGTATTTCTAGGCCCTTGGGATTCTTATCAATTAAAACATACTTTTTCACGCACAGAAGATGCAAAAAAGTGCGCCTACTGCAGTATGCAGACAGAGCCAGTCCTGTCTCTTGATTCCTTCTGCCTTCTGCCTGAAGAGCAGCAGACAATCGAGTTCTTGTCTTCAGTAGCTACGGCCTTAACCAACTGTGCAGTCTGTCCATTCATACACAGAGGAGGAAAAATAGCGTGGAATAACTCCTCTCCTTTGTGCTAACAGAGGAGGGTACAGCTTCCTCACTCCAACCCCACCGAGGCAAACCAGTCAGCAGTGCACGCCAGAGCCTCTGTCTCTTCCCCGTCTCATGATGTGCAGCTGGATCACTCTCCCTTCTATCCCCAGGATCGCTTTCAGCACAGTCACAGAAGGGTCAGACTCACAGCTTTAGGAGCCATCAGAAGAGGCTTTCCCTCTTCTGCCACCACACCCCCTATACACATGCAATTTCACACATGCAAAGAGACACCATGGATTGGGGAGTTGCACAGAGAGGAGACCACACCCGTTTGCCTGCCTGCAGTTTGACACCAGTAGGGAGGTAATTCCCGTCAGGAGTTTCCATAGAGATGACAGAATATGGCCCTAGGGTCCTGCTGCTTCTTTCAGCCCTAATTCTTCAAATCCATAGGAACGGAAGAAACCTTCCCAGCCAAGTGCTGCATATCTTGAAGGTTGGAGAACCCACAGCCTTCTGCTTCATTTCATTTTAAAGATCAATCCCAATGTCACTCCCATAGAAGTAGTGGAAGCCATCTGGCTGGCTTGGCTTTCTCTCCAAAGAAGACCAAATGAGAGTTGGTCCCGGGTGAGGATGAGCCCTGACAGTTCCTGCATTTTGGTTCTCCTGCAGCCCACAAAGCTCTCACTGCCTTGCCTGAATTTGAACCCCTTTGGAACCAAATCTACGGATTATCTCTGTAAATCCAAAACAGCACTTATTCACCATGTGAACAACAAATGCCTGGGATGGTTAACAGCACTTAGGTGCAAAAAAGAGCCCCCGCAGGAGCAGGCCCCGGGCCGCAGCTGCAGCCATGGAGAGGAGCCCACGGGGAGCAGGGGCAGAGAGGGACCTTGGAGGAGGGAACTGTATCCTCTTTTTTCATCGGTGCTGAGATTGAGGATCAGGATTTCGTGGTAGGAATTTGTTTAGATGAACCAATTTACCTCCATATGGGTTTTGTATGTTTGTTTCACCTTGTCTTGCAGGACCATCTTGGCTGGGTCTGCAGTGTTGTGCAAAAGTGAAGTTTTTCACAATAAAGAGCAGCTTTTTTTTCGGGGAAAAGGCTGAGGTGGCCTTCATCAGAGTCTTGTGACCTGAAAATGCAGAAAATGGGTGCATGGCTGGCTGGATGGGTGGGTGGGAGTTGGGAATTCAGCCTTGGGATCAGAACTGGGACGTTGTTGGGATAGGAAATGATCAGTGGGATGGGAAGTGATGATGGGGATAGGAACTCATTGGGATGGGATAAATGGGTTTTATTTTTATTGCATTAAATCCACTTTATTGACTGTGTTGTACCGTATGGCGTTGTTTTATTACTCTAAAATTATGATGATTATTATTTACTCTTATTAATTAAACAATTTTTATACGTTATTATATTATAAATTATAAATATTAATATTTATTATATTGTTTTTATTCCTTTTCTACCCTATTAAACTCTCTTTATCCCAGTGCACTGGTTTGGACTTTAGTTTTCCTTCCGAGTCGTTGTGGATTCACTCCGGATGGGGGGACATTAGTGAACGCCTGTGTGCTTCAGATCCAAGGTCACCTTTGCCCTCAACTCAAGATACATGTTTGCATCTATTGTCGTGAAACAATGTTAACAACATCAACAAAAAAGTTCCCTACTTGCTAGCAGCATCCCTACGTTTGCTGGGGTCTGCTCTGTGCATTTTGAAGACCGTTCCATGCTATTCAGCCCCTTCAGGAGGAAATGGATGGTTCTAGGAAAATGCGTCTTGACCTGATGCAAAGCTGTGACTCAGCACCCTGCAGCCCCCGCAACCCCTGGCATTTTAGCTGCAGCCCCTCCAACAACTCTGATGTTCCCTGCATCGACTTCAACCACTGCGCTGGGACCTGAGGCCCCTCAAACCCGTGTCACTCGCCCTGCAGCCCCTCCAGCCCCTGGCATGTTCCCTGCAGCACCTCGAGCCCCTGGCATGTTCCCTGCAGCCACTCCAAGCCTGGCACAGGCCCTACAGCTGGCTGCGGGGACTATCCAGAAATCTGCTCCAGAAATACAGTGATGGAAAGGAGCCCTCCACTTCATTCTTCCTTTTTTTTCTAGCTGGAAGCATTCAGAGTTGTCAACGGAATTGGTTTGGAGGAGTCTCTCTTTCTCTCTTTCTGTCCAGCACTGATTTTATGGCTACGTGTGCATATCCACAGTGTAGAGTTTTCTCCGTTCCGTTTCTTCCCTGAGTCTTGCCCCTCTTCCCTGCAACTGAACAGCATTGCCTTGATCAAGGAAGTGGCAACATGCGGCTTACACAGTAACCTGCTGAAATTACAGCTATAACCATGGAGCACAGCTGCCGATCAACACAAGACCACCAATCGCTCACATTTCTAAACTGATCGTCACAATTCTTCCGTATGTAGGCTGTGATGCTGCTCATTTCTTAAGCACCCATCCATTTCTTCTCTTCCCAGACCCTCAAGGTGTCCTGGTCAAACCACCTCCCTTCCTCTTGCCCCATCTGGCTCTCCCACCTTCCTTTTCCCTCAAGGCTCAACTTTTTTTTTTTTTTTTTTCAGCATAGGAGCTCCATAGAAGCTGCTGCTGCCCACCTCCGAGTTGACTAGGGCTGAACAACTGAAAAAGAAAAGAAAATCTATAAATAAGAGTGAGAGATATTCAGTATTTCTCTATGTTGTCATTTATTGGTGAAGATGAAAGTCTGCAGTTCATGTTCATGACACTAGCATGACAACATGACCACAAGGGGGACTGTCTGGTAGTGAAAAGGAACTTCAGCATGGATTAAAAATCTTTGCCTTTCTTTATTCTGAACTGTTTTTCTTATGGCTGCTAGAGAGAGATTCTCTGCCTTAGAAATAAAACTGCCCAGGCTGTTCTGATAAACCTGTAGGGTTAAGGCACTTCTACCAAAACAGATTTCAAAAGGCAAGAAGTCAAAAAGCAACAATTCAGTAATCTGTGTACACTTCTATATTAAGTTTTAAGATCACCTGGTTTATATTTAGTTCACACAAATTAACCAAACATAGCAGCATACAACCTAAGAAAAGCTTAAGAAATTTATTAGATGCACAGATAAAGTGCTGTAACAGAGAAACTTGTGTAAATCTATTCTAAAATAAATAAGGTACAGTTAAACCACCTTTGACTCGTTTTTACTCGGAAAGAAATAACCTAAGTTTTAATCATTTGAATTTTAAGGTCAAGGTGAAATATACCATAACTATAACAGTGGTTGTGATCTGTATCAACTATTTGAGGCTCCTGTTCCTCTTGAGGTCTCCCAGAAACAGGAAGGCTATTGCAAAATGTATCCATTAGACATAGTTCCTTTTACAGAAACATTTTTGTAATAAAGTCTGGTTGCTCAAATACATGTTAAAATATTTAACAAGGAAACAATTTTCTCCTGATCCAGTCAATCTTTTAAACAAGACAATGTATTTTTCCTATGACGCAGCCCACAGGAGGGAACAGAAGTAAACATCCTCCTGAACTGAAGACTGTTTTGGTTGAAGAACTAAACTATTGCATTATTATATGAGAGCAAGAAATATCCATTTGGGTTATCCCTTTCTCCAAACATGGTGCCCAGTGATACATGTATTTTTGCCTTAATCTCAAAGGCCCGTTTGTCTCCACGTAAGGTACGTTAAAAAGAGATTCCCTTTAAGCATCTTATCACAACATCTCTTACTGCCTTTCCATCCGGGGAAGCTTGTGTGTTAAACTGCCCTTGGAGTTTTGGATGCTACTAGATTTCTGTGCTCTGTTATCCATAATTTCAGGCACTTCGGGGCTAACATGGCTGTTTAAGTCAATGCAATAATATTACCAATATATTCAACACTCAGAAGAGTCACCACAGTTTCCTTCACACACTCAGGATTTCAAATTCTTCTTCCAATTCAAATAGCTTGTCAGTAGATTCAATGAGTTCTGTAAAAAAAGATAAAGAAAAAAATGCTTCTAAAGACATGCCTGATTTTGTTCACTTAAAGAAAAAAAAACTTTGAAAGACGCATTCCAGAAAAGTACTTTGTAAGAGTGAAAAAAAAAAATCTGTGCTAGCAATTGTATGGCTTGTTTGGATACATGCCTGCTATATATTGCTTGACACTCACAAAGGATAGTTATTCTACCTGTGATTATTCTTTTATTTGCTAACGAGGAACATAACATTGCACAATTAGGCTTTTAATCGGTGCCTTACCTGCTCCTGTGGTTGTCACTTCTGGTTTTGTTGGAGGTATGAAAGGAGGCCAGTGTGGCGGGTGCTTCTGGACCAGCTCAAACATCCGTAGACTCTGCTGCTTTAGAATCTCCTGAGGACAGAATGCTTTCATTTTAAAAGCTGGCTCGGGAGACGCTTCAAACACAAAACGTGTCTGCTTAATTGAAAGTGTTTTTTAATTACGCATGTCCATCAGGAAAAAAAAGTCTTTATACAGACATACTGTGAAATCCAAGCACCATGGTCTCTGTAATACATCCCTAGTTAAAACACATCTGGAAGACAGATCTCTTGAACTGTACTACAAATTATCAGTCTTATCATCTTTTGATATCAGCTTTGATATCTGCAAACCTGTAATTTTGTTTACACGTAGCAAGCACACTAGGAATGTACAATATTTTCTGCTTTTTAAAACAAAGTTGCTTGCATAGAACTCTCCTCAAGTTTTCTGTTGATCAATAGCACAAAAGACAGATCTATCAGCTCCTCCAAAGGGGAAAAAAAAAAAAAAACGCATCAGATTTTGAAGGACAGGTTTTGGTCAGGAAAAAAGGTGTTCCTGAAGCCAAACGCTATTCCTCTTCAAAGAGAAGTTACCTTCTGTCCTGTATTTCAGTTATTTACAAACTGTTTTCCTTAGATGATTTTTTTTTTTTTTAAATAAATGCCTTTAGAGGTTGATGGTACTTTACATTCAGACGTCTGGTGCTTAGCTTAACAGCTGCATGCAGAAACATCCTCAAGTCTGTTTCCTGTGGCAGCCAGCACCTTCTGTTCTCCCTAGATCAGCAGGAGCTAGAGGCCTGCAGCACTTACAGAATCAGATCTTTAAGATAGCAGGGACTAACAGTCATAATTAGAACACGCAATCTATTATGTCAAACAATAAAAAAGGATCAGGAAGCAAATCATTGATACATCACTACAATATGGCAGTTAAACCTTAGTCATTTAGTGAGAATTAGAAGTTAAAAGCAAGTGTCACCCAGTAACACCTTCAAGTGTGGATGTTTACACCCATTTTCCAACTGGCAGGGTTTGTGGCTGGTAAAGTGCTGAACAATTTCCAATTAGCAATTCAGTAGTATTGCCTTACCCTGATGCTTTAATGCATTCTTCTCCATGGCTCATACAATTTGTATACAAAGGAAAATGCAAAGGAAAATTTTACAAAAAACAGACAATAAAAACCAGACTTTATAAAGAACAAATCGAGATGCTAAGTTCCCACTCTTACCTTTTGTACAAGACTACACCGGTTATCAAAATCACATTCTTCTTTGCAAAAGAAGCCCTTAGGGGAAAAAACAAACACACAGAGTTTTACCTTTGCAGATGGTAGGTATGTGGTACCAGCAGGTAAGGCGGTTTGACCTCTGATACAGTAATGCCCTGTACGATCAGTAGATATAAGACTCCAAATATGTGGCAGCTCTAGGGAGAGAACCCACGGGGAGAACAAGGCCCTGCAAACCCCTAACGAAATAGTCAAGCAAAAAATAGCAGCAGCTCCTGTGTGCTCCTCCATGGAGCGCCACCCAGTTCCTACAGTCCAGGTATCAGCAGAAGCTGAAAACTTGTAGATGATGGACCACCTAAGGAACATTTCCATTCTGGTATCTATACTGAAAATATTTGCTCTTCATTATGATTTTGTCTGTCTCGTTGCATCATGCCACATTTTGCACAGTTACGTAGTTAAGTATTAAAACAAAACAAAACAAAAAAACTTTCTAAAAAGCAGCAGTATTAAAAAACAGGTATGTGAATGAATGACAGATACCGGTATCTTTACAGATTGTTTAAAGCTTTAGAAACACATCCCACTGGTGACAACTGCCAATCACCCAATCACAGGATACTGGCATGGGATCAGATCCAACTTTTTCAAATACCACAGTACCCCCATGACATTTTGGGTGAATTACAAATAATACATTTGTATTTGTAATTTGGGGTGAAATACAATAATTCCACTTAAACATTTTCAACTTATGATAGAAAGTAAGTTTAAGTAACTTGTCTAGAGGTGACCAAACATAAAGTAGTGATAGAATAAAACACGTAAACCTGTTTCAGTTCCTTGCTCTGACCATTATAATGCCTCTTGAAAGAAGTAAAAGCTGCTCAGTAAAGAAAACAAAGCGAGCTCCCTACAGTACAGACAGCTCCCCACTTGCCCTAAGATTCTCCATGTAGTTATGTACAAACTACTATGTGTTGATCACAGAAGACAGCTTTGTGATCTTGGTTCTGTTCAAGGAGATGCATTGCTGCCCTTACCAATGTAGAGAGACATTACTTTGAGATAAAGTACATGCATTCAAGATTTCCTGACACTTACTAAAGCTACTGAAGGGTCCAAATTCATGATCTTCATTCTATGTGGGGCTTCCTGGCAGTGGAAACTCTCATCGTCAACCGTGCCATTTTCTTCTGAATCTACAAAGCTTTGAGTGGTGTGAGGGTCCAGATAGATCAGCTCATTGCCTGGATGGGTAAAAGCCGTATGTTAAAAATAAGCAAGTGACATTAATAAGCACTTGGTCCAGAACTGTAAAATAGAAATTAGATTGCCATTGCAGTCAGTATAATCTAGACTTTCCAGCTAGGGATTCTTTAAGAGAATCGGAAGGTTTAGACACAGCGTTTCCCACAGGGTATTTAGTATAACTTCCTATTGTCACCTATTACTGTAATTTTTTGGTTGGTCATGTTCTATCTTTGTCACATACTTTTATTTTTCCATGTGAGATCCAGTACTTTTTTTTTTTTTTTTTTTTAAATCTCAAGTGTTGTAAACACTAACATTTGACAGATTAAAAGGTACAGGATGTTCACAGATGCAATCTGTAATCCCATTAGGCATTCATTCAGAAATTGGAACAAAAAAGCCTAACTAAAACAGGTTAGGTTTTACAAAAGGACAAAATAGGGTTGCAAAATTTTGGCCCAAAGTGGGGTGAAATCTGAAGGAATGCATTTTAAATTAATTAGAGCAATACTTAATAACAGAAGGTATGCAAAAGGTGAAAAAGATACTGCTATCAGAAACAGTTTTGAAATACAAGAAAATAAAAGTGACATTTGACCAATACACTTGTCAAATGCTATCAGCTATTCTCAGTATGTTGCTCTTGTTGATGTCATCACTTATTTTTACACCTAGCTTTGCTGTTAACTTTCTGCTCCTGTTAAGGATCATCTCATACTGTTTCTAAACTCTTTTAGATATGCTTCTTCATTTATTTTATTCTATTCTCATCTTTCTTTACTTCTAGAGGTTCACGCTTAGACCCCTTACTATTTCCCCTTCAAAAAATGTTCTCTTTTGATCATCTGCACATTTGGAATAAGTTTCTTTTTTCCTTACCTAAAAATCCTATGAAATAATAGGCATTATTTGGTTTCCCTCCTAATGCTCCCAAAGACTGTGGCATCTTAAAGCATTCCTAGGAGTTCAAAAGGAATAAAGGAAATTGTAATTCATTTCTTTACTGACATCACACATACCCAAACTTATTTGACAGTAACGAGCAATGAATTGAAAGAAAACCTTACTTTAAATGCATCAATATATACGGGATTTATGTGATTTATCCCTAGTCGTAGAGGTATAATAAGCAAGAGGGCTTTCCAGCCTGTGCAGAGTCCTCCTGCCTTCTTGCTTCGGCCAAGAGCACTTCTGTGCAAATGTGCACTGCTGTGGGACGCGCTGCTGCTCTGAGGAGGGCACCAGCACATTTTTTCTGCGGGAATAAAACTAGAAATCAGTCAACGCACAGAGGAACACAAAGCAGATCTTCCTCTCAGTAGTGAATTAAGCTAGTTTGCCAGGGATCTTTATAGGGCACCCAAGACAAAACGAGCCGGGCATGGCAATTACAGCTATTTAGTAGAAGTAATTCTAGCAGACAGTATGTGCTGGCACGTCCAAGTGAGACGTTAGATCAATGATTGGGGGATGACAATTTAAGACTGCAGTGACATGTCCTATTAATGTTATTAATAGTGTCAAGCTTTGCCTATAAAACGCCAGAGAAATGAAATGGCAGCAATGATGACAGTAGAAATTCTTCAAGGAGCTCTTCACATCCAGTGATGTGAGCACGAAGTTGGCATCAGGGATCAAAAAAACACAACTGAGTTTGTATGTCCTTCTTCCCTCTTCTTACCCTTGCAAGACAAACCCATGGCCCCCCAAGTATTTGTTCATGTTTAGATACATGCTGGCAAATGGAGTCAAATCAGAAACTGTTACCAGAAAACTGATGAGGTGTCACTTACTGATGTCGTCAATGACCACCGTATTGCCCATAGATACATAAACTGCTAATGAATTCCATTCATCAAATAAAGCAAGCTTCCTAGAAAACATTAAGGTACTAATTAATATAAACTAGTTGGATCAAAAGGGTAGCTTTACACTCAGAACCATTTATTTATTTTTTTTTTTCTTAAGAAAAAACATCCTTTCTGCATTTTTTAAAGTCTCCATGTAAGAAAAAGAAAACTTTAAACATTAAATGTTTAATATCTTTAGAAAAATAGGTACTGAGTGGTACCAGGAAAAACATATGCGCTGCACCATGTGCAAACTGTTTTGTCTTACTGCTAAGTGCAGTGACAGTAACAGTTCAACTACATCAAGTTTATTACTTTTTATTGCACTCGACAGTCTCTGCACTGGGTTCTTGCCCAATTGTGTCTTTTCTCATCTGGAAAAGAAAAAAATTCCTATGCCAGTTTTGCAGATTACTTTTTGCTTAAGAAATTCCACTGAATTCAGTGGAATTACTTCTGCCTGAGCCTGCGTGCACAGCAGAAATGGGGCGTTAAAAGCTAAATCAGCTAAGGGTTTGGGGCACCAAAACTTCAGTGGGAGACAGCAGCACACAGTTTTATGTCCACTTCTGCAAAATCCAAACCTTTGGGGAAGGGAGCTACACTCTTAAGCTGCACTGGCAGAATTAGCTGTTTCAAATAAGCCAGAAAGAAATGGGGGTGAGCGTTTCACCATGAAAAACTTGGCCATGAAAGATCTGGAGTCCAGGGCATGCTTCAGCTCCCCTCCCTCTTCAGATCATGTGCCTGTTCCAGGGTGTCAAAGACTTGCTGCTGAGCTCGCAGGACCTGTAGCCTAGCCCCTGCCTGAGGTAAGACACCTCCACGTACCCCTGGAGAACTGAGCAGCCTCAGTTCCTTTCAGTGTGGCTCCCAGACTATGAGGAGCTGCCCATCTTTATCCAGTAGCCTTGCTGGCAGAACTGCTGCTCAGAAAGGGAGGAATTGCAGCTCAGTTCCCTCCTCAGCCGAGATGGCTTCTCTCTGATGTTTCACACCACCACTCCGACCTACACGGTGGCACTCTCGACCTGCCAGAGCTGTGCCACTGTGCAGAAAGGAATATACATCTGTGGTGTGACTGGTGAGGGCATGCAGACGGCATAGCAGGAGACTTTCCTGCAGTTTCTTCTCCTCAGGCTCTTCCTTTATTAAAATTTAGAGGTCACCCATTCCCAACTCAGTACCTGCACACCGAGCTGTGGCATGACATTCCATGCTGCACTTGTAAATAGATGGCAAGTACATTCCTGACTGTGGGACAGGGGGAGATGCAGCCTTCAAAACTCTGCCTGGGCCTTCTCTTGGCTGCCCCAGGGGAGTACGTTCTGAATGAGACTGGTATGATCTCACTTACTTTAGTACTTGAGCAACTGTATTTGGTCCAAACCATTCTCCAATTGACTTCCCCTCTCCAACACCCACCTGTGCTGTTTTCATAGTGAAAAAAAGACACACGTACACAAAATCAAAGAAAAATGAGACCATAAAGAATGTGGGAACAATATACAGTAAATACCGTCACTGTCAAACATTCTAGAGTAACTGCAATCTGTATTTAGCAATAACAATTATTTTCTCAATCTATGCTCTTTTCAAAACTTAGGGAGTGCCAGTTTCTTTAATAAACAAAAGGCTTCTAAACTACAATGAGAATTACAAGTTAACAAATGTTAGTGCCCTTTATTACAAATTACAGCAATAAGCTACAAGACTGTCTATTCTAACATTACTGACTCTGGTACCCAAGGCTTACAGAGTTTATCAAGAGCTACATTCTAGTACATGGCTTTATTTAGGTCTCAGGGAATGTTTCTGTACTACTAGTCTTTGCGCCCATCTGCATACCTTTTTATTTTTGTATAAGCATACACCTTGTCTTCACATCCACTTTTTAAAATTATGAATTAACATACTGCAAATTAGTGATTCAACACAGTAGAAATTTCAGTGGAAAAAACCTGAAAGTTTATGTTTGTTCTTACCCATCTGGTGGATTGAATAACAGCAAGCCTTCCTGTCGAGAAAGCATCGTAGGATTCTGTGATATTCTTCTGGTTGTTTTTTGTGTTTTTCCCATTGCCAATCTGAAAGGAAAAATTGATAGAGAATAAAAAATGGTGACGTTTTCATTACACTGATCAAATGTCTAGACAGCAGAAAGCTTTATAATGAGATGTTAAAAGACATTTCAATTCATCTCGAATATTTACATTTTGTGTAGAGCTCCTAGAATTCCAAGCTTGTTATTTATCATCAAGCTGCCCTTTATCATCATAGGCTAGATTGTAAAAACAGGGAAAATAAAACAAAACAAAAACATCAACTGCAAACATATTCTGACGGATCATGCTGCGTGTTGATAGCCATTCCAGTATCTCTGAGCTTCCAAGATTATTTAAAAGTACAGGCTGTGTTTAGACCTTGTTGGATTTCTAAGCACCCATTAAATAACAACATAAGATCCATACAGAAAGTCCAAACACTCCACTGGCAGCATCCTGGGATGTGACATGCATGCTTAAGAGCTTGCACCAGGGGGGTTTGGACCTCGTGCTGCTGACAAGTGAGTAGTGAAGAGAAGGGTAAGAGCACTGTCCCACGGTGGCAGGTTTTCCCTTGGCCTCAACTTGGGTGTTACACTAAAAGGTTTATAAAATAATGGCGACAGGATTCCCCATTTGTTCTCCTTCTATGCCTATTTCTCTGCTTCAGGCTGGGATGATTTCACCCAGCTGAATATGAATTGATTCATTAGGAACTGTTACCAGGGCATCAAAGAAAGTCTCACTAATAAATTCAGGGTTTGTGCTTTTAATGGAGTACTTACGAAGAAGCGTCTGCAGACAATACCGAAGTTCCCTCAGGACCAGCACTCACCTCTCCCTAAGTGTCTGCAGATCAGTGCTTGGGCCAGCATCATCTGCCCGCATCGCAGCATACATCCCCAGCCAGCGTCCGACGAAGGACCCGTGCCTCCTGTTAGGAAAGTTCAGCACAATCAGTGCAGGCTTTCAACTGGGTGCAGCACCACAGAGGACATTTCAGACTGCTAGAAAACAGATAGGGCTGCTGAAGCCTCCATGAACTGTCCTACAGATAAAAGGCACACAGCAAGACTTTGGTTCCATGCTGTTGGTCTAATTCTAATCTCTGCATTGCACAAATAAACAAAATTCATTTATTCCTTGTGGAGCTGACTTACTCTTTTCATTCTTCAAGCAGCATTCAAAAACGATTTACGGCATGCTATACAACATGATCACCTGTTTACATACAGACATAAATAAACACTGATTTTAATAATCTTCATGTTTGCATAAACAGTTAAAATGATGCTCAAAATGCGCTGATACTCTAGAAATATTTTCCCAGCCTACGATGCCATCACTTATCTTGCTATTTAATTTAGAACAATGCAGCAAATCTGCAGTATACTCACCAATAGGCGAAAACTTTCTTCTATACGTAAACCACGTTAAACCACAGTAAACCACACGTAAACACACCTTGGCTTATTGTCTGACTTTGGCTTATGGTGCATCTGTTGCTGTGTCCAGCACAGTGCAGCCCCCAAATTGCTACCAAAACCTTGCCACAAACCTCAATCCCCCTGTTAAAAGAGACCCTCTTGTTTGTTGCCCTTCTTTCTACTCTGTAACAGAGAGTACAGTTAGACACTCTCTAACAGGTTTATGTCTTTTTCTTATACTGTGGAGCCCAAAACTGCACTCAGTACTCAGTACATGGAATACCAACAGAGACTGCCTGGCATTTTCTCTTCTCTGCAGAAGCTCTGTTGCTAACACTGTCCAGAAATCACCACTGTCACAGACAGTAGTAGCATTCCCTCCTCCCACAGTTTGTTCTTCCCCCCAAGACTTAGACACCACCCAGAAAAAGAAGAAGACTAATACTAATAAAATAAAATAAAATAAAATAAAATAAAATAAAATAAAATAAAATAAAATAAAATAAAATAAAATAAAATAAAATAAAATAGTCAAAAGCCGTCAGGAAGGCAGTGGTGCAGACTGTGGAGAGCCTGGGTTCAAATCCTTCTTCTGTGAGGCTCTGAACCTATATCCCACCACAATCTCTCTGCTAATGTATGGCAGGGAAAGGAGGAAGAAAGAACATATCTCCTGCACTTTCCATTTATTGTTGACTGACAATTCTGTAGAGTTATAAAGCCTCAATCAGTGAGATACAGGGTTCTTCTCACATTGTCTCACTGTGCCCTAAGCGGAACAGCTCTAATCTAATAGATGCTTCACCACAAAATCATGAGTCATCTGCAGTTTTGAACTTTTCTGGGATCAAGTCCCTTCAGATGGTTGAGGAATCTGCTCCAGCACCTATGTAAACTGGTGCTCTACTAAGCTAGTGAGTGAACAAGAGAGAAATCCTCTGCTAGATGACTTGACAAATTGGGTCTGAAAATAGTGTTGAGGCAGAATAGTCCACGATTTTTGCCTTGGGTGCACAGAGGGATTGGGTGTTGTAGACTTCTTTTATTCTTCATTAAGATAAACATTTTCAAAAATGTGCTTGTTCAACCTTGCTCCCACTGTGTGCATGGGAGGGAGATAACTGAAAGTGGGGAGCGTTGCTTGGATCCTGCAAGTGGCTGAGGTCCAGTGGGGTTGGAGGCTTTCTTCCTCCTTTTGGAAATGCAAAGCAACCCTGCACCTCCCCTGCACTTGCAGAAGGATCGTGACAGCCCAAAGCACAGCGGCTTTGTAATTGCTGCATACACTTCGATCGGATTTACGTGGCAAGGGTTTGGTAGCAGGGGCCTGCAGGGATGGCATCTGTGAGAACAATCCAGACAACAGCCAGCTCCAGATAGCTCCAAAAGGGCCCCGGCGCTTGCCAGAGCTGAGCCAATAAGCGATGTTGTTTGCACCTCTGGGAGAGCAGATGTAAGCAGGGGGAAATACTGCTGCACAACAGAAGCTGGAAGAGCAAGGAGTGAGAAGCAGCCCTGCAGCCCCCAAGGTGAGTGCAGCAGGAGGCAGGAGGTGCTCCAGGCTCACAGCAGCACTTCCCCTGCGGGCTGTGCAGGGAGAGGCCCCTGGTGGAGCAGGCTGTCCCCCTGCACCCATGGGTCCCCCATGGAGCAGATCTCCACGCTGCTGCCCCCCTGTGGGTGGAGGAGCCCCCGGTGGAGCAGGTGGCTGTGGCCTGGAGGAGGCTGCGGCCTGTGGAGAGCCCCCGCAGGAGCAGGCCCCGGGCCGCAGCTGCAGCCATGGAGAGGAGCCCCCGCAGGAGCAGGGGGGCTGGGGGGAGCTGCCGCCCAGCCGTGGGGGACCCGTGCTGGAGCAGTTTGCTCCTGGGGGATGGATGGATGGATGGAGCCCGTGGGACGGAGCCGTGTGGGAGCAGTGCTTGAGGAGCTGCTGCCTGTGGGCAGCCCGTGTGGGATCAGCTGGGGAAGGGCGGCATCCCATGGGAGGGACCCCACGGGGAGCAGGGGCAGGGAGGGACCCTGAGGGTCACTCTGCTGAGTCTGCTTTGCCCGTCACGATACTTGTTGAGCCATCGCCCTGTCCTTATCTCAGCCCTGGAGCCCTTTGCATCGTATTTTCTCCCCCTTTCCCTTGGAGGAGGGGGAGTGAGAGAGCGGCCGTGGTGGAACTCGGCTGCCCACCCGCTTTGAACCACCGCAGTTGCAAAGTCCTGGGAAAGATTTCTTTCAAGAAATTAAACAAGGTGTTTAACAAAGAAATGCAGAGTTTCCTTTTGAAGGCTTCCTGGAGAATTGGGCTTCTTTCCTATTCCCAGCTCAGAGGAAGGGAATTGTTGATTTCACCTTCTTTTTTCTGACATGGAAATCAAAGGTGAACTGCTCTACAAGGACGGGCAACGTCTCAGAATCAAGCTCTTTTGCTCTGTAGTCCTTTCTCAAGGAAAAGATTGATCACACACCTTCCACAGATGTAGGGGAGCAGAGAACTGTTATAAGCTCCCTCTTAATTAATTTTTCAGAGAGCATTGCTTTAATAATAGAAAGGAATTTATTGAGTAAGCAACAGCAAGCAAAACAGCGCTGGGCGGCCGGGGAGTCTCGGCTCCGCCAACGGCGCGCACCTCACCCCCCCCAGGGTCCCTTTTTATATCTTGGTGATTTCAGGATTACGCAGCACGTCCGGGTATGTTCTGCGACTGCGCGCACTGTTGCTAGGGGGTCGTCTCTGTCCCTCTGGTGGTCGTGAAGATGAAGGCCGTAGTCTTCCTCGGCGTTGTGGTTCAACTTCTTTCTTTATTTGGTCATGTTGGCCCAGCGTGAGACAGGGAGGCAGGGTGTTGATACACTAGTTTAACAACGTATCAGGAGATGGTTACATGAACTTTGCAGCAGTGTTTTTTGAACAAAAGAGGCTACTGAGATGCAGAAGGAGAGAAGGGGAGAGGGTTCTCTTTTTTGTTACATTAAGCAAAGGAATTTTCATAGTGTCTAGCTAAGCATTATACAGCTCCTTACTTCAGCATGGAGTTTTCACAACTCCCATTCCTCAAACAGAACTCCTTGTTTTTACAAAAGACAATGAACAAACATTTATTGTGTATTACAAGAACAATTTGGGAACTAATCTAATTCAAGTCAGTTTGGGCATAGTGGTACTTCCCTAGCTGTTTCTGAGACAGACGCATTAGCAACAGAGAGTGTTGTGCCGTCACTGGGAGGCGCCTGCGGTGATGACTTCAGAAACAGAACTGAATTGTGTCACCACAGCACTTTGGCAACAGCTGCCTCTGTGCACGTTTAGCTGGGAGGCACAGAGAAGGGTGCTGGATGCGATGAAACCACGTGAGGATTTGTGGATCTCCCCTTGAGGTGCACAGAGAGGGACCATGCCCTTCTGTAAGTGTTTTGATGCTTGGCTGAGGAAAAAAATGTGGTTTTGTTGTGAATGCTTCATTGTAGTATTCTGTAGTTTGTGTCAAGTCCTTACAGAAGCCTCAAGGTTGGTACTTTGCTCAATGGTGGAGCTGCACAGAGTGAGAACAGACCCAATGTACGGGTGAGGGCCTCTGCACGTTCTCTTCTTCCTACAGACGATCAACAAATAAGGGGAGACAGAGAAGAGTGTGCTGTGGTCCTCCCATAGACCGCAAGTACTAAAGCATAAACAAGAGGCTTAAGAGTCCCCCTGTCATGTTAAAATTCAGGCAGCAATGGACTTCCTCACACGGGCTGGCCTGTCGACTAGTGTCTCAGGCTGTGGCGTATGAAGATGCACTCCATCTGCTTTCAGGGTAGCAATGGCAGTGGGCAAGCTGCCTGACCTTAACATTTGTCATTTCATTTCTCACCTGAGTTTTGGTGGTTCTCCACGATTCATTCTTGGACTAGAAAAAAAAAAAAAAAAAAGTGAATTTGGATCAAAATAAAAGGATAAAAGGATTTCCTTTCCATTAATTACATGTTCTTACCTTTGTAACAGATTTGGTTATTGACTTAGAAGGCAAATATCTGGCCAGACTGCAAGACTTGTGCTCACAGCATGGGACAGCTCTCGTAAAGGTGATTCAGGGCAGTTTCTGGAAAACAAGACATCAGATCTCCCAAACAGCTTTCTTTGTGCTAATGTAGGAAGGGTGAGTAAGTGTAAAGGTAAGAGCCCAGATACCGTAAGAAGCAGAAAGTGTGAAGGAAACTTCCTTCTGGCTGATACAGCTCCATATCTAGTTGTCAAGTATGAAGAGAGCAGTGCTAAGTTTCTTGGGGAGAGGAAAACAAAGAGGCTGGGAGAGTGTAGAAAGAAAAAAATGGGATGAGCTATTTCAGGAAATCCTAGGAACTGGAAATAGAGATTGGAAGAGTGCTTTAAGCCAAGACAGACATGTTTTAAAACTAAAACCTAGGAGTTGAATGAACCAAGAAATGAATCCCTTTTGATTATGCAGTTGCGTCCAGTGTTATCTTGGGAAATATGGTTTCCACATAAAACGTATCTGGGGCTTGAAGTTCTCCTAAGGCCCTTCTCTGTGTATTCCCTACTGTTTGGTAAGCGCTGAGGTCACACTGCAGACAGCAGCACGTCCTCTCCCCACTACTTAGCTGTCTGTTCTCACAACACGTCTAGGAACAGAATGGCTTGGACACAACTGCGCCTAGGACCGAGTTCATTCAAGCTGCTGGACGAGGTAAAAGCTCTGGACAAGCGAAGGGGAGGGAGGGATGGGTGGACATACAATATGATCACTTTAATCTCATTTCTCTAAGAATCCTGGCTGAGAAAACAAAACAAAACAGAATCAAAAAGAACAGAAGAGAACAGAACAGAACAAATGAAGCAAGCAGCTAGCTTGCTGGAGACATTGTCTGGGAAGCAGTGAAAACACTTGCAAACAAAAACACGTCAAAGGACTAACTCTTTGAGCTTAATTCTAATCCAACAGCATAACCTCAAAGTCCTGTTTCTGTTCGTAACAGGCTGGTCCAGTAACATGTCCCATTGGATGACTTTGCAGCATAGATGTCAGGAATGCAGCTTGGGATCCCCTCCTTCTACTCAGAGTTCACTTTGAAGGGATGAGCAAGTAATTCTTCCTGGGTTGACGGAAATCTAAAGTCTGTTTTCTAACACTCTTGCAGACGCTTCTCTGTCCATCGGCCTGTCCTGCCAACTCTGGTGTGAGTGTGAAGTTGTGGCAAGAGGGATTTCCCATTCCTATTTGACCTGATGGACACCAGCTTTCCTCGGAAATGGCTGATGTTGCTGAGGAGGCAGCAGTATCAAAGCCCTTGCTGATGAAGGTACAACCAGCTGGGGAGGCTTTGGCATTTCTGCACAACGCTGCTCCCTGACTGTCACTCCAGACTCAGATTCGGAAAGAAGCAAAGCAAGCTAGAGGAAAACTGGATGTCCTGGTAATTTTCTTTTTCTTTTATTTCTTCATTCTTCACTTGTAAGAAAATCTAAATCTTAACCCTTTGTTTGAAAACACGGCTTTATGGAAATGCTTATGGGTGTGCTCCTTCACCTTGTGTGGAACCTGCTTCACCTCGCTTCAGCTATAGGACACCTATGCTCCAATTTATGCTTCCCATGATAAAGCGGTGTTCTTTCGGTGTTCTTTTCTGTGATGCTTGCAGGCGAGGTTGAAAAGAGTTGTCAGTAGGATTCTTCGTTTCCTTTGCAGTATCCAAAGCTCCGTATTACCGTGGATCTTCTCCTCTGATCTGGAAAGCTTCACAGGCCAAAAGAGAATTGAGATGAAGAAGGAAATAGAGAATGCTGACCAATATTGCCAAGTACCACCCGTAAGTTTTGTGAAAGAATCCGGTGCATTTCTGTAGTGGTAGAAAGTTCATAAAATCATCGTCGTGCACTTGAAGGCAAGCAATGCTGTAAAAATGAAGAATGCAAGGCCCTGCTTAAGGACAATCTTCAGGCTGCTTCTAGATCAACAGCTTATTTGCTTCTTCCACAACCTCATCTCCGCTTGCTTAGAAGTTGTGAAGGTCGGAAGCACACTCCGTCTTTTTCATCCCCTCTGTGTATCTTTTCCCTGACAGCAACTTCTGTCTTGGCTCTTCACATCCAGCCAGAGCAGTTGCTTTGCCTCCGCAACCTGCAGGCTGACCTCTCGTGTGTACCTGTGCTGGACTGAGGGTAATGCTTGTAACGCACACAGATGCTGCATTCACTGTGACTTTTAGAAAAGAGAGCAAGAAGCTAACCTGCACAGCAGACTCTTAGGTTTCTGTATCTCTCTCTCTCTCTCTCTCTCTCTCTCTATCTGCATATATATTTCAGTACTTATTTACTTCTTTAAAGATACCTTAAATAGAATAGATACTTTAAGAAAGCTTACTTGTTCTTCCCCTTTCCTTGTTTTTAACGTTTGCTTTTCTAACCAATCCTTAATGTTACAACATGGGATTGATGTAGTACTCAGTCCTTAGAAGTTCTCAAAGCACATCAGTGATTTCTCTATTTCTCAACCTTTCCATCTTCATTGAGATCTCTCATCTGAATTTAGGTAGGAGGTGAAGAAGAACACTGCAAGCAGCTGAAGCCGTATCAGACACATGCTTCTGCTAGGAAGTCATTCCGAGTGATTCCACGGTGTACTTTAGACAGGTTTGCTCTGGTCCTCTGGACTCAGCATCCCCAAGGGATATTTCAAAGCTCTCGGAAGGACCCGTCATTATCTCTGACACTGCAGCCTCCAGTAGGAAGGGGTAGATATTCCTTGCCCTTGTGCAAAGGAACTACTCAGTTAGCTGTTTCTAACCCAAATCTCGTTGTTGTCTTCTATTGACAGACACCACCCGGCTAGCCAAGCTAAACCACTGAAAATGGAAGGAGTGGGACATCTTGCAAAGCCTGCTGCTGCTTCTAAGCAGAAGTGCGCTGTAGGTGGGGACACAGCAAGAGGAAACGTCCAGGCCACGGTGGAACTGCAAGGCACCTGTCTGAGCCACACAACGAAGTCAGCGATTCCCAGTTGGAGACTGTTGCTCGACCAGTGACACAGCAGCTGGAGCGCTTCTGGTTGCTGCTGATGGGTTCCCGTGAATCAGCCAGGGATAGGAGCTATGAGAACGACTGAAGCGATTTGAAGTTACCCGAAAGAAAGAAGAGAGGAGAGAAAAAGACAAGAGGGGAGGGAAGGGGAGGGAATAAAAGGAAGGGAGGGGAGGGGAGGGGAGGGGAGGGGAGGGCACGGGGAGGGTAGGATAGGATAGGATAGGATAGGATAGGATAGGATAGGATAGGATAGGATAGGATAGGATAGGATAGGATAGGATAGGATAGGATAGGATAGGATAGGATAGGATAGGATAGGGAGGGGTAGGGTAGGGTGGGGTAGGGTAGGGTAGGGTAGGGTAGGGTAGGGTAGGGTAGGGTAGGGTAGGGTAGGGTAGGGTAGGGTAGGGTAGGGTAGGGTAGGGTAGGGTAGGGTAGGGTAGGGTAGTGTAGCGTAGTGTAGCGTGTTAGAGGGGAGGGGAGCATAGGAGAGTATAGGGTAGTGTAGGGGATCGGAGTTTAGGGGAGTGTAGGGTAGGATACGGGAGGGGAGTGTCGGAGAGTGTAGGGGAGGGGGGCATAGGGTAATGTAGGGTAGTGTAGCGAACGGGAGTTTAGGGTAGGATAGGGGAGGGGAGTGTAGGAGTGTGTAGGGTAGTATAGGGGAGGGGAGTGTAGCAGAGTATAGGGACAGGGAGAATAGGGGAGGGGGTGTAGGGGAGGGGAGGAGACGGGAGGGGAGGGGATGGGGGGGAGGGGAGGGGATGGGGGGGAGGGGAGGGGAGGCAAAAGTGGGGAGAGGAGGCAAAAGAGGGTAGGGGAGGGGAGGGTAGGGGAGGGGAGGGGAGGGGAGGGGAGGGGAGGGGAGGGGAGGGGAGGGGAGGGGAGGGGAGGGGAGGGGAGTGCTACCATAAATAAAATTGCCAAATACATGACACCTCCGAGTTGACTAGGGCTGAACTAGTGAGAGATGATGAATACCTAACCATCTCTTAAAAGCACGATTTTAAGAGAGTAAGTAATTGATAAATGGAGTTAAGATCG
This sequence comes from Anas platyrhynchos, assembly GCF_047663525.1. Classification (NCBI taxonomy): domain Eukaryota; kingdom Metazoa; phylum Chordata; class Aves; order Anseriformes; family Anatidae; genus Anas; species Anas platyrhynchos. The sequence goes on along the minus strand of NC_092609.1, from coordinate 7,573,122 downwards.
GAGGGAAAATATCCACTGTTGCAATCAATAGAGTTAAGAAGTTTTTCAAGTACATTAGGAACAAAAATTAGAGTAATGACACAGATCTGATACGGGATGGGTATTGCTTCAGTGAGAAATGATGGAAAAAAACACAACACAACACATGTGTATGTGTTGTTGGGTATTTGTAAAAAAAAAAGAAAAAAAAAACAGGTTAATGAAAACTGCATGCTCAATTAGATGATTTTTTTGTTGTCATTGGTAGGGAATTATGTGCTTTACAACACAATATGTGTTATATATATATATTATATATGTTTTATATATGTTTTAATAAAATAAGGAAATGATATTTTTTTTCTACGTTTGTGGTTTCCCAACTGTAGTTAATAAACATTAAACAAGATGCAATAGGATCTCGTTAACTCTTTTGTTTGAAAAAACAGTGGCCCTGATCGAGAGGTGCAAGTGAGAGGAGACAATATTCAGTATTTCTCTATGTTGTCATTTATTGGTGAAGATGAAAGTGTCGGAGAGTGTAGGGGAGGGGGCATAGGGTAATGTAGGGTAGTGTAGCGGTAATGTAGGGTAGTGTAGGGTAGAGGCAAAAGAGGGGAGGGGAGGGGAAGGGAGGGGAGGGGAGGGGAGGGGAGGGGAGGGGAGGGGAGGGGAGGGGAGGGGAGGGGAGGGGAGTGCTACCATAAATAAAATTGCCAAATACATGACATTTTGGATCTGGAGCCAAATCTTTGTGTACATGTCCTCTCCGTAGCCCCACGTGCTGACCACCCACCCGAATCTATCATACTGTTGGTCAGAAAGAACAGGGAGCATAGGGGAGGGCAGGGGAGTGGAGGGAAGGGAAAAGAGGGGATGGGAGGGGTGGGGAGCGCTACCATCAATAAAATTGCCAAATACGATGAAGGAGCAGCAGAGCCTGCAACCTCCAGTCCCCAACATCCTCCAACCACCCCCCACTGCTCCGTGGGAAATAGATAGAAGAATCAAGACTGAGGTTTAGCCTGGGATGGAGGTAGTGTGGCGAGGTGGTTTTCTGTTTGGTTGGTTGGTTGGTTGGTTGGTTGGTTGGTTTTAAAGTTTTTAAATTCTCACTGTCCTACTTTGTGATCAGTTGGCAATAAATTCAATTACTCTTCCCCAAGCCAAGTCTGTTTTGTCCATGAAGCCATCTTCCAGTCCTGAAATAAGAAAGGAAACAGACCTGCAAGCAACTGTTACACAAGTGCAGGAAGAGTGACAAAGGAGGGTTTTGAGGCATGAAGTTCCTGCAAGGATGCTCTGCTCTTTCCTCACTTCAGTATGAAAAGCACGGCACTAGTGGGTGGTCTGTGGTGGTAGTTGTTTTTTTGTTGTTTGTTTGTTTGTTTGTTGTTTTGTCAGCTCCACCCCACAGTATTTGGCTTGTTCTACTTGTTTTGGTGTGCCCCCATTCCCTCCCTCAAGGTAAAACATCCCTAGGGGCCATAACTTGCTGTTAGCAAACAAGATCTTGCAAAAGAGTGAAGTTAACATGGCACCACCTGCACTGGTGTATAAATAGTTCAAATATTTTCCCTCACTTTCCTGTAACTTTCCTGTAAATTGCTGGTCAGGAGATAACAAGTGGAGAAATTTAGGATAAGAGAGAGAAAGTTGTGTTTCCTATTGCCCTGGAGTTTCTGTTGGTCTGGCCACGGAAATGGAGTACTCAAAATCCTCAGGACACTCAGTTTATACCAGATTTATCCTAAAACTGCAGTATTTCTAGGCCCTTGGGATTCTTATCAATTAAAACATACTTTTTCACGCACAGAAGATGCAAAAAAGTGCGTCTACTGCAGTATGCAGACAGAGCCAGTCCTGTCTCTTGATTCCTTCTGCCTTCTGCCTGAAGAGCAGCAGACAATCGAGTTCTTGTCTTCAGTAGCTACGGCCTTAACCAACTGTGCAGTCTGTCCATTCATACACAGAGGAGGAAAAATAGCGTGGAATAACTCCTCTCCTTTGTGCTAACAGAGGAGGGTACAGCTTCCTCACTCCAACCCCACCGAGGCAAACCAGTCAGCAGTGCACGCCAGAGCCTCTGTCTCTTCCCCGTCTCATGATGTGCAGCTGGATCACTCTCCCTTCTATCCCCAGGATCGCTTTCAGCGCAGTCACAGAAGGGTCAGACTCACAGCTTTAGGAGCCATCAGAAGAGGCTTTCCCTCTTCTGCCACCACACCCCCTATACACATGCAATTTCACACATGCAAAGAGACACCATGGATTGGGGAGTTGCACAGAGAGGAGACCACACCCGTTTGCCTGCCTGCAGTTTGACACCAGTAGGGAGGTAATTCCCGTCAGGAGTTTCCATAGAGATGACAGAATATGGCCCTAGGGTCCTGCTGCTTCTTTCAGCCCTAATTCTTCAAATCCATAGGAACGGAAGAAACCTTCCCAGCCAAGTGCTGCATATCTTGAAGGTTGGAGAACCCACAGCCTTCTGCTTCATTTCATTTTAAAGATCAATCCCAATGTCACTCCCATAGAAGTAGTGGAAGCCATCTGGCTGGCTTGGCTTTCTCTCCAAAGAAGACCAAATGAGAGTTGGTCCCGGGTGAGGATGAGCCCTGACAGTTCCTGCATTTTGGTTCTCCTGCAGCCCACAAAGCTCTCACTGCCTTGCCTGAATTTGAACCCCTTTGGAACCAAATCTACAGATTATCTCTGTAAATCCAAAACAGCACTTATTCACCATGTGAACAACAAATGCCTGGGATGGTTAACAGCACTTAGGTGCAAAAAAGAGCCCCCGCAGGAGCAGGCCCCGGGCCGCAGCTGCAGCCATGGAGAGGAGCCCACGGGGAGCAGGGGCAGAGAGGGACCTTGGAGGAGGGAACTGTATCCTCTTTTTTCATCGGTGCTGAGATTGAGGATCAGGATTTCGTGGTAGGAATTTGTTTAGATGAACCAATTTACCTCCATATGGGTTTTGTATGTTTGTTTCACCTTGTCTTGCAGGACCATCTTGGCTGGGTCTGCAGTGTTGTGCAAAAGTGAAGTTTTTCACAATAAAGAGCAGCTTTTTTTTCGGGGAAAAGGCTGAGGTGGCCTTCATCAGAGTCTTGTGACCTGAAAATGCAGAAAATGGGTGCATGGCTGGCTGGATGGGTGGGTGGGAGTTGGGAATTCAGCCTTGGGATCAGAACTGGGACGTTGTTGGGATAGGAAATGATCAGTGGGATGGGAAGTGATGATGGGGATAGGAACTCATTGGGATGGGATAAATGGGTTTTATTTTTATTGCATTAAATCCACTTTATTGACTGTGTTGTACCGTATGGCGTTGTTTTATTACTCTAAAATTATGATGATTATTATTTACTCTTATTAATTAAACAATTTTTATACGTTATTATATTATAAATTATAAATATTAATATTTATTATATTGTTTTTATTCCTTTTCTACCCTATTAAACTCTCTTTATCCCAGTGCACTGGTTTGGACTTTAGTTTTCCTTCCGAGTCGTTGTGGATTCACTCCGGATGGGGGGACATTAGCGAACGCCTGTGTGCTTCAGATCCAAGGTCACCTTTGCCCTCAACTCAAGATACATGTTTGCATCTATTGTCGTGAAACAATGTTAACAACATCAACAAAAAAGTTCCCTACTTGCTAGCAGCATCCCTACGTTTGCTGGGGTCTGCTCTGTGCATTTTGAAGACCGTTCCATGCTATTCAGCCCCTTCAGGAGGAAATGGATGGTTCTAGGAAAATGCGTCTTGACCTGATGCAAAGCTGTGACTCAGCACCCTGCAGCCCCCGCAACCCCTGGCATTTTAGCTGCAGCCCCTCCAACAACTCTGATGTTCCCTGCATCGACTTCAACCACTGCGCTGGGACCTGAGGCCCCTCAAACCCGTGTCACTCGCCCTGCAGCCCCTCCAGCCCCTGGCATGTTCCCTGCAGCACCTCGAGCCCCTGGCATGTTCCCTGCAGCCACTCCAAGCCTGGCACAGGCCCTACAGCTGGCTGCGGGGACTATCCAGAAATCTGCTCCAGAAATACAGTGATGGCAAGGAGCCCTCCACTTCATTCTTCCTTTTTTTTCTAGCTGGAAGCATTCAGAGTTGTCAACGGAATTGGTTTGGAGGAGTAGGAAAGACAGAATTGCTGGGTTTCTGCTTTCTCCCAGAAACTATCAGACCACAACATGACAGTTGTCTTTCTTTTACGTTCTTTTACACCTGGATCTTTCTCACTTTTATGAGTGTGGGGTATTCCTTCTTTCTCCCTTTACCTTCCTCCCTCCCTCCCTCCCTCCCTCCCTCCCTCCCTCCCTCCCTCCCTCCCTCCCTCCCTCCCTCCCTCCCTCCCTTCCTTCCTTCCTTCCTTCCTTCCTTCCTTCCTTCCTTCCTTCCTTCCTTCCTTCCTTCCTTCCCTCCTTTCGTTCTGTCTGTCTGTCTGTCTGTCTCTCTTTCTCTGTCTCTGTCCAGCACTGATTTTATGGCTACGTGTGCATATCCACAGTGTACAGTTTTCTCCGTTCCGTTTCTTCCCTGAGTCTTGCCCCTCTTCCCTGCAACTGAACAGCATTGCCTTGATCAAGGAAGTGGCAACATGCGGCTTACACAGTAAACTGCTGAAATTACAGCTATAACCATGGAGCACAGCTGCCGATCAACACAAGACCACCAATCGCTCACATTTCTAAACTGCTCGTCACAATTCTTCCGTATGTAGGCTGTGATGCTGCTCATTTCTTAAGCACCCATCCATTTCTTCTCTTCCCAGACCCTCAAGGTGTCCTGGTCAAACCACCTCCCTTCCTCTTGCCCCATCTGGCTCTCCCACCTTCCTTTTCCCTCAAGGCTCAACTTTTTTTTTTTTTTTTTCCAGCATAGGTGCTCCATAGAAGCTGCTGCTGCCCACCTCCAAGTTGACTAGGGCTGAACTACTGAAAAAGAAAAGAAAATCTATAAATAAGAGTGAGAGATGGTGAATACCCAACCATCTCTTAAAAGCAGGATTTTAAGAGAATAAGTAATTGATAAATGGAGTTAAGATCGGAGGGAAAAAAGTCCACTGTTGCAATCAATAGAGTTAAGAATTTTTTCAAGTACATTAGGAACAAAAATTAGAGTAATGACACAGATCTGATACGGGATGGGTATTGCTTCAGTGAGAAATGATGGAAAAAAACACAACACAACACATGTGTATGTGTTGTTGGGTATTTGTAAAAAAAAAAAAGAAACAAAAAACAGGTTAATGAAAACTGCATGCTCAATTAGATGATTTTTTTGTTGTCATTGGTATGGAATTGTGGGCTTTACAACACAATATGTGTTATATATATATATTATATATGTTTTATATATGTTTTATATATGTTTTAATAAAATAAGGAAATGATATTTTTTTTCTACGTTTGTGGTTTCCAAACTGTAGTTAATAAACATTAAACAAGATGCAATAGGATCTCGTTAACTCTTTTGTTTGAAAAAACAGTGGCCCTGATCGAGAGGTGCAAGTGAGAGGAGACAATATTCAGTATTTCTCTATGTTGTCATTTATTGGTGAAGATGAAAGTCTGCAATTCATGTTCATTACACTAGCATGACAACATGACCACAAGGGGGACTGTCTGATAGTGAAAAGGAACTTCAGCATGGATTAAAAATCTTTGCCTTTCTTTATTCTGAACTGTTTTTCTTATGGCTGCTAGAGAGAGATTCTCTGCCTTAGAAATAAAACTGCCCAGGCTGTTCTGATAAACCTGTAGGGTTAAGGCACTTCTACCAAAACAGATTTCAAAAGGCAAGAAGTCAAAAAGCAACAATTCAGTAATCTGTGTACGCTTCTATATTAAGTTTTAAGATCACCTGGTTTATATTTAGTTCACACAAATTAACCAAACATAGCAGCATACAACCTAAGAAAAGCTTAAGAAATTTATTAGATGCACAGATAAAGTGCTGTAACAGAGAAACTTGTGTAAATCTATTCTAAAATAAATAAGGTACAGTTAAACCACCTTTGACTCGTTTTTACTCGGAAAGAAATAACCTAAGTTTTAATCATTTGAATTTTAAGGTCAAGGTGAAATATACCATAACTATAACAGTGGTTGTGATCTGTATCAACTATTTGAGGCTCCTGTTCCTCTTGAGGTCTCCCAGAAACAGGAAGGCTATTGCAAAATGTATCCATTAGACATAGTTCCTTTTACAGAAACATTTTTGTAATAAAGTCTGGTTGCTCAAATACATGTTAAAATATTTAACAAGGAAACAATTTTCTCCTGATCCAGTCAATCTTTTAAACAAGACAATGTATTTTTCCTATGACGCAGCCCACAGGAGGGAACAGAAGTAAACATCCTCCTGAACTGAAGACTGTTTTGCTTGAAGAACTAAACTATTGCATTATTATATGAGAGCAAGAAATATCCATTTGGGTTATCCCTTTCTCCAAACATGGTGCCCAGTGATACATGTATTTTTGCCTTAATCTCAAAGGCCCGTTTGTCTCCAGGTAAGGTACGTTAAAAAGAGATTCCCTTTAAGCATCTTATCACAAGATCTCTTACTGCCTTTCCATCCGGGGAAGCTTGTGTGTTAAACTGCCCTTGGAGTTTTGGATGCTACTAGATTTCTGTGCTCTGTTATCCATAATTTCAGGCACTTCGGGGCTAACATGGCTGTTTAAGTCAATGCAATAATATTACCAATATATTCAACACTCAGAAGAGTCACCACAGTTTCCTTCACACACTCAGGATTTCAAATTCTTCTTCCAATTCAAATAGCTTGTCAGTAGATTCAATGAGTTCTGTAAAAAAAGATAAAGAAAAAAATGCTTCTAAAGACATGCCTGATTTTGTTCTCTAAAAAAAAAAACTTTGAAAGACGCATTCCAGAAAAGTACTTTGTAAGAGTGAAAAAAAAAAATCTGTGCTAGCAATTGTATGGCTTGTTTGGATACATGCCTGCTATATATTGCTTGACACTCACAAAGGATAGTTATTCTACCTGTGATTATTCTTTTATTTGCTAACGAGGAACATAACATTGCACAATTAGGCTTTTAATCGGTGCCTTACCTGCTCCTGTGGTTGTCACTTCTGGTTTTGTTGGAGGTATGAAAGGAGGCCAGTGTGGCGGGTGCTTCTGGACCAGCTCAAACATCCGTAGACTCTGCTGCTTTAGAATCTCCTGAGGACAGAATGCTTTCATTTTAAAAGCTGGCTCGGGAGACGCTTCAAACACAAAACGTGTCTGCTTAATTGAAAGTGTTTTTTAATTACGCATGTCCATCAGGAAAAAAAAGTCTTTATACAGACATACTGTGAAATCCAAGCACCATGGTCTCTGTAATACATCCCTAGTTAAAACACATCTGGAAGACAGATCTCTTGAACTGTACTACAAATTATCAGTCTTATCATCTTTTGATATCAGCTTTGATATCTGCAAACCTGTAATTTTGTTTACACGTAGCAAGCACACTAGGAATGTACAATATTTTCTGCTTTTTAAAACAAAGTTGCTTGCATAGAACTCTCCTCAAGTTTTCTGTTGATCAATAGCACAAAAGACAGATCTATCAGCTCCTCCAAAGGGAAAAAAAAAAAAAAAAAACGCATCAGATTTTGAAGGACAGGTTTTGGTCAGGAAAAAAGGTGTTCCTGAAGCCAAACGCTATTCCTCTTCAAAGAGAAGTTACCTTCTGTCCTGTATTTCAGTTATTTACAAACTGTTTTCCTTAGATGATTTTTTTTTTTTTTAAATAAATGCCTTTAGAGGTTGATGGTACTTTACATTCAGACGTCTGGTGCTTAGCTTAACAGCTGCATGCAGAAACATCCTCAAGTCTGTTTCCTGTGGCAGCCAGCACCTTCTGTTCTCCCTAGATCAGCAGGAGCTAGAGGCCTGCAGCACTTACAGAATCAGATCTTTAAGACAGCAGGGACTAACAGTCATAATTAGAACACGCAATCTATTATGTCAAACAATAAAAAAGGATCAGGAAGCAAATCATTGATACATCACTACAATATGGCAGTTAAACCTTAGTCATTTAGTGAGAATTAGAAGTTAAAAGCAAGTGTCACCCAGTAACACCTTCAAGTGTGGATGTTTACACCCATTTTCCAACTGGCAGGGTTTGTGGCTGGTAAAGTGCTGAACAATTTCCAATTAGCAATTCAGTAGTATTGCCTTACCCTGATGCTTTAATGCATTCTTCTCCATGGCTCATACAATTTGTATACAAAGGAAAATGCAAAGGAAAATTTTACAAAAAACAGACAATAAAAACCAGACTTTATAAAGAACAAATCGAGATGCTAAGTTCCCACTCTTACCTTTTGTACAAGACTACACCGGTTATCAAAATCACATTCTTCTTTGCAAAAGAAGCCCTTAGGGGAAAAAACAAACACACAGAGTTTTACCTTTGCAGATGGTAGGTATGTGGTACCAGCAGGTAAGGCGGTTTGACCTCTGATACAGTAATGCCCTGTACGATCAGTAGATATAAGACTCCAAATATGTGGCAGCTCTAGGGAGAGAACCCACGGGGAGAACAAGGCCCTGCAAACCCCTAACGAAATAGTCAAGCAAAAAATAGCAGCAGCTCCTGTGTGCTCCTCCATGGAGCGCCACCCAGTTCCTACAGTCCAGGTATCAGCAGAAGCTGAAAACTTGTAGATGATGGACCACCTAAGGAACATTTCCATTCTGGTATCTATACTGAAAATATTTGCTCTTCATTATGATTTTGTCTGTCTCGTTGCATCATGCCACATTTTGCACAGTTACGTAGTTAAGTATTAAAACAAAACAAAACAAAAAAACTTTCTAAAAAGCAGCAGTATTAAAAAACAGGTATGTGAATGAATGACAGATACCGGTATCTTTACAGATTGTTTAAAGCTTTAGAAACACATCCCACTGGTGACAACTGCCAATCACCCAATCACAGGATACTGGCATGGGATCAGATCCAATTTTTTCAAATACCACAGTACCCCCATGACATTTTGGGTGAATTACAAATAATACATTTGTATTTGTAATTTGGGGTGAAATACAATAATTCCACTTAAACATTTTCAACTTATGATAGAAAGTAAGTTTAAGTAACTTGTCTAGAGGTGACCAAACATAAAGTAGTGATAGAATAAAACACGTAAACCTGTTTCAGTTCCTTGCTCTGACCATTATAATGCCTCTTGAAAGAAGTAAAAGCTGCTCAGTAAAGAAAACAAAGCGAGCTCCTACAGTACAGACAGCTCCCCACTTGCCCTAAGATTCTCCATGTAGTTATGTACAAACTACTATGTGTTGATCACAGAAGACAGCTTTGTGATCTTGGTTCTGTTCAAGGAGATGCATTGCTGCCCTTACCAATGTAGAGAGACATTACTTTGAGATAAAGTACATGCATTCAAGATTTCCTGACACTTACTAAAGCTACTGAAGGGTCCAAATTCATGATCTTCATTCTATGTGGGGCTTCCTGGCAGTGGAAACTCTCATCGTCAACCGTGCCATTTTCTTCTGAATCTACAAAGCTTTGAGTGGTGTGAGGGTCCAGATAGATCAGCTCATTGCCTGGATGGGTAAAAGCCGTATGTTAAAAATAAGCAAGTGACATTAATAAGCACTTGGTCCAGAACTGTAAAATAGAAATTAGATTGCCATCGCAGTCAGTATAATCTAGACTTTCCAGCTAGGGATTCTTTAAGAGAATCGGAAGGGTTAGACACAACGTTTCCCACAGGGTATTTAGTATAACTTCCTATTGTCACCTATTACTGTAATTTTTTGGTTGGTCATGTTCTATCTTTGTCACATACTTTTATTTTTCCATGTGAGATCCAGTACTTTTTTTTTTTTTAAATCTCAAGTGTTGTAAACACTAACATTTGACAGATTAAAAGGTACAGGATGTTCACAGATGCAATCTGTAATCCCATTAGGCATTCATTCAGAAATTGGAACAAAAAAGCCTAACTAAAACAGGTTAGGTTTTACAAAAGGACAAAATAGGGTTGCAAAATTTTGGCCCAAAGTGGGGTGAAATCTGAAGGAATGCATTTTAAATTAATTAGAGCAATACTTAATAACAGAAGGTATGCAAAAGGTGAAAAAGATACTGCTATCAGAAACAGTTTTGAAATACAAGAAAATAAAAGTGACATTTGACCAATACACTTGTCAAATGCTATCAGCTATTCTCAGTATGTTGCTCTTGTTGATGTCATCACTTATTTTTACACCTAGCTTTGCTGTTACCTTTCTGCTCCTGTTACGGATCATCTCATACTGTTTCTAAACTCTTTTAGATATGCTTCTTCATTTATTTTATTCTATTCTCATCTTTCTTTACTTCTAGAGGTTCACGCTTAGACCCCTTACTATTTCCCCTTCAAAAAATGTTCTCTTTTGATCATCTGCACATTTGGAATAAGTTTCTTTTTTCCTTACCTAAAAATCCTATGAAATAAAAGGCATTATTTGGTTTCCCTCCTAATGCTCCCAAAGACTGTGGCATCTTAAAGCATTCCTAGGAGCTCAAAAGGAATAAAGGAAATTGTAATTCATTTCTTTACTGACATCACAGATACCCAAACTTATTTGACAGTAACGAGCAATGAATTGAAAGAAAACCTTACTTTAAATGCATCAATATATACGGGATTTATGTGATTTATCCCTAGTCGTAGAGGTATAATAAGCAAGAGGGCTTTCCAGCCTGTGCAGAGTCCTCCTGCCTTCTTGCTTCGGCCAAGAGCACTTCTGTGCAAATGTGCACTGCTGTGGGACGCGCTGCTGCTCTGAGGAGGGCACCAGCACATTTTTTCTGCGGGAATAAAACTAGAAATCAGTCAACGCACAGAGGAACACAAAGCAGATCTTCCTCTCAGTAGTGAATTAAGCTAGTTTGCCAGGGATCTTTATAGGGCACCCAAGACAAAACGAGCCGGGCATGGCAATTACAGCTATTTAGTAGAAGTAATTCTAGCAGACAGTATGTGCTGGCACGTCCAAGTGAGACGTTAGATCAATGATTGGGGGATGACAATTTAAGACTGCAGTGACATGTCCTATTAATGTTATTAATAGTGTCAAGCTTTGCCTATAAAACGCCAGAGAAATGAAATGGCAGCAATGATGACAGTAGAAATTCTTCAAGGAGCTCTTCACATCCAGTGATGTGAGCACGAAGTTGGCATCAGGGATCAAAAAAACACAACTGAGTTTGTATGTCCTTCTTCCCTCTTCTTACCCTTGCAAGACAAACCCATGCCCCCCCAAGTATTTGTTCATGTTTAGATACATGTTGGCAAATGGAGTCAAATCAGAAACTGTTACCAGAAAACTGATGAGGTGTCACTTCCTGATGTCTTCAATGACCACCGTATTGCCCATAGATACATAAACTGCTAATGAATTCCATTCATCAAATAAAGCAAGCTTCCTAGAAAACATTAAGGTACTAATTAATATAAATTAGTTGGATCAAAAGGGTAGCTTTACACTCAGAACCATTTATTTATTTTTTTTTTCTTAAGAAAAAACATCCTTTCTGCATTTTTTAAAGTCTCCATGTAAGAAAAAGAAAACTTTAAACATTAAATGTTTAATATCTTTAGAAAAATAGGTACTGAGTGGTACCAGGAAAAACATATGCGCTGCACCATGTGCAAACTGTTTTGTCTTACTGCTAAGTGCAGTGACAGTAACAGTTCAACTACATCAAGTTTATTACTTTTTATTGCACTCGACAGTCTCTGCACTGGGTTCTTGCCCAATTGTGTCTTTTCTCATCTGGAAAAGAAAAAAATTCCTATGCCAGTTTTGCAGATTACTTTTTGCTTAAGAAATTCCACTGAATTCAGTGGAATTACTTCTGCCTGAGCCTGCGTGCACAGCAGAAATGGGGCGTTAAAAGCTAAACCAGCTAAGGGTTTGGGGCACCAAAACTTCAGTGGGAGACAGCAGCACACAGTTTTATGTCCACTTCTGCAAAATCCAAACCTTTGGGGAAGGGAGCTACACTCTTAAGCTGCACTGGCAGAATTAGCTGTTTCAAATAAGCCAGAAAGAAATGGGGGTGAGCGTTTCACCATGAAAAACTTGGCCATGAAAGATCTGGAGTCCAGGGCATGCTTCAGCTCCCCTCCCTCTTCAGATCATGTGCCTGTTCCAGGGTGTCAAAGACTTGCTGCTGAGCTCGCAGGACCTGTAGCCTAGCCCCTGCCTGAGGTAAGACACCTCCACGTACCCCTGGAGAACTGAGCAGCCTCAGTTCCTTTCAGTGTGGCTCCCAGACTATGAGGAGCTGCCCATCTTTATCCAGTAGCCTTGCTGGCAGAACTGCTGCTCAGAAAGGGAGGAATTGCAGCTCAGTTCCCTCCTCAGCCGAGATGGCTTCTCTCTGATGTTTCACACCACCACTCCGACCTACACGGTGGCACTCTCGACCTGCCAGAGCTGTGCCACTGTGCAGAAAGGAATATACATCTGTGGTGTGACTGGTGAGGGCATGCAGACGGCGTAGCAGGAGACTTTCCTGCAGTTTCTTCTCCTCAGGCTCTTCCTTTATTAAAATTTAGAGGTCACCCATTCCCAACTCAGTACCTGCACACCGAGCTGTGGCATGACATTCCATGCTGCACTTGTAAATAGATGGCAAGTACATTCCTGACTGTGGGACAGGGGGAGATGCAGCCTTCAAAACTCTGCCTGGGCCTTGTCTTGGCTGCCCCAGGGGAGTACGTTCTGAATGAGACTGCTATGATCTCACTTACTTTAGTACTTGAGCAACTGTATTTGGTCCAAACCATTCTCCAATTGACTTCCCCTCTCCAACACCCACCTGTGCTGTTTTCACAGTGAAAAAAAGACACACGTACACAAAATCAAAGAAAAATGAGACCATAAAGAATGTGGGAACAATATACAGTAAATACCGTCACTGTCAAACATTCTAGAGTAACTGCAATCTGTATTTAGCAATAACAATTATTTTCTCAATCTATGCTCTTTTCAAAACTTAGGGAGTGCCAGTTTCTTTAATAAACAAAAGGCTTCTAAACTACAATGAGAATTACAAGTTAACAAATGTTAGTGCCCTTTATTACAAATTACAGCAATAAGCTACAAGACTGTCTATTCTAACATTACTGACTCTGGTACCCAAGGCTTACAGAGTTTATCAAGAGCTAGATTCTAGTACATGGCTTTATTTAGGTCTCAGGGAATGTTTCTGTACTACTAGTCTTTGCGCCCATCTGCATACCTTTTTATTTTTGTATAAGCATACACCTTGTCTTCACATCCACTTTTTAAAATTATGAATTAACATACTGCAAATTAGTGATTCAACACAGTAGAAATTTCAGTGGAAAAAACCTGAAAGTTTATGTTTGTTCTTACCCATCTGGTGGATTGAATAAGAGCAAGCCTTCCTGTCGAGAAAGCATCGTAGGATTCTGTGATATTCTTCTGGTTGTTTTTTGTGTTTTTCCCATTGCCAATCTGAAAGGAAAAATTGATATAGAATAAAAAATGGTGACGTTTTCATTACACTGATCAAATGTCTAGACAGCAGAAAGCTTTATAATGAGATGTTAAAAGACATTTCAATTCATCTCGAATATTTACATTTTGTGTAGAGCTCCTAGAATTCCAAGCTTGTTATTTATCATCAAGCTGCCCTTTATCATCATAGGCTAGATTGTAAAAACAGGGAAAATAAAACAAAACAAAAACATCAACTGCAAACATATTCTGACGGATCATGCTGCGTGTTGATAGCCATTCCAGTATCTCTGAGCTTCCAAGATTATTTAAAAGTACAGGCTGTGTTTAGACCTTGTTGGATTTCTAAGCACCCATTAAATAACAACATAAGATCCATACAGAAAGTCCAAACACTCCACTGGCAGCATCCTGGGATGTGACATGCATGCTTAAGAGCTTGCACCAGGGGGGTTTGGACCTCGTGCTGCTGACAAGTGAGTAGTGAAGAGAAGGGTAAGAGCACTGTCCCACGGTGGCAGGTTTTCCCTTGGCCTCAACTTGGGTGTTACACTAAAAGGTTTATAAAATAATGGCGACAGGATTCCCCATTTGTTCTCCTTCTATGCCTATTTCTCTGCTTCAGGCTGGGATGATTTCACCCAGCTGAATATGAATTGATTCATTAGGAACTGTTACCAGGGCATCAAAGAAAGTCTCACTAATAAATTCAGGGTTTGTGCTTTTAATGGAGTACTTACGAAGAAGCGTCTGCAGACAATACCGAAGTTCCCTCAGGACCAGCACTCACCTCTCCCTAAGTGTCTGCAGATCAGTGCTTGGGCCAGCATCATCTGCCCGCATCGCAGCATACATCCCCAGCCAGCGTCCGACGAAGGACCCGTGCCTCCTGTTAGGAAAGTTCAGCACAATCAGTGCAGGCTTTCAACTGGGTGCAGCACCACAGAGGACATTTCAGAGTGCTAGAAAACAGATAGGGCTGCTGAAGCCTCCATGAACTGTCCTACAGATAAAAGGCACACAGCAAGACTTTGGTTCCATGCTGTTGGTCTAATTCTAATCTCTGCATTGCACAAATAAACAAAATTCATTTATTCCTTGTGGAGCTGACTTACTCTTTTCATTCTTCAAGCAGCATTCACAAACCATTTACTGCATGCTATACAACATGATCACCTGTTTACATACAGACATAAATAAACACTGATTTTAATAATCTTCATGTTTGCATAAACAGTTAAAATGATGCTCAAAATGCGCTGATACTCTAGAAATATTTTCCCAGCCTACGATGCCATCACTTATCTTGCTATTTAATTTAGAACAATGCAGCAAATCTGCAGTATACTCACCACTAGGCAAAAACTTTCTTCTATACGTAAACCACACGTAAACCACAGTAAACCACGCGTGAACACACCTTGGCTTATTGTCTGACTTTGGCTTATGGTGCGTCTGTTGCTGTGTCCAGCACAGTGCAGCCCCTAAATTGCTACCAAAACCTTGCCACAAACCTCAATCCCCCTGTTAAAAGAGACCCTCTTGTTTGTTGCCCTTCTTTCGACACTCTCTAACAGGTTTATGTCTTTTTCTTATACTGTGGAGCCCAAAACTGCACTCAGTACTCAGTACATGGAATACCAACAGAGACTGCCTGGCATTTTCTCTTCTCTGCAGAAGCTCTGTTGCTAACACTGTCCAGAAATCACCACTGTCACAGACAGTAGTAGCATTCCCTCCTCCCACAGTTTGTTCTTCCCCCCAAGACTTAGACACCACCCAGAAAAAGAAGAATACTAATACTAATAAAATAAAATAAAATAAAATAAAATAAAATAAAATAAAATAAAATAAAATAAAATAAAATAAAATAAAATAAAATAAAATAAAATAAAATAAAATAAAATAAAATAAAATAGTCAAAAGCCATCAGGAAGGCAGTGGTGCAGACTGTGGAGAGCCTGGGTTCAAATCCTTCTTCTGTGAGGCTCTGAACCTATATCCCACCACAATCTCTCTGCTAATGTATGGCAGGGAAAGGAGGAAGAAAGAACATATCTCCTGCACTTTCCATTTATTGTTGACTGACAATTCTGTAGAGTTATAAAGCCTCAATCAGTGAGATACAGGGTTCTTCTCACACTGTCTCACTGTGCCCTAAGCGGAACAGCTCTCATTTAATAGATGCTTCACCACAAAATCATGAGTCATCTGCAGTTTTGAACTTTTCTGGGATCAAGTCCCTTCAGATGGTTGAGGAATCTGCTCCAGCACCTATGTAAACTGGTGCTCTACTAAGCTAGTGAGTGAACAAGAGAGAAATCCTCTGCTAGATGACTTGACAAATTGGGTCTGAAAATAGTGTTGAGGCAGAATAGTCCACGATTTTTGCCTTGGGTGCACAGAGGGATTGGGTGTTGTAGACTTCTTTTATTCTTCATTAAGATAAACATTTTCAAAAATGTGCTTGTTCAACCTTGCTCCCACTGTGTGCATGGGAGGGAGATAACTGAAAGTGGGGAGCGTTGCTTGGATCCTGCAAGTGGCTGAGGTCCAGTGGGGTTGGAGGCTTTCTTCCTCCTTTTGGAAATGCAAAGCAACCCTGCACCTCCCCTGCACTTGCAGAAGGATCGTGACAGCCCAAAGCACAGCGGCTTTGTAATTGCTGCATACACTTCGATCGGATTTACGTGGCAAGGGTTTGGTAGCAGGGGCCTGCAGGGATGGCGTCTGTGAGAACAGTCCAGACAACAGCCAGCTCCAGATAGCTCCAAAAGGGCCCCGGCGCTTGCCAGAGCTGAGCCAATAAGCGATGTTGTTTGCACCTCTGGGAGAGCAGATGTAAGCAGGGGGAAATACTGCTGCACAACAGAAGCTGGAAGAGCAAGGAGTGAGAAGCAGCCCTGCAGCCCCCAAGGTGAGTGCAGCAGGAGGCAGGAGGTGCTCCAGGCTCACAGCAGCACTTCCCCTGCGGGCTGTGCAGGGAGAGGCCCCTGGTGGAGCAGGCTGTCCCCCTGCACCCATGGGTCCCACATGGAGCAGATCTCCACGCTGCTGCCCCCCTGTGGGTGGAGGAGCCCCCGGTGGAGCAGGTGGCTGTGGCCTGGAGGAGGCTGCGGCCTGTGGAGAGCCCCCGCAGGAGCAGGCCCCGGGCCGCAGCTGCAGCCATGGAGAGGAGCCCCCGCAGGAGCAGGGGGGCTGGGGGGAGCTGCCGCCCAGCCGTGGGGGACCCGTGCTGGAGCAGTTTGCTCCTGGGGGATGGATGGATGGATGGAGCCCGTGGGACGGAGCCGTGTGGGAGCAGTGCTTGAGGAGCTGCTGCCTGTGGGCAGCCCGTGTGGGATCAGCTGGGGAAGGGCGGCATCCCATGGGAGGGACCCCACGGGGAGCAGGGGCAGGGAGGGACCCTGAGGGTCACTCTGCTGAGTCTGCTTTGCCCGTCACGATACTTGTTGAGCCATCGCCCTGTCCTTATCTCAGCCCTGGAGCCCTTTGCATCGTATTTTCTCCCCCTTTCCCTTGGAGGAGGGGGAGTGAGAGAGCGGCCGTGGTGGAACTCGGCTGCCCACCCGCTTTGAACCACCGCAGTTGCAAAGTCCTGGGAAAGATTTCTTTCAAGAAATTAAACAAGGTGTTTAACAAAGAAATGCAGAGTTTCCTTTTGAAGGCTTCCTGGAGAATTGGGCTTCTTTCCTATTCCCAGCTCAGAGGAAGGGAATTGTTGATTTCACCTTC
The DNA here is from genome assembly GCF_047663525.1 of Anas platyrhynchos. Lineage (NCBI taxonomy): Eukaryota > Metazoa > Chordata > Aves > Anseriformes > Anatidae > Anas > Anas platyrhynchos. The sequence goes on along the minus strand of NC_092609.1, from coordinate 7,555,860 downwards.
TTTTTTCTGACATGGAAATCAAAGGTGAACTGCTCTACAAGGACGGGCAACGTCTCAGAATCAAGCTCTTTTGCTCTGTAGTCCTTTCTCAAGGAAAAGATTGATCACACACTTTCCACAGATGTAGGGGAGCAGGGAATAATTTGGGAACTACTCTAATTCAAGTCAGTTTGGGTATAGTGGTACTTCCCTAGCTGTTTCTGAGACAGACGCATTAGCAACAGAGAGTGTTGTGCCGTCACTGGGAGGCGCCTGCGGTGATGACTTCAGAAACAGAACTGAATTGTGTCACCACAGCACTTTGGCAACAGCTGCCTCTGTGCACGTTTAGCTGGGAGGCACAGAGAAGGGTGCTGGATGCGATGAAACCACGTGAGGATTTGTGGATCTCCCCTTGAGGTGCACAGAGAGGGACCATGCCCTTCTGTAAGTGTTTTGATGCTTGGCTGAGGAAAAAAATGTGGTTTTGTTGTGAATGCTTCATTGTAGTATTCTGTAGTTTGTGTCAAGTCCTTACAGAAGCCTCAAGGTTGGTACTTTGCTCAATGATGGAGCTGCACAGAGTGAGAACAGACCCAATGTACGGGTGAGGGCCTCTGCACGTTCTCTTCTTCCTACAGACGATCAACAAATAAGGGGAGACAGAGAAGAGTGTGCTGTGGTACTCCCATAGACCACAAGTACTAAAGCATAAACAAGAGGCTTAAGAGTCCCCCTGTCATGTTAAAATTCAGGACAGCAATGGACTTCCTCACACGGGCTGGCCTGTCGACTAGTGTCTCAGGCTGTGGCGTATGAAGATGCACTCCATCTGCTTTCAGGGTAGCAATGGCAGTGGGCAAGCTGCCTGACCTTAACATTTGTCATTTCATTTCTCACCTGAGTTTTGGTGGTTCTCCACGGTTCATTCTTGGTCTAGAAAAAAAAAAAAAAAAAGTGAATTTGGATCAAAATAAAAGGATAAAAGGATTTCCTTTCCATTAATTACATGTTCTTACCTTTGTAACAGATTTGGTTATTGACTTAGAAGGCAAATATCTGGCCAGACTGCAAGACTTGTGCTCGCAGCGTGGGACAGCTCTCGTAAAGGTGATTCAGGGCAGTTTCTGGAAAACAAGACATCAGATCTCCCAAACAGCTTTCTTTGTGCTAATGTAGGAAGGGTGAGTAAGTGTAAAGGTAAGAGCCCAGATACCGTAAGAAGCAGAAAGTGTGAAGGAAACTTCCTTCTGGCTGATACAGCTCCATATCTAGTTGTCAAGTATGAAGAGAGCAGTGCTAAGTTTCTTGGGGAGAGGAAAACAAAGAGGCTGGGAGAGTGTAGAAAGAAAAAAATGGGATGAGCTATTTCAGGAAATCCTAGGAACTGGAAATAGAGATTGGAAGAGTGCTTTAAGCCAAGACAGACATCACACAGAATTTCTAGGTTGGAAGAGACCTCAAGATCATCGAGTCCAACCTCTAACCTAACACTAACAGTCCCCACTAAACCATATCCCTAAGCTCTACATCTAAACGTCTTTTGAAGACTTCCAGGGATGGTGACTCCACCACCTCCCTGGGCAGCCTGTTCCAATGCCTCACAACCCTTTCAGTAAAGAAATTCTTCCTAACATCTAACCTAAAACTCCCCTTGCATAACTTTAGCCTATTCCCCATTTAGTTTTAAAACTAAAACCTAGGAGTTGAATGAACCAAGAAATGAATCCCTTTTGATTATGCAGTTGTGTCCAGTGTTATCTTGGGAAATATGGTTTCCACATAAAACGTATCTGGGGCTTGAAGTTCTCCTAAGGCCCTTCTCTGTGTATTCCCTACTGTTTGGTAAGCGCTGAGGTCACACTGCAGACAGCAGCACGTCCTCTCCCCACTACTTAGCTGTCTGTTCTCACAACACGTCTAGGAACAGAATGGCTTGGACACAACTGCGCCTAGGACCGAGTTCATTCAAGCTGCTGGACGAGGTAAAAGCTCTGGACAAGCGAAGGGGAGGGAGGGATGGGTGGACATACAATATGATCACTTTAATCTCATTTCTCTAAGAATCCTGGCTGAGAAAACAAAACAAAACAGAATCAAAAAGAACAGAAGAGAACAGAACAGAACAAATGAAGCAAGCAGCTAGCTTGCTGGAGACATTGTCTGGGAAGCAGTGAAAACACTTGCAAACAAAAACACGTCAAAGGACTAACTCTTTGAGCTTAATTCTAATCCAACAGCATAACCTCAAAGTCCTGTTTCTGTTCGTAACAGGCTGGTCCAGTAACATGTCCCATTGGATGACTTTGCAGCATAGATGTCAGGAATGCAGCTTGGGATCCCCTCCTTCTACTCAGAGTTCACTTTGAAGGGATGAGCAAGTAATTCTTCCTGGGTTGACGGAAATCTAAAGTCTGTTTTCTAACACTCTTGCAGACGCTTCTCTGTCCATCGGCCTGTCCTGCCAACTCTGGTGTGAGTGTGAAGTTGTGGCAAGAGGGATTTCCCATTCCTATTTGACCTGATGGACACCAGCTTTCCTCGGAAATGGCTGATGTTGCTGAGGAGGCAGCAGTATCAAAGGCCTTGCTGATGAAGGTACAACCAGCTGGGGAGGCTTTGGCATTTCTGCACAACGCTGCTCCCTGACTGTCACTCCAGACTCAGATTCGGAAAGAAGCAAAGCAAGCTAGAGGAAAACTGGATGTCCTGGTAATTTTCTTTTTCTTTTATTTCTTCATTCTTCACTTGTAAGAAAATCTAAATCTTAACCCTTTGTTTGAAAACACGGCTTTATGGAAATGCTTATGGGTGTGCTCCTTCACCTTGTGTGGAACCTGCTTCACCTCGCTTCAGCTATAGGACACCTATGCTCCAATTTATGCTTCCCATGATAAAGCGGTGTTCTTTCGGTGTTCTTTTCTGTGATGCTTGCAGGCGAGGTTGAAAAGAGTTGTCAGTAGGATTCTTCGTTTCCTTTGCAGTATCCAAAGCTCCGTATTACCGTGGATCTTCTCCTCTGATCTGGAAAGCTTCACAGGCCAAAAGAGAATTGAGATGAAGAAGGAAATAGAGAATGCTGACCAATATTGCCAAGAACCACCCGTAGGTTTTGTGAAAGAATCCGGTGCATTTCTGTAGTGGTAGAAAGTTCATAAAATCATCGTCGTGCACTTGAAGGCAAGCAATGCTGTAAAAATGAAGAATGCAAGGCCCTGCTTAAGGACAATCTTCAGGCTGCTTCTAGATCAACAGCTTATTTGCTTCTTCCACAACCTCATCTCCGCTTGCTTAGAAGTTGTGAAGGTCGGAAGCACACTCCGTCTTTTTCATCCCCTCTGTGTATCTTTTCCCTGACAGCAACTTCTGTCTTGGCTCTTCACATCCAGCCAGAGCAGTTGCTTTGCCTCCGCAACCTGCAGGCTGACCTCTCGTGTGTACCTGTGCTGGACTGAGGGTAATGCTTGTAACGCACACAGATGCTGCATTCACTGTGACTTTTAGAAAAGAGAGCAAGAAGCTAACCTGCACAGCAGACTCTTAGGTTTCTGTATCTCTCTCTCTCTCTCTCTCTCTCTCTCTATCTGCATATATATTTCAGTACTTATTTACTTCTTTAAAGATACCTTAAATAGAATAGATACTTTAAGAAAGCTTACTTGTTCTTCCCCTTTCCTTGTTTTGAACGTTTGCTTTTCTAACCAATCCTTAATGTTACAACATGGGATTGATGCAGTACTCAGTCCTTAGAAGTTCTCAAAGCACATCAGTGATTTCTCTATTTCTCAACCTTTCCATCTTCATTGAGATCTCTCATCTGAATTTAGGTAGGAGGTGAAGAAGAACACTGCAAGCAGCTGAAGCCGTATCAGACACATGCTTCTGCTAGGAAGTCATTCCGAGTGATTCCACGGTGTACTTTAGACAGGTTTGCTCTGGTCCTCTGGACTCAGCATCCCCAAGGGATATTTCAAAGCTCTCGGAAGGACCCGTCATTATCTCTGACACTGCAGCCTCCAGTAGGAAGGGGTAGATATTCCTTGCCCTTGTGCAAAGGAACTACTCAGTTAGCTGTTTCTAACCCAAATCTCGTTGTTGTCTTCTATTGACAGACACCACCCGGCTAGCCAAGCTAAACCACTGAAAATGGAAGGAGTGGGACATCTTGCAAAGCCTGCTGCTGCTTCTAAGCAGAAGTGCGCTGTAGGTGGGGACACAGCAAGAGGAAACGTCCAGGCCACGGTGGAACTGCAAGGCACCTGTCTGAGCCACACAACGAAGTCAGCGATTCCCAGTTGGAGACTGTTGCTCGACCAGTGACACAGCAGCTGGAGCGCTTCTGGTTGCTGCTGATGGGTTCCCGTGAATCAGCCAGGGATAGGAGCTATGAGAACGACTGAAGCGATTTGAAGTTACCCGAAAGAAAGAAGAGAGGAGAGAAGAAGACAAGAGGGGAGGGAAGGGGAGGGAATAAAAGGAAGGGAGGGGAGGGGAGGGGAGGGCAGGGGGAGGGTAGGATAGGATAGGATAGGATAGGATAGGATAGGATAGGATAGGATAGGATAGGATAGGATAGGGTAGGGTAGGGTAGGGTAGGGTAGGGTAGGGTAGGGTAGGGTAGGGTAGGGTAGGGTAGGGTAGGGTAGGGTAGGGTAGGGTAGGGTAGGGTAGGGTAGGGTAGGGTAGGGTAGTGTAGCGTGTTAGAGGGGAGGGGAGCATAGGAGAGTATAGGGTAGTGTAGGGGATCGGAGTTTAGGGGAGTGTAGGGTAGGATACGGGAGGGGAGTGTAGGAGAGTGTAGGGGAGGGGGGCATAGGGTAATGTAGGGTAGTGTAGCGAACGGGAGTTTAGGGTAGGATAGGGGAGGGGAGTGTAGGAGTGTGTAGGGTAGTATAGGGGAGGGGAGTGTAGCAGAGTATAGGGACAGGGAGCATAGGGGAGGGGGTGTAGGGGAGGGGAGGAGAGGGGAGGGGAGGGGAGAGGATGGGAAGGAGGGGACGGGAGGCAAAAGTGGGGAGAGGAGGCAAAAGAGGGGAGGGGAGGGGAGGGGAGGGGAGGGGAGGGGAGGGGAGGGGAGGGGAGGGGAGGGGAGGGGAGGGGAGGGGAGGGGAGGGGAGGGGAGGGGAGGGGAGGGGAGGGGAGGAAAGGGGAGAGGAAGGGAGGGGAGGGGAGGGGAGGGGAGGGGAGGGGAGGGGAGGGGAGGGGAGGGGAGGGGAGGGGAGGGGAGGGGAGGGGAGGGGAGGGGAGGGGAGGGGAGGGGAGGGGAGGGGAGAGGAGGGGAGTGCTACTATAAATAAAATTGCCAAATACATGACATTTTGGATCTGGAGCCAAATCTTTGTGTACATGTCCTCTCCGTAGCCCCACGTGCTGACCACCCACCCGAATCTATCATACTGTTGGTCAGAAAGAACAGGGAGCATAGGGGAGGGCAGGGGAGTGGAGGGAAGGGAAAAGAGGGGATGGGAGGGGTGGGGAGCGCTACCATCAATAAAATTGCCAAATACGATGAAGGAGCAGCAGAGCCTGCAACCTCCAGTCCCCAACATCCTCCAACCACCCCCCACTGCTCCGTGGGAAATAGATAGAAGAATCAAGACTGAGGTTTAGCCTGGGATGGAGGTAGTGTGGCGAGGTGGTTTTCTGTTTGGTTGGTTGGTTGGTTGGTTGGTTTTAAAGTTTTTAAATTCTCACTGTCCTACTTTGTGATCAGTTGGCAATAAATTCAATTACTCTTCCCCAAGCCAAGTCTGTTTTGTCCACGAAGCCATCTTCCAGTCCTGAAATAAGAAAGGAAACAGACCTGCAAGCAACTGTTACACAAGTGCAGGAAGAGTGACAAAGGAGGGTTTTGAGGCATGAAGTTCCTGCAAGGATGCTCTGCTCTTTCCTCACTTCAGTATGAAAAGCACGGCACTAGTGGGTGGTCTGTGGTGGTAGTTGTTTTTTTGTTGTTTGTTTGTTTGTTTGTTGTTTTGTCAGCTCCACCCCACAGTATTTTGCTTGTTCTACTTGTTTTGGTGTGCCCCCATTCCCTCCCTCAAGGTAAAACATCCCTAGGGGCCATAACTTGCTGTTAGCAAACAAGATCTTGCAAAAGAGTGAAGTTAACATGGCACCACCTGCACTGGTGTATAAATAGTTCAAATATTTTCCCTCACTTTCCTGTAACTTTCCTGTAAATTGCTGGTCAGGAGATAACAAGTGGAGAAATTTAGGATAAGAGAGAGAAAGTTGTGTTTCCTATTGCCCTGGAGTTTCTGTTGGTCTGGCCACGGAAATGGAGTACTCAAAATCCTCAGGACACTCAGTTTATACCAGATTTATCCTAAAACTGCAGTATTTCTAGGCCCTTGGGATTCTTATCAATTAAAACATACTTTTTCACGCACAGAAGATGCAAAAAAGTGCGTCTACTGCAGTATGCAGACAGAGCCAGTCCTGTCTCTTGATTCCTTCTGCCTTCTGCCTGAAGAGCAGCAGACAATCGAGTTCTTGTCTTCAGTAGCTACGGCCTTAACCAACTGTGCAGTCTGTCCATTCATACACAGAGGAGGAAAAATAGCGTGGAATAACTCCTCTCCTTTGTGCTAACAGAGGAGGGTACAGCTTCCTCACTCCAACCCCACCGAGGCAAACCAGTCAGCAGTGCACGCCAGAGCCTCTGTCTCTTCCCCGTCTCATGATGTGCAGCTGGATCACTCTCCCTTCTATCCCCAGGATCGCTTTCAGCGCAGTCACAGAAGGGTCAGACTCACAGCTTTAGGAGCCATCAGAAGAGGCTTTCCCTCTTCTGCCACCACACCCCCTATACACATGCAATTTCACACATGCAAAGAGACACCATGGATTGGGGAGTTGCACAGAGAGGAGACCACACCCGTTTGCCTGCCTGCAGTTTGACACCAGTAGGGAGGTAATTCCCGTCAGGAGTTTCCATAGAGATGACAGAATATGGCCCTAGGGTCCTGCTGCTTCTTTCAGCCCTAATTCTTCAAATCCATAGGAACGGAAGAAACCTTCCCAGCCAAGTGCTGCATATCTTGAAGGTTGGAGAACCCACAGCCTTCTGCTTCATTTCATTTTAAAGATCAATCCCAATGTCACTCCCATAGAAGTAGTGGAAGCCATCTGGCTGGCTTGGCTTTCTCTCCAAAGAAGACCAAATGAGAGTTGGTCCCGGGTGAGGATGAGCCCTGACAGTTCCTGCATTTTGGTTCTCCTGCAGCCCACAAAGCTCTCACTGCCTTGCCTGAATTTGAACCCCTTTGGAACCAAATCTACAGATTATCTCTGTAAATCCAAAACAGCACTTATTCACCATGTGAACAACAAATGCCTGGGATGGTTAACAGCACTTAGGTGCAAAAAAGAGCCCCCGCAGGAGCAGGCCCCGGGCCGCAGCTGCAGCCATGGAGAGGAGCCCACGGGGAGCAGGGGCAGAGAGGGACCTTGGAGGAGGGAACTGTATCCTCTTTTTTCATCGGTGCTGAGATTGAGGATCAGGATTTCGTGGTAGGAATTTGTTTAGATGAACCAATTTACCTCCATATGGGTTTTGTATGTTTGTTTCACCTTGTCTTGCAGGACCATCTTGGCTGGGTCTGCAGTGTTGTGCAAAAGTGAAGTTTTTCACAATAAAGAGCAGCTTTTTTTTGGGGGGAAAAGGCTGAGGTGGCCTTCATCAGAGTCTTGTGACCTGAAAATGCAGAAAATGGGTGCATGGCTGGCTGGATGGGTGGGTGGGAGTTGGGAATTCAGCCTTGGGATCAGAACTGGGACGTTGTTGGGATAGGAAATGATCAGTGGGATGGGAAGTGATGATGGGGATAGGAACTCATTGGGATGGGAAAAATGGGTTTTATTTTTATTGCATTAAATCCACTTTATTGACTGTGTTGTACCGTATGGCGTTGTTTTATTACTCTAAAATTATGATGATTATTATTTACTCTTATTAATTAAACAATTTTTATACGTTATTATATTATAAATTATAAATATTAATATTTATTATATTGTTTTTATTCCTTTTCTACCCTATTAAACTCTCTTTATCCCAGTGCACTGGTTTGGACTTTAGTTTTCCTTCCGAGTCGTTGTGGATTCACTCCGGATGGGGGGACATTAGTGAACGCCTGTGTGCTTCAGATCCAAGGTCACCTTTGCCCTCAACTCAAGATACATGTTTGCATCTATTGTCGTGAAACAATGTTAACAACATCAACAAAAAAGTTCCCTACTTGCTAGCAGCATCCCTACGTTTGCTGGGGTCTGCTCTGTGCATTTTGAAGACCGTTCCATGCTATTCAGCCCCTTCAGGAGGAAATGGATGGTTCTAGGAAAATGCGTCTTGACCTGATGCAAAGCTGTGACTCAGCACCCTGCAGCCCCCGCAACCCCTGGCATTTTAGCTGCAGCCCCTCCAACAACTCTGATGTTCCCTGCATCGACTTCAACCACTGCGCTGGGACCTGAGGCCCCTCAAACCCGTGTCACTCGCCCTGCAGCCCCTCCAGCCCCTGGCATGTTCCCTGCAGCACCTCGAGCCCCTGGCATGTTCCCTACAGCCACTCCAAGCCTGGCACAGGCCCTACAGCTGGCTGCGGGGACTATCCAGAAATCTGCTCCAGAAATACAGTGATGGCAAGGAGCCCTCCACTTCATTCTTCCTTTTTTTTCTAGCTGGAAGCATTCAGAGTTGTCAACGGAATTGGTTTGGAGGAGTAGGAAAGACAGAATTGCTGGGTTTCTGCTTTCTCCCAGAAACTATCAGACCACAACATGACAGTTGTCTTTCTTTTACGTTCTTTTACACCTGGATCTTTCTCACTTTTATGAGTGTGGGGTATTCCTTCTTTCCCCTTTACCTTCCTCTTTCCTTCCTTCCTTCCTTCCTTCCTTCCTTCCTTCCTTCCTTCCTCCCTCCCTCCCTCCCTCCCTCCCTCCCTCCCTTCCTTCCTTCCTTCCTTCCTTCCTTCCTTCCTTCCTTCCTTCCTTCCTTCCTTCCTTCCTTCCTTCCTTTTGTTCTGTCTGTCTGTCTGTCTGTCTCTGTCCAGCACTGATTTTATGGCTACGTGTGCATATCCACAGTGTACAGTTTTCTCCGTTCCGTTTCTTCCCTGAGTCTTGCCCCTCTTCCCTGCAACTGAACAGCATTGCCTTGATCAAGGAAGTGGCAACATGCGGCTTACACAGTAAACTGCTGAAATTACAGCTATAACCATGGAGCACAGCTGCCGATCAACACAAGACCACCAATCGCTCACATTTCTAAACTGCTCGTCACAATTCTTCCGTATGTAGGCTGTGATGCTGCTCATTTCTTAAGCACCCATCCATTTCTTCTCTTCCCAGACCCTCAAGGTGTCCTGGTCAAACCACCTCCCTTCCTCTTGCCCCATCTGGCTCTCCCACCTTCCTTTTCCCTCAAGGCTCAACTTTTTTTTTTTTTTTTTTCCAGCATAGCTGCTCCATAGAAGCTGCTGCTGCCCACCTCCGAGTTGACTAGGGCTGAACTACTGAAAAAGAAAAGAAAATCTATAAATAAGAGTGAGAGATGGTGAATACCCAACCATCTCTTAAAAGCAGGATTTTAAGAGAATAAGTAATTGATAAATGGAGTTAAGATCGGAGGGAAAAAAATCCACTGTTGCAATCAATAGAGTTAAGAAGTTTTTCAAGTACATTAGGAACAAAAATTAGAGTAATGACACAGATCTGATACGGGATGGGTATTGCTTCAGTGAGAAATGATGGAAAAAAACACAACACAACACATGTGTATGTGTTGTTGGGTATTTGTAAAAACAAAAAGAAACAAAAAAACAGGTTAATGAAAACTGCATGCTCAATTAGATGATTTTTTTGTTGTCATTGGTATGGAATTGTGGGCTTTACAACACAATATGTGTTATATATATATATTATATATGTTTTATATATGTTTTATATATGTTTTAATAAAATAAGGAAATGATATTTTTTTTCTACGTTTGTGGTTTCCAAACTGTAGTTAATATACATTAAACAAGATGCAATAGGATCTCGTTAACTCTTTTGTTTGAAAAAACAGTGGCCCTGATCGAGAGGTGCAAGTGAGAGGAGACAATATTCAGTATTTCTCTATGTTGTCATTTATTGGTGAAGATGAAAGTCTGCAATTCATGTTCATTACACTAGCATGACAACATGACCACAAGGGGGACTGTCTGGTAGTGAAAAGGAACTTCAGCATGGATTAAAAATCTTTGCCTTTCTTTATTCTGAACTGTTTTTCTTATGGCTGCTAGAGAGAGATTCTCTGCCTTAGAAATAAAACTGCCCAGGCTGTTCTGATAAACCTGTAGGGTTAAGGCACTTCTACCAAAACAGATTTCAAAAGGCAAGAAGTCAAAAAGCAACAATTCAGTAATCTGTGTACGCTTCTATATTAAGTTTTAAGATCACCTGGTTTATATTTAGTTCACACAAATTAACCAAACATAGCAGCATACAACCTAAGAAAAGCTTAAGAAATTTATTAGATGCACAGATAAAGTGCTGTAACAGAGAAACTTGTGTAAATCTATTCTAAAATAAATAAGGTACAGTTAAACCACCTTTGACTCGTTTTAACTCGGAAAGAAATAACCTAAGTTTTAATCATTTGAATTTTAAGGTCAAGGTGAAATATACCATAACTATAACAGTGGTTGTGATCTGTATCAACTATTTGAGGCTCCTGTTCCTCTTGAGGTCTCCCAGGAACAGGAAGGCTATTGCAAAATGTGTCCATTAGACATAGTTCCTTTTACAGAAACATTTTTGTAATAAAGTCTGGTTGCTCAAATACATGTTAAAATATTTAACAAGGAAACAATTTTCTCCTGATCCAGTCCATCTTTTAAACAAGACAATGTATTTTTCCTATGACGCAGCCCACAGGAGGGAACAGAAGTAAACATCCTCCTGAACTGAAGACTGTTTTGCTTGAAGAACTAAACTATTGCATTATTATATGAGAGCAAGAAATATCCATTTGGGTTATCCCTTTCTCCAAACATGGTGCCCAGTGATACATGTATTTTTGCCTTAATCTCAAAGGCCCGTTTGTCTCCAGGTAAGGTACGTTAAAAAGAGATTCCCTTTAAGCATCTTATCACAAGATCTCTTACTGCCTTTCCATCCGGGGAAGCTTGTGTGTTAAACTGCCCTTGGAGTTTTGGATGCTACTAGATTTCTGTGCTCTGTTATCCATAATTTCAGGCACTTCGGGGCTAACATGGCTGTTTAAGTCAATGCAATAATATTACCAATATATTCAACACTCAGAAGAGTCACCACAGTTTCCTTCACACACTCAGGATTTCAAATTCTTCTTCCAATTCAAATAGCTTGTCAGTAGATTCAATGAGTTCTGTAAAAAAAGATAAAGAAAAAAATGCTTCTAAAGACATGCCTGATTTTGTTCTCTAAAAAAAAAAACTTTGAAAGACGCATTCCAGAAAAGTACTTTGTAAGAGTGAAAAAAAAAAATCTGTGCTAGCAATTGTATGGCTTGTTTGGATACATGCCTGCTATATATTGCTTGACACTCACAAAGGATAGTTATTCTACCTGTGATTATTCTTTTATTTGCTAACGAGGAACATAACATTGCACAATTAGGCTTTTAATCGGTGCCTTACCTGCTCCTGTGGTTGTCACTTCTGGTTTTGTTGGAGGTATGAAAGGAGGCCAGTGTGGCGGGTGCTTCTGGACCAGCTCAAACATCCGTAGACTCTGCTGCTTTAGAATCTCCTGAGGACAGAATGCTTTCATTTTAAAAGCTGGCTCGGGAGACGCTTCAAACACAAAACGTGTCTGCTTAATTGAAAGTGTTTTTTAATTACGCATGTCCATCAGGAAAAAAAAGTCTTTATACAGACATACTGTGAAATCCAAGCACCATGGTCTCTGTAATACATCCCTAGTTAAAACACATCTGGAAGACAGATCTCTTGAACTGTACTACAAATTATCAGTCTTATCATCTTTTGATATCAGCTTTGATATCTGCAAACCTGTAATTTTGTTTACACGTAGCAAGCACACTAGGAATGTACAATATTTTCTGCTTTTTAAAACAAAGTTGCTTGCATAGAACTCTCCTCAAGTTTTCTGTTGATCAATAGCACAAAAGACAGATCTATCAGCTCCTCCAAAGGGGAAAAAAAAAAAAAAAAAAAACGCATCAGATTTTGAAGGACAGGTTTTGGTCAGGAAAAAAGGTGTTCCTGAAGCCAAACACTATTCCTCTTCAAAGAGAAGTTACCTTCTGTCCTGTATTTCAGTTATTTACAAACTGTTTTCCTTAGATGATTTTTTTTTTTTTAAATAAATGCCCTGAGAGGTTGATGGTACTTTACATTCAGACGTCTGGTGCTTAGCTTAACAGCTGCATGCAGAAACATCCTCAAGTCTGTTTCCTGTGGCAGCCAGCACCTTCTGTTCTCCCTAGATCAGCAGGAGCTAGAGGCCTGCAGCACTTACAGAATCAGATCTTTAAGATAGCAGGGACTAACAGTCATAATTAGAACACGCAATCTACTATGTCAAACAATAAAAAAGGATCAGGAAGCAAATCATTGATACATCACTACAATATGGCAGTTAAACCTTAGTCATTTAGTGAGAATTAGAAATTAAAAGCAAGTGTCACCCAGTAACACCTTCAAGTGTGGATGTTTACACCCATTTTCCAACTGGCAGGGTTTGTGGCTGGTAAAGTGCTGAACAATTTCCAATTAGCAATTCAGTAGTATTGCCTTACCCTGATGCTTTAATGCATTCTTCTCCATGGCTCATACAATTTGTATACAAAGGAAAATGCAAAGGAAAATTTTACAAAAAACAGACAATAAAAACCAGACTTTATAAAGAACAAATCGAGATGCTAAGTTCCCACTCTTACCTTTTGTACAAGACTACACCGGTTATCAAAATCACATTCTTCTTTGCAAAAGAAGCCCTTAGGGGAAAAAACAAACACACAGAGTTTTACCTTTGCAGATGGTAGGTATGTGGTACCAGCAGGTAAGGCGGTTTGACCTCTGATACAGTAATGCCCTGTACGATCAGTAGATATAAGACTCCAAATATGTGGCAGCTCTAGGGAGAGAACCCACGGGGAGAACAAGGCCCTGCAAACCCCTAACGAAATAGTCAAGCAAAAAATAGCAGCAGCTCCTGTGTGCTCCTCCATGGAGCGCCACCCAGTTCCTACAGTCCAGGTATCAGCAGAAGCTGAAAACTTGTAGATGATGGACCACCTAAGGAACATTTCCATTCTGGTATCTATACTGAAAATATTTGCTCTTCATTATGATTTTGTCTGTCTCGTTGCATCATGCCACATTTTGCACAGTTACGTAGTTAAGTATTAAAACAAAACAAAACAAAAAAACTTTCTAAAAAGCAGCAGTATTAAAAAACAGGTATGTGAATGAATGACAGATACCGGTATCTTTACAGATTGTTTAAAGCTTTAGAAACACATCCCACTGGTGACAACTGCCAATCACCCAATCACAGGATACTGGCATGGGATCAGATCCAATTTTTTCAAATACCACACTACCCCCATGACATTTTGGGTGAATTACAAATAATACATTTGTATTTGTAATTTGGGGTGAAATACAATAATTCCACTTAAACATTTTCAACTTATGATAGAAAGTAAGTTTAAGTAACTTGTCTAGAGGTGACCAAACATAAAGTAGTGATAGAATAAAACACGTAAACCTGTTTCAGTTCCTTGCTCTGACCATTATAATGCCTCTTGAAAGAAGTAAAAGCTGCTCAGTAAAGAAAACAAAGCGAGCTCCTACAGTACAGACAGCTCCCCACTTGCCCTAAGATTCTCCATGTAGTTATGTACAAACTACTATGTGTTGATCACAGAAGACAGCTTTGTGATCTTGGTTCTGTTCAAGGAGATGCATTGCTGCCCTTACCAATGTAGAGAGACATTACTTTGAGATAAAGTACATGCATTCAAGATTTCCTGACACTTACTAAAGCTACTGAAGGGTCCAAATTCATGATCTTCATTCTATGTGGGGCTTCCTGGCAGTGGAAACTCTCATCGTCAACCGTGCCATTTTCTTCTGAATCTACAAAGCTTTGAGTGGTGTGAGGGTCCAGATAGATCAGCTCATTGCCTGGATGGGTAAAAGCCGTATGTTAAAAATAAGCAAGTGACATTAATAAGCACTTGGTCCAGAACTGTAAAATAGAAATTAGATTGCCATTGCAGTCAGTATAATCTAGACTTTCCAGCTAGGGATTCTTTAAGAGAATCGGAAGGTTTAGACACAGCGTTTCCCACAGGGTATTTAGTATAACTTCCTATTGTCACCTATTACTGTAATTTTTTGGTTGGTTATGTTCTATCTTTGTCACATACTTTTATTTTTCCATGTGAGATCCAGTACTTTTTTTTTTTTTTTTTTTTTAAATCTCAAGTGTTGTAAACACTAACATTTGACAGATTAAAAGGTACGGGATGTTCACAGATGCAATCTGTAATCCCATTAGGCATTCATTCAGAAATTGGAACAAAAAAGCCTAACTAAAACAGGTTAGGTTTTACAAAAGGACAAAATAGGGTTGCAAAATTTTGGCCCAAAGTGGGGTGAAATCTGAAGGAATGCATTTTAAATTAATTAGAGCAATACTTAATAACAGAAGGTATGCAAAAGGTGAAAAAGATACTGCTATCAGAAACAGTTTTGAAATACAAGAAAATAAAAGTGACATTTGACCAATACACTTGTCAAATGCTATCAGCTATTCTCAGTATGTTGCTCTTGTTGATGTCATCACTTATTTTTACACCTAGCTTTGCTGTTAACTTTCTGCTCCTGTTAAGGATCATCTCATACTGTTTCTAAACTCTTTTAGATATGCTTCTTCATTTATTTTATTCTATTCTCATCTTTCTTTACTTCTAGAGGTTCACGCTTAGACCCCTTACTATTTCCCCTTCAAAAAATGTTCTCTTTTGATCATCTGCACATTTGGAATAAGTTTCTTTTTTCCTTACCTAAAAATCCTATGAAACAATAGGCATTATTTGGTTTCCCTCCTAATGCTCCCAAAGACTGTGGCATCTTAAAGCATTCCTAGGAGTTCAAAAGGAATAAAGGAAATTGTAATTCATTTCTTTACTGACATCACAGATACCCAAACTTATTTGACAGTAACGAGCAATGAATTGAAAGAAAACCTTACTTTAAATGCATCAATATATACGGGATTTATGTGATTTATCCCTAGTCGTAGAGGTATAATAAGCAAGAGGGCTTTCCAGCCTGTGCAGAGTCCTCCTGCCTTCTTGCTTCGGCCAAGAGCACTTCTGTGCAAATGTGCACTGCTGTGGGACGCGCTGCTGCTCTGAGGAGGGCACCAGCACATTTTTTCTGCGGGAATAAAACTAGAAATCAGTCAACGCACAGAGGAACACAAAGCAGATCTTCCTCTCAGTAGTGAATTAAGCTAGTTTGCCAGGGATCTTTATAGGGCACCCAAGACAAAACGAGCCGGGCATGGCAATTACAGCTATTTAGTAGAAGTAATTCTAGCAGACAGTATGTGCTGGCACGTCCAAGTGAGACGTTAGATCAATGATTGGGGGATGACAATTTAAGACTGCAGTGACATGTCCTATTAATGTTATTAATAGTGTCAAGCTTTGCCTATAAAACGCCAGAGAAATGAAATGGCAGCAATGATGACAGTAGAAATTCTTCAAGGAGCTCTTCACATCCAGTGATGTGAGCACGAAGTTGGCATCAGGGATCAAAAAAACACAACTGAGTTTGTATGTCCTTCTTCCCTCTTCTTACCCTTGCAAGACAAACCCATGGCCCCCCAAGTATTTGTTCATGTTTAGATACATGCTGGCAAATGGAGTCAAATCAGAAACTGTTACCAGAAAACTGATGAGGTGTCACTTACTGATGTCGTCAATGACCACCGTATTGCCCATAGATACATAAACTGCTAATGAATTCCATTCATCAAATAAAGCAAGCTTCCTAGAAAACATTAAGGTACTAATTAATATAAACTAGTTGGATCAAAAGGGTAGCTTTACACTCAGAACCATTTATTTTTTTTTTTTTCTTAAGAAAAAACATCCTTTCTGCATTTTTTAAAGTCTCCATGTAAGAAAAAGAAAACTTTAAACATTAAATGTTTAATATCTTTAGAAAAATAGGTACTGAGTGGTACCAGGAAAAACATATGCGCTGCACCATGTGCAAACTGTTTTGTCTTACTGCTAAGTGCAGTGACAGTAACAGTCCAACTACATCAAGTTTATTACTTTTTATTGCACTCGACAGTCTCTGCACTGGGTTCTTGCCCAATTGTGTCTTTTCTCATCTGGAAAAGAAAAAAATTCCTATGCCAGTTTTGCAGATTACTTTTTGCTTAAGAAATTCCACTGAATTCAGTGGAATTACTTCTGCCTGAGCCTGCGTGCACAGCAGAAATGGGGCGTTAAAAGCTAAATCAGCTAAGGGTTTGGGGCACCAAAACTTCAGTGGGAGACAGCAGCACACAGTTTTATGTCCACTTCTGCAAAATCCAAACCTTTGGGGAAGGGAGCTACACTCTTAAGCTGCACTGGCAGAATTAGCTGTTTCAAATAAGCCAGAAAGAAATGGGGGTGAGCGTTTCACCATGAAAAACTTGGCCATGAAAGATCTGGAGTCCAGGGCATGCTTCAGCTCCCCTCCCTCTTCAGATCATGTGCCTGTTCCAGGGTGTCAAAGACTTGCTGCTGAGCTCGCAGGACCTGTAGCCTAGCCCCTGCCTGAGGTAAGACACCTCCACGTACCCCTGGAGAACTGAGCAGCCTCAGTTCCTTTCAGTGTGGCTCCCAGACTATGAGGAGCTGCCCATCTTTATCCAGTAGCCTTGCTGGCAGAACTGCTGCTCAGAAAGGGAGGAATTGCAGCTCAGTTCCCTCCTCAGCCGAGATGGCTTCTCTCTGATGTTTCACACCACCACTCCGACCTACACGGTGGCACTCTCGACCTGCCAGAGCTGTGCCACTGTGCAGAAAGGAATATACATCTGTGGTGTGACTGGTGAGGGCATGCAGACGGCATAGCAGGAGACTTTCCTGCAGTTTCTTCTCCTCAGGCTCTTCCTTTATTAAAATTTAGAGGTCACCCATTCCCAACTCAGTACCTGCACACCGAGCTGTGGCATGACATTCCATGCTGCACTTGTAAATAGATGGCAAGTACATTCCTGACTGTGGGACAGGGGGAGATGCAGCCTTCAAAACTCTGCCTGGGCCTTCTCTTGGCTGCCCCAGGGGAGTACGTTCTGAATGAGACTGCTATGATCTCACTTACTTTAGTACTTGAGCAACTGTATTTGGTCCAAACCATTCTCCAATTGACTTCCCCTCTCCAACACCCACCTGTGCTGTTTTCACAGTGAAAAAAAGACACACGGACACAAAATCAAAGAAAAATGAGACCATAAAGAATGTGGGAACAATATACAGTAAATACCGTGACTGTCAAACATTCTAGAGTAACTGCAATCTGTACTTAGCAATAACAATTATTTTCTCAATCTATGCTCTTTTCAAAACTTAGGGAGTGCCAGTTTCTTTAATAAACAAAAGACTTCTAAACTACAATGAGAATTACAAGTTAACAAATGTTAGTGCCCTTTATTACAAATTACAGCAATAAGCTACAAGACTGTCTATTCTAACATTACTGACTCTGGTACCCAAGGCTTACAGAGTTTATCAAGAGCTACATTCTAGTACATGGCTTTATTTAGGTCTCAGGGAATGTTTCTGTACTACTAGTCTTTGCGCCCATCTGCATACCTTTTTATTTTTATATAAGCATACACATTGTCTTCACATCCACTTTTTAAAATTATGAATTAACATACTGCAAATTAGTGATTCAACACAGTAGAAATTTCAGTGGAAAAAACCTGAAAGTTTATGTTTGTTCTTACCCATCTGGTGGATTGAATAAGAGCAAGCCTTCCTGTCGAGAAAGCATCGTAGGATTCCGTGATATTCTTCTGGTTGTTTTTTGTGTTTTTCCCATTGCCAATCTGAAAGGAAAAATTGATAGAGAATAAAAAATGGTGACGTTTTCATTACACTGATCAAATGTCTAGACAGCAGAAAGCTTTATAATGAGATGTTAAAAGACATTTCAATTCATCTCGAATATTTACATTTTGTGTAGAGCTCCTAGAATTCCAAGCTTGTTATTTATCATCAAGCTGCCCTTTATCATCATAGGCTAGATTGTAAAAACAGGGAAAATAAAACAAAACAAAAACATCAACTGCAAACATATTCTGACGGATCATGCTGCGTGTTGATAGCCATTCCAGTATCTCTGAGCTTCCAAGATTATTTAAAAGTACAGGCTGTGTTTAGACCTTGTTGGATTTCTAAGCACCCATTAAATAACAACATAAGATCCATACAGAAAGTCCAAACACTCCACTGGCAGCATCCTGGGATGTGACATGCATGCTTAAGAGCTTGCACCAGGGGGGTTTGGACCTCGTGCTGCTGACAAGTGAGTAGTGAAGAGAAGGGTAAGAGCACTGTCCCACGGTGGCAGGTTTTCCCTTGGCCTCAACTTGGGTGTTACACTAAAAGGTTTATAAAATAATGGCGACAGGATTCCCCATTTGTTCTCCTTCTATGCCTATTTCTCTGCTTCAGGCTGGGATGATTTCACCCAGCTGAATATGAATTGATTCATTAGGAACTGTTACCAGGGCATCAAAGAAAGTCTCACTAATAAATTCAGGGTTTGTGCTTTTAATGGAGTACTTACGAAGAAGCGTCTGCAGACAATACCGAAGTTCCCTCAGGACCAGCACTCACCTCTCCCTAAGTGTCTGCAGATCAGTGCTTGGGCCAGCATCATCTGCCCGCATCGCAGCATACATCCCCAGCCAGCGTCCGACGAAGGACCCGTGCCTCCTGTTAGGAAAGTTCAGCACAATCAGTGCAGGCTTTCAACTGGGTGCAGCACCACAGAGGACATTTCAGAGTGCTAGAAAACAGATAGGGCTGCTGAAGCCTCCATGAACTGTCCTACAGATAAAAGGCACACAGCAAGACTTTGGTTCCATGCTGTTGGTCTAATTCTAATCTCTGCATTGCACAAATAAACAAAATTCATTTATTCCTTGTGGAGCTGACTTACTCTTTTCATTCTTCAAGCAGCATTCACAAACCATTTACTGCATGCTATACAACATGATCACCTGTTTACATACAGACATAAATAAACACTGATTTTAATAATCTTCATGTTTGCATAAACAGTTAAAATGATGCTCAAAATGCGCTAATACTCTAGAAATATTTTCCAAGCCTACGATGCCATCACTTATCTTGCTATTTAATTTAGAACAATGCAGCAAATCTGCAGTATACTCACCACTAGGCAAAAACTTTCTTCTATACGTAAACCACGTTAAACCACAGTAAACCACGCGTGAACACACCTTGGCTTATTGTCTGACTTTGGCTTATGGTGCGTCTGTTGCTGTGTCCAGCACAGTGCAGCCCCTATATTGCTACCAAAACCTTGCCACAAACCTCAATCCCCCTGTTAAAAGAGACCCTCTTGTTTGTTGCCCTTCTTTCGACACTCTCTAACAGGTTTATGTCTTTTTCTTATACTGCGGAGCCCAAAACTGCACTCAGTACTCAGTACATGGAATACCAACAGAGACTGCCTGGCATTTTCTCTTCTCTGCAGAAGCTCTGTTGCTAACACTGTCCAGAAATCACCACTGTCACAGACAGTAGTAGCATTCCCTCCTCCCACAGTTTGTTCTTCCCCCCCAAGACTTAGACACCATCCAGAAAAAGAAGGATAATAATACTAAAAGAAGGATAATAATAATAATAAAGTAAAATAAAATTAAAATAAAAATTAAAATAAAAAATAAATAAAATAAAATAAAATTATAATAAAATATTTTAATTATATATATATATAAATTATTCTAAATATTCTATTATTCTATATAAAAAATTCTATATAAAATATATAGAATTGCTGGGTTTCTGCTTTCTCCTACATCCTATCAGACCACAACATGACAGTTGTCTTTCTTTTACGTTCTTTTACACCTGGATCTTTCTCACTTTTATGAGTGTGGGGTTTTCCTTCTTTCTCCCTTTACCTTCCTCCCTCCCTTGTTGCCGACGGAAGGAAGACACAGACGCTCAATATGAGTGAACAGTGAACTTCAACTTTAATGGATAGCTCAGTCGCCTTTTATCTAGTTTGAACATAATCAACTCAGACATATTGCAGAAACTAAGCTCAGGATTGGTTAACACTTCCCCGGGCTTTTCAGTCTGGTCCTCCTTCTTTTGGCTACCTGTCCCGCCTTAGGGACATTCCCTGATCGCCCAAGGGCATCGTGTCCTTGAGCCTGATTGGCTCTCAGCCAGCTGCATACCTGCCAAGGCTCATGTGAGTTGAGTTCGGTGCTTCACTAGCCCATTGTCTCCAAACTGCTCAACATCCACATGTCCTACCTCACTTAACGATTCCTCCACACTCCCTCCCTTCCTCCCTTCCTTCCTTCCTTCCTTCCTTCCTTCCTTCCTTCCTTCCTTCCTTCCTTCCTTCCTTCCTTCCTTCCTTCCTTCCTTCCTTCCTTCCTTCCTTCCTTCCTTCCTTCCTTCCTTCCTTCCTTCCTTCCTTCCCTCCTTTCGTTCTGTCTGTCTGTCTGTCTGTCTCTCTTTCTGTCCAGCACTGATTTTATGGCTACGTGTGCATATCCACAGTGTACAGTTTTCTCCGTTCCGTTTCTTCCCTGAGTCTTGCCCCTCTTCCCTGCAACTGAACAGCATTGCCTTGATCAAGGAAGTGGCAACATGCGGCTTACACAGTAAACTGCTGAAATTACAGCTATAACCATGGAGCACAGCTGCCGATCAACACAAGACCACCAATCGCTCACATTTCTAAACTGCTCGTCACAATTCTTCCGTATGTAGGCTGTGATGCTGCTCATTTCTTAAGCACCCATCCATTTCTTCTCTTCCCAGACCCTCAAGGTGTCCTGGTCAAACCACCTCCCTTCCTCTTGCCCCATCTGGCTCTCCCACCTTCCTTTTCCCTCAAGGCTCAACTTTTTTTTTTTTTTTTCCAGCATAGGTGCTCCATAGAAGCTGCTGCTGCCCACCTCCGAGTTGACTAGGGCTGAACTACTGAAAAAGAAAAGAAAATCTATAAATAAGAGTGAGAGATGGTGAATACCTAACCATCTCTTAAAAGCAGGATTTTAAGAGAATAAGTAATTGATAAATGGAGTTAAGATCGGAGGGAAAAAAGTCCACTGTTGCAATCAATAGAGTTAAGAAGTTTTTCAAGTACATTAGGAACAAAAATTAGAGTAATGACACTGATCTGATACGGGATGGGTATTGCTTCAGTGAGAAATGATGGAAAAAAACACAACACAACACATGTGTAGGTGTTGTTGGGTATTTGTAAAAAAAAAAAGAAACAAAAAAACAGGTTAATGAAAACTGCATGCTCAATTAGATGATTTTTTGTGTTGTCAATGGTAGGGAATTGTGTGCTTTACAACACAATATGTGTTATATATAATTTTATATATAAAATTTAACAATATTTATATGTTATTATATTATAAATTATAAATATTGTTATTTATTATAATAATATTCAGGAATATTCAGCTGTCAGGAATATTCAGCTCTTCTGCCATGGATCCTGCACAGGTTTCAAAGAATATCTGCTCCACCATGGAGCATCTACTTCTCCTCCTCCTATCACCTTGATGTTCCCTCTATTGTTCCTCATTCTTTTTGTTCTCCCCAGCTCTCTCCATCCAATATTTTCTGTGCATTCTTAGAGGCAGCACACCTTGGCTTATTGTCTGACTTTGGCTTATGGTGCGTCTGTTGCTGTGTCCAGCACAGTGCAGCCCCCAAATTGCTACCAAAACCTTGCCACAAACCTCAATCCCCCTGTTAAAAGAGACCCTCTTGTTTGTTGCCCTTCTTTCGACACTCTCTAACAGGTTTATGTCTTTTTCTTATACTGCGGAGCCCAAAACTGCACTCAGTACTCAGTACATGGAATACCAACAGAGACTGCCTGGCATTTTCTCTTCTCTGCAGAAGCTCTGTTGCTAACACTGTCCAGAAATCACCACTGTCACAGACAGTAGTAGCATTCCCTCCTCCCACAGTTTGTTCTTCCCCCCAAGACTTAGACACCACCCAGAAAAAGAATAATAATAATACAAATAAAATAAAATAAAATAAAATAAAATAAAATAAAATAAAATAAAATAAAATAGTCAAAAGCCATCAGGAAGGCAGTGGTGCAGACTGTGGAGAGCCTGGGTTCAAATCCTTCTTCTGTGAGGCTCTGAACCTATATCCCACCACAATCTCTCTGCTAATGTATGGCAGGGAAAGGAGGAAGAAAGAACATATCTCCTGCACTTTCCATTTATTGTTGACTGACAATTCTGTAGAGTTATAAAGCCTCAATCAGTGAGATACAGGGTTCTTCTCACACTGTCTCACTGTGCCCTAAGCGGAACAGCTCTCATTTAATAGATGCTTCACCACAAAATCATGAGTCATCTGCAGTTTTGAACTTTTCTGGGATCAAGTCCCTTCAGATGGTTGAGGAATCTGCTCCAGCACCTATGTAAACTGGTGCTCTACTAAGCTAGTGAGTGAACAAGAGAGAAATCCTCTGCTAGATGACTTGACAAATTGGGTCTGAAAATAGTGTTGAGGCACAATAGTCCACGATTTTTGCCTTGGGTGCACAGAGGGATTGGGTGTTGTAGACTTCTTTTATTCTTCATTAAGATAAACATTTTCAAAAATGTGCTTGTTCAACCTTGCTCCCACTGTGTGCATGGGAGGGAGATAACTGAAAGTGGGGAGCGTTGCTTGGATCCTGCAAGTGGCTGAGGTCCAGTGGGGTTGGAGGCTTTCTTCCTCCTTTTGGAAATGCAAAGCAACCCTGCACCTCCCCTGCACTTGCAGAAGGATCGTGACAGCCCAAAGCACAGCGGCTTTGTAATTGCTGCATACACTTCGATCGGATTTACGTGGCAAGGGTTTGGTAGCAGGGGCCTGCAGGGATGGCGTCTGTGAGAACAGTCCAGACAACAGCCAGCTCCAGATAGCTCCAAAAGGGCCCCGGCGCTTGCCAGAGCTGAGCCAATAAGCGATGTTGTTTGCACCTCTGGGAGAGCAGATGTAAGCAGGGGGAAATACTGCTGCACAACAGAAGCTGGAAGAGCAAGGAGTGAGAAGCAGCCCTGCAGCCCCCAAGGTGAGTGCAGCAGGAGGCAGGAGGTGCTCCAGGCTCACAGCAGCACTTCCCCTGCGGGCTGTGCAGGGAGAGGCCCCTGGTGGAGCAGGCTGTCCCCCTGCACCCATGGGTCCCACATGGAGCAGATCTCCACGCTGCTGCCCCCCTGTGGGTGGAGGAGCCCCCGGTGGAGCAGGTGGCTGTGGCCTGGAGGAGGCTGCGGCCTGTGGAGAGCCCCCGCAGGAGCAGGCCCCGGGCCGCAGCTGCAGCCATGGAGAGGAGCCCCCGCAGGAGCAGGGGGCCTGGGGGGAGCTGCCGCCCAGCCGTGGGGGACCCGTGCTGGAGCAGTTTGCTCCTGGGGGATGGATGGATGGATGGATGGAGCCCGTGGGACGGAGCCGTGTGGGAGCAGTGCTTGAGGAGCTGCTGCCTGTGGGCAGCCCGTGTGGGATCAGCTGGGGAAGGGCGGCATCCCATGGGAGGGACCCCACGGGGAGCAGGGGCAGGGAGGGACCCTGAGGGTCACTCTGCTGAGTCTGCTTTGCCCGTCACGATACTTGTTGAGCCATCGCCCTGTCCTTATCTCAGCCCTGGAGCCCTTTGCATCGTATTTTCTCCCCCTTTCCCTTTGAGGAGGGGGAGTGAGAGAGCGGCCGTGGTGGAACTCGGCTGCCCACCCGCTTTGAACCACCGCAGTTGCAAAGTCCTGGGAAAGATTTCTTTCAAGAAATTAAACAAGGTGTTTAACAAAGAAATGCAGAGTTTCCTTTTGAAGGCTTCCTGGAGAATTGGGCTTCTTTCCTATTCCCAGCTCAGAGGAAGGGAATTGTTGATTTCACCTTCTTTTTTCTGACATGGAAATCAAAGGTGAACTGCTCTACAAGGACGGGCAACGTCTCAGAATCAAGCTCTTTTGCTCTGTAGTCCTTTCTCAAGGAAAAGATTGATCACACACCTTCCACAGATGTAGGGGAGCAGAGAACAATTTGGGAACTACTCTAATTCAAGTCAGTTTGGGCATAGTGGTACTTCCCTAGCTGTTTCTGAGACAGACGCATTAGCAACAGAGAGTGTTGTGCCGTCACTGGGAGGCGCCTGCGGTGATGACTTCAGAAACAGAACTGAATTGTGTCACCACAGCACTTTGGCAACAGCTGCCTCTGTGCACGTTTAGCTGGGAGGCACAGAGAAGGGTGCTGGATGCGATGAAACCACGTGAGGATTTGTGGATCTCCCCTTGAGGTGCACAGAGAGGGACCATGCCCTTCTGTAAGTGTTTTGATGCTTGGCTGAGGAAAAAAATGTGGTTTTCTTGTGAATGCTTCATTGTAGTATTCTGTAGTTTGTGTCAAGTCCTTACAGAAGCCTCAAGGTTGGTACTTTGCTCAATGATGGAGCTGCACAGAGTGAGAACAGACCCAATGTACGGGTGAGGGCCTCTGCACGTTCTCTTCTTCCTACAGACGATCAACAAATAAGGGGAGACAGAGAAGAGTGTGCTGTGGTCCTCCCATAGACCGCAAGTACTAAAGCATAAACAAGAGGCTTAAGAGTCCCCCTGTCATGTTAAAATTCAGGACAGCAATGGACTTCCTCACACGGGCTGGCCTGTCGACTAGTGTCTCAGGCTGTGGCGTATGAAGATGCACTCCATCTGCTTTCAGGGTAGCAATGGCAGTGGGCAAGCTTCCTGACCTTAACATTTGTCATTTCATTTCTCACCTGAGTTTTGGTGGTTCTCCACGATTCATTCTTGGACTAGAAAAAAAAAAAAAAAAGTGAATTTGGATCAAAATAAAAGGATAAAAGGATTTCCTTTCCATTAATTACATGTTCTTACCTTTGTAACAGATTTGGTTATTGACTTAGAAGGCAAATATCTGGCCAGACTGCAAGACTTGTGCTCGCAGCGTGGGACAGCTCTCGTAAAGGTGATTCAGGGCAGTTTCTGGAAAACAAGACATCAGATCTCCCAAACAGCTTTCTTTGTGCTAATGTAGGAAGGGTGAGTAAGTGTAAAGGTAAGAGCCCAGATACCGTAAGAAGCAGAAAGTGTGAAGGAAACTTCCTTCTGGCTGATACAGCTCCATATCTAGTTGTCAAGTATGAAGAGAGCAGTGCTAAGTTTCTTGGGGAGAGGAAAACAAAGAGGCTGGGAGAGTGTAGAAAGAAAAAAATGGGATGAGCTATTTCAGGAAATCCTAGGAACTGGAAATAGAGATTGGAAGAGTGCTTTAAGCCAAGACAGACATCACACAGAATTTCTAGGTTGGAAGAGACCTCAAGATCATCGAGTCCAACCTCTAACCTAACACTAACAGTCCCCACTAAACCATATCCCTAAGCTCTACATCTAAACGTCTTTTGAAGACTTCCAGGGATGGTGACTCCACCACCTCCCTGGGCAGCCTGTTCCAATGCCTCACAACCCTTTCAGTAAAGAAATTCTTCCTAACATCTAACCTAAAACTCCCCTTGCATAACTTTAGCCTATTCCCCATTTAGTTTTAAAACTAAAACCTAGGAGTTGAATGAACCAAGAAATGAATCCCTTTTGATTATGCAGTTGTGTCCAGTGTTATCTTGGGAAATATGGTTTCCACATAAAACGTATCTGGGGCTTGAAGTTCTCCTAAGGCCCTTCTCTGTGTATTCCCTACTGTTTGGTAAGCGCTGAGGTCACACTGCAGACAGCAGCACGTCCTCTCCCCACTACTTAGCTGTCTGTTCTCACAACACGTCTAGGAACAGAATGGCTTGGACACAACTGCGCCTAGGACCGAGTTCATTCAAGCTGCTGGACGAGGTAAAAGCTCTGGACAAGCGAAGGGGAGGGAGGGATGGGTGGACATACAATATGATCACTTTAATCTCATTTCTCTAAGAATCCTGGCTGAGAAAACAAAACAAAACAGAATCAAAAAGAACAGAAGAGAACAGAACAGAACAAATGAAGCAAGCAGCTAGCTTGCTGGAGACATTGTCTGGGAAGCAGTGAAAACACTTGCAAACAAAAACACGTCAAAGGACTAACTCTTTGAGCTTAATTCTAATCCAACAGCATAACCTCAAAGTCCTGTTTCTGTTCGTAACAGGCTGGTCCAGTAACATGTCCCATTGGATGACTTTGCAGCATAGATGTCAGGAATGCAGCTTGGGATCCCCTCCTTCTACTCAGAGTTCACTTTGAAGGGATGAGCAAGTAATTCTTCCTGGGTTGACGGAAATCTAAAGTCTGTTTTCTAACACTCTTGCAGACGCTTCTCTGTCCATCGGCCTGTCCTGCCAACTCTGGTGTGAGTGTGAAGTTGTGGCAAGAGGGATTTCCCATTCCTATTTGACCTGATGGACACCAGCTTTCCTCGGAAATGGCTGATGTTGCTGAGGAGGCAGCAGTATCAAAGCCCTTGCTGATGAAGGTACAACCAGCTGGGGAGGCTTTGGCATTTCTGCACAACGCTGCTCCCTGACTGTCACTCCAGACTCAGATTCGGAAAGAAGCAAAGCAAGCTAGAGGAAAACTGGATGTCCTGGTAATTTTCTTTTTCTTTTATTTCTTCATTCTTCACTTGTAAGAAAATCTAAATCTTAACCCTTTGTTTGAAAACACGGCTTTATGGAAATGCTTATGGGTGTGCTCCTTCACCTTGTGTGGAACCTGCTTCACCTCGCTTCAGCTATAGGACACCTATGCTCCAATTTATGCTTCCCATGATAAAGCGGTGTTCTTTCGGTGTTCTTTTCTGTGATGCTTGCAGGCGAGGTTGAAAAGAGTTGTCAGTAGGATTCTTCGTTTCCTTTGCAGTATCCAAAGCTCCGTATTACCGTGGATCTTCTCCTCTGATCTGGAAAGCTTCACAGGCCAAAAGAGAATTGAGATGAAGAAGGAAATAGAGAATGCTGACCAATATTGCCAAGAACCACCCGTAGGTTTTGTGAAAGAATCCGGTGCATTTCTGTAGTGGTAGAAAGTTCATAAAATCATCGTCGTGCACTTGAAGGCAAGCAATGCTGTAAAAATGAAGAATGCAAGGCCCTGCTTAAGGACAATCTTCAGGCTGCTTCTAGATCAACAGCTTATTTGCTTCTTCCACAACCTCATCTCCGCTTGCTTAGAAGTTGTGAAGGTCGGAAGCACACTCCGTCTTTTTCATCCCCTCTGTGTATCTTTTCCCTGACAGCAACTTCTGTCTTGGCTCTTCACATCCAGCCAGAGCAGTTGCTTTGCCTCCGCAACCTGCAGGCTGACCTCTCGTGTGTACCTGTGCTGGACTGAGGGTAATGCTTGTAACGCACACAGATGCTGCATTCACTGTGACTTTTAGAAAAGAGAGCAAGAAGCTAACCTGCACAGCAGACTCTTAGGTTTCTGTATCTCTCTCTCTCTCTCTCTCTCTCTCTCTATCTGCATATATATTTCAGTACTTATTTACTTCTTTAAAGATACCTTAAATAGAATAGATACTTTAAGAAAGCTTACTTGTTCTTCCCCTTTCCTTGTTTTGAACGTTTGCTTTTCTAACCAATCCTTAATGTTACAACATGGGATTGATGCAGTACTCAGTCCTTAGAAGTTCTCAAAGCACATCAGTGATTTCTCTATTTCTCAACCTTTCCATCTTCATTGAGATCTCTCATCTGAATTTAGGTAGGAGGTGAAGAAGAACACTGCAAGCAGCTGAAGCCGTATCAGACACATGCTTCTGCTAGGAAGTCATTCCGAGTGATTCCACGGTGTACTTTAGACAGGTTTGCTCTGGTCCTCTGGACTCAGCATCCCCAAGGGATATTTCAAAGCTCTCGGAAGGACCCGTCATTATCTCTGACACTGCAGCCTCCAGTAGGAAGGGGTAGATATTCCTTGCCCTTGTGCAAAGGAACTACTCAGTTAGCTGTTTCTAACCCAAATCTCGTTGTTGTCTTCTATTGACAGACACCACCCGGCTAGCCAAGCTAAACCACTGAAAATGGAAGGAGTGGGACATCTTGCAAAGCCTGCTGCTGCTTCTAAGCAGAAGTGCGCTGTAGGTGGGGACACAGCAAGAGGAAACGTCCAGGCCACGGTGGAACTGCAAGGCACCTGTCTGAGCCACACAAGGAAGTCAGCGATTCCCAGTTGGAGACTGTTGCTCGACCAGTGACACAGCAGCTGGAGCGCTTCTGGTTGCTGCTGATGGGTTCCCGTGAATCAGCCAGGGATAGGAGCTATGAGAACGACTGAAGCGATTTGAAGTTACCCGAAAGAAAGAAGAGAGGAGAGAAGAAGACAAGAGGGGAGGGAAGGGGAGGGAATAAAAGGAAGGGAGGGGAGGGGAGGGGAGGGCAGGGGGAGGGTAGGATAGGATAGGATAGGATAGGATAGGATAGGATAGGATAGGATAGGATAGGATAGGATGGGATGGGATGGGATGGGATGGGATGGGATGGGATGGGATGGGATGGGATGGGATGGGATGGGATAGGGTAGGGTAGGGTAGGGTAGGGTAGGGTAGGGTAGGGTAGGGTAGGGTAGGGTAGGGTAGGGTAGGGTAGGGTAGGGTAGGGTAGGGTAGGGTAGGGTAGCATAGCGTAGTGTAGCGTGTTAGAGGGGAGGGGAGCATAGGAGAGTATAGGGTAGTGTAGGGGATCGGAGTTTAGGGGAGTGTAGGGTAGGATACGGGAGGGGAGTGTAGGAGAGTGTAGGGGAGGGGGCATAGGGTAATGTAGGGCAGTGTAGCGAACGGGACTTTAGGGTAGGATAGGGGAGGGGAGTGTAGGAGTGTGTAGGGTAGTATAGGGGAGGGGAGTGTAGCAGAGTATAGGGACAGGGAGCATAGGGGAGGGGGTGTAGGGGAGGGGAGGAGAGGGGAGGGGAGGGGATGGGGGGGAGGGGAGGCAAAAGTGGGGAGAGGAGGCAAAAGAGGGGAAGAGAGGGGAGGGGAGGGGAGGGGAGGGGAGGGGAGGGGAGGGGAGGGGAGGGGAGGGGAGGGGAGGGGAGGGGAGGGGAGGTTAGGGGAGGGGAGGGGAGGGGAGGGGAGGGGAGGGGAGGGGAGGGGAGTGCTACCATAAATAAAATTGCCAAATACATGACATTTTGGATCTGGAGCCAAATCTTTGTGTACATGTCCTCTCCGTAGCCCCACGTGCTGACCACCCACCCGAATCTATCATACTGTTGGTCAGAAAGAACAGGGAGCATAGGGGAGGGCAGGGGAGTGGAGGGAAGGGAAAAGAGGGGATGGGAGGGGTGGGGAGCGCTACCATCAATAAAATTGCCAAATACGATGAAGGAGCAGCAGAGCCTGCAACCTCCAGTCCCCAACATCCTCCAACCACCCCCCACTGCTCCGTGGGAAATAGATAGAAGAATCAAGACTGAGGTTTAGCCTGGGATGGAGGTAGTGTGGCGAGGTGGTTTTCTGTTTGGTTGGTTGGTTGGTTGGTTGGTTGGTTGGTTGGTTGGTTTTAAAGTTTTTAAATTCTCACTGTCCTACTTTGTGATCAGTTGGCAATAAATTCAATTACTCTTCCCCAAGCCAAGTCTGTTTTGTCCATGAAGCCATCTTCCAGTCCTGAAATAAGAAAGGAAACAGACCTGCAAGCAACTGTTACACAAGTGCAGGAAGAGTGACAAAGGAGGGTTTTGAGGCATGAAGTTACTGCAAGGATGCTCTGCTCTTTCCTCACTTCAGTATGAAAAGCACGGCACTAGTGGGTGGTCTGTGGTGGTAGTTGTTTTTTTGTTGTTTGTTTGTTTGTTTGTTGTTTTGTCAGCTCCACCCCACAGTATTTGGCTTGTTCTACTTGTTTTGGTGTGCCCCCATTCCCTCCCTCAAGGTAAAACATCCCTAGGGGCCATAACTTGCTGTTAGCAAACAAGATCTTGCAAAAGAGTGAAGTTAACATGGCACCACCTGCACTGGTGTATAAATAGTTCAAATATTTTCCCTCACTTTCCTGTAACTTTCCTGTAAATTGCTGGTCAGGAGATAACAAGTGGAGAAATTTAGGATAAGAGAGAGAAAGTTGTGTTTCCTATTGCCCTGGAGTTTCTGTTGGTCTGGCCACGGAAATGGAGTACTCAAAATCCTCAGGACACTCAGTTTATACCAGATTTATCCTAAAACTGCAGTATTTCTAGGCCCTTGGGATTCTTATCAATTAAAACATACTTTTTCACGCACAGAAGATGCAAAAAAGTGCGTCTACTGCAGTATGCAGACAGAGCCAGTCCTGTCTCTTGATTCCTTCTGCCTTCTGCCTGAAGAGCAGCAGACAATCGAGTTCTTGTCTTCAGTAGCTACGGCCTTAACCAACTGTGCAGTCTGTCCATTCATACACAGAGGAGGAAAAATAGCGTGGAATAACTCCTCTCCTTTGTGCTAACAGAGGAGGGTACAGCTTCCTCACTCCAACCCCACCGAGGCAAACCAGTCAGCAGTGCACGCCAGAGCCTCTGTCTCTTCCCCGTCTCATGATGTGCAGCTGGATCACTCTCCCTTCTATCCCCAGGATCGCTTTCAGCGCAGTCACAGAAGGGTCAGACTCACAGCTTTAGGAGCCATCAGAAGAGGCTTTCCCTCTTCTGCCACCACACCCCCTATACACATGCAATTTCACACATGCAAAGAGACACCATGGATTGGGGAGTTGCACAGAGAGGAGACCACACCCGTTTGCCTGCCTGCAGTTTGACACCAGTAGGGAGGTAATTCCCGTCAGGAGTTTCCATAGAGATGACAGAATATGGCCCTAGGGTCCTGCTGCTTCTTTCAGCCCTAATTCTTCAAATCCATAGGAACGGAAGAAACCTTCCCAGCCAAGTGCTGCATATCTTGAAGGTTGGAGAACCCACAGCCTTCTGCTTCATTTCATTTTAAAGATCAATCCCAATGTCACTCCCATAGAAGTAGTGGAAGCCATCTGGCTGGCTTGGCTTTCTCTCCAAAGAAGACCAAATGAGAGTTGGTCCCGGGTGAGGATGAGCCCTGACAGTTCCTGCATTTTGGTTCTCCTGCAGCCCACAAAGCTCTCACTGCCTTGCCTGAATTTGAACCCCTTTGGAACCAAATCTACAGATTATCTCTGTAAATCCAAAACAGCACTTATTCACCATGTGAACAACAAATGCCTGGGATGGTTAACAGCACTTAGGTGCAAAGGTCAGATATATGTAGCTGAATGTTACACATTTTTAGTCTGGATAGCACAATTTATCCTTTGACTCCATTTTGCTGTCATGTGGATATCAATTTGCAATCATTTGGTCTGTCCTCCCTTTGGTGGCTTCCGTGAGAAGAATCTAGAAGCTGCCCCCCTTTAGATAACGGCTCCACTGCTGGCCAGAGCCAAGCCAAGAAACGATGTCGCTTGTTCCTCTGGGAGAGCATATTGAAGAAAGGAGAACAAAAATAACAACAAAAAGCTGTTTCACAGGGAGAAAGAGAGGAGAAGCAGCCCTGCAGCCCCCCAGGTGAGTGCAGCAGGAGGGCAGGAGGCAGCAGCAGTTCCCCTGCGGGCTGTGCAGGGAGAGGCCCCTGGTGGAGCAGGCTGTCCCCCTGCACCCATGGGTCCCACATGGAGCAGATCTCCACGCTGCAGCCCCCCCATGGGTGGAGGAGCCCCCGGTGGAGCAGGTGGCTGTGGCCTGGAGGAGGCTGCGGCCTGTGGAGAGCCCCCGCAGGAGCAGGCCCCGGGCCGCAGCTGCAGCCATGGAGAGGAGCCCACGGGGAGCAGGGGCAGAGAGGGACCTTGGAGGAGGGAACTGTATCCTCTTTTTTCATCGGTGCTGAGATTGAGGATCAGGATTTCGTGGTAGGAATTTGTTTAGATGAACCAATTTACCTCCATATGGGTTTTGTATGTTTGTTTCACCTTGTCTTGCAGGACCATCTTGGCTGGGTCTGCAGTGTTGTGCAAAAGTGAAGTTTTTCACAATAAAGAGCAGCTTTTTTTTGGGGGGAAAAGGCTGAGGTGGCCTTCATCAGAGTCTTGTGACCTGAAAATGCAGAAAATGGGTGCATGGCTGGCTGGATGGGTGGGTGGGAGTTGGGAATTCAGCCTTGGGATCAGAACTGGGACGTTGTTGGGATAGGAAATGATCAGTGGGATGGGAAGTGATGATGGGGATAGGAACTCATTGGGATGGGAAAAATGGGTTTTATTTTTATTGCATTAAATCCACTTTATTGACTGTGTTGTACAGTATGGCGTTGTTTTATTACTATAGAACTATGATGATTATTATTTAATCTTATTAATTAAACAATTTTTATACGTTATTATATTATAAATTATAAATATTAATATTTATTATATTGTTTTTATTCCTTTTCTACCCTATTAAACTCTCTTTATCCCAGTGCACTGGTTTGGACTTTAGTTTTCCTTCCGAGTCGTTGTGGATTCACTCCGGATGGGGGGACATTAGTGAACGCCTGTGTGCTTCAGATCCAAGGTCACCTTTGCCCTCAACTCAAGATACATGTTTGCATCTATTGTCGTGAAACAATGTTAACAACATCAACAAAAAAGTTCCCTACTTGCTAGCAGCATCCCTACGTTTGCTGGGGTCTGCTCTGTGCATTTTGAAGACCGTTCCATGCTATTCAGCCCCTTCAGGAGGAAATGGATGGTTCTAGGAAAATGCGTCTTGACCTGATGCAAAGCTGTGACTCAGCACCCTGCAGCCCCCGCAACCCCTGGCATTTTAGCTGCAGCCCCTCCAACAACTCTGATGTTCCCTGCATCGACTTCAACCACTGCGCTGGGACCTGAGGCCCCTCAAACCCGTGTCACTCGCCCTGCAGCCCCTCCAGCCCCTGGCATGTTCCCTGCAGCACCTCGAGCCCCTGGCATGTTCCCTGCAGCCACTCCAAGCCTGGCACAGGCCCTACAGCTGGCTGCGGGGACTATCCAGAAATCTGCTCCAGAAATACAGTGATGGCAAGGAGCCCTCCACTTCATTCTTCCTTTTTTTTTCTAGCTGGAAGCATTCAGAGTTGTCAACGGAATTGGTTTGGAGGAGTAGGAAAGACAGAATTGCTGGGTTTCTGCTTTCTCCCAGAAACTATCAGACCACAACATGACAGTTGTCTTTCTTTTACGTAATTTTACACCGCCAGGGTCCCTTTTTATATCTTGGTAATTCCGGGATTACGCAGCACATCCTGGTATATTCTGCGACTGCGCGCACTGTTGCTAGGGGGTCGTCTCTGTCCCTCTGGTGGTCATGAAGATGAAGGTCGTAGTCTTCCTCGGCGTTGTGGTTCAACTTCTTTCTTTATTTGGTCATGTTGGCCCAGCGTGAGACAGGAAGGCAAGATAATATGTGATGCTGGGGCCTAAAAATCATGGACAGCGCAGCCCGCTTCCTCTGTCTGGATCCTGAAGTGATGCTTTGATCCCTCCAGATGGGTGTTTGGACCCAAAGAGGAGGCTTTGGACTCTAACATTCAGGCCTCATCTCCTAGCATGAGGATTTGGGAATTTGAAAGGAGGGCTGTTCCTCTCCAATAAGGCCTCGCCATCTAAGAAGTCCGCATTGCAGGGAACCAGGTCCGTTGTGTCCGTTGGGACAGGACCTGCCACAGAGGCCCTGCTCCCGGTTCCAGAGATGGTCCCTGGGCCCTGATGTGGCAATAATAAGGTTATAATAAAATTGTGACCCTAAAAATAGGGGTTTGTTCCTTGTAAGTGGCAGCCTGGTCTGTAAGATTAATGTGTAAGCAAGAAAAAGCCACTAAAAAGGAGGGGTTACCCTTTCAGACAAGGCTTTCAAGCCCAAGGAAGAGGCTTTCTGCCCTAATATGTGATGCTGTGGCCTAAAAATGGTGGACAGTGCGGCCCGCCCTCCACTCTCTGCTTCCTCGAAATGGATGTTTGGACCCCAAAATTCAGGCCTTGGCTCCTAGCATGAGGATTTGCGAATTTAAAAGGAGGGGTGCCCTTCTGATTGCCTTGGATAAGGCAATCAGAAGAAGAGTTCAGATACCAAGTGGAGGTTGTGGACCCTGAACATAGGGATTTGGGGTGAAATAAGGAAGCATGGGGCCCTAATAATGAGGTTTGAGACGGTTAAAATATCAGGAGGGGAGGAGGCAAGAGGCAGTGAGGAGGAGGAGAGGGCGTGTCTTGTATCTCCAAGTCAGGCTTTGGAGCTGAAAGCTGGGCCTTTGGACTCTGCAGCTCAGGGTCTGGGTTCAAAAGTGTTGTTTTGCACCCTCCATCTAGGTGTTTGGACCCAAAGAGGAGGGTAAAAAACAAGGGGTAAGCATCTTAATATCTTTATTATCTTTTTTATAATATCTTTTTTATAATATCTTTATTATAAATGGAAGGCACAAAGCAAGCCAGCAACAGTCTCTGTCCAAGAGAAATACTTGGTGCTTTATAAACAAACAAGGAAGTACCCTTAGGTGGGTGTGATAATCCTCCTCTAATGCGTTTTTGGAGTGCAAAAATAGATTTGTTCTTTTCTTGCTCTTCTCTCCAGGACAAAGGCAGAATAGGCAACTGCAAAGTTAGACCAGGGAGGTCAGTTTGTTCCATACTGAGAAAGACAAGCCTGTAAAACAAACTAGACAGATTTTCTTGGTACTATTTATCTTCCTTCAGCAAAGGCAAAGCTTATGACACTTGTTGGTGTGTGTATATATATTTATCCAGTGCTCTCACAACAAAATTTTGATTTGAAGAGGACACACAGATCTGATTTTTTTTTCTTTTCCAGTAACTAGTATAATAAGCACTGGTATTTTTGTATAAAAACAGAAAAATACAAAACAAAAGACTGAATATTATGTGGTATGCATGACATTAAAAAAAAATGGTGGTTTCAAAGCAATATGTACCCTGGTGTGTTTGCCATATCCTAGAGTCCAGCTTAAAGTGCACCTGATCTGTATTGCATTTTGATACTAATCTCTATGTACAATGTTTTGCATGTAATTTATATGGTTCTTGGGAGAAAAAAAAAAATGAATGAATTGTCAGTTAGCTTCTTCTGAGAAAACAGACTCCAAGCAGAGATATTACTCAAATCAGAAGTGGACGAGCAGTTGAGGGGTGGGAAAAGGGATACATATACAAAATTTAAAAATAAATAAATAAATAAATAAAACATGCTGGGGGTGGGGGAGAAGGGAAATGGTTTTGTATCAATAAAGCTTTGGCTGTTGAACAGAAACAATGCGCGAGTGCATCCAGAGAATAAAATGTGCCCACATCTAACTGTGACGTCCTCAGTGTGTCCACCAGCTTGTGAAATTAATCCCACATCTTCTCGTGGTGCTGGATGAATGGCTGAGCTTCCCATCTAAGCAAGGCAGAGCGTGCAAGTAGGGCCTGCAGGGTGGAAAGAGGGATGGGGATCAAGAAGCAAGCCCACTGCTATGACAGAGTCCCTATAGGCAGTGTGGGTTTTCTCTCTATGCAAGCCTCATTATTCAGAGGCAGAGTATGGCTTCGTCCATTCAAGGTCCAGAATCAGTTGTCAAATGCTAGCCAAAGCCAGTGGCTCCTGGGCTATGTGACAAACTAACCCTAGAGCCAAAACCCTCCTTGTCCTCTTACCAGGTGCCCTTTCTGTGATGCCTTTAGGGTGAGTCAAGGCTATGATCTCCACCTTCTGGGGCTGGTGTTTGAGCTATGTCCTACCTCAGTGCTGAGACTCTTTTGCCTCTGTAGAGGCCCTTTGCCATGACACGAGTGACGATGAGAACTAAAATCAACTAGCCTCTGAAACATTCTTGTTCCCAAGCACAGCTTTTTCACTGGATTGCTTGAACTCCTAGTTTTTGGCCGAGAAGCTATTGTTTCTCTGTGCCTTTAATAAGAGGCTTTCTCTGGAGCCAAGTCAGGATGGCAAGATTGAGCTGGGCAAGGCTATCGAGGAGGAAATTCAATCTTCCCAGATGGGTGTCTGACCCTTGGAGCCTGGGCCAACTGATCTGAAGCGGCTGTAAAAGCTTTATTTCGCAGCATCGCTGTCTTCCCTGCTCGCATTCTAGGCACGGTGTTTCTGCTGACAGCATCTTCCACCTCCTCAGCAGAAGCTGCTTCTTTCTTTAAACGTAGTACAGGCTGGACGCAAAGAAAGAAACTGTTAGCGGTGCTTTTAGCTGTTTAAATGGGGAGAAAAACAGCCACTGTTTCTTTCTTTGTCCAGGGCAGCCACGAATGCTTGCGTGACGTGGGCTCCTCTCCCACGTCCTTAATTGCCAAGCCGATAGCGGCTCTGGTGACGTGTCCCACGGGTGTCTGTGCAGTGACGGGGCTGCCTCACCCCTGTGTACCCCAGGACAGACATTTGGGGGGCTCTTTGCTGCTACCACAGGGTGCAACCTGCGGGTCCTGGGGCAGGCAGGATGAGTGCTGCTGGGCCCGGAGGGTAGGCCTGGCCTGAGAGGAGACAGTAAAGGAGGCAGGTTTGGGGCTTAAAGCAGGCTTGTCCTGCCCCAGCCTTCTCCAGAACCTGTGTGCCTGGCTCTGGAAAGCCGTGACAAGACATAAAATGACTCGCAGCTTGCCAAGAGAGCTGCGGTGGTGGAGGAATGGCCGCCTCAAGGGGCTGAGGCCAGGCACCATCACGGGCAGGACTCGAGAGACGAGGCACGATCTTGGCACAGACAGAGAAGGGAAGGGGAAGCACTGCTCTGCTGGCCCTGAGCGGTGCAGCCCCAGGAGAAAAGAAAAATCTGTGTTTCCTTCCGCTGATGTCCACGCTGAAGGTGCAGAAGGGTTCCGTGCTGTTGCTTGGGTCAGCCTTGTTGCCAGGTTGGGAATGTTTAGCCTCCCGGTGCTTCGGTGCTGTTGGGCTGCACTCAGAGTGTGAGCTCTGGGCGTTATTTCTCAACTACTGCGTTATTGGAGCGTACAGACCCGAGATATTCTGCGGATAGGTGATTTAAGCCACGTCAGAACCACCGCTGTGGCGTGTGCCAGCGTCGGACGCCCGTTCGACTGATCGGGTGGAGCAGGTGAATTGAATTT
Organism: Anas platyrhynchos; assembly: GCF_047663525.1. NCBI lineage: Eukaryota > Metazoa > Chordata > Aves > Anseriformes > Anatidae > Anas > Anas platyrhynchos. The sequence continues at coordinate 7,518,538 of NC_092609.1, read as the reverse complement.
GGTGCTGGGTGGCGAGGTGGTGTTGGGGGAAGAGCTAGGCTAAGGAGAGCTTCCTCTTGCTCTGCCCCTTCCCATCTCAAATGGCCGCTTCCTGGGGAGATGGGTTCGTTGGGAGGTTAACTACAACGTTACAGTGAGGATGAGGAATCCTCTTTAGTCCCGTAGGTATTTGCTGCCAGGCCGCAGCGTTGATTTCAGAAATTGTATTTCAAAAGGGAAAAAGAAAGGAAATCTGTATTCTTTGACATACTCTCTTTTCTCGGAGAGTAGATGTAGGAGCTTCAGCAGTGCCCTTCCTCCAGAAACGATTCCCAGTGTCTGCTCAGACACTGAGGAGGAAAATGGAGGAGAGCCACCCACTTCAAATAAAGGAAAGAAGGGGTCATGGATTAAGGGAAAACCACTACTTCAAAAATTGGTGCTCTCTACAAACCGGTTAAGGGTTTGGGACCTGCAGGTGCTGCCTACACCTGTGTGCGTTGCAGTCGTGCCTGTTGCCACTGAGCAAAACGGGGAGAGCTGCTTTGTCGAACGCGGCGTGTTAAAGCACGTGCTGCTGCCTGGAAGAAAAGCACGGACTTCCCTCGTGTGGGACTTCTTCCCTAGCCATCTGTGGTTTACCTGATGGTTTCCCATAAGCTGTGAATGTTTAAAAGAAAAAAAAAAAAACAAAACCAAAACCCAACCCCAGCGTTGAGAGTGGTGAGGCAGATCCTCACCTGGGGACTCAGAATCAGCGGTGACATCACCATGCGAAGCATTGTGTGCGCTTCGGGTCGGGGCTGCTGCGAGCCTCGCAGCGGGGAGGGAGAGCGGATCCGGGGTGCCTCTGTGTCAGGCCTGTGCCCTGGTGGCTTTGTGAGCACTGAGAGTTTGACTCCTGTGTTCCCAGCTTTCGCTTCCGCACCTGCGGTGTGGCAGAGCCAGCGAGCTGCTTCCTCAGCTGGAGGAGGAAGAGGAGTGACCTCAACATTGCCGAGGTAAAGCACAATTATTGAAAAGATTTGGCAAAGATGTGGGTTGTAGCAGCGCGGCTGCTGCAGCTGCAGCAGATCCTGGAGTATTGGAGAAGATAGAGAGGGGGTTCTTGGTGAAAAGAATGCTGTTAAAAGTGTTTTCATGCCAGAAATTAGGATAAACGCCTCTGTTGTTTGACATCCTCTATTGACCTGGCACATTGGCATTACAGCGTACCTGGCACGCTGTTTGTATGAAAAAAAAAGGTCTTTTAGTCAGGGCAGGCCAGAAACCTGCCTTGGCACTTCCACATCGCAGCAATGCTTACAGACCCTGCATCCTGGCTGCCAGGCCACGATCTAAATCCGATGGTGCTGTTGGTAAACTGAAGCTCAGGAAGCGCTTCTGGGTTTTTCTGTACTTCCATGTGAATTTTTACCCTCTGAAGATGGTGTATTAAGCTATTTTTGTAACAACAACTAGGTTTAAAAGCAGTTTCAGTTTAACATCTACATGCTTGGGTGTTATTAACAGAGCTTTGTATACTGAGCTGGTGCTTGGTAGGAGAAAAACCATAAATCTTCCCTGGGAAAGTTGGACCCCCTCAGCTACATACTGCTATGAGGAAATTCAGATGTAAGAACACACTTAAATAACACATCAGCAGAGCTGTTGTGCTCCTGACCACCAAAGGCACCTTTTTTACAACACCATCGTACTGGAAGTTGATGCAGCTGGTTCCATCCTTAACGTGGGACTGTACAGTGCTGTAAAAGAAATATTTTTTCACAGCTTTGGAGAAAGTGAAGCAGAGAAAACCCCACCTAACCACTGATACCTGGACCCCAAACTGCCACAGACTGACAGCGATGCCCACTGGATATCTCCTGCTGCCTTCTGACTGCTCCAGCAGAAGTCCCGTTTGAATTAGCCAGCAGGTCCCTCTGAGTGGCTTTGCTGAAACTCCTGCCGTAGGAAGTATCCTACGGGAGCCAAGTTGCTAAACTGATGTGTGGTTTTCCCTTAACCCCCTCAGCCCTGACTTTCCAGCTCCTGACGACACTGCCAACGTGTGCAGTGTCACCGTGTACCAACTAGGTGCCAGCTGCCATGGTTTATAGATTGTAAAATGAGTGATTTGGGACTCGTGAGCACTGAGAACAGGTTAGCAATTGCTTAAGAGCTTTACTTGTGTCGCTCTGGGGCAGGGAGATGGGTGAAACATAGACCAAGAAGAACCAGCAAAAGTCGGGTGAAAAATGAAATGAAAAATGTTAAGGCCAGGCAGCTTGCTCACTGCAAGTGCTAATCTGAAAGCAGATAAGTAGATGGAGTGCATCTTCATACACTCCATCCTGAGACACTCCACTCAACAGGCCAGACCAGCTGATGAAGTGCATTGCTGTCCTGAAGTTTCATGTGATGGGCTACTTTTAAGTCTCTTGTTTATGCTGTAGTACTTGAGGTCTATGGCAGGACCACAGCACACTCTTATTTGTCTACCCTTCTTTCTTGATCGTGTGTGGGAAAGAGAGAACGTGCAGAGGCCCTCAGCCACATGGTGCACCTGTCACTCTGTGCAGCTACATCCCTGAGCCAAAGTACCAAACTTCATGCTTGTGAAAGGACTTTACACAAACTACAGAAATCGAAAATGAAGCATCCAAACACTTACAGAAGGGTGGGCCCTCTCGATGCACCTCAACGTGGGATCCACAAGTCCTCACGTGGTTTCATCCAGCACACTTCTCTGTCCCTCCTCGCTAAACTTGCTCAGAGGCAGCTGTTACCAAGGTGTCACAGTGACATCATTCAATTCTGTTTCTGAAGTCATCACCGTAGGCCCCTGGCAGCGGCAACACAACACTCTCTCTTGCTAATGCGAATGTCTCAGAAACAAGTAGAGAAGTCCCACTCTCCCCAAGCTGACTTTAATTGGAGTAGTTCCAAAATTATTATCTGCCCCCCTACATCTGGGGAAGGCGTGTGAGAAATCTTTTCCTTAAGAAAGGATTACAAGCCAAAAAAAGCTTGCTTCTGATATGTTCCCCTTCCTTTTAGAGCTGTTCACCTTTGATTTCCAAGGAAGAAAAAAGAAGGTGAAATCAACAATTCTCCTCCTCCGAGTTGGGAATATGAAATAAGCCCAATTATTTAGGAAGCCTGAAAAAGGAAACTATACATTTCCTTGTTAAACACCTTGTTGCTCTGAAAACTTGTCCAGTACTTTGCAGCTGCAGTGCTTTTCGGTGGGTGGGCAGCCGAGCTCCATCACGGCCACTCTCTCCCTCCCCCTCCTCAAAGAGAAAGGGAGAGAAAATACGATGCAAAGGGCTCAAGGGTTGAGACAAGGACAGGGAGATCGCTCAACAAGGATCGTGATGGGCAAAGCAGACGCAGCATAGGGAGACAGTAAGATTTCCTGCCTAACTACTACTACTACCAGGCTAGACAAGTGAGAACCAAAGGAAAGAAACCAAAAACACCTTCCTTCCCCCCATCTGAGCTCTTCCAGCTCCTCCCCCCGTGCAGCGCAGGGGAACAGGGGGACTGGACTGGGGGTTGTGGTCAGTCTGTAGCACTTCATCTCCACCACTCCTTCTCGGTCCCTCTCTGCCCCTGCTCCACGTGGGCTCCTCTCCACGGGCTGCAGCTCCGGCCCGGGGCCTGCTCCTGCGGGGGCTCTCCATGGGCCGCAGCCTCCTCCAGGCCACAGCCACCTGCTCCACCGGGGGCTCCTCCACCCATGGGGGGGCTGCAGCGTGGAGATCTGCTCCATGGGGGACCCATGGGCTGCAGGGGGACAGCCTGCTCCACCAGGGGCCTCTCCCTGCACAGCCCGCAGGGGAACTGCTGCTGCCTGCCTGCAGCACCTCCTGCCCTCCTGCGGCACTTCTCTTGGGAGCTGCAGGGCTGCTTCTCTCACGCTTTCACAATCCTCTCTCCCAGCTGCTGTTGCACAGCAGTATTCTCCCCCCTTCCTTAAATCTGCTCCCCCGAAGCCCACCCAGCAGCACTCCCTGCCTCGGCTCTGGCCAGCAGCAGCTCCTTTTTGGAGCCATCTGGAGCTGGCTCTGCTCTGATGCTGACAAGATGGGGCTGCATTCATTTCCAAACTGCCTGTCATAAAGGCCTTCACCTTTGCATTACATTGAGGCAGCGGTGATCTCAGCCTTATTGTAGTTCTCTGCGTAATGTAGCTCCCAAAAGAGATCCCAAGGTCCAGAACAGACATGGAAATAACTGGGGGGTTGTAAGGAAAACAATTGTATTTCATCCTACAGCAACACCAGAGCTGTCTGGAGAGTTTTGTTTCATTTGTTCTCTTCTGTTTTGTTTTCTCAGTAAGGTTTCTTAGAGAGAGAAGATTGAAGTGATCGTATTGCATGCCCATCCAGCCCTCCCCTTTGCTTGTCCAGAGCTTTTACCTTGTCTAGCACGATGCATGAACTTGGTCACAGGCACAGTTGTTTCAAAGACATTCTGCTGCTCGACCTGTTGTGAAAACAGAGAGCTAAGTATTTGGACGAGAACATGCTTCCACCTGCACTATGACCTCCACAACTAGATATGGAGCCATATCAGCCAGAAGGAAGTTTCCTTCACAGCTGCTGCTTCTTACACTATCTGGACTCTTACTTTTACTCTTACTTGCCTTTCCTGCATTAGCACAAAAAAAAAATAAAAAAAATAAAAAAATTTGGGAGATTACCTTTGCCATCTGATGTCTTCGTTTCCAGAAACTACACGGAATCACCTTTATGAGAACTGTCCCACACTGCGAGCATGGGTGTTGCAGTCAGGCCAGATATGTCCCTTCTACGTCAATAACCAAACCTGTCAAGTTAAGAACATGGAATTAATGAAAAGGAAATCCTTCTATTTTGATCTGAGTTCACTTTTTTTTTTTTTTTTTTTTTTTTCTAGACCAAGAAGAACCAGCAAAAGTCGGGTTAAAAAATGAAATGAAAAATGTTAAGGCCAGGCAGCTTGCTCACTGCAATTGTTAATCTGAATGCAGATGGAGTGCATCTTCATACACTCCATCCTGAGACACTCCACTCAACAGGCCAGACCAGCTGATGAAGTGCATTGCTGTCCTGAAGTTTCATGTGATGGGCTACTTTTAAGTCTCTTGTTTATGCTGTAGTACTTGAGGTCTATGGCAGGACCACAGCACACTCTTATTTGTCTACCCTTCTTTCTTGATCGTGTGTGGGAAAGAGAGAACGTGCAGAGGCCCTCAGCCACATGGTGCACCTGTCACTCTGTGCAGCTACATCCCTGAGCCAAAGTACCAAACTTCATGCTTGTGAAAGGACTTTACACAAACTACAGAAATCGAAAATGAAGCGTCCAAACACTTACAGGAGGGTGGGCCCTCTCGATGCACCTCAACGTGGGATCCACAAGTCCTCACGTGGTTTCATCCAGCACACTTCTCTGTCCCTCCTCGCTAAACTTGCTCAGAGGCAGCTGTTACCAAGGTGTCACAGTGACATCATTCAATTCTGTTTCTGAAGTCATCACCGTAGGCCCCTGGCAGCGGCAACACAACACTCTCTCTTGCTAATGCGAATGTCTCAGAAACAAGTAGAGAAGTCCCACTCTCCCCAAGCTGACTTTAATTGGAGTAGTTCCAAAATTATTCTCTGCCCCCCTACATCTGGGGAAGGTGTGTGAGAAATCTTTTCCTTAAGAAAGGATTACAAGCCAAAAAAAGCTTGCTTCTGATACGTTCCCCTTCCTTTTAGAGCTGTTCACCTTTGATTTCCAAGGAAGAAAAAAGAAGGTGAAATCAACAATTCTCCTCCTCCGAGTTGGGAATATGAAATAAGCCCAATTATTTAGGAAGCCTGAAAAAGGAAACTATACATTTCCTTGTTAAACACCTTGTTGCTTCTGAAAACTTTTCCAGTACCTTGCAGCTGCAGTGCTTTTCGGTGGGTGGGCAGCCGAGCTCCATCACGGCCACTCTCTCCCTCCCCCTCCTCAAAGAGAAAGGGAGAGAAAATACGATGCAAAGGGCTCAAGGGTTGAGACAAGGACAGGGAGATCGCTCAACAAGGATTGTGATGGGCAAAGCAGACGCAGCATAGGGAGACAGTAAGATTTCCTGCCTAACTACTACTACTACCAGGCTACACAAGTGAGAATCAAAGGAAAGAAACCAAAAACACCTTCCTTCCCCCCATCTGAGCTCTTCCAGCTCCTCCCCCCGTGCAGCGCAGGGGAACAGGGGGACTGGACTGGGGGTTGTGGTCAGTCTGTAGCACTTCATCTCCACCACTCCTTCTCGGTCCCTCTCTGCCCCTGCTCCACGTGGGCTCCTCTCCACGGGCTGCAGCTCCGGCCCGGGGCCTGCTCCTGCGGGGGCTCTCTATGGGCCGCAGCCTCCTCCAGGCCACAGCCACCTGCTCCACCGGGGGCTCCTCCACCCATGGGGGGGCTGCAGCGTGGAGATCTGCTCCATGGGGGACCCATGGGCTGCAGGGGGACAGCCTGCTCCACCAGGGGCCTCTCCCTGCACAGCCCGCAGGGGAACTGCTGCTGCCTGCCTGCAGCACCTCCTGCCCTCCTGCGGCACTTCTCTTGGGAGCTGCAGGGCTGCTTCTCTCACGCTTTCACAATCCTCTCTCCCAGCTGCTGTTGCACAGCAGTATTCTCCCCCCTTCCTTAAATCTGCTCCCCCGAAGCCCACCCAGCAGCACTCCCTGCCTCGGCTCTGGCCAGCAGCAGCTCCTTTTTGGAGCCATCTGGAGCTGGCTCTGCTCTGATGCTGACAAGATGGGGCTGCATTCATTTCCAAACTGCCTGTCATAAAGGCCTTCACCTTTGCTTTACATTGAGGCAGCGGTGATCTCAGCCTTATTGTAGTTCTCTGCGTAATGTAGCTCCCAAAAGAGATCCCAAGGTCCAGAACAGACATGGAAATAACTGGGGGGTTGTAAGGAAAACAATTGTATTCCATCCTACAGCAACACCAGAGCTGTCTGGAGAGTTTTGTTTCATTTGTTCTGTTCTGTTTTGTTTTCTCAGTAAGGTTTCTTAGAGAGAGAAGATTGAAGTGATCGTATTGCATGCCCATCCAGCCCTCCCCTTTGCTTGTCCAGAGCTTTTACCTTGTCTAGCACGATGCATGAACTTGGTCATAGGCACAGTTGTTTCAAAGACATTCTGCTGCTCGACCTGTTGTGAAAACAGAGAGCTAAGTATTTGGACGAGAACATGCTTCCACCTGCACTATGACCTCCACAACTAGATATGGAGCCATATCAGCCAGAAGGAAGTTTCCTTCACAGCTGCTGCTTCTTGCACTATCTGGACTCATACTTTTACTCTTACTTGCCTTTCCTGCATTAGCACAAAAAAAAATAAGAAAAATAAAAAAATTTGGGAGATTACCTTTGCCATCTGATGTCTTCGTTTCCAGAAACTACACGGAATCACCTTTATGAGAACTGTCCCACACTGCGAGCATGGGTGTTGCAGTCAGGCCAGATATGTCCCTTCTACGTCAATAACCAAACCTGTCAAGTTAAGAACATGGAATTAATGAAAAGGAAATCCTTCTATTTTGATCTGAGTTCACTTTTTTTTTTTTTTTTTTTTTTTTTTTTCCTAGACCAAGAAGAACCAGCAAAAGTCGGGTGAAAAATGGAATGAAAAATGTTAAGGCCAGGCAGCTTGCTCACTGCAAGTGCTAATCTGAAAGCAGATAAGTAGATGGAGTGCATCTTCATACACTCCATCCTGAGACACTCCACTCAACAGGCCAGACCAGCTGATGAAGTGCATTGCTGTCCTGAAGTTTCATGTGATGGGCTACTTTTAAGTCTCTTGTTTATGCTGTAGTACTTGAGGTCTATGGCAGGACCACAGCACACTCTTATTTGTCTACCCTTCTTTCTTGATCGTGTGTGGGAAAGAGAGAACGTGCAGAGGCCCTCAGCCACATGGTGCACCTGTCACTCTGTGCAGCTACATCCCTGAGCCAAAGTACCAAACTTCATGCTTGTGAAAGGACTTTACACAAACTACAGAAATCTAAAATGAAGCATCCAAACACTTACAGAAGGGTGGGCCCTCTCGATGCACCTCAACGTGGGATCCACAAGTCCTCACGTGGTTTCATCCAGCACACTTCTCTGTCCCTCCTCGCTAAACTTGCTCAGAGGCAGCTGTTACCAAGGTGTCACAGTGACATCATTCAATTCTGTTTCTGAAGTCATCACCATAGGCCCCTGGCAGCGGCAACACAACACTCTCTCTTGCTAATGCGAATGTCTCAGAAACAAGTAGAGAAGTCCCACTCTCCCCAAGCTGACTTTAATTGGAGTAGTTCCAAAATTATTCTCTGCCCCCCTACATCTGGGGAAGGTGTGTGAGAAATCTTTTCCTTAAGAAAGGATTACAAGCCAAAAAAAGCTTGCTTCTGATACGTTCCCCTTCCTTTTAGAGCTGTTCACCTTTGATTTCCAAGGAAGAAAAAAGAAGGTGAAATCAACAATTCTCCTCCTCCGAGTTGGGAATATGAAATAAGCCCAATTATTTAGGAAGCCTGAAAAAGGAAACTATACATTTCCTTGTTAAACACCTTGTTGCTTCTGAAAACTTTTCCAGTACCTTGCAGCTGCAGTGCTTTTCGGTGGGTGGGCAGCCGAGCTCCATCACGGCCACTCTCTCCCTCCCCCTCCTCAAAGAGAAAGGGAGAGAAAATACGATGCAAAGGGCTCAAGGGTTGAGACAAGGACAGGGAGATCGCTCAACAAGGATCGTGATGGGCAAAGCAGACGCAGCATAGGGAGACAGTAAGATTTCCTGCCTAACTACTACTACTACCAGGCTAGACAAGTGAGAACCAAAGGAAAGAAACCAAAAACACCTTCCTTCCCCCCATCTGAGCTCTTCCAGCTCCTCCCCCCGTGCAGCGCAGGGGAACAGGGGGACTGGACTGGGGGTTGTGGTCAGTCTGTAGCACTTCATCTCCACCACTCCTTCTCGGTCCCTCTCTGCCCCTGCTCCACGTGGGCTCCTCTCCACGGGCTGCAGCTCCGGCCCGGGGCCTGCTCCTGCGGGGGCTCTCCATGGGCCGCAGCCTCCTCCAGGCCACAGCCACCTGCTCCACCGGGGGCTCCTCCACCCATGGGGGGGCTGCAGCGTGGAGATCTGCTCCATGGCGGACCCATGGGTGCAGGGGGACAGCCTGCTCCACCAGGGGCCTCTCCCTGCACAGCCCGCAGGGGAACTGCTGCTGCCTGCCTGCAGCACCTCCTGCCTCCTGCTGCACTCACCTTGGGGGCTGCAGGGCTGCTTCTCTCACGCTTTCACAATCCTCTCTCCCAGCTGCTGTTGCACAGCAGTATTCTCCCCCCTTCCTTAAATCTGCTCCCCCGAAGCCCACCCAGCAGCACTCCCTGCCTCGGCTCTGGCCAGCAGCAGCTCCTTTTTGGAGCCATCTGGAGCTGGCTCTGCTCTGATGCTGACAAGATGGGGCTGCATTCATTTCCAAACTGCCTGTCATAAAGGCCTTCACCTTTGCATTACATTGAGGCAGCGGTGATCTCAGCCTTATTGTAGTTCTCTGCGTAATGTAGCTCCCAAAAGAGATCCCAAGGTCCAGAACAGACATGGAAATAACTGGGGGGTTGTAAGGAAAACAATTGTATTCCATCCTACAGCAACACCAGAGCTGTCTGGAGAGTTTTGTTTCATTTGTTCTGTTCTGTTTTGTTTTCTCAGTAAGGTTTCTTAGAGAGAGAAGATTGAAGTGATCGTATTGCATGCCCATCCAGCCCTCCCCTTTGCTTGTCCAGAGCTTTTACCTTGTCTAGCACGATGCATGAACTTGGTCATAGGCACAGTTGTTTCAAAGACATTCTGCTGCTCGACCTGTTGTGAAAACAGAGAGCTAAGTATTTGGACGAGAACATACTTCCACCTGCACTATGACCTCCACAACTAGATATGGAGCCATATCAGCCAGAAGGAAGTTTCCTTCACAGCTGCTGCTTCTTACACTATCTGGACTCTTACTTTTACTCTTACTTGCCTTTCCTGCATTAGCACAAAAGAAAATAAGAAAAATAAAAAAATTTGGGAGATTACCTTTGCCATCTGATGTCTTCGTTTCCAGAAACTACACGGAATCACCTTTATGAGAACTGTCCCACACTGCGAGCATGGGTGTTGCAGTCAGGCCAGATATGTCCCTTCTACGTCAATAACCAAACCTGTCAAGTTAAGAACATGGAATTAATGAAAAGGAAATCCTTCTATTTTGATCTGAGTTCACTTTTTTTTTTTTTTTTTTTTTTTTCCTAGACCAAGAAGAACCAGCAAAAGTCGGGTGAAAAATGGAATGAAAAATGTTAAGGCCAGGCAGCTTGCTCACTGCAAGTGCTAATCTGAAAGCAGATAAGTAGATGGAGTGCATCTTCATACACTCCATCCTGAGACACTCCACTCAACAGGCCAGACCAGCTGATGAAGTGCATTGCTGTCCTGAAGTTTCATGTGATGGGCTACTTTTAAGTCTCTTGTTTATGCTGTAGTACTTGAGGTCTATGGCAGGACCACAGCACACTCTTATTTGTCTACCCTTCTTTCTTGATCGTGTGTGGGAAAGAGAGAACGTGCAGAGGCCCTCAGCCACATGGTGCACCTGTCACTCTGTGCAGCTACATCCCTGAGCCAAAGTACCAAACTTCATGCTTGTGAAAGGACTTTACACAAACCACAGAAATCGAAAATGAAGCATCCAAACACTTACAGAAGGGTGGGCCCTCTCGATGCACCTCAACGTGGGATCCACAAGTCCTCACGTGGTTTCATCCAGCACACTTCTCTGTCCCTCCTCGCTGAACTTGCTCAGAGGCAGCTGTTACTAAGGTGTCACAGTGACATCATTCAATTCTGTTTCTGAAGTCATCACCGTAGGCCCCTGGCAGCGGCAACACAACACTCTCTCTTGCTAATGCGAATGTCTCAGAAACAAGTAGAGAAGTCCCACTCTCCCCAAGCTGACTTTAATTGGAGTAGTTCCAAAATTATTCTCTGCCCCCCTACATCTGGGGAAGGTGTGTGAGAAATCTTTTCCTTAAGAAAGGATTACAAGCCAAAAAAAGCTTGCTTCTGATACGTTCCCCTTCCTTTTAGAGCTGTTCACCTTTGATTTCCAAGGAAGAAAAAAGAAGGTGAAATCAACAATTCTCCTCCTCCGAGTTGGGAATATGAAATAAGCCCAATTATTTAGGAAGCCTGAAAAAGGAAACTATACATTTCCTTGTTAAACACCTTGTTGCTTCTGAAAACTTTTCCAGTACCTTGCAGCTGCAGTGCTTTTCGGTGGGTGGGCAGCCGAGCTCCATCACGGCCACTCTCTCCCTCCCCCTCCTCAAAGAGAAAGGGAGAGAAAATACGATGCAAAGGGCTCAAGGGTTGAGACAAGGACAGGGAGATCGCTCAACAAGGATCGTGATGGGCAAAGCAGACGCAGCATAGGGAGACAGTAAGATTTCCTGCCTAACTACTACTACTACCAGGCTAGACAAGTGAGAACCAAAGGAAAGAAACCAAAAACACCTTCCTTCCCCCCATCTGAGCTCTTCCAGCTCCTCCCCCCGTGCAGCGCAGGGGAACAGGGGGACTGGACTGGGGGTTGTGGTCAGTCTGTAGCACTTCATCTCCACCACTCCTTCTCGGTCCCTCTCTGACCCTGCTCCACGTGGGCTCCTCTCCACGGGCTGCAGCTCCGGCCCGGGGCCTGCTCCTGCGGGGGCTCTCCATGGGCCGCAGCCTCCTCCAGGCCACAGCCACCTGCTCCACCGGGGGCTCCTCCACCCATGGGGGGGCTGCAGCGTGGAGATCTGCTCCATGGCGGACCCATGGGTGCAGGGGGACAGCCTGCTCCACCAGGGGCCTCTCCCTGCACAGCCCGCAGGGGAACTGCTGCTGCCTGCCTGCAGCACCTCCTGCCTCCTGCTGCACTCACCTTGGGGGCTGCAGGGCTGCTTCTCTCACGCTTTCACAATCCTCTCTCCCAGCTGCTGTTGCACAGCAGTATTCTCCCCCCTTCCTTAAATCTGCTCCCCCGAAGCCCACCCAGCAGCACTCCCTGCCTCGGCTCTGGCCAGCAGCAGCTCCTTTTTGGAGCCATCTGGAGCTGGCTCTGCTCTGATGCTGACAAGATGGGGCTGCATTCATTTCCAAACTGCCTGTCATAAAGGCCTTCACCTTTGCATTACATTGAGGCAGCGGTGATCTCAGCCTTATTGTAGTTCTCTGCGTAATGTAGCTCCCAAAAGAGATCCCAAGGTCCAGAACAGACATGGAAATAACTGGGGGGTTGTAAGGAAAACAATTGTATTCCATCCTACAGCAACACCAGAGCTGTCTGGAGAGTTTTGTTTCATTTGTTCTGTTCTGTTTTGTTTTCTCAGTAAGGTTTCTTAGAGAGAGAAGATTGAAGTGATCGTATTGCATGCCCATCCAGCCCTCCCCTTTGCTTGTCCAGAGCTTTTACCTTGTCTAGCACGATGCATGAACTTGGTCATAGGCACAGTTGTTTCAAAGACATTCTGCTGCTCGACCTGTTGTGAAAACAGAGAGCTAAGTATTTGGACGAGAACATGCTTCCACCTGCACTATGACCTCCACAACTAGATATGGAGCCATATCAGCCAGAAGGAAGTTTCCTTCACAGCTGCTGCTTCTTACACTATCTGGACTCTTACTTTTACTCTTACTTGCCTTTCCTGCATTAGCACAAAAGAAAATAAGAAAAATAAAAAAATTTGGGAGATTACCTTTGCCATCTGATGTCTTCGTTTCCAGAAACTACACGGAATCACCTTTATGAGAACTGTCCCACACTGCGAGCATGGGTGTTGCAGTCAGGCCAGATATGTCCCTTCTACGTCAATAACCAAACCTGTCAAGTTAAGAACATGGAATTAATGAAAAGGAAATCCTTCTATTTTGATCTGAGTTCACTTTTTTTTTTTTTTTTTTTTTTTTCCTAGACCAAGAAGAACCAGCAAAAGTCGGGTGAAAAATGGAATGAAAAATGTTAAGGCCAGGCAGCTTGCTCACTGCAAGTGCTAATCTGAAAGCAGATAAGTAGATGGAGTGCATCTTCATACACTCCATCCTGAGACACTCCACTCAACAGGCCAGACCAGCTGATGAAGTGCATTGCTGTCCTGAAGTTTCATGTGATGGGCTACTTTTAAGTCTCTTGTTTATGCTGTAGTACTTGAGGTCTATGGCAGGACCACAGCACACTCTTATTTGTCTACCCTTCTTTCTTGATCGTGTGTGGGAAAGAGAGAACGTGCAGAGGCCCTCAGCCACATGGTGCACCTGTCACTCTGTGCAGCTACATCCCTGAGCCAAAGTACCAAACTTCATGCTTGTGAAAGGACTTTACACAAACCACAGAAATCGAAAATGAAGCGTCCAAACACTTACAGGAGGGTGGGCCCTCTCGATGCACCTCAACGTGGGATCCACAAGTCCTCACGTGGTTTCATCCAGCACACTTCTCTGTCCCTCCTCGCTAAACTTGCTCAGAGGCAGCTGTTACCAAGGTGTCACAGTGACATCATTCAATTCTGTTTCTGAAGTCATCACCGTAGGCCCCTGGCAGCGGCAACACAACACTCTCTCTTGCTAATGCGAATGTCTCAGAAACAAGTAGAGAAGTCCCACTCTCCCCAAGCTGACTTTAATTGGAGTAGTTCCAAAATTATTCTCTGCCCCCCTACATCTGGGGAAGGTGTGTGAGAAATCTTTCCCTTAAGAAAGGATTACAAGCCAAAAAAAGCTTGCTTCTGATACGTTCCCCTTCCTTTTAGAGCTGTTCACCTTTGATTTCCAAGGAAGAAAAAAGAAGGTGAAATCAACAATTCTCCTCCTCCGAGTTGGGAATATGAAATAAGCCCAATTATTTAGGAAGCCTGAAAAAGGAAACTATACATTTCCTTGTTAAACACCTTGTTGCTTCTGAAAACTTTTCCAGTACCTTGCAGCTGCAGTGCTTTTCGGTGGGTGGGCAGCCGAGCTCCATCACGGCCACTCTCTCCCTCCCCCTCCTCAAAGAGAAAGGGAGAGAAAATACGATGCAAAGGGCTCAAGGGTTGAGACAAGGACAGGGAGATCGCTCAACAAGGATCGTGATGGGCAAAGCAGACGCAGCATAGGGAGACAGTAAGATTTCCTGCCTAACTACTACTACTACCAGGCTAGACAAGTGAGAACCAAAGGAAAGAAACCAAAAACACCTTCCTTCCCCCCATCTGAGCTCTTCCAGCTCCTCCCCCCGTGCAGCGCAGGGGAACAGGGGGACTGGACTGGGGGTTGTGGTCAGTCTGTAGCACTTCATCTCCACCACTCCTTCTCGGTCCCTCTCTGACCCTGCTCCACGTGGGCTCCTCTCCACGGGCTGCAGCTCCGGCCCGGGGCCTGCTCCTGCGGGGGCTCTCCATGGGCCGCAGCCTCCTCCAGGCCACAGCCACCTGCTCCACCGGGGGCTCCTCCACCCATGGGGGGGCTGCAGCGTGGAGATCTGCTCCATGGCGGACCCATGGGTGCAGGGGGACAGCCTGCTCCACCAGGGGCCTCTCCCTGCACAGCCCGCAGGGGAACTGCTGCTGCCTGCCTGCAGCACCTCCTGCCTCCTGCTGCACTCACCTTGGGGGCTGCAGGGCTGCTTCTCTCACGCTTTCACAATCCTCTCTCCCAGCTGCTGTTGCACAGCAGTATTCTCCCCCCTTCCTTAAATCTGCTCCCCCGAAGCCCACCCAGCAGCACTCCCTGCCTCGGCTCTGGCCAGCAGCAGCTCCTTTTTGGAGCCATCTGGAGCTGGCTCTGCTCTGATGCTGACAAGATGGGGCTGCATTCATTTCCAAACTGCCTGTCATAAAGGCCTTCACCTTTGCATTACATTGAGGCAGCGGTGATCTCAGCCTTATTGTAGTTCTCTGCGTAATGTAGCTCCCAAAAGAGATCCCAAGGTCCAGAACAGACATGGAAATAACTGGGGGGTTGTAAGGAAAACAATTGTATTCCATCCTAAAGCAACACCAGAGCTGTCTGGAGAGTTTTGTTTCATTTGTTCTGTTCTGTTTTGTTTTCTCAGTAAGGTTTCTTAGAGAGAGAAGATTGAAGTGATCGTATTGCATGCCCATCCAGCCCTCCCCTTTGCTTGTCCAGAGCTTTTACCTTGTCTAGCACGATGCATGAACTTGGTCATAGGCACAGTTGTTTCAAAGACATTCTGCTGCTCGACCTGTTGTGAAAACAGAGAGCTAAGTATTTGGACGAGAACATGCTTCCACCTGCACTATGACCTCCACAACTAGATATGGAGCCATATCAGCCAGAAGGAAGTTTCCTTCACAGCTGCTGCTTCTTGCACTATCTGGACTCATACTTTTACTCTTACTTGCCTTTCCTGCATTAGCACAAAAGAAAATAAGAAAAATAAAAAAATTTGGGAGATTACCTTTGCCATCTGATGTCTTCGTTTCCAGAAACTACACGGAATCACCTTTATGAGAACTGTCCCACACTGCGAGCATGGGTGTTGCAGTCAGGCCAGATATGTCCCTTCTACGTCAATAACCAAACCTGTCAAGTTAAGAACATGGAATTAATGAAAAGGAAATCCTTCTATTTTGATCTGAGTTCACTTTTTTTTTTTTTTTTTTTTTTTTTTTCCTAGACCAAGAAGAACCAGCAAAAGTCGGGTGAAAAATGGAATGAAAAATGTTAAGGCCAGGCAGCTTGCTCACTGCAAGTGCTAATCTGAAAGCAGATAAGTAGATGGAGTGCATCTTCATACAATCCATCCTGAGACACTCCACTCAACAGGCCAGACCAGCTGATGAAGTGCATTGCTGTCCTGAAGTTTCATGTGATGGGCTACTTTTAAGTCTCTTGTTTATGCTGTAGTACTTGAGGTCTATGGCAGGACCACAGCACACTCTTATTTGTCTACCCTTCTTTCTTGATCGTGTGTGGGAAAGAGAGAACGTGCAGAGGCCCTCAGCCACATGGTGCACCTGTCACTCTGTGCAGCTACATCCCTGAGCCAAAGTACCAAACTTCATGCTTGTGAAAGGACTTTACACAAACCACAGAAATCTAAAATGAAGCGTCCAAACACTTACAGGAGGGTGGGCCCTCTCGATGCACCTCAACGTGGGATCCACAAGTCCTCACGTGGTTTCATCCAGCACACTTCTCTGTCCCTCCTCGCTAAACTTGCTCAGAGGCAGCTGTTACCAAGGTGTCACAGTGACATCATTCAATTCTGTTTCTGAAGTCATCACCGTAGGCCCCTGGCAGCGGCAACACAACACTCTCTCTTGCTAATGCGAATGTCTCAGAAACAAGTAGAGAAGTCCCACTCTCCCCAAGCTGACTTTAATTGGAGTAGTTCCAAAATTATTCTCTGCCCCCCTACATCTGGGGAAGGTGTGTGAGAAATCTTTCCCTTAAGAAAGGATTACAAGCCAAAAAAAGCTTGCTTCTGATACGTTCCCCTTCCTTTTAGAGCTGTTCACCTTTGATTTCCAAGGAAGAAAAAAGAAGGTGAAATCAACAATTCTCCTCCTCCGAGTTGGGAATATGAAATAAGCCCAATTATTTAGGAAGCCTGAAAAAGGAAACTATACATTTCCTTGTTAAACACCTTGTTGCTTCTGAAAACTTTTCCAGTACCTTGCAGCTGCAGTGCTTTTCGGTGGGTGGGCAGCCGAGCTCCATCACGGCCACTCTCTCCCTCCCCCTCCTCAAAGAGAAAGGGAGAGAAAATACGATGCAAAGGGCTCAAGGGTTGAGACAAGGACAGGGAGATCGCTCAACAAGGATCGTGATGGGCAAAGCAGACGCAGCATAGGGAGACAGTAAGATTTCCTGCCTAACTACTACTACTACCAGGCTAGACAAGTGAGAACCAAAGGAAAGAAACCAAAAACACCTTCCTTCCCCCCATCTGAGCTCTTCCAGCTCCTCCCCCCGTGCAGCGCAGGGGAACAGGGGGACTGGACTGGGGGTTGTGGTCAGTCTGTAGCACTTCATCTCCACCACTCCTTCTCGGTCCCTCTCTGACCCTGCTCCACGTGGGCTCCTCTCCACGGGCTGCAGCTCCGGCCCGGGGCCTGCTCCTGCGGGGGCTCTCCATGGGCCGCAGCCTCCTCCAGGCCACAGCCACCTGCTCCACCGGGGGCTCCTCCACCCATGGGGGGGCTGCAGCGTGGAGATCTGCTCCATGGGGGGCCCATGGGCTGCAGGGGGACAGCCTGCTCCACCAGGGGCCTCTCCCTGCACAGCCCGCAGGGGAACTGCTGCTGCCTGCCTGCAGCACCTCCTGCCCTCCTGCGGCACTTCTCTTGGGAGCTGCAGGGCTGCTTCTCTCACGCTTTCACAATCCTCTCTCCCAGCTGCTGTTGCACAGCAGTATTCTCCCCCCTTCCTTAAATCTGCTCCCCCGAAGCCCACCCAGCAGCACTCCCTGCCTCGGCTCTGGCCAGCAGCAGCTCCTTTTTGGAGCCATCTGGAGCTGGCTCTGCTCTGATGCTGACAAGATGGGGCTGCATTCATTTCCAAACTGCCTGTCATAAAGGCCTTCACCTTTGCATTACATTGAGGCAGCGGTGATCTCAGCCTTATTGTAGTTCTCTGCGTAATGTAGCTCCCAAAAGAGATCCCAAGGTCCAGAACAGACATGGAAATAACTGGGGGGTTGTAAGGAAAACAATTGTATTCCATCCTAAAGCAACACCAGAGCTGTCTGGAGAGTTTTGTTTCATTTGTTCTGTTCTGTTTTGTTTTCTCAGTAAGGTTTCTTAGAGAGAGAAGATTGAAGTGATCGTATTGCATGCCCATCCAGCCCTCCCCTTTGCTTGTCCAGAGCTTTTACCTTGTCTAGCACGATGCATGAACTTGGTCATAGGCACAGTTGTTTCAAAGACATTCTGCTGCTCGACCTGTTGTGAAAACAGAGAGCTAAGTATTTGGACGAGAACATGCTTCCACCTGCACTATGACCTCCACAACTAGATATGGAGCCATATCAGCCAGAAGGAAGTTTCCTTCACAGCTGCTGCTTCTTGCACTATCTGGACTCATACTTTTACTCTTACTTGCCTTTCCTGCATTAGCACAAAAGAAAATAAGAAAAATAAAAAAATTTGGGAGATTACCTTTGCCATCTGATGTCTTCGTTTCCAGAAACTACACGGAATCACCTTTATGAGAACTGTCCCACACTGCGAGCATGGGTGTTGCAGTCAGGCCAGATATGTCCCTTCTACGTCAATAACCAAACCTGTCAAGTTAAGAACATGGAATTAATGAAAAGGAAATCCTTCTATTTTGATCTGAGTTCACTTTTTTTTTTTTTTTTTTTTTTTTTCCTAGACCAAGAAGAACCAGCAAAAGTCGGG
The DNA here is from genome assembly GCF_047663525.1 of Anas platyrhynchos. Lineage (NCBI taxonomy): Eukaryota > Metazoa > Chordata > Aves > Anseriformes > Anatidae > Anas > Anas platyrhynchos. The sequence goes on along the minus strand of NC_092609.1, from coordinate 7,500,128 downwards.
TGAAAAATGGAATGAAAAATGTTAAGGCCAGGCAGCTTGCTCACTGCAAGTGCTAATCTGAAAGCAGATAAGTAGATGGAGTGCATCTTCATACACTCCATCCTGAGACACTCCACTCAACAGGCCAGACCAGCTGATGAAGTGCATTGCTGTCCTGAAGTTTCATGTGATGGGCTACTTTTAAGTCTCTTGTTTATGCTGTAGTACTTGAGGTCTATGGCAGGACCACAGCACACTCTTATTTGTCTACCCTTCTTTCTTGATCGTGTGTGGGAAAGAGAGAACGTGCAGAGGCCCTCAGCCACATGGTGCACCTGTCACTCTGTGCAGCTACATCCCTGAGCCAAAGTACCAAACTTCATGCTTGTGAAAGGACTTTACACAAACTACAGAAATCTAAAATGAAGCGTCCAAACACTTACAGGAGGGTGGGCCCTCTCGATGCACCTCAACGTGGGATCCACAAGTCCTCACGTGGTTTCATCCAGCACACTTCTCTGTCCCTCCTCGCTAAACTTGCTCAGAGGCAGCTGTTACCAAGGTGTCACAGTGACATCATTCAATTCTGTTTCTGAAGTCATCACCGTAGGCCCCTGGCAGCGGCAACACAACACTCTCTCTTGCTAATGCGAATGTCTCAGAAACAAGTAGAGAAGTCCCACTCTCCCCAAGCTGACTTTAATTGGAGTAGTTCCAAAATTATTCTCTGCCCCCCTACATCTGGGGAAGGTGTGTGAGAAATCTTTTCCTTAAGAAAGGATTACAAGCCAAAAAAAGCTTGCTTCTGATACGTTCCCCTTCCTTTTAGAGCTGTTCACCTTTGATTTCCAAGGAAGAAAAAAGAAGGTGAAATCAACAATTCTCCTCCTCCGAGTTGGGAATATGAAATAAGCCCAATTATTTAGGAAGCCTGAAAAAGGAAACTATACATTTCCTTGTTAAACACCTTGTTGCTTCTGAAAACTTTTCCAGTACCTTGCAGCTGCAGTGCTTTTCGGTGGGTGGGCAGCCAAGCTCCATCACGGCCACTCTCTCCCTCCCCCTCCTCAAAGAGAAAGGGAGAGAAAATACGATGCAAAGGGCTCAAGGGTTGAGACAAGGACAGGGAGATCGCTCAACAAGGATCGTGATGGGCAAAGCAGACGCAGCATAGGGAGACAGTAAGATTTCCTGCCTAACTACTACTACTACCAGGCTAGACAAGTGAGAACCAAAGGAAAGAAACCAAAAACACCTTCCTTCCCCCCATCTGAGCTCTTCCAGCTCCTCCCCCCGTGCAGCGCAGGGGAACAGGGGGACTGGACTGGGGGTTGTGGTCAGTCTGTAGCACTTCATCTCCACCACTCCTTCTCGGTCCCTCTCTGACCCTGCTCCACGTGGGCTCCTCTCCACGGGCTGCAGCTCCGGCCCGGGGCCTGCTCCTGCGGGGGCTCTCCATGGGCCACAGCCTCCTCCAGGCCACAGCCACCTGCTCCACCGGGGGCTCCTCCACCCATGGGGGGGCTGCAGCGTGGAGATCTGCTCCATGGGGGACCCATGGGCTGCAGGGGGACAGCCTGCTCCACCAGGGGCCTCTCCCTGCACAGCCCGCAGGGGAACTGCTGCTGCCTGCCTGCAGCACCTCCTGCCTCCTGCTGCACTCACCTTGGGGGCTGCAGGGCTGCTTCTCTCACGCTTTCACAATCCTCTCTCCCAGCTGCTGTTGCACAGCAGTATTCTCCCCCCTTCCTTAAATCTGCTCCCCCGAAGCCCACCCAGCAGCACTCCCTGCCTCGGCTCTGGCCAGCAGCAGCTCCTTTTTGGAGCCATCTGGAGCTGGCTCTGCTCTGATGCTGACAAGATGGGGCTGCATTCATTTCCAAACTGCCTGTCATAAAGGCCTTCACCTTTGCATTACATTGAGGCAGCGGTGATCTCAGCCTTATTGTAGTTCTCTGCGTAATGTAGCTCCCAAAAGAGATCCCAAGGTCCAGAACAGACATGGAAATAACTGGGGGGTTGTAAGGAAAACAATTGTATTCCATCCTACAGCAACACCAGAGCTGTCTGGAGAGTTTTGTTTCATTTGTTCTGTTCTGTTTTGTTTTCTCAGTAAGGTTTCTTAGAGAGAGAAGATTGAAGTGATCGTATTGCATGCCCATCCAGCCCTCCCCTTTGCTTGTCCAGAGCTTTTACCTTGTCTAGCACGATGCATGAACTTGGTCATAGGCACAGTTGTTTCAAAGACATTCTGCTGCTCGACCTGTTGTGAAAACAGAGAGCTAAGTATTTGGACGAGAACATACTTCCACCTGCACTATGACCTCCACAACTAGATATGGAGCCATATCAGCCAGAAGGAAGTTTCCTTCACAGCTGCTGCTTCTTACACTATCTGGACTCTTACTTTTACTCTTACTTGCCTTTCCTGCATTAGCACAAAAGAAAATAAGAAAAATAAAAAAATTTGGGAGATTACCTTTGCCATCTGATGTCTTCGTTTCCAGAAACTACACGGAATCACCTTTATGAGAACTGTCCCACACTGCGAGCATGGGTGTTGCAGTCAGGCCAGATATGTCCCTTCTACGTCAATAACCAAACCTGTCAAGTTAAGAACATGGAATTAATGAAAAGGAAATCCTTCTATTTTGATCTGAGTTCACTTTTTTTTTTTTTTTTTTTTTTTTTCCTAGACCAAGAAGAACCAGCAAAAGTCGGGTGAAAAATGGAATGAAAAATGTTAAGGCCAGGCAGCTTGCTCACTGCAAGTGCTAATCTGAAAGCAGATAAGTAGATGGAGTGCATCTTCATACACTCCATCCTGAGACACTCCACTCAACAGGCCAGACCAGCTGATGAAGTGCATTGCTGTCCTGAAGTTTCATGTGATGGGCTACTTTTAAGTCTCTTGTTTATGCTGTAGTACTTGAGGTCTATGGCAGGACCACAGCACACTCTTATTTGTCTACCCTTCTTTCTTGATCGTGTGTGGGAAAGAGAGAACGTGCAGAGGCCCTCAGCCACATGGTGCACCTGTCACTCTGTGCAGCTACATCCCTGAGCCAAAGTACCAAACTTCATGCTTGTGAAAGGACTTTACACAAACCACAGAAATCGAAAATGAAGCATCCAAACACTTACAGAAGGGTGGGCCCTCTCGATGCACCTCAACGTGGGATCCACAAGTCCTCACGTGGTTTCATCCAGCACACTTCTCTGTCCCTCCTCGCTAAACTTGCTCAGAGGCAGCTGTTACTAAGGTGTCACAGTGACATCATTCAATTCTGTTTCTGAAGTCATCACCGTAGGCCCCTGGCAGCGGCAACACAACACTCTCTCTTGCTAATGCGAATGTCTCAGAAACAAGTAGAGAAGTCCCACTCTCCCCAAGCTGACTTTAATTGGAGTAGTTCCAAAATTATTCTCTGCCCCCCTACATCTGGGGAAGGTGTGTGAGAAATCTTTCCCTTAAGAAAGGATTACAAGCCAAAAAAAGCTTGCTTCTGATACGTTCCCCTTCCTTTTAGAGCTGTTCACCTTTGATTTCCAAGGAAGAAAAAAGAAGGTGAAATCAACAATTCTCCTCCTCCGAGTTGGGAATATGAAATAAGCCCAATTATTTAGGAAGCCTGAAAAAGGAAACTATACATTTCCTTGTTAAACACCTTGTTGCTTCTGAAAACTTTTCCAGTACCTTGCAGCTGCAGTGCTTTTCGGTGGGTGGGCAGCCGAGCTCCATCACGGCCACTCTCTCCCTCCCCCTCCTCAAAGAGAAAGGGAGAGAAAATACGATGCAAAGGGCTCAAGGGTTGAGACAAGGACAGGGAGATCGCTCAACAAGGATCGTGATGGGCAAAGCAGACGCAGCATAGGGAGACAGTAAGATTTCCTGCCTAACTACTACTACTACCAGGCTAGACAAGTGAGAACCAAAGGAAAGAAACCAAAAACACCTTCCTTCCCCCCATCTGAGCTCTTCCAGCTCCTCCCCCCGTGCAGCGCAGGGGAACAGGGGGACTGGACTGGGGGTTGTGGTCAGTCTGTAGCACTTCATCTCCACCACTCCTTCTCGGTCCCTCTCTGACCCTGCTCCACGTGGGCTCCTCTCCACGGGCTGCAGCTCCGGCCCGGGGCCTGCTCCTGCGGGGGCTCTCCATGGGCCACAGCCTCCTCCAGGCCACAGCCACCTGCTCCACCGGGGGCTCCTCCACCCATGGGGGGGCTGCAGCGTGGAGATCTGCTCCATGGGGGACCCATGGGCTGCAGGGGGACAGCCTGCTCCACCAGGGGCCTCTCCCTGCACAGCCCGCAGGGGAACTGCTGCTGCCTGCCTGCAGCACCTCCTGCCCTCCTGCGGCGCTCACCTGGGGGGCTGCAGGGCTGCTTCTCTCACGCTTTCACAATCCTCTCTCCCAGCTGCTGTTGCACAGCAGTATTCTCCCCCCTTCCTTAAATCTGCTCCCCCGAAGCCCACCCAGCAGCACTCCCTGCCTCGGCTCTGGCCAGCAGCAGCTCCTTTTTGGAGCCATCTGGAGCTGGCTCTGCTCTGATGCTGACAAGATGGGGCTGCATTCATTTCCAAACTGCCTGTCATAAAGGCCTTCACCTTTGCATTACATTGAGGCAGCGGTGATCTCAGCCTTATTGTAGTTCTCTGCGTAATGTAGCTCCCAAAAGAGATCCCAAGGTCCAGAACAGACATGGAAATAACTGGGGGGTTGTAAGGAAAACAATTGTATTCCATCCTACAGCAACACCAGAGCTGTCTGGAGAGTTTTGTTTCATTTGTTCTCTTCTGTTTTGTTTTCTCAGTAAGGTTTCTTAGAGAGAGAAGATTGAAGTGATCGTATTGCATGCCCATCCAGCCCTCCCCTTTGCTTGTCCAGAGCTTTTACCTTGTCTAGCACGATGCATGAACTTGGTCATAGGCACAGTTGTTTCAAAGACATTCTGCTGCTCGACCTGTTGTGAAAACAGAGAGCTAAGTATTTGGACGAGAACATGCTTCCACCTGCACTATGACCTCCACAACTAGATATGGAGCCATATCAGCCAGAAGGAAGTTTCCTTCACAGCTGCTGCTTCTTGCACTATCTGGACTCATACTTTTACTCTTACTTGCCTTTCCTGCATTAGCACAAAAGAAAATAAGAAAAATAAAAAAATTTGGGAGATTACCTTTGCCATCTGATGTCTTCGTTTCCAGAAACTACACGGAATCACCTTTATGAGAACTGTCCCACACTGCGAGCATGGGTGTTGCAGTCAGGCCAGATATGTCCCTTCTACGTCAATAACCAAACCTGTCAAGTTAAGAACATGGAATTAATGAAAAGGAAATCCTTCTATTTTGATCTGAGTTCACTTTTTTTTTTTTTTTTTTTTTTTCCTAGACCAAGAAGAACCAGCAAAAGTCGGGTGAAAAATGGAATGAAAAATGTTAAGGCCAGGCAGCTTGCTCACTGCAAGTGCTAATCTGAAAGCAGATAAGTAGATGGAGTGCATCTTCATACACTCCATCCTGAGACACTCCACTCAACAGGCCAGACCAGCTGATGAAGTGCATTGCTGTCCTGAAGTTTCATGTGATGGGCTACTTTTAAGTCTCTTGTTTATGCTGTAGTACTTGAGGTCTATGGCAGGACCACAGCACACTCTTATTTGTCTACCCTTCTTTCTTGATCGTGTGTGGGAAAGAGAGAACGTGCAGAGGCCCTCAGCCACATGGTGCACCTGTCACTCTGTGCAGCTACATCCCTGAGCCAAAGTACCAAACTTCATGCTTGTGAAAGGACTTTACACAAACTACAGAAATCGAAAATGAAGCGTCCAAACACTTACAGGAGGGTGGGCCCTCTCGATGCACCTCAACGTGGGATCCACAAGTCCTCACGTGGTTTCATCCAGCACACTTCTCTGTCCCTCCTCGCTAAACTTGCTCAGAGGCAGCTGTTACCAAGGTGTCACAGTGACATCATTCAATTCTGTTTCTGAAGTCATCACCGTAGGCCCCTGGCAGCGGCAACACAACACTCTCTCTTGCTAATGCGAATGTCTCAGAAACAAGTAGAGAAGTCCCACTCTCCCCAAGCTGACTTTAATTGGAGTAGTTCCAAAATTATTCTCTGCCCCCCTACATCTGGGGAAGGTGTGTGAGAAATCTTTTCCTTAAGAAAGGATTACAAGCCAAAAAAAGCTTGCTTCTGATACGTTCCCCTTCCTTTTAGAGCTGTTCACCTTTGATTTCCAAGGAAGAAAAAAGAAGGTGAAATCAACAATTCTCCTCCTCCGAGTTGGGAATATGAAATAAGCCCAATTATTTAGGAAGCCTGAAAAAGGAAACTATACATTTCCTTGTTAAACACCTTGTTGCTTCTGAAAACTTTTCCAGTACCTTGCAGCTGCAGTGCTTTTCGGTGGGTGGGCAGCCGAGCTCCATCACGGCCACTCTCTCCCTCCCCCTCCTCAAAGAGAAAGGGAGAGAAAATACGATGCAAAGGGCTCAAGGGTTGAGACAAGGACAGGGAGATCGCTCAACAAGGATCGTGATGGGCAAAGCAGACGCAGCATAGGGAGACAGTAAGATTTCCTGCCTAACTACTACTACTACCAGGCTAGACAAGTGAGAACCAAAGGAAAGAAACCAAAAACACCTTCCTTCCCCCCATCTGAGCTCTTCCAGCTCCTCCCCCCGTGCAGCGCAGGGGAACAGGGGGACTGGACTGGGGGTTGTGGTCAGTCTGTAGCACTTCATCTCCACCACTCCTTCTCGGTCCCTCTCTGACCCTGCTCCACGTGGGCTCCTCTCCACGGGCTGCAGCTCCGGCCCGGGGCCTGCTCCTGCGGGGGCTCTCTATGGGCCACAGCCTCCTCCAGGCCACAGCCACCTGCTCCACCGGGGGCTCCTCCACCCATGGGGGGGCTGCAGCGTGGAGATCTGCTCCATGGGGGACCCATGGGCTGCAGGGGGACAGCCTGCTCCACCAGGGGCCTCTCCCTGCACAGCCCGCAGGGGAACTGCTGCTGCCTGCCTGCAGCACCTCCTGCCTCCTGCTGCACTCACCTTGGGGGCTGCAGGGCTGCTTCTCTCACGCTTTCACAATCCTCTCTCCCAGCTGCTGTTGCACAGCAGTATTCTCCCCCCTTCCTTAAATCTGCTCCCCCGAAGCCCACCCAGCAGCACTCCCTGCCTCGGCTCTGGCCAGCAGCAGCTCCTTTTTGGAGCCATCTGGAGCTGGCTCTGCTCTGATGCTGACAAGATGGGGCTGCATTCATTTCCAAACTGCCTGTCATAAAGGCCTTCACCTTTGCATTACATTGAGGCAGCGGTGATCTCAGCCTTATTGTAGTTCTCTGCGTAATGTAGCTCCCAAAAGAGATCCCAAGGTCCAGAACAGACATGGAAATAACTGGGGGGTTGTAAGGAAAACAATTGTATTCCATCCTACAGCAACACCAGAGCTGTCTGGAGAGTTTTGTTTCATTTGTTCTGTTCTGTTTTGTTTTCTCAGTAAGGTTTCTTAGAGAGAGAAGATTGAAGTGATCGTATTGCATGCCCATCCAGCCCTCCCCTTTGCTTGTCCAGAGCTTTTACCTTGTCTAGCACGATGCATGAACTTGGTCATAGGCACAGTTGTTTCAAAGACATTCTGCTGCTCGACCTGTTGTGAAAACAGAGAGCTAAGTATTTGGACGAGAACATACTTCCACCTGCACTATGACCTCCACAACTAGATATGGAGCCATATCAGCCAGAAGGAAGTTTCCTTCACAGCTGCTGCTTCTTACACTATCTGGACTCTTACTTTTACTCTTACTTGCCTTTCCTGCATTAGCACAAAAGAAAATAAGAAAAATAAAAAAATTTGGGAGATTACCTTTGCCATCTGATGTCTTCGTTTCCAGAAACTACACGGAATCACCTTTATGAGAACTGTCCCACACTGCGAGCATGGGTGTTGCAGTCAGGCCAGATATGTCCCTTCTACGTCAATAACCAAACCTGTCAAGTTAAGAACATGGAATTAATGAAAAGGAAATCCTTCTATTTTGATCTGAGTTCACTTTTTTTTTTTTTTTTTTTTTTCCTAGACCAAGAAGAACCAGCAAAAGTCGGGTGAAAAATGGAATGAAAAATGTTAAGGCCAGGCAGCTTGCTCACTGCAAGTGCTAATCTGAAAGCAGATAAGTAGATGGAGTGCATCTTCATACACTCCATCCTGAGACACTCCACTCAACAGGCCAGACCAGCTGATGAAGTGCATTGCTGTCCTGAAGTTTCATGTGATGGGCTACTTTTAAGTCTCTTGTTTATGCTGTAGTACTTGAGGTCTATGGCAGGACCACAGCACACTCTTATTTGTCTACCCTTCTTTCTTGATCGTGTGTGGGAAAGAGAGAACGTGCAGAGGCCCTCAGCCACATGGTGCACCTGTCACTCTGTGCAGCTACATCCCTGAGCCAAAGTACCAAACTTCATGCTTGTGAAAGGACTTTACACAAACCACAGAAATCGAAAATGAAGCATCCAAACACTTACAGAAGGGTGGGCCCTCTCGATGCACCTCAACGTGGGATCCACAAGTCCTCACGTGGTTTCATCCAGCACACTTCTCTGTCCCTCCTCGCTAAACTTGCTCAGAGGCAGCTGTTACTAAGGTGTCACAGTGACATCATTCAATTCTGTTTCTGAAGTCATCACCGTAGGCCCCTGGCAGCGGCAACACAACACTCTCTCTTGCTAATGCGAATGTCTCAGAAACAAGTAGAGAAGTCCCACTCTCCCCAAGCTGACTTTAATTGGAGTAGTTCCAAAATTATTCTCTGCCCCCCTACATCTGGGGAAGGTGTGTGAGAAATCTTTTCCTTAAGAAAGGATTACAAGCCAAAAAAAGCTTGCTTCTGATACGTTCCCCTTCCTTTTAGAGCTGTTCACCTTTGATTTCCAAGGAAGAAAAAAGAAGGTGAAATCAACAATTCTCCTCCTCCGAGTTGGGAATATGAAATAAGCCCAATTATTTAGGAAGCCTGAAAAAGGAAACTATACATTTCCTTGTTAAACACCTTGTTGCTTCTGAAAACTTTTCCAGTACCTTGCAGCTGCAGTGCTTTTCGGTGGGTGGGCAGCCGAGCTCCATCACGGCCACTCTCTCCCTCCCCCTCCTCAAAGAGAAAGGGAGAGAAAATACGATGCAAAGGGCTCAAGGGTTGAGACAAGGACAGGGAGATCGCTCAACAAGGATCGTGATGGGCAAAGCAGACGCAGCATAGGGAGACAGTAAGATTTCCTGCCTAACTACTACTACTACCAGGCTAGACAAGTGAGAACCAAAGGAAAGAAACCAAAAACACCTTCCTTCCCCCCATCTGAGCTCTTCCAGCTCCTCCCCCCGTGCAGCGCAGGGGAACAGGGGGACTGGACTGGGGGTTGTGGTCAGTCTGTAGCACTTCATCTCCACCACTCCTTCTCGGTCCCTCTCTGACCCTGCTCCACGTGGGCTCCTCTCCACGGGCTGCAGCTCCGGCCCGGGGCCTGCTCCTGCGGGGGCTCTCCATGGGCCACAGCCTCCTCCAGGCCACAGCCACCTGCTCCACCGGGGGCTCCTCCACCCATGGGGGGGCTGCAGCGTGGAGATCTGCTCCATGGGGGACCCATGGGCTGCAGGGGGACAGCCTGCTCCACCAGGGGCCTCTCCCTGCACAGCCCGCAGGGGAACTGCTGCTGCCTGCCTGCAGCACCTCCTGCCCTCCTGCGGCGCTCACCTGGGGGGCTGCAGGGCTGCTTCTCTCACGCTTTCACAATCCTCTCTCCCAGCTGCTGTTGCACAGCAGTATTCTCCCCCCTTCCTTAAATCTGCTCCCCCGAAGCCCACCCAGCAGCACTCCCTGCCTCGGCTCTGGCCAGCAGCAGCTCCTTTTTGGAGCCATCTGGAGCTGGCTCTGCTCTGATGCTGACAAGATGGGGCTGCATTCATTTCCAAACTGCCTGTCATAAAGGCCTTCACCTTTGCATTACATTGAGGCAGCGGTGATCTCAGCCTTATTGTAGTTCTCTGCGTAATGTAGCTCCCAAAAGAGATCCCAAGGTCCAGAACAGACATGGAAATAACTGGGGGGTTGTAAGGAAAACAATTGTATTCCATCCTAAAGCAACACCAGAGCTGTCTGGAGAGTTTTGTTTCATTTGTTCTGTTCTGTTTTGTTTTCTCAGTAAGGTTTCTTAGAGAGAGAAGATTGAAGTGATCGTATTGCATGCCCATCCAGCCCTCCCCTTTGCTTGTCCAGAGCTTTTACCTTGTCTAGCACGATGCATGAACTTGGTCATAGGCACAGTTGTTTCAAAGACATTCTGCTGCTCGACCTGTTGTGAAAACAGAGAGCTAAGTATTTGGACGAGAACATACTTCCACCTGCACTATGACCTCCACAACTAGATATGGAGCCATATCAGCCAGAAGGAAGTTTCCTTCACAGCTGCTGCTTCTTGCACTATCTGGACTCATACTTTTACTCTTACTTGCCTTTCCTGCATTAGCACAAAAAAAAATAAGAAAAATAAAAAAATCTGGGAGATTACCTTTGCCATCTGATGTCTTCGTTTCCAGAAACTACACGGAATCACCTTTATGAGAACTGTCCCACACTGCGAGCATGGGTGTTGCAGTCAGGCCAGATATGTCCCTTCTACGTCAATAACCAAACCTGTCAAGTTAAGAACATGGAATTAATGAAAAGGAAATCCTTCTATTTTGATCTGAGTTCACTTTTTTTTTTTTTTTTTTTTTTTTCCTAGACCAAGAAGAACCAGCAAAAGTCGGGTGAAAAATGGAATGAAAAATGTTAAGGCCAGGCAGCTTGCTCACTGCAAGTGCTAATCTGAAAGCAGATAAGTAGATGGAGTGCATCTTCATACACTCCATCCTGAGACACTCCACTCAACAGGCCAGACCAGCTGATGAAGTGCATTGCTGTCCTGAAGTTTCATGTGATGGGCTACTTTTAAGTCTCTTGTTTATGCTGTAGTACTTGAGGTCTATGGCAGGACCACAGCACACTCTTATTTGTCTACCCTTCTTTCTTGATCGTGTGTGGGAAAGAGAGAACGTGCAGAGGCCCTCAGCCACATGGTGCACCTGTCACTCTGTGCAGCTACATCCCTGAGCCAAAGTACCAAACTTCATGCTTGTGAAAGGACTTTACACAAACTACAGAAATCGAAAATGAAGCGTCCAAACACTTACAGGAGGGTGGGCCCTCTCGATGCACCTCAACGTGGGATCCACAAGTCCTCACGTGGTTTCATCCAGCACACTTCTCTGTCCCTCCTCGCTAAACTTGCTCAGAGGCAGCTGTTACCAAGGTGTCACAGTGACATCATTCAATTCTGTTTCTGAAGTCATCACCGTAGGCCCCTGGCAGCGGCAACACAACACTCTCTCTTGCTAATGCGAATGTCTCAGAAACAAGTAGAGAAGTCCCACTCTCCCCAAGCTGACTTTAATTGGAGTAGTTCCAAAATTATTCTCTGCCCCCCTACATCTGGGGAAGGTGTGTGAGAAATCTTTTCCTTAAGAAAGGATTACAAGCCAAAAAAAGCTTGCTTCTGATACGTTCCCCTTCCTTTTAGAGCTGTTCACCTTTGATTTCCAAGGAAGAAAAAAGAAGGTGAAATCAACAATTCTCCTCCTCCGAGTTGGGAATATGAAATAAGCCCAATTATTTAGGAAGCCTGAAAAAGGAAACTATACATTTCCTTGTTAAACACCTTGTTGCTTCTGAAAACTTTTCCAGTACCTTGCAGCTGCAGTGCTTTTCGGTGGGTGGGCAGCCGAGCTCCATCACGGCCACTCTCTCCCTCCCCCTCCTCAAAGAGAAAGGGAGAGAAAATACGATGCAAAGGGCTCAAGGGTTGAGACAAGGACAGGGAGATCGCTCAACAAGGATCGTGATGGGCAAAGCAGACGCAGCATAGGGAGACAGTAAGATTTCCTGCCTAACTACTACTACTACCAGGCTAGACAAGTGAGAACCAAAGGAAAGAAACCAAAAACACCTTCCTTCCCCCCATCTGAGCTCTTCCAGCTCCTCCCCCCGTGCAGCGCAGGGGAACAGGGGGACTGGACTGGGGGTTGTGGTCAGTCTGTAGCACTTCATCTCCACCACTCCTTCTCGGTCCCTCTCTGACCCTGCTCCACGTGGGCTCCTCTCCACGGGCTGCAGCTCCGGCCCGGGGCCTGCTCCTGCGGGGGCTCTCTATGGGCCACAGCCTCCTCCAGGCCACAGCCACCTGCTCCACCGGGGGCTCCTCCACCCATGGGGGGGCTGCAGCGTGGAGATCTGCTCCATGGGGGACCCATGGGCTGCAGGGGGACAGCCTGCTCCACCAGGGGCCTCTCCCTGCACAGCCCGCAGGGGAACTGCTGCTGCTGCCTGCCTGCAGCACCTCCTGCCTCCTGCTGCACTCACCTTGGGGGCTGCAGGGCTGCTTCTCTCACGCTTTCACAATCCTCTCTCCCAGCTGCTGTTGCACAGCAGTATTCTCCCCCCTTCCTTAAATCTGCTCCCCCGAAGCCCACCCAGCAGCACTCCCTGCCTCGGCTCTGGCCAGCAGCAGCTCCTTTTTGGAGCCATCTGGAGCTGGCTCTGCTCTGATGCTGACAAGATGGGGCTGCATTCATTTCCAAACTGCCTGTCATAAAGGCCTTCACCTTTGCATTACATTGAGGCAGCGGTGATCTCAGCCTTATTGTAGTTCTCTGCGTAATGTAGCTCCCAAAAGAGATCCCAAGGTCCAGAACAGACATGGAAATAACTGGGGGGTTGTAAGGAAAACAATTGTATTCCATCCTACAGCAACACCAGAGCTGTCTGGAGAGTTTTGTTTCATTTGTTCTGTTCTGTTTTGTTTTCTCAGTAAGGTTTCTTAGAGAGAGAAGATTGAAGTGATCGTATTGCATGCCCATCCAGCCCTCCCCTTTGCTTGTCCAGAGCTTTTACCTTGTCTAGCACGATGCATGAACTTGGTCATAGGCACAGTTGTTTCAAAGACATTCTGCTGCTCGACCTGTTGTGAAAACAGAGAGCTAAGTATTTGGACGAGAACATACTTCCACCTGCACTATGACCTCCACAACTAGATATGGAGCCATATCAGCCAGAAGGAAGTTTCCTTCACAGCTGCTGCTTCTTACACTATCTGGACTCTTACTTTTACTCTTACTTGCCTTTCCTGCATTAGCACAAAAGAAAATAAGAAAAATAAAAAAATTTGGGAGATTACCTTTGCCATCTGATGTCTTCGTTTCCAGAAACTACACGGAATCACCTTTATGAGAACTGTCCCACACTGCGAGCATGGGTGTTGCAGTCAGGCCAGATATGTCCCTTCTACGTCAATAACCAAACCTGTCAAGTTAAGAACATGGAATTAATGAAAAGGAAATCCTTCTATTTTGATCTGAGTTCACTTTTTTTTTTTTTTTTTTTTTTTCCTAGACCAAGAAGAACCAGCAAAAGTCGGGTGAAAAATGGAATGAAAAATGTTAAGGCCAGGCAGCTTGCTCACTGCAAGTGCTAATCTGAAAGCAGATAAGTAGATGGAGTGCATCTTCATACACTCCATCCTGAGACACTCCACTCAACAGGCCAGACCAGCTGATGAAGTGCATTGCTGTCCTGAAGTTTCATGTGATGGGCTACTTTTAAGTCTCTTGTTTATGCTGTAGTACTTGAGGTCTATGGCAGGACCACAGCACACTCTTATTTGTCTACCCTTCTTTCTTGATCGTGTGTGGGAAAGAGAGAACGTGCAGAGGCCCTCAGCCACATGGTGCACCTGTCACTCTGTGCAGCTACATCCCTGAGCCAAAGTACCAAACTTCATGCTTGTGAAAGGACTTTACACAAACCACAGAAATCGAAAATGAAGCATCCAAACACTTACAGAAGGGTGGGCCCTCTCGATGCACCTCAACGTGGGATCCACAAGTCCTCACGTGGTTTCATCCAGCACACTTCTCTGTCCCTCCTCGCTAAACTTGCTCAGAGGCAGCTGTTACTAAGGTGTCACAGTGACATCATTCAATTCTGTTTCTGAAGTCATCACCGTAGGCCCCTGGCAGCGGCAACACAACACTCTCTCTTGCTAATGCGAATGTCTCAGAAACAAGTAGAGAAGTCCCACTCTCCCCAAGCTGACTTTAATTGGAGTAGTTCCAAAATTATTCTCTGCCCCCCTACATCTGGGGAAGGTGTGTGAGAAATCTTTTCCTTAAGAAAGGATTACAAGCCAAAAAAAGCTTGCTTCTGATACGTTCCCCTTCCTTTTAGAGCTGTTCACCTTTGATTTCCAAGGAAGAAAAAAGAAGGTGAAATCAACAATTCTCCTCCTCCGAGTTGGGAATATGAAATAAGCCCAATTATTTAGGAAGCCTGAAAAAGGAAACTATACATTTCCTTGTTAAACACCTTGTTGCTTCTGAAAACTTTTCCAGTACCTTGCAGCTGCAGTGCTTTTCGGTGGGTGGGCAGCCGAGCTCCATCACGGCCACTCTCTCCCTCCCCCTCCTCAAAGAGAAAGGGAGAGAAAATACGATGCAAAGGGCTCAAGGGTTGAGACAAGGACAGGGAGATCGCTCAACAAGGATCGTGATGGGCAAAGCAGACGCAGCATAGGGAGACAGTAAGATTTCCTGCCTAACTACTACTACTACCAGGCTAGACAAGTGAGAACCAAAGGAAAGAAACCAAAAACACCTTCCTTCCCCCCATCTGAGCTCTTCCAGCTCCTCCCCCCGTGCAGCGCAGGGGAACAGGGGGACTGGACTGGGGGTTGTGGTCAGTCTGTAGCACTTCATCTCCACCACTCCTTCTCGGTCCCTCTCTGACCCTGCTCCACGTGGGCTCCTCTCCACGGGCTGCAGCTCCGGCCCGGGGCCTGCTCCTGCGGGGGCTCTCCATGGGCCGCAGCCTCCTCCAGGCCACAGCCACCTGCTCCACCGGGGGCTCCTCCACCCATGGGGGGGCTGCAGCGTGGAGATCTGCTCCATGGGGGACCCATGGGTGCAGGGGGACAGCCTGCTCCACCAGGGGCCTCTCCCTGCACAGCCCGCAGGGGAACTGCTGCTGCCTGCCTGCAGCACCTCCTGCCTCCTGCTGCACTCACCTTGGGGGCTGCAGGGCTGCTTCTCTCACGCTTTCACAATCCTCTCTCCCAGCTGCTGTTGCACAGCAGTATTCTCCCCCCTTCCTTAAATCTGCTCCCCCGAAGCCCACCCAGCAGCACTCCCTGCCTCGGCTCTGGCCAGCAGCAGCTCCTTTTTGGAGCCATCTGGAGCTGGCTCTGCTCTGATGCTGACAAGATGGGGCTGCATTCATTTCCAAACTGCCTGTCATAAAGGCCTTCACCTTTGCATTACATTGAGGCAGCGGTGATCTCAGCCTTATTGTAGTTCTCTGCGTAATGTAGCTCCCAAAAGAGATCCCAAGGTCCAGAACAGACATGGAAATAACTGGGGGGTTGTAAGGAAAACAATTGTATTCCATCCTACAGCAACACCAGAGCTGTCTGGAGAGTTTTGTTTCATTTGTTCTGTTCTGTTTTGTTTTCTCAGTAAGGTTTCTTAGAGAGAGAAGATTGAAGTGATCGTATTGCATGCCCATCCAGCCCTCCCCTTTGCTTGTCCAGAGCTTTTACCTTGTCTAGCACGATGCATGAACTTGGTCATAGGCACAGTTGTTTCAAAGACATTCTGCTGCTCGACCTGTTGTGAAAACAGAGAGCTAAGTATTTGGACGAGAACATACTTCCACCTGCACTATGACCTCCACAACTAGATATGGAGCCATATCAGCCAGAAGGAAGTTTCCTTCACAGCTGCTGCTTCTTACACTATCTGGACTCTTACTTTTACTCTTACTTGCCTTTCCTGCATTAGCACAAAAGAAAATAAGAAAAATAAAAAAATTTGGGAGATTACCTTTGCCATCTGATGTCTTCGTTTCCAGAAACTACACGGAATCACCTTTATGAGAACTGTCCCACACTGCGAGCATGGGTGTTGCAGTCAGGCCAGATATGTCCCTTCTACGTCAATAACCAAACCTGTCAAGTTAAGAACATGGAATTAATGAAAAGGAAATCCTTCTATTTTGATCTGAGTTCACTTTTTTTTTTTTTTTTTTTTTTTCCTAGACCAAGAAGAACCAGCAAAAGTCGGGTGAAAAATGGAATGAAAAATGTTAAGGCCAGGCAGCTTGCTCACTGCAAGTGCTAATCTGAAAGCAGATAAGTAGATGGAGTGCATCTTCATACACTCCATCCTGAGACACTCCACTCAACAGGCCAGACCAGCTGATGAAGTGCATTGCTGTCCTGAAGTTTCATGTGATGGGCTACTTTTAAGTCTCTTGTTTATGCTGTAGTACTTGAGGTCTATGGCAGGACCACAGCACACTCTTATTTGTCTACCCTTCTTTCTTGATCGTGTGTGGGAAAGAGAGAACGTGCAGAGGCCCTCAGCCACATGGTGCACCTGTCACTCTGTGCAGCTACATCCCTGAGCCAAAGTACCAAACTTCATGCTTGTGAAAGGACTTTACACAAACCACAGAAATCGAAAATGAAGCATCCAAACACTTACAGAAGGGTGGGCCCTCTCGATGCACCTCAACGTGGGATCCACAAGTCCTCACGTGGTTTCATCCAGCACACTTCTCTGTCCCTCCTCGCTAAACTTGCTCAGAGGCAGCTGTTACCAAGGTGTCACAGTGACATCATTCAATTCTGTTTCTGAAGTCATCACCGTAGGCCCCTGGCAGCGGCAACACAACACTCTCTCTTGCTAAGGCGAATGTCTCAGAAACAAGTAGAGAAGTCCCACTCTCCCCAAGCTGACTTTAATTGGAGTAGTTCCAAAATTATTCTCTGCCCCCCTACATCTGGGGAAGGTGTGTGAGAAATCTTTTCCTTAAGAAAGGATTACAAGCCAAAAAAAGCTTGCTTCTGATACGTTCCCCTTCCTTTTAGAGCTGTTCACCTTTGATTTCCAAGGAAGAAAAAAGAAGGTGAAATCAACAATTCTCCTCCTCCGAGTTGGGAATATGAAATAAGCCCAATTATTTAGGAAGCCTGAAAAAGGAAACTATACATTTCCTTGTTAAACACCTTGTTGCTTCTGAAAACTTTTCCAGTACCTTGCAGCTGCAGTGCTTTTCGGTGGGTGGGCAGCCGAGCTCCATCACGGCCACTCTCTCCCTCCCCCTCCTCAAAGAGAAAGGGAGAGAAAATACGATGCAAAGGGCTCAAGGGTTGAGACAAGGACAGGGAGATCGCTCAACAAGGATCGTGATGGGCAAAGCAGACGCAGCATAGGGAGACAGTAAGATTTCCTGCCTAACTACTACTACTACCAGGCTAGACAAGTGAGAACCAAAGGAAAGAAACCAAAAACACCTTCCTTCCCCCCATCTGAGCTCTTCCAGCTCCTCCCCCCGTGCAGCGCAGGGGAACAGGGGGACTGGACTGGGGGTTGTGGTCAGTCTGTAGCACTTCATCTCCACCACTCCTTCTCGGTCCCTCTCTGACCCTGCTCCACGTGGGCTCCTCTCCACGGGCTGCAGCTCCGGCCCGGGGCCTGCTCCTGCGGGGGCTCTCTATGGGCCGCAGCCTCCTCCAGGCCACAGCCACCTGCTCCACCGGGGGCTCCTCCACCCATGGGGGGGCTGCAGCGTGGAGATCTGCTCCATGGGGGACCCATGGGCTGCAGGGGGACAGCCTGCTCCACCAGGGGCCTCTCCCTGCACAGCCCGCAGGGGAACTGCTGCTGCTGCCTGCCTGCAGCACCTCCTGCCCTCCTGCAGCACTTCTCTTGGGAGCTGCAGGGCTGCTTCTCTCACGCTTTCACAATCCTCTCTCCCAGCTGCTGTTGCACAGCAGTATTCTCCCCCCTTCCTTAAATCTGCTCCCCCGAAGCCCACCCAGCAGCACTCCCTGCCTCGGCTCTGGCCAGCAGCAGCTCCTTTTTGGAGCCATCTGGAGCTGGCTCTGCTCTGATGCTGACAAGATGGGGCTGCATTCATTTCCAAACTGCCTGTCATAAAGGCCTTCACCTTTGCATTACATTGAGGCAGCGGTGATCTCAGCCTTATTGTAGTTCTCTGCGTAATGTAGCTCCCAAAAGAGATCCCAAGGTCCAGAACAGACATGGAAATAACTGGGGGGTTGTAAGGAAAACAATTGTATTCCATCCTACAGCAACACCAGAGCTGTCTGGAGAGTTTTGTTTCATTTGTTCTGTTCTGTTTTGTTTTCTCAGTAAGGTTTCTTAGAGAGAGAAGATTGAAGTGATCGTATTGCATGCCCATCCAGCCCTCCCCTTTGCTTGTCCAGAGCTTTTACCTTGTCTAGCACGATGCATGAACTTGGTCATAGGCACAGTTGTTTCAAAGACATTCTGCTGCTCGACCTGTTGTGAAAACAGAGAGCTAAGTATTTGGACGAGAACATACTTCCACCTGCACTATGACCTCCACAACTAGATATGGAGCCATATCAGCCAGAAGGAAGTTTCCTTCACAGCTGCTGCTTCTTACACTATCTGGACTCTTACTTTTACTCTTACTTGCCTTTCCTGCATTAGCACAAAAGAAAATAAGAAAAATAAAAAAATTTGGGAGATTACCTTTGCCATCTGATGTCTTCGTTTCCAGAAACTACACGGAATCACCTTTATGAGAACTGTCCCACACTGCGAGCATGGGTGTTGCAGTCAGGCCAGATATGTCCCTTCTACGTCAATAACCAAACCTGTCAAGTTAAGAACATGGAATTAATGAAAAGGAAATCCTTCTATTTTGATCTGAGTTCACTTTTTTTTTTTTTTTTTTTTTTTCCTAGACCAAGAAGAACCAGCAAAAGTCGGGTGAAAAATGGAATGAAAAATGTTAAGGCCAGGCAGCTTGCTCACTGCAAGTGCTAATCTGAAAGCAGATAAGTAGATGGAGTGCATCTTCATACACTCCATCCTGAGACACTCCACTCAACAGGCCAGACCAGCTGATGAAGTGCATTGCTGTCCTGAAGTTTCATGTGATGGGCTACTTTTAAGTCTCTTGTTTATGCTGTAGTACTTGAGGTCTATGGCAGGACCACAGCACACTCTTATTTGTCTACCCTTCTTTCTTGATCGTGTGTGGGAAAGAGAGAACGTGCAGAGGCCCTCAGCCACATGGTGCACCTGTCACTCTGTGCAGCTACATCCCTGAGCCAAAGTACCAAACTTCATGCTTGTGAAAGGACTTTACACAAACCACAGAAATCGAAAATGAAGCATCCAAACACTTACAGAAGGGTGGGCCCTCTCGATGCACCTCAACGTGGGATCCACAAGTCCTCACGTGGTTTCATCCAGCACACTTCTCTGTCCCTCCTCGCTAAACTTGCTCAGAGGCAGCTGTTACCAAGGTGTCACAGTGACATCATTCAATTCTGTTTCTGAAGTCATCACCGTAGGCCCCTGGCAGCGGCAACACAACACTCTCTCTTGCTAAGGCGAATGTCTCAGAAACAAGTAGAGAAGTCCCACTCTCCCCAAGCTGACTTTAATTGGAGTAGTTCCAAAATTATTCTCTGCCCCCCTACATCTGGGGAAGGTGTGTGAGAAATCTTTTCCTTAAGAAAGGATTACAAGCCAAAAAAAGCTTGCTTCTGATACGTTCCCCTTCCTTTTAGAGCTGTTCACCTTTGATTTCCAAGGAAGAAAAAAGAAGGTGAAATCAACAATTCTCCTCCTCCGAGTTGGGAATATGAAATAAGCCCAATTATTTAGGAAGCCTGAAAAAGGAAACTATACATTTCCTTGTTAAACACCTTGTTGCTTCTGAAAACTTTTCCAGTACCTTGCAGCTGCAGTGCTTTTCGGTGGGTGGGCAGCCGAGCTCCATCACGGCCACTCTCTCCCTCCCCCTCCTCAAAGAGAAAGGGAGAGAAAATACGATGCAAAGGGCTCAAGGGTTGAGACAAGGACAGGGAGATCGCTCAACAAGGATCGTGATGGGCAAAGCAGACGCAGCATAGGGAGACAGTAAGATTTCCTGCCTAACTACTACTACTACCAGGCTAGACAAGTGAGAACCAAAGGAAAGAAACCAAAAACACCTTCCTTCCCCCCATCTGAGCTCTTCCAGCTCCTCCCCCCGTGCAGCGCAGGGGAACAGGGGGACTGGACTGGGGGTTGTGGTCAGTCTGTAGCACTTCATCTCCACCACTCCTTCTCGGTCCCTCTCTGACCCTGCTCCACGTGGGCTCCTCTCCACGGGCTGCAGCTCCGGCCCGGGGCCTGCTCCTGCGGGGGCTCTCTATGGGCCGCAGCCTCCTCCAGGCCACAGCCACCTGCTCCACCGGGGGCTCCTCCACCCATGGGGGGGCTGCAGCGTGGAGATCTGCTCCATGGGGGACCCATGGGCTGCAGGGGGACAGCCTGCTCCACCAGGGGCCTCTCCCTGCACAGCCCGCAGGGGAACTGCTGCTGCTGCCTGCCTGCAGCACCTCCTGCCCTCCTGCAGCACTTCTCTTGGGAGCTGCAGGGCTGCTTCTCTCACGCTTTCACAATCCTCTCTCCCAGCTGCTGTTGCACAGCAGTATTCTCCCCCCTTCCTTAAATCTGCTCCCCCGAAGCCCACCCAGCAGCACTCCCTGCCTCGGCTCTGGCCAGCAGCAGCTCCTTTTTGGAGCCATCTGGAGCTGGCTCTGCTCTGATGCTGACAAGATGGGGCTGCATTCATTTCCAAACTGCCTGTCATAAAGGCCTTCACCTTTGCATTACATTGAGGCAGCGGTGATCTCAGCCTTATTGTAGTTCTCTGCGTAATGTAGCTCCCAAAAGAGATCCCAAGGTCCAGAACAGACATGGAAATAACTGGGGGGTTGTAAGGAAAACAATTGTATTCCATCCTACAGCAACACCAGAGCTGTCTGGAGAGTTTTGTTTCATTTGTTCTGTTCTGTTTTGTTTTCTCAGTAAGGTTTCTTAGAGAGAGAAGATTGAAGTGATCGTATTGCATGCCCATCCAGCCCTCCCCTTTGCTTGTCCAGAGCTTTTACCTTGTCTAGCACGATGCATGAACTTGGTCATAGGCACAGTTGTTTCAAAGACATTCTGCTGCTCGACCTGTTGTGAAAACAGAGAGCTAAGTATTTGGACGAGAACATACTTCCACCTGCACTATGACCTCCACAACTAGATATGGAGCCATATCAGCCAGAAGGAAGTTTCCTTCACAGCTGCTGCTTCTTACACTATCTGGACTCTTACTTTTACTCTTACTTGCCTTTCCTGCATTAGCACAAAAGAAAATAAGAAAAATAAAAAAATTTGGGAGATTACCTTTGCCATCTGATGTCTTCGTTTCCAGAAACTACACGGAATCACCTTTATGAGAACTGTCCCACACTGCGAGCATGGGTGTTGCAGTCAGGCCAGATATGTCCCTTCTACGTCAATAACCAAACCTGTCAAGTTAAGAACATGGAATTAATGAAAAGGAAATCCTTCTATTTTGATCTGAGTTCACTTTTTTTTTTTTTTTTTTTTTTTTCCTAGACCAAGAAGAACCAGCAAAAGTCGGGTGAAAAATGGAATGAAAAATGTTAAGGCCAGGCAGCTTGCTCACTGCAAGTGCTAATCTGAAAGCAGATAAGTAGATGGAGTGCATCTTCATACACTCCATCCTGAGACACTCCACTCAACAGGCCAGACCAGCTGATGAAGTGCATTGCTGTCCTGAAGTTTCATGTGATGGGCTACTTTTAAGTCTCTTGTTTATGCTGTAGTACTTGAGGTCTATGGCAGGACCACAGCACACTCTTATTTGTCTACCCTTCTTTCTTGATCGTGTGTGGGAAAGAGAGAACGTGCAGAGGCCCTCAGCCACATGGTGCACCTGTCACTCTGTGCAGCTACATCCCTGAGCCAAAGTACCAAACTTCATGCTTGTGAAAGGACTTTACACAAACCACAGAAATCGAAAATGAAGCATCCAAACACTTACAGAAGGGTGGGCCCTCTCGATGCACCTCAACGTGGGATCCACAAGTCCTCACGTGGTTTCATCCAGCACACTTCTCTGTCCCTCCTCGCTAAACTTGCTCAGAGGCAGCTGTTACCAAGGTGTCACAGTGACATCATTCAATTCTGTTTCTGAAGTCATCACCGTAGGCCCCTGGCAGCGGCAACACAACACTCTCTCTTGCTAAGGCGAATGTCTCAGAAACAAGTAGAGAAGTCCCACTCTCCCCAAGCTGACTTTAATTGGAGTAGTTCCAAAATTATTCTCTGCCCCCCTACATCTGGGGAAGGTGTGTGAGAAATCTTTTCCTTAAGAAAGGATTACAAGCCAAAAAAAGCTTGCTTCTGATACGTTCCCCTTCCTTTTAGAGCTGTTCACCTTTGATTTCCAAGGAAGAAAAAAGAAGGTGAAATCAACAATTCTCCTCCTCCGAGTTGGGAATATGAAATAAGCCCAATTATTTAGGAAGCCTGAAAAAGGAAACTATACATTTCCTTGTTAAACACCTTGTTGCTTCTGAAAACTTTTCCAGTACCTTGCAGCTGCAGTGCTTTTCGGTGGGTGGGCAGCCGAGCTCCATCACGGCCACTCTCTCCCTCCCCCTCCTCAAAGAGAAAGGGAGAGAAAATACGATGCAAAGGTTGAGACAAGGACAGGGAGATCGCTCAACAAGGATCGTGATGGGCAAAGCAGACGCAGCATAGGGAGACAGTAAGATTTCCTGCCTAACTACTACTACTACCAGGCTAGACAAGTGAGAACCAAAGGAAAGAAACCAAAAACACCTTCCTTCCCCCCATCTGAGCTCTTCCAGCTCCTCCCCCCGTGCAGCGCAGGGGAACAGGGGGACTGGACTGGGGGTTGTGGTCAGTCTGTAGCACTTCATCTCCACCACTCCTTCTCGGTCCCTCTCTGACCCTGCTCCACGTGGGCTCCTCTCCACGGGCTGCAGCTCCGGCCCGGGGCCTGCTCCTGCGGGGGCTCTCTATGGGCCGCAGCCTCCTCCAGGCCACAGCCACCTGCTCCACCGGGGGCTCCTCCACCCATGGGGGGGCTGCAGCATGGAGATCTGCTCCATGGGGGACCCATGGGCTGCAGGGGGACAGCCTGCTCCACCAGGGGCCTCTCCCTGCACAGCCCGCAGGGGAACTGCTGCTGCTGCCTGCCTGCAGCACCTCCTGCCCTCCTGCGGCACTTCTCTTGGGAGCTGCAGGGCTGCTTCTCTCACGCTTTCACAATCCTCTCTCCCAGCTGCTGTTGCACAGCAGTATTCTCCCCCCTTCCTTAAATCTGCTCCCCCGAAGCCCACCCAGCAGCACTCCCTGCCTCGGCTCTGGCCAGCAGCAGCTCCTTTTTGGAGCCATCTGGAGCTGGCTCTGCTCTGATGCTGACAAGATGGGGCTGCATTCATTTCCAAACTGCCTGTCATAAAGGCCTTCACCTTTGCATTACATTGAGGCAGCGGTGATCTCAGCCTTATTGTAGTTCTCTGCGTAATGTAGCTCCCAAAAGAGATCCCAAGGTCCAGAACAGACATGGAAATAACTGGGGGGTTGTAAGGAAAACAATTGTATTCCATCCTACAGCAACACCAGAGCTGTCTGGAGAGTTTTGTTTCATTTGTTCTCTTCTGTTTTGTTTTCTCAGTAAGGTTTCTTAGAGAGAGAAGATTGAAGTGATCGTATTGCATGCCCATCCAGCCCTCCCCTTTGCTTGTCCAGAGCTTTTACCTTGTCTAGCACGATGCATGAACTTGGTCATAGGCACAGTTGTTTCAAAGACATTCTGCTGCTCGACCTGTTGTGAAAACAGAGAGCTAAGTATTTGGACGAGAACATACTTCCACCTGCACTATGACCTCCACAACTAGATATGGAGCCATATCAGCCAGAAGGAAGTTTCCTTCACAGCTGCTACTTCTTACACTATCTGGACTCTTACTTTTACTCTTACTTGCCTTTCCTGCATTAGCACAAAAGAAAATAAGAAAAATAAAAAAATTTGGGAGATTACCTTTGCCATCTGATGTCTTCGTTTCCAGAAACTACACGGAATCACCTTTATGAGAACTGTCCCACACTGCGAGCATGGGTGTTGCAGTCAGGCCAGATATGTCCCTTCTACGTCAATAACCAAACCTGTCAAGTTAAGAACATGGAATTAATGAAAAGGAAATCCTTCTATTTTGATCTGAGTTCACTTTTTTTTTTTTTTTTTTTTTTTCCTAGACCAAGAAGAACCAGCAAAAGTCGGGTGAAAAATGGAATGAAAAATGTTAAGGCCAGGCAGCTTGCTCACTGCAAGTGCTAATCTGAAAGCAGATAAGTAGATGGAGTGCATCTTCATACACTCCATCCTGAGACACTCCACTCAACAGGCCAGACCAGCTGATGAAGTGCATTGCTGTCCTGAAGTTTCATGTGATGGGCTACTTTTAAGTCTCTTGTTTATGCTGTAGTACTTGAGGTCTATGGCAGGACCACAGCACACTCTTATTTGTCTACCCTTCTTTCTTGATCGTGTGTGGGAAAGAGAGAACGTGCAGAGGCCCTCAGCCACATGGTGCACCTGTCACTCTGTGCAGCTACATCCCTGAGCCAAAGTACCAAACTTCATGCTTGTGAAAGGACTTTACACAAACCACAGAAATCGAAAATGAAGCATCCAAACACTTACAGAAGGGTGGGCCCTCTCGATGCACCTCAACGTGGGATCCACAAGTCCTCACGTGGTTTCATCCAGCACACTTCTCTGTCCCTCCTCGCTAAACTTGCTCAGAGGCAGCTGTTACCAAGGTGTCACAGTGACATCATTCAATTCTGTTTCTGAAGTCATCACCGTAGGCCCCTGGCAGCGGCAACACAACACTCTCTCTTGCTAAGGCGAATGTCTCAGAAACAAGTAGAGAAGTCCCACTCTCCCCAAGCTGACTTTAATTGGAGTAGTTCCAAAATTATTCTCTGCCCCCCTACATCTGGGGAAGGTGTGTGAGAAATCTTTTCCTTAAGAAAGGATTACAAGCCAAAAAAAGCTTGCTTCTGATACGTTCCCCTTCCTTTTAGAGCTGTTCACCTTTGATTTCCAAGGAAGAAAAAAGAAGGTGAAATCAACAATTCTCCTCCTCCGAGTTGGGAATATGAAATAAGCCCAATTATTTAGGAAGCCTGAAAAAGGAAACTATACATTTCCTTGTTAAACACCTTGTTGCTTCTGAAAACTTTTCCAGTACCTTGCAGCTGCAGTGCTTTTCGGTGGGTGGGCAGCCGAGCTCCATCACGGCCACTCTCTCCCTCCCCCTCCTCAAAGAGAAAGGGAGAGAAAATACGATGCAAAGGGCTCAAGGGTTGAGACAAGGACAGGGAGATCGCTCAACAAGGATCGTGATGGGCAAAGCAGACGCAGCATAGGGAGACAGTAAGATTTCCTGCCTAACTACTACTACTACCAGGCTAGACAAGTGAGAACCAAAGGAAAGAAACCAAAAACACCTTCCTTCCCCCCATCTGAGCTCTTCCAGCTCCTCCCCCCGTGCAGCGCAGGGGAACAGGGGGACTGGACTGGGGGTTGTGGTCAGTCTGTAGCACTTCATCTCCACCACTCCTTCTCGGTCCCTCTCTGACCCTGCTCCACGTGGGCTCCTCTCCACGGGCTGCAGCTCCGGCCCGGGGCCTGCTCCTGCGGGGGCTCTCTATGGGCCGCAGCCTCCTCCAGGCCACAGCCACCTGCTCCACCGGGGGCTCCTCCACCCATGGGGGGGCTGCAGCGTGGAGATCTGCTCCATGGGGGACCCATGGGCTGCAGGGGGACAGCCTGCTCCACCAGGGGCCTCTCCCTGCACAGCCCGCAGGGGAACTGCTGCTGCTGCCTGCCTGCAGCACCTCCTGCCCTCCTGCAGCACTTCTCTTGGGAGCTGCAGGGCTGCTTCTCTCACGCTTTCACAATCCTCTCTCCCAGCTGCTGTTGCACAGCAGTATTCTCCCCCCTTCCTTAAATCTGCTCCCCCGAAGCCCACCCAGCAGCACTCCCTGCCTCGGCTCTGGCCAGCAGCAGCTCCTTTTTGGAGCCATCTGGAGCTGGCTCTGCTCTGATGCTGACAAGATGGGGCTGCATTCATTTCCAAACTGCCTGTCATAAAGGCCTTCACCTTTGCATTACATTGAGGCAGCGGTGATCTCAGCCTTATTGTAGTTCTCTGCGTAATGTAGCTCCCAAAAGAGATCCCAAGGTCCAGAACAGACATGGAAATAACTGGGGGGTTGTAAGGAAAACAATTGTATTCCATCCTACAGCAACACCAGAGCTGTCTGGAGAGTTTTGTTTCATTTGTTCTCTTCTGTTTTGTTTTCTCAGTAAGGTTTCTTAGAGAGAGAAGATTGAAGTGATCGTATTGCATGCCCATCCAGCCCTCCCCTTTGCTTGTCCAGAGCTTTTACCTTGTCTAGCACGATGCATGAACTTGGTCATAGGCACAGTTGTTTCAAAGACATTCTGCTGCTCGACCTGTTGTGAAAACAGAGAGCTAAGTATTTGGACGAGAACATACTTCCACCTGCACTATGACCTCCACAACTAGATATGGAGCCATATCAGCCAGAAGGAAGTTTCCTTCACAGCTGCTGCTTCTTACACTATCTGGACTCTTACTTTTACTCTTACTTGCCTTTCCTGCATTAGCACAAAAGAAAATAAGAAAAATAAAAAAATTTGGGAGATTACCTTTGCCATCTGATGTCTTCGTTTCCAGAAACTACACGGAATCACCTTTATGAGAACTGTCCCACACTGCGAGCATGGGTGTTGCAGTCAGGCCAGATATGTCCCTTCTACGTCAATAACCAAACCTGTCAAGTTAAGAACATGGAATTAATGAAAAGGAAATCCTTCTATTTTGATCTGAGTTCACTTTTTTTTTTTTTTTTTTTTTTCCTAGACCAAGAAGAACCAGCAAAAGTCGGGTGAAAAATGGAATGAAAAATGTTAAGGCCAGGCAGCTTGCTCACTGCAAGTGCTAATCTGAAAGCAGATAAGTAGATGGAGTGCATCTTCATACACTCCATCCTGAGACACTCCACTCAACAGGCCAGACCAGCTGATGAAGTGCATTGCTGTCCTGAAGTTTCATGTGATGGGCTACTTTTAAGTCTCTTGTTTATGCTGTAGTACTTGAGGTCTATGGCAGGACCACAGCACACTCTTATTTGTCTACCCTTCTTTCTTGATCGTGTGTGGGAAAGAGAGAACGTGCAGAGGCCCTCAGCCACATGGTGCACCTGTCACTCTGTGCAGCTACATCCCTGAGCCAAAGTACCAAACTTCATGCTTGTGAAAGGACTTTACACAAACCACAGAAATCGAAAATGAAGCATCCAAACACTTACAGAAGGGTGGGCCCTCTCGATGCACCTCAACGTGGGATCCACAAGTCCTCACGTGGTTTCATCCAGCACACTTCTCTGTCCCTCCTCGCTAAACTTGCTCAGAGGCAGCTGTTACCAAGGTGTCACAGTGACATCATTCAATTCTGTTTCTGAAGTCATCACCGTAGGCCCCTGGCAGCGGCAACACAACACTCTCTCTTGCTAAGGCGAATGTCTCAGAAACAAGTAGAGAAGTCCCACTCTCCCCAAGCTGACTTTAATTGGAGTAGTTCCAAAATTATTCTCTGCCCCCCTACATCTGGGGAAGGTGTGTGAGAAATCTTTTCCTTAAGAAAGGATTACAAGCCAAAAAAAGCTTGCTTCTGATACGTTCCCCTTCCTTTTAGAGCTGTTCACCTTTGATTTCCAAGGAAGAAAAAAGAAGGTGAAATCAACAATTCTCCTCCTCCGAGTTGGGAATATGAAATAAGCCCAATTATTTAGGAAGCCTGAAAAAGGAAACTATACATTTCCTTGTTAAACACCTTGTTGCTTCTGAAAACTTTTCCAGTACCTTGCAGCTGCAGTGCTTTTCGGTGGGTGGGCAGCCGAGCTCCATCACGGCCACTCTCTCCCTCCCCCTCCTCAAAGAGAAAGGGAGAGAAAATACGATGCAAAGGGCTCAGGGGTTGAGACAAGGACAGGGAGATCGCTCAACAAGGATCGTGATGGGCAAAGCAGACGCAGCATAGGGAGACAGTAAGATTTCCTGCCTAACTACTACTACTACCAGGCTAGACAAGTGAGAACCAAAGGAAAGAAACCAAAAACACCTTCCTTCCCCCCATCTGAGCTCTTCCAGCTCCTCCCCCCGTGCAGCGCAGGGGAACAGGGGGACTGGACTGGGGGTTGTGGTCAGTCTGTAGCACTTCATCTCCACCACTCCTTCTCGGTCCCTCTCTGACCCTGCTCCACGTGGGCTCCTCTCCACGGGCTGCAGCTCCGGCCCGGGGCCTGCTCCTGCGGGGGCTCTCTATGGGCCGCAGCCTCCTCCAGGCCACAGCCACCTGCTCCACCGGGGGCTCCTCCACCCATGGGGGGGCTGCAGCATGGAGATCTGCTCCATGGGGGACCCATGGGCTGCAGGGGGACAGCCTGCTCCACCAGGGGCCTCTCCCTGCACAGCCCGCAGGGGAACTGCTGCTGCCTGCCTGCAGCACCTCCTGCCCTCCTGCGGCACTTCTCTTGGGAGCTGCAGGGCTGCTTCTCTCACGCTTTCACAATCCTCTCTCCCAGCTGCTGTTGCACAGCAGTATTCTCCCCCCTTCCTTAAATCTGCTCCCCCGAAGCCCACCCAGCAGCACTCCCTGCCTCGGCTCTGGCCAGCAGCAGCTCCTTTTTGGAGCCATCTTCAGCTGGCTCTGCTGTGACATGGGCCAGCTGCTGGGCTCTGCTCACAGAAACCACCCCTGCAGCCTCTCCATTATCAAATCTTTTTCATGTGAACCCAATTAACCGACTTTCCACAGAACACTGAGAAGAGCTTAATATCAAAAAGTCCTTTACAGCCAAACGTTTACCACAAGCAGTTCAACCATGATCAAATATCTTTCAAGGATATTTCATTGCATGTTAGTTTCCAAGTCTCAAAAGAGTTTCAGAAACTGACAAATCAGTTTGCTATGGATAACAGGGGCAAAGAGAAGTAATGTGTCTTTATTGAACACTGAAAAAATATATATATGTTGGTACCTTTTTATAAGCAGCAGTGCACTTTTCTATTCCGTTACCTAGCATACAAAATGGATGTAGAAAATGAATGCCAGGACACAAATGAGGGTTGCCATGATGAGACTCACGCTAAGTCAGTTTCTCTCCACCTTTAAAGACACATCACAAAGCATTGCATTGCATTATCTCACTCTCTTTCTTTAAAGTGCATAAAAACTATCCCTCCTACTAGATTCAGAATATTCCATGCCATATTTTTTTCTGAATCTTTTTCTCTGAGCTGAGAGAATGACAACTTCAGCCAGTACTGCAGAGTTATAGAGATAGTCATTTACCTCTGCTGGAAATCTTCTACAAGACTTTTTATTGATGACTTTGGGCTCTTGCTACAGTTGGAGCAAGTTTGATCTGGGATTTCTGGACATTTTGTCTGAGCAGCATGGTCCGTTACTTACTTACATGGTCTGTTACTTTCTTATGGGTACCAGAGAAGGAATGTTTTGATTTTGTTTTCCTTATATCTAGACTTTTGTTGCCCTCCACTGGACTCTTTCCAGGAGATCCCTGTCTTTTCTGTAGTGGGGAACCCAGACCTGGAGACAGTACTCCAGGTGAGGCCTGACCAGGGAAGAGTAGAGGGGGAGGATCACCTCCTTTGACCTGATGGCCACAGTCCTTTTAATGCAGACATTAAAAACTTCCTATAGTCAGCAGGTTAAAGATATTCAGAGAGTAAACACAGATCACATTGACGCATGGAAAGATCAATATCATCCAATTTTTGTAGTGGTGAAGAGTCTTAGAAAGATACTGATATTATGCAAAATGCTACCAAAGTGAGAGAAATACATGAGACATGGTTTTGAAAGCTCTAATAAAAAAGTGAAATATTGTTTATTTGTAAATGGCACACTGGCCTAGTTATCAGTGAAGCATCTGAGGCCTAGTTATCAGTGAAGCATCTCAGATCCATGCTTTAAAATGAGATTCTGCATGCTGAGTCATTAATATTTTTATTCTTCATACCTTTAATTTTTCTCATGAAGTACACATTGCATTTTGACTGTACTTTCTTCTGGATCACTAACATCAGAAATGCAGTGTACCGATAACAAAACTAAAGGGAATTTTGGGTAACACTGACAAATTCAAATTAAAAGTAGAAAGAGGAAAAAATAACAGCTTTTTATATACTAATCACCTACATATAATAGTTAAAAATATTGCAAAATCTCACAAACATTTCCCTCTGTTACTCCTTTCAGTGCAATATCAGAGAAACGGGACACTAATAATGAAGTTGACAGAGCATCATAAATTAAACTCTAATATGTTTTTTTTTGTTGTTTTTGTTTTTGTGGTGTAGTAAATTTTCATAATGAAATGGGACACCCATTCATAAGTTGTATTTCCTTCTCAAAAAGTACTTAAAGCAGCTTTTAAATATATGGTTAAAATAACTCAAATTCATAAACAAAGATCAGAAAATGAGTTTTAAAAATGAGGTATTCATACTATAAAAGCCTGGCAGCTTTCTAAGACAAAGAATGTCACCTCCCTGAATGTGGATAATGGCTGAAAGAAAATAATTTTACCTCTAATGGCTTTGATTTTGCTAGCAATATCTCATAACAGGGTGCCTGAAAAACAGCTTCCAGACACAGCCTCCATAGTAAAGCAGGAATGAATGTGATAAAGGGAGCACTCTGTCAATACCACTTTACAATAAAAGGCCAAAGCAAATTACTCTCAACAATGAATGCAGACAAAATGAAGATTCAAACAGGATTTTTTTTAAGTAGGGGACATGGAGTGAATTTCTATATAAGCAACCCATAAATTTTGCACCCTCATTTTAAATTCCAAGAGATGGGGAGAAAAAGAACATGATAGGCCTTCAATCCACAGGACAGAAAAATGCAGGGATTTCTTGTTTTCTTTCTCTTCTTTATATCCCATGTAGACAATCTAAAAGAAGCTTGGTGTTTAAATTCTAAAATAATTTTTGGCTGATTGTTTTGCCATGGCGTATATTGCTTTGTGCTTTCTCTGGGTCATTTTTTCCTTCCTGAATGTTGTGCAAATCTAATTTGCCATTCTGCTCTATTATCACTAAATGAGCTTGATCTAACAGTGTAGACGTACAGAGTTGCAAATCTAACTATAATGTAAATCTAACGAGAAAGGAAAGGAAACAAGAATACAGAATTAAATACAACCTTCACCATGTTACTTTCATGAAATAGAGTGAGATACCAGATGTGTAAGTACCTTTTGCTATGCTTGCTATACTGAGAGCTGCAGTGAGTGCAATTGGTCCTCTCTGGACTTTTTCACATATTGGTCCTCTTACCTTTTGTATGCCTTATGTAGAATAAACTACAGAAGAAGTTATAGAGAATTTCAGAATTTTCAGCCAGGGTACAGAGTAATGTAAACACTAACAACCCCTCTCTCTCTTCCCTTCATGATCCAAATAATTCCCTACATTTGTAAATTTAATTGGAATCAAAGCTGGCTATAAAATTTGAAGAGTGGTAAGGGAGTATGAATGGAAGGAAAGCAAGAGAAAAGATATAAAAAACCGCATGCAGAAAAGCATGATAAAAAGTGAACTTTGTGTCACATGAGTTCTGTGTATCAATTCTCCTCTTGTTTGTAAAAATGTTCACAAAGATCAAGGGATAGTTACACAGAAATGTTTGTGTTATTCAGAGTCCTGTCTTTGCAGATGACATGAGAAAAAAATCTTAATTACTTACTTAATTAAAAGCTGTTAAGAAGAAGCTACTTAGATTTCTATGCCAAGCACAAAAAGTAGGAATAGTTAAACATATGTTTCAGTGAAGCTAATCATACCTTGTTGGTGCATACACATCATAGTACAGATTTTATGAATTAAACAGCTTGCAAGATCATTTAGTTATTTTTGCGAAGGTCTGCTGGGCAGTTTTATAGAGATACGCTCAGCCCATCTGCTGATCTTTGTAAAGTAATTTGTGGGTCTGTGTGGTGATTTATTACTGAAACACTGTGAAGACGTATGAGGAACAGCTGAGGGTGCTGGGCCTGTTCAGCCTGGAGAAGAGGAGGCTGAGGGGAGACCTCATCACAGTCTACAACTTCCTCGTAAGGGGGTGTCGAGAGGCAGGAGACCTTTTCTCCATTAACACCAGTGACAGGACCCGCAGGAACGGGGTTAAGCTGAGGCAGGGGAAGTTTAGGCTTGACATCAGGAGGGGGTTCTTCACAGAGAGGGTGGTTGCACACTGGAACAGGCTCCCCAGGGAAGTGGTCACTGCACCGAGCCTGTCTGAATTTAAGAAGAGATTGGACTGTGCACTTAGTCACATGGTCTGAACTTTTGGGTAGACCTATGCGGTGTCAAGAGTTGGACTTGATGATCCTTAAGGGTCCCTTCCAACTCAGGATATTCTATGATTCTATGATTCTAAATACAAGACAGCATGTAAGACATAGGGGATCTCTTAAAGAAATGTCCTAAACCCTGTTGGATACCAAGAAAAAATTCCTCATGATCCAGAGTCACTAGAATTAGGTATATGAACTAAGACTTCCTAACACAACAGAAAAAATACATAAGATACAGTCACACAAATTTCTTCTCAGATCTCTACAAGTTTCATTGCCTAGACATTATCAGATTAAATAAAAAATTATCAACAAAAAACCATTAAAAAAAAACAAACAACACATTAAAAATAAAATATTAAATAACGTGTAGGTACTAATACAGCAAGAATAATTCAAATACTTTAAAATCAACAATTAAATTGTGCAAAACTTCCACCATGTGCATATAAACACATACAAACTATCAGGAATAAGCAGACTGATAGCCTGTTAATTAAGCAATTATTGCAAGCATTATAAAATGCAAAGAAGTACCTAATGTGTCTCAGCAAATGTATTAGATTTCAAATAGATTCAATCTTTTAGCTCAGCAAGTTCTCTTGGAGTTTGCATCTCTTCTATTCTTGATTATAGCCCTCCTGTAGGTAATTTTTTTTTTGTTATCTTGGGTAAAAAATGGTCTTGTATATGAAAACTCACAGGTGTCAGGCTGTATTTATAGCTTACGTACTAGCCCTTACAATGGCAATGCATATATTTAATGTGACAAATAAATTTTCCAGTTCCTTTCTCAATTTGCTTCTTTTTAATTGAGTAAGCAATCATTTTGTCTGTGTCCTGATTACATTTGGGATAATTTTCTTTCTAGTAGCTCATATGGTAGCTGTGCTTTGGATTTAGGTTGAAAATACTGGTCATAACATACCAATGATTTAGTTACTGCAGAGCAGTGCTTACACAGAGCCAAGGACTTTTCAGCTTCTGGTGCTGCCCTGCCAGTGAGGAGTGCACCAGGAGCTGAGAGGGAACAGAACCAGGACAGCCGGACAAGACTGGCGAAAGGGATGTTCCATACCCTGTGGTGTCATGTTGAACAATAAAAATAGGGGAGTTGTCTCAAGTGCAGTGGAGGGCTGTTGTTTGGGGTCTGGCTGAGCATGACCAGCAAGTAGTGAGCACTTGCATTGTGCATCACTTGCTTTTCTTATATTCTGTTGTTGTTGTTATTGTTTCCCTTCCTTTTCTGTCTTATTAAACTGACTTTATCTCAACCCACAAGTTTTTTTACTTTTTTTTTTTTTTTTTTTTTTCATTTATTTATTCCTTCTCCCATCCCAATGGGGTCAGAGGCAAGGGGGTAGTGAACAAGCAGCTGTGTGGTGCACTCAGCTGCTTGCCAGGTTAAACCGCAGCAATCTCAAATACAGTTAAGTGAAGTTAAGACAACCAATGAAGTTATACTGGTAGAACAAGTGGAAATTCCTTGAAGTTATGCTATACATTGGACACAAGCAACTATACAAAGTCACAAGAAGTTTCAGGCATTTGGGCAAACTAACTTTTTCAACACAAGGTCCCTAACACCATATTCAGAACCTGGGAATTTCACATGTATGAATAAGAAGTTCATAGTGCTAACTACTCTGAAAATCATACCCCTTTTAACATGGATAAGTTTGGCTGTCAAGATTTAACTTGAGGGAAAGACATAGTGATATGTGAATGTCCTGTTGTGTACTATTCAACTACACAGTCCTGATATCTATAATGTATTTAACTACCAAAAGTATCAGGTGAACACTAAAAATTCATGGTACTTCTCTAAGCTAAACCTGGAAATTTATTAAGAATTGCTTTTCACTGGTAGAAAAGTCAAAATGTTAACTGTATTAAATTTAACAGTTAAATTTCAAAGCTTTTGCCATTAAAAAAGACACCAAATGCTACTCTACAATTTCTGTGAATAACAAGGTATATTTTTTCACCAATTGTCCATTTGCAATTATTTTAAGGAAAATGGCAAAAGTTGCGAAGAGAGTTTAAGGCATCACATAGCTCTGATAGAAGATTTAGTACAAGATATTAATTGGATAGTAAGCAAAATAATGAGAATATTGAAAGACAAAATAATGAGAATACTGAGAGACAAAAAAAAAAATAAAACAGCCCCAACCCCCCCCCCCCCCAAAAAAAAAAAAAAAAATCTAAGCATTTAGAGCTCTCAGAGAAAAATGGGATGAAAAACAGCACTAACATTGCAAATCTATGCTATCTGGGAGGCATGATTTTTCGTCGGGAACTAGGACTAATAGAAATGCTCTAAGGTATGAAATGAAATCATTAAATATTTAGACACAATATAAAGACTTTAAGTTCAGATTAATTAGCACTTATGTTATTTATTAGTTGGATTTGTTTTTACAACAGGAAGGATCTGTCAGGGCTTTGAGGGCACCAAAAGGTTTTTATGTCCCTGACCAGCCTCTCCTCAGGACCATACCCACACTTCCATAGACTTAAGTTCAGGCCTGGGCTTTCTGTCCTTGTCTGAATTATATTGTAGGTGTGCCTGTCTACAGTTCTGTCTCTTAACCTGGACAGTCTTTGGACCCATGCTTCAGGCAGCTTTTCTTCTTGGATGGTACACTTTGATGTATTCTATAGATTGCCCGTAGTCTCACCTTTGGCTCTGTCTCCTTTCACTCTTGACTGGATTCCTTGTGTACCACTGGATCTGGCTTATTGCTTGCTGTGTCTGAGGGTATTGATGTTACTGACGCAGTTACCAGCACCTATCTCCTGACTTACCTGGCTTTAGGGAGCAGCTAGCTTTCACTGCTTTCTGACAGGATTCTTTCTTTTATGAGATGAGCTCACTCAAAATAGAGACAGATAAGGCCTAAGAAGGAGTCCTTGCTTGGCTGCAACACTTAACAACACAAGAATGCAGATGTTATACATCTACATGTAGATAACTGATATATGAAGGCATTCAGAGGGACATTTGTTGTTGTTGTTCCCTGGCCCTAGTCTTTTAATGTTGATTTGGGGAGAAGTTTTCAATATCTTTCAGAATTTTTGTTGTTGTGGTAGTCATTATAATTTTTTTTATTATTTTTTTTTTTAATGATGAACTTTATCTTTCACCTCCCTTGCCAGGTAATTCCTTACTTGAGGTACCACTGAAGTAGGGTTGGTATATGTTCAGATAGCTAGACAGTTCAGCAATGTCAGTGTGTGGATGCCACACAGGTGTATATGGAGGCCACACACAGTTTTCAGCTAGTAGCCGTATTAGTCAATAGCCAACAGCTTCCTAAATTTACTCATTGTTAACTGTTTATAGTTTAAATGAAAATTGAAACCATGAGTTGAAGCCCCACAACAAGACACCCTGTGGGGCTTAAACAAGTAGACCTCAGGTATCTACTCACAATTCTGTCCAGTGCCTTACATACATGCTGCCAAAGTGGTGAAACATGAGATCACTGGTGAGCTTCAAATATTTGGCACTCATAGGATGTTAAGGTAGAAACTAAGGTAGAAACTCTGGAAAGTGTGAAGATTCTAACAAGCTTCCTTTTTTTTTTCTATGTGAACTCTAAAGATGTTACATATAGGGATCATAAATTTATTTCATTTTATATCTGCTGAGACAAGACATTTTATATCTGCAAGACAGCTTGTATTAATCTCATAGTCTATTATTATTATTATTATTTGTGTGTGACTATAAACTGGTGTTGATTTGCTCTCCTCACCTCCCTCATATATTTAAGAGAAAGCTTTGCAAAACAAGGGTTATTTGTGTTAATGTGTCAAGCTCATAAACACTTACCAGCTTATGAGTTCAGCCTAAATAAGAGTATTTATGTGTGGGGGGTGAACCATGAACCTAAGGCTTATTTCCTAAGAAAGAAAAATAAAAAATGTGCTAATTTATTACATCACATAACCTCCTCTAATTCTGAGCTCTTAAAAAAAAAAAAAAAAAAAAAAAAAAAAAAGTGAACTTACTCAATACAAAATTTCCCAGAGTTTACTGTTGGATTCACACTTGCAAACTTTATGAAGCAGGCATTATTCATAGAAGCAGTAGACAATATTAAAAGTAAATACTAATTTTGAAAAATAATTATCCCATTTGGTATCTACTAATGCAAGAACTCTTTTCAGATGATACAGTCTTTATGCTTTTCCATACAGACAACCTTCTTCTTCAGAACAAAGTCACACGGCTACCACAGCACAGATGTGAGAGGGTAGAAAAACTAGCCACCTGTGTAGATTAGAAAACATTTTGCTTTACACTTTAGATCACATGGTGTTTGAACAGTCTTTGTTGAGCTTATTAGCAGGCCATAAAATAACAAAGACTGAAAATTAAATTGATTGTACAGAAACAAATTGCAGTTGCATTGTGATACAAGCACCATCTTGTGATACAAGTTCACCATCTAGATGCCCTCCAGCAGAAGCAATATGGAGCACTACAACATACATATTTCTAGATATCAAAGAATCACAGAATTGAAGGAGTTGGAAGGGACCTCTAAAGATCATTGAGTCCAACCCCCCTGCCAAAGCAGGTTCCTCAGAGCAGGCTGCCCAGGTAGGCGTCCAGATGGGCCTTGAATATCTCCAGAGAAGGAGACTCCACAATCTCCCTGGGCAGCCTGTTCCAGTGCTCTGTCACCCTCACCGTGAAGAAGTTCTTTTGCGTGTTGGTGCAGAACTTCCTGCGCTTCATCTTGTGGCCATTACCCCTTGTCCCGTCCCCACAAACCACTGAAAAGAGGTTGGCCAAATCCCTCTGTCTCCCACACGTCAGGTATTTATTTACGTTGATGAGATCCCCTCTCAGCCATCTTTTCTCCAGGCCAAGCAAACCCAGGTCTGTCAGCCTTTCTTCATAGGGAAGATGCTCCAGGCCCCGTACTATCTTTGTGGCCCTCCACTGGACTCTTTCCAGGAGATCCCCGTCTTTTTTGTACCGGGGAACCCAGAACTGGACACAGTACTCCAGGTGAGGTCTGACCAGGGCAGAGAAGAGGGGGAGGATCACCTCCCTTGACCTGCTGGCCACGCTCCTTTTAATGCACGCCAGGATCCTACTGGCCCTCTTGGCCACAAGGGCACACTGCTGGCTCATGGTCAACCTGTCATCCACCAGGACCCCCAGGTCCTTCTCCTCAGAGCTCCTCTCCAGCAGGTCATCCCCCAGCCTGTACCGATATATGCAGTTGTTCCTTCTCAGGTGCAGGACTCTACACTTGTTCTCATTAAACCTCATTTGGTTTCTTCCTGCCCATCTCTCCAGCTGGTCCAGGTCTCACTGAATGGCAGCACAGCCTTCTGGCATGTCAGCCATTCCTCCTAGCTTTGTGTCAGCAGCATACTTTCGGAGGGCAGACACTATTCCCTCATCAAGGTCATCGATAAAGATGTTGAACAAGACCGGACCCAGCACTGACCCCTGGGGAACACTGCTAGTCACAGGTCTCCAGCCAGACTCTGTGCCACTGATCACCACCCTCTGAGCTCGGCCAGTCAGCCAGTTCTCAGCCCACCTTACTGTCCACTCATCTATCCCACACTTTCTCAGCTTTGCTATCAGGATGTCATGGGAGACAGTATCAAAAGCCTTGCTAAAGTCAATGTAGATGACATCCACTGCTCTCCCCCCATCTACCCAGCTGGTGATGCCATCATAGAAGGCAATGAGGTTGGTCGAGCACAAATTCCCTTTGGTCTTCAAAGGAAGAGCCTTCTGCCTTTAAATATTTCCCCTTTGTTGATGGTACTTCCTCTGAACAGTTTTCTGATAGTTTAAGGCCACTCCGCAAACCAGAAAACCCAGTCAATAATTTTCTTGCATAACCTACTTACTGACTATTCATGATTATAAATTAATATGGTAGGATATGGAATGTTTCAGGTGAGTAAACACTGTATAAAATAAAATGAATTTGAAGAAATCCAGGACTTGTAAGCAGATGAGTCAGATTCATTCCATCATGAAACAAATGTGTCTTATTGGCGGAATCACTAAGAAGACCTGCGGAGCTAAAGATTGCCTTATAATGTTCTATCGGTCCTGACCTGTTGAGTTTGAAGGTAGAGAATATGGCACAGATAACCACCACTTGCGGTATTTGCCATAGTTGATTCCTTTGATAGGAAACTACTAGTCAAGTAAGATCAGAGAGAGCTTTCCTGGACATCCTGAATTTGGAACAGGCCATTGTCACCTGGAACAGTGATAGTAAGCTACTGTGCCCTCCATTTTGTAGACTAAGGATTTTAATGTTAGTGAGGGTGCCATAGCTGGCCCCTCTCTCGCATGAACATCTTTGTGGACTAGTAGGTGTACTGTAGTTTCTTTGATTTGGAAATTCTTCAGACACAAAGCAATCCTTTGTGTGTGAAAAAGATAGTAAAAGTCTGATAAATTTTTATTTATATTGCTCCTTTCTTCTTGCTAAGATCTACCTTAAATTATTGATTCTTGCTGTTCTTAATCAAACTTACACCAAGAGTCTAGATCTCCTCCTGTAAGGGAAGAATATTGATCTCTTCAGTTTCTGTGTTGACCCTGTAATCTTGACCTTCTTCCCCACCCTCTTTCCATTCTTGTGAGAACAACACTAATGTTCACTTTGATTGCAGTTGCTTTAAACTGTACATCTGGAATATAATCTTGAGTTACCATAGTCCCAACCCTTCTTAATACCAGATGTTGCTCGTCTGCCAAATGCTCAAGCAGCAATTGTTCAGACCATTTGCAGTTCTGTGCTTCAGCCCACATCTGAAGTCAGTCTATGCACTGCAGAAAATCAATATTTCAGGAAGGTTTGCCTGTATTAAAGTCCTCAGACCTTCTCTGTTAGCAGCTCCATGAAGCTTCTGGCCTTTCTCTGAGATGTCATTAACAGCTGTCCCATGCCTTATGCACACATCCAGAATAAGATCAATTCCATAAAGAGATTTTAATAAGGCTACTAGAAAGCAACCAATACTTAGCCCCTTAGCTATACCGTAAAACTGCCTGCCCTGCCTTTGCTCAGACCCCCCATAGGCAGTTGCAGCTAACAGTATGGTTCACCCTGCTCTCATCTTACAGGAGAGATATGTGGCACAGATGCACCTGCCTCTGGCCTCTAGCATGGAACTTGTTTAGGGGTCTTTCTGCTCTTTTTGAACGCCATCACTATTCATGGTATCTAAGTTGGAGATAAGTTATTCCATTCTTGATTAAAAAGAATACTGACTTGCACATTAGAGCATCTTTCTTCACAATTTATTGTCTTCCACTGAATCCTCTACTTAGTCAAAATTGTACAATATGGATCAATTCAGATGGCATCAGTTCTGTATCTTAAAACTGAGGCTTACAAAGATTTTTCTCTCTCTTTGAATGTCCCATGACCTTGTCTGCCATTTTTAATGCAGCTAAACATTGTCCAGATGGTTTTAGTGCTAATGATCTTCCCAATGATACCACATAATGACCTGCTCTTTGCAATATGTGAGAAACATGCTGGCTATCTCATCTGATCAAATTACTAATTTGCTAAATTATTAGCTTCCTAAGCATCACATTTTCCTATACCT
The DNA here is from genome assembly GCF_047663525.1 of Anas platyrhynchos. Classification (NCBI taxonomy): domain Eukaryota; kingdom Metazoa; phylum Chordata; class Aves; order Anseriformes; family Anatidae; genus Anas; species Anas platyrhynchos. The sequence goes on along the minus strand of NC_092609.1, from coordinate 7,460,004 downwards.
AAATAACCTTCATAAGTGTAGTCATGAAATAAATTAACTTTGAGGCCAAAATTATACAATAAATTCAGAGAAAGGGGAATAAAAAATCATTTTCTTGGCAAATTTCAAATTTCAAAATATGTACATGCAAAAAATGCCAAAAAAAAAAAAAAAAAAAAAGGAGTCAATGAATAATTTCAAAAATATTTAACATTTAACATTATACACATTTTTTACATGACTGCATTCTTTTCTTCTGAACATGAACATGCAAATAAAACTAACTCTTTACCCCCAGAGAAGTTTTGCAGAACCATAGTTACAGTTCAGACTGAATTATAACAACTAAATGGTTTTAAATGATACCCCATGTTCCAAACTAACAATAATCTCGGTGATGGCAAATTAGAGTTTCTATTGCTCAAAGCACTATTTAATTAAAGTAACTGCTCAAACTAAATCACCATAATTCAAATAGATAAATAAATAGATAAATTGGTTAGACTTTCTGGTGATTAAAAATTGGAACCACAAGTTGGAATTTTATTTTTTGCCTAAAATAATTCTATTTATCTTTTTCCAAAGCACAGGAAATTAGGAATTGGTTTAAAGCTTTACTGCTAAAATAGGACATGGTTGTGGACATTAGGAAAAAATAATAGAAAAAAAAAAAAAAAAGAAAAAAAGAAAAATCTAGAGAAAGTATCTTGGAAAGCAAGGAACAAACACCTTATTAAATCTATCTCTCTATATATACATATAAACTGTTTGCACTTTCTCTCTTTCTCCCACCCCCACCTCCCAATATATTTTCTTAGAAATACCAGCATCGATTAATTTTTTGCTGTTATTGCATACTAGCATTATATTCAATCTTCTTATTCACATTAAGTTTTTCTCTACTTATGGGCATCTGCTTAATTCTATTATGGGGCGATTGCCTATGGCTAAGGCATCTGGATGCTGATGAGCATTTATTTCACAAGAAAGCATCAAGCAGCCCTTGCCACTCAAGATAACACTCAAAAACATATTTTCAGGATTATTAGGGTGAAATAATAAGGTGGAGCTATCAGAGGACATGTGAGGAAAAAAAAAAGTCAACAGAAGTAGCAGGTAAAACAGCAACAACAGCAAACAACAATAACAACAACAACAAAACACATTCTTTCTGTTTTGGTATATCCAAGTATAATAAAATCTAAAGTTTAAGATAAACAAACTTGCTGCAGAGAGGCGGTTCTACTTTCAAAGTTTAAGTAAGGGACCTTTAGCAAACAAAGCATGATTTGAAGGTTTTCCTTTTATATATCTCCCATGTAGTTATAAGATGCTTCTTTAAGTATGCTTGTCTGTGCTCTTGAATAACCATGGAGATACTGAACCACCACTGTTGCATCTGTTATCAACATAAGCATATGAAAATTAAGTCTGTTTAAGTTAACACTTCCCACCTCCCCCCCAAATCATGTTGGGTTTTAAAGAAAATACTTTTAATATTCAACAAGTACACGATAAAGTCCTAGTTCAAGGATAGACTTACAGCATAGGGAATTTCCTTTTTTTAAAAAACAAACAAACAAACAAACAAACTATTGTGTTGTCAGCTATGAGTTGAATACACATACACACAAAAGCTACAGTTTGTTGGGTGTTTCTAAAGCAAGTAAAAATGTTAAAAAGCTCAGTTTTTGTGGAACTAGAATGACTTTCTATCTGGGAAATTTCTGAAGTCATTTATATATATATGGTATTGATGCAGAGGTACTGCTCATCTGGTATTCTGTTCTTCTACCTTGGCAGTTACAAATTGGCACCTTTTCCCCGAGTCACCCCAAGCTCTCCAAATATAATAGTGAATAAATAAAAAGTGAATAAATGTACAATGTTCTTTATTTGCAGACAAAAGGTCTCGCACATGTTACATGTATATCTATCAGATCACCTATCACATGAGAAAACATGCTTCCCTTCTGAAAACACATGTGTGGGAAAAGACTGGCTTCTGTTCCTACACAATCTTCTATGAACACCAGAGGAGCACTTCTGGACTAAGAATAAAATCCGCTCTCCCATATGGTCTTGCAAAGTAGGTGGCAGATGAGGAAGAGACAGAAAGAGCCATGTTCTCTCATGTTTAATTACCACCAAAAAGCTGGTGCCCAAATGCCCTCAGCTTCAATTCAAATGTTTTCTTTACTTCTTTTTATTGGAACAGTGACCCAGAAGCTGGGATTTGACTAAGACAAAGGGTAGAAAGCCAGAGAATGAAGAAGGTTATAGAAAAACCCTTGTTTTCTATAACCCTGTTATAGAAAAAAACTTTTACCAATCGTAGACTCTGCCAAATGTAAAATCAATAAAATTATTCTATCTGCATTCCTACAGAACTTTATTCCTAATCAAAGGTCACCACTGTGAGAGTGGTGAACAGACAATAAACTATTATAAACTAAATAAGTTTCAGGGGAACCAAAATAATGACATGTCAAAAGGGTATTGACTACACTACCCTTCTGCTGATTCTGTCTTTAATGATAGGAAGCAACAGCTAATTATGCTTTTAGCATATTGCTTTTTACTATGTAAGGTTTTCAAGGAATTTATGCATAGAAAAGGTCAAAGCATTTTCTCTAAAGACAGGACTGAAGAAGGTCACAGTCCAGTAAAGAAATCTTGCTGCAGTGAATGATGCTTCCAGGATGAAAGCAAAGCCAAGTTTTCTTTCCAATATATTAAAAACACACTTCCAAAGGAAACATCTTCCTTTTTGTCTACGTATGGGTGAATTCCTACTAATAGTGTTGTAGTGTGTTCATTCTGCAAACTGTATTAAGAGCTAGAGACAATGACAAGTGTTCATAAACACGGGAACGCGATTTAACAATCCATGCTTTTGTATTATGCTTTTGTGCATGGAAAGGTAAATGGATTTGTAGGCTCCTATTGAATCTGACCCCCTCCTCCCCCCCCCCCCCCTTTTTTTTGTACCTGCAAAAAACAATGATTATGCAATAAAGGCAGTAGAAAGGCATTCTGTAAACTGAGCCACGCTCTCGCAAAAGGTCATCTTAGAAATTCCCACACTTACCAGGAACCTTCTACAAAAACAAATGTACTTGCCTAACAGCCACTGAATCCCCAAAACATCACATTATTTCTCATATCCATATTTTCCAGTGTTATGAATGCACATTCAATGAGCTTTGTTTGGGTTTTAAAACAGCCTACTGCAAATATCCCAGGGTTTCTGAGCAGCTGAATTCACTTGAAAGCGAATTCACAGATGCTTATATTCTTATTCAAAACTAAGTACATACTGATGATGCAGTATGGCCAGACAGCCACGCAGAGGTACAGAATCTTCTGGTCTGATAGAGATTTTCATATGTAATTTGTTCATGCTGGGTTTCAACATTGAAGGGCCGTGTAAAGTTGTGATGCCTTACCCCTCCTTTCCATCTCTCCCTCTTTCCCCCAGCCTCCCCTCCACTAGTACCAGGAACAGAAAGCCAGGCATTAACAAAAGTCTTTGAAAATGAAGTAGAAGATCCGGGATCGATAAGCAATTAATTGAAGGTGTAAACGGAAAGTGTTAGCTACAGGTTTAACACAAAGAACTGATGGGAGAGTTGTGATACTGTAGGATATTGGACAGTAATTGGAGAATATAAGAAAGCATGCTGGGGAGCTGAAATATTATAACAGGTTTTAAGTAGAAAATGGATAGGGCCTAATTTGTATACCATTGTTAGAAAGGCCTAAAAGTAAACCTCAGACAGGAATCAAACCCCAAACAGGAACAATAGGGAAGGGAAATGTTCCTGGGAAACAGGGGCAAATTGATTTTTTCAAACTCTCAAGAAAAGGAGGCTTTAGATGCCTATTGGTGCTAACAGACACCTTTTCCAGATGGCCAGGAGCATTCCCACATAGAACTAACAAAGCCAGAGAAGTGTCCAAAGTATTGTTGAATGAAATTATACTGAGATTTGGTGTACCCTCAGTAAGGTCTACTGACAGGGGACCACATTTCACTGCAGAACTGACCCAACAAGTCAGCAAAGTGCTGGGGATTGACTGGCAACAACACACTCCATATAGGCCGCAGGCAAGTGGCCACGGGAAAAAACATGAACCTTTTGATAAAACAACAGATTGGTAAAATCTGTCAAGAGACCAATATGTATTGGTAAAGATAAGTCTCTGTTGAGATATTGTATGGAAGGCCTTACCAAATGCCATACGAAGGAGAAGATCTAATGCAAGGAGGAAACCAATCTTTGCAACAACATCTTATAGTTTGGGGCAAGCAACTAGAACAAATCAAAAAGAATGTTTAAGCACTAGACCTTTTAGTTGCCTTCCAAGGGGAAGTATGCACTTTAATAAAGCTGAGTTGCTGTATGTATGCAAATGAGACAGGACGAATTGAGACTGATCTCTCTCTATATATATGTATTTGGAAAAGACCAAGATCCTACATAAGGTAGCTCAAGATGACACCTCATAGGGTTTTGGAGAATAAATTTACCTGCTTTATAACCATCCCAAGGTTGTAGACAGAGTCTGATTTCCGCAAGTCATTTGCTGAACAACACAGTAGAGCTCAGAACAGGTGTCGTCAACAGACTTCAAGTGACTGATCGGCTAATTTGATGAGCTAATATGACTAATTATCTATAGCTACCAGGACTAACAGTTGGGTCCTTGTGGAGAAATGAAGGAGTGTTCAAATGATGATGTACTAGTTTTGAAGTCTACGAGGATATTCCACCAAACTTTTGAAGGATAAATTCCATGCTAGGCCAATTGTAATGAAATTTTTCTATTATTTCTACAAAGCTGTCTCAGTTTGAAAACGTGAGACAGTTCAGTGTTGGGTAGTCATCTGTCTTAAAATGCTGAGAAGATGGGGCTGCATTCATTTCCAAACTGGCTGTGATAAAGGCCTTAAACTTTGCATTACGTTGAGGCAGTGGTGATCTCAGCCTTATTATATTTCCCTGCGTAATGTAGCTCCCAAAAGAGATCCCAAGGTCCAGAAAAGACATGGAAATAACTGGTGGGTTGTAAGGAAAAATCATATTCCATTCTACAGCAACACCAGAGCTGTCTGGAGAGTTTAGGAGTCATCTGAAGTTATTTATGTTTGATTTGAACTGAGTAAGATCTTACTGAGTAAGTATTTATTAATAATTAATTATTTAATATTGCAGAACTTACTAGCACAGGTATTATGGTTGAGTTTGGGCCAGTGATCTTAATGTTGCCATGAAGATTTAAAAGGCAGTCCAGGGAAATGTCTTCCAAATATAGAATCATTAAGGTTGGGCCTTCAGAATCATCTGGTCCAACCATCTACCAACGTCACCCACTAAACCATGTCCATAAGCAACACATCCAACCTTTCCTTAAACACCCCCAGGGACGGTGACTCCACCACTTCCCTGGGCAAACTGTTCCAAAGCCTGACTACTCTTTCTGAGGAGAAATGTCTCCTAATTTTCAATTTAAACCTCCCCTGGCAAAACTTGAGGTCATTCTCTCTAGTCCTATCACCTGTGAGAAAAGGCCTACCCCCTAGATCCCCATAGATTCCTTTCAGGTAGTTGTATATGCATTACTACTATCTGTTTAAAACATCTGTTACTTTCACTCCTTATCAAGATGCAAGAGAGATTTCAGACAATGCAACTCTTCCACATCTGATTTTCTCCATAATTTTCATTTTTCATCTGAGACATCTCCAAAGAGGGCACAAGTTCATAAGAACTTCCTTCATTCTGCTATAGATAGAGTCTACTTACTGGAGATGATTATGCTATTAACATAGCAGCAATTTAAATTACCAGAAATATGTGCACCAACACTGGGGAAAAAGGCCACAGTATTAATGTAATTAATAATAATAATAATCATCATCATCATCTAGGTAGGAAATTAGTATTTGCCTAAACTGTCTGAGAGTTGTATGAGTCAGCTGAATTTCTGCTGATATTCAACTTACTGTTACACCAGCCAGGATGGACTATTTTATAAACAGACTTAAATAAACTCCATAGTGCAGTGATTACAAAAGTATAAAAGACTTATTAAAAACACAGATTAAATATATTGTTATTTAAATCTATTTCTGGAAGATGATGTTAATGTTCCCTTTTTAAGTACCAAACATAGCATTCACATTATTACAGAGCAGTCTTGGTCAGCCTTTGTAATTTTAATGAATCAACAACTGCAATAGTCTGAGTGCATGTGTATAAAAGGGGTTTGTAAGTATAAGTAAGCTCATGTTTCTTTTTCAGACTATGTTTTGCATGATTTCACACAAAACTGTGCTGCCATTGCCCATCAGACAGAATCCTGCCACAGAAAACAAAACAGGATTTAACTCTGCAAGGTATTGGATGACCAAGAAAATTATGTTTGAAATCATAAATGATTAAATTTTACTCAAAACATATTTTTTACTGATTCCACTACTAACACAGGAAGTCTCTGGAGCCAAAATGAAGAACGTGAAACACATGGATTTCACAATGGAGGAAATAATGTGGTGCCATGTTTGTATTTGGCTATCTTATTGCACTAAGGCACATATTTTCCTGACGGTGCAATGGAACGATTACAATGCAGTTATATACACTCCCAAAGTAATTACACAGCCCAGCATGACTGCATCTGTTCCCTCAAGAGACCTTTCTTGTTTTACTATGATGTTATCCTCTATAAACAGTTTGGGGTGAGACATTGAGCTAAATGAGGCTCATGAAATTGAAAAAACTTTGTACATAAGGAGAGGCTGGCCTTGTAGAAAAAAAATCTGCTTAAAAAAAATAAATAAATAAATAAATAAATTATATCACTGTGATTTCCTCATCTGGATGGGAGAATGGAAGCCAGACTTTGTTGTAGACACAATGGCTCCCACTGGGATAGATATAAAGTCATCCAGCCACAAATGTGTCTCCAAAAGAGATGAAGTGATTGCTTCTCCAAAGAAGAATCCTTCCTATTTGCCTGCAAGTAAGAAATATGTGTGTTTTGTGCCATCCCTTTGGATATCTGCAGCCTTCTGTCCAAGATGAATCCTGAGGCCCTTAGAAGAGAGAACAGAACAACATTTTGCATCCTTAGTTTTCTATAAGCCCTTAAATTATTCACATTCCCTACTAGCATTAGGAAGAACCCATTTCTGTTCCATAATTTCAGGGCTTTCCTCTACAGTTGTAGTAAGTCTTCAAAGGGCTAATTTCTTTCACTTCCTCTAACCCATTGTTTCTCAATGGACAAGACCAAACAAAGGGCAGGTAAAATAACTGGTGTGATGCTGCTCGTGTGCTGTCTATGGTAATTCCATAATAAAAGTACAAGAAGAAAAGAAAGTTCAGGTCAGTTTCCAGAGCATAAATATTTGGTGTTAACATCCCTCCTTTCACTTTTATTCTTAAACTCCTACTTTAGCCCCTACTTAAAATGGCTTTCACTTGCTTGACAAAAGTCCTGTGAATTCTCCAGTGAAATTAGTTTATTCTTTCTTCAAACTGAACTGAAGTTTCTGGAAAACCTGAAGTGATACTAAAGCCAAGAACTCCCTACAAAATGCCTTTGCATTTAGATGGAATCAGTGATTCTCTAGCATAAAGTGACACCTTCTTCTAAGAGTTAAATATTCAAAACTGAGATGTTTTGCATTTTTAACTTCCTTCCATAATAAGTATTACCATATTGATATTTATATTCATGTATTTTTTCACTCTATTTGTTCCATGTCTGATGAGTTGAAGCAAACATCAGTCTCCATTCCATACTTGCCTACACTAGCTGTTAATGTAGAAATATTCACTTGCTCCACACTTTGAAAAATCTTGAGAATGTAAGTCAGTTAATCCTCTTGATCAATTTGGTGTTTAAAATCTGTTCAAAGTCATATCTGCAAAAGCTAGCACTTGAGATCACAGAGCCACATTAATGGTTAGTGAATCTACCAGGGGAGGTGCCCCGCTGGACATGCTGTTCACAAACAGAGAAGGACTGGTGGGAGATGTGGTGGTCGGGAGCTATCCTGGGCAGAGTGACCATGAAATGGTGGAGTTTTCTGTTCTTGGCGAAGTAAGGTGGGGGACCAGTAAAACCACTGTCTTGGACTTCCAGAGGGCTGACTTTGAGCTGTTTGGGACACTGGTTGGTAGAGTCCCTTGCAAGGCAGTTCTGAGGGGCAGAGGAGTCCAGGAAGTCTGGGCACTCCTCAAGAAGGAAATCTTAATGGCTCAGGAGCGGTCTGTCCCCATGTGCCCAAAGATGAGCCAGTGTGGAAGAAGACTGGCCTGGCTGAACAGAGTTGTGGCTAGAGCTTAGGAAAAAAAAAAGAGTTTTTGAGCTTTGGAAAAGAGGGCAGGCCACTCAGAAGTATTATAAGGATGTTGTAAGGATGTGTAGGGACTGTGTAAGGATGTGTAAGGAGGACTAAGGAGAATCTTCATCCTTTACTGGATGCGGGGGGAAACTTAGTGAGGAGAGATGAGGAAAAGGCTAAGATGCTTAATGCCTTCTTCGCCTCAGTCTTCAGCGGCAAGAACAGTTGTTCTCTGGATACCCGGTACCTTGAGCTGGTGGAAAGGCATGGGGAACAGAATGTGGCCCTCATAATCCAGCAGGAAATGGTTGGCGACCTGCTACAGCACTTAGATGTACGCAAGTTGATGGGGCCAGATGGGATCCATCCGAAGGTACTGAGAGAAGTGGCAGAGGAGCTGGCCAAGCCACCTTCCATCATTTATCGGCAGTCCTGGCTATCAGGGGAGGTCCCAGCTGACTGGCAGCTAGCAAACATGACGCCCATCTACAAGAAGGGCCGGAGGGCAGACCTGGGGAACTATAGGCCTGTCAGTTTGACCTCAGTGCCAGGGAAGCTCATGGAGCAGATTATCAGAGTGTCATCACGCAGCGCTTGTAGGGCAACCAGGTGATCTGGCCCAGTCATCATGGGTTTATGGAAGGCAGGTCCTGCTTGATGAACCTGATCAAGTGACATGCTGGGTGGATGAAGGAAAGGCTGTGGATGTGGTCTACCTTGACTTCAGCAAGGCTTTTGACACAGTTCCCCACAGCATTCTCCTCAAGAAACTGGCTGCTCATAGCTTGGACTGGTGTATGCTTCGTAGCATATTCGTTTATTATAAGATATTGCACCTTTGAAACTGATGGCTTTAGTATTGTATTGCTACAAGGTGTTTCTCTGCCAACATTGGCCAGTAATATCATATAAGCTTGATAGTTAAGATTTTATAAGGCCACTTACGAGTTTCTGTAGCATGAAGTTCTAGTCCCAGAAGTGGAACAGCTCTTACTCATATGGCAAATTCAGAGGACCACCAAGCAAGCCAGACTGCTAATGTGGATGTGCTTAGGCAATAATGAGTATCTTGTTTTATATCTTTATATCTTGTTTAATATTGATGTATCAGGCATCATAATTTTGCAGACCCCTATTATTTGACACTCTTATAGAAAGTCTCTATTTTAGTTTTGCATACTGCTAGTAACACTTATGTGACACTAACCAAGAGCATGGAAGTGCATTTTGATGTTTGCCATTGAGCAGTATACAAAACAACACTTATGTAGTAGTAATACCTTATATCACTGTATTGCAGGACAGATCACAAACAGAATCAGCTTATCTAATAGAGAGGCACAACAAATATAAATTCTTTTAGATTTAAAGATTCAGTGGCTCAGTGCCTGGATGACAAGAAGGATAAAGATCTCTTGATGTGACATGTGTGTGACATGTGACAGGCAACTTTTTACATTTTTTATGGAAAAAAAAAAAAAAGCTAATCAACCAAAGATGGAAAATTTGAAAAATTACTATACCTTTATGGAAAACAATTAGCTGCCATTAATACAAATAGCAGATGTATTGTGTGTACTTGGTGCTCAATTCAAAGACACTCTGCGATGTCACTGGGCTTTAAAAGGAAAATCAAGACCAGTTACTGTTTGCATATTTCGTATGTAATCAAAGGTTGAATACAATCCAGAGATTCACATTCGCTGATATCTCTACTCAGACGAATGCTACTTGGTGATTGGCTGCAGTTGGCCTTCAAAAATTTAGTAAAATGATGTGTTTTTGAATGTACCAAACACAAAGCAGTATAGTCAGTGATGACTATACACTAAACAATTTTGCAACTATAAGCCTGCAGTTATAAGTGTGTTATTCATTTCTTGCTTTCAATAGGCTGTTTCACAGTATGTACCTATCTGTCTCAAATATTTGTCATGTATGTTTAAGAACCTGGGTTAAATAATGCTAGTTTTCAAAACACTGAATGCACACAAAGTTATCCCGAGAAAGAGGTATGAAGAGGTAACGAGGAGTGAAGACTCCAAGCAGGGATTTTGGACTGGGCAAGGAATAGATGAAACAGAAGAAATTTATGACTGAAACAGGGCAAAAACTGTTCCTTTTAGGAGTGGCATTATTACAGAGCAGTTTGTGTCATGTATAAGTAGTTTATATTTTTAAAACATAGTACCCTTGCACTTCTGAAACAGGCCCCAAGCCAATCTTATCTGGTTTCAGATAACCATTATTAATTATCTCCTCTACTTCCAATGCTTCAGGAAAGAATAGGGGTCCATTATAATAGGTTTTATACAAATGGCTATTACAAAAATTCTCCAACTGTAAATAGCTCACACACGGAAATGGTGGGGAAAGAAAAATAATATTCTTTGTTTACTCATAACCATCCTCAACATAATTAGTTTAGTAATTTAAAGAAAACCTTGAGCTGGAGGAATTAATAACTTCATGGTTATTCAAGTCATATGGCATGTGATATATTTCTTGATTACAGCAGGACTTGCTCCTAATATCTAAAACTTATTATGCCTCTGTGGCAATTAGGTATAAAACAGCTTCTGAGAAGTCTTTCATAAGCTACTCTACTTGTCATTAGTTCTTTAATTTTATGGTCTACACTACTCAAATACGTGCATCATGATCATTGGCAAGAAAAATTCATAGAAAGCACAAAGTCAAAGAACTGCATGTGAACAGTAGAGAATGAGCAACTGTCACACTGTCTCGGAAAAGATAAAAGTTATTGGGATCCTTAAACTCAGCTTTTATGTTTTTTTGTTTGTTTGTTTTTTCTGTTATTTATTATTATTATTATTATTATTACTATTATAAAGATAGCTTGAGGCATTACTATAATTATATGAACAGCAAATGAAAATCTTTGTAATCTCTTAGGACAACTACAAATACAATTTTATAAAGAGATGAATAGAACTTGCCAAATTCAATTTGTATAGACAACAAACAAGCAGCTGCTGCAAACAGCTTGCTGTCTGTTCATTTTCCATTTGCCATTTTCATTTAAAATGTTGTATGTCAGCTACTTTCTAGACAAATAACAGGTGCTTCTACAAAACAAATGGATGGAGCACCTGAGTAATTGCATACACTATGGAATTACACACAGCACAATAAATAAATAAATAAATAAATAAATAAATAAATAAACAAAGGCCCCCCAGTGTGATCATTTTAAATTCTACCTGAGTAAGTAGGTCCTTTTGTTCATATTTATTTACAGGAATTTGTATTTATTAAATTTGAGAAGTTACCTTATTATCCTAGATCACATTTAAAAAGACACTCTCTGTCTGTCTCTACATTACTGACTGTGACAATAAATCAAATAACAAAAGAATTAAAAATACATCTTCCAATTTAAAACTGTACATATTCACTCTCAAAGCCTAAATTTACCAGCCCAGTTTTATTGATAGCTTGTAGGGAGAGGAGAGAGCGAAGCAGTACTAAAATGGTCTAAAACAAATCTCTCTAAACTTCTCACATTACTGAAGAGAAACAATAAAACACTACCTATTTTCTGTTCACAGAAACTCACAACAAAACCCTGAACAGATACCTGAGGATCAGGGAATTGGCCCACAAGGCAGACATCCTGGTGGGCGTCTGTTGTAGACAGCCAAACCAGGATGAAGAGGTGGATGTGGTCTTCTATAAGCAGCTGGCAGAAGTCACTCAATCAACAGCACTTGTTCATAGAGGACTTTAAATTCCTGGAAAAATGCTAGCAATACTATACAGCTCAAAGGAAGCAGGCTAGGGGATTTCTAAAGTGCATGAAGACAGCTTCCCAACTCAGCTGGTTAGTCAGCCGGCCAGAGGGGGTGCCCTGCTAGACCTGCTGTTCACAAACAGAGAAGGACTCATAAGGTGGACTGGCAGGGAAGAAGAACAGCATGACTGAACAGGGAACTTTTGCTGAGTGTCGGTGAGAAAAAGAGAGTTTATGTCCAGTGGAAGAAGGGGCAGGCAACATGGGGAGAGTACAGGGAAGTTGCCAACATATACAGAGAAAAAAACAGGAAGGTCAAAGCCCAGCACGAGCTCAACCTGGCCACTATGGTTAAGGATAACAAAAAATGTTTTTACAAATACAATTACAGCAAGAGGAGGAACAAGGAGAATCTTCATTATTTACTGGATGCAGGGGGGAACTGAAGATAAGGAAAAGGCTGAGGTTCTTAATGCCTTCTTTGCATCTGTCTTTACAGACAGATGTCTTTACTAGCCAGATCACTTATCCTTGGCATACTCAGCCTCCCAACCTGGAAGTCTGGGATGAGGAATAGAAGAAACCCCCCACAGTTCAGGTGGGAACAGAGACCTGCTGCTCCACCTGGACCGTCACAAGTCCATGGGACCAGAAGGGATCCACCCGAGCTTGCTGAGGGATTTAGTGGGTGTGATTGTTGGGCCACTTTCCATCATCTATCAGCAGTCAAGGTCAACCTGAGAGGTGGACCATGATGACTGAGATGACTGGAGACTTGCTAATGTGATGCCCATACATAAGAAAGGTCGTAAGGAACACCCAGGGAACCACAGACCTGTCAGTCGGACCTTGGTGCCAGGAAAGGTGATGAAACCAGTGATCTTGAATGTAATCACACAGTATATGCTAGACAACCAGGGGATCAGGCCCAGTCAACGTGGGTTCATGAAAGGTAAGTCCTGCCTGACCAACCTTGTCTTCTTCTACGACCAGGTGACCCATGTGGTGGATGAGGTGTTGATGTAGTTTGCCTAGACTTCAGCAAGGCCTTTGACATGGTCTCCCATAGTATTTTCCTGGAGAAGCTGGCAGCCCATCGGTTGGACAGATACACTCTTTGCTGGGTTAAACACTGGCTGGATGGCCAAGCCCAGTGAGTGGTGGTGAATGGAGTGACACCCAGTTGACTACTGGTCACCAGTGGTGTTTTTCCACTGGGGGCTGGGGCCCATCTTCTTTAATATCTTTATTAAAGATATTAAAATAAAGATATTAAAGATATTAAAGATTATTAAAAGATTATTAAAATTAAATTAAATTAATTAAAATTAAATTAAATTAAAGATTATTAAAATTAAAGATATTAAAGTGCACAGCTACATGGCTAGTGTAGCTGTGCACTGCATCAACAAGGTTCAAGTAATTCAGGTCAGTCCCTTTCTGCTTTTACTCCCCAGGTTTGGCTTGCAGGATCTTTTATCTGTCTTACAACATGCACTAACTTGCATAAAAGAAACTTGATCTTTCTCTGAACTGTATTTTTGGAATCTTTTTATATTAAAGACTTTAAAAATGAAAATATAAATATTTTTTCATTTTTTCTGCTTCTTCCTCTTCCATACTCTATTAGTATCCATTTTATAAGAGAATAATCTCAAGAAGTCAGTCTCTGAAAACACAAAAAGCTGCAAGTTTCAGATCTATGTTTGATCTGTGAGAGTGTGTGGGTAAGTTAGTTACACTTCTCACTTGTCAAAAGGAGAAAAATTTTAACCTCTCCCTATTTTTCCTAGTACTTGAACCTATTAGAATGATTATCACAACTAGAATGATTATCACAACTTTAACCCAGATTCATGAAGCTTTGTACTCCCTTACACTTTTCAGTGGAAAAACTTTGCTGATTTAAATGAGCCTTCAGTGAGCTGAAGTCTCACTCTTTCAAACTTCAAAACTTCAAAAGCAAAGAACAATCAAGGAAAGAAGTTGGCACTCCTCTGCAATTGTGCATCTGTTGTATTGAATAGTCTTCACATTAATCTGAATAATAATCCTTTCCAATTTGCTGATAAAGTGACATTAAAGGCAGTGACACATTCAGCTTGGCCCCACAATTAATTTTTTGGCACTTTAGAGTTAATGCATCATCTCTGCAGAGCCTCTTCCAATAAAGTTTTTGCTGGCAGCAGTGTCTGTCCTTGTGAGGCATTAAGATGGTGAGAGGAGTCTCATGATGTAAAGGACAGCAGTGAAATTGCTAGACGGTCAGCCTGATGAGATCTTTCTGAAAAGAGCAAACAGTTCTGATTTAAATCCAGCTGGAATGTCATAGAGTTTAACTCACAACACATTGTTTATCTCACTCACAACACATTATGTTAATTAGATGGTGACAGCATCAGAAAAAAAATCAAAACAAACAAACAAAATCTTTTCTACAGGGGATGGTTTAGGATAGGATAAGACAGTGACACATGAAAACCTCTGAACAAAAGTACATCTGTTATTTGGCAGATTAAAATATTAAGGATTTGTCCATATATTTGTTGTTGTTGTTGCTTGTTTGTTTAGTTTGTTTTTATCTCATATACATACTGTCTGCATAACCATTTATTGCTGACAAGTTTTCACAAAACAAAAGCCAGCATAGACAGTACCGGGCAAGGAAGAGCAGAACTTTCCTGTCTCCTTCTGTGCCTAATGGCAAACAAAGAACTGTCTCACTGAGTCAACAGAGTCACACTGGTGTAAAATTAGGGAAAGCAAGGGGAAATATAGGCTTTGTGAACTATAAAATCTGGAGTCTAAAAGCTGTCCATTTGGCTCAGTGAACTAATACTGTAATCTCTCTGACTGCTAGTGAATACTCACCAAGTCAATGAAGAGCTCACATTGTCACCTGTGGATCAGCTAACAGCTCTTGATGTATGCTACAGAGAAATCATCAGATGTTACTGGAAAGAGTACTTGAGCACTTTACAATAATATTTAATTGTTTTTTAAATAATTTAAGATGTAAAGACAATAATTTAAGATGTAGAGACAACTACAGAATGCTGTAGAAGCCAGCAGGGGATGGGAAGGACTGAATTTGCTGGTGACCATGCAGAACATAAAACAAATGGAAATGTATCGTGTTAACAGGGAAGTAGGTGAAGTAGAGAATGCCTCTTAAGGATTACAAGCCACATGCCAGTAAGGGAACACAGTCAAAAGCAAGAAGGAAATGTACTGTTTTTTGAATCTGAAATGTCTCACTGCATGGTAGCCTGTTAGTTCAGCATCACCAACAGGCATCAGCTGCTTTGTCAGATTCTGTTTTCCATCTTCCTGAGCATGTGGTGTGCTCTCTATGAATATTTTCAACATGTTGATTCCAGACCAGCTGGCACACTACTTGCTGCGTATTGAATGTGGCAGACATACAAAATTGTTTCCAACATAGTGAAAGGGCCCTCAGTAAAAAAAGTGGATGCTTTAAAAGAGGATTGTTTTGTCCTTCAATCCTTTTTGATAGTCAAGCAAGCTGTAAGTAGGAGCTCTATGGTTACCAATGGTTACTCAATGAATAGTGCACTGGCTCTAGAAAGTTTGCTGAGATTCTCCAAATGCTCTACCAGAGCATGTGCACCAATTTATTTGTCACCCAGTTTCAATAAATAACTTATCTCATGAAGCAGAAAGAATAAAGTAGACTTAGGAAAATCTTATATATATATATACATGTATATATGGAATAAATAGAAAATTTTAAAAACACATACAAGCTCATTGTAATTTGTGCCATATACACATTAAGCACAGACTCTCTCAAGAGAGGTTTGCTGCCTGCCTGTGGCCCGTATTCTTGACATCACAAGGAGGCTACCGAGACTGGTCAAGCCAGGTGGTTACAGCTGAGGCCATGACAAAGAGACTCGGAAACATCAAAAGGGACTTTATGTCCTTTGGAATGATGCTGAAGAGATCAGGAACACAAGCAGTGTTCTCATCAATCCTTCCAGCTGGAGACTGGGATCAGAGGAGGAGGCAGTGTACGGATCAGGTGAATGATTGGCTGCATAGCTCATGCCACAATCAAGGTTTCAGGTTCTATGATCTTGGCATGCTTTTGAGAGACGGAGCATTCTGACACAGGAGGGGCACACCTGACCACATGAGGCAAGAGCAGTTCGGGTAGCATGCTGGCTGGATTCACTAGCAGGGCTTTAAACTAGATTCGGAGGGGAGCAAGTAATATTGGGGGAATTCACCTCAAATTGTAATTATGAATACTGTAATTCTGGTTATGGCCATACTACTTGTTTGCAGAAGACAGGAAAGAGTCATGACAGTTTTATAGAAACATGTTCTATTGTATTTAGGAAATTTACTGATTTTGTAAACACAAACCACTAAAAAATCTTAGTTAAATGGCTTATAAATGTGAAAGTAACTGTCAAAATTAATTGATTTTGTGTCTAAGGATAAACCATATGCCCTCCTGCACAGCAATGAAATTAGATTAGTTTCTGCAGAAGTACAGGAGTAAAATTCTCTGAAAAAAAACTGTCCTCTATGCAGAGTTGATTTAGTGGGACAGTTTCTACCTTTTCTGACTACTTTATTGTCTATTCTTCTGTACAGTAAGACAGAAACCAAATATCAGGGTGCAAAGACGATCCATACTCTAATGAACAAAAATTCCTTTCCATTTCCTCATATAGTCAAAATTTCAGTGACAGAACTGTAGAGCTGCAGAGAACATTAACCTTCCAGGAATGACCCTGTCAGACATACAACCACTAGGTCAGGTAGGACCTGATTCCCAGCACCTTTATGTGGCAGCATTAGACTGCAGTCATGAGGTCTTCATGCAGAACCAAATTCTCCATTATTTGTCTTTTCCTACACTCTAAATCCTGTCTTTCCTCATGTTTTTCCTTATAATGAATAAAGACAACAGGAATAGACAGAGAATTTGGAAATTTTCTCTTGCTCAGCCAAGACTTCAGCACTTATGTGAGAAAGAAGAGGAAATGAGAGGCAGATAGTAAACAGGCTGGGGAAGCTGCAGTGGAACACATTCAGAAGAAAGAATGATGGATTAAGTCTTAGCATGGTACTCTACAAGTCATTCTTATAGTGTCACAAGTCTATCCGTTGATAGTTACATAGCAGATCCTAACAGGATTTATAATACGTGGAAATTCCAAATTCAAATACATCATTTGTCCAATAAATTGAATTATAGTCTATTGGTGCTGCAGAATGATAGCTAGCAGAACAACTCATATTTTTTTAAGCTTCTTAATGCAAGGGCAGAATGTTTGCCTACCCAGATTTTTAATATTTTCTGTATATGTTAAAAAAATGGAAAAAAAAAAAAGACAAATTTATGTGTACCTTGGTTCCTTTTATTTACTGCTTCAATTTTCAGCTCCTTAACTGGGCTTTTGTTGTCACTGTCGCTCTACAGGTTTAAATCAACTGTCCCAGGTATGTGTAGTGGCAAGGCTTTTGTAGTGGGGGGCATAGGGGTGGCTTCTGTGAGAAGAATCCTGAAGCTGCCCCATGTTAGATAAGGGGCCGACCGCTGGCCAGAGCCAAGACAATAAGCGATGTCATTTGCATTTCTGTGAGAACAGATTTAAGAAATCAAAAAGAAGAAGTGATGAAAAACAAAAAGAGGTGATGGGCACATCACCAGAAAAAGAGGTAATGGGCACAAACGGGAACACAGGAACACAGGGGCTTCTCTCTGAGCATCAGGAAGCACTTCTCTACTGTGAGGGTGATAAAGCACTGGCATAGGTTCTCCACAGAGGTTGGGGGGTCTCTTTCCTTCGAGACCTTCAAAAGCCTTCTGGATGTGGTCCTAAGCAACCATCTTGAGCAGGGGTTTGGACCAGATCACCTCTAGAGGTCCCTTCCAACCTCAACCATTCAGTGATTTTGTGAGATAAAAATGAGACACTTTGCCCAGTGATTTTGTGCCTTCATTGGTGAAAACATGTAATTTTGAGAGAAATATAAGTTCTGTTCCAGGCTCTGGGAATAATACAATTAGAATCTAATTAGAGACAAGAATCTAATTAGAAAAATAAAATGGAAATAAATGGAAATTTAAAATATTATTCTATATTGTTTTTCAACATTAATCTCTTTCTTGAGACGAGCCACACATGACAAAGAACTTGTCACAATTAGTGGCTTAAAACTCATCTGATTTGACTTAAGTTGTTCTGCATCACTCACACTAGCTCAGAACCTAAGAAGAAGAAATTTATGAATCTGAAGCTTTCCTGTTGTAAGACACTTTCTTACAGTTGAGATGCAACAACTAACAGTATGATGCTCTTGCCTCCTTTTTATCAGACCACAGCCCCAGTTCACACCCAGCACAGTTGGGTAATCAGTTAAAGAAGTGATTTCTGGTTCTTTATTGGACTACATTACTGTGTTACCTGATATACAGATGAATTTGAATTAACCATGTGCTATATTGTATAGGACAGTTTAAAATCTTTAGTGTCTCTAGGCAATGGAGTAAGACAAAAATGAGAAAACCCCTCACAGTTCTGATTCAGGTTTCCAGTAAAAGTTCCAGTCCCCTTTTCTGAAACTCCTCTTTGAATGTCATCACATTTCAATTCAATTCTTAATATTATCCCAGTGTCATGGGTGCACTTGGTTTCCTGCTGCCCTTGTATCTGACTCCTAGTCTTACTGTAAGTTTATATTGCAGGAGTACATTTTTTTTTCTTTAGAACTTTTTTTAAATCCTTTACTATTTTCGCTGCAATACTTCAGATCTCCAAGTCAGATCTACAGCATGAAAAACTTTAGTCTAAAAAAGATAAAAGCTCCTAACTGTCACAAATAGGATTTTATTGCAGAAACTCTTGGGCAACTTAAATAGACAATACGACGAGACCAGGATGAAATACTGTAAAGTATTTATTGTAAAGTATTGTAGATGCACTTAGAAAGAGTAATCTTTTATTTTTTTAAGGTGACAGCAGTTTCTCTTCTGAGGGCTAAATGTTTCTTTGACATCTTAAAGCATTATACTTTCTAAAAATATTTTTTAATTAGTCCTCTTGCCTACTGTCTGTAGGATCTCAGAGAATAGAATGTATATATATTAGAAGGAGGAAAATAAATCATTGTCTCCTGTGATTTTGATATCACTTTTATTAACGTGTAGTCTTAATCGCTCTCTCACGAAAGCCTTTGAATCACAGTTTGTAATGATGGCCTGATGACTCTTGTGATGAATGATTCTCACTGAGTTCCTCTATTCTAACAATCATGTAGTGTGCTTCAAGACATGTTCTTTGTTTTAATATACTTCCTAAATGTACTTGATTTCATAGAGCTATCTAGAATGAGTGCTTGGTTTAAAACAAACCACCCAGTACATCATGAAGTACAGACAAAAATCAGAACAGTCGCACACATGATAGAGACCTTCAGTCATCATGAGGTTTTGGTCTGCAGTGTGTTCCATGAGTGGTAGCACATTTTCAACGAAGCATTGTGGCTTTTCTCCAGTTCCCTAAAATGTGAATATACTGACTAGTAGAGAACTTCCATGTGGAACTAAAAAATCTGGATGATATCACCAGCAGTAAAAGGTAAGGAGTTATGAGAAGATTAAAATATCTTTATGAGTTTATGGTATTTAACCTCAGTCAGTGTTTTATGGGTATCCAACCTTTTTGGTTTTTGCTTTTATCTAAGGTAGTTGGCTCAGAAATTGCAGAGTCCAAGAAATAGTTTAGCAATAAATAAATCCTGTTAAAATTCTTAGACCTCATTTACTTCATTAACTGACAACCATTCTTTATTTCCTCTTCATCCAAAGCAGCCTGAATGCAATAAAATTCCATGCATTCTACAACTAAAAACAAATTTAAAGATAACAAAAATAAAAACAAACAAAAAATGAAACCAAACCAACAACAACAACAAAAAATACAAACAAAAGGCAATGAAAAAACAACCCCCATTTTTTCCATTTTTCAGAGATTTTTGAAGAGGATAAGGAACTTTCATGAAAGGACAGAAAACCCTGAAAAGACTCTCTGGGAGTCCTTTCAATTATTATCTTTTTTTCATTGATGATTTCATTAATGGAAGAATTAGCTGTGTTTGAAGGTATGCAACATTTGTTCTTTTTTTTTCCTTTTTTTTCCAGATCTGTAGAGAATGGTTTACCAAGCTCTGCTGCAAGTGACAAGTTGATCGAGCTAGGAAAAAGAACATTTCATCAAGTCTTGGCAAAATAATTTTACAGTCATTTCTACAGTACTAAATTTCTTCCAGTACGAGAGAACAACAGTTTTCCCTGCACTGAGGTAACTTATGTTTGTGTATGAGTTTCAGCATTGGTTCATTTTGATTTATACAATAATTTAATTTCCCTGTTATGAGAATAAACAAGGAGAAATATTAGATCATGGCAATGGACCTTTTGGTAGGAATGAATATAATACTTATATAGAACAAAATCACTTTTTACAAGTTCTCAAAAGAGAACTGTTTTTGTGGTTGGTTTTCTGCTTGTGTCTTTTTCCTTAGGCAAGTATCAAAAAATCAGTTAGTCTGATTATATAGAAGTCAGAATGTGTGCTTCTGAGGAATGGAAGGAATACTTATAACTACAGCACCCCTACCATCATGGTAGAAAAATCTGCTTACTTAATCAGTGTGCAAATTCTGCTGACAACTATGCTGACAGCTTTTTAAGTTGTTAACATACTTCCCAGAAGCGCATCCTGTGGTCCCAAACTGAAAGGAACTGGTCTTGAAAAAGAACATAATGAAACTGCATTATTGTTTCAAATATTACACTTAAAGTCATTTTTCCTTCTTTCCTTCATCTTTTTTCTTTCTTCTCAGATTCAACCTGTTGACCTCAGAGTCCCTCCAATCACATCTATTCTAGTCACACTGACATGGAAGAATTTGAAGAAACAGAAAGGTAAGAAAAACAGTCACTTGGGCATGTCTTTTTGCTGAAATCCTGGGGATATACCAAACTAAGTGACATCATGCACCAACATTTCTGAGAGGTGAAACTAAAGGTGAATGACCTGTTGATAAACTCAATCACAAGCAGTTGACAGATTTAATTATCTTGTCACCAGTTCAAGTGCTGCCTTATTGTACGTTTCACTGAAGCACAGGCTGACAGTAGCCAGAGGAACTGTGTCCCCACTTCTCCCATTCATCCATCATTAGTATTCATTCTGAGTTAAAAAAAAAATAAAAAAATGCTTCTGGCACATTTATCCAAGTTGTCAGCAGAATTCCTAACATCTCTGTTACCTTCCAGGTGTCATGACTGCTCATTTCAAGTCAAGAAGCACTCATCTCCCTTAGTCATTTTTAAAAGCAGAGCAGATTACATGCCCTGACTTTAATTTTTTCCCTCATGGCACACAAAGTAATTTCTCTTAGGCTCACAGTAGTTCTTCTTGTCTTCAATACTTATTACTAAGAGATCAGACTAAGAAGAGGAGAAAAAGAGTGTTTCTGACAGAGGCTTTGATACAAAGCCCTAAATTCTTAGATGTTCCCAGCTTCTCAAGATAAAGTACAATATCTGCACTTACTTGCTAAGCAGTAGTAGATGCACAAGCCCAGACATCAGAGATAACAAAAGCATCTAGAAGAGCTGTGAAAACAAACACCAATACAAAAATAAGGCATATTTGTTGTTGGTTCATAAAAACAGGTTTATGTTCTGTGTTGGCCAATAACGAAAAGTCCAATTACATTAAGTATCTAGGTGTAAGCAAGAACTGGAACTTGACAAACCTTCCCCTGAACCTGTTCTTTCCCACAGAAGGACATGCCACTGTGCACCAACTACACCTTCTTTAAGGTTCACATGGTACACGATATGCATCCATAATGATGCATCAGCAATATTCTGTTATGACTAAGTAGAGAAGAAGCTATTGTTTCAAACTAAGTTACAAAAATAGAATATAGAGCAAGAGTAGCTTGGGAACAGAGAGAAGGCTAGTTTGAAGAACTGAAATTTTTAAGTAAAACAGAGAAAAGCTGGTCAAAAAGAGAACAACTACTCCAAGTGAGGAAAAGTCTGCCACTTTCATAATTTTTATCAGTGTAATAATTGTGAAGACTTAAAATTCCATTTATTCCACATGAAATGAGCCTATTTTCTACACATACTTAATGTTAGTTTGTAGAATTTGGCTGGTGTAGCCAGAAATCCACTGAAGATTATGAAAACTATTTTTAAGATTCCAGCTGCTTATGTATGCAAGAAATTAATCCGAAGCAGAATATCCTGAGCTTCATCCTTTTGAACTAGTTTTCAGAGCCAAATGAACAGGTCTTGGAAAACACTATAGAAGCTGATTGTGCCCATTAAGTTTTTCATGGACAATGCTGCATATTCCTGAGCACAATGAACTGTTACTTTATCTATGGAGATGTTCCTCCAGAAGAGTATTCCTGTATTCTCATGTCTGAATAGAAACATGAGGACAGCATTGTGGTGCTTTCAGGGGCTGTATGACAGAAGGATAGCTGTTCTTCAACTGTACATGCTGTACCTCTGGAGCTGCAAAATCCATTCTGAATACTTTTTTTTTTTTTAATAGAGTTTGTCCCATTCGAAATACATTTTTTAAAATAGTGTTTGCTTAGTCTTCATTCTTAAAATCTTGTGTTACCATTTTGCATATGTATACTAGCTATATCCAGTAACCTCATGAAACCCGTATGTATGTCATAGAAATTAAATTAAATCAAACAGAATACCTGGGCTTAAATTTCATTATTACCACAATGAAATAGAACATTGCCAGAGTTAACCCTCTGCTTAGAATACTTAGAGACATGACACAGCTCTAAAGAAAGGGAGACAGTGGTTAGGATACTTTGGAAGCCAGTCAGAGACAGTTGATGATAATCCAACCACAAAGCAATCTGTTGGGTCCGACATTAACTACCCCAACATCTAATAAATCCCAGTACCATTAAAGTACCCAACAGAAATCATGCAATAAGACTACATTTATGCTACATCTCCAGGGAGTGAACCAATGTCTGAGTGGTAGGGTGATATATAGGCCCAATTTCATTTCTCTGTATGGAGACTTGGCATTTTTTCTAGAGTTATTTGCTTGTGGTTTGGGTTTGATACCTACTCTGTAGTCTCTATGTGGACATTCCCATGTAGTTCTTAGTTTCACAATCTCTAAGTCCACACTGGCCTGTTCACAAGTTTATCTGATACCCAAAGTAAGCTGCAATGATCTGCTTCAGTAACTTGCCCAGTATGTTTTCTATGTAGATATCTCATCGCTCTTCTTCCATAAATACAACAACAGTAATATGTGACCATAGAGTCTTGATACAGCAAAGAAGGAAGCAAATATTTAATCATTACTGTTGCCAAAGTCTTTGGTAATGGTGGTTTTTTGTTTGTTTGTTTTAATAATAAAAAGAAAAAATTCAAGTGTTGAGGCACTTTCGAATGTAATCTCTCTCTTTTTATTAGAGACCACAGTGTTAACTAGCTCTAATGATTGAGATCACATGACAAAAAATTTTGCCATTTGACCCATTTTAGAAAAACTTTCTATTGAGATCCATTACATCATTTTATGCAAGAGTAGCATTTAATAAACAAATAAAATTACTAGAATGGTCTTTTTTTTTTCTTCTTCTAAAACAACAGTATTTAAGCTAATTCAGTATTGATAAGCTTACATCATGCCATATCACAAGTGAAAGCAGATACACACGTGTAGATTCCCTTCTCTGACACCCAATATAAAGTGGCATTACATTGAGAAAAGCAAATGCAACATTAAAACTGTAGAATCTTTTCTTTGTCAAGGATTCTGGAGAATTTCAGGGAAAGTAATATGATTTTCTTGATTCTCAGCTGACAACTGGGGTTACGAAAGAAGACAGACCTTAGTCATGCAGTAAAGATGAACAGAATTACACTAACAAAGGTGAGTTCTAATGCTGCCCACTAGTAGAAATGAATGGATTTCTATTTCACTTGACTATATTTTTATACTTCCTTGGACTGTGAAGTAGCTTATTGTCAAGAAGCATGTTCACTGAAAACTATCCAGGGAAAGCACAAATAATACTAAAAGCAAACAACAAAGCAAAAACAACCCTAACAATAAAAAGGAGCTCTGTCCTGTTACATCTCCAGCTTAGTTCTCTTGAAAAGCAAAATTCTCATTCTTTTAGTGAAAACCACACCCTGGTTTCTGAAAGGTTGATTGCAGTCTAACTGCTTTCTGGTATATATGGTCAGCATCTGCCTTAGTAAACAATGACTAAAGAACTTTTTTTCTGTTAATCTTTAAATAAGTCTGTCCTCTTAATCTCGGTTAGCCAAATGGAGAATAACCTTACCTAACCTTATGGATATGAGAACAGTTGTAGTGCCAGGTGTTACTCTGTAAACTTCAAATGTAATCACTCTTTGAACAAAACTACAAAAATTTCAACTATGGTCTTAAAAAAAAAAAAAAAAGATGTTATACGTGCCCTAGCATACCAAAAAGGTGGTCAGTTCTATTGAAATTAATAAAATATTGATTCCTCAATAAATTGCAGAGTTACACTGTAGGAAGCTTTTAAATAAATATATAAATAGTTTTCAATATGCCAACTCATTAAGCTTAATTTGAACAAATCTCTTTGTGTCATAGCAGTGCATCAGTGATACAGCAGCACTTATCAATTAAATTACTTCTCATTAAATTTTTAAAAAGAAATGAAAACACAAGAGTTAAAAACTTCAGTACACCTAAATAACTAAACTTAATAGATACAACTTTAAGACAGTGCATAATTTATATATATAGGGAGAAAAACAACAGGAGAATACTTCCCATTTTTAATCAAATGGTATTGAAAGAGGAGGTGAGGCTGAGTACATCCATGACAGATGAGAGGAGAGGGGGCAGATCCTCCTTTGGCATTGTATCTGAAAACAGTTTCTGCTCTAGTTTAGTTTCTAGACAGCCCTCTGTCTCCACTGACCACACAAGGATCCTGGGGAGAATTGAAGTGCTGTATAACCTTTATGGCGTTGTCCCATTATCAGACCATGGGCAATCATAGGTGAATTTCTGATTAAAGGAAAGGGAAATTCTATGTTCCCCTAAGTGGTATCAAGTGCTCAGTACTGAAGTCCAAACCCATAAAGTCCATTCTTCCTCCAGATGATAACAACATCATTTGTTTTTTATAAGCAGGTTCTTGCTGATATTTGATTTAAACAAAGAATAGAAAAGCACAGGATAAAAGTGTGTCACTTCCTTGCAAACCTAATTCTATTACTCTGCTTTGTCACTGTTGTTTTGACCAACATGTTTATTATTTCATAGAAGAGGAGTACTCATAGTAAAAATCTGAAGGAAAATGACATTTTTTCATTGTTTTTGTAATTGAAGTTATTGTTTTGCTACAAACTTGCAGTCTTCCTTATTCTTATTTTTTGTCCTTGTGTGTTTACATCCCTCAGGTTTGGGGTGGAATAAATCATCAGGTGGAATAGCAGGTGAGGAGGAGAATATTGGCAGACAGATGATAATGCTGCTTAGCTTTCTGCACAGGAGATGCTTTTCTGGGCAGCACATTGCCACCTACCAGCAGCTTGGCTGAGCAGCACATTCCCCTTTATGGCTGAAGCATTTCCAACTGCACTGAAATGCAACATGAACGGTGGAAATAACATGCAACACTGCAAGCTGCACTTAGCAAGTGCAGATGGAGATCTCCCTGGGCTCATGCAAAATAAGAAACTAAGGGCATGAGACTACCACATGAACTAGAGAAAGCCCAAATTTCAGCATCAACACTAAAAGGAAATTCAGTCTACCTTCATGGTGCTTTTGTAGCTTTACTTTTAACACCTTTCCATGCACAATCACTGAGTCCATTTGAGAGACCAGTAGCATTAGGGTTTTTAAGTAGTTGACCATGTTGCAAGGAGTAGTCTGATGCTTAGCAATTGTTTAGAAATTCAGACATAATTAGGCAGTTCCTCCAAATATACTGTTGTGCAGCAAATTGTTTAGGAGAATGCAGCTACAACAAAGAAGCTTCCAGAAAAATCTGAAAAATCTACCTGGCCATGTGATGAGAAATTCTAAACTGCGTGAGTCTTTAAAACGTGATCAACTTTTATTCCTTTCTTGCAGGGAAATAAGAAACTTTTTCAGTGTGCTCAGTGACCAAGGTGTATCTAGTTAAGCACATGGTTTCATAAATCCAAGCTCTTGAGGTGCTAGCTATTCTGAGAAAATAAGTCTTCGGAAATTTCTTTATGAAGTCTTCAATCTGAAAATATTTTATCTAAAAAATGCTACTTTTTAAAGTCTTCTGTGCATGAGCAGATTGACTATGAATCTCTTTTGTCACACCTGTAGAACTCTATTTACCATATATAAGCTAACAGTGACAAGCACTCCTTTGCTCTGCTCTGGGCTAAGAGCCAGCTGAAGTCAGATGCAAGCAGCTGGCTTGGCTCCAGTGCACCTTACACTCTTTCCCACCATTGAATTATTACCAAATTCATCTTCTTAACAAGTCATCAATCCTTTATTCTGCTGCCCTGTGCTGCCCTGAGAAGCTGTCATCAGCCCAAGCTTTTCCTGTTGGTCTCTGCACATTCCCTAGTCTTTCCATTTTTTTTCCCAGCTGTGGATAACATATTGAAGAAGGATCCTGTAAACATCTGTGTCAGGTTTATCATTCATTTTAAATGAAGATACTGTTTTAGTATAATATCCAAGCTGGTAAACTCCTGACAGACTCTCTGAGATGCAGTTTCAGCACTAAAGCAAATAGGGAAACCAGAAGCTTCCTTATCAGTTGCATTCTACAACAAAGAGAAAGACGGGAAAAAAAAATATGTTTTAACAGAGGGGAGCTTGCAGAATGACAGGCAAGTGGAAGAGAATCTACTAGGAAATGCTACTACGGGAGTGTCTAAAAATAAGTATTTCTATTTTAAGATTGAAAGAAAGCACAAAGTACTGCACGACTACGTCCTTTTGTGCAACAAACGTGCCAAAGGTCTATTTTTTGATGTGTTTGTTTTTTAAAGCAATTATTTATACAAATAAGAAAAATTGAAATATTGAAGTGAAATCTGCAGCTTAGGGGTTGAACAAGAGCAATTCAGTCCCTTATCCATAAGGACTGATTCACTGTCCTGGAACCGCCTCAAAATCCCAGTACATCCTACGCCTTCTTCCTCTTAATCGAGTAGCAGCAATAGTTCAGACCCATGGGCCATCTAGGTCGCAGCCAGAGAAAGGGATATCCAGTGCTATCCAACAGTCATTTGCAATATTCCACAAAGGAAAGGGCAGCCAGCCAACAGACAGTAGCCTGGATTTGGTCTGTAATTCACACTGATTAAGGGTACAACAATGATGACCTCTGTCTGATATCAACTACAGAACACTGACATCACTGTTCTATGCCTTAGCTTTCAGTTTGAGATGGCTAGACAATAGCTGTTGAGAAATACTATCAGCTAAGATAGTATATCTTAACATACAAAATAACTTTAACTAAGAAGCAGAAAGATTTCTTGGATTTTGGCAGTCCTGGCTACCAACTTGAAAGGAAATTGTAAATATAACAAACACTCAGGATAAGACCTGAGTTTCGTAAGAGGACTGTAGATTCCAGCCAGATAATTTGATTGAAACAAGGAGCATCCTTCTATCACTAAGTTTCGTTAGCTAATAAATTTTCAAACTCCTATCGAGCTGATGAAAGTCACAAACAAAACACTGTTTTTGGTGGCCTTCCTTAAGCACAACGGCGGTTTCCCAGATAATATTCCTCACAGCCTCCTCATCGTCTAGCACTTATCTTCTGTTTGACTTTGACTATGCTATTATTATAAAATGCATTGCAGAGCACTTTACCATTAAGCTTTAAGTCTGTGAAGCATATTGCAATGATCTTTTTTGCTTGTGTTAAAGGACCATGCCAGATTTAAGAACATGACATCTCATGGCATACAACTTGTCATTTGGAACACAAATGCATGTTGCAGTATGTCTGGTCCAGAAGACAGAAGTTTCACATGGTGAAACTAGTAAATTAACCGATATTGCAAGATGACCTCAGATAGCTTCACTGCAAAACACTCCCTTTCAGTAGACTGATTTAAGTAGTCAGAAACAACTTTCGGAGAATGAACCACCAAAATAAATAAAAGCCTTTTGTGTCCCATATAACTTTAAAGAACCAAGAGCCATATCAAACAGGTTGCACATTTTTTATCTCAGGTGTTCCTTGGTAAAGAAAATATACCAAGTTTATATTATTTCCATAAAAGGTCAGCTTCAGTGAAATTTCATTTCTCCAAGGCTAAAGAAAAGAAAAAAAAAAAAAAAAAAAGAAAAAGAAAAATTAATCCAGGCAAAGTTTAGCTACAGTTGCATATTGTACACAAAAACTACTCTCCGCCTCCCACCCCTACATCCACCTTTTAAAAATCAGCTTGCCAGTTGCTATCTCCAACACATTCCTTGAGAGTTGAGGCATATCTTCTAATTTTTGCTATTTTCTGAAGCACCGGACATGTGCCATTTGCAAGCACCTTTTAAAATAGAGTTCTCCAAGGACAGCTTATACAGCATGCATCCAAAGTTTTAATAGAAGTAAAGGCAAAGACAGCTATTTGAGAACAAGATACGGGTATTGATCCATTAATAGAGTTTTAATCTTCACATAGATTATGATTAGACATTTTTCCTGTTTTAATAATATATTACATGAAGGATGGAATAACATTATACTGAAAAAGTACATTTGCTTCCAATTTGATTAAACGTAGTCTGTCAAAAATACTTTATCTCCTCCAGTATTCTTCCCCTTAAATTTTTGTTTCTTTTGTTCTTAATAAGCACAAAGCCAAACGTTAGTGCCCTGAAATCCTTTAAGAAATGGAAATTCAATCCTCAGCACACATGCTTTTGTCACACGTTTCTGGTTTTATTTTATTACAAGCCACAGCACCAACACAAAGCTTGAGTACAAGCACAATATTTCATGACTGCTGCAAAGTAAGCAACAAAATATAAAAATCTGTTTAGTAAAAAACTCGAGCAGTGTCTGCCTAGCTATAGTGGTGCTTCAAATATCTTCGGATTAGTGCCAAAGTAGTGCAGTATATGATTTAACAAGCACTTCAAATGAAGTGTTTATTTCATTGGTTATTTTATTTCATACACCATTCCCCCTAGATCTGCTAAAACATTTGAGAAACAGTAAAATGTAGTGGCAGACACACTAAGCCATACAACAATCTACTGAGGACTTTCTCAGACAGAAAGCTACACAAGGAACAATAATGAATAGCAAAGAAAAAAAAAAAAAGAAGATTGTAGTATGTTCAAGGAGCCAAGGATGTAGGCAGAAGAGGAGTGATCTTTTGGCATAAGGAATAAATTTAAGAAGCAACAGCTTTAGCTTTTAGATCCTGCCTCATCTGAACCAAGGCTTGTTGGACACTGTAGAAAAAATTCTTTTGATGTCCACAGGTTAGCAGTACTTTGCCTGAAGCCATCCAGGGGTGAAGCCTGATTTTTTCTTTGCTCAGGCTGCCAGCACATAAACCTGAACAGAAAAGGTGAGGGCCATCAAATTAGAGCAACAAATTTGCTGATTCCCAGAACACAAAAGACAAAATACCAGGAATCTTCAGCAGAGATGTATCCCAAAGCAAAGAAGTGGGAGGAACATATACTGTGGAAGTGCTTATTTCACCCTTTCTTTTTCCTCCAAACCTTGTAGACTTACACCACACATAAAATAAGAACAATGATGCCTCTCTAAGTATGGGAATGGGAAGAGGGAAGGCTGCTAGGCACAATGGTCAGGAATGTGATTCCAAAGCCAAACATAAACACCTATAAGTTTGTGACAGATCATCTAACCAGACTGCTTCTGAGGAGTGGAAATAATAGAGGCTATCTTATAGAGATGCTTTGTAGTATTGATGATTCTCCAGGCTCTTATTTTTTCTTCACAACAAACTGCATTTATTAATGCTTCTGCATTTGCTCTGTTCTAAATTCCCTAACTACTTGCATCTTTTCCTCATGTAGGGTTCATTTTGAGGGTTCACTTTCTTTCTTTCTTTCACATACACACATTTTTAAAAAAATGCAAACCACAATGAGCTGAATATTAGTTGGACTCTAACTACAACTCTACTAAGCTAGTAGAGTTTTCTGTGCCTACCAGCAATTGACATCCGTGCCTTACTAGAAGTACATAATCTACAAATTTCATAGGCATGAGTAAGATGTCAGCTGTCCAGTTGCCTGCCTGTATGAATAGCTCTTCCCCTTTGTATTCTTTTTCAGCAAGGTTTTTGACCCATTCTCATCAACTCTTCCTATTAAAAATGATATAGAGGAAATTTGTTTATTCATTTCTGACATTTGTGGGAGTCTTGTTCATTCGTTACTAACAAAATAGAGCATGATTAGTCATTAGCATGTTGCCTAGCAATGGCAACAAAGAAAAAAAAAGAACCTCCAGTGCTCTGCAGCAGGCACAGTCCTTTGAAGTGTTAATATTAAAATTTCTGAGAATGCAACAGAGTTCCTGTGCCAGACAAACAAACAAACAAACAAAAAAGTGAGGAAGAGGCCTGCAAAAATGGAAACAGAAAGAGGGAAGGGAGACATTTCCTCAGTTTTCCTGAAATTTTTAATTGGTATTACTCAATCAGTTGTTAGCATCATTATTTTTAATTGCTATTACTAACTTTACAAATTAAATACATTATTTTGTAAACACACTAGTCCTTCTCTGAGAATGTGTTGGGAACAGCCCTGAGCAGGAAGCACCTCTCCTATGAAGACAGGCTGAGGGAGTTGGGGTTGTTGAGCCTAAAGAAGAGAAGGGTCTGGGGGGACCTTACAGTGGCCTTCCATTACCTAAATGGGGCCTACAGTAAAGCTGGGAAGAGACTCTTTATCAGGCAGTGTACAGTGAAGGGGACACGGGGTAATGGTTTCAAATTTAAAAAAAAGGTACATTTAGATTAGGTACTAGGAAGAAATTATTTATTCTAATGGTGGTGAGGCACTGGAACAGGTTGCTCTAAGAAGCTGTGGATGGGATGCCCCTGGAAGTGCCCAAGACCAGGTTGGATGGGGCTTTGAGCAACCTAGTCCAGCAGAGGGTATCCCAGCCCATGGTAGGGGATCAAACATGATGATCTTTAAGGTCCCTTCCAATACAAACCATTCTATGTTGATAAGACAGGTGGAAAATTTAACCCCTTAACTAATACTCTTAAGCGTTGAGTTTGGCTCCTAAATTCACTAGGAGAATATGGGAACAAACAAACAAACAGACAGCGAGACAAACAAACAAAAAAAAACAAAACCAACCAAACAAAAAAACCCTTTGAACAGTCTTTCTTGCCATTTCACTTTAGCTGCAGTGACTCTGAATCTAAGCATAGTCCTGTAAGAGTTAGGAGGAGGTGGGAAGGAATAAATAAAGGAGCAATAAACAAGATAGCACTTTACCCTGAAATTAATTCAGATCCTATGAAAGAACAACCTTCACGTGACAGACTTCTGGGTGCCATAAAAAGGTGGTTGTTAGAATATTACAACAAATTTCCATAAGACTAGAAGCTTTGTGCTATCTCATTAACATGGCTAAAAAAGTAAATATCACTCCTGCAGAGGTTTTAAAAAATATTAAACAACAATAACAACGAAGCTATGTTTCAAAAGAAAAAGCCAACCTTTTTTTTTTTTTCTGTGAAACAGATGCTAAGCTTTCCAACAAAATTTACTCAAAGAAAACAACCTTTTTGTTTTGAAAATTAATTTATTAAATGCTCTTTTAAGGTTTTAGAAAATAAATAGTTAGTGATCAACAACATATTTCCAACATATGGCTTAATTAAATCAAATTGATTTGTAATCTTACAAAGATACTAAGGAATAAAACTAGCTCCTTAGCCTTTAGAAAGGTCGTTCTTTTTTCCCCTGATTAAAACTCATAATTAAATTACAGCAGCTATGTTTTTCATCAAGGAAGTGGTTAAATTACTAATTTTATATAAATACATTACATGCTAGCTCAATAAATTAGAAAGAACAAGGATAATCTGGTTAGAATCCAATTCAGAGGAAACTGTGGGCGGATCCTTGTGTGCTAAGGATCCTTGAGCTGTGTAATGGCATTATTGGATGTGCCTAAATAGTTACAAAACTGTGTCTGTAGGAAGCCTGGAAACTATCAATGCGTTCTGCCAGAGCGAACTGGCAGCAAACAGAACTGGAGGTGTGCAGAAATTAGAAACGAGTGGGAGATAAGAGGTGACAAAGTTTGTAACATGGTAGAAGGGATCATAAAAACTAACTTAATGCCTTATTCGAAAAAAAAAAAAAGTCTCTTTACTAGGTGAAGCTGTGTCAGCTGTGTCCTGTTGTTTCTGTACAGTTCACAGAACAAGCTTTAGAGACTCTGACTCCTAGTATCTGAAACTTTTAGTCAGTTTTTACTGAATACAAGATTCAAAATCTCAGGTGTATTTAATGATATGCATCCATTTCCTGCAAGTGCAAACTTGCTTCTGATCAACTTCTTAGAGACACTAGAAAAAATGAGGGCTTCATGGAAACTGGTCAGGTGTTTGTGGTCATCTAGCACAACTCTATAACTTGAAAGCAATTACTTGGTGTAGCTGGGAACCACTGAAGAACTAGTGAAACTGTTTCAGCTCCGTGGTGTGCCAGGTTAGTTCCTTGCTCTGTTTAAACAAATGCAAGAATTTTTCACTACATCTTTATCTCACACTTTGCATTTTGATTTTGAGGAAATGCAATATTTTTATTTAAAAAGAAACCAAAAACAGGCATATGAGGCCTTAAAAAAAAAAAAAAATTATATATATCATCCAAGTAAACTGTATATTGACAGATTCCAAACTTTGACACACCTCAAACGAGAACATCTGTAGGTCCTCTGCAGTATGTGAGGCAAAATGCACTCCTAAGACACAGCTTGAGGTTGCCTTAAAGTAGAAACTGTTGGTAATTTTTGTTTTTTGTTGTTTTTTTTTTTTTTCCCCACGTGCTGACTTTGCAAATAAGTAACTTCTTTGGAAGCCCGTAATAGAAGGCTGTGAACATTGTGTATGCAGTATTTTCTTAAACTCGTGTTCCTACAAAAAAAACACACTTTTAAGCATGTAAAAGCTTACTTTTTCAGTGGCTATGGCTGTACAAGAAAGATATATAGGGAGACCTTTCAGAAATTAAAAGAAAATCAAAAAAAAAAAAAAAATTGTAGAGCTTAGGGATATGGTTTAGTGGGGACTGTTAGTGTTAGGTTAGAGGTTGGACTCGATGATCTTGAGGTCTCTTCCAACCTAGAAATTCTGTGATTCTGTGATTCTGGATGGCCATTTACATGAGAAAGCACAGGATAAATAAGGTTCATAAATTATTCACAGCTCACCAACAAAATTTAGGGCATCAAATCTTTTTAGAAATTAAATGAGAACTGCTGGCAGAGTGATTCAATTTATTCCCCCTGAAGGGAGAGAAAAAATAATTTCCAATCTTCTAATAATTCTGATTTCTTTATTTTGTCAAAATTACCCTAAAAAGGAACCAGTGACACATCACACTGTCACCAGTACTGGTATTAACCGTCTTGCTACAGTTCCGATGTTTCAAGGCAGATAACATAAGATTTTTTTGATTAAGTCTTTCATTTAATTAATGAATAAAAATGTCTGGTATTCCATTTTCTGTGTGAGTTACTCACATTAAATGGAATTTGGCCAATTCAAAAGCCAAATTTTTTTTGCAGCTTTAGAAAACTGCTGGTAGTGAAGTAACAGTCTGCAACCCTGTCAGAAAAGCAGTCTGTGGTGTGCATCAGAACATTCTAACAAGCTGGTTTTTAAGCTGTTCCTAAATCTTCCTCTGTTCAGGATCTGAATCTACCACTATTATACTATGTGAAAAGTTCCAAATTTAGGTGTTATCTTAAAACAGAGTAGGGCTTTTCACCTCCAGAATCTTTTTTTTTTCTTCTTTCAAAAGAAGAAGAGCAAGACTTTGCTCTCCCTCCTTCCAGCTAAGCTAAGGTTCTTGCTTCTTGTGCCGCAATAAAAGTTATGATGTAATCCTTATTTTTCCACATATACTATCAAGGCTTTATTAAATTAAATCTTATGATTAATATGGCAGTTACAGAAAGGAAGCTGCTGTCATCATACAAGGAAGCATTTCCAGAACCATTACTCTCTTCCTCCCTGCCCTGCCTTCTTTAAGCCCTTTCCTTCTTCATGCCCACACTGTTTACAGAATCTGTCTTCAATAACTAGTTAAAGCCAAGAAATATCTAAAAGGGAACGAATTGTACCTGCTTCTTCAATGCCTGAAGAAGGTGCAAAGTTCTGCAAAATCTGTGAAGTGTGAAGTATAGGAAGGTATTTGAAGCACAAAATCTGTCATGAAAATGAAACAGGCTGAAAAGGCTTTGCTATTTTGAGGCACCTCACAGGACTAGTCAGATTAGTGAGTTAGTTCTGCACAGAAGCCGTTTGATTTGTTTAGAATGTAGTAATTTCTTACCGTATTTACAGTACCCCCAAACCATGTATCTCTTCTCTTTCTTTTAGGAGGTAAATAATGGACAGAGAAAAATGGCTTCTCCTTTCCCATACAAACTAAGCCTGGGCCATAAAAACAAAAACAACCACAGATTTTACAAGTTTCTGAAGTTGTGTATTTTTTAATGTATTTGTTGTATCTGCACATACGGATTCAGTATTTATGTACTTGCAGACTGTTATGGTTTAATTTGACACTTCTCATCTTTCAAGTGGAAAATTTTTAATGATGTGTAAAAGTCAAACATAAAATTGTGAACAGGATGGGTTTTTTGTTGTTTGCTTTTTTGTTGTTGTTTGTTTGTTTTTGCAATCATTTTTAAGCATGTTTCTTGAAAGAATCTTCCCTTAGTCCTACCCATACTTAAAAAGGTTTTTCTATTTGTCAGTGTTTGCTTCATTTAAACAAGCTGGTACCTCGATTTTCTAGTGCACTTCAGCACACTGAAGTCATTCTGACTTCAAAAATTAATTTACCTGCCTGTCTATTTCATGAGTAATTAGTTACCAACTACTTTTATTAAGAAGCAAAACAAAACAAAACAAAATGTAATGTGTGCAATGAAGTGACCTGGATTGTTTTCTGATAGATAATCTATGCAAGTAGATTGAGGACAGTATCTACCCTAGACCTCCACTGTAGAAGAGCAAACTTGGCTAAGATACAGGCCTGTGGCACCAGGTTTCATATTGGTCTATGCAGATTATGAGGTATTTTATCCTACAGAAATAAATTACTGTTCTAAATCTTCAGAGTACAGAAGAACAGATTGGAGTGCAGTTTTGTTACATTCAACAATAAGCAGCCCCATATCATTTTAGAGCATCTAACAAGTTTTTCCACCCTCAGCCTTTGACAAAGATTTCATTTTACAGACTTTTTACCTGTTGAAATCTTTTGGATACAGAACCAATGACTTGATTGATTCTTCTACTGATTTCTTGTGTAAGTTCATCCTTTGTATAACAGGAATAAAAAAAGATGAAGCACATAAGAATTCAGCCTCACCTTCACAACCAAAGTAGATTGTTTGCTGACTCTCAATGTCCAATATGGACTGTGTGGATATTTGCCAGGCTAGACTTAAACAGCAGAATATGAAACGTCATAAACTCATATTCTGTTTCAATTTTTCCTCTTCTCAAAAGACTGACAGCAGAAGGTGGTCAAAATAATGGTATTTAACATGATCAAATGATTGCATCTGAACTTCCCAGCTAACCTTCTAAAGGGGCTAGTGCAATCTTTGGTTTGGGGCAGAATACAGAAAAAATAAATAAATTTTATTGAAAATTATCAGTGCACTTATGCTGCAGTCACTAACCTTTCAGATAACTGAAAACCCTTTCCAAATTGTGGAAACTACGTTAAAATACTTGAAGTCTTCACGGATTCTTGCCTGCTAGCTGTCTTAATCTCTGCTAATACAACTGTATACTTCTACACTACTAGCCCTGCTATGGAATGTGACAAATTAGTATTTTAATTTGGGACAGTCACAATAGCAGCTTCCACTGGCTATATGTATATTTGGTAATCATCATTTTCAACTCAGATAACAACAACTGGAAAAAGAGTCAACCGCTCTGAGCAACCATATATTCATGATATGTCCATCCCTGGAGATATTAAAACTTGACTGGACAATTCACTTAACAAGCCAATCTAAACTGATCTGGCTTTGAATATGACAGTTAACAAGATGTCTTTCAGAGACCAAATTATATACTTCTGATTTCTGTTTTGTACAAGTCCAAGCAAACATTCCCAGCAAAGACATAATTTTTTCCACTTACAGGTTTGGTACTATGGAAATGGACTGTAGGAGCACACATATTGATGTGATGGAAATATAGAAGTTCCTGTATTGTGCCTTGAATTGGTGTTACAGCAAGACCACAGGGACAGACTCTGAAGAGTTGAAGACTTCTAACAGTATTTAAAGGCAGTTCTCAGTGCTTTTGTATTCTAACATATGATGTTTGGATAGATATTATTTCCTCTCTTCATTTTCAAAATGCATCATTTTTCTCTACTCCTGCACAGAATTTGATACAACATGGATTTTAAGATATTTTATCTGCTGTATCCCAAACAAAAATTAATTTATTCTTTTCCATGGGTAGAGAAGGAAGGAGATGACACTGGCCTAAAGCACTTGACTTTGCCCTGCATCATGTAATATTTCAAAATGATGCAATAGGAATTTTCTTCAGATGGAATCATTCTGTCATCAATGGTCTTAGCCTCAGATGTATCATAGCATCTATCTTCAGTTCTCAAAAATGTCCATGTAATCTCAATGGAACAATGATCCTTGAATCACAGAATAGCAGGTGAGACTGGATACAAAAGGGCCTTTCAGCTTGTGCTCACCAAAAATGTTATGACTATATTTCACAAAGCCATCTTCATCACTTCTTTCCTATTATGTCCATCTCTAGCCTCTACCACGCCCACAACTCTTCCTCTTACTACCATAAACTCCGTTTTGAAGCCAGCCTATTCTATCTGATCACAACTGATAAGCACTGGCTGTTGATACTTGTCTCAGCTCAGCACAATGAGAAGCCAATGACAAGATAAAAACAGATCTGTTCGAGAAGCAACTCAGATGATCTTCCAGTGGTACAAACTACAACTAAATATACACTCTTCCTTCAGCTGGAAAGACAAAATATATGAGCCAACCCTTGGCAATCATAAACATGAGCTTTGAACTCGGCAACCAACACTACCCTATTAGCTTGCATATCAAACACATTTCCAGGGGTTCATAGACAGAGATCAGAAAGCCAGTCTAATAAATATAGTTCTTGCCTTTGAAGTTGGAAGTGTTGAGGCCTACTTTGATTTATTTTTGCTAACAGAAACTGCACACGTAGTTGAAAGGAAATAGTTAAAAAAAAAAAAATCAAAACAACAACAACAAAAAAAACCTGCTGAACTGCTGCTGGAAAGAAAACAGAAGATTACATGTATATGATTGATTACTAGCCAGCTACAGTACATTGCAGAGCAGCCATAACAATTGTAAAACAAAATAAAATCAAGTGCTACACATGCATAAAAAAAAAAAAAAAGAACAGACACTGTCAGAAAATAGAAGTGATGGGCATCAAGGGTTCACTTATTCCTTGATGTTACAAGTGATACTGATGCACAGCATCTGGAGCATGCGCTGCCAAGTTCCTGCTATAGTTTGAGTAGAGAAGATGAAGGTTCCCCTCAGCTGCATTCACTTCCAAAAATGTATTTATATATCTCTCAAAACACTACGGAAAAATAGAGCCAATTATTCTGAAACAGAAAGGCCATGTCCTGGCTCAGTACCCATACAAACATAATGGATTATCCAGTTGATTTTAAAAGGGCTTTAAAATTTATGCCGCTGTTCTCCCTCTATTTTCTACAAAATTTTCTCTGCAAAGGTTTGCACTCAGCTTCAGGGTGGATATAAAATTCACACCACCTTATCTCCTTCCCTCAGCTACATCTGAAGCTGTGCTTAAAACCATAAATAACCCCATCAAGATGGCTATTTTACTGCAAGCTTTCAAACCTTCATACACATTTTAGAAAACACGGACAACCTGTGTATTGATTACTGTTTTGAGGTTCCATTTTGCATGGACCTAGCCAATTTTTTGGAAGGGTCCGCAAACCAGCTGCCCAGGTATACAGAAAAAAATCTGCATGGAAAATTCTTTGTACACTGTCCTCCCAGTTTCCTGCATTATCTGCTCCCTTGTGACACTGACATAATACCTACATGCTGTTGCTTCTTTACTTTCTGTTCAGCATCACGTGTTCTCTATCTACTGACTGTCACTGTAAATGAAGCAAGTTATATATTTTTGAATGACACACTAATTTTCAGAGCAAAACAGTCAAACTTAGGGACAAGGCTGGTGCAGACCAAAAGTAATATTCCCCCTCTGCTGTACAGGTGACAGAGCACTGGCACAGGTTGTCCTGAGAGATTGTGGGGTCTCCTTCCTTGGAGATCTTCAAAAGCTGACTGGGCATGGTCCTGGGCAGCCTGCTGTGGCCGGCACTGCTTGAACAGCAGGTTGGACAAGATGACTGCTAGAGGTCACTTCCAAACTAAAATAGTCTGCAACTCTATGAGATGTGAGATAAAGTAGAGAAGAAAAAAATAAGTCCAATTTGGCAGGAATTTTGGATAATCTTCTATTTGTCAGAGAGATCAAAGTAACTGTTTACTATAAGTGATCAACTGTGCACTAAGGCAACAGACAATAGCTTGTAGGTGTTGGCTTTGTAGGTGTTTTTGTGGCTTTCTCCTATCACTGTCTATGACCAGAATAAGCATTTGCATGACTATATGAAAGAGGATTTTTTTGGTTTTCATCTTCATCATTAAGAAAGAAACCACTAACAATTTACAGAGATCACAGACAAAGGAACTAAATGACAGATGGTTCTGATTTTTAAGCGGCACAAAGTACCCCAAAACATTGGAAAGTAGAATTTACAAAAGGCCTGGCTGCCTAAACTAATGCTGAAATTGGTAAATTTCAGTCCCACAACTGATCATTCACCTGTGATACTACACATAGCTTTACAAGCAGCACCTGCTTCAGGTACAGTTTCAAAGAAGCACATTTCAAAAGTTTAATATCCTTTACTCAGGATTCATTTTGCACTGTTATAATTAATTGTGTGTGACCTGTACATAAGCTTAAAAGGTTCTAAGACATATTATCGACAGCTATGGCAGGCACAGAAGATTTTGAATATTGAACATTAGAAACTATTTTCTCCTTACATTTACACCTAAATTTAGCAGATTTGTTTTAAAGAAAAAGTTTAAGTACATGCCTATTTGTTGAGAAGCCTAGATTACAATTTTTTTCTTTTCCAATCTTCTGTTGCAGAGGTGGAACTAAGCGGTTGGTTGCTTCCAACCTTACTGAACTGATTCCATCTGTTTACAAAGAAAACAGCTTGACTTTTTTCCTCCTGGATGAAAAACAAGATTTTGTTTATAGCAGGATGGCATAAACCATCTGCAAGGCTCCTTCAGATCAGTGAGAGTGATTTAACTTCCGTTCAGTACAGCTGTAGATCTTGTACAAACTTAAAGCTGCTTTCATTTATAATTCATAAAGGATTGACCCCAGTTTTCCAGATGGATGTATATGCTGAAAAAATGTGTCACAGTCTTCAAAGGCTGTGATTTTGCCATAGCACACACTCGTTCAAGTTATGGCCTATTTTATGCTACTACCAGTTCAAAATAATTTAAATAGCTCTGACTAATTTAAACAAAGCAACAATAACATAGGCAAAAAAAAAAGCCCTCTCAGATGCCATTAGTATTTATGTAAGGTATCCTTCAGCTAGTGTATGTATTTTGATAAATAGATTCTTCATTTAGTTAAAAGAAATATTAGGGTACCCCAGTAAAACAAACCAAAAGTGAAACCATGAATTTGCAAAGTTGCTTTAGAATTTGACATTTCTGCTATTGGATTTCAAAACATATGTGGTATTTGACAACAATAAAACAAAATTAAAAGACCTTATAGTATACTGGGAATTACGCACTTATGATTGTATATATTCTAGAAAACAGCTTTATTTGTTGTTTTCATAACTACATACATTTATAAAACAACAGCAGAGAATCAGGAGGTAAGTACTGATATAAATATTTAGGTGTATCTCTTTAAATAAAAAGCAATTAGCCTTGATAATAATTTTGTTCTTCTGTCATATGTGAAATGTTGACTAAGATAATGGATGTCATTCCCATATGAATCATTATACTTACATATTTACAGAGGAGAAAGTTTCTTTGTTTTAGAGATAAAAACACTAAATTGTGATCCTACTTGCTTAGTCTTTGCATTGAATTTAATCGGAAAATTTTGTCTGACAATTCCAGATATTTAATACACATACAGCTGAGGAGCAAAAAAGTAAATAAACAAACAAACAAAAATCTGTAAGATCACTAGAACTACTAGTATAATACACAAAACAAAAAGTTTAAATATAGTTTTAGGATGAACAAGTAGATGTTTTAAATGAGTACATTTGGATGTCGGCATTCACACTGATCAGTTTAAAATGGCTTCTGTCAGAGAGGTAGAGATAATTGAGCTTTCTTTAGCTGGCAATCTTGAATCTGAGTATTAGTCACTTTTTCATTTCCAAAGTCATTCTTAGGGAGAAAAAAAAAAATGTTCTTTTTTTTTTAATTATATATTCAGCTGTTCGAGACATTTATGCATTAATATAGAAATTAATGCATTAATATGGAAAAAGCATTATGTTTCAGACTGAATATGTGTATGGAGAAAAAGCAATAGGAAGTTTTTATGATTAGAATAATCAGCTACAATGAAAATAAAATCTGTAACTAAAAGAAACCAGCAGAAATCTTTGAAAATTGCTACGTAAACTGGTCTGGATGGATAAGTCTGTATGCACAATTAGCAAGAGGGCAAAGTTCTGATATGGACATTTACTGACTTAGAATCATAGAATCATAGAATATCTTGAGTTGGAAGGGACCCACTTGCTTCATGGAAACGCTTCTTCTGAAGAAGAAGCCAGCATACTCTCTTGTGTTAGAAAGGGCCAACTGCAGTGGGCTGTTTGACACCTATAGCAGTAACACTTTGGTATAAACATAAGCCATCAAGCCAATAGCAACAAAAAAAGTTAAATAAAAATTCACAGGAGATAGTATATGCAACCAGTGCTTTGATGTGAATTTTTAGTTTTAAGGCCACAGTAGCTGATAAAATGTTAACAACAGAGCTATATGATACAGCTTGTAGAGTAACCTGGATAGGAATAATCATATTTTATGACACCTCTCCATCCCCACTACCTCTGGAATATTGGGTAATCCAGAAAGTATTAAGAGACCCATTTGAATTTCCTCTCTGTCACAGTGAAAATCACAAGGTACTAATAAATATTATATCACAGCCACCCACTATAAGTGTTACTATAACCCAAGGCACTGTATGTCCTTCTCTACTAGCACCATAAATAACTGATTATGACACTCTAGGGAAGGTGGGTGGTTATTTTCAGTTATAAGCAGGATCCATGTTCAAAGAACAGATTACAGATAATTATGTGTGCATTTATCTCTATTAATTATTCATTAATAATTATGCATGTTTATGTCTCCTGTCAGCTCAGCCAGCAAATCACTGTTTTGAAGACAGTCTCATCATAAGACAGCTGGAAGCAAAATGAAGGCTTACACTCCATCTTTCAATAAACAGACACTATGCATTTTGTAGAACCTAGATATCTTCTAAATCAAAGTGTGTTCTACCTTACTAAAGTTTCACCTTCACCTTGTAAAATGCAAAAAGCTGAAACAGGAATACGACCAAAAACTTATATGCTTTCCTGATATTTAAAAAATAAAACATCAACATACATGTATATGCAAAATAATAACTACCAAACAAACAAACAAAAACACTTATTATGAATATTTGAAAGGGTCAAGCCAAAGAATTACTAGAACTTGACAAAACAGTAACAGTCCACAGTCACTTTACTGCAGAGTACTGAATTTCTTTTTAGATATCACTAAAAAGGAATGAAAAGGAATGAAGGGTACATCTGTCTTTTTTCCTGTTGGAAAGAACAGAATTTTTTTTGAGCCATAATTACTAGAAATGAGCAACAAAAAGGGAACAGGTCCTTCATATCACTCCCGCAGTCATCTATGCCACAGAACCACAAGTTCCAAGTCTGTGCTTACCAGCAGTAGCTGTAATGATAATCAGCCTCAGAATATTGCTGTGTCAGGACAGAACTGAAAATACAATGATTCAGCAAATCATGAAAAAGTTCACTGCTCTGTCAAGAGAATGTCACAAGATTTCACTGTTACATACTTTCCCATCTACTTCAATTATAATGTACATTTTAAAAATAATCTAGTTTATATTAATTAATACTAATTAAATATAAACACTTTACCAAATCAGAGCTATTGCTAGATAAATTTATTACATAAAATAAAGTGTAGGCACTTTGTAGGTACTGAAATCTCTAAATCTTGTTAACAGTATGCACTGAGCATGTATGGTGAATGTGTAACAGGAAACTCTGTACCACAGCATGCCAGAAGATGAAGCATCTTATCTGCACAGTCCCTTCTCAGGACACTTCCCCAGCTGGCTCCAAAGGCAGAGTTGCTCATGGAACTGCCACCTAGGCTGGCCATGACAAGGTGCATGTGGAAAGATAATTGGGAAGTCCCAACATGCTAGTCTTGTGATTTCACCACTGAATTAGACAGTGAGAATCTGCTCTACAATTGTGCACTTCAAGCTTTATCTTTTAAAACTAATCTGAATGAGGTAGGCTTTTGTTTTTATATTACCCCATCAGCTGAAAAGAGTTTGATTCTATCATGCTGTCCTAACTTGGAAAACCTTACCTCTGCAGTCATTTACACAGAATAAGCAGATTCACTCTGCACAGACATCAACTGACATGATAGTTCAATCTCATTTCTCAACTTTTTTTGCTGGAAACAGTCTCTTTGTACTGTTGAAGAAAATTCCCCTGGAATATACTACTCAATTTTATTCAAAGGTACTGTTACTTTTCAAGCATTTCCAGATAAACATACCTTCATTTTAAAAACAGCAACATAGTAACACAGAACACACAAAAGAGGAAGCCGGTGCGTAAAGGACATATGCCTTCAGTTATAAACCGAAAT
Source organism: Anas platyrhynchos (assembly GCF_047663525.1). Lineage (NCBI taxonomy): Eukaryota > Metazoa > Chordata > Aves > Anseriformes > Anatidae > Anas > Anas platyrhynchos. Next base: position 7,416,487 of record NC_092609.1, on the reverse strand, counting down.
GATAAAGTTATGGGAAAAAAAAATCCAACTTGCAATGCTCTCTTCTTTACTCCACACCAATACATGTATAACTAATTAAAAGGGAAATTTATTATTTCTGTAGCTTCATTTCTTCTACTCTGTTACCACAGAATTTTGTTTTACTTCTGTTATTAACAAAAATGCTTAAGAATAGCAGTATTTATTATACAAATACTGTTGCTTAGTGCGTTTTCTAATACATTTACATTAATTAGGAGGAATTTATGCTTGCACAGAAAATTCAATATATCTTTCCCTGTTGCATTTTGTGTCTCTTAATATCTCTTAGTTTTCCTCCTCCTTTTTCTTCATTTCCAGGAAGTTTCTTGATCTTTGATTTAAAGTCAAAATCTTAAAAGTTTTGGCTCTCCTCATCAAATCATCATCATCATCTAGAAGAAACTGAGAACCATAGCTTGCTTTAGTTTTTTGAAAACATTTTGGGGAAGGAATGGAATAACAATCATTAAATATTTGTAGTCATCAATATAAAAATAAGCTTTGTTTCTGCTTCATTTCTCTCAGTCATTCTTCACGAATCTTCACCCATCACCACCACAACTAATACTTCATACTAACAGCATCTGCTTAGCATATTCTTTTCTATAAACTTCTTGTGGAAAGCTTTACCTGAACCTTGTTATGTAACTTAACATCAACTTTTCCTCACAAGTCCATTTAATGACATTATTACTTGCAGTCTTGGAAGCAGAAGGCAATCTAATCCTTGTCTTTCGGTTCTACTCAGTATTTTCCCCAGTGAACAACTAGTCTGAGTACAACGATTTACAAATACTGAGCTAGTGTCTTCCTACACCTCCCAATTTGTCTCAGAAACTGTCCTTTCTGAAGGTCTTATTGCCTGGCATAGGACGCTGGTGCAATTGCTAGGCCATCCCTTGTGAAAGCAGTAACTAATGCTCTTCTTTTAAGAAACGCAGCATTCCTCTGAGTTAATAAATACAACTTACCTTGCCTGAAATTCCCTTCTTTTAACTATTCTTGCCATCTTCTCCCAAGTCTGTAAAGCAACAGAGGCCATAAGTGAAGGAAGAAGAGGATAAAACATGGATGGAAACACAAATGGCAGTCACACACTGTGCAAGCAGAGATGCACTTTTCACACTGTGGGAGGCCTCAGTAGCTGTTCAAACAGCAGGGTCTGAGTAAATCTCAGCTAGTCTGCCATGAAGAGAGTTATTACTCCCATTTCCAGGGAATTATAGGCTACCTGGTATAAGAGACTAAGAAGCAAAAGAGGATGATGTCTCGAACTCTCAGCAGAAAAGGTTGTAGACACATTTTAAATTGGCTTAGAAAAGAGCATCCTGCAAAAGCAGGAGAGCACTGTTCCAGGGCCAGCCTCCTGGAAACCATCTGAGACATCTCTGCAGCTGTGGTCCTGGCAGTGGGCAGAAGGGAAGGCCTTAGCAACACCTTTCTCCAAAGACCTTTCTAAAAGGTTCTGCACATGCAAAGTAATGGCTACTGGCTTATTAATGTGGTTATAGCTTGTTTTGTGATTACCTGAAATACATGAATACGGATATGCATGAGATTTTATGCCAGACCTCCAGAAATCCACAAGTGAGTTCACTGTGAACTTCTACAGAAGAATTTTTTTTCTTCTAATAGAGAAAATAGTTTACTAAAAATAAATTTAACTGGAAAATACATTACACTTCTGAAGATCTAGCATGTTGGAACTTTGGATTTCCTGTCAAATGTCATTGAAGCATGAAACAGTAAGATTTGAATCCTGTTTTAATTGAAAATATTGCTACAATTTCAACTAGGAAGCTGCTAACAAAGCTTTCATAATAAAGATTTTAAAACAAAATTGTTTGTTTCTAAACTCTACACATGCACTCAGTTTTATTTTGACTGAAAATGTAATTATATTCTTAAAGGCAAGAATTATATTCTCTTAAAACTGAGACTACTGCTGAATTATGCCAGTTATACAGCCATTTCAAATTCATATTGAGCTTTTTTTTTTAAGAGAAAATAAATACTTCCAAACAATCCTTTGCTTCAGAAAATATAAGCATCCTTTCATGATAAATTTGTGTGTGTGTGCATGTACAAACACGTATATGCATGAAAAAATAATTCTTCCCACAGTACTTGTCTTCAAGAATCTCACTGATCAATCCCTTATTCTATCATCCCTTATTCTATCATGGCAGCAACTAGGAATTAGTTTTATGCCTTGCAGTAGATGGCACCTTTTGTGTTAATCATGCTACAAAGCTTAAATTTTATAGCTAATAACTAAAATTCAACAATGTGAGCGATATGCTAAGGGCCACTTCAAACTTCAGAATAGCAAATCTATTTTCTGCTCATGGTTAAGTGTATTTACATTTCTGGAGGCCTGAATAAAGAGGTCCTATTTACACAAAGGGTCAGCCATTCTTGAATTCTGCATATTGAATGGCATATTTTCTTTTGTCACTCATGGTATGGGTACAGGACAAACAACTCAAGTTCAGGATTTCTACAGATATTCTTTACTTTTTGCAATGTGGAGGTGTGTCATTTCTCTGTTGTTAATGTTTTTAATTCAACAACCTTCTTAGCAAAGAGGGAGTTGTTACATAAAATACAAGGACAGCAGTAACATGAAACTACTTAAATTTAAAACTGAATTATGTTGTGATATTATTGCACACAGACATGAATTCAAGCAAGAAAATGAAACATTTAATAAAGCAAGATGAATAAAAAATAAAAATAAAAATAAAAATAAAAATAAAAATAAAAATAAAAATAAAAATAAAAATAAAATTTGCAACTTGTCATGACCACACTTGCACTTCCTCTCAAATCACTTTTGAAACCTGTTTTCATAACTTAACCAAGACTCTAATCTTGACTTCCAAAGCTTGAAGTCATTTTAAAAAATAACCAACAAATCAAACAATGAACAAACAATTCACAAGAATCAACTCACTTAGTTTGCTACACTGTCCTGGGTTCAAATGATATGACTGAGTTTGGGGAATTACACATCCAATATTGGTATACTACAATTTGAACTTTTGAATTTTTTGAATTTTTGATTTTTTTTCGTTTATTATTATTATTATTATTATTCCTATGGCTTCACAAAGATGGAAACAATTTTGTTTCAAGGGAAAAAAAAAAGTTTTTCTAGTTAGAAAACATTCTGGTTTAGGCCACTTACTTATTCACATTACACTAAAAGGGACCTCAGCATTTCACATGCTTCATTTCTCAGCACTATGACAGGAAAAGCTGTATCTCTAGATAGTCCTGACAATGATATTTCTAGAATTCTGGTAGGAAAAACTCTAAAAACTCATGGACACATGTAGCCCATTCCTGTATGATTCCATTACTTTTATATATATATTTTTTTTTCTCCTGAAGTGTTGTCTGAAGTTCTTTCTTTCAGTTTATATCTGTTACATATCTTAAAATACATTGCCCAAATCTGAAATGGACACCTTTCTCTGTGTAGCAGACTTTTTTATGGTCAAATATCTATGTTTCTAAATATTCAGAGTTTTTCTAAACTTCTTGGACTAAGCAGCTGCAATTCATTCACTTGTACCTAGCAGATAAAGATTTCTAGATCTCTGATCATGTTCATTTGTAGCTTTTGAGACACTGGGGATCAACTATCTGGGGGCTTGGCCAGAGTAATTCAGTTAAAATTCAAAGCTGAACTTTGAAAAAAAGCAATGCTGAGCACTTCCATTACCAGGGCTATAGCCCTGTTCATTCATCAGAGAAACAAATTTGCTAAACATTCCTTCTCTCAGTTAGTTTTTTTCTCTAGTTAGTTTGTTATTAAGCAGATAAATAAACAAATCTAATTCTTGTATATTATTCTAGCACTGGCAATTAAATAATTTCTTTCACATTTTTGTGTTTTGTGTTTTTTTTTTTTTTTGGTTGTTGTTGCTGTTCTCAAAATCATGTTATTTTAAGTACATTCCATTTGTTCTATTTTTCCTGTTTTTGTCACTTTGTTGACTTCTTGATTAGACAAGTCTATCGCTAAAAATGAAGTTCTCAAGCCATCCACCTTTCTTGTTCTTGCTGTACAAAAGTTGACCTACAGTCTGCAGTATCTAATGTTTTATTTTCTACTTTCTAGTTACGGATTAAATTCTAGACCTCCTGCTCTTAAATTTTCTCTGAACAGAATGATCCCTCTGGTGTTATTCTCATACAGCACATTTCTGAGTTCCTTGAAATCACCTGTAACCCCTGATGACTCTCATGGAAAAGCATGTTTATGTCTTAAAATATGTATGCTCAGAGACAGCTAGATAAAGAAGCCCACTTTATCATGCAACCTTAAATCTGTGTGTGTGTGGTGGTTCTACTGTGCTAGGCAGCCAAACACCACAACCGCTCTCTCACCCCACCCCCCCAATACAGTGTGCAACAGTGTTATCCACCTTTTCTAGGATGCATAACTTACGAGCATCACCTGCTATTAACAAGTAAGCAAACACTTTCAAGCTTGACATTTCTTACAAATTGCTATAATTGTCTCATACGCAGAAACAGAGCAAAACCTGCCTCAGTTGTTCTGTTCATGCTCTCTAATACAACAAAACAAACTAACCAAGCATTTAATTTTACCATTTAACAAATACACTACTTACAAACACAGAGACCACAATACTAGCTTGTGAAATCAAACCCGATCTCCTACTTGATTATTTACGTTTCAAAATCTGTCTTCCCTACTGAGACTCTACAGAGAGGTTCAAGTCATTGCAAGTTCTAGTGGAGACAATTGCCTATTCATTTGAAACCACATAAGCATATTTCATCTATACAGCTAAAAAAAACCCACCCATGAGATGGTAAGGTCTTGCTGTTTTATTACAGGGCTGCCTATGAATCAGTCGCTATACAGACAAAAAAGTTTCAAAAGTCTTTTATTATCTCTGAATCAGAAGTGATCCAAGAATCAGCATTTTCTCATTTATCTTCCTTCACTGAACATAATCAGGAATCCTCACTGATCAACAGAATTATTTTGCATAGGTTGGCACATCTGGAAAAAATGGATTGCATCACTCTTCATGCTGATAAATATTTTAAATTACAAACAAACTTTGATTATCATACTTATCCACTTATCCAAAGCATAGAGAAGCATAACTAGAAACATGGGAAAATGATATGCATAAAAGCAACAGACAAATGCAGCAAGCATAATTTAGGTGATTTAAAATGTAAGGATTTGGACCTAAGAAATATTCTGCCAAAAGTCTGTAAAATTTGGTTTTATTATTTACTGAACTATAAAATACAAAGTTTAGAAATGTAAATTTTGCACAGTGCAGATGACACACGATGTGAAAGTAAGCAAGTCACTATCACATTCCTTCAGAGACTGATGACGTCTAGTTGCATGATAAATGTGCCTTAGGGAGGCTGTGGTAAGCTCTCATAGGACTAACATGAAGATCAGTGTTTGCCTTGTGGCAAGCAGGTGTTGGAATAATTCGTTAAGTTTTCCTTTAAGAGCACTGTGTAAAAACAATAAGGCTATGCAAAGGAATAGTAAATGTTGTGAAATAAAAGGAAGCTGATTATGCTAGGTGAAAGGCCACAATCTCCTTTAAGCACCTGCAAGAACAACTGCAAAAATGCTGATGTTTATAAAGTAGCCTGCTGGGACTATAATGAAGATGTCAAAACCTCAGGCGGGCAGCCTTTCTTTAGTCCCCTTAAACCATCTGTGGATAATGTGTGGAGGGGGGGATGATCTCACAAACCATGTAATCACAAATTTCGTGTCTTTTAGTCTCTTAAAACAAATATAAAAACAAAGATCAAAGCCACCATCTAGACTGTGCTGATTGACTTTTTGAAGAACAGCCCAAAGCTAGCATAAGCAAGCACTCAGAGTTCTAAACAATCAGTATCAAAAAAGACTAAACAAGAACATGTTTATCTACCAAATATCTTCTTGTATCCTTTTTCTGTTTAAATCTTCAGCCAGCTGGACATTCAATTTATTGAAAGCATGCCTTCATTTACTAAGAACATGAGTATATTCTTATGGATATGAAAATATATATTTATAGACAAAGTAGAGAGAAAATACATATTAAGCTGTACATAAAATGAGGCAAATGGCTGAGAAAATATGTACTCAGGCAATGCATCAGCTGGTTATCTTTATTTTTTCTTTTTTTTCTTTCTTTTTTTTTTTTTTTTAAATGGGAAGTTTTTATTACAACTTATTACATAGCTTGTAAAGTAATGTAAAATCTCTGATGTAAAGTCTTATATTTCATATTGAAATGCAAAGAACCTGGAATTAAAACTACCACTTAAAGATGATATTTTTATGGAAACTTGAATCCTATCACTGTTTTTGATTCGAAGTGTTCTGAATCATTATTTCTCATAATTACATGCAAATTAACATCTCATATGAACACATGGATTTCTATTTTATTTCATTAAGAGACAGAAAATAGCAATCACAAACAAAAAGTAACTGAACTCTTTCCAAAGTCTGAAAGTCTACAGACAAAATTTGCTTTGGTCTTTCAATAACCCAAGCACTTGCCCAAATTTTTAATCTTTCTGGATCCTGCTTCTCTGCAAGTCTTCCAATGTTTTTGCTAGACATAGCCTGATTTCATATGGCAATAAATATTTAAAACAAGAACAGACCCAAAAGCACAGATTTCCTGCAACAGACACCGAGATTTAACTCTTAGTTTTTCACTAATCCAGGAGCTCCAATCGTCAAAAATAGTTTACAGCCTTTTTTGTCTTGGTCCCTCATTAGCTATGCTAAATGTCCTTGGCATCAAGAAATGAAGTAGCCATTTGCTCACTGTAGTATCCTTTGAATGGCTGTAAACCAGTAACATCAGGAAAGGTACTGCTTTGCCTCATTAGATTTATTGAACTAGCAGGGAACCATTCTGTTGCATGACTGAAGTCACTATTTGACTAAGTAAACATTTAATGTATTTTAACTAATGTTTCATGCCTACTCACAGCTTACAACTATTGCAACTATATATTTCAGCCATTTCCCTTTTTTTTCCATAACTGCCTCTGATTTTCTTCAGTCTAAACAAGACAAACTATAAAAAAAGGTCTCGCTCTGCCAAACTGCCAACCTGCATTGGTAATTTACATATTAATAATTACATACATAAAAGAGTAAAGCATTACTTAGCACAATTCATTAACAAAAAGCAGTTTGCATGTTGCCAGAGTTGAACATCACACAAGAATTGCAAGACCTGTCGCCTTTACATTAATATGCAATGCAGGACTTCAGCAGGTGCTCTACCTCCTGAAATCATTTTCATGAACAATTCGTCATGAAAAGTACTCTGATGGAAATATAATTTGCAATAGAGACCAGTGAAAAAATCAGATGTTGTCTCTGGCAACTGTACCAAAATTTCCAGTCACTTGTATGGGTCAAAAAAAAAATTAAATCCAGTTCCATACCCTCACGTCAAATAAAAAGATAAACTTATTAAGTACTGTCCATAAGGATATGAGTGTTTTTATCTGCTTTTCATGAAAAACAAAGAAAGAAAAACACACGCACCCTATCCCAAAGTATCACCTCTCCTAAGGCTTGAAATTTGCTTTTAATTGAAGTTTTAACACATCTGTGCTCCATTCCTACCTCATCTCTGTGTGCCAATGGTGTCCATACAGAAATACATACTTCATAAGAGAAAAAGAAAGATGATGACAGTTCCCTTGATCAATTTTTAGCAGGCTCCTCTAGGCAGCTGTAGCTTTAATCCTCAGAAATTAAGACTAAATCTGTGAAGAAGTGCATTAAACAAATTTCACCCACTATGAGGGTGGTGAGGCAGTGGTACAGGCTGCCCAGAGGAGCTGTGGGTGCCCCATCCCTGGCAGTGCCCAAGGCCAGGCTGGATGGGACTTTGAGCAACCTGGTCTGGTGGGAGGTATCCCTGCCCATGGCAGAAGGGGTGGAACCAGGTGGTTTTAAGGGCCCTTCCAATGCAAACCATTCTGTGATTCTATGAATTGTTGGAACTGTACTGTAGCATTCCAGCCAAGCTTTGTGTACTGGGTACACATGGTAAGGGTTTGGCTGCAGGGGTGAGCAGAGCCCAGCAGCTGCCTCATGTCAGAGCAGAGCTAGCTCCGGCCGGCTCCAAAAGGTTCTGGCTGCTGGCCAGAGCTGAGCCAGAAAGTTTAAATCACGAATTTAAACTTTCCACTTACCACAGCAAACTTCTATGTATGTCACCTCTTGGTTGCTTAGATCTCTTCCTGATGCACAGTAGCGCAAGGCTCAATTTTAAAAAGTCCCTTATTAGGAAACCAGGATGAATGTGACAAGGAGGGAACAGTTTATCACTTCATTCTTTCTCTAACTATCTCCCATTCTTCACTTCTAGGGCAGGACGCTCAATTCACTATAAGCAGTAAAAAAAAAAAAAAAAAAAAAAGGCAACAGGCTGTAGCCACCAGGAAAAAAACAGCTATGATGGAAAGCCTTCAAGGTAAATCATTAGCTCCTAGACCTTTTTAAGTCCAGTCAACTGATCTCGTCATAAAATGAAGATGAAAGACATGGTCAATACAAATTCAGAAAATGGTAGAACAATCTGTTTCTTCAGACACAGAACGTCTGCATCCAGCTAGTTTGCAAGTAATCCAATGTGCACAGGAGGATCAGGTGGAGCAGTCAGTTTACTGCAATACTACTTTTCTCAACTTATAACTTTGTAAGTGCCTTGTTTTATCTCTGCTTGTCAAGCCTTTTGTACCAGGTATGTTTTTGTACCGTGCCTTCTGCCTATTCAGGAGAAAGCAGAATGATAAGGACAATATGCTTGCTTGCCTACTGCATGCTACAGTAGACAAATCATGGAAACCTTAAACATGGAAGTTAAAATTTTCATGAACGTCTTAAAAACAATAATAGGAAACTTCTTTAATAGTTGCTATGATCAATCTAAGCACAACTTTTAATTTCCAGACCACTTGTTTTCAATTTTTCATTTCTAGACTATGTCTTTCTAACTGTGGGATGGGAAGTGGACAATAAAATTAAAAAGAATCATGGATGGATTGAAGATAAATTAATACTGATGAAGATATATTTGTATTAACAGGCTATGAGCTGTGTCTATTTTCAGATTAAAGTTTGCTATAAAAATACGAAGCCAGCATAAGTTTAAAGCCTTCAAATATATTTTGGGTATTTGCATAATTACACTTGCAAATTAAAATTCCACTATTAAATACATATATATACAAGCACACCTTTTTATTACTTTTTTTTTTTTTTTAATGGATTGGCACTGGACATTTTCTGTAACAAATCTTTAAACGACGTTTAGATGTAGAGCTTAGTGATATGGTTTAGTGGAGGACTTGTTAGTGTTAGGTCAGAGGTTGGAATAGGTGATACTGGAGTCCTCTTCCAACCTAGATGATTCTGTGATTTTGTAAAATATGAATGACCGTGATTTTACCACACTTATTACAAACAATTAAATATCATGCCAAGTTTATTACATCAAGGCACATATCTTTGTTGAAGAAGATAACCACAATGCAATTTTAACATTTAAATGATAGTACCCAGCACCTCAATTAACCTAGTGCTCATGGCACTGAAAGGAAAAAAAAAAGACAAAGAACTCCATATGCATCTGCACATTTCTTAGCAAACAGCAAATTAATTCTGAGTGAGCAGTTTTGAAGTTAGATACATCATGCATTTGTGTCTCTTGGTAAGAAGTCAGTTTCTCTCGTATGCACGGTTGAGCTACAAAATAAGGAATTACCAAGCACCTGACCTGTTGTATGTCCACACAGATATGGAAATCAAGCTGAATTGTTTGCAGTTTCTATCTTTTCTAGAAACCCTAACAGAACGCAATGAGGATAACACAGGTTTAATTCCTATTTTCCAGACAAATGGCAGTCCTCCCTCTAACATAGTCTATACTTACGGGTTTAGCTTTAGACAAGTGTACTTCAGAGAACTGAAAGGATTGGCCATCTTAATGGTAACAAAGGAATTTCTCAGAATTACTGACCACAGAGATTCATAGGAGCAAAGAGTAAGAAAAGATTTTGTAAAGGTTTGTGTACTCTAGGAGACCACAATCTCTTTGTCCCCTCCCCCCCCCCACCGCTATAGCCAGAATTGCAAATGGCTCTGTAAATGTTATGGAGAGCTTTTCTGAAATCAATTCTAATAGCTTTGAATATAACTATAATCAGATTTTGTTTAAAGCTCTTGATATGTTCTTTGCACAGGATGGCTATCGGGCACATATAATTGAACATTATATAATAAAGAAAAAATACATTGGCTTTTTGTTCTAGGCACTAGTTTCCATGGACTACTTCTCATTGTATATTACCATTTTCATAAAAGCAGCTCCAAACAGTTGCAAAGACTTATATATGTAGTCATTTTTTTGCAACGCCCACAAGCTTTAACATTTCAGTTGTTCAGAATCTTACTGGCCTATGCCCCTTTCCCCAACAAAGGAAATAAGGGCACAAAAATAATTTCTCTTCTTGTTTTCTAATGTCTTAGAACAACACATATTCTACCTACAACTGAAGAGGCAACAAGTCACCAAATTTCAGGAAGCATAAAGCATTTAAGCAGGGAAGTCATGCATACACTATTTGGCATGTGTGAAAACCATTCAATTTCAAACATTCTTATCTGTATGGAGAATTTAGGCACTTCAGCAATTCCATGCAAATGGTCCAATACTGCTTTCACCATGTTCTCTCTTAAATAATGTTAACCTCATTCATCTCCAGAATCACAAAATTGGTGCAGTTTACTAAAATTTTGAATGAATTCTCCACCTATTTCCAACACTTGCTTGGAAACAGAGCTGAGAGTGACACCTTACCAAATATGTTTCATTTAGAAAAGATTAGAAGACAAAACGTAAGTTTACTGCAAGGAAGTACATAAATTTTAAATTAGTTAGAAATATTAGTACACACAAAAAGCAATATACTATTTTGAATAAATTCCTGGTGCATTACTAAGTAACTTTAGGTAAAATAATGTTTATCTAAGAGAAACACGGAATTGCTTTACAGGCAAGGAGTAACCTAAAGAGGGGAGGCTTAGTTTAGATATAAAGAAGAAATTATTTGCTCTGAGGGCGGAGAGGTACAGCAACAGGTTGCCCAGAGAAGCTGTGGATGCACTTACCCACAGAGAAGATGTGGAACACTTCCCCACCCCTGGAAGTATTCAAGGCCAGGCTGGATGGGTCCTTGGGCAACCTGGTCCTTGGGCACCAGGGAGGTGTCCCTGCCCTTGTCAGGGGGCTTGGAACTCAATTATCTTTAAGGTACCTTCCAAACCAAACCATTCTATGATTCTGGGATTCTCACATCCTCTTTCCTTACTACCCTTTTGGAAGTCAGTACTCCTCAGACAGCTGCAGGCCCTCTTTCAACTTACATTTCTGGGAACAAAAACAAATTTTCATGTTGAATTTATGTCTCACTTTTGAGTATTTGGGCTCCTCAGTGTTGTATTTGTAAATATTTCATTTCTCTGAGTTTGCCCTTTAAAAACCAAGGGCATTAAAGATCTCTTCCTGTTTACCCATTTAAGTTAAAGCAAATCAATGAAGAATCATAGGATCTAAAGTTCTTTTGTTTTTTCCTAAAATTTTTCTTAATCCTCAATATCAGATTTATCATGGCAAAGAAATCAATGAAGATACTGGTTGAATGTCAGTACCTAGGCTCTTGGATTATTACTACCATTTTTTTCCCCATAATCCATATTTAGAAAGCTAAAATGTCATATATGACTAGAGTGAACACTCCTATCTACTTTTTTCCCTTTAATACTGTTAGAGAGATCTACAGTTTCCAAAAACTACCTCATCAGAAATTCCTTAGTATCTCTTCCAGACTTCACTGACTCAAGAAAAAATGTTATTGACCACACATCTTAGCTTCCTTTCTATTTTCTCTGAACATCATCTTAATTTTTGTAATTACTTTCATTAGTTAACCTATAGAGCTGGGGTTCAAGCAGATCAAGTTCCTATGTCTAGACATATGTTCCTATGTCTATGAGACTTCCCCCATTCCACACGAACACCTCTATAGTGGCATGCTGACCACAACTAATTAATAATCAAATCCATTCTTCAGTGGAGTTACATATCTGGTTATCCCTATTATCAGTATTTATATCTTCCTTTTTCCCTTGCCATTTCTCCTATTACTCTTTTGCTATTTTTACTACATTTGCCATTTTCTTTTTTTAATTCTTCTTAAGTACTAAGTTAGTTTAAAAGAATTCATTATTTCTTCCGAAGTCTCATTTTTGACACTTTCTTTTACTATTTTTCCACTCTCAATTTGAAGATTACACTATTGCAGTGGAATCTATCCATCATGAAGAGCTTGATTTCGTTGAATGTTACCTTGTAGTCAGGTATTCTAAATGAATCTTGAAGTGATTTTTGTTTCTTTTTTAACTTTTATTTATTTATTTATTTATTAAGGGGATTAAAATAATTTCACCCATATAGCCCCAGCACCTTTCCTAATCTTGGGCAATTACTCGTTAGAGCAAATAATTGTCATTTGTTCCAAGTACCAGTCTTTGCTAGTAGTGACATTGTTACCAGCTTACCGTCCCCCTCCATACTAGACACCCAAAATTTTCTTTTTAAGTGAAAGAATGTCCTTCTAGAGAATGGAAGTTTTTACCCTGACATCTTTTAAGGCACTGATCCTTTATTTCCGTCTTACTATTCTAATCTTACTAATTACTATTTAACCCCCAAACTACTCTTTCCCATTATGTTTTTGTTTGTTTGTTTGTTTTTTTAACATAATTTGCAAATTGCTTTCAGCAAAGCATTAAAGATAATGTTATTTCATTAATTTAAAATTAGTCAAGGTGATTCTCATGATATTTTCTGTTGTTCTTATGCACAAATTGCAAAACACAACTTTTATTAGCCTCACACTGAATTACTTAATTACAGGATGAAATCATATTCAGTAATAACAACTAAAGCACTTAGCCGTGTTCAAGAATGAAGTGAAAATCATTTAGATTCTTGCAAGTGGGTTCTCAGAGTTCCAATACATTTTTAAAGATACTTTTATATCACATAAAATGCATTCTTTTATATGATAGGACAATCCATAACAGAAGAAAATGAAGATCTTCATCCACTACAGCACTCTACTCTGAAAGAGAATGTCATGCTATAACCATTACAAAGAATTTCATTATTCTCTCAACCACAGCAGCCACCCAGTGGCTACTCTTTTTAATACTCAGACACGCATAAAACCAGGAATTTAGGAGATGGTCAGAACCTGCAATTTTCAGTGATAGCCTCTTGCATTAAATATTCCTTTTATGTGAAAGAGGAAATAAAGCCATCAACATTTTTTCTTTGGAAGCAGACTCTACACAAACATTCAGAAGAAGAGGAAGAAGAAAAAAACAAAGATATGGATGTAAATGTTGTGAGGCTCTTTTGTCATTACTGTTTTTATATATAGATATAGATATATAGATATATAGATATATATCTATATATCTATAGACACTATATATATATATAAACATATTTATAAACATATATATATAGTGTCTGTTTGCTTTTCTTTAAATAAGAGACTGTTAATAAGAAGATATATTGTTAATAAAGTTTTAATAGGAAAATATTTCTGTGATAGGCTATTTTTTTCTTTAAACTATAAATCTAGAGAGAAAAAAAAAGTTATTAAATGGAAAAAAAGTTATTAATGGATGTTAAAAGTATCAAGAAATTTAGACCAACAGCACTGACAGATGTTTCTGAACTACATTATAACTCGTTATGAAAGTTTTGCAACAGTTCTCAATCTTGCAGGAACATAAGAGAATTTATTTCATGCCTTATTTAAGTGTCTTTTTGCGTAGGTGCCAGAAAATGGCTTCATATCCAAAAGCTTGCCTGTTTTTTTTTTAACTGTATTGGTCTAGCTAAAAATGTTACTCTCCCTGCCATTTTTGCCTTGAAGATATCTGTAAACCTTCACAGTTTCAATATTAGTGATTATTAGACACTTTAATATTTATAAAGCAATTATATACAGCCAAAGAGCCAAACTTAAATAATAAAACTATTTAAGTTTTATTAAATAATAAACTATTAAATAATAAAACTATTATTTATATAATTATTTAAGCCAAACTTAAATAATAAAATTCATTTAAGATGACAAGAAGCATGAAGTTCTTCATCCACATTCTTATGATCTTCCAAATACTCTACTTGAAACCACTTCTTTCCATTTTCTAAGTTCCAAGTTTAACAAAATCTGTGTACATAATGTTTCAATAATGAGGAAAACCTCTATAAAATTCAAAAACTATAACAAATATAAATTATTATCAATGAATAATGCATGTTACTACCAGACAAGAAGTGACAGACAATTACAAAGAAAAGAACCAATACACTTTGTTGTAAATGGCATCGGTTTCTGCTGTGCATACCTAAGTATGTTGGAAGATATATACTTATTGTTACAGGAGTTCCCTCCAGCAATCTTAATATTTGGAAACTGCTATAGTGCACTCTCATTTCAATTGAATGAATGCCATTCTTTGATATTCCTGTATAAGAAACAGAATCAGGAATGATTCTTTGAAATATAAACTTGTGTAATAATTTTGCATTCTTTCACGTTATTACTAGCCTCTACAACTGTATTACTTGTGCTTTCAGTAAACTGATAAAAATTTTTGCCATTTCATCTATAATGATAATGATCTCTAGGAAACAAAATACATAATTAAAAAATCATAAGCTGACCTTCAATGTATGTTTGACCAAAGTCTGGAATTTCTCTTTGAACTGAATCTGATAATTGTGTTCTGTGCTAGAGACGATCACGTACAGTCAGGACTATGCTGCAGCTTCCTTGACACAAAGCTACACAGTCAGTGTCACCAGTCTTCCATACATGTGTAGGACAAGCCCACTTTCTGCATCAAGCTGAGTGAAGGTCTGTTGCGAAGCACAGACGAAAGCACAACAGACACCAGCAGAGTCAGATCATGCTTCACCATTTTATTGCCCGAATAGCCCAACTTTTATAGTGAATTTTACAGGGGTGGACAGTGTTTCACACAAGATTATTGGTCAAAAGCACCCGGACAAACTGTTAAGAAAATAACACCACCTTTTGATTAGAAGTTAGGAAAACAACCCCCTTTGTGCTTAACGGTCACGTAGGCCTAGTCCTTGAGGCCAGCTGCTGATAACAATATTTTCTGAGTTCCTTAATTGGGTGATGTGGGAGTCATTGCCGTGGGAGCTTCTCACAGTTACTCTGGCAGCTTGGTTTGCTCAGCTACAGCAGGCCCTGAGATTTCTAAGGCCTACCCCTGGTTGCTTAAAGCAAGCTTAGATCGAACAATTATGCCAATTCCCAACAATTCCCCCGTTTTCTTTTTGTACAGGCAGTGCTTGGTTTTACAGCAGGCGTCAAATATACAACATAACACAACTATATAACTTAACCCTAATAATACTATAATTACTGTAAGCATTTAATGGTAACACAATCTAATAGTAAGTAACACAACTTAATAGTAACACACTTAAACCTAATCACTTGATGGTGATCAAAGGCTGTTCTTGACAGTCCTTGAGGTGTCACAGCCCACGTCATTGTCAGAATGATTATCAGGAACCTCTTCATGGTCGTCTTCAGCGTGTGCAGATTCTAAAACTGCTTCAGTCCACTTTACAGTGATCCACTGGATACCTGTTCCCGGCACCACTTCAAAATCCCACATTTATCACAATACTACGTGTAATGATGATTGACACCACAATGAACAGAATCCTTAATGCCCCTTTGACTAATCCCAGTAACCATCTATGTATTGTTTCAAACAAATCAGTGAACCATTGATTGAAAGGATTGATATCATATTGAATCTTTTTAATAAATCCATTTTTCTATGATTTTTGCTGGCACCAATTACCTATGCTTTTAGCCTGCACTGTGGTTATATCCCAGGATCCTACACTGTGGCAACAATAACCTGTACTAAGGCTATATTCCAGAATCCTGCACTATGGCAACGATAACCTGGACTATGGCTATATGCACTCTCACTCACACAGTACACAGTACAATCACACATACAGAGCACAATCGTACACCCAGAGGCCTCTGGCACATCTCACTCTCAATCATACCATAACCTCAATCTTACCACAAGAATATAATTTAGAATGATAAGCAAACAAACAAGTATTGTGTCTCATTGTGTTCCTCGTGAAGTGACTTGCAACACTTTGTTTTAAAACCTTACCCTTACACAAATACTTTCAACACAAAATACCTGGACATTTAAGAATAACACATATAATTATTAATACTCCAGTTAGTATCCCTCCAGCAGCTGAAAACCTACTGTATGTCTGCAGCTACAGGAGATCTTTGTCTGCTCCTGCGGTGAGCAGCTGAGAGTGGAGTCCCCTCCGAACAAAACGCTCAGGGTGCACCTAGGGGCGTCCACACCGCAGCTGATCCCCGCAGCCGAGCAGTTGTTACGTGTGGCCACAGATGCCACTCCAAGCACTAAAATTGCCAATGCCGCTCTAGCTGCAACCCCGCACAATTCAACATTATCATTGCTATCCGGTGCAAGCAATGCCCATTTATGTCTGGTGATTTCATGCAACTGCAACAAGCTAGAAGCGAATACAATGAGTTTATCTAAGTAACATGGACTTCTGATAGCATTTGCAGTGATACCTTGCCAGGCCCTATCCCCACAAATCAGAAAAACATCAGGAGGTAAGGCCAAAGCTGTACAATTGTTCCAAACACTGTAGTTGTTACCCCTTGTCTCCATGCTATGAACCCCTAAACCCTGCTTAGCAGCGTCATTGTAATCACAGGTGTTATTTGTATTTTTGTACCGGTATGGCCTTTTCCAGGTTCCTGTAGCAGGAATCATCTGATATCCACGGCTACGTTCACATTTGTAGCCACCTTTCAGGTTGATACATATTTGACTACAGATACCAGGGTTTTGACATTCATCAAAATCTCCACAGTTTCTCTTGTCTACAAACTCAAACCCAGATGGACAGTCACATTCATTTATGTTGCATTCCTTCAGGGGCTCATCACCCCAGTCCTTGCAGTCTCTCTGCTGGTTACACACTTTATTGGTATCTATGCATTCTCCACTTTTGCACTTGAATTTGCCAGGTCCAGAGCACTGAATAACATTGTTACAGTTTGCTTCATCAGTGCCCTCCAGACAGTCTCTCACACCACTGCACTGCCTACTCACATGGACACAGTTCCCATCTTCACATCTGAACTGGTCTGGCCTGCAAGTCTGAGAAGGGCAGTTAATTTCATCACTTCCATCCTTGCAATCAGGATCTCTGTCACAGTCTTTTTCACCTGAGCCGCACTGCACCTCACTCACATAACACTTCACCAGAGGTGCAGGCTGGCGGCCACACTGCTCCAAAGATTCATCCGAGTGGTCGGAGCAGTCACCTTGACCATTGCAGACAAAGCTTTTGGAAATACATTGTCCACTACTGCATGTGAACTCTGCTGCACTACAAGTCACATTGCCACAATTCTCTTCATCTTCTCCACTGTCACAGTCTCTTTCACCATCACATTTCCACGACACTGGGATACACTGGGTCGACTGAGGACCACAGCTGATTTCATTTACCCGGCATGTTCTCATATGACACAGCTCAGCACTCTCATCAGACCCATCTTCACAGTCCGGATCCCCATCACACTGCCATCTGTTTGGCACACACTGACCACTGTTGCACACAAAGTCAGATTCAGCACATGTCTTCTTCACACAAGCACTCTCATCACTGCCATCTGAGCAGTCTTCATCACCATCACATTTCCAGGACACTGGTGCCCGCCGCCCCGCACCTGTGTCACTTATACTACTCCTATTACCCGTGCCGTCAGTGTCAGTGGCATCCTCCTGGTACCGTTTCTGTCTTTGCCGCCCCTTACTCTCCCCCTTTTCTTTTTGCCACTGACCATTCACCACAAATGGATGAGACACATGATTACTAGTTAGGAAAGAGCGTGTAACATCTGCTATACGGCTGCAGGTGACCTGCTGGTTTTGGTAATACTCTAGCTGCCTCTCTGCCAGGTCCATGCGCTGCAGCAGGTTCTCAATGAAGTGCTGGAGCCTGGCTTTTCCCCGCAATTCTTTTTCTGCCTCCTCCTCGAACTTGCTGAGGCGCTGCTTCAAGGCCGCGATCATCTCCACCGCCACATTCACCTGCCTGCTGAGCACCCGCTCCCTTCGCTGCACCTCCTGCTGCTTCTGCGAGAGCTGCACGAAGGCCTCCCGCACCTCCAGCAGCTCCGCCGTCTTCTGGGCCAGCTCCCCGGTCAGCCTGTCGAGCCGCTTCTCCTTCGTCTTGTCCACGGCCTCCACCATCCTGCTGAACTTCGCCCTGACATGCGCGTCACGGCCGAACCGACCGCGCTCCCCGCAGCGCGGGCAGCGGGCCGGCAGCGCCGGGCCGGCCACGGGCAGCGGCTCCGGCCAGGGGAAGCCGCCCTGCTCCGCGCCGTCCTGCTGCATCCTCCGCCTCGGCGGGGCGGGCTTGGGAAACTTCGGGCACAGGGACCGGGACCGGCCCCAGCCGAGAGGTGGCCGCCCGCAGCCGCGCTGCCCCGGCCGGTGCCGGCGCCGGGGCCAGGGCCGGGAGCGGAGCGGCCACGGGAGGCGTTTGCGACTCTTGCCGGTGTTCCGGCCGTTTCCCGGCATGTTGCGTCGACATGCTGCTTCCTTGTGATTGTTCGACTGACAATTTGAGCACCATACTGCCCCAGCTCTGCAGTTTCGTCTCACGTGTCCAAAAGCACCACAACGATAACATCGGCAGCGGTGTGGTAACTGGTTACTAGGGGGTGGTACTTGACCACCGGCGGTTTGCAAAGGAGCAAGAGCTGCAAGGACCTGACTCTGTGTAAACTCAGCATGCTCTTTCACAGCCTGTGCCTGTTCTCGCATGCTGTCACCTAATTGCTTTACTGCCTCTACTAACATAGCCTGTGGGCCTACTGGTACCTGAGCCATTCTTTCCAACTCTTCCTCGATTGTCCATGTCCCGGGCAAGGAAGCCAATATATTGCGAGTAGAGGGGTTGCTATTCTGAATTGCGCACTGTTTTAATATCATGCCCTGGAGGTAATCGGGCACCCCTGCCGCCTGTATTGCATTTGCAACGCGATCAATAAAAAGCCCAAATGGTTCCTCTCTACCCTGTTTGATTCCCATGTAGGAAGGTATTCCCCCTGGCTCCTTTATCCGATCCAATGCTCTTCTGGCCGTTCTCATTGATTCCTTGGCTTTATCAGGTCCCAGCAATGCCTGTGCTTCTGTCCTAAAATACGGTCCTATCCCCATCAACTCTTCCAGCGTGACCCCATGTAAAGGGTCCCCCGGTGGTCTTATCACTGCGACTGATTCTTGACAAGCAGCCTGCCAATGGGCATTAAATAAAAGCTGCTGGTGTTGGGTCAAAACTAACTTCATTATGTTGCGTATGTCTCCTGGAAGCAAAATATTTGTTCCCCAAATGTAGTCCAGCATGTGTCTCGTAGGTTCACCTTTCAGACCTGAGTCATACGGGGAGCAGGATGTGGCCCTCACCATCCACGAAGAACTGGTTGGTGACCTGCTACGGCACTTGGATGTGCACAAGTCGATGGGGCCGGATGGGATCCACCCAAGAGTACTGAGAGAACTGGCAGAGGAGCTGGCCAAGCCCCTATCCATCATTTATCAGCAGTCCTGGCTATCGGGGGAGGTCCCAGCTGACTGGCGGCTAGCAAACATGACGCCCATCTACAAGAAGGGCCGGAGGGCAGACCCGGGGAACTACAGGCCGGTCAGTTTGACCTCAGTACCAGGGAAGCTCATGGAGCAGATCCTCTTGGGAGTCATCATGCGGCACTTGAAGGGCAAGCAGGCGATCAGGCCCAGTCAGCATGGGTTTATGGAAGGCAGATCCTGCTTGACGAACCTGATCTCCTTCTACGACAAAGTGACGCGCTGGGTGGACGAGGGAAAGGCTGTGGATGTGGTCTACCTTGACTTCAGCAAGGCTTTTGACACCGTTTCCCACAGCATTCTCCTCAAGAAACTGGCTGCTCTTGGCTTGGACTGGCGCACGCTTCGTTGGGTTAGAAACTGGCTGGATAGCCGGGCCCAGAGAGTTGTGGTAAATGGAGCCAAATCCAGTTGGAGGCCAGTCACTAGTGGCGTCCCCCAGGGCTCGGTGCTGGGGCCGGTCCTCTTTAACATCTTCATCAATGATCTGGATGAGGGCATTGAGTGCACCCTCAGTAAGTTTGCAGATGACACCAAGCTAGGTGCGTGTGTCGATCTGCTTGAGGGTAGGAAGGCTCTGCAGGAGGATCTGGATAGGCTGCACCTATGGGCTGAGGTCAACTGTATGAAGTTTAACAAGGCCAAGTGCCGGGTCCTGCACCTGGGGCGCAATAACCCCAAGAAGAGCTACAGGCTGGGAGAGGAATGGCTGGAGAGCTGCCAGGCAGAGAAGGACCTGGGAGTGATGGTGGACAGTCGGCTGAATATGAGCCAGCAGTGTGCTCAGGTGGCCAAGAAGGCCAACGGCATCCTGGCTTGTATCAGAAACAGTGTGACCAGCAGGGCTAGGGAGGTGATCGTCCCCCTGTACTCGGCTCTGGTGAGGCCGCACCTCGAGTACTGTGTTCAGTTCTGGGCCCCTCGCTACAAGAAGGACATCGAGGTGCTTGAGCGGGTCCAGAGAAGGGCGACGAAGCTGGTGAGGGGCCTGGAGAGCAAGTCCTATGAGGAGCGGCTGAAGGAGCTGGGCTTGTTCAGCCTGGAGAAGGGGAGGCTCAGGGGTGACCTTATCACTCTGTATAAGTATATTAAAGGAGGCTCTAGCGAGATGGGGGTTGGCCTGTTCTCCCATGTGCCTGGTGACAGGACGAGGGGGAATGGGCTAAAGTTGCGCCAGGGGAGTTTTAGGTTAGATGTTAGGAAGAATTTCTTTACTGAAAGGGTTGTTAGACATTGGAACAGGCTGCCCAGGGAGGTGGTTGAGTCACCATCCCTGGAAGTCTTCAAAAGACGTTTAGATGTAGAACTTAGGGATATGGTTTAGTGGGGACTGTTAGTGTTAGGTCAGAGGTTGGACTCGATGATCTTGAGGTCTCTTCCAACCTAGAGATTCTGTGATTCTGTGATTTACTGTGGACCGCAGCTGAGTTAACAATTTCCAGTCCAAATTCACTAGATTAACCATAACATTACCCTGGGCGTCCGGTGGTGAGTATATTACCGGGAAGGCCTCTGGAATCAATTGTGCAGCTATCTCGTGTTCACCCTCACGTAGGGCCTCATTTGCTATTTGGTTCCACATCCTCTGCCTCTGTTGAACACCGTCTGTAAACGGGCTGGTGTTTTTTCTGTCTGGTTTTTGCTCTCTTATTTCCTCGTCCATCTGAGGGTTAACACTACCAGCTCTTCCCGGCAATCCCAGTCGCTCTGTAGCGGCAGCAGCGACTCTCTGCTCAGCCTGATGTATAGCTAAGGCATTAGTGACTGTTTTCCAAGGCTTCGATAATTTTTTAGCAGTCTTATTGTCATTAATAACTTCATCAAACAATTTGTCCCCAGATTTGCGCCACTCTGCTTGTTCAAAAACTGTATCCGGATTGATAAAACAACCCTTTGTTACTCCATATGCTAATAATCCTGGTAAATCCTTTTTGCAGTCTATACCCTGCGTGCCTCATTTTTCTAAGAAACATTTGAGCAAATCATAGGCCGCTTGTCTCTCCATGCCTTTGTTTATACTGTTACAACCTTTGCAAGACAAGTGACTGGCAGGGACCGTCTATAGGTGCTCCCGGGCGCTCCCGGGTGCGGGGATTGCGCGTTTACGTCCCGTTCACCTGTCAGAGTGCAGGTGCGGGGATTATCGTCCCTTTTACCTCTACCGCAATTACTTCAGTGTCCCGCGATTACTTCAATGTCCTGCGCGGTTCCGTACCCCGCGTCTCTCACCGTGAGTCCCCGCGTCCCACCGTGTCCCGCGTCTCTCACCGGGAGTAGCGCGTCTCACCGTGAGTCCTGTGTACAGCGTTTGCGGCTCGGTGTCTGGTCAGCTGCAGCGCCGGTCCGATGTCCGCTCCGAAGTTCCGGCGGCGCTCCGATGTCCCGCGCCGCTCCGATGTCTCAGTCTCGGCGCTGTGACCCCGGCGCTGGTCCCGGCGGCACTGGTCCCGGCGCCGCTGGTCCCGACGCCACTGGTCCCCTGGTCTACCTGCGTTCGGATGTGCCGGCGCCGCTGGTGTCCCGCTGCGCTGCGATGTTTGCCCCAGCGCCGCTGCGATGTCCGTGCTCGGCTGCGATGTCTGCTCCGGTGCTGCGATGTCCTGCTCCGGTGCGATGTCTGTGCAGGTCCTGTTCAGGTCTCCCGCTGCGATGTCCTGTTCAGGCCCTGTTCAGGTCTCAGCCTGTTCGGGCGCCATTTGTTGCGAAGCACAGACGAAAGCACAACAGACACCAGCAGAGTCAGATCATGCTTCACCATTTTATTGCCCAAATAGCCCAACTTTTATAGTGAATTTTACAGGGGTGGACAGTGTTTCACACAAGATTATTGGTCAAAAGCACCCAGACAAACTGTTAAGAAAATAACACCACCTTTTGATTAGAAGTTAGGAAAACAACCCCCTTTGTGCTTAACGGTCACGTAGGCCTAGTCCTTGAGGCCAGCTGCTGATAACAATATTTTCTGAGTTCCTTAATTGGGTGATGTGGGAGTCATTGCCGTGGGAGCTTCTCACAGTTACTCTGGCAGCTTGGTTTGCTCAGCTACAGCAGGCCCTGAGATTTCTAAGGCCTACCCCTGGTTGCTTAAAGCAAGCTTAGATCGAACAATTATGCCAATTCCCAACAAAGGTCTACATGAAGTCTTTTAGCAGCACCTACAGATTCCTGGTTTTTTTTTGTTTGTTTTGTTTTGTTTTTCTCTCAGAGATAGCCACTTCTTTTTGTCACATTTTCTGCTTACTTAAATTTCTTTTTCTTCTCCATCATTATTAGTCCCCAACTTCAAGGTGACCCATTTATTTCTGCCCATTTTTCTTTGTAGAGGGTTCAGAACCTCTAACTGAGAACCCAGGAATCAAACATTTTGACACATCTACTTGTTGGTTTGACACCTGGAATTTGATATATAAGTTCAGGTTGAGGAAGTGGTATGTTCTCCAAAGCAGACTGCAGGCAACACACAAAAAGTTAATGGAAATATGTAATTTCTTCATACATCATCCCTTCTCATGGAGGAAAGTAGTTACTAACTTATCTTTGTTCAACTCCTTAACCTGAAACTATTTGCTCTCAATAATTTATATTTGACTTTAATTACGTTTCAGTTCTAAGTTCCAATGAATTCTGATAGACCATATTACTGAAAACATTTGCTTAGTGTTTGCATCATTTAACCAAGGCTAGGGTCGATAAATATTAGCTAGCAGTAGGCCTACAGTCCTAATTTTTATTTTTTTTTAAATTCCTTCTGCTGGACTACAGTACTACCTGAAGCTATGACTTCAGTTTTTCCACTGCAACATGCTTAGCCACTGACAGACTAGGCTGTTGTATGGATAATACCCTTGCCAGAATTTTAAACCCTGCCCAGTGAGATTCAATTTTTATTGGACATTGGAATTAATAATGAAATCAGTTCTTAACTGAATTTAGCAAATCCCAAAGACCTTAAATTCTCTAATACTTGATTTTTTATCTTCCACTTGGAGTTTCTGAAACAAAATGAGAATAATATTAATAAAGTAGTGGAAGTAAACAAAACCAAGCACTAATATTGGATTAATATTAATGATCCAATTAATGGAGCAGTTTGTCATTCACTGATGGATCATCAGATTAGCCATAAAACATGCAACATGTTACAAAGAAGGGTTCAACATATCCACTATTTAGAATAAACAACTGATGTAGTGTATGCCTCTGTACCTGATGTACGTAGTGTATAAGTGAATGAGAAATTTGGAAGAAGCACTAAAGTAGAGTGAGCCAGAGCACAAGACGGTATGAGAGATGAAGAGGGACAATGTGACTGTGTAAGAAAAAGACTTGGGCAACACACAAGACTAAGCATGAAGAAGCACGTGTGAGAAAGACAGAGCAAGAGAGCACGTGCCCATGACTGAACACAAAGGAGCATACAGAAGACTGACGAACAGCAAGTGAAAGGGCAAGAGCCAAGACAATGAGAGACAGCAAGTGAGCCAGAGGTAAAACGAAGAGAGTGCGTAACAGAGGGCACACGGGGGAAGGGGTGCACACCCAATGATGGCATGAGAGCACAACAGAGATACAGAGCACAAGGTCTCTTCTCTGGTATCTCTTTCAAAAATCAGCACATTATAGCATCCAGATATTTTCTCATATTAGGAAAAATCAGGCAATGTTACCCACATGAGTGATCACCACTCAAACACTGTAACTTCACATAGCATTTGGCATGAAAGGCAAATTACTGGTTTGGAAGGTGGGGGGGTTAAATCTGACAGGGAGCTAACACACACACACAAGTGAAAGAGGAACTCTTCACACGCTACTTTCGTGTACAAACAAGAATTTCATCACAGTGGAGCAAAAACATATAGTAGCAATAGCACAGGTGTCCTATGATCAGCAATATCAACAATAAAACCACAATCTCACCAAAGACAGGAGAGAATATTTAAGGTTTTAAAAACAGAGTCAAAAGTTAGTAATTATTTAAAAAAAAATGACTCACCCACTCACCTAGTGCATTTTAAATTGGAGAGCAAAGTTAGGAGAAAGACAGCAGCTGTCTCTTTCACCAATTACCTGCCAGTGCTAAAGTACTACATTTGCATCCACAAAATGCAATGCAAAACTAAATTTTACTGCATTAAGAGAACTGCTTAGTCTATCGCTTCACAGTTCAGAGAAAACATAGAAGACCCAGAACAGAATCTTGATGCACTTCTGTTTTAAAATGCAAGTCCTGACAACCTGACAATGTTTCATGTAGCCCCTTTATCTCAAAAAATATATAATAATAATAAAAATTAAAATTAAAAATCTCTCTCTCATATGAAACTTGAGCTATCCCAGAATGTATTGTTTCATTTCCAGCACACATGAAATGTAACAAGATATTGCACTTTGGTTGCCTTTTAAAAACAGAAGCACAGCAGAACTCAACATTATCCATAATCCTTTCATTCACATATTTCCTCTCACCTCTTTCATTTTTTAATCAGAGAATTGAATTATTATTGGCCTTAAAAGGCTGATACTTTACCACATCTTGCAAAGTACAAAAGCAACTTTACCTTTTCCCTGCTGCAGCCTGCCTTTTGTTCTTCTTAATCTTTAGATTAGTCATTTTTAAAATCTTCTCCACTGTGAAATCAAATAAATACAATTAGATAACATTTCATTTACTGGGGCTAGCATACTTTATTATATTAACATCATGCTCAAATTTTTATTCTAAAGTTTATTTTAAAAAATCCATTATTTCTAATGATAAAAGAACATAAAGTGAAGGCATCCAGTATCTACCACACTGTGTTGGGTTTATGAGGCAAGGTTTTGGCAGAGATTGCCCTCCAGACTGTGGAGAAGACCACAGTGAAGCAGTCCTCCTGCAGACCACGGAGGCCCCTGCAGCAGTTGGTTGCGCTCTGAAAAATGCTGCTGCCCATGGAGAGCCCACACAGGTGTTTTTTTGGCAGAACTGTGGCCCAAGTTGGGCCCATGCCTGAGCAGTCTGCTGCTGGAGGACTGCACCCCACTGGAGCGTTCTTGAAGAATGGCAGCCAGGGAGAAAGGGGAACTTGTTAGGAGGAAGGAGTGACAGAGGCTACCTGTTACGAAGAGACCACAACCTCCACTGCCAGCCTCTCACACCATTCAGGGCTCAGGGTGCTGAGGTGGAAGAGTTGGGAGTGAAGTTGAGCCTGGGAAGAAGGAGCAGGTGAGGGGCAGCTGTTTTTGTTTTGTTTCTCACCACGCTTCTCTATTTTTACTTGACAATAAACTATAATAAATTTCCCCTAGTCAAGGTTTTTTTGGCCATGATGGTAATTGGTGATTTCCATGTTCTTATCACAGGTTAGGAGCTTTTCCACCCTGCCCTGTCAAGGACAGGGTGTGGGAGGCTGGAGGAGGCTAGGTGGGCACCTGGCAGTTGCCACGGTCAAGCTGTTTTACTGGTAAATAATATTCATGGTGTATTTGGGTGACCCCTGAAGAGACACTCCAGAATACAGACCCAGGTCTGTATTTCCATGAAAAATACATGCCAAAACAAGCTCATTTTAAAAATCTTACCCCCTTTGCAGAAACATACCTGTCTCTAAAGGGAAAGAGGAAAAAAAGAAAGAATTAAATGAAGCATTTGCCCTGCCAATAACCATTATTTATTAATGGCAACACCTCACACATAGTCCGAATTAATCATATTGCTTACAGAGTTTGCATTTACTGCAAGGTAAGTTTTAAATTTTTATAGATGGTTAAAATATAAATGTATCCTAAATTCTCAGAAAGTTGCAAGCATAGAGGAGTAATGACTCTAAATTTCTTTACGAGCATTACGTGGGCAAAAATATATGCTGGGTTTTGACTGCGGATTGGATTCTCGTTAGAGAGAATACTTTTCTTCTTTTTTTTTTTTTTTTTTTTTTTGAGCAGAATAATAAGGCTGTATTCTTATAGCTCCCTTTCTACCTCTACAATTACTTTAAAATGTTGTGAAGACTCAGCTTCTCAGCACAAGCTAAATAGGCAGTTCTTTGCCAAGATCCCTGTCCATTGTGCATTCATGAAAGCAAACATGAATGCCATTGATCCCAGCAGGAAGGCTTGCAGGCTTGACACACTCTGTGCCAAAGCAAGGGCTCTAATTAGTGATCCTTCCAGCTGGACAGTAAAGGCCTTACCCTTCCTTAGGGAATAATAAGACAGGCCATGTCTGAAGTCCCCAAGTAAGCTTTATAGAATAGGGAGCATGCAGAGAACTGCATTAAAGGCACTAAACCAGCCGACACAGGTGACCGAACAGTGAACTGTGCACTTGGCAATGAACAGAAAAATGCCTGCTACACAAGCATCATCTGGTCTTTGGTTCCTCCTGTTTGCCTGAATTACTGTCAGAATTCAAAGGACTGTAATGGATGGCGCAACTATTTAAAAGAAAGCAATAGATTTGTTGCAACAGTGATAGTTTTGAATATCTTCAAACCTTTTCTTCAAAAACAATGCTTGTTGACAATATAACATACCAATTCATAACATCACCATTCTTTGCAGAATAAT
The DNA here is from genome assembly GCF_047663525.1 of Anas platyrhynchos. Lineage (NCBI taxonomy): Eukaryota > Metazoa > Chordata > Aves > Anseriformes > Anatidae > Anas > Anas platyrhynchos. Next base: position 7,389,003 of record NC_092609.1, on the reverse strand, counting down.
GATAAAAAACTCATTAGCAGTAACAGGCTTTGAAAAATAGGCAGCATGTGTAATTTCAGCACTTCAAAACTGTTCGCAATAAAGTCACTTTTAATTATATTTCTTTATAAAGAAAAATTATCTAAAGGATTAAAAATAGAAAGTCCTTTCATAGTAAAGATTACTAGCACTAGACTGCAAACACTGTAACCAGAGAAAAGCACTTGTACATATATGCAAAGTGTACATCTAGGTTTCTGTATATAAAAGATCTTATACAACTTCTTTTATTGCATTGCTGCTTCAGAATTCTGACAACCACAATATTCAAAACGAGAGTTTCACTGAAAAAGCAGGATCTACTGAAAACAGTGGCTTATTTAAACATACTTTACATATAAGCGCATGAAATGTATAAAGAAGCATTGACATCTTGAAAGATTACAATGCCAAAAATTGCGTGAAGCTACAGTAGAAAAAAAATCCAAATGGTATATGCATATCCATTGTATACATCAATTATCTATTAACAAATTCCCAACGTAGATAAATTCCTCCTCTGTTAAAAAATAAAAATAAAAAAATCATAAGTTAACACTTTTAAAAATAAACTAGAACGTACAAGTTTACACCCTTCTAATCCAACCACATTTGCTTTTTGAAAGCAAATGCAAATTCTAAAAGTGAAATATTAAAAGTATTTAAAAACGAAAATTTTTCACTTAGAATTATTATCCTACCTTGAGAACTGCACTTTCTTTAGCCAAGCAAAATGCTTGGTCCTTCTGATGTTTGTTCCATTTTCACATCAAGTGGATATTAATTTTAACTACTAGCTTTCACTGAGAATCTTTCATTCTTGAAGAGAAATAAGAAAATTACTTATTGAAAACAAACAAGTCTCATTTCAAGATAGCAGCTTTTAGCCAATAGTTTTCTGATTTTCTACCTTTTGTTTAATACTGGTTATTCTTACTTGCCTGAAAGACTGCTACATTTCTCTTATCAGCAACATTATTATATTTTTTCTAAAAATAAGATTGAAAAAAGAGAGGAAGAAAGGCTGTAAACAAAAAGCTGTAGAATACAAAGGCAGTTAAAAGTTGGCTTCACAGCTCCTCAAAATAAATACTGAAGGATTATGATTCTGTAACCACAATCAGGATCTTTTTTACATCAAAGCTAGAGAAAAAGTAATGATATTAGTGCTTTGGACTCTAAATGGAACATACTGTTATTGCTGGGCAATAACTGTCCTTGTGCTGAGTGACAAAAAAAAAAGGGGAAAAGGCGCACTTCCCCTCCCACATTCCCTGTATATCTCTAAAAATAAAGGACAGGTGAATATTCAAGGTGAAAATCAATATAATTTTTAAGATAGCCAGGAAGCCTTTAAATTACCTGAAGCACATTCTGTGCTCATTTAAAGAACATTCTGTATGCAGGCTGTAGTAAGAAAAGTATCTGTAGAATTAAGCAAAAGATCAATGAACAAATTTTCAGTGTACCACAAAGAATTCATAATGTAATAGTTATAAAACAATTGACTTATGATTGTTTAATATTATCACAGGCTCATAGAGATGTATATTCAAGGTATTATAAGGTTGCATTAAAGAAGGTCACATTAAAGTGAGGACAATAGCTCTGAATCTCAAAGGATTTGGTCTAAGGATGTATTGGAAAACGAGAGATTCATAATAGTTTTTTCAGCCTGTTTTAGCATGTTTTCTAATACCATGAAGTCTTATGACATATTTAAAGTCAGTTTAAAGCTTATTTTTCTTCATTAAGACAATAAAGTGTGTTTTTCCTACATTCATGCTATCTCTAGCACTTTGGTTTGCACTTCTGGATGCAGCCCAGCTAGTATGCATTTTCTTCTACATTCACTAATGAGGTGGTACAAAAATAAAAATAAAAATCAGGGAATAAATTAGGAGACTAAAATGCAACCTACAGTGAGATGCAATCTACAGGTGGAAAAACATAAAAATTGAGAAGTATGTCAGCATAAATTCATAGAATCATAGAATCATAGAATATCCTGAGTTGGAAGGGACCCTTAAGGATCATCAAGTCCAACTCTTGACACCGCACAGGTCTACCCAAGTTCAGACCATGTGACTAAGCGCACAGTCCAATCTCTTCTTAAATTCAATCAGGCTCGGTGCAGTGACCACTTCCCTGGGGAGCCTGTTCCAGTGTGCAACCACCCTCTCTGTGAAGAACCCCCTCCTGATGTCAAGCCTAAACTTCCCCTGCCTCAGCTTAACCCCGTTCCCGCGGGTCCTGTCGCTGGTGTTAATGGAGAAAAGGTCTCCTGCCTCTTGACACCCCCTTACTAGGAAGTTGTAGACTGCGATGAGGTCGATTGTTAATTGATTGTTATGCTCTGGTAAAAGACGTATTCAAGTGGAGAGAATATCTGTCCAGGCTTGGAGTCAATCATATGCAGTCAGTAGAACCTGGCTCAAATAACAAAACCAGTTTCTGACACTAGGTCCTTACTGCTTCAAAAATGAGCAGCTAGGTTCATTTGATGCTAGACACTGCCCCTCTGGTAGTCTACCCAGGGCCTAGAAGGGACATACCTCCAATCTCTAATGACCTAATAGGTGGGCTGGCAGGAAACTGGCCATCCAGAAAATGACAGGTCCAAGTTTGAGGTTTGATAGGAAGGTTTTGAGAGCTCTCGCTTTGTCACAGCCTGCCAGTTTTCTATGCCCAGGAGAGAGCTCTACTCTTTTTCTTCTCATGGTTTTATTCTCCATCTGAACACATAGAAACTGGCTTCAAAGTCTCAATTCTCCCCACACTGTGATCAAATAAATGAAGTAGTATCGAGGCTCATTCTGATCTCTCCACTCTAATTTATGTACCAGAGCTCTCTAAATGGCATCTGACAGACAAACTCCCTCTGCACCCATGTCTCTGGCTGGACAGCAATTCAAATAATAATAATAATAATAATAATAATAATAATAATAATAATAATAATAATAAAGCTGTCTGTCTTTCCTTCCTTTTTTGAAAACTAAGCAGTTATCACAATGACAAAGAAAAATGACTGCCCTCCTTAAGACATATGCAAACAACAGATGATTGATGATTATAGAATTTGGCTTACAGAACCTTAGTAACCAGTCAGAAGAACTGCCAATGGCATATACATGTATACAATTTTACCACATGGCATCAACTTGTACCCACCTCTGACTGCCACACACCTTAAGTTAGCACCACTCAGTCTGCAGGAAGGGGCTGTTACCTGCCTTTAATGTTAAATGTTTAATGTCTAAAAAACACACTACTGTCTATAGAACTTGTTGGAAGTCTCTCACCAAACATAAGAAACTTAACTAGCTTAGCAAACGAGCCAACCTTTCAGACTTTATGTTTATCCCTACTACTGAGAGCAGTACCACCACGATGAGGCAGAGCTGAGAAGCCTGCATGTGTGGAAAGAAACCTCACTAATGTACTGCACGAGCACTAAGCTTTACATACTGCTCAACATGAGCATTAAAATAATGGTGTGCTTTGCAAGCCCTATAGTTTTTAACAAATAAAAGAATCTGAAAAGCTGAATTAGTAAGTATTTTAGGAAAGACTTAAGTGTTAAATATTCTGTATCACTGAATTAAAGCTGAAAGGTTCCCATGTTATCCACTCTAAAAATATCCACTACCCTGCTTTACAGCCTTTTGGAGGCTGTTTTCAGCTACGATGGGGGAATAGACCCCAGCTAGACCTCACACGTATCAGACAAGCCTCAACTCCAATGCAAACGGAGCTGTCTGACCACCAACTAAGGCTCATGAAGTGACTAAACACTTCCTTGACAAGTGCCAAATGCTGATCTAAAATTCCAGATATAAACATGTAGGTAACATAGAGCCACCACTGTGGGCTCTTTATACATACAGCAATTACTTTTTTTTTTTTTTTTTTTACTAATTCAGACACCTTAGCAATTACCTAAACTATAAACTTTAACGCTCCCACAATCTATTCCCTTTAGGTTTATTACTAATTTTCATTTGAAACGGAACACCTGAAGCAATAAAACTGCTAAGCATTCATATCTATCTTGAGAACAGTAGTTTCCTAAAACTACTATGAAAGAGCCCACTATATGAACTGCACTGTTCAAACCTTACACTAACCTACAGCTTTTGGGGATTTATAAAACTCCTTGCAGAAGAGAATGTGCAGCATTTGTACACTTGGCATGGATTCTGCTATTCATTAGAAAAACTTTATAAACACTGAGTTTTTTCTGACACCACAATGATCATTCATGTACATACACATATACATGCATGCATATAAAATGGGTGAAACCTATAATGCTTAAAAATACAAAAAATTGAATGTACTTATGTGTATTCTTCATGATGTCAGCCAGGTCCTTAGAAGTATACTGACCAGTCAAAAATAACAGTATTTTTTACAGTGCTTATTAACAGTTACATCAGTACAGACTTCTAGAGAAGTTTCATGGTTAAACTTCTGACTTTAAGATCACATTTTGTTTTTTGCTTTTTTGTTTGTTTGTTTGAACTGTTCGTCTGTTCATGCTGAAATTTAAGATCTGATTTCACAAATTCAACTTTCCAGATGCCTTAAGAGCCAAGAATTAAATTCTGGATAGCCTTACTGTCCACTATATTATGCATATATTGAAACAGCCAGCCTCTTAATTAGCTGATTATACAGGGAGTTAACATCCCCTTTTTTTGCATGGAGTTACCTCATTTGGATACTCACGTTGCAGTCACATATTCCTCATGTTTCTAGCAGAAATACTTTATAGACTAGTCCATATAGGCAGCTTGTAAGAAGGACTACACGAGGACCTACATGAGAAACCAGAAAATAATTTCTCTGCCATGCCATCTTGCAGGACGGAGGGGGAAGGAACCACCACCAAAAAACACTTCAGTTTCATCTCCTGTTTTCTAAAACACTGCCGCCCCCCAGAGGCAGCGGTTCGCGAGCTGCAGCTCTGTCAGCTAAAATTTGCAAAATTCGAGCAAAATTTGAGCGCCTGAGAAACATTGCTGGGCGTTTTCGCGTTAACCGGTGCAGACAGAGGTAACCGTGATAACATATAATGGAAAACCAGCCTCCGTGAGCAACATCACACCGCAGGTTAGACATGATTTGTTCCCAGGTATTGCTACCTAACCACACACGGATGGGATGGCTGCAGCTGTATTTCTGCCTCTTTGGGCCCCGGTATTAGTTATAGCAATAACGGGGTGTCACGGCGAAGAAACGTGTCCGCCCCGGGACTCGAACCCGCAACCCCCGGGTCTGGAACCGCCCCGCCCCGCCCCACTGCCCTCTGCGTGCGCACCGAGCGGGGCTGCCAGGCGCATGCGCACTGGGAGCCTCCACCCCCCCCTCACACACACACACCCTCATGGCCGTGGGCGGTGGCCGCGCATGCGCAGTTGAAGCCGGGGGCAGCGCTCTGGGTGTCTGGTGCCGTGGGTGGTGTTCCCACTGGATCGGTCTGGGCAGATACACATGCAACCCCATTAACTCTTTTAGAGTAGAGCGAGGGGTTAAGCCATCACCTTAAGGCTTATTCTGTCTCGATTCGTAGAGGCTTGTTTTGTCTCTATTTTGAGTTGTAAGTGACTTTGCTACCGGCTCGGTATGCGAAGATACATCGGAGGACACGCGTCTCTATGTAGCTGCCAGGACCCAAAACAGGCTCCGCCGGTAGGGCGAGGTAGGGGAGAGGGGGGCGTGCGCATGCGCGGTGCGTCCGCGTGAGGCCGGCCAGCCCTGTGAGGGGGGTGCGGGCGCGGCCGCCATGGGGAAGCTGAACGTGGCCGTGCTGCGGTACCTCAGCGGGCAGCACTTCAGGGTGCTCACCGCGGTGAGACGGGACGGGACGGGACAGGGACAGGGGAAGGGAAGGGAAGGGAAGGGAAGGGAAGGGAAGGGAAGGGAAGGGAAGGGAAGGGGAGGGAAGGGGAGGGAAGGGGAGGGAAGGGGAGGGAAGGGGAGGGGAGGGGAGGGGAGGGGAGGGGAGGGGAGGGGAGGGGAGGGGAGGGGAGGGGCAGCTCCCCCCCCTCCCCTTCCGTCCCCTCCCCGCTGATGCCGCCGACCGTTCCCTCTCGCCCCCCGGCAGGTGGAGATGGGCATGAAGAACCACGAGATCGTGCCTGGCAGCCTGGTGGCGCCCATCGCCAGCCTGAAGCACGGCGGCTGCAACAAGGTGCTGCGGGAGCTGGCCAAGCACAAGCTCCTGGCCTACGAGCGGACCAAAAGTGAGTGTGGGGCCTGCGCTGGGAGCCTCCTCCCGGCCCTCCCGGTTCTTCAGCGCCACAGAAGTGCGGTAGCTTGGTCATTCGGGTATCCGGGGCGTTTGTGAGCCCCGTCTCGCCTTGGGGCTAGCTGGGGAATGTGAACTCCTTCAGCAACAAATGGTGTTGGTGATTTCTGAAATTCAAGGATTCGTTCGTCCAAATTCGTGGATAAAATAAATAATTGTTAGCTAAGGTAGTATTTAAGTTCACATAGGGATCAGCCCAAATGTGTTACAGTCTTACAGCAGACAAACTGGAGCGGACTGCAAAAACCTTATACCTTCAGCCAGTCAGGAACGATCACTAAAGTAGTATTTATTCTGTCCCATTCTGTTAGTAGCGTTGGATTTCCTTTAGTCTTGCACTTGCATCTGGCTTTGCAAGCACAATGTGGGAGTCTTCATGAAATTCATCTCCTTTTTGTCTCCGTTTTTCAGACCATTAAGGTTTGGTTTAGGTCTTTGAAACAATCCTGAATCCTTGCCGTGTCTCCTAAGTAATCATCTTTCAAAGTAATCCTATGCAATTTGAACCATTGTCACTGCCTGCGTTACCAAGGGGCTAACAAAATGTCTACTTTTTATCCAGTTAGTTTTCAAAAGGCTTGCACGAATTTAAACTTACTGTCAAGTTGGGTTGATACTAGCCAACAGTGAAAATACTATTTGAGTGTTGTGTACCATAAGCAGGAAAAAAAAAAAAAGAGAGACCAAAATGAAACTTCTTTTAAAAGAAACACATGCATAATATGGAATGAAATGTTGTGTAATTTATTTTTTCCTAGCTGTCCAGGGCTATCGGTTAACTAATGCAGGATATGATTACCTTGCCTTGAGAACTCTGTCTTCCCGGCAAGTCATCAGTTCTGTTGGAAACCAGATGGGTGTTGGCAAAGAATCAGGTAATTTAAAAAAAGTGTTTTCAGTATATAATTTTTTTTTTTAGAAGAAATGGGTCTGTATTTTTGTTAATTTGTTGGAAACTTGGTGAATTTACCTTTGGATAGTCATATCAGTTAATCTGTCAAACACCAAAATTTATGGTCACTTCAGGTTCTGTGTGAGTCTTGACTACATCTGATTTTTTTCACAAGTGTTGTTCCACTTTGACCATTTTGTACAATTCTTGGATGGTTCCTTAAAAGGTGTTTTGCAAACAGGTGACAGTTGTCTTGTGACTTGCAAAGAATTTTGAAGCCTTCTGTCAAAAAGATTAACATCAAATGTTTCATCCCACCTAAAAAAAAAAAAAGTAATATACAGTCCAAACTATTGGAGTGCTATCTTGGTTTCTCATGCTCATATGTTGATTGTAATTTGGCACAGCATGTCTTTTGTCATTAAAAAATGACGAAAAAAAAAAAAGAGGATTATTGGGGACAAATGGTAAAAATGAAACATAGCCAATTGCTAACACTGTTTTAAAGTAAGAGGTACCTTGAGTTTTCTGTCCAGTCAAGAGAAGTCTTTTCTAGTGTGCCATTAAGTTACTTCTTATCCCCTAGTCTGAAATATGTTTCAGATCAGATGGATGGTTCAACCAGATGATCTTGGAGGTCTTTTCCAACCGTAATGATTCTATGATATTCTACTAGTGGAGCAGCATAATCTCTTCACCAATGACTTCTTCTTGTTCAGATTTGTAATACATAATATACAAATTTGGTTGTCTTTTCTGTTAAAAGAAGTGTAGTAGACTTTGCTATTCCAGAAATAGCAGTTACAAGAAGTCAAGCAACCGATTTCTCACTGCACTGTTGCATTATATACCTGTCAGATACCATTTATTTCTCAGATCTGTGCTGCTGTTTTTTCTCCTAGATATTTATATTGTTGCAAATGAAGACGAGCAGCAGTTTGCAATGAAATTGCACAGGCTTGGAAGAACTTCCTTTCGCAGCCTGAAAAATAAGCGTGACTACCATAAGCACAGGCACAAAATGTCATGGCTGTATTTATCCCGGCTAGCAGCAATGAAAGAGTTTGCCTACATGAAGGTAGGTGGTTGTTTGCACCATATTAACAACGATGTAATAGTCCGGAATGTACTTCTCAGATTATCTTCTCATCACTTCATATTTGCAGTATATGTTAGGATGTATGCTTTTTATTTGTTTTTTTTAGTGGACTTAAAGTATACATTTCAGAGAATGACAGTGCTGATGCCTTTTGTATACTTTCAAGTGACAAAATCAAACTTTGCCATGGAAGTCGTATGGAACTGAAGCAATTTCCATAAAATTTCAGGTGAAGCTGTCCAGTCATCTGAGTCTTAATAAAGGCAGTGAATAAACTATCGCCATTTCACTTAACCTTGTCTTAGGAAAGACTATATGCTAGGGAAAATTTGTGAAGTATCTACTAGTATTTTAGTCTTGTCTATTTGGATCACTTCCACAAACATAATTACAGAGTATTTGTTAGGTCTGTAAGCGATGAGTTTCAAACTGGGAGGAGAGCACACTGAGAGCAGCCCTGCAGAGAAGGACTTGGATGTTCTGGTGGATGAAAAGCTTGACATAAGCCAGAAGTATTTGTTTGCATCCCTGAAGGCCAGCAGCCTCCTGAGCTGCATCAACAGAGGAGTGGCCAGCAGGTGGAGAGAGGTGATTGTCTCCCTCTGCTCTGCCCTTGTGAGGCCCCACTTGGAGTGCTGCATCCAGGTTTGGGGCCCCCAGCACAAGAAGTATGTGGAGCTGTTAGAGTGGGCCCAGAGGAGGACCACAAAGGTGATCAGAGGGGTGAAGCACCTCTCCTGTGAAGAAAAGCTGAGAGTCAGGGTTATTTAGCTTGGAGAAGAGAAGGCTTAAGGGAATGCTAATAGCAGCCTGCAGTACTTAAGGGGGCCTACTGGTAAGCTGGGGAGGGACTCTTTCAGGGAGTGTTGTGATAGGACAAGGAGTAACAGTTTTAAATTAAAATAATGGTAGATTGAGATTAGATACTAGGAGGAAATCCTGTGCTCAAGATGGTGAGGCACTGGCATAGGCTGCCCAGAGAAGCTGTGGATGCCCCATCCCTGGAGGTGTTCAAGGCCAGGATGGATGGGGCTTTCAGCAGCCTGGTCTAGTGGAGGTGTCCCTGCCCATGGCAGAAGGGGTGGAACCAGGTGGTCTTTAAGGTTCCTTCCAACCTGAGCCATTCTGTGAATCAAGCGAATGATTTGGTAAATATGGTTAGAGCAAGCTAACAGAGCTACAAAATACTATGACCTACCTTTAGTTAATCTTTAATGTAGTGTAATACTGGATATTAATATTTAAGAAGAAACTTTTGCCTTACTGAGACTGAGTGTGGATTACCTGACCAGGCCAAACTGTATTTACAAGAACTGTTGAACCTTTTTCTAACACCCTATTCCCAATTATCTGCTGGTGGTTTCTTAAGCTAACAGACCAGGTACGATTCTGCTGTTTTTCTATCCCGTTGTGTTTTCCTGCCACCTGCAGGATAACTAAACTCTGGAAAATACAGAAGCATAGTTAGTAGTGAAAGTTCAGATTGCTCTTCCTCCTTAAGCACATGATTTGACTTTTACAGTTAGCAGTTGAATAATGTGTAGGATGCTGCTTCCGCAATGGTGCTTAACTGCTTATCTTATATTTGTAGTTTGTCATGTATGTAATGTTTTCTTAATGGTTATCTTTTATTTTTTCAATATGTTGTCTCTTTCCAGGCTTTGTATGACAGAGGATTTCCTGTTCCAAAACCTGTAGACTACAACAGGCATGCAGTTATTATGGAACTCTTTGATGGCTACCCTTAGTAAGTTTGGAAGCTTGAAGTCTGTTTTACAGAAGCCCTAACAACGATAGGTTCAGTAAGACAGCAGGGATGACGTTTTTCCTTATCATGTGAGTCAGTTCTGATCATGCTGAATAAAGCATGAATAAAGTCAGGCCCAGAACGGCTAGGGTTCTGCTTCATTATATTTGGAGAAATTGGTGAGAGAAGGAAAACTAAAAAGATACTCTCTTTGTCCAAAAAGACTGGTGGAAATAGACTTTTTTTTTTTTTTTAAGTACGGAATACATCAGAGGAGCAATGTGATACAGAGGTTAGTGCTACAACCATTTTCTACACAGAAATTTTATGTTCTATATGTTATCTATTCAATGATATTCAATATTGATATATTCAGTATATCAAATATTCAGTATTGAGTTGTGTATCCTCCACGTTCTGAGCTCCAGTTCATGATCCATGTTGTGGTAAAGATTCAGGTAGGATTACAACTTGTACAGTTGCCATTGTAGAACTTCTGTGTTGATTTTTTTGGGGGGTGTTTGTTTTTTGTTTGTTTTATTTTTTATTTTATGTGTTTGTGTGCATTGAACGCTGTTTTTTGCTCAAGGAAGATTACTTTTCTTCAGTTTTTCAACATCCAGAAACATGAAAAAATGTTGAATTTTGTATGTGAATGAATGGCTTGTTTTGTTTCCATAGCAGAATGCAAAATAGCTATTTGATACTCTATATAATGTACAGTAACAAAGGTTCAGTGTAATTAATCCCAAAGTATACAGTTGAAGAGTTACATTGAAGAAGTGCCTTTGAAGACTTTATTCTATCCCGTTTCCCCGCCTTTGTTAAATAGTTCCACATCTGTCCTGTAGACAGAAAGCTTTAAAGTTACATGTGGGCATTGCAGGTGAGGCTTACCATGCTATCCCAGTTCTGCAATTTTAACTAAGCATTTCCTGAAGGAGATGCTGTACTAGATGAGAAATTATTTCAGGTGATCAGCATCTCAGAAGATACCAGTTTAGATGACTTCCAAATTCAAAGAACAAATGATATGTTTTATGATACAGACCTCTGGCTATAAGAAATGTCACCAATTAATTTTGCTGTTAATATGAAAATATTCAACAGCAGCCTATTACAGAGCTGCTTGAATTCCATTGTGTTTTGTTTGTATGTGCAACTGATATGTTCTCATAACACTACAGTGTTGCATTCAGGCCAAAATATATCACAAATTAGCTGTAAATGACGGCTTCTTGACAGCTCCTGGTATAATAAGACAGCTGCCTATTTATTCTGCTTGTAAAAATAAGGTGATGTCTATTCTGCGCACTTTTGGGGCAAAACATATACTTTGCTTTTATTCTGGAGTTTATGCTGGAGTATATTCTGGAGTGCTTTAAGCTTTTTTTTTTGTTTTTTTTTGTTTTTTTTTTTTTTTTGCTTTGCCTTATCCCCAGCTTAGTCTTGAAAACACTTTTTTGTGAGACATTTGAATGGCATTTGAATACAAGAAGACCTAAGTTACCTAAAACAATCCAGACATAAAAATTTGCTGATCCATTGTTTAAATTAGGCAGCATAACCATCGTGTTTGATAGGAGTACAAGAGACAAAGGGCTTTAGTTAAAATGACGGATTTAACCTGGAGATAGGAGAAGCTTTCTCCCCATGAGGGCAGTGTGGTGGAGATTGCACAGTATGTTTCCATCCCTGGAAACTTTCAAGCCCGCATTGGTAGAGCTCTGATTAGTCTCATCTAATCTCAGAATTGACATAGCTATGAGCAGAGTATTGGACTAGTAACCTCTGGAGATCCCTTATGACTCAAATTGTGACCCTGTCATTCTCTCAGGTGTAACTCATATGCCTTGTCTATATTTTTAAATTAACTCCTTCAGGGTTCAGGATATTTTCTTTTTTATTTAACTTTCCAGATGCCAAGTACACCACATCGAAGACCCTGCTGCTGTCTACGGTGAATTAATGGATCTAATTGTAAAACTTGGCAATCATGGTTTGATTCATGGGGATTTCAATGAATTTAATCTCATACTGGATAATGATGATCATGTCACTATGATTGATTTCCCTCAGATGATATCAACATCACATCCAAATGCTGAATGGTACGTACAAATGATGTATGCAAAATAAACCAGTTAAGTGCTGATAACAACAAATAGTCAACCATGATTTGTTTTCATAAGCCTGCTTCAAATTCTTTTTCTACTGTTTTCACCATACATTACAAATGCAATTTGTTTCATGAATGAGTAGAAATCTCCTTAGGATAAATGTGTAATTAATTGCTTCTCAGTTAATATTATTTCTTTCAATTAAGAAATGAATAGAAATAATCTGCATTTATGTATGTATACCTACACGTGTACTTTCTCACTTCGAGTCACTGATGGTTATTAATATTCAAATAAAAGGCAAGAAAGTAGAGTAAAAGTTTGTCATACCAGTAGACTTAATTTCCTTGATTATTGCATTTTTACAATTCTGTATTTTTTAAACAGGTATTTTGACAGGGATGTTAACTGCATTAAGGAGTTTTTTAAGAAACGCTTCAACTATGAGAGTGAGCTCTTCCCATCATTCCAAGATATCAGGTAAAAAATGCCAGCTGACTCGTAATTGCCCCATGTTATGGTAGTTACGTTGGTTTTCTGAGAAAAATGGATGCCTCTGAGAGATGATTTTAGAAGTGAACAGGGGGAAAAAGAGCCAATTTGAAATATTTTTGTCATTCTTACAGTAAAAAGGATCCATACTGTCTTCACTGGCAGTTACTAAAAGTGGTTTCCAAAAACTGAAGCACGTCTTAAAATCTGCTGTCTCCTTTGTCTTACCTCTTGCAGCTAGGGGAAAGAGATACATCCAAATGCCGTAAATGTTACGGTGACGCAGAATTAGTTTCTCTGACTCTTAAAACCATATTTAACAGTCCTGGGGGATCAAGTATTAACTTAGTTTTTAATTTTAAATTTAATTTTCAAAATGCTAGTACATGTGGTGACCGCCTCTTCAAATATTATCTTCAAAATTTTCCTACTGTAGTTTGTCCCTTTTGAAAAGCAAACAATTTTCTCACATATTTTAAGAGCAAAGCTGATTCAGTTAAAAGGGTTTTATATCACTCTGAGCCCTTTCTCAAAGGGGAATTGTCTGTGTGTGTGTCAACATGTCCTTCATCGTTCTGTTTGCACAAGCATAATTTAAGTATTATATTTGTTAAAATCAAATTGTTTGCTTTCAGTAAGTGCTGATTATGAAGATGGAATCATCTTGTATGAAAGTCTGGTTCTGTCAGGCTACATTCTGCTAACTACCCAAAGCCCTGCACTGTAATATGTTACCTATGTTCCAATGGAGTATACTCTTTTTGTTAATAGCATGGTAATTATAGTCTAACTTGATAGTATTTTTAATCCAAAATACAGCATAATGATTTGATATATTAAAAGAAAGCTCACTTCTATTTCTTTCAGGAGAGAGAGTTCTCTTGACATAGAGATTGCTGCCAGTGGTTATACAAAGGAAATGCAGGAAGATGATGAGCTGCTTTTCCCAGAGTGCTCTGATGAGGATGATCATACAACAGAGGAGAGGGAATTTGTAGAAGATGCTGAAAGTAACGCCAACTTCCTCAGCCAAGATAAAGAAAACAATGCAGACTTCATATATGAAGTGGTTTCTGAAAGCAGAACCTCTGAAGACTTGTTATCACAGTGAAGATGCTGAAGCCACAGAAAGTAGTGAAAATTCACAAGGACTGAGTATGTCAGAGTTGAGTTCAGCCTTGGAAAAGGTTGAAGGGCAGCCTGTGCTTTCGAAGTCCAGTGAAGATGCAGAGAGTTGTGCACTTGGTTTTTCTGAGCACAAAAGAATACCTGACAATGCTGCTGAAAATCAGACAGAGGGCAGCAGTGGTAAGGACAACGATGAATGCCCTGATCTGGTTGACTTGTCAACTTTAAATAAGGAATTGAGACCTTACAGGTAAATACTTATATTTACTGTCTAGTGGTGTGGTGAAATTTTCTTCTTTTTTCTTTATTTCTAGTAATAGTGTGAGTAAAAATTAGGACACAAAGATCCCTTTTATTTAAAACCTAGCCAGAATCACTCAAGAGATTCCACAAATTTATTGGTCGTGTTTAGCTAATACAGACTGCTGGGCATACAGAAGTGGTTAAATTGCAGCTACTTTAAAGGGCTGATTCGTGAGACAAGTTTTCTTAGCTTTCAGAAACGCTCAGGGATTATCCTGAGAGTCTTTCAGTCTTACTCCTTTCCACCTGCATAGAATCCTTTAGGTTGGGAAAGACCTTCACCATCATCCAACGACCAACCTCACCACCACGTAAAGTGGTTAAACCGGAACAGAACCTCTTTCAAACAGCACTACAGCTTCAACTACAGACAAGGGACAAATACTTACTCCATCCACCCAACACAATTAGTTATTTAGATACATTCTTAAGATGTTTTGAATTAATACATTTCAGTAAATTCAAGTAGATTTACACGCTGTGAGAAAGACACCAATACCCATTTAACATCTTGCCAAAATCTCAAACTTCCAGCTTCTGCAGTTAAATGCCAACAAGCTGTTTCAAGGTTAAGCAAACCCCCAAACCTTAAAAAGAAGTAAAACAAATACCTTTGGTGACTGTGTTGTCTTCTTCATTGGTCTTCGTTTTGGGGCACGTTTTTTAACGGCCTTTGCCTGTGGTCTTGCAACACCCAATTTTACCACTTCTGCCCAAGATTTCGCAACTACGAAGCAAAACAGACACAATAACCTTAACTGGCAGCTGTGTAAACAGGACTTCACAGCTATTTATTGTTATAAGCTCCCTCTTAATTAATTTTCAGAGAGCATTGCTTTAATAATAGAAAGGAATTTATTGAGTAAGCAACAGCAAGCAAAACAGCGCTGGGCGGCCGGAGAGTCTCGGCTCTGCCAACGGCGCGCACCTCACCCCCCCCCAGGGTCCCTTTTTATATCTTGGCGATTTCAGGATTACGCAGCACATCTTGGTGTACTCTGCGACTGCGCGCACTGTTGCTAGGGGGTCGTCTCTGTCCCTCTGGTGGTCGTGAAGATGAAGGCCGTAGTCTTCCTCGGCGTTGTGGTTCAACTTCTTTCTTTATTTGGTCATGTTGGCCCAGCGTGAGATAGGAAGGCAGGGTGTTGATACACTAGTTTAACAACTTATTAGAACATGGTTACATGAACTTTGCAGCTGTGTTTTCTGAACAAAAGAGGCTACTGAGATGCAGAAGGAGGGAAGGGGAGAGGATTCTCTTTTTTGTTACATTAAGCAATGGAATTTTCATAGTGTCTAGCTAAGCATTATACAGCTCCTTACTTCAGCAGGAAACCTTTGCAACTCCCGCTCCTCAAACAAAACTCTTTGTTTTATAATACAAAAGACAATGAACAAACATCTATGGTATATGTATTACAATCCCTCCTTTTTCTTTTAGTTACTCATTTTGTTCATTGAATCTCTGCAATGCTTGGCTACTAAGAACTAATGTTTCCTCGATTTCTTCGTTAGTACTTACTGGCTCATATTTGGCACGTATAAGCATTAGATGTGCCGCTTCTAAACGACCTTTTACAATTGCAATCAGTCTATTAAAAATACATGGCCCGAAAGTTAGCGCTGCTATTAATAACAATAAAGGTCCTGCTATAGTTGACAGTAAGGTAGTAAGCCAAGGTGAATAATTAAACCAAGATTCATACCAGTTCTGCCGGTCTTCATATTCCCGTTTTCTCTTCTCCAATCCTTCCCTGAGCTTGGCCATGGTATCCCTTACCACTCCAGTATGGTCAGCATACATGCAACATTCTTCTTTCAGGGTTACACACAACCCGCCCTGTTGTAGAAATACCAAATCTAATCCTCTACGATTTTGTAGCACTACCTCTGAGAGTGACCTGACAGATTTTTCCAGGGCTGAGATAGATTGTTCAATCCGGGTCAGGTCCTCATCCACAGCAATGCGTAAAGAGGTGAACTCTTGATTTTGTTTGACCAATGAAGCAACTCCAGTACTGACCCCTGCCCCTCCCAAGATTATTAAAGTGGCCAGAGTTAAAGCTGTGATTGGTTCCCTTTTTTCCAAATGATAATTTGCTGCTGTGTGCTGAGCATACATATAATCCTCAGAATGGTATAAAATCCTTGGTATAATTATTACCTGTACACAGAAATCATGAGACGCATTAAAGACTTTTAGCGATAGACAAGGAGTCACACCTACTGATGAGCAAACCCACCTGGCGTTGCTAGCCGGGATTAACCATTCAGCTGATTGTTTTCCATTCTCCGTGATATTACATAGGTGGCGCTTCCCCCCAGGAACCGTGCCCACACATCTACCACTCCCCGTGACTTGTGTTAGTGTTACCCCTATCTCTTTACCCCAGTTGCATTGTAGAGGGTTGCTCTCGTTTGTGCGGGTGAGCTCCCCAAGGTCCCCTATAGCATCATAATATGGGGGCCTTATACTAAAACATAACCAGCAATGCTCTGTCATATTTGGGTTTGTTTTGTTTAATAGTTGGTAGCTGGCATTCATGACCTCCCATATGTTACTCTCAGCTATGTTATCATTTTCAGCTACGCCTGAGCTCAAAAGGCTGCTGAAGGTTGGCACTGTAGCATTTTCTGCAGGCTGGATTCTCTGAACATTTCTTGATAATACCTCATTTGGTCCTACCGCCTGGGGCTTATCAGCAACCTCCTTCTTTATTAGTATGAGCCCTCCCCTGTCAAGCCCATTTTCGTAATATCTTACACCCCATGTTTTTCCAAGTAGCCAGGCCTGGTCATTTGGATTAGTTACATTAAGATACAAAAAGTTACAATTCCTAGGCCTTTTACATCCATAGGGTCCATATTCCACTTGCAAAAATTTGTCTCGACCAGCCCCGGGAATCCAATCTGAAGCAATGGTCTCACATCCCCAATAAGCACAGAAGTAAGCATTTGGAAAATTGCAGTAGCTCCTTCCTGGGTTAGAACTTGGGCAAAAATAGTAACTTGATACATTCCAGCACGAACCATCAGTAGTTATTATTTCACATAGAGTAGTTTGGAAACTCGGAGCGCCGGCTATAGTGACAGTTCCGAGGATGGTTTGATCTTCCCACCTTATTAAACTCCACTTGTAAGGCTGATGGGGGTGAGCAGATCCATGGTTTATCAGGCTGGTAATAATGACCCCCATGTATTGTAGGAGGTGATTAAAACCCATCTCTCAAGGTGCTTTGACCAGGCCTTGCCCAGCCTCTTTAGTGCTTCCCCACCATTTTACTCCTCTGCCTCACTCGTCAGTTCGGTTGCAGCGAACTACGAGGTATCGATTCTTCTCGGCAGCAGCAGTATTCTTCAGGGGAATCTGAGGAATTGTCCGCACCTGTTTCAAAGAGATGATAAATAGGGTTTCCACCCACTCCCACAATACACAGCCAGCACACAATACTTATCGAGTCCGTTTCAGTGTCAGTTTCAGGTCCTCAGGTCCTGGTGCTATTTCCCACTTATCCTCGTAGATTGGTCCTTTCACGCGGCTGGCATGAGTCCACCCCTTCTCCGCTGTCCGGACAGCCGTTTCTGTGGTAAGCAAAACAACATAGGGACCTTCCCATCGTGGTGTTAAAGACGTCTCTTTCCAAGTCTTAATTAAAACCTTGTCCCCGGGATGTATCTTGTGAATTGCTATGTCTAACGGAGGGCGTTGTGCTACCAAACCTTTCGCTCGGAGCTCCCTCTGTCGATTCGTGAGTTGTATTAAATAAGGTCTTAACTGGGCATCCTGTAACTGAGGGTGATCAAGTGGCAATTCCAAGTCATAGGGCATACCATATAACATTTCAAAAGGAGAAATTCCTACATCTGTCCTGGGCTGTGTCCGTATGTTTAACAGCGCAAGAGGTAAACATTTTACCCAAGAGGCTTTTGTTTCCAGCATTAGTTTAGTTAGTTGTTTTTTAATTTCACCATTCATTCGCTCTACCTTCCCAGAACTTTGGGGATGCCACGGAGTGTGGTATTCCCAATTTGTTCCTAGAGCTTTCATGGTCTCTCGAGACACTTTGGAGACAAAATGAGGGCCTCGGTCAGAGTCAATTGTTTCTACAATTCCATATCTAGGGATAATATTCTCAAGTAGTATTTTTACCACGGTTTGAGCTGTGGCCCTTGCCGTCGGAAAGGCTTCAACAAAATGTGTAAGATGATCTACAATCACTAACAGATATTTGTACCTCCCTGTTTTTGGAAGGTCTGTAAAGTCCAATTGTATTTTAGCAAAAGGTCGGTGAGCCAATTCCCGACCTCCCGATACTCTTTTCCTCAAATGTTGGGCGTTTACCTTTCTGCAAGTTAAACAATCATTTACAATTCGTTTGGCTATATTATAAATTCCAATACACATATACTTTATTGCAAATTGATCCACCAATGCTTGAGTTCCCCAGTGGGTGTTTTCGTGAAATCTTTGTAATACCCTCAGAGCTGCGGATTTTGAAAGCATTTCCCGTCCATCAGGCAGCACCCATTTGCCTTTATCTGTTTCTTTTATCCCCATTTGAATCATTTTGCTCTTTTCTTGTAATGTGAAGCTAAACAGAGTATAAATTGGCCTATGATGGTAACAATGTGTATGTTTCTTCCCGTCCCCCCATTCATAATCATCGCATGGAAATTTCATTAAATCATTCCCGCAGTCTGAGCAGTCTTCCCTTGTTTTTGTAATTCGCATGGTCATTAGTGCCGCTCTTTTAGCCTCCTGGTCTGCCAAATTATTCCCTCTGATCTGAGGGGTGAGGCCCCGCCCGTGTCCTTTAATGTGTACTACAGCAATTTCTTTAGGTTCTCTAATAGCCTGTAAGATTTGGGTAATCAGTTCTTGGTGTATTAATCCCTTTCCCTGTGAATTAATGAGCCCTCGCTCTTCCCATATTTTACCAAATGTATGTACTACCCCATATGCATATTTTGAATCTGTATATATTGTACCACTTTTGCCCTTTAACAGTCTTAAGGCCCGCAGTACAGCATATAATTCGCAAGCCTGGGCAGACCAACTTGGACTTAAAGGTCCGGATTCAATTATTTCAAAAGTTTTCCCATTCACTAATGCGTACCCCGATTTCCGCTTCCCTTCCACTATTCGTGAAGAACCATCCACATATATCTGTTCCCCTATAAGTAACTCTTCTTCCTCCAAATCAGGTCTCAGTTTTGTTTGCTCTTCTATATTTTGGAGGCAATCATGTTCTAAGTGCTCACTTGGTTCCCCATAAAGAAACTGAGCAGGATTTTGCAGGGAAGTTGTTGTTAATGTTAGTTTTGGGGAGGAAATTAAAATTCCTTCATATTTTAGTAACCTAGCATCTGTGATCCATTTTTCTGCTTTTTGCTGTAGTACTCCCCGGATATTGTGTGGGGATATCACCTTGATTTCTCCTCCGAAGGTAATTTTCTGTGCTTCTTCTACTAATAAGGCAGCCGCTACTACTGCCTGTAAACAACTTGGCCAGCCCCGACTAACTGGGTCCAGCAATTTGGATAGGTAAGCCACAGGTTTTTTACTCCCTGCCCATTCTTGGGCTAATACTCCATATGCAGTGCCCTCATTGCTGTTAACAAATAAGAAAAACGGTCTCCTCAGATCCGGAAGACTCAGCACTGGAGGGCGTGCTAATTCTTCTTTTAATTTTTCTAATTGTTTTTCATCCTCTTTGGTCCATTTTAGCAACCCATCCTTAGTCAATTTTTTATAAAGAAATTTAACTTTGCCGCTGTAATCTTCAATCCATTGTCTACAATAGCCAGTTAACCCTAATAATTGTCGTACCTGCCTCTTAGTTTGTGGGGTCGTTAAAGCCAATATCCCACTGATTCTGTCTGGGTCTAATTTCTTAGTTCCCTCACTTAGTCGGTGGCCCAAGTATTTTACCTCTCGTTCTACAAACTGCAGCTTTGATTTCGAGACTTTCAGTCCCTGCAAGCTAAGAAAATTCAACAGCTGTATGCTGGCCTGCCTAACAGTGTCTTCGTCTTTCCCTGCTAATAACAAATCATCTACATATTGTACTAATGTTATTCCTGGTGGCTTGTCGTAGTTTTGTAAAATTTGCTCCAGGGCTTGTCCAAATAAATTAGGTGATTCAGTGAATCCTTGAGGAAGCACAGTCCACCGTAATTGCTGCTTTCGGTGGGTATCTGGGTCTTCCCATTCAAAGGCAAAATAATCCCTACTACCTTCCTCCAGAGGACATGCCCAAAATGCATCCTTTAAATCCACTACGCTATACCACTGATCATCTGGGTGCAATTGACCTAATAGGGTATGGGGATTTGCCACGACAGGAAATCTGGTCACGGTTCTCTTATTAATTTCTCTTAGGTCATGTACCAACCTATAATTGCCATCTTTCTTTTTTACTGGTAATATTGGAGTATTAAACGGAGACATACAGGGTTCTAGCAACCCTTGTTGTAGTAGCCTTTGAATTTCAGGTTTTAACCCTTGCCTGTCTTCCTCAGACAGGGGGTATTGTTTAATTCTCGTTGGTACACCTGGGTTAGTTATAGTTACCTTAAAGGGTTTAATATTTAATTTTCCTACACTTTCTGGAGTGTACCAGACTTCAGGATTTATGCTTTGCTCGTCCTCCGCTCTCAGAGGACACAACCTAATTTTTAGCTCTTTATCTACTACCTCTAAACTTATGCCTAATTCTACTATTAAGTCTCTCCCTAACAAGTTATATTCTGCCTCAGGCACTAAGAGTAAGGATCCCACCCCTAATTTAGAGTCCGATTCAATTAACACCTCTTTGATAACAGGGACCCCAAAGGGTTCCCCTTTTGCTCCAATTACTTGAACCTTTTCTGTTGAGATTTTACATCCTAAAGGCAAATTTTGGCCTGTAGATCTTTCAGCCCCTGTATCTATGAGGAACTCAATTTCCTCACGCTGGGGACCTACTTTTAACTTTATCAAGGGCTCAGTTTTCTTTCGGGTCCCCAGCAGATAGAGCCCCTGACACCCCTAGTCTTCCTTAAACATTTTCTCATCCTCCATTCTCAGTCGACACTGCTTCTTCTTATGACCTTTCTTATTGCAGTAAAAACAAGTCACATTCCTCAATCCTCCTGTCACTTTCCCTTCTCCCTCTAGTTTTTGGCGAACCACCTTTAAATCTTTTCTGTATTCGCCTCTTCTCTGCCCCTCCCGCATCACGGCCATCATTATTCGTGCTTGCTTCTTCTCCTTTTCATCCTCCCTCCTTACATACACTTTCTGTGCCTCCCGTAGCAATTCGTCTAGACCTCGGTCTTGCCAATCTTCTATTTTCTCTAATTTTTTCCTAATGTCTATCCAGGACTTCGCTACAAACTGAGTTTTTAGCAAAGCCTCTCCCACAGGGGTTCC
The DNA here is from genome assembly GCF_047663525.1 of Anas platyrhynchos. Classification (NCBI taxonomy): domain Eukaryota; kingdom Metazoa; phylum Chordata; class Aves; order Anseriformes; family Anatidae; genus Anas; species Anas platyrhynchos. The sequence goes on along the minus strand of NC_092609.1, from coordinate 7,367,474 downwards.
TGGATCTAATCCCGAGTATAGTTGCAAACTTTTTCGTAATCTCTCCAACCATTCTGTCGGAGTTTCATCTTTCTTTTGTTGCTCATTAAAGGCCTTATTAATGTTTTGCCCTCTTGGGACTGATTCCCTAATTCCCTGAATGATAATGGTTCTAAGGTCCTGCATGTGGCCACGATGTATGGGGTCTTGATTATCCCAATTGGGTTTCTGTAATGGCCATTTAACGTCTGCTGCAGGACCTTGCTGGTGTTGCTGATCCCAAATTCGCATTCCAGCTTTTCTAATCATTCCTCTTTCTTCCGATGTAAATAATATCCCTAAAATAGATTGCATTTCTTCCCAGGTGTAGATATTGGGCCCTAAGAACTGATCTACTCGTTCTGCCACCCCTAAGGGGTCCTCCAATAGGTTTCCCATTTCTTTCTTAAAATCTCGGACATCTCCAGAGTTCATAGGGATGGCCACATATCCCATACCGGGTTGTGGTCCTCCCATTGCTATTTCCCTTAGTGGATACAACCCTTCTTTGTTTCTAAGCGGCTGTCTTCTGGCCTGACTCCTAGTTATTGGTCCCTGAACACTAGAGTCAGAGTCGCTGTCAGCATCTCCCTGGGGCTGCGGATTAAGAGGCCCGGGAGTCGGAGGGGCTGCAGGTGGGGTTGGTGAAACATAGGGAGGCGGTGAGGCTGGGATCTCTAATTCTTGGTTTTTCTTACGCCTCCCGTCCCCTCCTTTTTCTTTTAGAGGGTATAATTTGGTCTGAGTTTCTGAACTGATCCACAAATGTGCATACTCACTCTCTTCTAAACTAAAGGGTTCCTTTGAGTTCACATAAATATTTAGGGCCTGGCAAACCCAGTCGTCAAAGGACCCAAATACAGGCCAGTAAAGGTGGTCTCTAATCTGTTTACCACCCCAAATTTCAATGCAATAATGTATCATTTTTACTTTACTTTTTCCCCGCCTAAAAGGGGAATCATCCCAATTTTTGATCATTAATCCTAAAGGACTGTCTGGAGGAATAGGGGGTAACCTAACATCTGTCATTACCCCGCCCATGGGACCAGAAGGCTTACTCTTCTTCTGTCCCATCTTCTGGAGCGCCTTCACACACACACACACACAAATCGCTTCCCCCTTTTCGTGGCCCAGTCCCTCGCGGGATGTGGGAACCGCACTACCGAGGGGTCCGCACTCGCTTCGTCCGCAATTGGACGTCTCACAACGCTACGCTCCAGGATACCCAACCCCAACCGAACGGATCACCGGCCTATACTTACTCACTCCTGAGTCTTCGTTCGGTCTTCGTGCACAAAGATTACTAGGGGTTGCCGGCTTTATTTGCTTGCTGCCGAATTTAGGGTTCGTTGGTGAAGGATTTGAATGAAAGTAGTCCTAGCGAAGGCCGCTGAAATCAGCGGGGCGCCCCCTCCGAAGGTCTTTCAATCAGATTGCCTTCATCCGAGTCACGGCACCAAATTTGTTATAAGCTCCCTCTTAATTAATTTTCAGAGAGCATTGCTTTAATAATAGAAAGGAATTTATTGAGTAAGCAACAGCAAGCAAAACAGCGCTGGGCGGCCGGGGAGTCTCGGCTCTGCCAACGGCGCGCACCTCACCCCCCCCCAGGGTCCCTTTTTATATCTTGGTGATTTCAGGATTACGCAGCACATCTTGGTGTACTCTGCGACTGCGCGCACTGTTGCTAGGGGGTCGTCTCTGTCCCTCTGGTGGTCGTGAAGATGAAGGCCGTAGTCTTCCTCGGCGTTGTGGTTCAACTTCTTTCTTTATTTGGTCATGTTGGCCCAGCGTGAGACAGGAAGGCAGGGTGTTGATACACTAGTTTAACAACTTATCAGAACATGGTTACATGAACTTTGCAGCTGTGTTTTCTGAACAAAAGAGGCTACTGAGATGCAGAAGGAGGGAAGGGGAGAGGATTCTCTTTTTTGTTACATTAAGCAATGGAATTTTCATAGTGTCTAGCTAAGCATTATACAGCTCCTTACTTCAGCAGGAAACCTTTGCAACTCCCGCTCCTCAAACAAAACTCTTTGTTTTATAATACAAAAGACAATGAACAAACATCTATGGTATATGTATTACATTTATGATTCCAAAGGATTTGCTGTAGTCAGAAATCACAATTTCAAGCTGAATCTTAACGAGTGTCCAAGCATCCAGTACGAGCGTCCAAGCATCCAGTACAAGTGTCCAAGCATCCAGTACGTTTCTACAACAAAAAGCGTCATACAGTTCCAGAATCTGTGCTAAGTGCTGACCTCACTCTGTCCTCACTCTCTGCTCGAGTTCAAAAAGCATTTGGACAGTGCTCTCAGACATGTGGTCTGATTTTCTGGGCGGTCATTTAAGGACCCAGGAGTTAAACTTGATGATCATTGTGGGTTCCTTCCAATTCAGGATATTCTGCGATTCTGTGAAATATTTTCCTCATTACAAATTTGCCATAAGCCTTTCAGTCTTGCACTTTATTTTACCTGAATTTTTCCTTAACAGAATGTAAGGTTTAACAGCAAAAAAATGTTTTTTTTGTTTTTTTTTTTTGTTTTTTTGCTTTTTTGTTTTTTTTTTTGTTTGTTTGTTTGTTTGTTTTTTGTTTTAAGTGAAACATATCCAGGATTAACCAGGAAGGCCTGTGATTTTATCTCACCATATAATAGGACTATCACTGAGACACTGCACACAGACACTGCACACAGCATGTTATTCACAACTTTAAAATGATTCTACAAAAAACGAAGATAGCAAAGAATAATAAATTGCCAGATGAATGTTGATATTGATGGGAAATTTTAAATTTGACTTTGAAAGAGTCAAATTGATATAATTTGTTTTCATAAATTAAAGACATCTCATCTTTAAGTGTTTTCATAAAGATTAAATTTTCAAGAACCAGATTCCCTCTCAATTTTTCCAGTGGTATCAAAACTATTTTGACCAACATTTGAATTTGAATGTTCAACAATTAAAATATTTGTGTCTCAATGGTTATCATCCATGATGTCTGCCATACACCCAACACTTACAGGCAGTCCAGTCTACAACTGACAGTGTGTGAACTGGCTAGGGAAAAAGGCATAAAGAAACTAAGCTGAATACAGGTAAAATGCATGTTTTCACCAACAAAAATTATTGAACTGAAATTGTATCAGTTATATACTACTCCAAATTGAGGGACTTGGAGGATCAATACCGCAATTAACCTAACAAACAGAACCTTACTTAATGACTTTAATTCACGTGAAAGATTCACCCCACTGCCATTCCTCCCTCATTCTGTCCTCCTGGTGAGGCCAGGAGTGTCCCGAGAGCACATAGAAGTGTGCCCAAAGGGAATTGCTGATTTTGGAGGCACAAGGTGCCTATGGGGCCAGGTCGGGAGCTGGGCTGGGATGAGCTCCATCAGGCAGCCGGACCAGGCCCGTTTCCAGCGTGGCGGACGAGCAGCCTTTGCCCTGAAACTCAAAAGTCAAACTCTGTCGCTGACTTCCCTTACTAAAATGGGAGCGTGGTTGAGAGGGGCCATCTCTTGCCTGGGGATGCCAGTCTTTCCCTGTAGTTAATGGAAAGAAGGAGGCTTCTCTAGAGGGCGAAGGCGAGCTGAAACCTCAGCTGGAGTGCCCTGGAGGTACTGCTGTGTCTCCACTGCCTACACAGGGATCTTGGGAGGCAGGTCTCCGGGTGATCAAATTAGTCTTTGTGTCTGCCTCATTCCCTAATTGTCAGTAGATATCCCAACTAGTGAACAATGTACAGCATAACAAAGGAGGCACACATATAAAAAGGAGCAGAATTAGCCTGCGCTAATTGGTGGGCCTGACTTTGCTGACAGGAACCAGGCAGTTAAGAGGAGGGCTAGGAAGTAATTCACTAACTAAAATACACCTCAGAACACAGTAGTAAAATGATTTTATCTTGGTAATTTGACAGACTGGAACAGCAACAGATGAAAGTTTTTCATTTGTTTGTTTTAACCTGGCCCAGCTACCAGGTCAGACTGCTAGAAGTCTCGGCTGTTGATGTAAATGAGTTGAAGGCTTTGACTTGAAACTTGTTCTCGGTGGGTCCGATTAAAGTGAATTTGGCCCTCGTTTTACATGTGATTTCTGACAAAATGATCTGTCTGACCCTCCTACAGGGTGTTATCATTGTCCTTTATTTAAAAATAGGTCATTTGGAGCTTTATGTACGTACACAAAATATTAATTACAAAATTCACACAACTTCCACAGTTGGCTGGCTTGCAGAATACTTCTCTCAAACAAAACCAAGGATTTAAAACTTTGCCTTACTTTGCCTTAGTAAATGTGCTTTTAGCTTGTTAAGAAAAGCCCAATCTTTAAATATAATTTAAAGCTCTAATTAGTTGATTTTAGGCAATTTTTTTTTGACATTTTAATGGCAAGGATACCTGGATTTTTTCTGGTATTCATGAAGATATTTGATAAAAAGGTAGATGCAACTCTCTCTGAAAATAGCAAAAAAACAAGTTCATGGGATCTTTTCTAAGCCATACAGTAGCCATTTAGATTTTCTTATATGCTTTCAAAGCTATCCAGGAGCCTGGTAAAGGCTCTTAATTGCAGAACTTCCCAATTTCTACTCCACTAGCACTTCTTTAACTAGGTCTTTTCCTCCAAAATACGATCCTGTCACTGAAGGAAATAATACTGAGGAAATGAAATATGGAAGTTAAATATTAACTTTTTTTTCCCTTTTTAGAGAAAAAAAATAAATATATATATATATATACTTTTCAGATGGCTGCAAGCCTGAGCAGTCCTTTCATCTCCCACTCTCAATGGCAAAAGATGCATTTCTAGAAATGGCACGCAAGTTTTATGGTTAATAAAATAGTTTATTGCGCCATTATTGTTAAGAAGTTTTTCTTGCAATGGAAAAGCATTCAGGTACACACTAAAACAACACCAATCCCACAGAATATTGTGTTTGTTCAAGCATTCAAACTTGATTAAACTTCTCTTTCAAAGTACTGCTGCATCACAGTTCAGTGAGCCCAAATCTCTCCTAATGCTTGGACACTTCTGATAAAGGATTTGTGTCAGGAACGTGTTTTAAAGTGCTGTTCTGAAGTCGGAATAGTTCTAGACAGAGATATTCAACTTCCTGCTAGGGATAGGTGCTCAAATTAAGCATAAGAAGGTACTTGTATCTACCCTGAGTACCATAAAAAGCTATCAGATGACCCAATATAACTGACAGTTAAAATTCTACTTCTACATCACCTTCTTCCAGTGTATTGCCTCCCCAAATTCGAGCCCTTCAAGTGCACATACAAGCGCAAGTCACAAGCCTCAGAATATTCACTAACTGATTTTTGGAGATGCAAGTAACCCCAAAGGCTTTTTTTTTTTTTTTTTTTTTTTAAAGAAGGGTGCAAGTTCCACCTGTTTCAGTTTTATTTTGTTTGTTTGTTTTCTTTTGTTTTTTCTTCCTCCCCTGAGGACAAACCATAAATTCTATCCTAAAGAAGCAAGAAAGGAAGCTGAAATAAGAATCTATGGAGATGACATCCTCAAAGATCATCAATTACCTGATATCTTTTAATCTTTGAGAATTGGCTCCATCAGATCTCAGCCTTTGGGAAATTATCGAACCTGACAGTGTTTACAACTCAGCATCAAGGTTAACAACTACAATCACACTGTTCTCTCAAAATAGCATTGCACCTTAGTGTCAAGTCAGGAGAGGAATGCCATGGAAAGATACAAATTAAAAGATGGAAAATTCAAACCAATACAGGTTTTCTTGTAATTAAGCAGCTGATCTTGTTATCAAGAAACTTTTTTGAGCTATGAACTCACAGTAGTCAGAAAGGATATTGGATATGAAAGAGAAAGTCAAGAGTAAATGACATATCTATATATAAACTATACCATTGATTACAGTACAGGTTTGAAATATTAAAATCTAATGTCAGGATTATTTTTTTATTTTTTTATTTTTGGAAGATTGCTTAGAAAATATGAATACCGAGTTAACTAAACGCTCAGCCTTACAGCGAATATTTTAGTTACCCATTTTAATAAAATGTGACCAGGCTCTTAAACAAAAATAGAATAATAAAAAATAATAATAAAATGGACTGCATATTTACTATCTTACTGTATCCATGTAAAATGTTATTTAAAATTTTATTTAAAAGCCTTTCTGGAGAGTATATATTATACCATTACTGAAAATTATATTATCTTTACATACTTGCAGGTATTTATGGAATGTTCTTGTTTCTTTTGGACAGATAAAATATATATATATGTTTTTGCCTTTCAAAATATAGTTTTCAAATATATTGAACCCAAAAAAAGTCTGATGCACTGTCAGGCACCTCAATTTCTTATACGTCTCCCTAGTTTGGTATAAAGGAAACAGTCTGCTGATGAAAAGAAAGGCAGCTGTGATATTCTTTCTTATTTTTATTTTACCTGGCCATGGATATTCACCACCACTCTTCACCAACATTATTTAGTACTCATTCTCTACTGTTCTACTGTCTAAATATCTCTCTCCTCCTTAAAATATATTTATAAATGTAAAAATATATAGACACATACAGAGAAAACTATGAATCCAAATAAAGGCATGAGTAACTGTAAACATATTTTTATGAATCCCTGAAAGCTACATTTATTATATAAAACAAACAAACAAACAAACAAAAACACAAACACAGAATTAAAGTCAACTTTATTTTATTTACTATTGTCAAACAAAAACTTTCTAGGGCAAGACATTAAAAGAAGTGAGGCATATATAGAAACTTAATTACATTCTTTCAAAATCCATAGTCAAAACATCCTAGTTCAATGGACACATAGCACATTATGTGGTGTACAAAAGTGTTACTGCAGATAAAGACATTATGGCGACATCTGCCTGGCACTTTAACACCTCCTTATATTAAAAATTACATACACCTTATATTAAAAATTACATACACTTCCAATGCTAAGGATCAGCTGTTTCTCCACCTTATGTTTTCAGTCTATGCCTCTTGAAAAATGCAGAAATATTTCTTTAAGTGAAAGCCAAACAGTATTTGGAAATAAATAAATAAATACATAAGTAAATGAAGTCTTTGCTATGATCACTTACAGTTCATACCTGGGGACAGAAAAGGACACTGTAAAGTCACATCCCAAAGGTAAATAAATCAAGGTAGTGATGGAGTTATAAATACCTCCACATAGGATATTTTACAATTTGTATTGAAAATAAGCATTACAGAATTTCTGAGTTTCTCTTAAATTATTTTTGTGTCATTTTCTTTCAGAAGTTCTGCATAGGTACCCTTGTTTTTCCCTTGAATATTTACCTAGCATAAGACTCAGAATATTTTAGCTTGAGACTCAGACCATTTTAGAAGATATTTTCGTGTAATAAAAGAATTGCAATTTGCATTCTTTAAGGACACCACCACCTTCCAGAAACACATTAAATGAAGCAGAATGAAATCGAAGTAGGGCAGTTTGGGAATTATTTTCAGCTGTGTTGCAGCTCTGAAGGGCTCTTTCAAGTTAGGCATTCAATTTAGGCAAAAATACCTGGCTTCTTGTAGAGTTTATAACCTAAAGGGTATTGATTTGGCAGTATCAAAGTCGGTGAAGATTCCTGGAAGGAGCTGAGTGTCGGTGTACACTCAGGAGATGACCAATGACACAAGACATGGGATGACAACCGCACATTTATATTTGCCATCAAAATTTTTGAGAAAATAGTTAACTTGAGACTCCTAGCTATACTTGAGAGCAAATTGCAAGATATTTATGCGTACTATGTTACAGAAAATAATCCTATGACACATTTTTCCTTGTGGGGCTGTGAGTCTCACGAGATGAAGGTTGACCACCTTCTGTCCCCCTGAACTACTGTAATGGTACAGATCTGGTCGACACGTCACCATTTGCCTAGGGATGGATACCACTTTTTCTTTACTCATGTTTAGCTTGTACTAAATAGTAATATAAAAGTAGAAAATAAATTAGTTCACTGCCACAGAGATATCAAATGTATATCAAGTATTAATTATGCATTTAGTATGTTCAGAAATTGGTAACTCAGCTCTGAAAAATATATATAAGTGTATAACTTTGATAACTTTATATGCATACTTTACATATACATAGAAAGTCACAAACTAGGAGCAAACAAAAAATGAGATATCAGACAGAATCACTGGAGACAAAAATATATATATTAATTAGAATCAGAAAATATGCCTGTGTTCAGCTCTATTTCTCAATAAGGCTATAACGTTTGCATACGTATGGTTCACTGGAGCTTGTTCTCACTGTAGGTGTGTTGGTAGGACTTTGCTTTCCTCTGAGATTCTACAACTAAAGTAGGTTATTTTTTCCCATTCTGTGTTAAACAGACACATAATTTACTTCAAACCACTGTTACCATTGCTCCCCAAAATGATGTGCATAGGCTGCTGATCTTTAAAACTTGTTAAAATACATGTATATACATATATATATACATGTATATCAGTTTACTAGTTTTGAAGAGACAGACTTCAAAACAAATCAGAGACACCAAATACTTGAGTTTAAAATCCTGTATAAAACCTTTAACGTGACCTGTAGAATTACCAATTCTGCTGCATGAAAGTCACAGATACTGTCTTAAAACAAGAGTGTGGACTCTTTCTGCTGGTGTCAGTTAGGACGAGACTGGTTTTTAGAATAAAAGCAAGGAAAAAACTAACAATCATCTTTAGAAGGGAATTTCTTGCACTGCCCCAAAAGGCCATTAGGACCTCTTTTGCTAAGCGAGGCCCCATTTCTGTAGTATCTCAGCAGACAGAGTCAGCTGCTCTTTATGGACTATTATTTACTTATTAATTAGATATTTCAAGTCAATTTACTTAGTCTGAGCATTAGCTGCTCTACAGAAAACAACCACAGAGCAGTTACTTTCCTGTGGATCGCAGCCCCAATTAATAAGCCCGAGTGGCTGAATGGAGAGCAAGCTCAGGCCCTGTGTGGCAGTGGGGTTAAGCAGTCACAGCCCAGCTTCTGGCACGCTTCGTTAGCCCCCGCTCATCAGCAGTCACGTGCTGACCACAGCTGAAGTGGTGGGATGTGTGATACCCTAACGCAGTGTGCCAGGTGCTATGAAAAATGATTTGCTCCTAGCGGCGCTATCTAGTTAAGGGTGTTCTCTCAGTTCTTTTGAAGTGGTTTGTGAAAAGGAGCCGAGAATCCCCTCTCCTGCTTCTTTCAAGAACTTTGTTTGGAAAAAAAAAGAATATTGCCCTGTTAGGAAAGCCTTAATTAGGTTTTATCCAATGAGTCAAGAGTAACATTTATGCAGAACAGCTTTTGTGTGGTGAATGTCTTGTTTGCACAACCTGTGACACTCAACAAACCCAAACAAAATGCCCCTTTGCTCATCTCGCTGACGAGCTCTTCACTTTGCACAGCTTGGCACAGAGGCCAAGATGCCCTCTTATATCCTAGTTGCAGCTACTGAATGGAAAACAAGGCAGCTCCTTCAATGCAGTGATGGAAACTTGGCAAGTGTTCTTCCTCTACCCTCACAACTCCGTGCCTCTGCCCAAGGCTTTCATCTCCTCTGGTATGGAGGCCGCCTCACTATCGAACACGTACTAGCTAAATTAGGGAAGATGGAATGATCCCTTATCATTAAGGCTGTGTGTAATGCAATTAAAATGGAGCATTTTCTCACAGCACAAGAGTTCAGCCCTGTTCTCATTCTGAAAAAAAAAAATAAAATAAAAAATAAAAATTGGGGTGTGCCTTAGGACTTTGATTTGTTAGAAATTACTGCCTTGAATAATTATGGGATGATATTAAAGACTGAAATGACAGACAAAGAGCAACTTAGAGGCACTTGCTTCTCTTACATAACTGCAAGAACAAAAAATACAGGTTGGAACACGGAAGACAGCAAGGCTGTGAAGCTGACCTAGAAGGGTACTTATATCATGAGCTTCCAGAGGTCAAAGCGCTGCTGTTATTTCCTCTTTCTACCCACATTGCATAGGGAAAGCTACTAAGCCAAATGACAAATTGATCCCAAGCACATCACCTTCAAGGGGTTACAAATGCCAAGCTGCTTTGTCCTGTTTCTCTTCTGAATCTGTTGGTGGCTATCACCAGGTTTCTTTGGAAAACAACCAAACCAACCAAAAGGGATACTTCTAAGCAGCAGCCAGTAGGGGCCGACACAGGATTAGGTTGATGAAGATGGCTTTGTGAAGTCTCCCTGTTGCAGTTAAGGAGACTGAGTCACAAACAGAGCAGGAGAAAATGAGTGCAAGGAAACTGGAGTTGTTCAACATGCAAGGACTTCATATAGATCCAGTAAAATCGGTAAAATTCTGTAAAACTCCAAGGTCACTAGTCTAGACCTACTGCTTGAGTTGTTGCTGAGACAAGAAGCATGAAGCTACATGTCCTGGAATTTGGGATGATCATAAATCCTGCACCACAGACCCAACTAAACATTTTGGGTGAAGATACTCCTCTCATTTCAGAGGCTGCAACCTAAGCTGGTGGAAGCAACCCCTCACTCCTCTTGTGGTAACACTTTGAAAACACGGATTTCACAAATCAGAACTTGCCCAAAGGGCCATTCATCTTCTCCAAAAGAAGCCCTAAGAAAAACATCAGAAAATAAACTCTATCTGTCCTTCCATAGAAATCTATTACTCCTCCTAGACTATATGAAAATGTAGGTTCTTAACTGGGGTCTTAAAAATGCATAGATACCTGAGCTGAATTTTTTTATTTTTTTATTTTTTTTGCATTTAATAGAGGAACAGAAAGCTACCACCCTTTGAGATGTGTGCACGCCAACATTATACACAGGCCGCAGACACTGACCTCTAGAAAATATTGAGGGACTTGGAGGATCAATACCGCAATTAACCTAACAAACAGAACCTTAATTCTACCATTTTTCAGTTTCTGAGTATTAGGATTTGCGTTCTAAATACCTTGTTATAAATCTAGTTGCTAAAGCGATGGATAAGTGTGAGAACATAAAATTTTGCAATTCTCAGATGATTCAAAAAAAAAAAAATCCCACAAACCATCAGAATATACACCGATCATTTGGTGGTCTCAGAATAAAACTAATAATAGGACTACTTCAGTTTTGTAGCTGTTTTTTAAAGCAGTAGAAATCATATTAAAGTTAACTGCTGAAACAAACCTAGTAAGTTGGCAGTAGAGGCACCGCTTCTTCTTTTTGAACTGATAACTGCTACAGCACCACTCCTCCTCTTCATGGGAGTCTTCATACTACGTCGTGAACTTCTTGTTAAGTTGTTAGGTGTTGCCATCGAGGTTTTATCATCTTGGCTAACACCATTAGATTTAGGTGTTTTCTCTAGGGCACCATTTTTCTCCCCTGTATTCATATCTTTTGCAACACCGTTCTGCTCTTCTGCAATTGGTGATGGTGTTGTGATGTGCGAAACAGAGAAACGCCCTTTTGTGTAAGGTGCTGGAGAGCCTGTAGGAAGCTGCGGTGTTGCTTTTCCAGAGTCAGGGGAAGAGGCAGCTGGGGGCGTCTGGGCTGGCAATTTTTCTGGTGACATTTTTTCTTTTTGCAAACATACAGAAAGTTCCTGGTAGAAAAAAAAATAACAAAAAATTACTGTGCAAAGCTAAACTACAAGTGTTCTTTTCTATCTCTGAAAGTAAATGCAATAGTATAAAATAGCATCAGATCAGTTGAAAAAGTCTTAGATGTTACTCTCTAAGAAGAAAGCAAATTGGCAACAACTTTTAAATTTCAAAAGCCTCCAATGGCCTGTGCAAATCCAACTGAACAAATTAACTTTGTTACTCTAGTTTATTCAAAACAGTCTTATTCCCATAAAGTGCACTACAGGCTTTCACTAGCTTAAATCAGCAGCTGAATGTTTTCAGACTTCTGGCCAAGCCACACGGCCATAGCTTGCATAGTCTGGCAACAAACTACTCTTTCTAGATTGCGTCTCTTTTCTGCTATTTATGATTAACTGGTGCCAGTAGATTCTGCTGTTAAGCACAAGCACACAAACATACTCCAAAACATGCATGAGAACAAGCAAAAACGTGTGATGAAATAAAGCACACCCCCTGGATAAAGAGAGGTAGACGAACAATAAGCTGCACATCCTCCTTTGGAGGAAAAAGTTTAAAAACGCTGATTAAAAAATACCATTATAATTCCCAGTCAATATGTCCACTTCCTAACATACATCTTTATTATTCATTTTGAATTCATTTTTAGAAGTCTTTGAATTTACAAGTTCTGTTCGTATCACTTAGCTTAGCGACTCGATTAGCCTCAGCATTTATTTACCTGGACTGCAAAGTGCTTCAGCCCCTGAGCCTTTTTCAGCACTGCGCGTGGGGAGCCTCCAAACGGTAAGCTCAGCCTTGCAGGAATCGCACCTCGTTTAAGGGGTGAGTTGGGAGGCAAACTTTTGTCAAAGAGTTCCGGACTTAGATGACCACCAAAAGACAATCTTTTTCGCTTGCCTAAAGGCTGAGGTAACAGATCACCGCTCTTCCTCTTCTGAGACACTCTTTTTGTGTTACCTAAACAAAAAATAGCAATAATTGAATATATCTCCACAAATCAAAGAATCCAGGAAGTCACCATTTTAACCAGCACAGGAAACAAGGCTTACTTGGGCATTTTAAAGGCAGAAACATATTAGAAAGTAACTCATTTACATTCAATTGGAGAAAATTTTATAGAAATTACTGGTTATTTTTAGGGTCATATATATAAAAACATGATGTTACAGAACCAACGTATCAGCAATTAATTATATATTTAAATGGAAAAATTCTCACGAAAATTAAGAGATTTTCTCCAATTAAGTGCCAACAAGGCGCGAAATCTATTTACCTGATTCTTCTTCAGCCAACAGGTCAGAAACATTCATTTCTGCAACAGCCTCATTGTCTTCCAGTACACTAGCACTTCCCAAAGACCTTTTTGATGATGATCTCCGAGGTCTTAGAACACAAGTATCTTCCAAATCTGATTTCTGATTACACCCATTGGTGGCCAGATCTTGTTGAGTTCCACTGTCCTGTCTGTCTACAGTCTTATTGTCGTGTTCTTCAACTGCATTTGTCTCCAGTGCTTTCTCAGTTCACAGTTCAGAGGTTCTCGGCCTACCCCTTTTTCTTCCAGAGCCAGATTTCTGACTAGCAGGAGATGTCAGTTCTGATGTTATCTCTCCTGAAGTTGGTGTCTCTGAATGGATGCTTTTGTTTACAAATTCTTTACTTTGTCTGACATTTCTTCTGGGACTCTTGGAATTAGAAGCAGGAGACTCAGAATCTCTCTTTTTTGAATCTACATTTGTCTGATCACAGATTTCTTTCAGCACTTCTACTTTCCCCAATTTTCTTGGTGTATGTTGTTTACTGTTTCGTCTCTGGTTTATGCATTTATTTTCTGCCAAAGGCTGTTGTTGGAGGCTATCATTTCTGCACACTGAATCTTCCCTTTGAATTTCAGCTGAAATTTCTGAAAAAGATTTGTGTTCCAACAACACATCTCCTCGAGCTGTCGGAGTACCAATATTTACAGAATCCACCCCAGTAGCTTCGTTGGTAGGTGACATGAAACAAGATCGAGGACTCTTCCTTCTGGGGGTTGGTGTAGACATAACATGTTTGTCTACTTCAGAAACGTTTGTCATGTTTGTTGTCTGTGCTATTTTCTCTGCTGTTATTGCAGAGTTGTAGATTTTCACCTCATCTGCATAACCCAAGCGTTCTATGGAGCATGGCTGCAGCAGACATGCTGCATTTCTGTCATTCTCCTTACTGGGTTTGGGTGTTTTGGCTGGAACTTCAGTGCCTTTAGATTTACCTGGTGTACTTTCTTCCTTATGATCTTGCAAGTTACTTCTCCTGAGAATACTTTTTGTCATCTCCTTTGAAACAGAAGTTCGCGGACTTCTGGTAAAACATTTCTTGGTAGCACTTCCTACCATTGAGATTTGATTAAGTTCTGAACTAATTACTTCTTGTTTCATTTTATATTCTTCATTATTTTCACTTATGCCAATTTCTTTTTCTTCAGTAGGGCTTACATGATCACAACTTGATGCGATTTGAGCACTTGGTTCCTGCAGGGCACCCTTACCACCTTCTTTTCCAGCTTTTTCAGGTACATTTCCTCCTTGCAGAGTTTTTTTCACTTTAATCTCATGTTTCAGCGTTTCATAGAGTTTACTAAAGGGAGACATTTCAGTTTGCTTTCTAGTAGATTGTTTTATCTTATATGAAGATTTAGGTGTTTGTAGCTTAACTGGTAAGGCTTTGGACATATTTTCCTCTGTACTTTGTTTATTTTCATCAGCATTTTGTTCTTTGCACTCAGAATGATCTACAGCGTAAGCAAAGCAAAAACAAAGTTATGTAAAAAAAGCAGAAACATAAGTAAAGTTCCTTAAATACAGATGAGAATTCCCTCCTTTCCTCTACCAAGGCTAGCAACCAGGCTCCAGGATATGGGACTGTACACAAAGCTCTGTTTACAATAACAATTCTCTCATAATAAAAACATTAGTTGTGAAATGTTTAATAAATTTTAAGTTGCAATCTGGACCTTATCCCACATTCAGATAAGGCAATTTGTATTTCATGCTGCTGTTTTTCTTCGGTGGCTTGTATACCTATCTTTCACGGCTGCCACAAGACAAATCTGTGAACACAGAACTAAACAATCACTGAGATCGGCTTACCACAATTCAGTCAGTTTCCTGTCTTGCATTTACCCAGGTGCTGTATTGTTCTAACTGTACCAATGCTTCTCTAGGGTAAAGCAAGACAATAAAACAGAGCTAGCACTTCCCAAATGAGACAGAGCAAGTGACCGCACGCATGCTGGAGGCCTGAAGTAACATGCTTCACTTCACATTTTCCACGCAGAGAGCAGTCAGCTAGCAGGGTTCATCCAAGAAGTTGCCTTTTGAAACCACAAGAAGCTGAGCCCTTGTGAACATTTACACATCCACAGTCTCAACACTGCCATATACCAGCATGAACATCTACTAAAACAAATGCTGACATGTCCACTTCTCTTAGATGCAACGGGAAATACATGTAAAGATGGAGAGACTAACAGACAAGGAAAAAGCACACTGATCAACTTTTGGAAAAGGAGATGGGGGTTAGGAAGGAGATCTTTAAACGTGATCTTTTGGGGTTTCAGCAAAACGTTCAATACTGTTTCTCAAAAAGTGTTACTGCCCGTTTGTCAGAATGCAACAATGTGTTTTCCCCTGGCATGGGTAAATCACAGCATTTAAGTACAATGCAGTAGTACACTGACACAGGAATGTGTACTGTGCTCAGTTTGAAAAATCTTTAAATATATTTATTTTGCTCTTTTCAACCTTGTTTTTCCTCCATATGCTAAGAATTAAAATTAAGGAGGAAGATGAACACAAACCCCCTATAATACAGGTACCAACCTGAAGATCTTTTAGATCCTGAAGTTTGCTTATGTAATAACTCCACTTCTGCCACCTGCTGAACATGAAGAACCTGTAAATTTGTACAACGTTACAGCAGAGCAACAAATATTTATTTAGCTTTCTACTGAACATCGGAAAACGCTAGATTTATAAATGTGTAAGCATTGCATACTGAACAGGTTTAAAAGCACTCAAATTAAAACCGAGTATTTCACCACTTAAGAACACTAACCGATACTCTACACAGCAAGAGCTCAAGTCTTGTTTTATTATTATTAGCTCTAAAAGCAGCTGTAGCATATGAACATGTACAAGCACATTCTAAGCTCACTTTTGTACCAGACCTAGTGGAAGAATTTTATTTAAATAAGAGAAACATCACGTACAAAAATCTTCAATAGCCACAGTACTCGCTAAGTAGCAATATCCCCTTGAAGGGTTAAAACATTGTTGGGAATTAAAAAAAGAAACAAGTGCAAATCAATTATTAAAAGATAAACTTAGTTTGATATTTATAAATTCCAACAATTTACTAGCCCATAAAACAACATACTTTTGGAGGAAAAAAATGCTCAGGTTCTAGGGCAAACATCCCCATTTAAAAGTACAAGTATATCCAATGTTAATACTTTGTTTCCTGCATCCTATTCTCTCCTCAAAAAAGATAAGGATTCGTTTCAATAGGTTGCCTATAATCTTAATAGATGAGTAATAGATCTATTAACAGAAACTGATAACTCTAAAAATAATATATTGAGTTTAAAAAAGATATGAGTTCATTTGCATTTTCAAACGGAAAGCTAGCCTACGATTGAAAAAATATTCCTCATTTAAAAAAAAGCAGACAAAACCCACAACAAAACAGGGAAATAGAATTCATCCTTATCAATACTGATACCAATGTATTTAGAAGTAAGCCTGTCACCACAAATTTACCTGCCGCGTTTCATCTTTTGGAGATCTGGAACGCCTTTTTCTTGGAGATGATTGGAGAGGATATTCAAACCTGGATGAAATATTTTAAAAGTAAAAACAAGCATTTTTTTGGTTAAATAGCTGATAACTAAATTCGCATTATTAAGATAAATGACCTAGAAAGAGTTGTCCCACTCCCAGCAATACCAACATATTGCTTTAAAGTACTTTCACTACATCAAAATATTCTCTTCTCCTAGAAATGTGTTTGTCCTTGAAACAAAATCAAAATGATCTCTCCAGACAATTCTATCTTTATTGATTTAGCTTAATATAATACATAAAAGTAATAAAAAAAATCTTTAAGCCGTCTTGCCTTCTGGAGAAGCTCTATAAGACATTGTAAAGAGATACAAAATAAACTAAATTATCTTTCTGAAAATGGTAAAATGATGTTTTAGGTTTTCCCATTCATCTACTGCTATCTCCTGTATCTTCATCCGGCAGGTAGAGACCGTCCACAGAGTTCCCCACACTGTTTGGCTGCAGAACATGTTCTAGGATCAAGGCATTGTCTGTCAGAGACAGTTTGTCACTGGCACTTACCTGAAAGAACGATCAATAATAGTTAACACATCTCCGTGCTTCAGAGGTACAGGTTGCTGAAAACAGCTACCGTTCAGCTGCGTAGGATTTACTGTACTTAAATTTGTCAAGATTGCCTAGAAATAAAACAAAAATTTCAGTAGCCCGATGAGATGCAACAATGCAATACAAATGTCATTAAAATATGCATATCTTACCTCCTCGTTTTCATTTACTTCAATTTTACAATGTTCTTTTGAGACCTGAGGCAACTGGATGCGGATGTCACATTCTGTTCTCCTAGAGGTGAAAATATAATTGGAGTTTACAGACATGCAGAGAAGACAAAAAATCTCACTGCTGTAGAATTTGGTGCTTTGACATCCCAAATTTCAGCTAATAATTTGGATGACTGTACACAGAAGAACAAAGGGACAAGAAAATACATTGAATGAAATACTTAACATGATGTCTATCGCACCAAAAGAGTTTGGAACACTAGGAAAAAGCCAGAAAGTTATTGCTACCACAGGGAAACCTTTTCTCCACCAAAGAAAAAAGTGAATGTGATCAGCAGTTTAAATTCCACCACTTTTCTCTGGACATATACATTTAATACATGCCAACAGACCTAAGGCAAGAGAGCAGTCACTAAGTTCTCCAGGTAAGAAACAGGGGGAATGCTGTACTTGGTGCTAATTTCTGTGATGAAAAGTGGTGGAAAAAACAGCACTGCAGTAAAAAGGATCGAAAGAGAAACGCGGAGTCTAAAGCTTGGATTCTAAGTCACGTTATCAGCAAAATACACTCTGTCCAAAATCTGTCCTAGTGCTAACAATACAGAGATCAAAAAAAACAGTGTCTGAGTGGCTGAGAAGCAGCCTTTTCATCCGCCAGTAAAGCCAATTATTATAGGACTGGCTCCAGTGTGAAGCCGCAGATTACCATTAGTGGCCAAAATTGTTAGAATGCAGGCTTGCCCTGCCTAACCCACCAGGGAGCGTTGAACTCATTCACCTTTATTGGCTAAAAGAGTTGAGATCCTGAAGACAATTAAGCCTGAAAAAAAATGCAGGACATTAGGCAATGAACGGGAAGAAATGAACCACCTAAGGCTTTCAACTGTGACAAAAAAATATCAGGAGCTTATGTTTCTGTAATGCCAGAGAATCCATACTGGAAAAAAGGTAAAATAACCAAAAATCTGTTCATGACAAGCCTAAAAAGACATTAAAACTGATTATCATCTGCCTGGGCAGCTCTGCTGAAGCCAAAGAAGAGTATTATTGACACTGCAGTGCTTCCCACAGACTGGCACTACGGGATCTGATGCAGGACTGGATAATTAGTTAAGATATTAATCAATCAATCAGAGAAGTGCTGAGCAAACCCAGTTCAAGAGAAGTAAAAACATTTATCAATTCTTGATACTAGCTCGTGCATTTCATTACTGAGGCCTTGGAGAACCAAAAAAATAATTAAAAAAAAATTAAAAAAATAAAAATAAATGCAAAAGAGCACTGGTATGAGCACAGTTGAATGCAAGCCACTTTCCCTTCTGCACTGGTTGGTTCTCTAGGACCTGCCCGCAGATAAGAGTGCCACCACTTGCTAATTGGACACACGTCACATGTAGATTACTTGCAATCTCATAGCTCTAGCGGATCTCTTTGACAGAAACTTTGGGGAAAAAAAAAAGAACTTTTTTTTAAACAAGGAAAGGTCAAAAAGCGATGACAAACAGTAAGTTCCGCTCAAGTAATGTGAGTCCAATACCACTTTTCCTACCTTGAACAGCATTCACAAATACAAACAGTTCTTTCTTGCAAGTAAATATTAAAAAGATTCTGTCTGCAGGAACTATCATTAATGTTATTTCAATGCATCCGAGTACTCGACACATTCTCACCTTCCAAATAAACAAGAACTTGCAGTGAGTGGAAAGTGAATTCCATCGGTCCCATTGCGTTTAATTACAATTATTTTCCCGAAGAGCGGCATCTTCCAACATAAGAAGTCTTACCTATGTGAGAATGTCAAAATTACTCATCCAAGTCATGATTTATTCTCATAAATATGTAAAGCAACGTAACCCTTTTTTAATGCCGTTCAAAACACTCCTAAAGTACAGCACAAGAGCCTTGTGCCTGTGCCACGTGAACGAAGTGCCATTTCCATGTGTTTCCCTGCACCTGGGAACTATCCACCACGAGCATTGGTTGAAATCGTGCACAGGAGCGCGGGCACTACACGTTTGGAGGAAACAACGCTTTTAACAGCGGTAAGAGCAGTCATCACATGCTCACACAAACTTAGCAATACCGCTTTGACGTATGCCATAGCTGCTTGGTATCCATCAGAGCCTGCAAAGAGGCAGCACCACTCATACAATGGTTCATTCCATGAGCGATTTAAAGCTATTTTCAGGCAAGCAGTCACTCCTGCTCACCTACACCTGGTGCGTTACCTTCCTCTCATCTACTGGGACGTTCTCGGACTTGGCTTTCAAGCAAAGCTGCCTTTGAAGCAAACCTGGAGAAGCCGTGACTGCGGCTGGAGCTATTTATCTGCAGCTCCCTGTCAGTGCCAGCTCTCACACCCGCAGAGGTTTCACAGAAATCCCGCTGCAGGCTGGGTCTCAGAAGCGACTGCGTCCCCTGGGCTCTCAGGGAGCTCCCTCCTCCAGGAGGAGGCTGAAGCACCCGTCATTACCACAGGATCAGGGTCCCGAGCGTTGCGTTAAATACAAACCTGACCAAACCACGACATTTCTCACCCCTTGGCCCGTCAGCAAAGGAAGGACCGAAGGGGAAAGGCCTGGCAGGAGCCCCGCGGTGCCGGCTCCCTGAGGGGCTCCCACAGACACACACAGCGTGTGACAGCACTGACAGCGCCCCTCCGCCAGCAAACCCTTGGGTGTGCCTGTGCACGGTGCAGCGCCACATGTTGTTCATTTGAAAGCAGGCCCTACAACAACACCTATAACCCGCGCATGGGATTAAAGCCCAGCACCCCCACGCCACAAGCACCGTAAGGGCAGCACCACGGAGCGATCCCAGCCCGCTCTCAGCATCCTCCCCGGCACTCCGCTTCCCCCAGCAATAACCGCGTGTGGTTTTAAAGCTTATTCCCAACGCCAGCAGCCCCCCGCCCCCCCTCACCCCGTCCCGTCCCGGCGCTCACCCCCTCAGCGCGGTGCCGGCTCCCTCCTGCTGCTGCCGCCGCCGCTCCCCGCGGCGCCCCCCTCCCGTCCCTCCCGTCCCTCCCGCCCTTGCCGCGCGCGCCAGCGCCGCCTCCGCCCGCTCGTATCCCTCCGCCGCGCCGCTCCAGGCACCTGAGGCACCGGAGACACCGGGAGCTGCCGGAGCCGCCCCGGGGGGACACGGCCCCACACACCCAGCCCCGGTCGAGCCGCCTCGAGGCCCCTCGGCTCTATCCAGCGCCGCTCGGCGGACGGACTCTTTTAGCCCGGGAGGCCCCAGTTGGGCAGCAGCTCGCTAAAAGCTTCCTAAACTAACGCAGACAGCCGAGGCTGGCTTCTGAGCCGCTCCTCCCCTAATTCAAATTGGTTTTGGTTTTGTTTTCTTCATCATAAAAACAGGGCGCTTCGAAGGGGTAACAGTAGGGGGAGCGCGGAAGGAAGCAGCAGTAAAAGTGTTGAAAATAAAAGCAGCGCTTTAAGTCTGTTGTCGTCATCTAAGTAGTTACCTGCTGTTACCTACAAAAATTTATTCCCTGACAGGAATTGAGTACTAAGGCTTAAAGTTGAGACTCCAAGAACTCAAAACAAAGCCCATGCTGCTCTGTATGTGAAGATTTAAAAAAAAAAAAAAAAAAAAAAACACTGGTGAGGAGCCAGGGTGACTCAGGCCTTGACCAGAAGGCCTTGACTGCATAAAAGTAGAAAGCTGATACGAGAGAAAATTGTCATCACCACATCCAACATCACGGCCATCCACATTCTTGGCCAAGTCTACGCTTGATATCTATCATTTAAGCAAAAATTGACTTCCAGTCAATGAGATAATATGGTATGAAAAATGACAAGAAACCCTGATCTGAAAATAGGCAAGCAGAAGATGCCTTTGAACCCTTTAAATGTAGACTCGGGTCAGAAACATTTTTAGACTGGAAGGACTCCACCTCAGCCCTTCGTGACATAGAGAAGATTATTTTTAAAATGCTCTTTAAAACATTTAAGCACAGATGAAAATTAACTACATTAAGACACATAACTTCCATCATTATGCTCAATTCTTTCTTCATTTTGCACATTTTTACCAGTGGCCTGCGGTTACAAAGCGCAGGCCCCAACTACCTCACGTTTCATTCTCCAGCCTCCTCCACGCAGTACATAAAGCCAATTTAAAAGCAAGTCATGTATTTGCTCTCTGCTGATTCTCTCTGAGGCTTAAGGGAGTCACAAAAGAGTTTGGACTTCTATAAAAGGGATTAGAGAGTACGGCTCTCTTCCCCTCCATGAAACAGAACAGGAAAGTTCTTAGAAATGAGGGAGTAGAGGTAGGCCAGGCAGCAGATGGAGATGCAGGTGACTTAATGCTCCTCCTGCTCTTTGGGCATTGGTTAGCCTGGCTGCTCGAAACCTCATTTTCAGGCTGTGGTTTCACAACAAATGAAAGCCAACCTGACCTTTACCTACTGCCAGAGTTAAACAGAGTTGAGGTATTTAAAATAAGCACGAAAGAAACAAAGTACGCCTAAAAGTTCTGAATAATTAGACAGAGAGAACAAGTTACTCTTACGGACAAAATCAAAAATACTTCAAAAACTTGGCATTGCTCGTCGGTCGAGGGAAATGATTGCCCTGTTCTGCTCTGCCCTGGAGTGGCCTCACCTCGAGCACTGTGCGCGGTTCTGGGCACCACAGCACAAAAAGGACATTAAACTGTTGGGAGAGTGTCCAGAGAATGTGTGACTCCAACCATGTCTTCTACCAGCTGATGTTTCAATTTCGGATTTTTCTGGATTAAATTAACTCTTGTCACATCTTTTACTACCTCCTTGTTTTCTACTGGAGTCTCCGGCAATTTCTGCAAGGCATTTTCATCTGTAGTAGGTTCCAATTTTTGCTGTGGGGCCCTTGTGAGCTGCTTGATGCCTGACAGGAAATCAGTAGGCTCTACAGGCTCTGGCTTCTGCTTGGCGGTCTTCATGAGCTGCTTGATGCCCGACAGGACCTCTACAGGTTCTGGCTTCTTCTTTGGGGTTTTTCATAGCTGTTTGATGCCTGATGCAACGTTGACTGACTCCAACTTCTGATCTGGAGTTTTGTGACTCCAGTGGAGTGACATGCTATCCACATCAAGATCTTCTTCCAGCATAGCTATTCGTCCTTCTGGAATTCTGGAGGACATTATTTCAAATATAGACTTTGGAGATTCCTCCTCTCTCATCAAATCTGAGATGTCTTGACAATCCAGTATCTCTCCTGAAGAATCTGGAGTATTTAATGGTGACACCATCATCTCTCCTGAAATAAACAGTAGGTTTATCTAATTTGGCAAACAAACTAAGCAGGAAATCCAAACATTCCAATCGCTGTATAACTAAGTAAAAAATGGATTCAATCAGCCAAAGCTTTCTACAAGCTAAATCCAAAACTGTGTTTCAGCAATTGGTTTGGTAATTAGCAAGAAGGCAATTAGCTCCTACAAGGCACAGCATACGTTAAAAAAAATTAAGCCTAAAAAACCTTGATGATTTTTTATTTAATCTGATAAAAATCATTAGTATTACTACTCTGAATATTGGATAATTCATTCTTGATTTTTGTTGGTGATTCACTAGATGCTCACTTTTGCTAAATTCTTAGTAAAACAGAATTTAAAGAATTCTGAGTTATTCAGGAACACGACTGATATGCAAAGTCATATGCAAAAGACAGAAAAAAAAAGCTAAGGATCATCTTAACACAAATCTTCCTAATCTGACATTTTTCTTAAGTAGAATCTTTGCAAAATTCTACAGCATAACCACTCCCTGCCGTAAGATTTTGTCATTGAATCTAGATGTATCCCCTGACAATTGATTAAAGGATTGCCATGCTTCAACACAAGGTTTGCCTGAAACAATACTTCAGCATTTAGAAGTTCGATATAAAACTGAATGAATAAAAAAATAACACCTACCAAAAAAAATAACTGGAACTACTGGAAAATGTCCTCCAATACATGATAAAAAAAAAATCAATGGTTGCAAGATGCTTTATCTTTACACTAAGTCTGCCTAGCATTAGGCTATGCACTATCAGTGAGTTGCAGACACAGCTACCCCAAAGTATACTTTAATAATTTCTTTCCAATTAACAACCATACCAGAGTCTTCAGGAGTACGCAGTTCAGAAATGTCCATTGTCGTGCACGGTGGTGTAAGATCACTGTCACGAACAGTGCTTGAAGGTGATGTTTTTCCACTCGTATTTTCTGGAGTTTTAAACATCTCAGCCAGCCCTATAAATTATATTCAGAAAAATGAGCACTTGTTTCGGAAAAAAAAAAAAAAAGTGCACAGTTGGCAGAACCAGTAACAGGTTTTAAAAATCTCACAACGTACCTGTGAAGCTTTCATCCATATTCAAGTTTTGTTTCGAGATTGGATTTTTCACCACTTTAGGGACCTGTCCAGCTATTCTACCAGTGGTAGAGTGCGCTCTGCCTACAACTACTGTAGCAGGAGATTCTGCATGACCTGTGCTAAAATGACCTTTTATTTTTCTTTCTGGAGGAAAAAAAGGAAAAAAATAAATAAAAATTAGGACACAAAGATCCCTTTTATTTAAAACCTAGCCAGAATCACTCAAGAGATTCCACAAATTTATTGGTCGTGTTTAGCTATTGAATTTGAATGTTCAACAATTAAAATATTTGTGTCTCAATGGTTATCATCCATGATGTCTGCCATACACCCAACACTTACAGGCAGTCCAGTCTACAACTGACAGTGTGTGAACTGGCTAGGGAAAAAGGCATAAAGAAACTAAGCTGAATACAGGTAAAATGCATGTTTTCACCAACAAAAATTATTGAACTGAAATTGTATCAGTTATATACTACTCCAAATTGAGGGACTTGGAGGATCAATACCGCAATTAACCTAACAAACAGAACCTTACTTAATGACTTTAATTCACGTGAAAGATTCACCCCACTGCCATTCCTCCCTCATTCTGTCCTCCTGGTGAGGCCAGGAGTGTCCCGAGAGCACATAGAAGTGTGCCCAAAGGGAATTGCTGATTTTGGAGGCACAAGGTGCCTATGGGGCCAGGTCGGGAGCTGGGCTGGGATGAGCTCCATCAGGCAGCCGGACCAGGCCCGTTTCCAGCGTGGCGGACGAGCAGCCTTTGCCCTGAAACTCAAAAGTCAAACTCTGTCGCTGACTTCCCTTATTAAAATGGGAGCGTGGTTGAGAGGGGCCATCTCTTGCCTGGGGATGCCAGTCTTTCCCTGTAGTTAATGGAAAGAAGGAGGCTTCTCTAGAGGGCGAAGGCGAGCTGAAACCTCAGCTGGAGTGCCCTGGAGGTACTGCTGTGTCTCCACTGCCTACACAGGGATCTTGGGAGGCAGGTCTCCGGGTGATCAAATTAGTCTTTGTGTCTGCCTCATTCCCTAATTGTCAGTAGATATCCCAACTAGTGAACAATGTACAGCATAACAAAGGAGGCACACATATAAAAAGGAGCAGAATTAGCCTGCGCTAATTGGTGGGCCTGACTTTGCTGACAGGAACCAGGCAGTTAAGAGGAGGGCTAGGAAGTAATTCACTAACTAAAATACACCTCAGAACACAGTAGTAAAATGATTTTATCTTGGTAATTTGACAGACTGGAACAGCAACAGATGAAAGTTTTTCATTTGTTTGTTTTAACCTGGCCCAGCTACCAGGTCAGACTGCTAGAAGTCTCGGCTGTTGATGTAAATGAGTTGAAGGCTTTGACTTGAAACTTGTTCTCGGTGGGTCCGATTAAAGTGAATTTGGCCCTCGTTTTACATGTGATTTCTGACAAAATGATCTGTCTGACCCTCCTACAGGGTGCAATCATTGTCCTTTATTTAAAAATAGGTCATTTGGAGCTTTATGTACGTACACAAAATATTAATTACAAAATTCACACAACTTCCACAGTTGGCTGGCTTGCAGAATATTTCTCTCAAACAAAACCAAGGATTTAACACTTTGCCTTACTAAATGTGCTTTTAGCTTGTTAAGAAAAGCCCAATCTTTAAATATAATTTAAAGCTCTAATTAGTTGATTTTAGGCAATTTTTTTTTGACATTTTAATGGCAAGGATACCTGGATTTTTTCTGGTATTCATGAAGATATTTGATAAAAAGGGAGATGCAACTCTCTCTGAAAATAGCAAAAAAACAAGTTCATGGGATCTTTTCTAAGCCATACAGTAGCCATTTAGATTTTCTTATATGCTTTCAAAGCTATCCAGGAGCCTGGTAAAGGCTCTTAATTGCAGAACTTCCCAATTTCTACTCCACTAGCACTTCTTTAACTAGGTCTTTTCCTCCAAAATACGATCCTGTCACTGAAGGAAATAATACTGAGGAAATGAAATATGGAAGTTAAATATTAACTTTTTTTTCCCTTTTTAGAGAAAAAAAAAAATATATATATATATATATATACTTTTCAGATGGCTGCAAGTCTGAGCAGTCCTTTCATCTCCCACTCTCAATGGCAAAAGATGCATTTCTAGAAATGGCACGCAAGTTTTATGGTTAATAAAATAGTTTATTGCGCCATTATTGTTAAGAAGTTTTTCTTGCAATGGAAAAGCATTCAGGTACACACTAAAACAACACCAATCCCACAGAATATTGTGTTTGTTCAAGCATTCAAACTTGATTAAACTTCTCTTTCAAAGTACTGCTGCATCACAGTTCAGTGAGCCCAAATCTCTCCTAATGCTTGGACACTTCTGATAAAGGATTTGTGTCAGGAACGTGTTTTAAAGTGCTGTTCTGAAGTCGGAATAGTTCTAGACAGAGATATTCAACTTCCTGCTAGGGAGAGGTGCTCAAATTAAGCATAAGAAGGTACTTGTATCTACCCTGAGTACCATAAAAAGCTATCAGATGACCCAATATAACTGACAGTTAAAATTCTACTTCTACATCACCTTCTTCCAGTGTATTGCCTCCCCAAATTTGAGCCTTTCAAGTGCACATACAAGCGCAAGTCACAAGCCTCAGAATATTCACTAACTGAGTTTTGGAGATGCAAGTAACCCTAAAGGCTTTTTTTTTTTTTTTTTTTTTTTAAAA
Organism: Anas platyrhynchos; assembly: GCF_047663525.1. NCBI lineage: Eukaryota > Metazoa > Chordata > Aves > Anseriformes > Anatidae > Anas > Anas platyrhynchos. Next base: position 7,341,169 of record NC_092609.1, on the reverse strand, counting down.
GAAGGGTGCAAGTTCCACCTGTTTCAGTTTTATTTTGTTTGTTTGTTTTCTTTTGTTTTTTCTTCCTCCCCTGAGGACAAACCATAAATTCTATCCTAAAGAAGCAAGAAAGGAAGCTGAAATAAGAATCTATGGAGATGACATCCTCAAAGATCATCAATTACCTGATATCTTTTAATCTTTGAGAATTGGCTCCATCAGATCTCAGCCTTTGGGAAATTATCGAACCTGATAGTGTTTACAACTCAGCATCAAGGTTAACAACTACAATCACACTGTTCTCTCAAAATAGCATTGCACCTTAGTGTCAAGTCAGGAGAGGAATGCCATGGAAAGATACAAATTAAAAGATGGAAAATTCAAACCAATACAGGTTTTCTTGTAATTAAGCAGCTGATCTTGTTATCAAGAAACTTTTTTGAGCTATGAACTCACAGTAGTCAGAAAGGATATTGGATATGAAAGAGAAAGTCAAGAGTAAATGACATATCTATATATAAACTATACCATTGATTACAGTACAGGTTTGAAATATTAAAATCTAATGTCAGGATTATTTTTTTATTTTTTTATTTTTGGAAGATTGCTTAGAAAATATGAATACCGAGTTAACTAAACGCTCAGCCTTACAGCGAATATTTTAGTTACCCATTTTAATAAAATGTGACCAGGCTCTTAAACAAAAATAGAATAATAAAAAATAATAATAAAATGGACTGCATATTTACTATCTTACTGTATCCATGTAAAATGTTATTTAAAATTTTATTTAAAAGCCTTTCTGGAGAGTATATATTATACCATTACTGAAAATTATATTATCTTTACATACTTGCAGGTATTTATGGAATGTTCTTGTTTCTTTTGGACAGATAAAATATATATATATGTTTTTGCCTTTCAAAATATAGTTTTCAAATATATTGAACCCAAAAAAAGTCTGATGCACTGTCAGGCACCTCAATTTCTTATACGTCTCCCTAGTTTGGTATAAAGGAAACAGTCTGCTGATGAAAAGAAAGGCAGCTGTGATATTCTTTCTTATTTTTATTTTACCTGGCCATGGATATTCACCACCACTCTTCACCAACATTATTTAGTACTCATTCTCTACTGTTCTACTGTCTAAATATCTCTCTCCTCCTTAAAATATATTTATAAATGTAAAAATATATAGACACATACAGAGAAAACTATGAATCCAAATAAAGGCATGAGTAACTGTAAACATATTTTTATGAATTCCTGGAAGCTACATTTATTATATAAAACAAACAAACAAACAAACAAAAACACAAACACAGAATTAAAGTCAACTTTATTTTATTTACTATTGTCAAACAAAAACTTTCTAGGGCAAGACATTAAAAGAAGTGAGGCATATATAGAAACTTAATTACATTCTTTCAAAATCCATAGTCAAAACATCCTAGTTCAATGGACACATAGCACATTATGTGGTGTAGAAAAGTTTTACTGCAGATAAAGACATTATGGCGACATCTGCCTGGCACTTTAACACCTCCTTATATTAAAAATTACATACACCTTATATTAAAAATTACATACACTTCCAATGCTAAGGTTCAGCTGTTTCTCCACCTTATGTTTTCAGTCTATGCCTCTTGAAAAATGCAGAAATATTTCTTTAAGTGAAAGCCAAACAGTATTTGGAAATAAATAAATAAATACATAAGTAAATGAAGTCTTTGCTATGATCACTTACAGTTCATACCTGGGGACAGAAAAGGACACTGTAAAGTCACATCCCAAAGGTAAATAAATCAAGGTAGTGATGGAGTTATAAATACCTCCACATAGGATATTTTACAATTTGTATTGAAAATAAGCATTACAGAATTTCTGAGTTTCTCTTAAATTATTTTTGTGTCACTTTCTTTCAGAAGTTCTGCATAGGTACCCTTGTTTTTCCCTTGAATATTTACCTAGCATAAGACTCAGAATATTTTAGCTTGAGACTCAGACCATTTTAGAAGATATTTTCGTGTAATAAAAGAATTGCAATTTGCATTCTTTAAGGACACCACCACCTTCCAGAAACACATTAAATGAAGCAGAATGAAATCGAAGTAGGGCAGTTTGGGAATTATTTTCAGCTGTGTTGCAGCTCTGAAGGGCTCTTTCAAGTTAGGCATTCAATTTAGGCAAAAATACCTGGCTTCTTGTAGAGTTTATAACCTAAAGGGTATTGATTTGGCAGTATCAAAGTCGGTGAAGATTCCTGGAAGGAGCTGAGTGTCGGTGTACACTCAGGAGATGACCAATGACACAAGACATGGGATGACAACCGCACATTTATATTTGCCATCAAAATTTTTGAGAAAATAGTTAACTTGAGACTCCTAGCTATACTTGAGAGCAAATTGCAAGATATTTATGCGTACTATGTTACAGAAAATAATCCTATGACACATTTTTCCTTGTGGGGCTGTGAGTCTCACGAGATGAAGGTTGACCACCTTCTGTCCCCCTGAACTACTGTAATGGTACAGATCTGGTCAACATGCCTAGGGATGGATACCATTCTTTACTCATGTTTAGCTTGTACTAAATAGTAATATAAAAGTAGAAAATAAATTAGTTCACTGCCACAGAGATATTAAATGTATATCAAGTATTAATTATGCATTTAGTATGTTCAGAAATTGGTAACTCAGCTCTGAAAAATATATATAAGTGTATAACTTTGATAACTTTATATGCATACTTTACATATACATAGAAAGTCACAAACTAGGAGCAAACAAAAAATGAGATATCAGACAGAATCACTGGAGACAAAAATATATATATTAATTAGAATCAGAAAATATGCCTGTGTTCAGCTCTATTTCTCAATAAGGCTATAACGTTTGCATACGTATGGTTCACTGGAGCTTGTTCTCACTGTAGGTGTGTTGGTAGGACTTTGCTTTCCTCTGAGATTCTACAACTAAAGTAGGTTATTTATTCCCATTCTGTGTTAAACAGACACATAATTTACTTCAAACCACTGTTACCATTGCTCCCCGAAATGATGTGCATAGGCTGCTGATCTTTAAAACTTGTTAAAATACATGTATATACATATATATATACATGTATATCAGTTTACTAGTTTTGAAGAGACAGACTTCAAAACAAATCAGAGACACCAAATACTTGAGTTTAAAATCCTGTATAAAACCTTTAACGTGACCTGTAGAATTACCTATTCTGCTGCATGAAAGTCACAGATACTGTCTTAAAACAAGAGTGTGGACTCTTTCTGCTGGTGTCAGTTAGGACGAGACTGGTTTTTAGAATAAAAGCAAGGACAAAACTAACAATCATCTTTAGAAGGGAATTTCTTGCACTGCCCCAAAAGGCCATTAGGACCTCTTTTGCTAAGCGAGGCCCCATTTCTGTAGTATCTCAGCAGACAGAGTCAGCTGCTCTTTATGGACTATTATTTACTTATTAATTAGATATTTCAAGTCAATTTACTTAGTCTGGGCATTAGCTGCTCTACAGAAAACAACCACAGAGCAGTTACTTTCCTGTGGATCGCAGCCCCAATTAATAAGCCCGAGTGGCTGAATGGGGAGCAAGCTCAGGCCCTGTGTGGCAGTGGGGTTAAGCAGTCACAGCCCAGCTTCTGGCACGCTTCGTTAGCCCCCGCTCATCAGCAGTCACGTGCTGACCACAGCTGAAGTGGTGGGATGTGTGATACCCTAACGCAGTGTGCCAGGTGCTATGAAAAATGATTTGCTCCTAGCGGCGCTATCTAGTTAAGGGTGTTCTCTCAGTTCTTTTGAAGTGGTTTGTGAAAAGGAGCCGAGAATCCCCCCTCCTGCTTCTTTCAAGAACTTTGTTTGGAAAAAAAAAGAATATTGCCCTGTTAGGAAAGCCTTAATTAGGTTTTATCCAATGAGTCAAGAGTAACATTTATGCAGAACAGCTTTTGTGTGGTGAATGTCTTGTTTGCACAACCTGTGACACTCAACAAACCCAAACAAAATGCCCCTTTGCTCATCTCGCTGACGAGCTCTTCACTTTGCACAGCTTGGCACAGAGGCCAAGATGCCCTCTTATATCCTAGTTGCAGCTACTGAATGGAAAAAAAGGCAGCTCCTTCAATGCAGTGATGGAAACTTGGCAAGTGTTCTTCCTCTACCCTCACAACTCCGTGCCTCTGCCCAAGGCTTTCATCTCCTCTGGTATGGAGGCCGCCTCACTATCGAACACGTACTAGCTAAATTAGGGAAGATGGAATGATCCCTTATCATTAAGGCTGTGTGTAATGCAATTAAAATGGAGCATTTGCTCACAGCACAAGAGTTCAGCCCTGTTCTCATTCTGAAAAAAAAAAATAAAATAAAAAATAAAAATTGGGGTGTGCCTTAGGACTTTGATTTGTTAGAAATTACTGCCTTGAATAATTATGGGATGATATTAAAGACTGAAATGACAGACAAAGAGCAACTTAGAGGCACTTGCTTCTCTTACATAACTGCAAGAACAAAAAATACAGGTTGGAACACGGAAGACAGCAAGGCTGTGAAGCTGACCTAGAAGGGTACTTATATCATGAGCTTCCAGACTTCAAAGCACTGCTGTTATTTCCTCTTTCTACCCACATTGCATAGGGAAAGCTACTAAGCCAAATGACAAATTGATCCCAAGCACATCACCTTCAAGGGGTTACAAATGCCAAGCTGCTTTGTCCTGTTTCTCTTCTGAATCTGTTGGTGGCTATCACCAGGTTTCTTTGGAAAACAACCAAACCAACCAAAAGGGATACTTCTAAGCAGCAGCCAGTAGGGGCCGACACAGGATTAGGTTGATGAAGATGGCTTTGTGAAGTCTCCCTGTTGCAGTTAAGGAGACTGAGTCACAAACAGAGCAGGAGAAAATGAGTGCAAGGAAACTGGAGTTGCTCAACATGCAAGGACTTCATATGGATCCAGTAAAATCGGTAAAATTCTGTAAAACTCCAAGGTCACTAGTCTAGACCTACTGCTTGAGTTGTTGCTGAGACAAGAAGCATGAAGCTACATGTCCTGGAATTTGGGATGATCATAAATCCTGCACCACAGAGCCAATTAAACATCTTGGGTGAAGATACTCCTCTCATTTCAGAGGCTGCAACCTAAGCTGGTGGAAGCAACCCCTCACTCCTCTTGTGGTAACACTTTGAAAACACGGATTTCACAAATCAGAACTTGCCCAAAGGGCCATTCATCTTCTCCAAAAGAAGCCCTAAGAAAAACATCAGAAAATAAACTCTATCTGTCCTTCCATAGAAATCTATTACTCCTCCTAGACTATATGAAAATGTAGGTTCTTAACTGGGGTTTTAAAAATGCATAGATACCTGAGCTGAATTTTTTTTTTTTTTTTTTTTTTTTTTTTTTTTTTTTTGCATTTCATAGAGGAACAGAAGCTGCCACCCTTTGAGATGTGTGCACGCCAACATTATCCACAGGCCGCAGACACTGACCTCTAGAAAATATTCTCCAAACCACATTCAGTACTCCACATCAGCTGCAGCTCTGAAAAGGGCAACATCGCAACCTCATACGCTCACTGCTCCTCTTCCCAGTGCTCACCTCCCTTTACAAGCACTGCACAGCGTGGCCATGTTTACAAGAGAATTGCCTGAATTTCAGAGGCACCCACATTACACTTCCAAAAATTATGGCATTTGGCTAAAAAAATTAAATATGGTTGTAAGAGGACAGTAGTAATTACATCTTTAATTATTCCTAAGAACACAAAACACTTAAGTCCTAAATTGTTTACAAATTTAACGGCTTACAAACCCGTACTTCTCAGTAATTTTTTTTTTTTTTTTTAATAGCATTTTCATTCATAGTAGTTCTACTAATAAATCTATAGTTTTTAAAAGAATATTTACAGAACTTTAATGAAAAAATAAGACTTAAGCACATAAAATTTAAGCAGAAAATAGCTTACAATTACACTGGCAGTAAAGTAACATGGCTTCCTGGCTACTGTACTCATTACCATAAAAAAGGGGATAAATACGAGCATAAAAGATTTATTTTTCTACCTGCCATTCTGCACAAGCATCGCATGGTATAGGAACCACTATATGTATCTACTAAAACAGGCGGCATCATATCTGTAAACATATTAAGAAAAGTACTTAGATAATATCATCAGCGATAGCTTTACAAAATCTGAACTTAAAATCTGAGTGTAAGTCAAGTCACATTAAAAATTCCAATGTCATTTACAGAATCATTCTAAAAACTGGCTCTTTAACTGTTAAGACTATTTTCTTGTTCTTGCACTTGCTCTTGTGCTTGATCTTGTTGTCCTGTTCGTCCCTCCAGCAGTCTGAGTTGTCTTCACGTTGCCTTCAAGTTTTTCTTCAGTTTTGTTTCTTTTCCCGTTTTTGGGTGATCCGTTTTCATCATTCTCTATTCGTAGACAGAAATATTAAATGGAAATTTATATCATAAATCAAGCATTTTATAGAAAGTCAATCTTCAGTTCCATTGTTTTTGAAGGGAGATGTCCCTAATGACTACGTTCCAAAGCTTACATCTATGAGTTCAACAAACCAGTTACAAAACCCACACTTCTGCACATCCAATATCCTTTAAAATAGGTCCCCAAGGACATACAGCTATTTCTGAAAGTAGGTTAACATTAATGAGAGCACCAAAACCAATTAGCTATTATTTTAGCTAAAAATTCTTCTACTGATATGTAAAACTAAAACATATCTAACACTGAAGAAAAAAACAGCAAAAATGAATGTACAGCAACTAATTTATTGTCCAGCTAGAACTGCAAAGTCAGGCTTGTAGTTGTAACAAACACACTGGACGCTTCTGGAAGAATCCACATGGCACAGACCAGTGAAGCTGCTCCAAGAGATGAGCATCGACCCAAGCACCACCACTAAAATCCATGTGGGGAAAAAGGACCTCCCCCCAAAAGAAACTATTCAGACCGGTAGAAAAGCACTGGGAGAGATCAGTCCTTTGGGAGGTGCATGTAGCAGTGTCAAGAAGTGAAAACTAGCAGAAGTGTGAAGTCAATAAACCAAGAGGGGAACCTGCCACAATAGATGTACGTGTTACGTTTGGATAAGCACATGTAACAGATAAAGAGATGAAGAGAAATGAAACGAGAGCATGGCCAAATCACAATAGGATTAATGCACATAACCTGCCAGAAAATTCTTTGTGCATCTGTAAAGATTCATTACTTCCATTTTATTATATTTATTTGACGATAATTTCTTATTACAACGTGGTATCTTTAAAATTTTATCACATCCAGCTGAAAGGTTTAGGGAATATTTCAAGTGTCTGAAGCTAGAGCTCTATTGGCTTGGGGAAAATAAAACTGAAAAACAGGAAAAGTGAGAGACATGTGGAACTTCTGCTGTCATTTGAGCTCAAATACAGCTCCAAGTCCTTCTAGCACCAACTTCATTACAGCACGGATAAGTTGTACAAGCTACCCAAAACCTGGACATACAAAAGCAGGAGCTTAGATGGTATTTAGGAGAAAACAAGCACAGACAATGGGTGCTACAAATGTAATTATCATGCTATGCTCATAACCACCTGTAAGTTAGTTAATTGCTGTTATTTAACCTGCAAGTTACGGATTGAGACAGCAGAAGAGCATGAGAGCATTTGAATAACTCAGCAGAAGAGGAATACAGCTGTCAGATGCCATACAATCAATCCATTCTGCTTTGGAGAAACATCTGGTTTGTACAGGATAACCTAGCCCCTTCTTTACTTACCACTCTTTGCTACATTAAAGACCCACTCTCTATTTACATTAGACTATGGCAGCCAACAGTAATAACCTGTACAAAATTCTAGACTTAGCTATATGTAGAAAATAGAAATATTTTTTTTTCCTCACCTGATTTTGATTTTTTAGGTGGTACATCACCTGCTGGCAACAGACATTTTCTTCTGCGAGAAGTGGAAGTTGTCTGTTGGGTAGGGTTAACCTCTTTTCCTTTTCCAGACTGATTACTTTCTTCAGAACCAGTGGGTATCAAACACTGCATTTCCGAAATGTTGCCGTTTTCAGGCAAGTTGCCATTGTCACGAAGAGAAGTAGCTGCCTCTGGTTTGAATTGTACATTTTTCCTCTTATTTCTCAGTTGCCTTTGTTTTTCCTGGGATGAGTTATTTTCCAGAGCTGTACCTTCACCTTCCTTAAGGATTCCGTTTTGACCTCTGTCTTCAGGCAAGACAAGCTTTTCCCTGAGAAAGGTTGAACTAGTTTCTTCAGATTTGGAAGGAACTATTTTCCTTCTGCCTGCCTTCGATGGATTTTCTTTTCCTGATTGGGTTACTTCCAAAAGTATACCCTGTTGCTCTTTGGGAGTTTCATTCTTACCATCTTCTGGCAAACCTTGAAGTGAACTAGAACTAACAGCCAGTGAAGTGATACTACTCTTTTTCCCTGAGTACCCTTTTGAAAGGTCAATTTTTTCTTCGGAAGAGGGTTTTTCAGAAATCATTTGTTTAGCTTTCCTATGATTATTATTTCTGCTACTTTCTTTTGATAAGTTACATTTTCCCCGAGCAGGAGTAGAACTTGTGGCTTCTAATAATATGGCAGCTTCATTCCTTCTGCCTCTTTTTGGTTGATCTTTTAGACTTGAAACAACTGCTCCTAACGGAACATTTTGATCTTTAAGAGCCTCTTCTTTACCATTATCTGCTGGCAAACCACGTTTTCTTCTAAGAGAAATGGAATTAGTTGTGTGTGACGCTGGAGGAGTTTCTTTCCTTCTGCCCCTTCCTAATGGCTTTGCTTTTGCACAGGACACCGATTCCAAAAGCACGTTTTGTTCTTCATTAGTACTCTCCTCTTTGTCATCAGTTTCTGACAAGCCACGTTTTCTCCGGAGAGAAGCTGAACTTTTTGCCTCTGCTGCTAGATCAATCTCTTTTCTTTTGTCCCTTGCTGATGCATTTGCTTTTGCCTGCAAAGTGCTATCTCCCAATGCTGGATTTTGATCTTCTTTCACAGTCATCTTTTTATCATCACCTTCTAGCAAGCCACGTTTTTCTCTGATAGAAAGAGAACTCACCGTTTGTGATGCTACAGCAACCTCTCGCCGCCTTCGTCCTCTCAGCGGAACTTCTTCTGTTGAAGAGGGAATAGCTTCCAAAGCTGGATCTTGATCTTTTGTAGAAGTCTCATCTTTACTATGATCTTTAATTAAGGTTTCTTTTTTCGTAAAGGTAGAACAAGCTGCTTGTGGAATGGAATCAGCTTGCCTTCTTCTGCTCCTCCTTACTTCTAAAGGATTTTCTGAAGCCTCACGTTGATCATGTTTGCAAGCCATTCCTTCCTCATTCCCAGGTAAATTCCTTTCTTCTCCTAGAGCTTCGGAACTGGCTTCTTCAAGTTTAAAATTAACTCTTCTTCCTCTAAGTCTTCTACGTGTAATTCTATTATTTGGTGTTCGATTCTCTTGCAGGATTTCAGTTTGCTTTGGTTCATTTGCTTCCTGCTCATTTCTTGTCTGCTTTTGATGTCTATGAGCAATGCCATCACTGTTTAGAGCAGTTACCAATGTGTCAGCTGTGTTGTTCTGGTCTTTCACTACTTGGTGTGCCTGCTTGACACAACTAGAGGCTGAAGACTCTTTGGGAGAAGATTCCTCTGTTTCTGACTTACATTTAAGCATAAGATCTAGGCTGTTTACATCCTGGGCAAATTCATCAGCCTTCTTCTCTGAAGAGTCTTTTTTCCCTCTCCTGCTTCTAGTTCTGTTTGCTTCTTGTTTGAATTCCAAGTTGAGAACAGTTACTGGCATTTTATCTGTCTCTCCAGAAGGTGATTCTGACTTTAATCTTTGAGATGCCTTTGTAGTATTTTCCTGAGCATTTTCCGCTTCATCTCCCAGAGATACTTTCCTCTCATTTTTGGTGGGTGATTTTGTTTCCGTAATGGTTTCATTTGAAGTCTCCTTGGCTTTCTGAACATTCTGTGTATTTTCAAGTGCCATCCCGCACATGTCTGGTTTTACTTCTGTTGGTTGTTTTCTAGCATTTCTTGAAGACTTACCTCTTTTTTCTGTTACCTTTACTTCAAGTTCAGTTCTGTTTCCAGATGCTTCTGTGGGGGCAGTCTCAGAAGTCTGCTCATCACCTTGTAGTAATTTTGCTGATTGCTGTTTACGAAGTTTCCTTGTCGTCCCATGAAGTTCCTCTGAAGGAGCTTGTTCAACCTGTTCATTCCTAGCTCTTCTTTGTCTTTTGGGTGGAAGCAGTGCTTCTGTGTTTTCTATTTTTTTCATTCCTCTAGACCTCTTCTGATGCAATAGAAGAATTTCTTCTCTGTCTTCTACACTACCTTTGTCAGATGCGTTTTCAGATTTTTTTAAATCTGTTTGCAGTTGGTGATTTTCATCCTGAGTGCTACTAGATACGCCTTCTGTCTTTCTGCTTTGATCATCTTCAGTTACAGATGTGCTACTGATATCATACTCCTGCAAAGCCTGTTTCCTATTTGCAGGATCTTTTTGTAGCACTGAAGAATCTTTTTCAGAAGACTCAAGATCCTCACTAGGATGTTTTAACTCCTTAGGTTCCTTAGTTTTACCTCTTCTTGGTCTTCGAGTATCAACCTGCGTTTCCACAAGTGAAACGGTTTCAACTGTTTTCTCAACAGGATGCTTTGAAACAATTTCTTTTTCCATGCAAAGATTTGTTCTCCTTCCTCTTCCTGTATTTTTAGCTACTGAAGTTGAAGTACTGATCTCTCCCATCTCTTCTTGGATGCTCTTTTTCTCCAGACCTTGCAATTCTTTTGAATTTAAATCCTTTTCACACTGCTTTGTTGAAGGTGGATGTACAGTCTTCCTTGGTCTGCCCCTTGTTAGTCTCTGGGTAGAGTGGTCTTCGCTAGTTGACAACTTTTGTTGAGAATCTTTATCTTGTGAAGTATTTCCTTTGTCTTCTAAAACAGTTTTATTCCCCCCTACAAAGTTTGTCATATAGAAAAGAGCACAATCAAAAGTTACACATTACTATGCCCGATCAAAGTATCTCTTGAGTTTTCATTTTCCCAGTAAAGTGGTCTTGCTCAAATGAATTTATTTAATTTTAAAAAGTAACAGGGATTTAAACAGACTCCTAGAATAAAACCCAGTTTAGTACACAGAGTTATTTGTTTTATTTGACAGGTAGCACTCAAGCTTTAAGATATATTTTGAAAGTCTTTGCAAATAAAGGTGATTTTAAGTGGATACCTTAGCAACAGGTGATTTTTTGTTTGTTTGTTTTTTACACTGGTATGTTTGGAGATGCCACCGTTATTACATCAAACTACTACACCATTTTTTAAACACCAATAGAATGCCAACACTGGTTTGTGTTACAGATTACTGCTCAAATTCCCTGAGATATTTGCTCCTTCCATACTATATAATTTGGAATTTTTACAACACGTTGAAACTTCCTAACAACACACACAGTCCTGCATATTCATTATTACTCTAGTTAAAATAAAAGTGTTTGTACTTACCATACTCACGACTGCCATTAGTACAAGCAGTTACAGCATCTTCCTGCTTAGGATCCATAACATTTTCTGACCTGACCTAAGGAAATAAGCAATAATCAATACTTTTGTGTGTGTCTGACAGGACAAGAAATAGTTAACTAATAGAAAATTGGGAGTGAAACAGTTGAAAAAAGTCCTGCCAAATACTTTATGAGAAAATGAAGCCAACTTCGTTTGCTAACTGCATCATATATTTGGTACTACCACAAAATTGAACTTAATACTTGTTATCTGAGCTAGTGTAGCAGTTTTTACAGTGAAAGACAACACAGTAGAGTTTTAAAAAGCATTCAGTAAACGGGCTGAACATTGTCTAGTAAGATTAGAAAAAGAGGGTTATTGAATCTAAATCATTTGAATGTTTTGAAGTGTTTTATTGTAGTTCTACACAGACCAGCAATACTCATTTTAATCTATGGATCTGGGAGTCAACAAAAATCGATGCTAATAAAATACACCAATGACAAGAGTGATGAAGGTGCGAATTGTAAGGTCAAAATGGTAACCCAGAGCAGCCTCAGCAGCCATTTAGGTAGGGTTCCTCTAAACAAAGTACATCCTAATACAAGCAAACAGAGTAGAATTGGTGTCCATTCAGCAAGCAGTGAATGAAAGCCTTATGGGCATGAAGAGCAATCAACTGACTACGTGGTAACACCAAATTTTGGCAAAAGCTCAGTGCTCTTGGATGTTTAAAGAAAAAAAGCGTTTTGAATTTAATCTACAAGCTATGAAGAAGCTGTACAAAAAAAACAAACATGCATATATCCCACTTATGAAAAGGAAGGCACAGAAAGAACTCCATTGTAGTCTGTAAGTAATTTAAGGGTGCTTTAAACATAACAGAAACAAATGACTAGAAAAAAAGTGCTCCTTCAAATTTGTACTCAGCTGCATCTTCTGGTTTTTACCCATTCACACCTGGACAAAGCTACCAAGGAAAACACAGGTTGTCAACTTCACTGTTTTCAAATAAACATCAGGTGCTCTTCCAGAAGGTATTTTGTCAGCCACAGGTCTTGTGCATGAGATATTTTAATGAAAATACAATGATATAAAACATGTCTTATTAGATGGCCTAAGAGTTCACTTCAACCACAGGCTCCAAGCTTAAATAAACTCTTTCCAAAAGCTAAAGAAAATATTTTACCTTTGTTTCCTCTGACTTCTGCTTGGCAGTCTTCATAAGCTGCTTGATGCCCGACAGGACCTCTACAAGTCCTGGCTTCTTCTTTGGGGTTTTTAATGGCTGCTCGATGGCTGATCCAACGTTGACTGACTCCAGCTTCTCATCTGGTGTTTTCCTTTTACTTTCCAATTTCACCTGAGAGGCTTGTTTCTCTGCACTTAATGATACGCTGTCCACATCGAGATCTTCTTCCAGCATAGCTATTCCTTCTGGAATTCTGGAGTACATTATTTCAAATATAGACTTTGGAGATTCCTCCTCTCTCATCAAATCTGAGATGTCATGACAATCCAGTATCTCTCCTGAAGAATCTGGAGTATTTAATGGTGACACCATCATCTCTCCTGAAATAAACAGTAGGTTTATCTAATTTGGCAAACAAACTAAGCAGGAAATCCAAACATTCCAATCGCTGTATAACTAAGTAAAAAATGGATTCAATCAGCCAAAGCTTTCTACAAGCTAAATCCAAAACTGTGTTTCAGCAATTGGTTTGGTAATTAGCAAGAAGGCAATTAGCTCCTACAAGGCACAGCATACGTTAAAAAAATTAAGCCTAAAAAACCTTGATGATTTTTTATTTAATCTGATAAAAATCATTAGTATTACTACTCTGAATATTGGATAATTCATTCTTGATTTTTGTTGGTGATTCACTAGATGCTCACTTTTGCTAAATTCTTAGTAAAACAGAATTTAAAGAATTCTGAGTTATTCAGGAACACGACTGATATGCAAAGTCATATGCAAAAGACAGAAAAAAAAAGCTAAGGATCATCTTAACACAAATCTTCCTAATCTGACATTTTTCTTAAGTAGAATCTTTGCAAAATTCTACAGCATAACCACTCCCTGCCGTAAGATTTTGTCATTGAATCTAGATGTATCCCCTGACAATTGATTAAAGGATTGCCATGCTTCAACACAAGGTTTGCCTGAAACAATACTTCAGCATTTAGAAGTTCGATATAAAACTGAATGAATAAAAAAATAACACCTACCAAAAAAAATAACTGGAACTACTGGAAAATGTCCTCCAATACATGATAAAAAAAAAATCAATGGTTGCAAGATGCTTTATCTCTACACTAAGTCTGCCTAGCATTAGGCTATGCACTATCAGTGAGTTGCAGACACAGCTACCCCAAAGTATACTTTAATAATTTCTTTCCAATTAACAACCATACCAGATTCTTCAGGAGTACGCAGTTCAGAAGTGTCCATTGTCGTGCACGGTGGTGTAAGATCACTGTCACGAACAGTGCTTGAAGGTGATGTTTCTCCACTTGTATTTTCTGGAGTTTTAAACATCTCAGCCAGCCCTATAAATTATATTCAGAAAAATGAGCACTTGTTTCGGAAAAAAAAAAAAAAAAAAAAAGTGCACAGTTGGCAGAACCAGTAACAGGTTTTAAAAATCTCACAACGTACCTGTGAAGCTTTCATCCATATTCAAGTTTTGTTTCAAGATTGGATTTTTCACTACTTTAAGGACCTGTCCAGCTATTCTACCAGTGGTAGAGTGCGCTCTGCCTACAACTACTGTAGCAGGAGATTCTGCATGACCTGTGCTAAAATGACCTTTTATTTTTCTTTCTGGAGGAAAAAAAGGAAATAAATAAATAAATAAATAAATAAAAATTAGGACACAAAGATCCCTTTTATTTAAAACCTAGCCAGAATCACTCAAGAGATTCCACAAATTTATTGGTCGTGTTTAGCTAATACAGACTGCTGGGCATACAGAAGTGGTTAAATTGCAGCTACTTTAAAGGGCTGATTCGTTGTGAAATGCAGCTCATATATTCGTTTAAGATTTGAGTGACTACGCTCAATGAGCATCTGAGACAAGTTTTCTTAGCTTTCAGAAACGCTCAGGGATTATCCTGAGAGTCTTTCAGTCTTACTCCTTTCCACCTGCATAGAATCCTTTAGGTTGGGAAAGACCTTCACCATCATCCAACGACCAACCTCACCACCACGTAAAGTGGTTAAACCGGAACAGAACCTCTTTCAAACAGCACTACAGCTTCAACTACAGACAAGGGACAAATACTTACTCCATCCACCCAACACAATTAGTTATTTAGATACATTCTTAAGATGTTTTGAATTAATACATTTCAGTAAATTCAAGTAGATTTACACGCTGTGAGAAAGACACCAATACCCATTTAACATCTTGCCAAAATCTCAAACTTCCAGCTTCTGCAGTTAAATGCCAACAAGCTGTTTCAAGGTTAAGCAAACCCCCAAACCTTAAAAAGAAGTAAAACAAATACCTTTGGTGACTGTGTTGTCTTCTTCATTGGTCTTCGTTTTGGGGCACGTTTTTTAACGGCCTTTGCCTGTGGTCTTGCAACACCCAATTTTACCACTTCTGCCCAAGATTTCGCAACTACGAAGCAAAACAGACACAATAACCTTAACTGGCAGCTGTGTAAACAGGACTTCACAGCTATTTATGATTCCAAAGGATTTGCTGTAGTCAGAAATCACAATTTCAAGCTGAATCTTAATGAGTGTCCAAGCATCCAGTACGAGCGTCCAAGCATCCAGTACAAGTGTCCAAGCATCCAGTACGTTTCTACAACAAAAAGCGTCATACAGTTCCAGAATCTGTGCTAAGTGCTGACCTCACTCTGTCCTCACTCTCTGCTCGAGTTCAAAAAGCATTTGGACAGTGCTCTCAGACATGTGGTCTGATTTTCTGGGCGGTCATTTAAGGACCCAGGAGTTAAACTTGATGATCATTGTGGGTTCCTTCCAATTCAGGATATTCTGCGATTCTGTGAAATATTTTCCTCATTACAAATTTGCCATAAGCCTTTCAGTCTTGCACTTTATTTTACCTGAATTTTTC
Organism: Anas platyrhynchos; assembly: GCF_047663525.1. Taxonomy (NCBI): domain Eukaryota; kingdom Metazoa; phylum Chordata; class Aves; order Anseriformes; family Anatidae; genus Anas; species Anas platyrhynchos. The sequence continues at coordinate 7,325,549 of NC_092609.1, read as the reverse complement.
CTTAACAGAATGTAAGGTTTAACAGCAAAAAAATGTTTTTTTTTTTTTGTTTGTTTGTTTTTGTTTTTTTTTTTTGTTTGTTTGTTTTTGCTTTTTTGTTTTTTTTTTTGTTTGTTTGTTTGTTTTTTGTTTGTTTTAAGTGAAACATATCCAGGATTAACCAGGAAGGCCTGTGATTTTATCTCACCATATAATAGGACTATCACTGAGACACTGCACACAGACACTGCACACAGCATGTTATTCACAACTTTAAAATGATTCTACAAAAAACGAAGATAGCAAAGAATAATAAATTGCCAGATGAATGTTGATATTGATGGGAAATTTTAAATTTGACTTTGAAAGAGTCAAATTGATATAATTTGTTTTCATAAATTACAGACATCTCATCTTTAAGTGTTTTCATAAAGATTAAATTTTCAAGAACCAGATTCCCTCTCAATTTTTCCAGTGGTATCAAAACTATTTTGACCAACATTTGAATTTGAATGTTCAACAATTAAAATATTTGTGTCTCAATGGTTATCATCCATGATGTCTGCCATACACCCAACACTTACAGGCAGTCCAGTCTACAACTGACAGTGTGTGAACTGGCTAGGGAAAAAGGCATAAAGAAACTAAGCTGAATACAGGTAAAATGCATGTTTTCACCAACAAAAATTATTGAACTGAAATTGTATCAGTTATATACTACTCCAAATTGAGGGACTTGGAGGATCAATACCGCAATTAACCTAACAAACAGAACCTTACTTAATGACTTTAATTCACGTGAAAGATTCACCCCACTGCCATTCCTCCCTCATTCTGTCCTCCTGGTGAGGCCAGGAGTGTCCCGAGAGCACATAGAAGTGTGCCCAAAGGGAATTGCTGATTTTGGAGGCACAAGGTGCCTATGGGGCCAGGTCGGGAGCTGGGCTGGGATGAGCTCCATCAGGCAGCCGGACCAGGCCCGTTTCCAGCGTGGCGGACGAGCAGCCTTTGCCCTGAAACTCAAAAGTCAAACTCTGTCGCTGACTTCCCTTATTAAAATGGGAGCGTGGTTGAGAGGGGCCATCTCTTGCCTGGGGATGCCAGTCTTTCCCTGTAGTTAATGGAAAGAAGGAGGCTTCTCTAGAGGGCGAAGGCGAGCTGAAACCTCAGCTGGAGTGCCCTGGAGGTACTGCTGTGTCTCCACTGCCTACACAGGGATCTTGGGAGGCAGGTCTCCGGGTGATCAAATTAGTCTTTGTGTCTGCCTCATTCCCTAATTGTCAGTAGATATCCCAACTAGTGAACAATGTACAGCATAACAAAGGAGGCACACATATAAAAAGGAGCAGAATTAGCCTGCGCTAATTGGTGGGCCTGACTTTGCTGACAGGAACCAGGCAGTTAAGAGGAGGGCTAGGAAGTAATTCACTAACTAAAATACACCTCAGAACACAGTAGTAAAATGATTTTATCTTGGTAATTTGACAGACTGGAACAGCAACAGATGAAAGTTTTTCATTTGTTTGTTTTAACCTGGCCCAGCTACCAGGTCAGACTGCTAGAAGTCTCGGCTGTTGATGTAAATGAGTTGAAGGCTTTGACTTGAAACTTGTTCTCGGTGGGTCCGATTAAAGTGAATTTGGCCCTCGTTTTACATGTGATTTCTGACAAAATGATCTGTCTGACCCTCCTACAGGGTGCAATCATTGTCCTTTATTTAAAAATAGGTCATTTGGAGCTTTATGTACGTACACAAAATATTAATTACAAAATTCACACAACTTCCACAGTTGGCTGGCTTGCAGAATATTTCTCTCAAACAAAACCAAGGATTTAACACTTTGCCTTACTTTGCCTTAGTAAATGTGCTTTTAGCTTGTTAAGAAAAGCCCAATCTTTAAATATAATTTAAAGCTCTAATTAGTTGATTTTAGGCAATTTTTTTTTGACATTTTAATGGCAAGGATACCTGGATTTTTTCTGGTATTCATGAAGATATTTGATAAAAAGGTAGATGCAACTCTCTCTGAAAATAGCAAAAAAACAAGTTCATGGGATCTTTTCTAAGCCATACAGTAGCCATTTAGATTTTCTTATATGCTTTCATAGCTATCCAGGAGCCTGGTAAAGGCTCTTAATTGCAGAACTTCCCAATTTCTACTCCACTAGCACTTCTTTAACTAGGTCTTTTCCTCCAAAATACGATCCTGTCACTGAAGGAAATAATACTGAGGAAATGAAATATGGAAGTTAAATATTAACTTTTTTTTCCCTTTTTAGAGAAAAAAAAAAATATATATATATATATATACTTTTCAGATGGCTGCAAGTCTGAGCAGTCCTTTCATCTCCCACTCTCAATGCAAAAGATGCATTTCTAGAAATGGCACGCAAGTTTTATGGTTAATAAAATAGTTTATTGCGCCATTATTGTTAAGAAGTTTTTCTTGCAATGGAAAAGCATTCAGGTACACACTAAAACAACACCAATCCCACAGAATATTGTGTTTGTTCAAGCATTCAAACTTGATTAAACTTCTCTTTCAAAGTACTGCTGCATCACAGTTCAGTGAGCCCCAATCTCTCCTAATGCTTGGACACTTCTGATAAAGGATTTGTGTCAGGAACGTGTTTTAAAGTGCTGTTCTGAAGTCGGAATAGTTCTAGACAGAGATATTCAACTTCCTGCTAGGGATAGGTGCTCAAATTAAGCATAAGAAGGTACTTGTATCTACCCTGAGTACCATAAAAAGCTATCAGATGACCCAATATAACTAACAGTTAAAATTCTACTTCTACATCACCTTCTTCCAGTGTATTGCCTCCCCAAATTTGAGCCTTTCAAGTGCACATACAAGCGCAAGTCACAAGCCTCAGAATATTCACTAACTGAGTTTTGGAGATGCAAGTAACCCCAAAGGCTTTTTTTTTTTTTTTTTTTTTTTAAAAGAAGGGTGCAAGTTCCACCTGTTTCAGTTTTATTTTGTTTGTTTGTTTTCTTTTGTTTTTTCTTCCTCCCCTGAGGACAAACCATAAATTCTATCCTAAAGAAGCAAGAAAGGAAGCTGAAATAAGAATCTATGGAGATGACATCCTCAAAGATCATCAATTACCTGATATCTTTTAATCTTTGAGAATTGGCTCCATCAGATCTCAGCCTTTGGGAAATTATCGAACCTGATAGTGTTTACAACTCAGCATCAAGGTTAACAACTACAATCACACTGTTCTCTCAAAATAGCATTGCACCTTAGTGTCAAGTCAGGAGAGGAATGCCATGGAAAGATACAAATTAAAAGATGGAAAATTCAAACCAATACAGGTTTTCTTGTAATTAAGCAGCTGATCTTGTTATCAAGAAACTTTTTTGAGCTATGAACTCACAGTAGTCAGAAAGGATATTGGATATGAAAGAGAAAGTCAAGAGTAAATGACATATCTATATATAAACTATACCATTGATTACAGTACAGGTTTGAAATATTAAAATCTAATGTCAGGATTATTTTTTTATTTTTTTATTTTTGGAAGATTGCTTAGAAAATATGAATACCGAGTTAACTAAACGCTCAGCCTTACAGCGAATATTTTAGTTACCCATTTTAATAAAATGTGACCAGGCTCTTAAACAAAAATAGAATAATAAAAAATAATAATAAAATGGACTGCATATTTACTATCTTACTGTATCCATGTAAAATGTTATTTAAAATTTTATTTAAAAGCCTTTCTGGAGAGTATATATTATACCATTACTGAAAATTATATTATCTTTACATACTTGCAGGTATTTATGGAATGTTCTTGTTTCTTTTGGACAGATAAAATATATATATATGTTTTTGCCTTTCAAAATATAGTTTTCAAATATATTGAACCCAAAAAAAGTCTGATGCACTGTCAGGCACCTCAATTTCTTATACGTCTCCCTAGTTTGGTATAAAGGAAACAGTCTGCTGATGAAAAGAAAGGCAGCTGTGATATTCTTTCTTATGTTTATTTTACCTGGCCATGGATATTCACCACCACTCTTCACCAACATTATTTAGTACTCATTCTCTACTGTTCTACTGTCTAAATATCTCTCTCCTCCTTAAAATATATTTATAAATGTAAAAATATATAGACACATACAGAGAAAACTATGAATCCAAATAAAGGCATGAGTAACTGTAAACATATTTTTATGAATTCCTGGAAGCTACATTTATTATATAAAACAAACAAACAAACAAACAAAAACACAAACACAGAATTAAAGTCAACTTTATTTTATTTACTATTGTCAAACAAAAACTTTCTAGGGCAAGACATTAAAAGAAGTGAGGCATATATAGAAACTTAATTACATTCTTTCAAAATCCATAGTCAAAACATCCTAGTTCAATGGACACATAGCACATTATGTGGTGTTACTGCAGATAAAGACATTAAGTGTTACCGCAGATAAAGACATTATGGCGACATCTGCCTGGCACTTTAACACCTCCTTATATTAAAAATTACATACACCTTATATTAAAAATTACATACACTTCCAATGCTAAGGATCAGTTGTTTCTCCACCTTATGTTTTCAGTCTATGCCTCTTGAAAAATGCAGAAATATTTCTTTAAGTGAAAGCCAAACAGTATTTGGAAATAAATAAATAAATACATAAGTAAATGAAGTCTTTGCTATGATCACTTACAGTTCATACCTGGGGACAGAAAAGGACACTGTAAAGTCACATCCCAAAGGTAAATAAATCAAGGTAGTGATGGAGTTATAAATACCTCCACATAGGATATTTTACAATTTGTATTGAAAATAAGCATTACAGAATTTCTGAGTTTCTCTTAAATTATTTTTGTGTCACTTTCTTTCAGAAGTTCTGCATAGGTACCCTTGTTTTTCCCTTGAATATTTACCTAGCATAAGACTCAGAATATTTTAGCTTGAGACTCAGACCATTTTAGAAGATATTTTCGTGTAATAAAAGAATTGCAATTTGCATTCTTTAAGGACACCACCACCTTCCAGAAACACATTAAATGAAGCAGAATGAAATCGAAGTAGGGCAGTTTGGGAATTATTTTCAGCTGTGTTGCAGCTCTGAAGGGCTCTTTCAAGTTAGGCATTCAATTTAGGCAAAAATACCTGGCTTCTTGTAGAGTTTATAACCTAAGGGGTATTGATTTGGCAGTATCAAAGTCGGTGAAGATTCCTGGAAGGAGCTGAGTGTCGGTGTACACTCAGGAGATGACCAATGACACAAGACATGGGATGACAACCGCACATTTATATTTGCCATCAAAATTTTTGAGAAAATAGTTAACTTGAGACTCCTAGCTATACTTGAGAGCAAATTGCAAGATATTTATGCGTACTATGTTACAGAAAATAATCCTATGACACATTTTTCCTTGTGGGGCTGTGAGTCTCACGAGATGAAGGTTGACCACCTTCTGTCCCCCTGAACTACTGTAATGGTACAGATCTGGTCAACATGCCTAGGGATGGATACCATTCTTTACTCATGTTTAGCTTGTACTAAATAGTAATATAAAAGTAGAAAATAAATTAGTTCACTGCCACAGAGATATCAAATGTATATCAAGTATTAATTATGCATTTAGTATGTTCAGAAATTGGTAACTCAGCTCTGAAAAATATATATAAGTGTATAACTTTGATAACTTTATATGCATACTTTACATATACATAGAAAGTCACAAACTAGGAGCAAACAAAAAATGAGATATCAGACAGAATCACTGGAGACAAAAATATATATATTAATTAGAATCAGAAAATATGCCTGTGTTCAGCTCTATTTCTCAATAAGGCTATAACGTTTGCATACGTATGGTTCACTGGAGCTTGTTCTCACTGTAGGTGTGTTGGTAGGACTTTGCTTTCCTCTGAGATTCTACAACTAAAGTAGGTTATTTTTTCCCATTCTGTGTTAAACAGACACATAATTTACTTCAAACCACTGTTACCATTGCTCCCCGAAATGATGTGCATAGGCTGCTGATCTTTAAAACTTGTTAAAATACATGTATATACATATATATATACATGTATATCAGTTTACTAGTTTTGAAGAGACAGACTTCAAAACAAATCAGAGACACCAAATACTTGAGTTTAAAATCCTGTATAAAACCTTTAACGTGACCTGTAGAATTACCAATTCTGCTGCATGAAAGTCACAGATACTGTCTTAAAACAAGAGTGTGGACTCTTTCTGCTGGTGTCAGTTAGGACGAGACTGGTTTTTAGAATAAAAGCAAGGAAAAAACTAACAATCATCTTTAGAAGGGAATTTCTTGCACTGCCCCAAAAGGCCATTAGGACCTCTTTTGCTAAGCGAGGCCCCATTTCTGTAGTATCTCAGCAGACAGAGTCAGCTGCTCTTTATGGACTATTATTTACTTATTAATTAGATATTTCAAGTCAATTTACTTAGTCTGAGCATTAGCTGCTCTACAGAAAACAACCACAGAGCAGTTACTTTCCTGTGGATCGCAGCCCCAATTAATAAGCCCGAGTGGCTGAATGGAGAGCAAGCTCAGGCCCTGTGTGGCAGTGGGGTTAAGCAGTCACAGCCCAGCTTCTGGCACGCTTCGTTAGCCCCCGCTCATCAGCAGTCACGTGCTGACCACAGCTGAAGTGGTGGGATGTGTGATACCCTAACGCAGTGTGCCAGGTGCTATGAAAAATGATTTGCTCCTAGCGGCGCTATCTAGTTAAGGGTGTTCTCTCAGTTCTTTTGAAGTGGTTTGTGAAAAGGAGCCGAGAATCCCCCCTCCTGCTTCTTTCAAGAACTTTGTTTGGAAAAAAAAAGAATATTGCCCTGTTAGGAAAGCCTTAATTAGGTTTTATCCAATGAGTCAAGAGTAACATTTATGCAGAACAGCTTTTGTGTGGTGAATGTCTTGTTTGCACAACCTGTGACACTCAACAAACCCAAACAAAATGCCCCTTTGCTCATCTCGCTGACGAGCTCTTCACTTTGCACAGCTTGGCACAGAGGCCAAGATGCCCTCTTATATCCTAGTTGCAGCTACTGAATGGAAAACAAGGCAGCTCCTTCAATGCAGTGATGGAAACTTGGCAAGTGTTCTTCCTCTACCCTCACAACTCCGTGCCTCTGCCCAAGGCTTTCATCTCCTCTGGTATGGAGGCCGCCTCACTATCGAACACGTACTAGCTAAATTAGGGAAGATGGAATGATCCCTTATCATTAAGGCTGTGTGTAATGCAATTAAAATGGAGCATTTTCTCACAGCACAAGAGTTCAGCCCTGTTCTCATTCTGAAAAAAAAAAATAAAATAAAAAATAAAAATTGGGGTGTGCCTTAGGACTTTGATTTGTTAGAAATTACTGCCTTGAATAATTATGGGATGATATTAAAGACTGAAATGACAGAGAAAGAGCAACTTAGAGGCACTTGCTTCTCTTACATAACTGCAAGAACAAAAAATACAGGTTGGAACACGGAAGACAGCAAGGCTGTGAAGCTGACCTAGAAGGGTACTTATATCATGAGCTTCCAGAGGTCAAAGCGCTGCTGTTATTTCCTCTTTCTACCCACATTGCATAGGGAAAGCTACTAAGCCAAATGACAAATTGATCCCAAGCACATCACCTTCAAGGGGTTACAAATGCCAAGCTGCTTTGTCCTGTTTCTCTTCTGAATCTGTTGGTGGCTATCACCAGGTTTCTTTGGAAAACAACCAAACCAACCAAAGGGGATACTTCTAAGCAGCAGCCAGTAGGGGCCGACACAGGATTAGGTTCGTGAAGATGGCTTTGTGAAGTCTCCGTGTTGCAGTTAAGGAGACTGAGTCACAAACAGAGCAGGAGAAAATGAGTGCAAGGAAACTGGAGTTGTTCAACATGCAAGGACTTCATATAGATCCAGTAAAATCGGTAAAATTCTGTAAAACTCCAAGGTCACTAGTCTAGACCTACTGCTTGAGTTGTTGCTGAGACAAGAAGCATGAAGCTACATGTCCTGGAATTTGGGATGATCATAAATCCTGCACCACAGAGCCAATTAAACATCTTGGGTGAAGATACTCCTCTCATTTCAGAGGCTGCAACCTAAGCTGGTGGAAGCAACCCCTCACTCCTCTTGTGGTAACACTTTGAAAACACGGATTTCACAAATCAGAACTTGCCCAAAGGGCCATTCATCTTCTCCAAAAGAAGCCCTAAGAAAAACATCAGAAAATAAACTCTATCTGTCCTTCCATAGAAATCTATTACTCCTCCTAGACTATATGAAAATGTAGGTTCTTAACTGGGGTTTTAAAAATGCATAGATACCTGAGCTGAATTTTTTTTTTTTTTTTTTTTTGCATTTCATAGAGGAACAGAAAGCTACCACCCTTTGAGATGTGTGCACGCCAACATTATCCACAGGCCGCAGACACTGACCTCTAGAAAATATTCTCCAAACCACATTCAGTACTCCACATCAGCTGCAGCTCTGAAAAGGGCAACATCGCAACCTCATACGCTCACTGCTCCTCTTCCCAGTGCTCACCTCCCTTTACAAGCACTGCACAGCGTGGCCATGTTTACAAGAGAATTGCCTGAATTTCAGAGGCACCCACATTACACTTCCAAAAATTATGGCATTTGGCTAAAAAAATTAAATATGGTTGTAAGAGGACAGTAGTAATTACATCTTTAATTATTCCTAAGAACACAAAACACTTAAGTCCTAAATTGTTTACAAATTTAACGGCTTACAAACCCGTACTTCTCAGTAAATTTTTTTTTTTTTTTTTTAAATAGCATTTTCATTCATAGTAGTTCTACTAATAAATCTATAGTTTTTAAAAGAATATTTACAGAACTTTAATGAAAAAATAAGACTTAAGCACATAAAATTTAAGCAGAAAATAGCTTACAATTACACTGGCAGTAAAGTAACATGGCTTCCTGGCTACTGTACTCATTACCATAAAAAAGGGGATAAATACGAGCATAAAAGATTTATTTTTCTACCTGCCATTCTGCACAAGCATCGCATGGTATAGGAACCACTATATGTATCTACTAAAACAGGCGGCATCATATCTGTAAACATATTAAGAAAAGTACTTAGATAATATCATCAGCGATAGCTTTACAAAATCTGAACTTAAAATCTGAGTGTAAGTCAAGTCACATTAAAAATTCCAATGTCATTTACAGAATCATTCTAAAAACTGGCTCTTTAACTGTTAAGACTATTTTCTTGTTCTTGCACTTGCTCTTGTGCTTGATCTTGTTGTCCTGTTCGTCCCTCCAGCAGTCTGAGTTGTCTTCACATTGCCTTCAAGTTTTTCTTCAGTTTTGTTTCTTTTCCCTTTTTTGGGTGATCCGTTTTCATCATTCTCTATTCGTAGACAGAAATATTAAATGGAAATTTATATCATAAATCAAGCATTTTATAGAAAGTCAATCTTCAGTTCCATTGTTTTTGAAGGGAGATGTCCCTAATGACTACGTTCCAAAGCTTACATCTATGAGTTCAACAAACCAGTTACAAAACCCACACTTCTGCACATCCAATATCCTTTAAAATAGGTCCCCAAGGACATACAGCTATTTCTGAAAGTAGGTTAACATTAATGAGAGCACCAAAACCAATTAGCTATTATTTTAGCTAAAAATTCTTCTACTGATATGTAAAACTAAAACATATCTAACACTGAAGAAAAAAACAGCAAAAATGAATGTACAGCAACTAATTTATTGTCCAGCTAGAACTGCAAAGTCAGGCTTGTAGTTGTAACAAACACACTGGACGCTTCTGGAAGAATCCACATGGCACAGACCAGTGAAGCTGCTCCAAGAGATGAGCATCGACCCAAGCACCACCACTAAAATCCATGTGGGGAAAAAGGACCTCCCCCCAAAAGAAACTATTCAGACCGGTAGAAAAGCACTGGGAGAGATCAGTCCTTTGGGAGGTGCATGTAGCAGTGTCAAGAAGTGAAAACTAGCAGAAGTGTGAAGTCAATAAACCAAGAGGGGAACCTGCCACAATAGATGTACGTGTTACGTTTGGATAAGCACATGTAACAGATAAAGAGATGAAGAGAAATGAAACGAGAGCATGGCCAAATCACAACAGGATTAATGCACATAACCTGCCAGAAAATTCTTTGTGCATCTGTAAAGATTCATTACTTCCATTTTATTATATTTATTTGACGATAATTTCTTATTACAACGTGGTATCTTTAAAATTTTATCACATCCAGCTGAAAGGTTTAGGGAATATTTCAAGTGTCTGAAGCTAGAGCTCTATTGGCTTGGGGAAAATAAAACTGAAAAACAGGAAAAGTGAGAGACATGTGGAACTTCTGCTGTCATTTGAGCTCAAATACAGCTCCAAGTCCTTCTAGCACCAACTTCATTACAGCACGGATAAGTTGTACAAGCTACCCAAAACCTGGACATACAAAAGCAGGAGCTTAGATGGTATTTAGGAGAAAACAAGCACAGACAATGGGTGCTACAAATGTAATTATCATGCTATGCTCATAACCACCTGTAAGTTAGTTAATTGCTGTTATTTAACCTGCAAGTTACGGATTGAGACAGCAGAAGAGCATGAGAGCATTTGAATAACTCAGCAGAAGAGGAATACAGCTGTCAGATGCCATACAATCAATCCATTCTGCTTTGGAGAAACATCTGGTTTGTACAGGATAACCTAGCCCCTTCTTTACTTACCACTCTTTGCTACATTAAAGACCCACTCTCTATTTACATTAGACTATGGCAGCCAACAGTAATAACCTGTACAAAATTCTAGACTTAGCTATATGTAGAAAATAGAAATATTTTTTTTTCCTCACCTGATTTTGATTTTTTAGGTGGTACATCATCTGCTGGCAACAGACATTTTCTTCTGCGAGAAGTGGAAGTTGTCTGTTGGGTAGGGTTAACCTCTTTTCCTTTTCCAGACTGATTACTTTCTTCAGAACCAGCGGGTATCAAACACTGCATTTCCGAAATGTTGCCGTTTTCAGGCAAGTTGCCATTGTCACGAAGAGAAGTAGCTGCCTCTGGTTTGAATTGTACATTTTTCCTCTTACTTCTCAGTTGCCTTTGTTTTTCCTGGGATGAGTTATTTTCCAGAGCTGTACCTTCACCTTCCTTAAGGATTCCGTTTTGACCTCTGTCTTCAGGCAAGACAAGCTTTTCCCTGAGAAAGGTTGAACTAGTTTCTTCAGATTTGGAAGGAACTATTTTCCTTCTGCCTGCCTTCGATGGATTTTCTTTTCCTGATTGGGTTACTTCCAAAAGTATACCCTGTTGCTCTTTGGGAGTTTCATTCTTACCATCTTCTGGCAAACCTTGAAGTGAACTAGAACTAACAGCCACTGAAGTGATACTACACTTTTTCCCTGAGTACCCTTTTGAAAGGTCAATTTTTTCTTCGGAAGAGGGTTTTTCAGAAATCATTTGTTTAGCTTTCCTATGATTATTATTTCTGCTACTTTCTTTTGATAAGTTACATTTTCCCCGAGCAGGAGTAGAACTTGTGGCTTCTAATAATATGGCAGCTTCATTCCTTCTGCCTCTTTTTGGTTGATCTTTTAGACTTGAAACAACTGCTCCTAACGGAACATTTTGATCTTTAAGAGCCTCTTCTTTACCATTATCTGCTGGCAAACCACGTTTTCTTCTAAGAGAAATGGAATTAGTTGTGTGTGACACTGGAGGAGTTTCTTTCCTTCTGCCCCTTCCTAATGGCTTTGCTTTTGCACAGGACACCGATTCCAAAAGCACGTTTTGTTCTTCATTAGTACTCTCCTCTTTGTCATCAGTTTCTGACAAGCCACGTTTTCTCCGGAGAGAAGCTGAACTTTTTGCCTCTGCTGCTAGATCAATCTCTTTTCTTTTGTCCCTTGCTGATGCATTTGCTTTTGCCTGCAAAGTGCTATCTCCCAATGCTGGATTTTGATCTTCTTTCACAGTCATCTTTTTATCATCACCTTCTAGCAAGCCACGTTTTTCTCTGATAGAAAGAGAACTCACCGTTTGTGATGCTACAGCAACCTCTCGCCGCCTTCGTCCTCTCAGCGGAACTTCTTCTGTTGAAGAGGGAATAGCTTCCAAAGCTGGATCTTGATCTTTTGTAGAAGTCTCATCTTTACTATGATCTTTAATTAAGGTTTCTTTTTTCGTAAAGGTAGAACAAGCTGCTTGTGGAATGGAATCAGCTTGCCTTCTTCTGCTCCTCCTTACTTCTAAAGGATTTTCTGAAGCCTCACGTTGATCATGTTTGCAAGCCATTCCTTCCTCATTCCCAGGTAAATTCCTTTCTTCTCCTAGAGCTTCGGAACTGGCTTCTTCAAGTTTAAAATTAACTCTTCTTCCTCTAAGTCTTCTACGTGTAATTCTATTATTTGGTGTTCGATTCTCTTGCAGGATTTCAGTTTGCTTTGGTTCATTTGCTTCCTGCTCATTTCTTGTCTGCTTTTGATGTCTATGAGCAATGCCATCACTGTTTAGAGCAGTTACCAATGTGTCAGCTGTGTTGTTCTGGTCTTTCATTACTTGGTGTGCCTGCTTGACACAACTAGAGGCTGAAGACTCTTTGGGAGAAGATTCCTCTGTTTCTGACTTACATTTAAGCATAAGATCTAGGCTGTTTACATCCTGGGCAAATTCATCAGCCTTCTTCTCTGAAGAGTCTTTTTTCCCTCTCCTGCTTCTAGTTCTGTTTGCTTCTTGTTTGAATTCCAAGTTGAGAACAGTTACTGGCATTTTATCTGTCTCTCCAGAAGGTGATTCTGACTTTAATCTTTGAGATGCCTTTGTAGTATTTTCCTGAGCATTTTCCGCTTCATCTCCCAGAGATACTTTCCTCTCATTTTTGGTGGGCGATTTTGTTTCCGTAATGGTTTCATTTGAAGTCTCCTTGGCTTTCTGAACATTCTGTGTATTTTCAAGTGCCATCCCGCACATGTCTGGTTTTACTTCTGTTGGTTGTTTTCTAGCATTTCTTGAAGACTTACCTCTTTTTTCTGTTACCTTTACTTCAAGTTCAGTTCTGTTTCCAGATGCTTCTGTGGGGGCAGTCTCAGAAGTCTGCTCATCACCTTGTAGTAATTTTGCTGATTGCTGTTTACGAAGTTTCCTTGTCGTCCCATGAAGTTCCTCTGAAGGAGCTTGTTCAACCTGTTCATTCCTAGCTCTTCTTTGTCTTTTGGGTGGAAGCAGTGCTTCTGTGTTTTCTATTTTTTTCATTCCTCTAGACCTCTTCTGATGCAATAGAAGAATTTCTTCTCTGTCTTCTACACTACCTTTGTCAGATGCGTTTTCAGATTTTTTTAAATCTGTTTGCAGTTGGTGATTTTCATCCTGAGTGCTACTAGATACGCCTTCTGTCTTTCTGCTTTGATCATCTTCAGTTACAGATGTGCTACTGATATCATACTCCTGCAAAGCCTGTTTCCTATTTGCAGGATCTTTTTGTAGCACTGAAGAATCTTTTTCAGAAGACTCAAGATCCTCACTAGGATGTTTTAACTCCTTAGGTTCCTTAGTTTTACCTCTTCTTGGTCTTCGAGTATCAACCTGCGTTTCCACAAGTGAAACGGTTTCAACTGTTTTCTCAACAGGATGCTTTGAAACAATTTCTTTTTCCATGCAAAGATTTGTTCTCCTTCCTCTTCCTGTATTTTTAGCTACTGAAGTTGAAGTACTGATCTCTCCCATCTCTTCTTGGATGCTCTTTTTCTCCAGACCTTGCAATTCTTTTGAATTTAAATCCTTTTCACACTGCTTTGTTGAAGGTGGATGTACAGTCTTCCTTGGTCTGCCCCTTGTTAGTCTCTGGGTAGAGTGGTCTTCGCTAGTTGACAACTTTTGTTGAGAATCTTTATCTTGTGAAGTATTTCCTTTGTCTTCTAAAACAGTTTTATTCCCCCCTACAAAGTTTGTCATATAGAAAAGAGCACAATCAAAAGTTATACATTACTATGCCCGATCAAAGTATCTCTTGAGTTTTCATTTTCCTAGTAAAGCGGTCTTGCTCAAATGAATCATATTTAATTTTAAAAAGTAACAGGGATTTAAACAGACTCCTAGAATAAAACCCAGTTTAGTACACAGAGTTATTTGTTTTATTTGACAGGTAGCACTCAAGCTTTAAGATATATTTTGAAAGTCTTTGCAAATAAAGGTGATTTTAAGTGGATACCTTAGCAACAGGTGATTTTTTGTTTGTTTGTTTTTTACACTGGTATGTTTGGAGATGCCACCGTTATTACATCAAACTACTACACCATTTTTTAAACACCAATAGAATGCCAACACTGGTTTGTGTTACAGATTACTGCTCAAATTCCCTGAGATATTTGCTCCTTCCATACTATATAATTTGGAATTTTTACAACACGTTGAAACTTCCTAACAACACACACAGTCCTGCATATTCATTATTACTCTAGTTAAAATAAAAGTGTTTGTACTTACCATACTCACGACTGCCATTAGTACAAGCAGTTACAGCATCTTCCTGCTTAGGATCCATAACATTTTCTGACCTGACCTAAGGAAATAAGCAATAATCAATACTTTTGTGTGTGTCTGACAGGACAAGAAATAGTTAACTAATAGAAAATTGGGAGTGAAACAGTTGAAAAAAGTCCTGCCAAATACTTTATGAGAAAATGAAGCCAACTTCGTTTGCTAACTGCATCATATATTTGGTACTACCACAAAATTGAACTTAATACTTGTTATCTGAGCTAGTGTAGCAGTTTTTACAGTGAAAGACAACACAGTAGAGTTTTAAAAAGCATTCAGTAAACGGGCTGAACATTGTCTAGTAAGATTAGAAAAAGAGGGTTATTGAATCTAAATCATTTGAATGTTTTGAAGTGTTTTATTGTAGTTCTACACAGACCAGCAATACTCATTTTAATCTATGGATCTGGGAGTCAACAAAAATCGAGGCTAATAAAATACACCAATGACAAGAGTGATGAAGGTGCGAATTGTAAGGTCAAAATGGTAACCCAGAGCAGCCTCAGCAGCCATTTAGGTAGGGTTCCTCTAAACAAAGTACATCCTAATACAAGCAAACAGAGTAGAATTGGTGTCCATTCAGCAAGCAGTGAATGAAAGCCTTATGGGCATGAAGAGCAATCAACTGACTACGTGGTAACACCAAATTTTGGCAAAAGCTCAGTGCTCTTGGATGTTTAAAGAAAAAAAGTGTTTTGAATTTAATCTACAAGCTATGAAGAAGCTGTACAAAAAAAAAACAAACATGCATATATCCCACTTATGAAAAGGAAGGCACAGAAAGAACTCCATTGTAGTCTGTAAGTAATTTAAGGGTGCTTTAAACATAACAGAAACAAATGACTAGAAAAAAAGTGCTCCTTCAAATTTGTACTCAGCTGCATCTTCTGGTTTTTACCCATTCACACCTGGACAAAGCTACCAAGGAAAACACAGGTTGTCAACTTCACTGTTTTCAAATAAACATCAGGTGCTCTTCCAGAAGGTATTTTGTCAGCCACAGGTCTTGTGCATGAGATATTTTAATGAAAATACAATGATATAAAACATGTCTTATTAGATGGCCTAAGAGTTCACTTCAACCACAGGCTCCAAGCTTAAATAAACTCTTTCCAAAAGCTAAAGAAAATATTTTACCTTTGTTTCCTCTGACTTCTGCTTGGCAGTCTTCATAAGCTGCTTGATGCCCGACAGGACCTCTACAAGTCCTGGCTTCTTCTCTGGGGTTTTTAATGGCTGCTCGATGGCTGATCCAACGTTGACTGACTCCAACTTCTCATCTGGTGTTTTCCTTTTACTTTCCAATTTCACCTGAGAGGCTTGTTTCTCTGCACTTAATGATACGCTGTCCACATCAAGATCTTCTTCCAGCATAGCTATTCCTTCTGGAATTCTGGAGTACATTATTTCAAATATAGACTTTGGAGATTCCTCCTCTCTCATCAAATCTGAGATGTCATGACAATCCAGTATCTCTCCTGAAGAATCTGGAGTATTTAATGGTGACACCATCATCTCTCCTGAAATAAACAGTAGGTTTATCTAATTTGGCAAACAAACTAAGCAGGAAATCCAAACATTCCAATCGCTGTATAACTAAGTAAAAAATGGATTCAATCAGCCAAAGCTTTCTACAAGCTAAATCCAAAACTGTGTTTCAGCAATTGGTTTGGTAATTAGCAAGAAGGCAATTAGCTCCTACAAGGCACAGCATACGTTAAAAAAATTAAGCCTAAAAAACCTTGATGATTTTTTATTTAATCTGATAAAAATCATTAGTATTACTACTCTGAATATTGGATAATTCATTCTTGATTTTTGTTGGTGATTCACTAGATGCTCACTTTTGCTAAATTCTTAGTAAAACAGAATTTAAAGAATTCTGAGTTATTCAGGAACACGACTGATATGCAAAGTCATATGCAAAAGACAGAAAAAAAAAGCTAAGGATCATCTTAACACAAATCTTCCTAATCTGACATTTTTCTTAAGTAGAATCTTTGCAAAATTCTACAGCATAACCACTCCCTGCCGTAAGATTTTGTCATTGAATCTAGATGTATCCCCTGACAATTGATTAAAGGATTGCCATGCTTCAACACAAGGTTTGCCTGAAACAATACTTCAGCATTTAGAAGTTCGATATAAAACTGAATGAATAAAAAAATAACACCTACCAAAAAAAATAACTGGAACTACTGGAAAATGTCCTCCAATACATGATAAAAAAAAAATCAATGGTTGCAAGATGCTTTATCTCTACACTAAGTCTGCCTAGCATTAGGCTATGCACTATCAGTGAGTTGCAGACACAGCTACCCCAAAGTATACTTTAATAATTTCTTTCCAATTAACAACCATACCAGATTCTTCAGGAGTACGCAGTTCAGAAGTGTCCATTGTCGTGCACGGTGGTGTAAGATCACTGTCACGAACAGTGCTTGAAGGTGATGTTTCTCCACTTGTATTTTCTGGAGTTTTAAACATCTCAGCCAGCCC
This sequence comes from Anas platyrhynchos, assembly GCF_047663525.1. NCBI lineage: Eukaryota > Metazoa > Chordata > Aves > Anseriformes > Anatidae > Anas > Anas platyrhynchos. The sequence continues at coordinate 7,308,535 of NC_092609.1, read as the reverse complement.
TATAAATTATATTCAGAAAAATGAGCACTTGTTTCGGAAAAAAAAAAAAAAAAAAAAGTGCACAGTTGGCAGAACCAGTAACAGGTTTTAAAAATCTCACAACGTACCTGTGAAGCTTTCATCCATATTCAAGTTTTGTTTCAAGATTGGATTTTTCACTACTTTAAGGACCTGTCCAGCTATTCTACCAGTGGTAGAGTGCGCTCTGCCTACAACTACTGTAGCAGGAGATTCTGCATGACCTGTGCTAAAATGACCTTTTATTTTTCTTTCTGGAGGAAAAAAAGGAAATAAATAAATAAATAAATAAATAAAAATTAGGACACAAAGATCCCTTTTATTTAAAACCTAGCCAGAATCACTCAAGAGATTCCACAAATTTATTGGTCGTGTTTAGCTAATACAGACTGCTGGGCATACAGAAGTGGTTAAATTGCAGCTACTTTAAAGGGCTGATTCGTTGTGAAATGCAGCTCATATATTCGTTTAAGATTTGAGTGACTACGCTCAATGAGCATCTGAGACAAGTTTTCTTAGCTTTCAGAAACGCTCAGGGATTATCCTGAGAGTCTTTCAGTCTTACTCCTTTCCACCTGCATAGAATCCTTTAGGTTGGGAAAGACCTTCACCATCATCCAACGACCAACCTCACCACCACGTAAAGTGGTTAAACCGGAACAGAACCTCTTTCAAACAGCACTACAGCTTCAACTACAGACAAGGGACAAATACTTACTCCATCCACCCAACACAATTAGTTATTTAGATACATTCTTAAGATGTTTTGAATTAATACATTTCAGTAAATTCAAGTAGATTTACACGCTGTGAGAAAGACACCAATACCCATTTAACATCTTGCCAAAATCTCAAACTTCCAGCTTCTGCAGTTAAATGCCAACAAGCTGTTTCAAGGTTAAGCAAACCCCCAAACCTTAAAAAGAAGTAAAACAAATACCTTTGGTGACTGTGTTGTCTTCTTCATTGGTCTTCGTTTTGGGGCACGTTTTTTAACGGCCTTTGCCTGTGGTCTTGCAACACCCAATTTTACCACTTCTGCCCAAGATTTCGCAACTACGAAGCAAAACAGACACAATAACCTTAACTGGCAGCTGTGTAAACAGGACTTCACAGCTATTTATGATTCCAAAGGATTTGCTGTAGTCAGAAATCACAATTTCAAGCTGAATCTTAACGAGTGTCCAAGCATCCAGTACGAGCGTCCAAGCATCCAGTACAAGTGTCCAAGCATCCAGTACGTTTCTACAACAAAAAGCGTCATACAGTTCCAGAATCTGTGCTAAGTGCTGACGTCACTCTGTCCTCACTCTCTGCTCGAGTTCAAAAAGCATTTGGACAGTGCTCTCAGACATGTGGTCTGATTTTCTGGGCGGTCATTTAAGGACCCAGGAGTTAAACTTGATGATCATTGTGGGTTCCTTCCAATTCAGGATATTCTGCGATTCTGTGAAATATTTTCCTCATTACAAATTTGCCATAAGCCTTTCAGTCTTGCACTTTATTTTACCTGAATTTTTCCTTAACAGAATGTAAGGTTTAACAGCAAAAAAATGTTTTTTTTTTTTTTTTTTTGTTTTTTGTTTTGTTTTTTTGCTTTTTTATTTTTTTTTTGTTTGTTTGTTTGTTTGTTTTTTGTTTGTTTTAAGTGAAACATATCCAGGATTAACCAGGAAGGCCTGTGATTTTATCTCACCATATAATAGGACTATCACTGAGACACTGCACACAGACACTGCACACAGCATGTTATTCACAACTTTAAAATGATTCTACAAAAAACGAAGATAGCAAAGAATAATAAATTGCCAGATGAATGTTGATATTGATGGGAAATTTTAAATTTGACTTTGAAAGAGTCAAATTGATATAATTTGTTTTCATAAATTAAAGACATCTCATCTTTAAGTGTTTTCATAAAGATTAAATTTTCAAGAACCAGATTCCCTCTCAATTTTTCCAGTGGTATCAAAACTATTTTGACCAACATTTGAATTTGAATGTTCAACAATTAAAATATTTGTGTCTCAATGGTTATCATCCATGATGTCTGCCATACACCCAACACTTACAGGCAGTCCAGTCTACAACTGACAGTGTGTGAACTGGCTAGGGAAAAAGGCATAAAGAAACTAAGCTGAATACAGGTAAAATGCATGTTTTCACCAACAAAAATTATTGAACTGAAATTGTATCAGTTATATACTACTCCAAATTGAGGGACTTGGAGGATCAATACCGCAATTAACCTAACAAACAGAACCTTACTTAATGACTTTAATTCACGTGAAAGATTCACCCCACTGCCATTCCTCCCTCATTCTGTCCTCCTGGTGAGGCCAGGAGTGTCCCGAGAGCACATAGAAGTGTGCCCAAAGGGAATTGCTGATTTTGGAGGCACAAGGTGCCTATGGGGCCAGGTCGGGAGCTGGGCTGGGATGAGCTCCATCAGGCAGCCGGACCAGGCCCGTTTCCAGCGTGGCGGACGAGCAGCCTTTGCCCTGAAACTCAAAAGTCAAACTCTGTCGCTGACTTCCCTTATTAAAATGGGAGCGTGGTTGAGAGGGGCCATCTCTTGCCTGGGGATGCCAGTCTTTCCCTGTAGTTAATGGAAAGAAGGAGGCTTCTCTAGAGGGCGAAGGCGAGCTGAAACCTCAGCTGGAGTGCCCTGGAGGTACTGCTGTGTCTCCACTGCCTACACAGGGATCTTGGGAGGCAGGTCTCCGGGTGATCAAATTAGTCTTTGTGTCTGCCTCATTCCCTAATTGTCAGTAGATATCCCAACTAGTGAACAATGTACAGCATAACAAAGGAGGCACACATATAAAAAGGAGCAGAATTAGCCTGCGCTAATTGGTGGGCCTGACTTTGCTGACAGGAACCAGGCAGTTAAGAGGAGGGCTAGGAAGTAATTCACTAACTAAAATACACCTCAGAACACAGTAGTAAAATGATTTTATCTTGGTAATTTGACAGACTGGAACAGCAACAGATGAAAGTTTTTCATTTGTTTGTTTTAACCTGGCCCAGCTACCAGGTCAGACTGCTAGAAGTCTCGGCTGTTGATGTAAATGAGTTGAAGGCTTTGACTTGAAACTTGTTCTCGGTGGGTCCGATTAAAGTGAATTTGGCCCTCGTTTTACATGTGATTTCTGACAAAATGATCTGTCTGACCCTCCTACAGGGTGTTATCATTGTCCTTTATTTAAAAATAGGTCATTTGGAGCTTTATGTACGTACACAAAATATTAATTACAAAATTCACACAACTTCCACAGTTGGCTGGCTTGCAGAATATTTCTCTCAAACAAAACCAAGGATTTAAAACTTTGCCTTACTTTGCCTTAGTAAATGTGCTTTTAGCTTGTTAAGAAAAGCCCAATCTTTAAATATAATTTAAAGCTCTAATTAGTTGATTTTAGGCAATTTTTTTTTGACATTTTAATGGCAAGGATACCTGGATTTTTTCTGGTATTCATGAAGATATTTGATAAAAAGGTAGATGCAACTCTCTCTGAAAATAGCAAAAAAACAAGTTCATGGGATCTTTTCTAAGCCATACAGTAGCCATTTAGATTTTCTTATATGCTTTCATAGCTATCCAGGAGCCTGGTAAAGGCTCTTAATTGCAGAACTTCCCAATTTCTACTCCACTAGCACTTCTTTAACTAGGTCTTTTCCTCCAAAATACGATCCTGTCACTGAAGGAAATAATACTGAGGAAATGAAATATGGAAGTTAAATATTAACTTTTTTTTCCCTTTTTAGAGAAAAAAAAATATATATATATATATATATATATATATACTTTTCAGATGGCTGCAAGTCTGAGCAGTCCTTTCATCTCCCACTCTCAATGCAAAAGATGCATTTCTAGAAATGGCACGCAAGTTTTATGGTTAATAAAATAGTTTATTGCGCCATTATTGTTAAGAAGTTTTTCTTGCAATGGAAAAGCATTCAGGTACACACTAAAACAACACCAATCCCACAGAATATTGTGTTTGTTCAAGCATTCAAACTTGATTAAACTTCTCTTTCAAAGTACTGCTGCATCACAGTTCAGTGAGCCCCAATCTCTCCTAATGCTTGGACACTTCTGATAAAGGATTTGTGTCAGGAACGTGTTTTAAAGTGCTGTTCTGAAGTCGGAATAGTTCTAGACAGAGATATTCAACTTCCTGCTAGGGATAGGTGCTCAAATTAAGCATAAGAAGGTACTTGTATCTACCCTGAGTACCATAAAAAGCTATCAGATGACCCAATATAACTAACAGTTAAAATTCTACTTCTACATCACCTTCTTCCAGTGTATTGCCTCCCCAAATTTGAGCCTTTCAAGTGCACATACAAGCGCAAGTCACAAGCCTCAGAATATTCACTAACTGAGTTTTGGAGATGCAAGTAACCCCAAAGGCTTTTTTTTTTTTTTTTTTTTTTTAAAAGAAGGGTGCAAGTTCCACCTGTTTCAGTTTTATTTTGTTTGTTTGTTTTCTTTTGTTTTTTCTTCCTCCCCTGAGGACAAACCATAAATTCTATCCTAAAGAAGCAAGAAAGGAAGCTGAAATAAGAATCTATGGAGATGACATCCTCAAAGATCATCAATTACCTGATATCTTTTAATCTTTGAGAATTGGCTCCATCAGATCTCAGCCTTTGGGAAATTATCGAACCTGATAGTGTTTACAACTCAGCATCAAGGTTAACAACTACAATCACACTGTTCTCTCAAAATAGCATTGCACCTTAGTGTCAAGTCAGGAGAGGAATGCCATGGAAAGATACAAATTAAAAGATGGAAAATTCAAACCAATACAGGTTTTCTTGTAATTAAGCAGCTGATCTTGTTATCAAGAAACTTTTTTGAGCTATGAACTCACAGTAGTCAGAAAGGATATTGGATATGAAAGAGAAAGTCAAGAGTAAATGACATATCTATATATAAACTATACCATTGATTACAGTACAGGTTTGAAATATTAAAATCTAATGTCAGGATTATTTTTTTATTTTTTTATTTTTGGAAGATTGCTTAGAAAATATGAATACCGAGTTAACTAAACGCTCAGCCTTACAGCGAATATTTTAGTTACCCATTTTAATAAAATGTGACCAGGCTCTTAAACAAAAATAGAATAATAAAAAATAATAATAAAATGGACTGCATATTTACTATCTTACTGTATCCATGTAAAATGTTATTTAAAATTTTATTTAAAAGCCTTTCTGGAGAGTATATATTATACCATTACTGAAAATTATATTATCTTTACATACTTGCAGGTATTTATGGAATGTTCTTGTTTCTTTTGGACAGATAAAATATATATATATGTTTTTGCCTTTCAAAATATAGTTTTCAAATATATTGAACCCAAAAAAAGTCTGATGCACTGTCAGGCACCTCAATTTCTTATACGTCTCCCTAGTTTGGTATAAAGGAAACAGTCTTCTGATGAAAAGAAAGGCAGCTGTGATATTCTTTCTTATGTTTATTTTACCTGGCCATGGATATTCACCACCACTCTTCACCAACATTATTTAGTACTCATTCTCTACTGTTCTACTGTCTAAATATCTCTCTCCTCCTTAAAATATATTTATAAATGTAAAAATATATAGACACATACAGAGAAAACTATGAATCCAAATAAAGGCATGAGTAACTGTAAACATATTTTTATGAATTCCTGGAAGCTACATTTATTATATAAAACAAACAAACAAACAAACAAAAACACAAACACAGAATTAAAGTCAACTTTATTTTATTTACTATTGTCAAACAAAAACTTTCTAGGGCAAGACATTAAAAGAAGTGAGGCATATATAGAAACTTAATTACATTCTTTCAAAATCCATAGTCAAAACATCCTAGTTCAATGGACACATAGCACATTATGTGGTGTACAAAAGTGTTACTGCAGATAAAGACATTATGGCGACATCTGCCTGGCACTTTAACACCTCCTTATATTAAAAATTACATACACCTTATATTAAAAATTACATACACTTCCAATGCTAAGGTTCAGCTGTTTCTCCACCTTATGTTTTCAGTCTATGCCTCTTGAAAAATGCAGAAATATTTCTTTAAGTGAAAGCCAAACAGTATTTGGAAATAAATAAATAAATACATAAGTAAATGAAGTCTTTGCTATGATCACTTACAGTTCATACCTGGGGACAGAAAAGGACACTGTAAAGTCACATCCCAAAGGTAAATAAATCAAGGTAGTGATGGAGTTATAAATACCTCCACATAGGATATTTTACAATTTGTATTGAAAATAAGCATTACAGAATTTCTGAGTTTCTCTTAAATTATTTTTGTGTCACTTTCTTTCAGAAGTTCTGCATAGGTACCCTTGTTTTTCCCTTGAATATTTACCTAGCATAAGACTCAGAATATTTTAGCTTGAGACTCAGACCATTTTAGAAGATATTTTCGTGTAATAAAAGAATTGCAATTTGCATTCTTTAAGGACACCACCACCTTCCAGAAACACATTAAATGAAGCAGAATGAAATCGAAGTAGGGCAGTTTGGGAATTATTTTCAGCTGTGTTGCAGCTCTGAAGGGCTCTTTCAAGTTAGGCATTCAATTTAGGCAAAAATACCTGGCTTCTTGTAGAGTTTATAACCTAAGGGGTATTGATTTGGCAGTATCAAAGTCGGTGAAGATTCCTGGAAGGAGCTGAGTGTCGGTGTACACTCAGGAGATGACCAATGACACAAGACATGGGATGACAACCGCACATTTATATTTGCCATCAAAATTTTTGAGAAAATAGTTAACTTGAGACTCCTAGCTATACTTGAGAGCAAATTGCAAGATATTTATGCGTACTATGTTACAGAAAATAATCCTATGACACATTTTTCCTTGTGGGGCTGTGAGTCTCACGAGATAAAGGTTGACCACCTTCTGTCCCCCTGAACTACTGTAATGGTACAGATCTGGTCAACATGCCTAGGGATGGATACCATTCTTTACTCATGTTTAGCTTGTACTAAATAGTAATATAAAAGTAGAAAATAAATTAGTTCACTGCCACAGAGATATCAAATGTATATCAAGTATTAATTATGCATTTAGTATGTTCAGAAATTGGTAACTCAGCTCTGAAAAATATATATAAGTGTATAACTTTGATAACTTTATATGCATACTTTACATATACATAGAAAGTCACAAACTAGGAGCAAACAAAAAATGAGATATCAGACAGAATCACTGGAGACAAAAATATATATATTAATTAGAATCAGAAAATATGCCTGTGTTCAGCTCTATTTCTCAATAAGGCTATAACGTTTGCATACGTATGGTTCACTGGAGCTTGTTCTCACTGTAGGTGTGTTGGTAGGACTTTGCTTTCCTCTGAGATTCTACAACTAAAGTAGGTTATTTTTTCCCATTCTGTGTTAAACAGACACATAATTTACTTCAAACCACTGTTACCATTGCTCCCCGAAATGATGTGCATAGGCTGCTGATCTTTAAAACTTGTTAAAATACATGTATATACATATATATATACATGTATATCAGTTTACTAGTTTTGAAGAGACAGACTTCAAAACAAATCAGAGACACCAAATACTTGAGTTTAAAATCCTGTATAAAACCTTTAACGTGACCTGTAGAATTACCAATTCTGCTGCATGAAAGTCACAGATACTGTCTTAAAACAAGAGTGTGGACTCTTTCTGCTGGTGTCAGTTAGGACGAGACTGGTTTTTAGAATAAAAGCAAGGACAAAACTAACAATCATCTTTAGAAGGGAATTTCTTGCACTGCCCCAAAAGGCCATTAGGACCTCTTTTGCTAAGCGAGGCCCCATTTCTGTAGTATCTCAGCAGACAGAGTCAGCTGCTCTTTATGGACTATTATTTACTTATTAATTAGATATTTCAAGTCAATTTACTTAGTCTGAGCATTAGCTGCTCTACAGAAAACAACCACAGAGCAGTTACTTTCCTGTGGATCGCAGCCCCAATTAATAAGCCCGAGTGGCTGAATGGAGAGCAAGCTCAGGCCCTGTGTGGCAGTGGGGTTAAGCAGTCACAGCCCAGCTTCTGGCACGCTTCGTTAGCCCCCGCTCATCAGCAGTCACGTGCTGACCACAGCTGAAGTGGTGGGATGTGTGATACCCTAACGCAGTGTGCCAGGTGCTATGAAAAATGATTTGCTCCTAGCGGCGCTATCTAGTTAAGGGTGTTCTCTCAGTTCTTTTGAAGTGGTTTGTGAAAAGGAGCCGAGAATCCCCCCTCCTGCTTCTTTCAAGAACTTTGTTTGGAAAAAAAAAGAATATTGCCCTGTTAGGAAAGCCTTAATTAGGTTTTATCCAATGAGTCAAGAGTAACATTTATGCAGAACAGCTTTTGTGTGGTGAATGTCTTGTTTGCACAACCTGTGACACTCAACAAACCCAAACAAAATGCCCCTTTGCTCATCTCGCTGACGAGCTCTTCACTTTGCACAGCTTGGCACAGAGGCCAAGATGCCCTCTTATATCCTAGTTGCAGCTACTGAATGGAAAACAAGGCAGCTCCTTCAATGCAGTGATGGAAACTTGGCAAGTGTTCTTCCTCTACCCTCACAACTCCGTGCCTCTGCCCAAGGCTTTCATCTCCTCTGGTATGGAGGCCGCCTCACTATCGAACACGTACTAGCTAAATTAGGGAAGATGGAATGATCCCTTATCATTAAGGCTGTGTGTAATGCAATTAAAATGGAGCATTTTCTCACAGCACAAGAGTTCAGCCCTGTTCTCATTCTGAAAAAAAAAAAATAAAATAAAAAATAAAAATTGGGGTGTGCCTTAGGACTTTGATTTGTTAGAAATTACTGCCTTGAATAATTATGGGATGATATTAAAGACTGAAATGACAGAGAAAGAGCAACTTAGAGGCACTTGCTTCTCTTACATAACTGCAAGAACAAAAAATACAGGTTGGAACACGGAAGACAGCAAGGCTGTGAAGCTGACCTAGAAGGGTACTTATATCATGAGCTTCCAGAGGTCAAAGCGCTGCTGTTATTTCCTCTTTCTACCCACATTGCATAGGGAAAGCTACTAAGCCAAATGACAAATTGATCCCAAGCACATCACCTTCAAGGGGTTACAAATGCCAAGCTGCTTTGTCCTGTTTCTCTTCTGAATCTGTTGGTGGCTATCACCAGGTTTCTTTGGAAAACAACCAAACCAACCAAAGGGGATACTTCTAAGCAGCAGCCAGTAGGGGCCGACACAGGATTAGGTTCGTGAAGATGGCTTTGTGAAGTCTCCGTGTTGCAGTTAAGGAGACTGAGTCACAAACAGAGCAGGAGAAAATGAGTGCAAGGAAACTGGAGTTGTTCAACATGCAAGGACTTCATATAGATCCAGTAAAATCGGTAAAATTCTGTAAAACTCCAAGGTCACTAGTCTAGACCTACTGCTTGAGTTGTTGCTGAGACAAGAAGCATGAAGCTACATGTCCTGGAATTTGGGATGATCATAAATCCTGCACCACAGAGCCAATTAAACATCTTGGGTGAAGATACTCCTCTCATTTCAGAGGCTGCAACCTAAGCTGGTGGAAGCAACCCCTCACTCCTCTTGTGGTAACACTTTGAAAACACGGATTTCACAAATCAGAACTTGCCCAAAGGGCCATTCATCTTCTCCAAAAGAAGCCCTAAGAAAAACATCAGAAAATAAACTCTATCTGTCCTTCCATAGAAATCTATTACTCCTCCTAGACTATATGAAAATGTAGGTTCTTAACTGGGGTTTTAAAAATGCATAGATACCTGAGCTGAATTTTTTTTTTTTTTTTTTTTTGCATTTCATAGAGGAACAGAAAGCTACCACCCTTTGAGATGTGTGCACGCCAACATTATCCACAGGCCGCAGACACTGACCTCTAGAAAATATTCTCCAAACCACATTCAGTACTCCACATCAGCTGCAGCTCTGAAAAGGGCAACATCGCAACCTCATACGCTCACTGCTCCTCTTCCCAGTGCTCACCTCCCTTTACAAGCACTGCACAGCGTGGCCATGTTTACAAGAGAATTGCCTGAATTTCAGAGGCACCCACATTACACTTCCAAAAATTATGGCATTTGGCTAAAAAAATTAAATATGGTTGTAAGAGGACAGTAGTAATTACATCTTTAATTATTCCTAAGAACACAAAACACTTAAGTCCTAAATTGTTTACAAATTTAACGGCTTACAAACCCGTACTTCTCAGTAAATTTTTTTTTTTTTTTTAAATAGCATTTTCATTCATAGTAGTTCTACTAATAAATCTATAGTTTTTAAAAGAATATTTACAGAACTTTAATGAAAAAATAAGACTTAAGCACATAAAATTTAAGCAGAAAATAGCTTACAATTACACTGGCAGTAAAGTAACATGGCTTCCTGGCTACTGTACTCATTACCATAAAAAAGGGGATAAATACGAGCATAAAAGATTTATTTTTCTACCTGCCATTCTGCACAAGCATCGCATGGTATAGGAACCACTATATGTATCTACTAAAACAGGCGGCATCATATCTGTAAACATATTAAGAAAAGTACTTAGATAATATCATCAGCGATAGCTTTACAAAATCTGAACTTAAAATCTGAGTGTAAGTCAAGTCACATTAAAAATTCCAATGTCATTTACAGAATCATTCTAAAAACTGGCTCTTTAACTGTTAAGACTATTTTCTTGTTCTTGCACTTGCTCTTGTGCTTGATCTTGTTGTCCTGTTCGTCCCTCCAGCAGTCTGAGTTGTCTTCACATTGCCTTCAAGTTTTTCTTCAGTTTTGTTTCTTTTCCCTTTTTTGGGTGATCCGTTTTCATCATTCTCTATTCGTAGACAGAAATATTAAATGGAAATTTATATCATAAATCAAGCATTTTATAGAAAGTCAATCTTCAGTTCCATTGTTTTTGAAGGGAGATGTCCCTAATGACTACGTTCCAAAGCTTACATCTATGAGTTCAACAAACCAGTTACAAAACCCACACTTCTGCACATCCAATATCCTTTAAAATAGGTCCCCAAGGACATACAGCTATTTCTGAAAGTAGGTTAACATTAATGAGAGCACCAAAACCAATTAGCTATTATTTTAGCTAAAAATTCTTCTACTGATATGTAAAACTAAAACATATCTAACACTGAAGAAAAAAACAGCAAAAATGAATGTACAGCAACTAATTTATTGTCCAGCTAGAACTGCAAAGTCAGGCTTGTAGTTGTAACAAACACACTGGACGCTTCTGGAAGAATCCACATGGCACAGACCAGTGAAGCTGCTCCAAGAGATGAGCATCGACCCAAGCACCACCACTAAAATCCATGTGGGGAAAAAGGACCTCCCCCCAAAAGAAACTATTCAGACCGGTAGAAAAGCACTGGGAGAGATCAGTCCTTTGGGAGGTGCATGTAGCAGTGTCAAGAAGTGAAAACTAGCAGAAGTGTGAAGTCAATAAACCAAGAGGGGAACCTGCCACAATAGATGTACGTGTTACGTTTGGATAAGCACATGTAACAGATAAAGAGATGAAGAGAAATGAAACGAGAGCATGGCCAAATCACAACAGGATTAATGCACATAACCTGCCAGAAAATTCTTTGTGCATCTGTAAAGATTCATTACTTCCATTTTATTATATTTATTTGACGATAATTTCTTATTACAACGTGGTATCTTTAAAATTTTATCACATCCAGCTGAAAGGTTTAGGGAATATTTCAAGTGTCTGAAGCTAGAGCTCTATTGGCTTGGGGAAAATAAAACTGAAAAACAGGAAAAGTGAGAGACATGTGGAACTTCTGCTGTCATTTGAGCTCAAATACAGCTCCAAGTCCTTCTAGCACCAACTTCATTACAGCACGGATAAGTTGTACAAGCTACCCAAAACCTGGACATACAAAAGCAGGAGCTTAGATGGTATTTAGGAGAAAACAAGCACAGACAATGGGTGCTACAAATGTAATTATCATGCTATGCTCATAACCACCTGTAAGTTAGTTAATTGCTGTTATTTAACCTGCAAGTTACGGATTGAGACAGCAGAAGAGCATGAGAGCATTTGAATAACTCAGCAGAAGAGGAATACAGCTGTCAGATGCCATACAATCAATCCATTCTGCTTTGGAGAAACATCTGGTTTGTACAGGATAACCTAGCCCCTTCTTTACTTACCTCTCTTTGCTACATTAAAGACCCACTCTCTATTTACATTAGACTATGGCAGCCAACAGTAATAACCTGTACAAAATTCTAGACTTAGCTATATGTAGAAAATAGAAATATTTTTTTTTCCTCACCTGATTTTGATTTTTTAGGTGGTACATCATCTGCTGGCAACAGACATTTTCTTCTGCGAGAAGTGGAAGTTGTCTGTTGGGTAGGGTTAACCTCTTTTCCTTTTCCAGACTGATTACTTTCTTCAGAACCAGTGGGTATCAAACACTGCATTTCCGAAATGTTGCCGTTTTCAGGCAAGTTGCCATTGTCACGAAGAGAAGTAGCTGCCTCTGGTTTGAATTGTACATTTTTCCTCTTATTTCTCAGTTGCCTTTGTTTTTCCTGGGATGAGTTATTTTCCAGAGCTGTACCTTCACCTTCCTTAAGGATTCCGTTTTGACCTCTGTCTTCAGGCAAGACAAGCTTTTCCCTGAGAAAGGTTGAACTAGTTTCTTCAGATTTGGAAGGAACTATTTTCCTTCTGCCTGCCTTCGATGGATTTTCTTTTCCTGATTGGGTTACTTCCAAAAGTATACCCTGTTGCTCTTTGGGAGTTTCATTCTTACCATCTTCTGGCAAACCTTGAAGTGAACTAGAACTAACAGCCACTGAAGTGATACTACACTTTTTCCCTGAGTACCCTTTTGAAAGGTCAATTTTTTCTTCGGAAGAGGGTTTTTCAGAAATCATTTGTTTAGCTTTCCTATGATTATTATTTCTGCTACTTTCTTTTGATAAGTTACATTTTCCCCGAGCAGGAGTAGAACTTGTGGCTTCTAATAATATGGCAGCTTCATTCCTTCTGCCTCTTTTTGGTTGATCTTTTAGACTTGAAACAACTGCTCCTAACGGAACATTTTGATCTTTAAGAGCCTCTTCTTTACCATTATCTGCTGGCAAACCACGTTTTCTTCTAAGAGAAATGGAATTTGTTGTTTGTGACACTGGAGGAGTTTCTTTCCTTCTGCCCCTTCCTAATGGCTTTGCTTTTGCACAGGACACCGATTCCAAAAGCACGTTTTGTTCTTCATTAGTACTCTCCTCTTTGTCATCAGTTTCTGACAAGCCACGTTTTCTCCGGAGAGAAGCTGAACTTTTTGCCTCTGCTGCTAGATCAATCTCTTTTCTTTTGTCCCTTGCTGATGCATTTGCTTTTGCCTGCAAAGTGCTATCTCCCAATGCTGGATTTTGATCTTCTTTCACAGTCATCTTTTTATCATCACCTTCTAGCAAGCCACGTTTTTCTCTGATAGAAAGAGAACTCACCGTTTGTGATGCTACAGCAACCTCTCGCCGCCTTCGTCCTCTCAGCGGAACTTCTTCTGTTGAAGAGGGAATAGCTTCCAAAGCTGGATCTTGATCTTTTGTAGAAGTCTCATCTTTACTATGATCTTTAATTAAGGTTTCTTTTTTCGTAAAGGTAGAACAAGCTGCTTGTGGAATGGAATCAGCTTGCCTTCTTCTGCTCCTCCTTACTTCTAAAGGATTTTCTGAAGCCTCACGTTGATCATGTTTGCAAGCCATTCCTTCCTCATTCCCAGGTAAATTCCTTTCTTCTCCTAGAGCTTCGGAACTGGCTTCTTCAAGTTTAAAATTAACTCTTCTTCCTCTAAGTCTTCTACGTGTAATTCTATTATTTGGTGTTCGATTCTCTTGCAGGATTTCAGTTTGCTTTGGTTCATTTGCTTCCTGCTCATTTCTTGTCTGCTTTTGATGTCTATGAGCAATGCCATCACTGTTTAGAGCAGTTACCAATGTGTCAGCTGTGTTGTTCTGGTCTTTCATTACTTGGTGTGCCTGCTTGACACAACTAGAGGCTGAAGACTCTTTGGGAGAAGATTCCTCTGTTTCTGACTTACATTTAAGCATAAGATCTAGGCTGTTTACATCCTGGGCAAATTCATCAGCCTTCTTCTCTGAAGAGTCTTTTTTCCCTCTCCTGCTTCTAGTTCTGTTTGCTTCTTGTTTGAATTCCAAGTTGAGAACAGTTACTGGCATTTTATCTGTCTCTCCAGAAGGTGATTCTGACTTTAATCTTTGAGATGCCTTTGTAGTATTTTCCTGAGCATTTTCCGCTTCATCTCCCAGAGATACTTTCCTCTCATTTTTGGTGGGTGATTTTGTTTCCGTAATGGTTTCATTTGAAGTCTCCTTGGCTTTCTGAACATTCTGTGTATTTTCAAGTGCCATCCCGCACATGTCTGGTTTTACTTCTGTTGGTTGTTTTCTAGCATTTCTTGAAGACTTACCTCTTTTTTCTGTTACCTTTACTTCAAGTTCAGTTCTGTTTCCAGATGCTTCTGTGGGGGCAGTCTCAGAAGTCTGCTCATCACCTTGTAGTAATTTTGCTGATTGGTGTTTATGAAGTTTCCTTGTCGTCCCATGAAGTTCCTCTGAAGGAGCTTGTTCAACCTGTTCATTCCTAGCTCTTCTTTGTCTTTTGGGTGGAAGCAGTGCTTCTGTGTTTTCTATTTTTTTCATTCCTCTAGACCTCTTCTGATGCAATAGAAGAATTTCTTCTCTGTCTTCTACACTACCTTTGTCAGATGCGTTTTCAGATTTTTTTAAATCTGTTTGCAGTTGGTGATTTTCATCCTGAGTGCTACTAGATACGCCTTCTGTCTTTCTGCTTTGATCATCTTCAGTTACAGATGTGCTACTGATATCATACTCCTGCAAAGCCTGTTTCCTATTTGCAGGATCTTTTTGTAGCACTGAAGAATCTTTTTCAGAAGACTCAAGATCCTCACTAGGATGTTTTAACTCCTTAGGTTCCTTAGTTTTACCTCTTCTTGGTCTTCGAGTATCAACCTGCGTTTCCACAAGTGAAACGGTTTCAACTGTTTTCTCAACAGGATGCTTTGAAACAATTTCTTTTTCCATGCAAAGATTTGTTCTCCTTCCTCTTCCTGTATTTTTAGCTACTGAAGTTGAAGTACTGATCTCTCCCATCTCTTCTTGGATGCTCTTTTTCTCCAGACCTTGCAATTCTTTTGAATTTAAATCCTTTTCACACTGCTTTGTTGAAGGTGGATGTACAGTCTTCCTTGGTCTGCCCCTTGTTAGTCTCTGGGTAGAGTGGTCTTCGCTAGTTGACAACTTTTGTTGAGAATCTTTATCTTGTGAAGTATTTCCTTTGTCTTCTAAAACAGTTTTATTCCCCCCTACAAAGTTTGTCATATAGAAAAGAGCACAATCAAAAGTTATACATTACTATGCCCGATCAAAGTATCTCTTGAGTTTTCATTTTCCTAGTAAAGCGGTCTTGCTCAAATGAATCATATTTTATTTTAAAAAGTAACAGGGATTTAAACAGACTCCTAGAATAAAACCCAGTTTAGTACACAGAGTTATTTGTTTTATTTGACAGGTAGCACTCAAGCTTTAAGATATATTTTGAAAGTCTTTGCAAATAAAGGTGATTTTAAGTGGATACCTTAGCAACAGGTGATTTTTTGTTTGTTTGTTTTTTACACTGGTATGTTTGGAGATGCCACCGTTATTACATCAAACTACTACACCATTTTTTAAACACCAATAGAATGCCAACACTGGTTTGTGTTACAGATTACTGCTCAAATTCCCTGAGATATTTGCTCCTTCCATACTATATAATTTGGAATTTTTACAACACGTTGAAACTTCCTAACAACACACACAGTCCTGCATATTCATTATTACTCTAGTTAAAATAAAAGTGTTTGTACTTACCATACTCACGACTGCCATTAGTACAAGCAGTTACAGCATCTTCCTGCTTAGGATCCATAACATTTTCTGACCTGACCTAAGGAAATAAGCAATAATCAATACTTTTGTGTGTGTCTGACAGGACAAGAAATAGTTAACTAATAGAAAATTGGGAGTGAAACAGTTGAAAAAAGTCCTGCCAAATACTTTATGAGAAAATGAAGCCAACTTCGTTTGCTAACTGCATCATATATTTGGTACTACCACAAAATTGAACTTAATACTTGTTATCTGAGCTAGTGTAGCAGTTTTTACAGTGAAAGACAACACAGTAGAGTTTTAAAAAGCATTCAGTAAACGGGCTGAACATTGTCTAGTAAGATTAGAAAAAGAGGGTTATTGAATCTAAATCATTTGAATGTTTTGAAGTGTTTTATTGTAGTTCTACACAGACCAGCAATACTCATTTTAATCTATGGATCTGGGAGTCAACAAAAATCGAGGCTAATAAAATACACCAATGACAAGAGTGATGAAGGTGCGAATTGTAAGGTCAAAATGGTAACCCAGAGCAGCCTCAGCAGCCATTTAGGTAGGGTTCCTCTAAACAAAGTACATCCTAATACAAGCAAACAGAGTAGAATTGGTGTCCATTCAGCAAGCAGTGAATGAAAGCCTTATGGGCATGAAGAGCAATCAACTGACTACGTGGTAACACCAAATTTTGGCAAAAGCTCAGTGCTCTTGGATGTTTAAAGAAAAAAAGTGTTTTGAATTTAATCTACAAGCTATGAAGAAGCTGTACAAAAAAAAAACAAACATGCATATATCCCACTTATGAAAAAGAAGGCACAGAAAGAACTCCATTGTAGTCTGTAAGTAATTTAAGGGTGCTTTAAACATAACAGAAACAAATGACTAGAAAAAAAGTGCTCCTTCAAATTTGTACTCAGCTGCATCTTCTGGTTTTTACCCATTCACACCTGGACAAAGCTACCAAGGAAAACACAGGTTGTCAACTTCACTGTTTTCAAATAAACATCAGGTGCTCTTCCAGAAGGTATTTTGTCAGCCACAGGTCTTGTGCATGAGATATTTTAATGAAAATACAATGATATAAAACATGTCTTATTAGATGGCCTAAGAGTTCACTTCAACCACAGGCTCCAAGCTTAAATAAACTCTTTCCAAAAGCTAAAGAAAATATTTTACCTTTGTTTCCTCTGACTTCTGCTTGGCAGTCTTCATAAGCTGCTTGATGCCCGACAGGACCTCTACAAGTCCTGGCTTCTTCTCTGGGGTTTTTAATGGCTGCTTGATGGCTGATCCAACGTTGACTGACTCCAACTTCTCATCTGGTGTTTTCCTTTTACTTTCCAATTTCACCTGAGAGGCTTGTTTCTCTGCACTTAATGATACGCTGTCCACATCAAGATCTTCTTCCAGCATAGCTATTCCTTCTGGAATTCTGGAGTACATTATTTCAAATATAGACTTTGGAGATTCCTCCTCTCTCATCAAATCTGAGATGTCATGACAATCCAGTATCTCTCCTGAAGAATCTGGAGTATTTAATGGTGACACCATCATCTCTCCTGAAATAAACAGTAGGTTTATCTAATTTGGCAAACAAACTAAGCAGGAAATCCAAACATTCCAATCGCTGTATAACTAAGTAAAAAATGGATTCAATCAGCCAAAGCTTTCTACAAGCTAAATCCAAAACTGTGTTTCAGCAATTGGTTTGGTAATTAGCAAGAAGGCAATTAGCTCCTACAAGGCACAGCATACGTTAAAAAAATTAAGCCTAAAAAACCTTGATGATTTTTTATTTAATCTGATAAAAATCATTAGTATTACTACTCTGAATATTGGATAATTCATTCTTGATTTTTGTTGGTGATTCACTAGATGCTCACTTTTGCTAAATTCTTAGTAAAACAGAATTTAAAGAATTCTGAGTTATTCAGGAACACGACTGATATGCAAAGTCATATGCAAAAGACAGAAAAAAAAAGCTAAGGATCATCTTAACACAAATCTTCCTAATCTGACATTTTTCTTAAGTAGAATCTTTGCAAAATTCTACAGCATAACCACTCCCTGCCGTAAGATTTTGTCATTGAATCTAGATGTATCCCCTGACAATTGATTAAAGGATTGCCATGCTTCAACACAAGGTTTGCCTGAAACAATACTTCAGCATTTAGAAGTTCGATATAAAACTGAATGAATAAAAAAATAACACCTACCAAAAAAAATAACTGGAACTACTGGAAAATGTCCTCCAATACATGATAAAAAAAAAATCAATGGTTGCAAGATGCTTTATCTCTACACTAAGTCTGCCTAGCATTAGGCTATGCACTATCAGTGAGTTGCAGACACAGCTACCCCAAAGTATACTTTAATAATTTCTTTCCAATTAACAACCATACCAGATTCTTCAGGAGTACGCAGTTCAGAAGTGTCCATTGTCGTGCACGGTGGTGTAAGATCACTGTCACGAACAGTGCTTGAAGGTGATGTTTCTCCACTTGTATTTTCTGGAGTTTTAAACATCTCAGCCAGCCCTATAAATTATATTCAGAAAAATGAGCACTTGTTTCGGAAAAAAAAAAAAAAAAAGTGCACAGTTGGCAGAACCAGTAACAGGTTTTAAAAATCTCACAACGTACCTGTGAAGCTTTCATCCATATTCAAGTTTTGTTTCAAGATTGGATTTTTCACTACTTTAAGGACCTGTCCAGCTATTCTACCAGTGGTAGAGTGCGCTCTGCCTACAACTACTGTAGCAGGAGATTCTGCATGACCTGTGCTAAAATGACCTTTTATTTTTCTTTCTGGAGGAAAAAAAGGAAATAAATAAATAAATAAATAAATAAAAATTAGGACACAAAGATCCCTTTTATTTAAAACCTAGCCAGAATCACTCAAGAGATTCCACAAATTTATTGGTCGTGTTTAGCTAATACAGACTGCTGGGCATACAGAAGTGGTTAAATTGCAGCTACTTTAAAGGGCTGATTCGTTGTGAAATGCAGCTCATATATTCGTTTAAGATTTGAGTGACTACGCTCAATGAGCATCTGAGACAAGTTTTCTTAGCTTTCAGAAACGCTCAGGGATTATCCTGAGAGTCTTTCAGTCTTACTCCTTTCCACCTGCATAGAATCCTTTAGGTTGGGAAAGACCTTCACCATCATCCAACAACCAACCTCACCACCACGTAAAGTGGTTAAACCGGAACAGAACCTCTTTCAAACAGCACTACAGCTTCAACTACAGACAAGGGACAAATACTTACTCCATCCACCCAACACAATTAGTTATTTAGATACATTCTTAAGATGTTTTGAATTAATACATTTCAGTAAATTCAAGTAGATTTACACGCTGTGAGAAAGACACCAATACCCATTTAACATCTTGCCAAAATCTCAAACTTCCAGCTTCTGCAGTTAAATGCCAACAAGCTGTTTCAAGGTTAAGCAAACCCCCAAACCTTAAAAAGAAGTAAAACAAATACCTTTGGTGACTGTGTTGTCTTCTTCATTGGTCTTCGTTTTGGGGCACGTTTTTTAACGGCCTTTGCCTGTGGTCTTGCAACACCCAATTTTACCACTTCTGCCCAAGATTTCGCAACTACGAAGCAAAACAGACACAATAACCTTAACTGGCAGCTGTGTAAACAGGACTTCACAGCTATTTATGATTCCAAAGGATTTGCTGTAGTCAGAAATCACAATTTCAAGCTGAATCTTAACGAGTGTCCAAGCATCCAGTACGAGCGTCCAAGCATCCAGTACAAGTGTCCAAGCATCCAGTACGTTTCTACAACAAAAAGCGTCATACAGTTCCAGAATCTGTGCTAAGTGCTGACCTCACTCTGTCCTCACTCTCTGCTCGAGTTCAAAAAGCATTTGGACAGTGCTCTCAGACATGTGGTCTGATTTTCTGGGCGGTCATTTAAGGACCCAGGAGTTAAACTTGATGATCATTGTGGGTTCCTTCCAATTCAGGATATTCTGCGATTCTGTGAAATATTTTCCTCATTACAAATTTGCCATAAGCCTTTCAGTCTTGCACTTTATTTTACCTGAATTTTTCCTTAACAGAATGTAAGGTTTAACAGCAAAAAAATGTTTTTTTTTTGGTTTTTTTTTGTTTTGTTTTGTTTTTTTTTGCTTTTTTTTTTTTTTTTTTTTTTTTTGTTTGTTTGTTTGTTTGTTTTTTGTTTGTTTTAAGTGAAACATATCCAGGATTAACCAGGAAGGCCTGTGATTTTATCTCACCATATAATAGGACTATCACTGAGACACTGCACACAGACACTGCACACAGCATGTTATTCACAACTTTAAAATGATTCTACAAAAAACGAAGATAGCAAAGAATAATAAATTGCCAGATGAATGTTGATATTGATGGGAAATTTTAAATTTGACTTTGAAAGAGTCAAATTGATATAATTTGTTTTCATAAATTAAAGACATCTCATCTTTAAGTGTTTTCATAAAGATTAAATTTTCAAGAACCAGATTCCCTCTCAATTTTTCCAGTGGTATCAAAACTATTTTGACCAACATTTGAATTTGAATGTTCAACAATTAAAATATTTGTGTCTCAATGGTTATCATCCATGATGTCTGCCATACACCCAACACTTACAGGCAGTCCAGTCTACAACTGACAGTGTGTGAACTGGCTAGGGAAAAAGGCATAAAGAAACTAAGCTGAATACAGGTAAAATGCATGTTTTCACCAACAAAAATTATTGAACTGAAATTGTATCAGTTATATACTACTCCAAATTGAGGGACTTGGAAGATCAATACCGCAATTAACCTAACAAACAGAACCTTACTTAATGACTTTAATTCACGTGAAAGATTCACCCCACTGCCATTCCTCCCTCATTCTGTCCTCCTGGTGAGGCCAGGAGTGTCCCGAGAGCACATAGAAGTGTGCCCAAAGGGAATTGCTGATTTTGGAGGCACAAGGTGCCTATGGGGCCAGGTCGGGAGCTGGGCTGGGATGAGCTCCATCAGGCAGCCGGACCAGGCCCGTTTCCAGCGTGGCGGACGAGCAGCCTTTGCCCTGAAACTCAAAAGTCAAACTCTGTCGCTGACTTCCCTTATTAAAATGGGAGCGTGGTTGAGAGGGGCCATCTCTTGCCTGGGGATGCCAGTCTTTCCCTGTAGTTAATGGAAAGAAGGAGGCTTCTCTAGAGGGCGAAGGCGAGCTGAAACCTCAGCTGGAGTGCCCTGGAGGTACTGCTGTGTCTCCACTGCCTACACAGGGATCTTGGGAGGCAGGTCTCCGGGTGATCAAATTAGTCTTTGTGTCTGCCTCATTCCCTAATTGTCAGTAGATATCCCAACTAGTGAACAATGTACAGCATAACAAAGGAGGCACACATATAAAAAGGAGCAGAATTAGCCTGCGCTAATTGGTGGGCCTGACTTTGCTGACAGGAACCAGGCAGTTAAGAGGAGGGCTAGGAAGTAATTCACTAACTAAAATACACCTCAGAACACAGTAGTAAAATGATTTTATCTTGGTAATTTGACAGACTGGAACAGCAACAGATGAAAGTTTTTCATTTGTTTGTTTTAACCTGGCCCAGCTACCAGGTCAGACTGCTAGAAGTCTCGGCTGTTGATGTAAATGAGTTGAAGGCTTTGACTTGAAACTTGTTCTCGGTGGGTCCGATTAAAGTGAATTTGGCCCTCGTTTTACATGTGATTTCTGACAAAATGATCTGTCTGACCCTCCTACAGGGTGTTATCATTGTCCTTTATTTAAAAATAGGTCATTTGGAGCTTTATGTACGTACACAAAATATTAATTACAAAATTCACACAACTTCCACAGTTGGCTGGCTTGCAGAATATTTCTCTCAAACAAAACCAAGGATTTAAAACTTTGCCTTACTTTGCCTTAGTAAATGTGCTTTTAGCTTGTTAAGAAAAGCCCAATCTTTAAATATAATTTAAAGCTCTAATTAGTTGATTTTAGGCAATTTTTTTTTGACATTTTAATGGCAAGGATACCTGGATTTTTTCTGGTATTCATGAAGATATTTGATAAAAAGGTAGATGCAACTCTCTCTGAAAATAGCAAAAAAACAAGTTCATGGGATCTTTTCTAAGCCATACAGTAGCCATTTAGATTTTCTTATATGCTTTCATAGCTATCCAGGAGCCTGGTAAAGGCTCTTAATTGCAGAACTTCCCAATTTCTACTCCACTAGCACTTCTTTAACTAGGTCTTTTCCTCCAAAATACGATCCTGTCACTGAAGGAAATAATACTGAGGAAATGAAATATGGAAGTTAAATATTAACTTTTTTTTCCCTTTTTAGAGAAAAAAAAAAAAATATATATATATATATATACTTTTCAGATGGCTGCAAGTCTGAGCAGTCCTTTCATCTCCCACTCTCAATGCAAAAGATGCATTTCTAGAAATGGCACGCAAGTTTTATGGTTAATAAAATAGTTTATTGCGCCATTATTGTTAAGAAGTTTTTCTTGCAATGGAAAAGCATTCAGGTACACACTAAAACAACACCAATCCCACAGAATATTGTGTTTGTTCAAGCATTCAAACTTGATTAAACTTCTCTTTCAAAGTACTGCTGCATCACAGTTCAGTGAGCCCCAATCTCTCCTAATGCTTGGACACTTCTGATAAAGGATTTGTGTCAGGAACGTGTTTTAAAGTGCTGTTCTGAAGTCGGAATAGTTCTAGACAGAGATATTCAACTTCCTGCTAGGGATAGGTGCTCAAATTAAGCATAAGAAGGTACTTGTATCTACCCTGAGTACCATAAAAAGCTATCAGATGACCCAATATAACTAACAGTTAAAATTCTACTTCTACATCACCTTCTTCCAGTGTATTGCCTCCCCAAATTTGAGCCTTTCAAGTGCACATACAAGCGCAAGTCACAAGCCTCAGAATATTCACTAACTGAGTTTTGGAGATGCAAGTAACCCCAAAGGCTTTTTTTTTTTTTTTTTTTTTTTTAAAAGAAGGGTGCAAGTTCCACCTGTTTCAGTTTTATTTTGTTTGTTTGTTTTCTTTTGTTTTTTCTTCCTCCCCTGAGGACAAACCATAAATTCTATCCTAAAGAAGCAAGAAAGGAAGCTGAAATAAGAATCTATGGAGATGACATCCTCAAAGATCATCAATTACCTGATATCTTTTAATCTTTGAGAATTGGCTCCATCAGATCTCAGCCTTTGGGAAATTATCGAACCTGATAGTGTTTACAACTCAGCATCAAGGTTAACAACTACAATCACACTGTTCTCTCAAAATAGCATTGCACCTTAGTGTCAAGTCAGGAGAGGAATGCCATGGAAAGATACAAATTAAAAGATGGAAAATTCAAACCAATACAGGTTTTCTTGTAATTAAGCAGCTGATCTTGTTATCAAGAAACTTTTTTGAGCTATGAACTCACAGTAGTCAGAAAGGATATTGGATATGAAAGAGAAAGTCAAGAGTAAATGACATATCTATATATAAACTATACCATTGATTACAGTACAGGTTTGAAATATTAAAATCTAATGTCAGGATTATTTTTTTATTTTTTTATTTTTGGAAGATTGCTTAGAAAATATGAATACCGAGTTAACTAAACGCTCAGCCTTACAGCGAATATTTTAGTTACCCATTTTAATAAAATGTGACCAGGCTCTTAAACAAAAATAGAATAATAAAAAATAATAATAAAATGGACTGCATATTTACTATCTTACTGTATCCATGTAAAATGTTATTTAAAATTTTATTTAAAAGCCTTTCTGGAGAGTATATATTATACCATTACTGAAAATTATATTATCTTTACATACTTGCAGGTATTTATGGAATGTTCTTGTTTCTTTTGGACAGATAAAATATATATATGTGTTTTTGCCTTTCAAAATATAGTTTTCAAATATATTGAACCCAAAAAAAGTCTGATGCACTGTCAGGCACCTCAATTTCTTATACGTCTCCCTAGTTTGGTATAAAGGAAACAGTCTGCTGATGAAAAGAAAGGCAGCTGTGATATTCTTTCTTATGTTTATTTTACCTGGCCATGGATATTCACCACCACTCTTCACCAACATTATTTAGTACTCATTCTCTACTGTTCTACTGTCTAAATATCTCTCTCCTCCTTAAAATATATTTATAAATGTAAAAATATATAGACACATACAGAGAAAACTATGAATCCAAATAAAGGCATGAGTAACTGTAAACATATTTTTATGAATTCCTGGAAGCTACATTTATTATATAAAACAAACAAACAAACAAACAAAAACACAAACACAGAATTAAAGTCAACTTTATTTTATTTACTATTGTCAAACAAAAACTTTCTAGGGCAAGACATTAAAAGAAGTGAGGCATATATAGAAACTTAATTACATTCTTTCAAAATCCATAGTCAAAACATCCTAGTTCAATGGACACATAGCACATTATGTGGTGTACAAAAGTGTTACTGCAGATAAAGACATTATGGCGACATCTGCCTGGCACTTTAACACCTCCTTATATTAAAAATTACATACACCTTATATTAAAAATTACATACACTTCCAATGCTAAGGTTCAGCTGTTTCTCCACCTTATGTTTTCAGTCTATGCCTCTTGAAAAATGCAGAAATATTTCTTTAAGTGAAAGCCAAACAGTATTTGGAAATAAATAAATAAATACATAAGTAAATGAAGTCTTTGCTATGATCACTTACAGTTCATACCTGGGGACAGAAAAGGACACTGTAAAGTCACATCCCAAAGGTAAATAAATCAAGGTAGTGATGGAGTTATAAATACCTCCACATAGGATATTTTACAATTTGTATTGAAAATAAGCATTACAGAATTTCTGAGTTTCTCTTAAATTATTTTTGTGTCACTTTCTTTCAGAAGTTCTGCATAGGTACCCTTGTTTTTCCCTTGAATATTTACCTAGCATAAGACTCAGAATATTTTAGCTTGAGACTCAGACCATTTTAGAAGATATTTTCGTGTAATAAAAGAATTGCAATTTGCATTCTTTAAGGACACCACCACCTTCCAGAAACACATTAAATGAAGCAGAATGAAATCGAAGTAGGGCAGTTTGGGAATTATTGTCAGCTGTGTTGCAGCTCTGAAGGGCTCTTTCAAGTTAGGCATTCAATTTAGGCAAAAATACCTGGCTTCTTGTAGAGTTTATAACCTAAAGGGTATTGATTTGGCAGTATCAAAGTCGGTGAAGATTCCTGGAAGGAGCTGAGTGTCGGTGTACACTCAGGAGATGACCAATGACACAAGACATGGGATGACAACCGCACATTTATATTTGCCATCAAAATTTTTGAGAAAATAGTTAACTTGAGACTCCTAGCTATACTTGAGAGCAAATTGCAAGATATTTATGCGTACTATGTTACAGAAAATAATCCTATGACACATTTTTCCTTGTGGGGCTGTGAGTCTCACGAGATGAAGGTTGACCACCTTCTGTCCCCCTGAACTACTGTAATGGTACAGATCTGGTCAACATGCCTAGGGATGGATACCATTTTTTATTTACTCATGTTTAGCTTGTACTAAATAGTAATATAAAAGTAGAAAATAAATTAGTTCACTGCCACAGAGATATTAAATGTATATCAAGTATTAATTATGCATTTAGTATGTTCAGAAATTGGTAACTCAGCTCTGAAAAATATATATAAGTGTATAACTTTGATAACTTTATATGCATACTTTACATATACATAGAAAGTCACAAACTAGGAGCAAACAAAAAATGAGATATCAGACAGAATCACTGGAGACAAAAATATATATATTAATTAGAATCAGAAAATATGCCTGTGTTCAGCTCTATTTCTCAATAAGGCTATAACGTTTGCATACGTATGGTTCACTGGAGCTTGTTCTCACTGTAGGTGTGTTGGTAGGACTTTGCTTTCCTCTGAGATTCTACAACTAAAGTAGGTTATTTATTCCCATTCTGTGTTAAACAGACACATAATTTACTTCAAACCACTGTTACCATTGCTCCCCGAAATGATGTGCATAGGCTGCTGATCTTTAAAACTTGTTAAAATACATGTATATACATATATATATACATGTATATCAGTTTACTAGTTTTGAAGAGACAGACTTCAAAACAAATCAGAGACACCAAATACTTGAGTTTAAAATCCTGTATAAAACCTTTAACGTGACCTGTAGAATTACCAATTCTGCTGCATGAAAGTCACAGATACTGTCTTAAAACAAGAGTGTGGACTCTTTCTGCTGGTGTCAGTTAGGACGAGGCTGGTTTTTAGAATAAAAGCAAGGACAAAACTAACAATCATCTTTAGAAGGGAATTTCTTGCACTGCCCCAAAAGGCCATTAGGACCTCTTTTGCTAAGCGAGGCCCCATTTCTGTAGTATCTCAGCAGACAGAGTCAGCTGCTCTTTATGGACTATTATTTACTTATTAATTAGATATTTCAAGTCAATTTACTTAGTCTGGGCATTAGCTGCTCTACAGAAAACAACCACAGAGCAGTTACTTTCCTGTGGATCGCAGCCCCAATTAATAAGCCCGAGTGGCTGAATGGGGAGCAAGCTCAGGCCCTGTGTGGCAGTGGGGTTAAGCAGTCACAGCCCAGCTTCTGGCACGCTTCGTTAGCCCCCGCTCATCAGCAGTCACGTGCTGACCACAGCTGAAGTGGTGGGATGTGTGATACCCTAACGCAGTGTGCCAGGTGCTATGAAAAATGATTTGCTCCTAGCGGCGCTATCTAGTTAAGGGTGTTCTCTCAGTTCTTTTGAAGTGGTTTGTGAAAAGGAGCCGAGAATCCCCTCTCCTGCTTCTTTCAAGAACTTTGTTTGGAAAAAAAAAGAATATTGCCCTGTTAGGAAAGCCTTAATTAGGTTTTATCCAATGAGTCAAGAGTAACATTTATGCAGAACAGCTTTTGTGTGGTGAATGTCTTGTTTGCACAACCTGTGACACTCAACAAACCCAAACAAAATGCCCCTTTGCTCATCTCGCTGACGAGCTCTTCACTTTGCACAGCTTGGCACAGAGGCCAAGATGCCCTCTTATATCCTAGTTGCAGCTACTGAATGGAAAACAAGGCAGCTCCTTCAATGCAGTGATGGAAACTTGGCAAGTGTTCTTCCTCTACCCTCACAACTCCGTGCCTCTGCCCAAGGCTTTCATCTCCTCTGGTATGGAGGCCGCCTCACTATCGAACACGTACTAGCTAAATTAGGGAAGATGGAATGATCCCTTATCATTAAGGCTGTGTGTAATGCAATTAAAATGGAGCATTTGCTCACAGCACAAGAGTTCAGCCCTGTTCTCATTCTGAAAAAAAAAAATAAAATAAAAAATAAAAATTGGGGTGTGCCTTAGGACTTTGATTTGTTAGAAATTACTGCCTTGAATAATTATGGGATGATATTAAAGACTGAAATGACAGAGAAAGAGCAACTTAGAGGCACTTGCTTCTCTTACATAACTGCAAGAACAAAAAATACAGGTTGGAACACGGAAGACAGCAAGGCTGTGAAGCTGACCTAGAAGGGTACTTATATCATGAGCTTCCAGAGGTCAAAGCGCTGCTGTTATTTCCTCTTTCTACCCACATTGCATAGGGAAAGCTACTAAGCCAAATGACAAATTGATCCCAAGCACATCACCTTCAAGGGGTTACAAATGCCAAGCTGCTTTGTCCTGTTTCTCTTCTGAATCTGTTGGTGGCTATCACCAGGTTTCTTTGGAAAACAACCAAACCAACCAAAAGGGATACTTCTAAGCAGCAGCCAGTAGGGGCCGACACAGGATTAGGTTGATGAAGATGGCTTTGTGAAGTCTCCCTGTTGCAGTTAAGGAGACTGAGTCACAAACAGAGCAGGAGAACATGCGTGCAAGGAAACTGGAGTTGTTCAACATGCAAGGACTTCATATAGATCCAGTAAAATCGGTAAAATTCTGTAAAACTCCAAGGTCACTAGTCTAGACCTACTGCTTGAGTTGTTGCTGAGACAAGAAGCATGAAGCTACATGTCCTGGAATTTGGGATGATCATAAATCCTGCACCACAGAGCCAATTAAACATCTTGGGTGAAGATACTCCTCTCATTTCAGAGGCTGCAACCTAAGCTGGTGGAAGCAACCCCTCACTCCTCTTGTGGTAACACTTTGAAAACACGGATTTCACAAATCAGAACTTGCCCAAAGGGCCATTCATCTTCTCCAAAAGAAGCCCTAAGAAAAACATCAGAAAATAAACTCTATCTGTCCTTCCATAGAAATCTATTACTCCTCCTAGACTATATGAAAATGTAGGTTCTTAACTGGGGTTTTAAAAATGCATAGATACCTGAGCTGAATTTTTTTTTTTTTTTTTTTTTTGCATTTCATAGAGGAACAGAAAGCTACCACCCTTTGAGATGTGTGCACGCCAACATTATCCACAGGCCGCAGACACTGACCTCTAGAAAATATTCTCCAAACCACATTCAGTACTCCACATCAGCTGCAGCTCTGAAAAGGGCAACATCGCAACCTCATACGCTCACTGCTCCTCTTCCCAGTGCTCACCTCCCTTTACAAGCACTGCACAGCGTGGCCATGTTTACAAGAGAATTGCCTGAATTTCAGAGGCACCCACATTACACTTCCAAAAATTATGGCATTTGGCTAAAAAAATTAAATATGGTTGTAAGAGGACAGTAGTAATTACATCTTTAATTATTCCTAAGAACACAAAACACTTAAGTCCTAAATTGTTTACAAATTTAATGGCTTACAAACCCGTACTTCTCAGTAAAATTATTTTTTTTAAAATAGCATTTTCATTCATAGTAGTTCTACTAATAAATCTATAGTTTTTAAAAGAATATTTACAGAACTTTAATGAAAAAATAAGACTTAAGCACATAAAATTTAAGCAGAAAATAGCTTACAATTACACTGGCAGTAAAGTAACATGGCTTCCTGGCTACTGTACTCATTACCATAAAAAAGGGGATAAATACGAGCATAAAAGATTTATTTTTCTACCTGCCATTCTGCACAAGCATCGCATGGTATAGGAACCACTATATGTATCTACTAAAACAGGCGGCATCATATCTGTAAACATATTAAGAAAAGTACTTAGATAATATCATCAGCGATAGCTTTACAAAATCTGAACTTAAAATCTGAGTGTAAGTCAAGTCACATTAAAAATTCCAATGTCATTTACAGAATCATTCTAAAAACTGGCTCTTTAACTGTTAAGACTATTTTCTTGTTCTTGCACTTGCTCTTGTGCTTGATCTTGTTGTCCTGTTCGTCCCTCCAGCAGTCTGAGTTGTCTTCACATTGCCTTCAAGTTTTTCTTCAGTTTTGTTTCTTTTCCCTTTTTTGGGTGATCCGTTTTCATCATTCTCTATTCGTAGACAGAAATATTAAATGGAAATTTATATCATAAATCAAGCATTTTATAGAAAGTCAATCTTCAGTTCCATTGTTTTTGAAGGGAGATGTCCCTAATGACTACGTTCCAAAGCTTACATCTATGAGTTCAACAAACCAGTTACAAAACCCACACTTCTGCACATCCAATATCCTTTAAAATAGGTCCCCAAGGACATACAGCTATTTCTGAAAGTAGGTTAACATTAATGAGAGCACCAAAACCAATTAGCTATTATTTTAGCTAAAAATTCTTCTACTGATATGTAAAACTAAAACATATCTAACACTGAAGAAAAAAACAGCAAAAATGAATGTACAGCAACTAATTTATTGTCCAGCTAGAACTGCAAAGTCAGGCTTGTAGTTGTAACAAACACACTGGACGCTTCTGGAAGAATCCACATGGCACAGACCAGTGAAGCTGCTCCAAGAGATGAGCATCGACCCAAGCACCACCACTAAAATCCATGTGGGGAAAAAGGACCTCCCCCCAAAAGAAACTATTCAGACCGGTAGAAAAGCACTGGGAGAGATCAGTCCTTTGGGAGGTGCATGTAGCAGTGTCAAGAAGTGAAAACTAGCAGAAGTGTGAAGTCAATAAACCAAGAGGGGAACCTGCCACAATAGATGTACGTGTTACGTTTGGATAAGCACATGTAACAGATAAAGAGATGAAGAGAAATGAAACGAGAGCATGGCCAAATCACAACAGGATTAATGCACATAACCTGCCAGAAAATTCTTTGTGCATCTGTAAAGATTCATTACTTCCATTTTATTATATTTATTTGACGATAATTTCTTATTACAACGTGGTATCTTTAAAATTTTATCACATCCAGCTGAAAGGTTTAGGGAATATTTCAAGTGTCTGAAGCTAGAGCTCTATTGGCTTGGGGAAAATAAAACTGAAAAACAGGAAAAGTGAGAGACATGTGGAACTTCTGCTGTCATTTGAGCTCAAATACAGCTCCAAGTCCTTCTAGCACCAACTTCATTACAGCACGGATAAGTTGTACAAGCTACCCAAAACCTGGACATACAAAAGCAGGAGCTTAGATGGTATTTAGGAGAAAACAAGCACAGACAATGGGTGCTACAAATGTAATTATCATGCTATGCTCATAACCACCTGTAAGTTAGTTAATTGCTGTTATTTAACCTGCAAGTTACGGATTGAGACAGCAGAAGAGCATGAGAGCATTTGAATAACTCAGCAGAAGAGGAATACAGCTGTCAGATGCCATACAATCAATCCATTCTGCTTTGGAGAAACATCTGGTTTGTACAGGATAACCTAGCCCCTTCTTTACTTACCTCTCTTTGCTACATTAAAGACCCACTCTCTATTTACATTAGACTATGGCAGCCAACAGTAATAACCTGTACAAAATTCTAGACTTAGCTATATGTAGAAAATAGAAATATTTTTTTTTCCTCACCTGATTTTGATTTTTTAGGTGGTACATCATCTGCTGGCAACAGACATTTTCTTCTGCGAGAAGTGGAAGTTGTCTGTTGGGTAGGGTTAACCTCTTTTCCTTTTCCAGACTGATTACTTTCTTCAGAACCAGTGGGTATCAAACACTGCATTTCCGAAATGTTGCCGTTTTCAGGCAAGTTGCCATTGTCACGAAGAGAAGTAGCTGCCTCTGGTTTGAATTGTACATTTTTCCTCTTATTTCTCAGTTGCCTTTGTTTTTCCTGGGATGAGTTATTTTCCAGAGCTGTACCTTCACCTTCCTTAAGGATTCCGTTTTGACCTCTGTCTTCAGGCAAGACAAGCTTTTCCCTGAGAAAGGTTGAACTAGTTTCTTCAGATTTGGAAGGAACTATTTTCCTTCTGCCTGCCTTCGATGGATTTTCTTTTCCTGATTGGGTTACTTCCAAAAGTATACCCTGTTGCTCTTTGGGAGTTTCATTCTTACCATCTTCTGGCAAACCTTGAAGTGAACTAGAACTAACAGCCAGTGAAGTGATACTACTCTTTTTCCCTGAGTACCCTTTTGAAAGGTCAATTTTTTCTTCGGAAGAGGGTTTTTCAGAAATCATTTGTTTAGCTTTCCTATGATTATTATTTCTGCTACTTTCTTTTGATAAGTTACGTTTTCCCCGAGCAGGAGTAGAACTTGTGGCTTCTAATAATATGGCAGCTTCATTCCTTCTGCCTCTTTTTGGTTGATCTTTTAGACTTGAAACAACTGCTCCTAACGGAACATTTTGATCTTTAAGAGCCTCTTCTTTACCATTATCTGCTGGCAAACCACGTTTTCTTCTAAGAGAAATAGAATTAGTTGTGTGTGACACTGGAGGAGTTTCTTTCCTTCTGCCCCTTCCTAATGGCTTTGCTTTTGCACAGGACACCGATTCCAAAAGCACGTTTTGTTCTTCATTAGTACTCTCCTCTTTGTCATCAGTTTCTGACAAGCCACGTTTTCTCCGGAGAGAAGCTGAACTTTTTGCCTCTGCTGCTAGATCAATCTCTTTTCTTTTGTCCCTTGCTGATGCATTTGCTTTTGCCTGCAAAGTGCTATCTCCCAATGCTGGATTTTGATCTTCTTTCACAGTCATCTTTTTATCATCACCTTCTAGCAAGCCACGTTTTTCTCTGATAGAAAGAGAACTCACCGTTTGTGATGCTACAGCAACCTCTCGCCGCCTTCGTCCTCTCAGCGGAACTTCTTCTGTTGAAGAGGGAATAGCTTCCAAAGCTGGATCTTGATCTTTTGTAGAAGTCTCATCTTTACTATGATCTTTAATTAAGGTTTCTTTTTTCGTAAAGGTAGAACAAGCTGCTTGTGGAATGGAATCAGCTTGCCTTCTTCTGCTCCTCCTTACTTCTAAAGGATTTTCTGAAGCCTCACGTTGATCATGTTTGCAAGCCATTCCTTCCTCATTCCCAGGTAAATTCCTTTCTTCTCCTAGAGCTTCGGAACTGGCTTCTTCAAGTTTAAAATTAACTCTTCTTCCTCTAAGTCTTCTACGTGTAATTCTATTATTTGGTGTTCGATTCTCTTGCAGGATTTCAGTTTGCTTTGGTTCATTTGCTTCCTGCTCATTTCTTGTCTGCTTTTGATGTCTATGAGCAATGCCATCACTGTTTAGAGCAGTTACCAATGTGTCAGCTGTGTTGTTCTGGTCTTTCATTACTTGGTGTGCCTGCTTGACACAACTAGAGGCTGAAGACTCTTTGGGAGAAGATTCCTCTGTTTCTGACTTACATTTAAGCATAAGATCTAGGCTGTTTACATCCTGGGCAAATTCATCAGCCTTCTTCTCTGAAGAGTCTTTTTTCCCTCTCCTGCTTCTAGTTCTGTTTGCTTCTTGTTTGAATTCCAAGTTGAGAACAGTTACTGGCATTTTATCTGTCTCTCCAGAAGGTGATTCTGACTTTAATCTTTGAGATGCCTTTGTAGTATTTTCCTGAGCATTTTCCGCTTCATCTCCCAGAGATACTTTCCTCTCATTTTTGGTGGGTGATTTTGTTTCCGTAATGGTTTCATTTGAAGTCTCCTTGGCTTTCTGAACATTCTGTGTATTTTCAAGTGCCATCCCGCACATGTCTGGTTTTACTTCTGTTGGTTGTTTTCTAGCATTTCTTGAAGACTTACCTCTTTTTTCTGTTACCTTTACTTCAAGTTCAGTTCTGTTTCCAGATGCTTCTGTGGG
Organism: Anas platyrhynchos; assembly: GCF_047663525.1. Classification (NCBI taxonomy): domain Eukaryota; kingdom Metazoa; phylum Chordata; class Aves; order Anseriformes; family Anatidae; genus Anas; species Anas platyrhynchos. The sequence goes on along the minus strand of NC_092609.1, from coordinate 7,275,423 downwards.
GGCAGTCTCAGAAGTCTGCTCATCACCTTGTAGTAATTTTGCTGATTGGTGTTTACGAAGTTTCCTTGTCGTCCCATGAAGTTCCTCTGAAGGAGCTTGTTCAACCTGTTCATTCCTAGCTCTTCTTTGTCTTTTGGGTGGAAGCAGTGCTTCTGTGTTTTCTATTTTTTTCATTCCTCTAGACCTCTTCTGATGCAATAGAAGAATTTCTTCTCTGTCTTCTACACTACCTTTGTCAGATGCGTTTTCAGATTTTTTTAAATCTGTTTGCAGTTGGTGATTTTCATCCTGAGTGCTACTAGATACGCCTTCTGTCTTTCTGCTTTGATCATCTTCAGTTACAGATGTGCTACTGATATCATACTCCTGCAAAGCCTGTTTCCTATTTGCAGGATCTTTTTGTAGCACTGAAGAATCTTTTTCAGAAGACTCAAGATCCTCACTAGGATGTTTTAACTCCTTAGGTTCCTTAGTTTTACCTCTTCTTGGTCTTCGAGTATCAACCTGCGTTTCCACAAGTGAAACGGTTTCAACTGTTTTCTCAACAGGATGCTTTGAAACAATTTCTTTTTCCATGCAAAGATTTGTTCTCCTTCCTCTTCCTGTATTTTTAGCTACTGAAGTTGAAGTACTGATCTCTCCCATCTCTTCTTGGATGCTCTTTTTCTCCAGACCTTGCAATTCTTTTGAATTTAAATCCTTTTCACACTGCTTTGTTGAAGGTGGATGTACAGTCTTCCTTGGTCTGCCCCTTGTTAGTCTCTGGGTAGAGTGGTCTTCACTAGTTGACAACTTTTGTTGAGAATCTTTATCTTGTGAAGTATTTCCTTTGTCTTCTAAAACAGTTTTATTCCCCCCTACAAAGTTTGTCATATAGAAAAGAGCACAAACAAAAGTTACACATTACTATGCCCGATCAAAGTATCTCTTGAGTTTTCATTTTCCCAGTAAAGTGGTCTTGCTCAAATGAATTTATTTAATTTTAAAAAGTAACAGGGATTTAAACAGACTCCTAGAATAAAACCCAGTTTAGTACACAGAGTTATTTGTTTTATTTGACAGGTAGCACTCAAGCTTTAAGATATATTTTGAAAGTCTTTGCAAATAAAGGTGATTTTAAGTGGATACCTTAGCAACAGGTGATTTTTTGTTTGTTTGTTTTTTACACTGGTATGTTTGGAGATGCCACCGTTATTACATCAAACTACTACACCATTTTTTAAACACCAATAGAATGCCAACACTGGTTTGTGTTACAGATTACTGCTCAAATTCCCTGAGATATTTGCTCCTTCCATACTATATAATTTGGAATTTTTACAACACGTTGAAACTTCCTAACAACACACACAGTCCTGCATATTCATTATTACTCTAGTTAAAATAAAAGTGTTTGTACTTACCATACTCACGACTGCCATTAGTACAAGCAGTTACAGCATCTTCCTGCTTAGGATCCATAACATTTTCTGACCTGACCTAAGGAAATAAGCAATAATCAATACTTTTGTGTGTGTCTGACAGGACAAGAAATAGTTAACTAATAGAAAATTGGGAGTGAAACAGTTGAAAAAAGTCCTGCCAAATACTTTATGAGAAAATGAAGCCAACTTCGTTTGCTAACTGCATCATATATTTGGTACTACCACAAAATTGAACTTAATACTTGTTATCTGAGCTAGTGTAGCAGTTTTTACAGTGAAAGACAACACAGTAGAGTTTTAAAAAGCATTCAGTAAACGGGCTGAACATTGTCTAGTAAGATTAGAAAAAGAGGGTTATTGAATCTAAATCATTTGAATGTTTTGAAGTGTTTTATTGTAGTTCTACACAGACCAGCAATACTCATTTTAATCTATGGATCTGGGAGTCAACAAAAATCGATGCTAATAAAATACACCAATGACAAGAGTGATGAAGGTGCGAATTGTAAGGTCAAAATGGTAACCCAGAGCAGCCTCAGCAGCCATTTAGGTAGGGTTCCTCTAAACAAAGTACATCCTAATACAAGCAAACAGAGTAGAATTGGTGTCCATTCAGCAAGCAGTGAATGAAAGCCTTATGGGCATGAAGAGCAATCAACTGACTACGTGGTAACACCAAATTTTGGCAAAAGCTCAGTGCTCTTGGATGTTTAAAGAAAAAAAGCGTTTTGAATTTAATCTACAAGCTATGAAGAAGCTGTACAAAAAAAACAAACATGCATATATCCCACTTATGAAAAGGAAGGCACAGAAAGAACTCCATTGTAGTCTGTAAGTAATTTAAGGGTGCTTTAAACATAACAGAAACAAATGACTAGAAAAAAAGTGCTCCTTCAAATTTGTACTCAGCTGCATCTTCTGGTTTTTAGTCATTCACACCTGGACAAAGCTACCAAGGAAAACACAGGTTGTCAACTTCACTGTTTTCAAATAAACATCAGGTGCTCTTCCAGAAGGTATTTTGTCAGCCACAGGTCTTGTGCATGAGATATTTTAATGAAAATACAATGATATAAAACATGTCTTATTAGATGGCCTAAGAGTTCACTTCAACCACAGGCTCCAAGCTTAAATAAACTCTTTCCAAAAGCTAAAGAAAATATTTTACCTTTGTTTCCTCTGACTTCTGCTTGGCAGTCTTCATAAGCTGCTTGATGCCCGACAGGACCTCTACAAGTCCTGGCTTCTTCTCTGGGGTTTTTAATGGCTGCTTGATGGCTGATCCAACGTTGACTGACTCCAGCTTCTCATCTGGTGTTTTCCTTTTACTTTCCAATTTCACCTGAGAGGCTTGTTTCTCTGCACTTAATGATACGCTGTCCACATCAAGATCTTCTTCCAGCATAGCTATTCCTTCTGGAATTCTGGAGTACATTATTTCAAATATAGACTTTGGAGATTCCTCCTCTCTCATCAAATCTGAGATGTCATGACAATCCAGTATCTCTCCTGAAGAATCTGGAGTATTTAATGGTGACACCATCATCTCTCCTGAAATAAACAGTAGGTTTATCTAATTTGGCAAACAAACTAAGCAGGAAATCCAAACATTCCAATCGCTGTATAACTAAGTAAAAAATGGATTCAATCAGCCAAAGCTTTCTACAAGCTAAATCCAAAACTGTGTTTCAGCAATTGGTTTGGTAATTAGCAAGAAGGCAATTAGCTCCTACAAGGCACAGCATACGTTAAAAAAATTAAGCCTAAAAAACCTTGATGATTTTTTATTTAATCTGATAAAAATCATTAGTATTACTACTCTGAATATTGGATAATTCATTCTTGATTTTTGTTGGTGATTCACTAGATGCTCACTTTTGCTAAATTCTTAGTAAAACAGAATTTAAAGAATTCTGAGTTATTCAGGAACACGACTGATATGCAAAGTCATATGCAAAAGACAGAAAAAAAAAGCTAAGGATCATCTTAACACAAATCTTCCTAATCTGACATTTTTCTTAAGTAGAATCTTTGCAAAATTCTACAGCACAACCACTCCCTGCCGTAAGATTTTGTCATTGAATCTAGATGTATCCCCTGACAATTGATTAAAGGATTGCCATGCTTCAACACAAGGTTTGCCTGAAACAATACTTCAGCATTTAGAAGTTCGATATAAAACTGAATGAATAAAAAAATAACACCTACCAAAAAAAATAACTGGAACTACTGGAAAATGTCCTCCAATACATGATAAAAAAAAAATCAATGGTTGCAAGATGCTTTATCTCTACACTAAGTCTGCCTAGCATTAGGCTATGCACTATCAGTGAGTTGCAGACACAGCTACCCCAAAGTATACTTTAATAATTTCTTTCCAATTAACAACCATACCAGATTCTTCAGGAGTACGCAGTTCAGAAGTGTCCATTGTCGTGCACGGTGGTGTAAGATCACTGTCACGAACAGTGCTTGAAGGTGATGTTTTTCCACTTGTATTTTCTGGAGTTTTAAACATCTCAGCCAGCCCTATAAATTATATTCAGAAAAATGAGCACTTGTTTCGGAAAAAAAAAAAAAAAAAAAAGTGCACAGTTGGCAGAACCAGTAACAGGTTTTAAAAATCTCACAACGTACCTGTGAAGCTTTCATCCATATTCAAGTTTTGTTTCGAGATTGGATTTTTCACCACTTTAGGGACCTGTCCAGCTATTCTACCAGTGGTAGAGTGCGCTCTGCCTACAACTACTGTAGCAGGAGATTCTGCATGACCTGTGCTAAAATGACCTTTTATTTTTCTTTCTGGAGGAAAAAAAGGAAAAAAAAAAAAAGAAAAAAATAAATAAAAATTAGGACACAAAGATCCCTTTTATTTAAAACCTAGCCAGAATCACTCAAGAGATTCCACAATTTTATTATAGAATCATAGAATCATAGAATATCCTGAGTTGGAAGGGACCCTTAAGGATCATCAAGTCCAACTCTTGACACCGCACAGGTCTACCCAAGTTCAGACCATGTGACTAAGTGCACAGTCCAATCTCTTCTTAAATTCAGTCAGGCTCGGTGCAGTGACCACTTCCCTGGGGAGCCTGTTCCAGTGTGCAACCACTCTCTCTGTGAAGAACCCCTTCCTGATGTCCAGCCTAAACTTCCCCTGCCTCAGCTTAACTCCATTCCCGCGGGTCCTGTCGCTGGTGTTAATGGAGAAAAGGTCTCCTGCCTCTCGACACCCCCTTACGAGGAAGTTGTAGACTGCGATGAGGTCTCCCCTCAGCCTCCTCCTCTCCAGGCTGAACAGGCCCAGTGCCCTCAGCCGTTCCTCGTACGTCTTCCCCTCCAGGCCTTTCACCATCTTCGTAGCCCTCCTCTGGACACTCTCCAACAGTTTCATGTCCTTTTTATACTGTGGTGCCCAGAACTGCACACAGTACTCGAGGTGAGGCCGCACCAGCGCAGAGTAGAGCGGGACAATCACCTCCCTTGACCTACTAGCGATGCCGTGCTTGATGCACCCCAGGACACGGTTGGCCCTCCTGGCTGCCAGGGCACACTGCCGGCTCATATTCAACTTGTTGTCTACCACGACCCCCAGATCCCTCTCTTCTAGGCTGCTCTCCAGCGTCTCATCGCCCAGTCTGTACGTGCAGCCAGGGTTTCCCCGTCCCAGGTGCAGGACGCGGCACTTGCTCTTATTGAACTTCATGCGGTTGGCGATCGCCCAGCTCTCCAACCTATCCAGATCCCTCTGCAAGGCCTTTCCACCCTCATTCGAGTCCACAACTCCTCCAAGTTTGGTGTCATCAGCAAACTTGCTCAAAATGCCTTCTATTCCTACATCCAGATCGTTTATAAAAATATTGAAAAGTACCGGCCCTAAAATGGAGCCTTGAGGGACCCCACTGGTGACCGCCCGCCAGCCTGACGCAGCCCCATTCACCATAACCCTTTGGGCCCTGCCTGTTAGCCAATTGCTCACCCATCGTATGATGTTTTTATTTAGCTGTATGCTGGACATTTTGTCCAGTAGGATCCTATGGGAAACCGTGTCAAAAGCCTTGCTGAAGTCCAAAAAAATCACATCAGCTGGTTTCCCTTGGTCTACCATACGGGTGATCTTATCATAAAAGGAAATCAGGTTAGTTAGGCAGGACCTACCCTTCACAAACCCATGCTGGCTGGGACCAATGACTGCTTTGTCCCCCAGGTGCGCCTCAATACGTTCGAGAACCATCTTCTCCATGATTTTACCAGGCACTGATGTGAGACTGACAGGCCTGTAATTGCTAGGGTCTTCTTTCTGACCCTTCTTGAAAATCGGCACAACATTTGCCAGCTTCCAGTCTACCGGGACCTCTCCAGACTCCCAGGATCGTTGAAAAATAATTGAGAGAGGTTCCGCGATGACGTCCGCCAGCTCCTTCAGCACCCGGGGATGAATCCCATCCGGACCCATGGACTTGTAGGGATCCAGGTGGAGTAGCAGATCCCGCACACGTTCAGGGTCGGTTGGGAGTTTGTCATCCCCACCGTCCCGGTCCTCCAGCTCGGGGCACCCTGGGTCCCGAAGCCCATCATCGGCATTGAAGACAGAGGCAAAGAAGGCGTTAAGCGTCTCTGCTTTGCCTATGTCATCGTCTGTGAGAAGACCTTCCCTGTCAAGGAGCGGCCCTATGTATTCTTTAGTTCTCCTTTTTCCATTCACATATCTAAAAAAACCCTTTTTATTTTCTCTCACAGACACAGCCAGCTTCAACTCTAGGTGTGCTTTAGCCACACGAATTTATTGGTCGTGTTTAGCTAATACAGACTGCTGGGCATACAGAAGTGGTTAAATTGCAGCTACTTTAAAGGGCTGATTCGTTGTGAAATGCAGCTCATATATTCGTTTAAGATTTGAGTGACTACGCTCAATGAGCATCTGAGACAAGTTTTCTTAGCTTTCAGAAACGCTCAGGGATTATCCTGAGAGTCTTTCAGTCTTACTCCTTTCCACCTGCATAGAATCCTTTAGGTTGGGAAAGACCTTCACCATCATCCAACGACCAACCTCACCACCACGTAAAGTGGTTAAACCGGAACAGAACCTCTTTCAAACAGCACTACAGCTTCAACTACAGACAAGGGACAAATACTTACTCCATCCACCCAACACAATTAGTTATTTAGATACATTCTTAAGATGTTTTGAATTAATACATTTCAGTAAATTCAAGTAGATTTACACGCTGTGAGAAAGACACCAATACCCATTTAACATCTTGCCAAAATCTCAAACTTCCAGCTTCTGCAGTTAAATGCCAACAAGCTGTTTCAAGGTTAAGCAAACCCCCAAACCTTAAAAAGAAGTAAAACAAATACCTTTGGTGACTGTGTTGTCTTCTTCATTGGTCTTCGTTTTGGGGCATGTTTTTTAACGGCCTTTGCCTGTGGTCTTGCAACACCCAATTTTACCACTTCTGCCCAAGATTTCGCAACTACGAAGCAAAACAGACACAATAACCTTAACTGGCAGCTGTGTAAACAGGACTTCACAGCTATTTATGATTCCAAAGGATTTGCTGTAGTCAGAAATCACAATTTCAAGCTGAATCTTAACGAGTGTCCAAGCATCCAGTACGAGCGTCCAAGCATCCAGTACAAGTGTCCAAGCATCCAGTACGTTTCTACAACAAAAAGCGTCATACAGTTCCAGAATCTGTGCTAAGTGCTGACCTCACTCTGTCCTCACTCTCTGCTCGAGTTCAAAAAGCATTTGGACAGTGCTCTCAGACATGTGGTCTGATTTTCTGGGCGGTCATTTAAGGACCCAGGAGTTAAACTTGATGATCATTGTGGGTTCCTTCCAATTCAGGATATTCTGCGATTCTGTGAAATATTTTCCTCATTACAAATTTGCCATAAGCCTTTCAGTCTTGCACTTTATTGTACCTGAATTTTTCCTTAACAGAATGTAAGGTTTAACAGCAAAAAAATGTTTTTTTTTTTTTGTTTTTGTTTTTTTTTTGTTTGTTTTTTTTTGCTTTTTTGTTTTTTTTTGTTTGTTTGTTTTTTGTTTGTTTTAAGTGAAACATATCCAGGATTAACCAGGAAGGCCTGTGATTTTATCTCACCATATAATAGGACTATCACTGAGACACTGCACACAGACACTGCACACAGCATGTTATTCACAACTTTAAAATGATTCTACAAAAAACGAAGATAGCAAAGAATAATAAATTGCCAGATGAATGTTGATATTGATGGGAAATTTTAAATTTGACTTTGAAAGAGTCAAATTGATATAATTTGTTTTCATAAATTAAAGACATCTCATCTTTAAGTGTTTTCATAAAGATTAAATTTTCAAGAACCAGATTCCCTCTCAATTTTTCCAGTGGTATCAAAACTATTTTGACCAACATTTGAATTTGAATGTTCAACAATTAAAATATTTGTGTCTCAATGGTTATCATCCATGATGTCTGCCATACACCCAACACTTACAGGCAGTCCAGTCTACAACTGACAGTGTGTGAACTGGCTAGGGAAAAAGGCATAAAGAAACTAAGCTGAATACAGGTAAAATGCATGTTTTCACCAACAAAAATTATTGAACTGAAATTGTATCAGTTATATACTACTCCAAATTGAGGGACTTGGAGGATCAATACCGCAATTAACCTAACAAACAGAACCTTACTTAATGACTTTAATTCACGTGAAAGATTCACCCCACTGCCATTCCTCCCTCATTCTGTCCTCCTGGTGAGGCCAGGAGTGTCCCGAGAGCACATAGAAGTGTGCCCAAAGGGAATTGCTGATTTTGGAGGCACAAGGTGCCTATGGGGCCAGGTCGGGAGCTGGGCTGGGATGAGCTCCATCAGGCAGCCGGACCAGGCCCGTTTCCAGCGTGGCGGACGAGCAGCCTTTGCCCTGAAACTCAAAAGTCAAACTCTGTCGCTGACTTCCCTTACTAAAATGGGAGCGTGGTTGAGAGGGGCCATCTCTTGCCTGGGGATGCCAGTCTTTCCCTGTAGTTAATGGAAAGAAGGAGGCTTCTCTAGAGGGCGAAGGCGAGCTGAAACCTCAGCTGGAGTGCCCTGGAGGTACTGCTGTGTCTCCACTGCCTACACAGGGATCTTGGGAGGCAGGTCTCCGGGTGATCAAATTAGTCTTTGTGTCTGCCTCATTCCCTAATTGTCAGTAGATATCCCAACTAGTGAACAATGTACAGCATAACAAAGGAGGCACACATATAAAAAGGAGCAGAATTAGCCTGCGCTAATTGGTGGGCCTGACTTTGCTGACAGGAACCAGGCAGTTAAGAGGAGGGCTAGGAAGTAATTCACTAACTAAAATACACCTCAGAACACAGTAGTAAAATGATTTTATCTTGGTAATTTGACAGACTGGAACAGCAACAGATGAAAGTTTTTCATTTGTTTGTTTGTTTTAACCTGGCCCAGCTACCAGGTCAGACTGCTAGAAGTCTCGGCTGTTGATGTAAATGAGTTGAAGGCTTTGACTTGAAACTTGTTCTCGGTGGGTCCGATTAAAGTGAATTTGGCCCTCGTTTTACATGTGATTTCTGACAAAATGATCTGTCTGACCCTCCTACAGGGTGTTATCATTGTCCTTTATTTAAAAATAGATCATTTGGAGCTTTATGTACGTACGCAAAATATTAAGTACAAAATTCACACAACTTCCACAGTTGGCTGGCTTGCAGAATATTTCTCTCAAACAAAACCAAGGATTTAACACTTTGCCTTACTTTGCCTTAGTAAACGTGCTTTTAGCTTGTTAAGAAAAGCCCAATCTTTAAATATAATTTAAAGCTCTAATTAGTTGATTTTAGGCAATTTTTTTTTGACATTTTAATGGCAAGGATACCTGGATTTTTTCTGGTATTCATGAAGATATTTGATAAAAAGGTAGATGCAACTCTCTCTGAAAATAGCAAAAAAACAAGTTCATGGGATCTTTTCTAAGCCATACAGTAGCCATTTAGATTTTCTTATATGCTTTCAAAGCTATCCAGGAGCCTGGTAAAGGCTCTTAATTGCAGAACTTCCCAATTTCTACTCCACTAGCACTTCTTTAACTAGGTCTTTTCCTCCAAAATACGATCCTGTCACTGAAGGAAATAATACTGAGGAAATGAAATATGGAAGTTAAATATTAACTTTTTTTTCCCTTTTTAGAGAAAAAAAATAAATATATATATATATATACTTTTCAGATGGCTGCAAGCCTGAGCAGTCCTTTCATCTCCCACTCTCAATGGCAAAAGATGCATTTCTAGAAATGGCACGCAAGTTTTATGGTTAATAAAATAGTTTATTGCGCCATTATTGTTAAGAAGTTTTTCTTGCAATGGAAAAGCATTCAGGTACACACTAAAACAACACCAATCCCACAGAATATTGTGTTTGTTCAAGCATTCAAACTTGATTAAACTTCTCTTTCAAAGTACTGCTGCATCACAGTTCAGTGAGCCCAAATCTCTCCTAATGCTTGGACACTTCTGATAAAGGATTTGTGTCAGGAACGTGTTTTAAAGTGCTGTTCTGAAGTCGGAATAGTTCTAGACAGAGATATTCAACTTCCTGCTAGGGAGAGGTGCTCAAATTAAGCATAAGAAGGTACTTGTATCTACCCTGAGTACCATAAAAAGCTATCAGATGACCCAATATAACTGACAGTTAAAATTCTACTTCTACATCACCTTCTTCCAGTGTATTGCCTCCCCAAATTTGAGCCTTTCAAGTGCACATACAAGCGCAAGTCACAAGCCTCAGAATATTCACTAACTGAGTTTTGGAGATGCAAGTAACCCCAAAGGCTTTTTTTTTTTTTTTTTTTTTAAAGAAGGGTGCAAGTTCCACCTGTTTCAGTTTTATTTTGTTTGTTTGTTTTCTTTTGTTTTTTCTTCCTCCCCTGAGGACAAACCATAAATTCTATCCTAAAGAAGCAAGAAAGGAAGCTGAAATAAGAATCTATGGAGATGACATCCTCAAAGATCATCAATTACCTGATATCTTTTAATCTTTGAGAATTGGCTCCATCAGATCTCAGCCTTTGGGAAATTATCGAACCTGACAGTGTTTACAACTCAGCATCAAGGTTAACAACTACAATCACACTGTTCTCTCAAAATAGCATTGCACCTTAGTGTCAAGTCAGGAGAGGAATGCCATGGAAAGATACAAATTAAAAGATGGAAAATTCAAACCAATACAGGTTTTCTTGTAATTAAGCAGCTGATCTTGTTATCAAGAAACTTTTTTGAGCTATGAACTCACAGTAGTCAGAAAGGATATTGGATATGAAAGAGAAAGTCAAGAGTAAATGACATATCTCTATATAAACTATACCATTGATTACAGTACAGGTTTGAAATATTAAAATCTAATGTCAGGATTATTATTATTTTTTTTTTTTTTTGGAAGATTGCTTAGAAAATATGAATACCGAGTTAACTAAACGCTCAGCCTTACAGCGAATATTTTAGTTACCCATTTTAATAAAATGTGACCAGGCTCTTAAACAAAAATAGAATAATAAAAAATAATAATAAAATGGACTGCATATTTACTATCTTACTGTATCCATGTAAAATGTTATTTAAAATTTTATTTAAAAGCCTTTCTAGAGAGTATATATTATACCATTACTGAAAATTATATTAGAAAGGCAGCTGTGATATTCTTTCTTATTTTTATTTTACCTGGCCATGGATATTCACCACCACTCTTCACCAACATTATTTAGTACTCATTCTCTACTGTTCTACTGTCTAAATATCTCTCTCCTCCTTAAAATATATTTATAAATGTAAAAATATATAGACACATACAGAGAAAACTATGAATCCAAATAAAGGCATGAGTAACTGTAAACATATTTTTATGAATTCCTGAAAGCTACATTTATTATATAAAACAAACAAACAAACAAACAAAAACACAAACACAGAATTAAAGTCAACTTTATTTTATTTACTATTGTCAAACAAAAACTTTCTAGGGCAAGACATTAAAAGAAGTGAGGCATATATAGAAACTTAATTACATTCTTTCAAAATCCATAGTCAAAACATCCTAGTTCAATGGACACATAGCACATTATGTGGTGTACAGAAGTTTTACTGCAGATAAAGACATTATGGCGACATCTGCCTGGCACTTTAACACCTCCTTATATTAAAAATTACATACACCTTATATTAAAAATTACATACACTTCCAATGCTAAGGATCAGCTGTTTCTCCACCTTATGTTTTCAGTCTATGCCTCTTGAAAAATGCAGAAATATTTCTTTAAGTGAAAGCCAAACAGTATTTGGAAATAAATAAATAAATACATAAGTAAATGAAGTCTTTGCTATGATCACTTACAGTTCATACCTGGGGACAGAAAAGGACACTGTAAAGTCACATCCCAAAGGTAAATAAATCAAGGTAGTGATGGAGTTATAAATACCTCCACATAGGATATTTTACAATTTGTATTGAAAATAAGCATTACAGAATTTCTGAGTTTCTCTTAAATTATTTTTGTGTCACTTTCTTTCAGAAGTTCTGCATAGGTACCCTTGTTTTTCCCTTGAATATTTACCTAGCATAAGACTCAGAATATTTTAGCTTGAGACTCAGACCATTTTAGAAGATATTTTCGTGTAATAAAAGAATTGCAATTTGCATTCTTTAAGGACACCACCACCTTCCAGAAACACATTAAATGAAGCAGAATGAAATCGAAGTAGGGCAGTTTGGGAATTATTTTCAGCTGTGTTGCAGCTCTGAAGGGCTCTTTCAAGTTAGGCATTCAATTTAGGCAAAAATACCTGGCTTCTTGTAGAGTTTATAACCTAAGGGGTATTGATTTGGCAGTATCAAAGTCGGTGAAGATTCCTGGAAGGAGCTGAGTGTCGGTGTACACTCAGGAGATGACCAATGACACAAGACATGGGATGACAACCGCACATTTATATTTGCCATCAAAATTTTTGAGAAAATAGTTAACTTGAGACTCCTAGCTATACTTGAGAGCAAATTGCAAGATATTTATGCGTACTATGTTACAGAAAATAATCCTATGACACATTTTTCCTTGTGGGGCTGTGAGTCTCACGAGATGAAGGTTGACCACCTTCTGTCCCCCTGAACTACTGTAATGGTACAGATCTGGTCAACATGCCTAGGGATGGATACCATTCTTTACTCATGTTTAGCTTGTACTAAATAGTAATATAAAAGTAGAAAATAAATTAGTTCACTGCCACAGAGATATTAAATGTATATCAAGTATTAATTATGCATTTAGTATGTTCAGAAATTGGTAACTCAGCTCTGAAAAATATATATAAGTGTATAACTTTGATAACTTTATATGCATACTTTACATATACATAGAAAGTCACAAACTAGGAGCAAACAAAAAATGAGATATCAGACAGAATCACTGGAGACAAAAATATATATATTAATTAGAATCAGAAAATATGCCTGTGTTCAGCTCTATTTCTCAATAAGGCTATAACGTTTGCATACGTGTGGTTCACTGGAGCTTGTTCTCACTGTAGGTGTGTTGGTAGGACTTTGCTTTCCTCTGAGATTCTACAACTAAAGTAGGTTATTTATTCCCATTCTGTGTTAAACAGACACATAATTTACTTCAAACCACTGTTACCATTGCTCCCCGAAATGATGTGCATAGGCTGCTGATCTTTAAAACTTGTTAAAATACATGTATATACATATATATATACATGTATATCAGTTTACTAGTTTTGAAGAGACAGACTTCAAAACAAATCAGAGACACCAAATACTTGAGTTTAAAATCCTGTATAAAACCTTTAACGTGACCTGTAGAATTACCAATTCTGCTGCATGAAAGTCACAGATACTGTCTTAAAACAAGAGTGTGGACTCTTTCTGCTGGTGTCAGTTAGGACGAGACTGGTTTTTAGAATAAAAGCAAGGACAAAACTAACAATCATCTTTAGAAGGGAATTTCTTGCACTGCCCCAAAAGGCCATTAGGACCTCTTTTGCTAAGCGAGGCCCCATTTCTGTAGTATCTCAGCAGACAGAGTCAGCTGCTCTTTATGGACTATTATTTACTTATTAATTAGATATTTCAAGTCAATTTACTTAGTCTGAGCATTAGCTGCTCTACAGAAAACAACCACAGAGCAGTTACTTTCCTGTGGATCGCAGCCCCAATTAATAAGCCCGAGTGGCTGAATGGGGAGCAAGCTCAGGCCCTGTGTGGCAGTGGGGTTAAGCAGTCACAGCCCAGCTTCTGGCACGCTTCGTTAGCCCCCGCTCATCAGCAGTCACGTGCTGACCACAGCTGAAGTGGTGGGATGTGTGATACCCTAACGCAGTGTGCCAGGTGCTATGAAAAATGATTTGCTCCTAGCGGCGCTATCTAGTTAAGGGTGTTCTCTCAGTTCTTTTGAAGTGGTTTGTGAAAAGGAGCCGAGAATCCCCCCTCCTGCTTCTTTCAAGAACTTTGTTTGGAAAAAAAAAGAATATTGCCCTGTTAGGAAAGCCTTAATTAGGTTTTATCCAATGAGTCAAGAGTAACATTTATGCAGAACAGCTTTTGTGTGGTGAATGTCTTGTTTGCACAACCTGTGACACTCAACAAACCCAAACAAAATGCCCCTTTGCTCATCTCGCTGACGAGCTCTTCACTTTGCACAGCTTGGCACAGAGGCCAAGATGCCCTCTTATATCCTAGTTGCAGCTACTGAATGGAAAACAAGGCAGCTCCTTCAATGCAGTGATGGAAACTTGGCAAGTGTTCTTCCTCTACCCTCACAACTCCGTGCCTCTGCCCAAGGCTTTCATCTCCTCTGGTATGGAGGCCGCCTCACTATCGAACACGTACTAGCTAAATTAGGGAAGATGGAATGATCCCTTATCATTAAGGCTGTGTGTAATGCAATTAAAATGGAGCATTTTCTCACAGCACAAGAGTTCAGCCCTGTTCTCATTCTGAAAAAAAAAAATAAAATAAAAAATAAAAATTGGGGTGTGCCTTAGGACTTTGATTTGTTAGAAATTACTGCCTTGAATAATTATGGGATGATATTAAAGACTGAAATGACAGAGAAAGAGCAACTTAGAGGCACTTGCTTCTCTTACATAACTGCAAGAACAAAAAATACAGGTTGGAACACGGAAGACAGCAAGGCTGTGAAGCTGACCTAGAAGGGTACTTATATCATGAGCTTCCAGACTTCAAAGCACTGCTGTTATTTCCTCTTTCTACCCACATTGCATAGGGAAAGCTACTAAGCCAAATGACAAATTGATCCCAAGCACATCACCTTCAAGGGGTTACAAATGCCAAGCTGCTTTGTCCTGTTTCTCTTCTGAATCTGTTGGTGGCTATCACCAGGTTTCTTTGGAAAACAACCAAACCAACCAAAAGGGATACTTCTAAGCAGCAGCCAGTAGGGGCCGACACAGGATTAGGTTCGTGAAGATGGCTTTGTGAAGTCTCCCTGTTGCAGTTAAGGAGACTGAGTCACAAACAGAGCAGGAGAAAATGAGTGCAAGGAAACTGGAGTTGTTCAACATGCAAGGACTTCATATGGATCCAGTAAAATCGGTAAAATTCTGTAAAACTCCAAGGTCACTAGTCTAGACCTACTGCTTGAGTTGTTGCTGAGACAAGAAGCATGAAGCTACATGTCCTGGAATTTGGGATGATCATAAATCCTGCACCACAGACCCAACTAAACATCTTGGGTGAAGACACTCCTCTCATTTCAGAGGCTGCAACCTAAGCTGGTGGAAGCAACCCCTCACTCCTCTTGTGGTAACACTTTGAAAACACGGATTTCACAAATCAGAACTTGCCCAAAGGGCCATTCATCTTCTCCAAAAGAAGCCCTAAGAAAAACATCAGAAAATAAACTCTATCTGTCCTTCCATAGAAATCTATTACTCCTCCTAGACTATATGAAAATGTAGGTTCTTAACTGGGGTTTTAAAAATGCATAGATACCTGAGCTGAATTTTTTTTTTTTTTTTTTTTGCATTTCATAGAGGAACAGAAAGCTACCACCCTTTGAGATGTGTGCACGCCAACATTATCCACAGGCCGCAGACACTGACCTCTAGAAAATATTCTCCAAACCACATTCAGTACTCCACATCAGCTGCAGCTCTGAAAAGGGCAACATCGCAACCTCATATGCTCACTGCTCCTCTTCCCAGTGCTCACCTCCCTTTACAAGCACTGCACAGCGTGGCCATGTTTACAAGAGAATTGCCTGAATTTCAGAGGCACCCACATTACACTTCCAAAAATTATGGCATTTGGCTAAAAAAATTAAATATGGTTGTAAGAGGACAGTAGTAATTACATCTTTAATTATTCCTAAGAACACAAAACACTTAAGTCCTAAATTGTTTACAAATTTAACGGCTTACAAACCCGTACTTCTCAGTAAATTTTTTTTTTTTTTTAAATAGCATTTTCATTCATAGTAGTTCTACTAATAAATCTATAGTTTTTAAAAGAATATTTACAGAACTTTAATGAAAAAATAAGACTTAAGCACATAAAATTTAAGCAGAAAATAGCTTACAATTACACTGGCAGTAAAGTAACATGGCTTCCTGGCTACTGTACTCATTACCATAAAAAAGGGGATAAATACGAGCATAAAAGATTTATTTTTCTACCTGCCATTCTGCACAAGCATCGCATGGTATAGGAACCACTATATGTATCTACTAAAACAGGCGGCATCATATCTGTAAACATATTAAGAAAAGTACTTAGATAATATCATCAGCGATAGCTTTACAAAATCTGAACTTAAAATCTGAGTGTAAGTCAAGTCACATTAAAAATTCCAATGTCATTTACAGAATCATTCTAAAAACTGGCTCTTTAACTGTTAAGACTATTTTCTTGTTCTTGCACTTGCTCTTGTGCTTGATCTTGTTGTCCTGTTCGTCCCTCCAGCAGTCTGAGTTGTCTTCACATTGCCTTCAAGTTTTTCTTCAGTTTTGTTTCTTTTCCCTTTTTTGGGTGATCCGTTTTCATCATTCTCTATTCGTAGACAGAAATATTAAATGGAAATTTATATCATAAATCAAGCATTTTATAGAAAGTCAATCTTCAGTTCCATTGTTTTTGAAGGGAGATGTCCCTAATGACTACGTTCCAAAGCTTACATCTATGAGTTCAACAAACCAGTTACAAAACCCACACTTCTGCACATCCAATATCCTTTAAAATAGGTCCCCAAGGACATACAGCTATTTCTGAAAGTAGGTTAACATTAATGAGAGCACCAAAACCAATTAGCTATTATTTTAGCTAAAAATTCTTCTACTGATATGTAAAACTAAAACATATCTAACACTGAAGAAAAAAACAGCAAAAATGAATGTACAGCAACTAATTTATTGTCCAGCTAGAACTGCAAAGTCAGGCTTGTAGTTGTAACAAACACACTGGACGCTTCTGGAAGAATCCACATGGCACAGACCAGTGAAGCTGCTCCAAGAGATGAGCATCGACCCAAGCACCACCACTAAAATCCATGTGGGGAAAAAGGACCTCCCCCCAAAAGAAACTATTCAGACCGGTAGAAAAGCACTGGGAGAGATCAGTCCTTTGGGAGGTGCATGTAGCAGTGTCAAGAAGTGAAAACTAGCAGAAGTGTGAAGTCAATAAACCAAGAGGGGAACCTGCCACAATAGATGTACGTGTTACGTTTGGATAAGCACATGTAACAGATAAAGAGATGAAGAGAAATGAAACGAGAGCATGGCCAAATCACAACAGGATTAATGCACATAACCTGCCAGAAAATTCTTTGTGCATCTGTAAAGATTCATTACTTCCATTTTATTATATTTATTTGACGATAATTTCTTATTACAACGTGGTATCTTTAAAATTTTATCACATCCAGCTGAAAGGTTTAGGGAATATTTCAAGTGTCTGAAGCTAGAGCTCTATTGGCTTGGGGAAAATAAAACTGAAAAACAGGAAAAGTGAGAGACATGTGGAACTTCTGCTGTCATTTGAGCTCAAATACAGCTCCAAGTCCTTCTAGCACCAACTTCATTACAGCACGGATAAGTTGTACAAGCTACCCAAAACCTGGACATACAAAAGCAGGAGCTTAGATGGTATTTAGGAGAAAACAAGCACAGACAATGGGTGCTACAAATGTAATTATCATGCTATGCTCATAACCACCTGTAAGTTAGTTAATTGCTGTTATTTAACCTGCAAATTACGGATTGAGACAGCAGAAGAGCATGAGAGCATTTGAATAACTCAGCAGAAGAGGAATACAGCTGTCAGATGCCATACAATCAATCCATTCTGCTTTGGAGAAACATCTGGTTTGTACAGGATAACCTAGCCCCTTCTTTACTTACCACTCTTTGCTACATTAAAGACCCACTCTCTATTTACATTAGACTATGGCAGCCAACAGTAATAACCTGTACAAAATTCTAGACTTAGCTATATGTAGAAAATAGAAATATTTTTTTTTCCTCACCTGATTTTGATTTTTTAGGTGGTACATCATCTGCTGGCAACAGACATTTTCTTCTGCGAGAAGTGGAAGTTGTCTGTTGGGTAGGGTTAACCTCTTTTCCTTTTCCAGACTGATTACTTTCTTCAGAACCAGTGGGTATCAAACACTGCATTTCCGAAATGTTGCCGTTTTCAGGCAAGTTGCCATTGTCACGAAGAGAAGTAGCTGCCTCTGGTTTGAATTGTACATTTTTCCTCTTATTTCTCAGTTGCCTTTGTTTTTCCTGGGATGAGTTATTTTCCAGAGCTGTACCTTCACCTTCCTTAAGGATTCCGTTTTGACCTCTGTCTTCAGGCAAGACAAGCTTTTCCCTGAGAAAGGTTGAACTAGTTTCTTCAGATTTGGAAGGAACTATTTTCCTTCTGCCTGCCTTCGATGGATTTTCTTTTCCTGATTGGGTTACTTCCAAAAGTATACCCTGTTGCTCTTTGGGAGTTTCATTCTTACCATCTTCTGGCAAACCTTGAAGTGAACTAGAACTAACAGCCACTGAAGTGATACTACTCTTTTTCCCTGAGTACCCTTTTGAAAGGTCAATTTTTTCTTCGGAAGAGGGTTTTTCAGAAATCATTTGTTTAGCTTTCCTATGATTATTATTTCTGCTACTTTCTTTTGATAAGTTACATTTTCCCCGAGCAGGAGTAGAACTTGTGGCTTCTAATAATATGGCAGCTTCATTCCTTCTGCCTCTTTTTGGTTGATCTTTTAGACTTGAAACAACTGCTCCTAACGGAACATTTTGATCTTTAAGAGCCTCTTCTTTACCATTATCTGCTGGCAAACCACGTTTTCTTCTAAGAGAAATGGAATTAGTTGTGTGTGACACTGGAGGAGTTTCTTTCCTTCTGCCCCTTCCTAATGGCTTTGCTTTTGCACAGGACACCGATTCCAAAAGCACGTTTTGTTCTTCATTAGTACTCTCCTCTTTGTCATCAGTTTCTGACAAGCCACGTTTTCTCCGGAGAGAAGCTGAACTTTTTGCCTCTGCTGCTAGATCAATCTCTTTTCTTTTGTCCCTTGCTGATGCATTTGCTTTTGCCTGCAAAGTGCTATCTCCCAATGCTGGATTTTGATCTTCTTTCACAGTCATCTTTTTATCATCACCTTCTAGCAAGCCACGTTTTTCTCTGATAGAAAGAGAACTCACCGTTTGTGATGCTACAGCAACCTCTCGCCGCCTTCGTCCTCTCAGCGGAACTTCTTCTGTTGAAGAGGGAATAGCTTCCAAAGCTGGATCTTGATCTTTTGTAGAAGTCTCATCTTTACTATGATCTTTAATTAAGGTTTCTTTTTTCGTAAAGGTAGAACAAGCTGCTTGTGGAATGGAATCAGCTTGCCTTCTTCTGCTCCTCCTTACTTCTAAAGGATTTTCTGAAGCCTCACGTTGATCATGTTTGCAAGCCATTCCTTCCTCATTCCCAGGTAAATTCCTTTCTTCTCCTAGAGCTTCGGAACTGGCTTCTTCAAGTTTAAAATTAACTCTTCTTCCTCTAAGTCTTCTACGTGTAATTCTATTATTTGGTGTTCGATTCTCTTGCAGGATTTCAGTTTGCTTTGGTTCATTTGCTTCCTGCTCATTTCTTGTCTGCTTTTGATGTCTATGAGCAATGCCATCACTGTTTAGAGCAGTTACCAATGTGTCAGCTGTGTTGTTCTGGTCTTTCATTACTTGGTGTGCCTGCTTGACACAACTAGAGGCTGAAGACTCTTTGGGAGAAGATTCCTCTGTTTCTGACTTACATTTAAGCATAAGATCTAGGCTGTTTACATCCTGGGCAAATTCATCAGCCTTCTTCTCTGAAGAGTCTTTTTTCCCTCTCCTGCTTCTAGTTCTGTTTGCTTCTTGTTTGAATTCCAAGTTGAGAACAGTTACTGGCATTTTATCTGTCTCTCCAGAAGGTGATTCTGACTTTAATCTTTGAGATGCCTTTGTAGTATTTTCCTGAGCATTTTCCGCTTCATCTCCCAGAGATACTTTCCTCTCATTTTTGGTGGGTGATTTTGTTTCCGTAATGGTTTCATTTGAAGTCTCCTTGGCTTTCTGAACATTCTGTGTATTTTCAAGTGCCATCCCGCACATGTCTGGTTTTACTTCTGTTGGTTGTTTTCTAGCATTTCTTGAAGACTTACCTCTTTTTTCTGTTACCTTTACTTCAAGTTCAGTTCTGTTTCCAGATGCTTCTGTGGGGGCAGTCTCAGAAGTCTGCTCATCACCTTGTAGTAATTTTGCTGATTGGTGTTTACGAAGTTTCCTTGTCGTCCCATGAAGTTCCTCTGAAGGAGCTTGTTCAACCTGTTCATTCCTAGCTCTTCTTTGTCTTTTGGGTGGAAGCAGTGCTTCTGTGTTTTCTATTTTTTTCATTCCTCTAGACCTCTTCTGATGCAATAGAAGAATTTCTTCTCTGTCTTCTACACTACCTTTGTCAGATGCGTTTTCAGATTTTTTTAAATCGGTTTGCAGTTGGTGATTTTCATCCTGAGTGCTACTAGATACGCCTTCTGTCTTTCTGCTTTGATCATCTTCAGTTACAGATGTGCTACTGATATCATACTCCTGCAAAGCCTGTTTCCTATTTGCAGGATCTTTTTGTAGCACTGAAGAATCTTTTTCAGAAGACTCAAGATCCTCACTAGGATGTTTTAACTCCTTAGGTTCCTTAGTTTTACCTCTTCTTGGTCTTCGAGTATCAACCTGCGTTTCCACAAGTGAAACGGTTTCAACTGTTTTCTCAACAGGATGCTTTGAAACAATTTCTTTTTCCATGCAAAGATTTGTTCTCCTTCCTCTTCCTGTATTTTTAGCTACTGAAGTTGAAGTACTGATCTCTCCCATCTCTTCTTGGATGCTCTTTTTCTCCAGACCTTGCAATTCTTTTGAATTTAAATCCTTTTCACACTGCTTTGTTGAAGGTGGATGTACAGTCTTCCTTGGTCTGCCCCTTGTTAGTCTCTGGGTAGAGTGGTCTTCGCTAGTTGACAACTTTTGTTGAGAATCTTTATCTTGTGAAGTATTTCCTTTGTCTTCTAAAACAGTTTTATTCCCCCCTACAAAGTTTGTCATATAGAAAAGAGCACAATCAAAAGTTACACATTACTATGCCCGATCAAAGTATCTCTTGAGTTTTCATTTTCCCAGTAAAGCGGTCTTGCTCAAATGAATCATATTTTATTTTAAAAAGTAACAGGGATTTAAACAGACTCCTAGAATAAAACCCAGTTTAGTACACAGAGTTATTTGTTTTATTTGACAGGTAGCACTCAAGCTTTAAGATATATTTTGAAAGTCTTTGCAAATAAAGGTGATTTTAAGTGGATACCTTAGCAACAGGTGATTTTTTGTTTGTTTGTTTTTTACACTGGTATGTTTGGAGATGCCACCGTTATTACATCAAACTACTACACCATTTTTTAAACACCAATAGAATGCCAACACTGGTTTGTGTTACAGATTACTGCTCAAATTCCCTGAGATATTTGCTCCTTCCATACTATATAATTTGGAATTTTTACAACACGTTGAAACTTCCTAACAACACACACAGTCCTGCATATTCATTATTACTCTAGTTAAAATAAAAGTGTTTGTACTTACCATACTCACGACTGCCATTAGTACAAGCAGTTACAGCATCTTCCTGCTTAGGATCCATAACATTTTCTGACCTGACCTAAGGAAATAAGCAATAATCAATACTTTTGTGTGTGTCTGACAGGACAAGAAATAGTTAACTAATAGAAAATTGGGAGTGAAACAGTTGAAAAAAGTCCTGCCAAATACTTTATGAGAAAATGAAGCCAACTTCGTTTGCTAACTGCATCATATATTTGGTACTACCACAAAATTGAACTTAATACTTGTTATCTGAGCTAGTGTAGCAGTTTTTACAGTGAAAGACAACACAGTAGAGTTTTAAAAAGCATTCAGTAAACGGGCTGAACATTGTCTAGTAAGATTAGAAAAAGAGGGTTATTGAATCTAAATCATTTGAATGTTTTGAAGTGTTTTATTGTAGTTCTACACAGACCAGCAATACTCATTTTAATCTATGGATCTGGGAGTCAACAAAAATCGATGCTAATAAAATACACCAATGACAAGAGTGATGAAGGTGCGAATTGTAAGGTCAAAATGGTAACCCAGAGCAGCCTCAGCAGCCATTTAGGTAGGGTTCCTCTAAACAAAGTACATCCTAATACAAGCAAACAGAGTAGAATTGGTGTCCATTCAGCAAGCAGTGAATGAAAGCCTTATGGGCATGAAGAGCAATCAACTGACTACGTGGTAACACCAAATTTTGGCAAAAGCTCAGTGCTCTTGGATGTTTAAAGAAAAAAAGTGTTTTGAATTTAATCTACAAGCTATGAAGAAGCTGTACAAAAAAAAAACAAACATGCATATATCCCACTTATGAAAAGGAAGGCACAGAAAGAACTCCATTGTAGTCTGTAAGTAATTTAAGGGTGCTTTAAACATAACAGAAACAAATGACTAGAAAAAAAGTGCTCCTTCAAATTTGTACTCAGCTGCATCTTCTGGTTTTTACCCATTCACACCTGGACAAAGCTACCAAGGAAAACACAGGTTGTCAACTTCACTGTTTTCAAATAAACATCAGGTGCTCTTCCAGAAGGTATTTTGTCAGCCACAGGTCTTGTGCATGAGATATTTTAATGAAAATACAATGATATAAAACATGTCTTATTAGATGGCCTAAGAGTTCACTTCAACCACAGGCTCCAAGCTTAAATAAACTCTTTCCAAAAGCTAAAGAAAATATTTTACCTTTGTTTCCTCTGACTTCTGCTTGGCAGTCTTCATAAGCTGCTTGATGCCCGACAGGACCTCTACAAGTCCTGGCTTCTTCTCTGGGGTTTTTAATGGCTGCTTGATGGCTGATCCAACGTTGACTGACTCCAACTTCTCATCTGGTGTTTTCCTTTTACTTTCCAATTTCACCTGAGAGGCTTGTTTCTCTGCACTTAATGATACGCTGTCCACATCAAGATCTTCTTCCAGCATAGCTATTCCTTCTGGAATTCTGGAGTACATTATTTCAAATATAGACTTTGGAGATTCCTCCTCTCTCATCAAATCTGAGATGTCATGACAATCCAGTATCTCTCCTGAAGAATCTGGAGTATTTAATGGTGACACCATCATCTCTCCTGAAATAAACAGTAGGTTTATCTAATTTGGCAAACAAACTAAGCAGGAAATCCAAACATTCCAATCGCTGTATAACTAAGTAAAAAATGGATTCAATCAGCCAAAGCTTTCTACAAGCTAAATCCAAAACTGTGTTTCAGCAATTGGTTTGGTAATTAGCAAGAAGGCAATTAGCTCCTACAAGGCACAGCATACGTTAAAAAAATTAAGCCTAAAAAACCTTGATGATTTTTTATTTAATCTGATAAAAATCATTAGTATTACTACTCTGAATATTGGATAATTCATTCTTGATTTTTGTTGGTGATTCACTAGATGCTCACTTTTGCTAAATTCTTAGTAAAACAGAATTTAAAGAATTCTGAGTTATTCAGGAACACGACTGATATGCAAAGTCATATGCAAAAGACAGAAAAAAAAAGCTAAGGATCATCTTAACACAAATCTTCCTAATCTGACATTTTTCTTAAGTAGAATCTTTGCAAAATTCTACAGCATAACCACTCCCTGCCGTAAGATTTTGTCATTGAATCTAGATGTATCCCCTGACAATTGATTAAAGGATTGCCATGCTTCAACACAAGGTTTGCCTGAAACAATACTTCAGCATTTAGAAGTTCGATATAAAACTGAATGAATAAAAAAATAACACCTACCAAAAAAAATAACTGGAACTACTGGAAAATGTCCTCCAATACATGATAAAAAAAAAATCAATGGTTGCAAGATGCTTTATCTCTACACTAAGTCTGCCTAGCATTAGGCTATGCACTATCAGTGAGTTGCAGACACAGCTACCCCAAAGTATACTTTAATAATTTCTTTCCAATTAACAACCATACCAGATTCTTCAGGAGTACGCAGTTCAGAAGTGTCCATTGTCGTGCACGGTGGTGTAAGATCACTGTCACGAACAGTGCTTGAAGGTGATGTTTCTCCACTTGTATTTTCTGGAGTTTTAAACATCTCAGCCAGCCCTATAAATTATATTCAGAAAAATGAGCACTTGTTTCGGAAAAAAAAAAAAAAAAAAGTGCACAGTTGGCAGAACCAGTAACAGGTTTTAAAAATCTCACAACGTACCTGTGAAGCTTTCATCCATATTCAAGTTTTGTTTCAAGATTGGATTTTTCACTACTTTAAGGACCTGTCCAGCTATTCTACCAGTGGTAGAGTGCGCTCTGCCTACAACTACTGTAGCAGGAGATTCTGCATGACCTGTGCTAAAATGACCTTTTATTTTTCTTTCTGGAGGAAAAAAAGGAAAAAAATAAATAAATAAATAAATAAAAATTAGGACACAAAGATCCCTTTTATTTAAAACCTAGCCAGAATCACTCAAGAGATTCCACAAATTTATTGGTCGTGTTTAGCTAATACAGACTGCTGGGCATACAGAAGTGGTTAAATTGCAGCTACTTTAAAGGGCTGATTCGTTGTGAAATGCAGCTCATATATTCGTTTAAGATTTGAGTGACTACGCTCAATGAGCATCTGAGACAAGTTTTCTTAGCTTTCAGAAACGCTCAGGGATTATCCTGAGAGTCTTTCAGTCTTACTCCTTTCCACCTGCATAGAATCCTTTAGGTTGGGAAAGACCTTCACCATCATCCAACGACCAACCTCACCACCACGTAAAGTGGTTAAACCGGAACAGAACCTCTTTCAAACAGCACTACAGCTTCAACTACAGACAAGGGACAAATACTTACTCCATCCACCCAACACAATTAGTTATTTAGATACATTCTTAAGATGTTTTGAATTAATACATTTCAGTAAATTCAAGTAGATTTACACGCTGTGAGAAAGACACCAATACCCATTTAACATCTTGCCAAAATCTCAAACTTCCAGCTTCTGCAGTTAAATGCCAACAAGCTGTTTCAAGGTTAAGCAAACCCCCAAACCTTAAAAAGAAGTAAAACAAATACCTTTGGTGACTGTGTTGTCTTCTTCATTGGTCTTCGTTTTGGGGCACGTTTTTTAACGGCCTTTGCCTGTGGTCTTGCAACACCCAATTTTACCACTTCTGCCCAAGATTTCGCAACTACGAAGCAAAACAGACACAATAACCTTAACTGGCAGCTGTGTAAACAGGACTTCACAGCTATTTATGATTCCAAAGGATTTGCTGTAGTCAGAAATCACAATTTCAAGCTGAATCTTAACGAGTGTCCAAGCATCCAGTACGAGCGTCCAAGCATCCAGTACAAGTGTCCAAGCATCCAGTACGTTTCTACAACAAAAAGCGTCATACAGTTCCAGAATCTGTGCTAAGTGCTGACCTCACTCTGTCCTCACTCTCTGCTCGAGTTCAAAAAGCATTTGGACAGTGCTCTCAGACATGTGGTCTGATTTTCTGGGCGGTCATTTAAGGACCCAGGAGTTAAACTTGATGATCATTGTGGGTTCCTTCCAATTCAGGATATTCTGCGATTCTGTGAAATATTTTCCTCATTACAAATTTGCCATAAGCCTTTCAGTCTTGCACTTTATTTTACCTGAATTTTTCCTTAACAGAATGTAAGGTTTAACAGCAAAAAAATGTTTTTTTTTTTTTTTTTTTTTTTTTTTGTTTGTTTTTTTGCTTTTTTTTGTTTGTTTGTTTGTTTTTTGTTTGTTTTAAGTGAAACATATCCAGCATTAACCAGGAAGGCCTGTGATTTTATCTCACCATATAATAGGACTATCACTGAGACACTGCACACAGACACTGCACACAGCATGTTATTCACAACTTTAAAATGATTCTACAAAAAACGAAGATAGCAAAGAATAATAAATTGCCAGATGAATGTTGATATTGATGGGAAATTTTAAATTTGACTTTGAAAGAGTCAAATTGATATAATTTGTTTTCATAAATTAAAGACATCTCATCTTTAAGTGTTTTCATAAAGATTAAATTTTCAAGAACCAGATTCCCTCTCAATTTTTCCAGTGGTATCAAAACTATTTTGACCAACATTTGAATTTGAATGTTCAACAATTAAAATATTTGTGTCTCAATGGTTATCATCCATGATGTCTGCCATACACCCAACACTTACAGGCAGTCCAGTCTACAACTGACAGTGTGTGAACTGGCTAGGGAAAAAGGCATAAAGAAACTAAGCTGAATACAGGTAAAATGCATGTTTTCACCAACAAAAATTATTGAACTGAAATTGTATCAGTTATATACTACTCCAAATTGAGGGACTTGGAGGATCAATACCGCAATTAACCTAACAAACAGAACCTTACTTAATGACTTTAATTCACGTGAAAGATTCACCCCACTGCCATTCCTCCCTCATTCTGTCCTCCTGGTGAGGCCAGGAGTGTCCCGAGAGCACATAGAAGTGTGCCCAAAGGGAATTGCTGATTTTGGAGGCACAAGGTGCCTATGGGGCCAGGTCGGGAGCTGGGCTGGGATGAGCTCCATCAGGCAGCCGGACCAGGCCCGTTTCCAGCGTGGCGGACGAGCAGCCTTTGCCCTGAAACTCAAAAGTCAAACTCTGTCGCTGACTTCCCTTATTAAAATGGGAGCGTGGTTGAGAGGGGCCATCTCTTGCCTGGGGATGCCAGTCTTTCCCTGTAGTTAATGGAAAGAAGGAGGCTTCTCTAGAGGGCGAAGGCGAGCTGAAACCTCAGCTGGAGTGCCCTGGAGGTACTGCTGTGTCTCCACTGCCTACACAGGGATCTTGGGAGGCAGGTCTCCGGGTGATCAAATTAGTCTTTGTGTCTGCCTCATTCCCTAATTGTCAGTAGATATCCCAACTAGTGAACAATGTACAGCATAACAAAGGAGGCACACATATAAAAAGGAGCAGAATTAGCCTGCGCTAATTGGTGGGCCTGACTTTGCTGACAGGAACCAGGCAGTTAAGAGGAGGGCTAGGAAGTAATTCACTAACTAAAATACACCTCAGAACACAGTAGTAAAATGATTTTATCTTGGTAATTTGACAGACTGGAACAGCAACAGATGAAAGTTTTTCATTTGTTTGTTTTAACCTGGCCCAGCTACCAGGTCAGACTGCTAGAAGTCTCGGCTGTTGATGTAAATGAGTTGAAGGCTTTGACTTGAAACTTGTTCTCGGTGGGTCCGATTAAAGTGAATTTGGCCCTCGTTTTACATGTGATTTCTGACAAAATGATCTGTCTGACCCTCCTACAGGGTGCAATCATTGTCCTTTATTTAAAAATAGGTCATTTGGAGCTTTATGTACGTACACAAAATATTAATTACAAAATTCACACAACTTCCACAGTTGGCTGGCTTGCAGAATATTTCTCTCAAACAAAACCAAGGATTTAACACTTTGCCTTACTAAATGTGCTTTTAGCTTGTTAAGAAAAGCCCAATCTTTAAATATAATTTAAAGCTCTAATTAGTTGATTTTAGGCAATTTTTTTTTGACATTTTAATGGCAAGGATACCTGGATTTTTTCTGGTATTCATGAAGATATTTGATAAAAAGGTAGATGCAACTCTCTCTGAAAATAGCAAAAAAACAAGTTCATGGGATCTTTTCTAAGCCATACAGTAGCCATTTAGATTTTCTTATATGCTTTCAAAGCTATCCAGGAGCCTGGTAAAGGCTCTTAATTGCAGAACTTCCCAATTTCTACTCCACTAGCACTTCTTTAACTAGGTCTTTTCCTCCAAAATACGATCCTGTCACTGAAGGAAATAATACTGAGGAAATGAAATATGGAAGTTAAATATTAACTTTTTTTTCCCTTTTTAGAGAAAAAAAAAAATATATATATATATATACTTTTCAGATGGCTGCAAGTCTGAGCAGTCCTTTCATCTCCCACTCTCAATGGCAAAAGATGCATTTCTAGAAATGGCACGCAAGTTTTATGGTTAATAAAATAGTTTATTGCGCCATTATTGTTAAGAAGTTTTTCTTGCAATGGAAAAGCATTCAGGTACACACTAAAACAACACCAATCCCACAGAATATTGTGTTTGTTCAAGCATTCAAACTTGATTAAACTTCTCTTTCAAAGTACTGCTGCATCACAGTTCAGTGAGCCCAAATCTCTCCTAATGCTTGGACACTTCTGATAAAGGATTTGTGTCAGGAACGTGTTTTAAAGTGCTGTTCTGAAGTCGGAATAGTTCTAGACAGAGATATTCAACTTCCTGCTAGGGATAGGTGCTCAAATTAAGCATAAGAAGGTACTTGTATCTACCCTGAGTACCATAAAAAGCTATCAGATGACCCAATATAACTGACAGTTAAAATTCTACTTCTACATCACCTTCTTCCAGTGTATTGCCTCCCCAAATTTGAGCCCTTCAAGTGCACATACAAGCGCAAGTCACAAGCCTCAGAATATTCACTAACTGAGTTTTGGAGATGCAAGTAACCCTAAAGGCTTTTTTTTTTTTTTTTTTTTTTTAAAAGAAGGGTGCAAGTTCCACCTGTTTCAGTTTTATTTTGTTTGTTTGTTTTCTTTTGTTTTTTCTTCCTCCCCTGAGGACAAACCATAAATTCTATCCTAAAGAAGCAAGAAAGGAAGCTGAAATAAGAATCTATGGAGATGACATCCTCAAAGATCATCAATTACCTGATATCTTTTAATCTTTGAGAATTGGCTCCATCAGATCTCAGCCTTTGGGAAATTATCGAACCTGATAGTGTTTACAACTCAGCATCAAGGTTAACAACTACAATCACACTGTTCTCTCAAAATAGCATTGCACCTTAGTGTCAAGTCAGGAGAGGAATGCCATGGAAAGATACAAATTAAAAGATGGAAAATTCAAACCAATACAGGTTTTCTTGTAATTAAGCAGCTGATCTTGTTATCAAGAAACTTTTTTGAGCTATGAACTCACAGTAGTCAGAAAGGATATTGGATATGAAAGAGAAAGTCAAGAGTAAATGACATATCTATATATAAACTATACCATTGATTACAGTACAGGTTTGAAATATTAAAATCTAATGTCAGGATTATTTTTTTATTTTTTTATTTTTGGAAGATTGCTTAGAAAATATGAATACCGAGTTAACTAAACGCTCAGCCTTACAGCGAATATTTTAGTTACCCATTTTAATAAAATGTGACCAGGCTCTTAAACAAAAATAGAATAATAAAAAATAATAATAAAATGGACTGCATATTTACTATCTTACTGTATCCATGTAAAATGTTATTTAAAATTTTATTTAAAAGCCTTTCTGGAGAGTATATATTATACCATTACTGAAAATTATATTATCTTTACATACTTGCAGGTATTTATGGAATGTTCTTGTTTCTTTTGGACAGATAAAATATATATATATGTTTTTGCCTTTCAAAATATAGTTTTCAAATATATTGAACCCAAAAAAAGTCTGATGCACTGTCAGGCACCTCAATTTCTTATACGTCTCCCTAGTTTGGTATAAAGGAAACAGTCTGCTGATGAAAAGAAAGGCAGCTGTGATATTCTTTCTTATGTTTATTTTACCTGGCCATGGATATTCACCACCACTCTTCACCAACATTATTTAGTACTCATTCTCTACTGTTCTACTGTCTAAATATCTCTCTCCTCCTTAAAATATATTTATAAATGTAAAAATATATAGACACATACAGAGAAAACTATGAATCCAAATAAAGCCATGAGTAACTGTAAACATATTTTTATGAATTCCTGGAAGCTACATTTATTATATAAAACAAACAAACAAACAAACAAAAACACAAACACAGAATTAAAGTCAACTTTATTTTATTTACTATTGTCAAACAAAAACTTTCTAGGGCAAGACATTAAAAGAAGTGAGGCATATATAGAAACTTAATTACATTCTTTCAAAATCCATAGTCAAAACATCCTAGTTCAATGGACACATAGCACATTATGTGGTGTACAAAAGTTTTACTGCAGATAAAGACATTATGGCGACATCTGCCTGGCACTTTAACACCTCCTTATATTAAAAATTACATACACCTTATATTAAAAATTACATACACTTCCAATGCTAAGGTTCAGCTGTTTCTCCACCTTATGTTTTCAGTCTATGCCTCTTGAAAAATGCAGAAATATTTCTTTAAGTGAAAGCCAAACAGTATTTGGAAATAAATAAATAAATACATAAGTAAATGAAGTCTTTGCTATGATCACTTACAGTTCATACCTGGGGACAGAAAAGGACACTGTAAAGTCACATCCCAAAGGTAAATAAATCAAGGTAGTGATGGAGTTATAAATACCTCCACATAGGATATTTTACAATTTGTATTGAAAATAAGCATTACAGAATTTCTGAGTTTCTCTTAAATTATTTTTGTGTCACTTTCTTTCAGAAGTTCTGCATAGGTACCCTTGTTTTTCCCTTGAATATTTACCTAGCATAAGACTCAGAATATTTTAGCTTGAGACTCAGACCATTTTAGAAGATATTTTCGTGTAATAAAAGAATTGCAATTTGCATTCTTTAAGGACACCACCACCTTCCAGAAACACATTAAATGAAGCAGAATGAAATCGAAGTAGGGCAGTTTGGGAATTATTTTCAGCTGTGTTGCAGCTCTGAAGGGCTCTTTCAAGTTAGGCATTCAATTTAGGCAAAAATACCTGGCTTCTTGTAGAGTTTATAACCTAAAGGCTATTGATTTGGCAGTATCAAAGTCGGTGAAGATTCCTGGAAGGAGCTGAGTGTCGGTGTACACTCAGGAGATGACCAATGACACAAGACATGGGATGACAACCGCACATTTATATTTGCCATCAAAATTTTTGAGAAAATAGTTAACTTGAGACTCCTAGCTATACTTGAGAGCAAATTGCAAGATATTTATGCGTACTATGTTACAGAAAATAATCCTATGACACATTTTTCCTTGTGGGGCTGTGAGTCTCACGAGATGAAGGTTGACCACCTTCTGTCCCCCTGAACTACTGTAATGGTACAGATCTGGTCAACATGCCTAGGGATGGATACCATTCTTTACTCATGTTTAGCTTGTACTAAATAGTAATATAAAAGTAGAAAATAAATTAGTTCACTGCCACAGAGATATTAAATGTATATCAAGTATTAATTATGCATTTAGTATGTTCAGAAATTGGTAACTCAGCTCTGAAAAATATATATAAGTGTATAACTTTGATAACTTTATATGCATACTTTACATATACATAGAAAGTCACAAACTAGGAGCAAACAAAAAATGAGATATCAGACAGAATCACTGGAGACAAAAATATATATATTAATTAGAATCAGAAAATATGCCTGTGTTCAGCTCTATTTCTCAATAAGGCTATAACGTTTGCATACGTATGGTTCACTGGAGCTTGTTCTCACTGTAGGTGTGTTGGTAGGACTTTGCTTTCCTCTGAGATTCTACAACTAAAGTAGGTTATTTATTCCCATTCTGTGTTAAACAGACACATAATTTACTTCAAACCACTGTTACCATTGCTCCCCGAAATGATGTGCATAGGCTGCTGATCTTTAAAACTTGTTAAAATACATGTATATACATATATATATACATGTATATCAGTTTACTAGTTTTGAAGAGACAGACTTCAAAACAAATCAGAGACACCAAATACTTGAGTTTAAAATCCTGTATAAAACCTTTAACGTGACCTGTAGAATTACCAATTCTGCTGCATGAAAGTCACAGATACTGTCTTAAAACAAGAGTGTGGACTCTTTCTGCTGGTGTCAGTTAGGACGAGGCTGGTTTTTAGAATAAAAGCAAGGACAAAACTAACAATCATCTTTAGAAGGGAATTTCTTGCACTGCCCCAAAAGGCCATTAGGACCTCTTTTGCTAAGCGAGGCCCCATTTCTGTAGTATCTCAGCAGACAGAGTCAGCTGCTCTTTATGGACTATTATTTACTTATTAATTAGATATTTCAAGTCAATTTACTTAGTCTGGGCATTAGCTGCTCTACAGAAAACAACCACAGAGCAGTTACTTTCCTGTGGATCGCAGCCCCAATTAATAAGCCCGAGTGGCTGAATGGGGAGCAAGCTCAGGCCCTGTGTGGCAGTGGGGTTAAGCAGTCACAGCCCAGCTTCTGGCACGCTTCGTTAGCCCCCGCTCATCAGCAGTCACGTGCTGACCACAGCTGAAGTGGTGGGATGTGTGATACCCTAACGCAGTGTGCCAGGTGCTATGAAAAATGATTTGCTCCTAGCGGCGCTATCTAGTTAAGGGTGTTCTCTCAGTTCTTTTGAAGTGGTTTGTGAAAAGGAGCCGAGAATCCCCCCTCCTGCTTCTTTCAAGAACTTTGTTTGGAAAAAAAAAGAATATTGCCCTGTTAGGAAAGCCTTAATTAGGTTTTATCCAATGAGTCAAGAGTAACATTTATGCAGAACAGCTTTTGTGTGGTGAATGTCTTGTTTGCACAACCTGTGACACTCAACAAACCCAAACAAAATGCCCCTTTGCTCATCTCGCTGACGAGCTCTTCACTTTGCACAGCTTGGCACAGAGGCCAAGATGCCCTCTTATATCCTAGTTGCAGCTACTGAATGGAAAAAAAGGCAGCTCCTTCAATGCAGTGATGGAAACTTGGCAAGTGTTCTTCCTCTACCCTCACAACTCCGTGCCTCTGCCCAAGGCTTTCATCTCCTCTGGTATGGAGGCCGCCTCACTATCGAACACGTACTAGCTAAATTAGGGAAGATGGAATGATCCCTTATCATTAAGGCTGTGTGTAATGCAATTAAAATGGAGCATTTGCTCACAGCACAAGAGTTCAGCCCTGTTCTCATTCTGAAAAAAAAAAATAAAATAAAAAATAAAAATTGGGGTGTGCCTTAGGACTTTGATTTGTTAGAAATTACTGCCTTGAATAATTATGGGATGATATTAAAGACTGAAATGACAGAGAAAGAGCAACTTAGAGGCACTTGCTTCTCTTACATAACTGCAAGAACAAAAAATACAGGTTGGAACACGGAAGACAGCAAGGCTGTGAAGCTGACCTAGAAGGGTACTTATATCATGAGCTTCCAGAGGTCAAAGCGCTGCTGTTATTTCCTCTTTCTACCCACATTGCATAGGGAAAGCTACTAAGCCAAATGACAAATTGATCCCAAGCACATCACCTTCAAGGGGTTACAAATGCCAAGCTGCTTTGTCCTGTTTCTCTTCTGAATCTGTTGGTGGCTATCACCAGGTTTCTTTGGTAAACAACCAAACCAACCAAAAGGGATACTTCTAAGCAGCAGCCAGTAGGGGCCGACACAGGATTAGGTTGATGAAGATGGCTTTGTGAAGTCTCCCTGTTGCAGTTAAGGAGACTGAGTCACAAACAGAGCAGGAGAAAATGAGTGCAAGGAAACTGGAGTTGCTCAACATGCAAGGACTTCATATGGATCCAGTAAAATCGGTAAAATTCTGTAAAACTCCAAGGTCACTAGTCTAGACCTACTGCTTGAGTTGTTGCTGAGACAAGAAGCATGAAGCTACATGTCCTGGAATTTGGGATGATCATAAATCCTGCACCACAGAGCCAATTAAACATCTTGGGTGAAGATACTCCTCTCATTTCAGAGGCTGCAACCTAAGCTGGTGGAAGCAACCCCTCACTCCTCTTGTGGTAACACTTTGAAAACACGGATTTCACAAATCAGAACTTGCCCAAAGGGCCATTCATCTTCTCCAAAAGAAGCCCTAAGAAAAACATCAGAAAATAAACTCTATCTGTCCTTCCATAGAAATCTATTACTCCTCCTAGACTATATGAAAATGTAGGTTCTTAACTGGGGTTTTAAAAATGCGTAGATACCTGAGCTGAATTTTTTTTTTTTTTTTTTTTTTTTGCATTTCATAGAGGAACAGAAAGCTGCCACCCTTTGAGATGTGTGCACGCCAACATTATCCACAGGCCGCAGACACTGACCTCTAGAAAATATTCTCCAAACCACATTCAGTACTCCACATCAGCTGCAGCTCTGAAAAGGGCAACATCGCAACCTCATACGCTCACTGCTCCTCTTCCCAGTGCTCACCTCCCTTTACAAGCACTGCACAGCGTGGCCATGTTTACAAGAGAATTGCCTGAATTTCAGAGGCACCCACATTACACTTCCAAAAATTATGGCATTTGGCTAAAAAAATTAAATATGGTTGTAAGAGGACAGTAGTAATTACATCTTTAATTATTCCTAAGAACACAAAACACTTAAGTCCTAAATTGTTTACAAATTTAACGGCTTACAAACCCGTACTTCTCAGTAATTTTTTTTTTTTTTTAAATAGCATTTTCATTCATAGTAGTTCTACTAATAAATCTATAGTTTTTAAAAGAATATTTACAGAACTTTAATGAAAAAATAAGACTTAAGCACATAAAATTTAAGCAGAAAATAGCTTACAATTACACTGGCAGTAAAGTAACATGGCTTCCTGGCTACTGTACTCATTACCATAAAAAAGGGGATAAATACGAGCATAAAAGATTTATTTTTCTACCTGCCATTCTGCACAAGCATCGCATGGTATAGGAACCACTATATGTATCTACTAAAACAGGCGGCATCATATCTGTAAACATATTAAGAAAAGTACTTAGATAATATCATCAGCGATAGCTTTACAAAATCTGAACTTAAAATCTGAGTGTAAGTCAAGTCACATTAAAAATTCCAATGTCATTTACAGAATCATTCTAAAAACTGGCTCTTTAACTGTTAAGACTATTTTCTTGTTCTTGCACTTGCTCTTGTGCTTGATCTTGTTGTCCTGTTCGTCCCTCCAGCAGTCTGAGTTGTCTTCACGTTGCCTTCAAGTTTTTCTTCAGTTTTGTTTCTTTTCCCGTTTTTGGGTGATCCGTTTTCATCATTCTCTATTCGTAGACAGAAATATTAAATGGAAATTTATATCATAAATCAAGCATTTTATAGAAAGTCAATCTTCAGTTCCATTGTTTTTGAAGGGAGATGTCCCTAATGACTACGTTCCAAAGCTTACATCTATGAGTTCAACAAACCAGTTACAAAACCCACACTTCTGCACATCCAATATCCTTTAAAATAGGTCCCCAAGGACATACAGCTATTTCTGAAAGTAGGTTAACATTAATGAGAGCACCAAAACCAATTAGCTATTATTTTAGCTAAAAATTCTTCTACTGATATGTAAAACTAAAACATATCTAACACTGAAGAAAAAAACAGCAAAAATGAATGTACAGCAACTAATTTATTGTCCAGCTAGAACTGCAAAGTCAGGCTTGTAGTTGTAACAAACACACTGGACGCTTCTGGAAGAATCCACATGGCACAGACCAGTGAAGCTGCTCCAAGAGATGAGCATCGACCCAAGCACCACCACTAAAATCCATGTGGGGAAAAAGGACCTCCCCCCAAAAGAAACTATTCAGACCGGTAGAAAAGCACTGGGAGAGATCAGTCCTTTGGGAGGTGCATGTAGCAGTGTCAAGAAGTGAAAACTAGCAGAAGTGTGAAGTCAATAAACCAAGAGGGGAACCTGCCACAATAGATGTACGTGTTACGTTTGGATAAGCACATGTAACAGATAAAGAGATGAAGAGAAATGAAACGAGAGCATGGCCAAATCACAACAGGATTAATGCACATAACCTGCCAGAAAATTCTTTGTGCATCTGTAAAGATTCATTACTTCCATTTTATTATATTTATTTGACGATAATTTCTTATTACAACGTGGTATCTTTAAAATTTTATCACATCCAGCTGAAAGGTTTAGGGAATATTTCAAGTGTCTGAAGCTAGAGCTCTATTGGCTTGGGGAAAATAAAACTGAAAAACGGGAAAAGTGAGAGACATGTGGAACTTCTGCTGTCATTTGAGCTCAAATACAGCTCCAAGTCCTTCTAGCACCAACTTCATTACAGCACGGATAAGTTGTACAAGCTACCCAAAACCTGGACATACAAAAGCAGGAGCTTAGATGGTATTTAGGAGAAAACAAGCACAGACAATGGGTGCTACAAATGTAAATATCATGCTATGCTCATAACCACCTGTAAGTTAGTTAATTGCTGTTATTTAACCTGCAAGTTACGGATTGAGACAGCAGAAGAGCATGAGAGCATTTGAATAACTCAGCAGAAGAGGAATACAGCTGTCAGATGCCATACAATCAATCCATTCTGCTTTGGAGAAACATCTGGTTTGTACAGGATAACCTAGCCCCTTCTTTACTTACCTCTCTTTGCTACATTAAAGACCCACTCTCTATTTACATTAGACTATGGCAGCCAACAGTAATAACCTGTACAAAATTCTAGACTTAGCTATATGTAGAAAATAGAAATATTTTTTTTTCCTCACCTGATTTTGATTTTTTAGGTGGTACATCATCTGCTGGCAACAGACATTTTCTTCTGCGAGAAGTGGAAGTTGTCTGTTGGGTAGGGTTAACCTCTTTTCCTTTTCCAGACTGATTACTTTCTTCAGAACCAGTGGGTATCAAACACTGCATTTCCGAAATGTTGCCGTTTTCAGGCAAGTTGCCATTGTCACGAAGAGAAGTAGCTGCCTCTGGTTTGAATTGTACATTTTTCCTCTTATTTCTCAGTTGCCTTTGTTTTTCCTGGGATGAGTTATTTTCCAGAGCTGTACCTTCACCTTCCTTAAGGATTCCGTTTTGACCTCTGTCTTCAGGCAAGACAAGCTTTTCCCTGAGAAAGGTTGAACTAGTTTCTTCAGATTTGGAAGGAACTATTTTCCTTCTGCCTGCCTTCGATGGATTTTCTTTTCCTGATTGGGTTACTTCCAAAAGTATACCCTGTTGCTCTTTGGGAGTTTCATTCTTACCATCTTCTGGCAAACCTTGAAGTGAACTAGAACTAACAGCCACTGAAGTGATACTACACTTTTTCCCTGAGTACCCTTTTGAAAGGTCAATTTTTTCTTCGGAAGAGGGTTTTTCAGAAATCATTTGTTTAGCTTTCCTATGATTATTATTTCTGCTACTTTCTTTTGATAAGTTACGTTTTCCCCGAGCAGGAGTAGAACTTGTGGCTTCTAATAATATGGCAGCTTCATTCCTTCTGCCTCTTTTTGGTTGATCTTTTAGACTTGAAACAACTGCTCCTAACGGAACATTTTGATCTTTAAGAGCCTCTTCTTTACCATTATCTGCTGGCAAACCATGTTTTCTTCTAAGAGAAATGGAATTAGTTGTGTGTGACACTGGAGGAGTTTCTTTCCTTCTGCCCCTTCCTAATGGCTTTGCTTTTGCACAGGACACCGATTCCAAAAGCACGTTTTGTTCTTCATTAGTACTCTCCTCTTTGTCATCAGTTTCTGACAAGCCACGTTTTCTCCGGAGAGAAGCTGAACTTTTTGCCTCTGCTGCTAGATCAATCTCTTTTCTTTTGTCCCTTGCTGATGCATTTGCTTTTGCCTGTGTTCGATTCTCTTGCAGGATTTCAGTTTGCTTTGGTTCATTTGCTTCCTGCTCATTTCTTGTCTGCTTTTGATGTCTATGAGCAATGCCATCACTGTTTAGAGCAGTTACCAATGTGTCAGCTGTGTTGTTCTGGTCTTTCATTACTTGGTGTGCCTGCTTGACACAACTAGAGGCTGAAGACTCTTTGGGAGAAGATTCCTCTGTTTCTGACTTACATTTAAGCATAAGATCTAGGCTGTTTACATCCTGGGCAAATTCATCAGCCTTCTTCTCTGAAGAGTCTTTTTTCCCTCTCCTGCTTCTAGTTCTGTTTGCTTCTTGTTTGAATTCCAAGTTGAGAACAGTTACTGGCATTTTATCTGTCTCTCCAGAAGGTGATTCTGACTTTAATCTTTGAGATGCCTTTGTAGTATTTTCCTGAGCATTTTCCGCTTCATCTCCCAGAGATACTTTCCTCTCATTTTTGGTGGGTGATTTTGTTTCCGTAATGGTTTCATTTGAAGTCTCCTTGGCTTTCTGAACATTCTGTGTATTTTCAAGTGCCATCCCGCACATGTCTGGTTTTACTTCTGTTGGTTGTTTTCTAGCATTTCTTGAAGACTTACCTCTTTTTTCTGTTACCTTTACTTCAAGTTCAGTTCTGTTTCCAGATGCTTCTGTGGGGGCAGTCTCAGAAGTCTGCTCATCACCTTGTAGTAATTTTGCTGATTGGTGTTTACGAAGTTTCCTTGTCGTCCCATGAAGTTCCTCTGAAGGAGCTTGTTCAACCTGTTCATTCCTAGCTCTTCTTTGTCTTTTGGGTGGAAGCAGTGCTTCTGTGTTTTCTATTTTTTTCATTCCTCTAGACCTCTTCTGATGCAATAGAAGAATTTCTTCTCTGTCTTCTACACTACCTTTGTCAGATGCGTTTTCAGATTTTTTTAAATCTGTTTGCAGTTGGTGATTTTCATCCTGAGTGCTACTAGATACGCCTTCTGTCTTTCTGCTTTGATCATCTTCAGTTACAGATGTGCTACTGATATCATACTCCTGCAAAGCCTGTTTCCTATTTGCAGGATCTTTTTGTAGCACTGAAGAATCTTTTTCAGAAGACTCAAGATCCTCACTAGGATGTTTTAACTCCTTAGGTTCCTTAGTTTTACCTCTTCTTGGTCTTCGAGTATCAACCTGCGTTTCCACAAGTGAAACGGTTTCAACTGTTTTCTCAACAGGATGCTTTGAAACAATTTCTTTTTCCATGCAAAGATTTGTTCTCCTTCCTCTTCCTGTATTTTTAGCTACTGAAGTTGAAGTACTGATCTCTCCCATCTCTTCTTGGATGCTCTTTTTCTCCAGACCTTGCAATTCTTTTGAATTTAAATCCTTTTCACACTGCTTTGTTGAAGGTGGATGTACAGTCTTCCTTGGTCTGCCCCTTGTTAGTCTCTGGGTAGAGTGGTCTTCGCTAGTTGACAACTTTTGTTGAGAATCTTTATCTTGTGAAGTATTTCCTTTGTCTTCTAAAACAGTTTTATTCCCCCCTACAAAGTTTGTCATATAGAAAAGAGCACAAACAAAAGTTACACATTACTATGCCCGATCAAAGTATCTCTTGAGTTTTCATTTTCCTAGTAAAGTGGTCTTGCTCAAATGAATCATATTTTATTTTAAAAAGTAACAGGGATTTAAACAGACTCCTAGAATAAAACCCAGTTTAGTACACAGAGTTATTTGTTTTATTTGACAGGTAGCACTCAAGCTTTAAGATATATTTTGAAAGTCTTTGCAAATAAAGGTGATTTTAAGTGGATACCTTAGCAACAGGTGATTTTTTGTTTGTTTGTTTTTTACACTGGTATGTTTGGAGATGCCACCGTTATTACATCAAACTACTACACCATTTTTTAAACACCAATAGAATGCCAACACTGGTTTGTGTTACAGATTACTGCTCAAATTCCCTGAGATATTTGCTCCTTCCATACTATATAATTTGGAATTTTTACAACACGTTGAAACTTCCTAACAACACACACAGTCCTGCATATTCATTATTACTCTAGTTAAAATAAAAGTGTTTGTACTTACCATACTCACGACTGCCATTAGTACAAGCAGTTACAGCATCTTCCTGCTTAGGATCCATAACATTTTCTGACCTGACCTAAGGAAATAAGCAATAATCAATACTTTTGTGTGTGTCTGACAGGACAAGAAATAGTTAACTAATAGAAAATTGGGAGTGAAACAGTTGAAAAAAGTCCTGCCAAATACTTTATGAGAAAATGAAGCCAACTTCGTTTGCTAACTGCATCATATATTTGGTACTACCACAAAATTGAACTTAATACTTGTTATCTGAGCTAGTGTAGCAGTTTTTACAGTGAAAGACAACACAGTAGAGTTTTAAAAAGCATTCAGTAAACGGGCTGAACATTGTCTAGTAAGATTAGAAAAAGAGGGTTATTGAATCTAAATCATTTGAATGTTTTGAAGTGTTTTATTGTAGTTCTACACAGACCAGCAATACTCATTTTAATCTATGGATCTGGGAGTCAACAAAAATCGAGGCTAATAAAATACACCAATGACAAGAGTGATGAAGGTGCGAATTGTAAGGTCAAAATGGTAACCCAGAGCAGCCTCAGCAGCCATTTAGGTAGGGTTCCTCTAAACAAAGTACATCCTAATACAAGCAAACAGAGTAGAATTGGTGTCCATTCAGCAAGCAGTGAATGAAAGCCTTATGGGCATGAAGAGCAATCAACTGACTACGTGGTAACACCAAATTTTGGCAAAAGCTCAGTGCTCTTGGATGTTTAAAGAAAAAAAGTGTTTTGAATTTAATCTACAAGCTATGAAGAAGCTGTACAAAAAAAAACCAAACATGCATATATCCCACTTATGAAAAGGAAGGCACAGAAAGAACTCCATTGTAGTCTGTAAGTAATTTAAGGGTGCTTTAAACATAACAGAAACAAATGACTAGAAAAAAAGTGCTCCTTCAAATTTGTACTCAGCTGCATCTTCTGGTTTTTACCCATTCACACCTGGACAAAGCTACCAAGGAAAACACAGGTTGTCAACTTCACTGTTTTCAAATAAACATCAGGTGCTCTTCCAGAAGGTATTTTGTCAGCCACAGGTCTTGTGCATGAGATATTTTAATGAAAATACAATGATATAAAACATGTCTTATTAGATGGCCTAAGAGTTCACTTCAACCACAGGCTCCAAGCTTAAATAAACTCTTTCCAAAAGCTAAAGAAAATATTTTACCTTTGTTTCCTCTGACTTCTGCTTGGCAGTCTTCATAAGCTGCTTGATGCCCGACAGGACCTCTACAAGTCCTGGCTTCTTCTCTGGGGTTTTTAATGGCTGCTCGATGGCTGATCCAACGTTGACTGACTCCAACTTCTCATCTGGTGTTTTCCTTTTACTTTCCAATTTCACCTGAGAGGCTTGTTTCTCTGCACTTAATGATACGCTGTCCACATCAAGATCTTCTTCCAGCATAGCTATTCCTTCTGGAATTCTGGAGTACATTATTTCAAATATAGACTTTGGAGATTCCTCCTCTCTCATCAAATCTGAGATGTCATGACAATCCAGTATCTCTCCTGAAGAATCTGGAGTATTTAATGGTGACACCATCATCTCTCCTGAAATAAACAGTAGGTTTATCTAATTTGGCAAACAAACTAAGCAGGAAATCCAAACATTCCAATCGCTGTATAACTAAGTAAAAAATGGATTCAATCAGCCAAAGCTTTCTACAAGCTAAATCCAAAACTGTGTTTCAGCAATTGGTTTGGTAATTAGCAAGAAGGCAATTAGCTCCTACAAGGCACAGCATACGTTAAAAAAATTAAGCCTAAAAAACCTTGATGATTTTTTATTTAATCTGATAAAAATCATTAGTATTACTACTCTGAATATTGGATAATTCATTCTTGATTTTTGTTGGTGATTCACTAGATGCTCACTTTTGCTAAATTCTTAGTAAAACAGAATTTAAAGAATTCTGAGTTATTCAGGAACACGACTGATATGCAAAGTCATATGCAAAAGACAGAAAAAAAAAGCTAAGGATCATCTTAACACAAATCTTCCTAATCTGACATTTTTCTTAAGTAGAATCTTTGCAAAATTCTACAGCATAACCACTCCCTGCCGTAAGATTTTGTCATTGAATCTAGATGTATCCCCTGACAATTGATTAAAGGATTGCCATGCTTCAACACAAGGTTTGCCTGAAACAATACTTCAGCATTTAGAAGTTCGATATAAAACTGAATGAATAAAAAAATAACACCTACCAAAAAAAATAACTGGAACTACTGGAAAATGTCCTCCAATACATGATAAAAAAAAAATCAATGGTTGCAAGATGCTTTATCTCTACACTAAGTCTGCCTAGCATTAGGCTATGCACTATCAGTGAGTTGCAGACACAGCTACCCCAAAGTATACTTTAATAATTTCTTTCCAATTAACAACCATACCAGATTCTTCAGGAGTACGCAGTTCAGAAGTGTCTATTGTCGTGCACGGTGGTGTAAGATCACTGTCACGAACAGTGCTTGAAGGTGATGTTTCTCCACTTGTATTTTCTGGAGTTTTAAACATCTCAGCCAGCCCTATAAATTATATTCAGAAAAATGAGCACTTGTTTCGGAAAAAAAAAAAAAAAAAAGTGCACAGTTGGCAGAACCAGTAACAGGTTTTAAAAATCTCACAACGTACCTGTGAAGCTTTCATCCATATTCAAGTTTTGTTTCAAGATTGGATTTTTCACTACTTTAAGGACCTGTCCAGCTATTCTACCAGTGGTAGAGTGCGCTCTGCCTACAACTACTGTAGCAGGAGATTCTGCATGACCTGTGCTAAAATGACCTTTTATTTTTCTTTCTGGAGGAAAAAAAGGAAAAAAATAAATAAATAAATAAATAAAAATTAGGACACAAAGATCCCTTTTATATAAAACCTAGCCAGAATCACTCAAGAGATTCCACAAATTTATTGGTCGTGTTTAGCTAATACAGACTGCTGGGCATACAGAAGTGGTTAAATTGCAGCTACTTTAAAGGGCTGATTCGTTGTGAAATGCAGCTCATATATTCGTTTAAGATTTGAGTGACTACGCTCAATGAGCATCTGAGACAAGTTTTCTTAGCTTTCAGAAACGCTCAGGGATTATCCTGAGAGTCTTTCAGTCTTACTCCTTTCCACCTGCATAGAATCCTTTAGGTTGGGAAAGACCTTCACCATCATCCAACGACCAACCTCACCACCACGTAAAGTGGTTAAACCGGAACAGAACCTCTTTCAAACAGCACTACAGCTTCAACTACAGACAAGGGACAAATACTTACTCCATCCACCCAACACAATTAGTTATTTAGATACATTCTTAAGATGTTTTGAATTAATACATTTCAGTAAATTCAAGTAGATTTACACGCTGTGAGAAAGACACCAATACCCATTTAACATCTTGCCAAAATCTCAAACTTCCAGCTTCTGCAGTTAAATGCCAACAAGCTGTTTCAAGGTTAAGCAAACCCCCAAACCTTAAAAAGAAGTAAAACAAATACCTTTGGTGACTGTGTTGTCTTCTTCATTGGTCTTCGTTTTGGGGCATGTTTTTTAACGGCCTTTGCCTGTGGTCTTGCAACACCCAATTTTACCACTTCTGCCCAAGATTTCGCAACTACGAAGCAAAACAGACACAATAACCTTAACTGGCAGCTGTGTAAACAGGACTTCACAGCTATTTATGATTCCAAAGGATTTGCTGTAGTCAGAAATCACAATTTCAAGCTGAATCTTAACGAGTGTCCAAGCATCCAGTACGAGCGTCCAAGCATCCAGTACAAGTGTCCAAGCATCCAGTACGTTTCTACAACAAAAAGCGTCATACAGTTCCAGAATCTGTGCTAAGTGCTGACCTCACTCTGTCCTCACTCTCTGCTCGAGTTCAAAAAGCATTTGGACAGTGCTCTCAGACATGTGGTCTGATTTTCTGGGCGGTCATTTAAGGACCCAGGAGTTAAACTTGATGATCATTGTGGGTTCCTTCCAATTCAGGATATTCTGCGATTCTGTGAAATATTTTCCTCATTACAAATTTGCCATAAGCCTTTCAGTCTTGCACTTTATTTTACCTGAATTTTTCCTTAACAGAATGTAAGGTTTAACAGCAAAAAAATGTTTTTTTTTTTTGTTTTTGTTTTTTTTTGTTTGTTTTTTTTTGCTTTTTTGTTTTTTTTTTTGTTTGTTTGTTTTTTGTTTGTTTTAAGTGAAACATATCCAGGATTAACCAGGAAGGCCTGTGATTTTATCTCACCATATAATAGGACTATCACTGAGACACTGCACACAGACACTGCACACAGCATGTTATTCACAACTTTAAAATGATTCTACAAAAAACGAAGATAGCAAAGAATAATAAATTGCCAGAAGAATGTTGATATTGATGGGAAATTTTAAATTTGACTTTGAAAGAGTCAAATTGATATAATTTGTTTTCATAAATTAAAGACATCTCATCTTTAAGTGTTTTCATAAAGATTAAATTTTCAAGAACCAGATTCCCTCTCAATTTTTCCAGTGGTATCAAAACTATTTTGACCAACATTTGAATTTGAATGTTCAACAATTAAAATATTTGTGTCTCAATGGTTATCATCCATGATGTCTGCCATACACCCAACACTTACAGGCAGTCCAGTCTACAACTGACAGTGTGTGAACTGGCTAGGGAAAAAGGCATAAAGAAACTAAGCTGAATACAGGTAAAATGCATGTTTTCACCAACAAAAATTATTGAACTGAAATTGTATCAGTTATATACTACTCCAAATTGAGGGACTTGGAGGATCAATACCGCAATTAACCTAACAAACAGAACCTTACTTAATGACTTTAATTCACGTGAAAGGTTCACCCCACTGCCATTCCTCCCTCATTCTGTCCTCCTGGTGAGGCCAGGAGTGTCCCGAGAGCACATAGAAGTGTGCCCAAAGGGAATTGCTGATTTTGGAGGCACAAGGTGCCTATGGGGCCAGGTCGGGAGCTGGGCTGGGATGAGCTCCATCAGGCAGCCGGACCAGGCCCGTTTCCAGCGTGGCGGACGAGCAGCCTTTGCCCTGAAACTCAAAAGTCAAACTCTGTCGCTGACTTCCCTTATTAAAATGGGAGCGTGGTTGAGAGGGGCCATCTCTTGCCTGGGGATGCCAGTCTTTCCCTGTAGTTAATGGAAAGAAGGAGGCTTCTC
This sequence comes from Anas platyrhynchos, assembly GCF_047663525.1. Taxonomy (NCBI): domain Eukaryota; kingdom Metazoa; phylum Chordata; class Aves; order Anseriformes; family Anatidae; genus Anas; species Anas platyrhynchos. Next base: position 7,230,613 of record NC_092609.1, on the reverse strand, counting down.
TAGAGGGCGAAGGCGAGCTGAAACCTCAGCTGGAGTGCCCTGGAGGTACTGCTGTGTCTCCACTGCCTACACAGGGATCTTGGGAGGCAGGTCTCCGGGTGATCAAATTAGTCTTTGTGTCTGCCTCATTCCCTAATTGTCAGTAGATATCCCAACTAGTGAACAATGTACAGCATAACAAAGGAGGCACACATATAAAAAGGAGCAGAATTAGCCTGCGCTAATTGGTGGGCCTGACTTTGCTGACAGGAACCAGGCAGTTAAGAGGAGGGCTAGGAAGTAATTCACTAACTAAAATACACCTCAGAACACAGTAGTAAAATGATTTTATCTTGGTAATTTGACAGACTGGAACAGCAACAGATGAAAGTTTTTCATTTGTTTGTTTGTTTTAACCTGGCCCAGCTACCAGGTCAGACTGCTAGAAGTCTCGGCTGTTGATGTAAATGAGTTGAAGGCTTTGACTTGAAACTTGTTCTCGGTGGGTCCGATTAAAGTGAATTTGGCCCTCGTTTTACATGTGATTTCTGACAAAATGATCTGTCTGACCCTCCTACAGGGTGTTATCATTGTCCTTTATTTAAAAATAGATCATTTGGAGCTTTATGTACGTACGCAAAATATTAAGTACAAAATTCACACAACTTCCACAGTTGGCTGGCTTGCAGAATATTTCTCTCAAACAAAACCAAGGATTTAACACTTTGCCTTACTTTGCCTTAGTAAACGTGCTTTTAGCTTGTTAAGAAAAGCCCAATCTTTAAATATAATTTAAAGCTCTAATTAGTTGATTTTAGGCAATTTTTTTTTGACATTTTAATGGCAAGGATACCTGGATTTTTTCTGGTATTCATGAAGATATTTGATAAAAAGGTAGATGCAACTCTCTCTGAAAATAGCAAAAAAACAAGTTCATGGGATCTTTTCTAAGCCATACAGTAGCCATTTAGATTTTCTTATATGCTTTCAAAGCTATCCAGGAGCCTGGTAAAGGCTCTTAATTGCAGAACTTCCCAATTTCTACTCCACTAGCACTTCTTTAACTAGGTCTTTTCCTCCAAAATACGATCCTGTCACTGAAGGAAATAATACTGAGGAAATGAAATATGGAAGTTAAATATTAACTTTTTTTTCCCTTTTTAGAGAAAAAAAGAATATATATATATATATACTTTTCAGATGGCTGCAAGTCTGAGCAGTCCTTTCATCTCCCACTCTCAATGGCAAAAGATGCATTTCTAGAAATGGCACGCAAGTTTTATGGTTAATAAAATAGTTTATTGCGCCATTATTGTTAAGAAGTTTTTCTTGCAATGGAAAAGCATTCAGGTACACACTAAAACAACACCAATCCCACAGAATATTGTGTTTGTTCAAGCATTCAAACTTGATTAAACTTCTCTTTCAAAGTACTGCTGCATCACAGTTCAGTGAGCCCAAATCTCTCCTAATGCTTGGACACTTCTGATAAAGGATTTGTGTCAGGAACGTGTTTTAAAGTGCTGTTCTGAAGTCGGAATAGTTCTAGACAGAGATATTCAACTTCCTGCTAGGGATAGGTGCTCAAATTAAGCATAAGAAGGTACTTGTATCTACCCTGAGTACCATAAAAAGCTATCAGATGACCCAATATAACTGACAGTTAAAATTCTACTTCTACATCACCTTCTTCCAGTGTATTGCCTCCCCAAATTTGAGCCCTTCAAGTGCACATACAAGCGCAAGTCACAAGCCTCAGAATATTCACTAACTGAGTTTTGGAGATGCAAGTAACCCTAAAGGCTTTTTTTTTTTTTTTTTTTTTTTTAAAAGAAGGGTGCAAGTTCCACCTGTTTCAGTTTTATTTTGTTTGTTTGTTTTCTTTTGTTTTTTCTTCCTCCCCTGAGGACAAACCATAAATTCTATCCTAAAGAAGCAAGAAAGGAAGCTGAAATAAGAATCTATGGAGATGACATCCTCAAAGATCATCAATTACCTGATATCTTTTAATCTTTGAGAATTGGCTCCATCAGATCTCAGCCTTTGGGAAATTATCGAACCTGATAGTGTTTACAACTCAGCATCAAGGTTAACAACTACAATCACACTGTTCTCTCAAAATAGCATTGCACCTTAGTGTCAAGTCAGGAGAGGAATGCCATGGAAAGATACAAATTAAAAGATGGAAAATTCAAACCAATACAGGTTTTCTTGTAATTAAGCAGCTGATCTTGTTATCAAGAAACTTTTTTGAGCTATGAACTCACAGTAGTCAGAAAGGATATTGGATATGAAAGAGAAAGTCAAGAGTAAATGACATATCTATATATAAACTATACCATTGATTACAGTACAGGTTTGAAATATTAAAATCTAATGTCAGGATTATTTTTTTATTTTTTTATTTTTGGAAGATTGCTTAGAAAATATGAATACCGAGTTAACTAAACGCTCAGCCTTACAGCGAATATTTTAGTTACCCATTTTAATAAAATGTGACCAGGCTCTTAAACAAAAATAGAATAATAAAAAATAATAATAAAATGGACTGCATATTTACTATCTTACTGTATCCATGTAAAATGTTATTTAAAATTTTATTTAAAAGCCTTTCTGGAGAGTATATATTATACCATTACTGAAAATTATATTATCTTTACATACTTGCAGGTATTTATGGAATGTTCTTGTTTCTTTTGGACAGATAAAATATATATATATGTTTTTGCCTTTCAAAATATAGTTTTCAAATATATTGAACCCAAAAAAAGTCTGATGCACTGTCAGGCACCTCAATTTCTTATACGTCTCCCTAGTTTGGTATAAAGGAAACAGTCTGCTGATGAAAAGAAAGGCAGCTGTGATATTCTTTCTTATGTTTATTTTACCTGGCCATGGATATTCACCACCACTCTTCACCAACATTATTTAGTACTCATTCTCTACTGTTCTACTGTCTAAATATCTCTCTCCTCCTTAAAATATATTTATAAATGTAAAAATATATAGACACATACAGAGAAAACTATGAATCCAAATAAAGCCATGAGTAACTGTAAACATATTTTTATGAATTCCTGGAAGCTACATTTATTATATAAAACAAACAAACAAACAAACAAAAACACAAACACAGAATTAAAGTCAACTTTATTTTATTTACTATTGTCAAACAAAAACTTTCTAGGGCAAGACATTAAAAGAAGTGAGGCATATATAGAAACTTAATTACATTCTTTCAAAATCCATAGTCAAAACATCCTAGTTCAATGGACACATAGCACATTATGTGGTGTACAAAAGTTTTACTGCAGATAAAGACATTATGGCGACATCTGCCTGGCACTTTAACACCTCCTTATATTAAAAATTACATACACCTTATATTAAAAATTACATACACTTCCAATGCTAAGGTTCAGCTGTTTCTCCACCTTATGTTTTCAGTCTATGCCTCTTGAAAAATGCAGAAATATTTCTTTAAGTGAAAGCCAAACAGTATTTGGAAATAAATAAATAAATACATAAGTAAATGAAGTCTTTGCTATGATCACTTACAGTTCATACCTGGGGACAGAAAAGGACACTGTAAAGTCACATCCCAAAGGTAAATAAATCAAGGTAGTGATGGAGTTATAAATACCTCCACATAGGATATTTTACAATTTGTATTGAAAATAAGCATTACAGAATTTCTGAGTTTCTCTTAAATTATTTTTGTGTCACTTTCTTTCAGAAGTTCTGCATAGGTACCCTTGTTTTTCCCTTGAATATTTACCTAGCATAAGACTCAGAATATTTTAGCTTGAGACTCAGACCATTTTAGAAGATATTTTCGTGTAATAAAAGAATTGCAATTTGCATTCTTTAAGGACACCACCACCTTCCAGAAACACATTAAATGAAGCAGAATGAAATCGAAGTAGGGCAGTTTGGGAATTATTTTCAGCTGTGTTGCAGCTCTGAAGGGCTCTTTCAAGTTAGGCATTCAATTTAGGCAAAAATACCTGGCTTCTTGTAGAGTTTATAACCTAAAGGCTATTGATTTGGCAGTATCAAAGTCGGTGAAGATTCCTGGAAGGAGCTGAGTGTCGGTGTACACTCAGGAGATGACCAATGACACAAGACATGGGATGACAACCGCACATTTATATTTGCCATCAAAATTTTTGAGAAAATAGTTAACTTGAGACTCCTAGCTATACTTGAGAGCAAATTGCAAGATATTTATGCGTACTATGTTACAGAAAATAATCCTATGACACATTTTTCCTTGTGGGGCTGTGAGTCTCACGAGATGAAGGTTGACCACCTTCTGTCCCCCTGAACTACTGTAATGGTACAGATCTGGTCAACATGCCTAGGGATGGATACCATTCTTTACTCATGTTTAGCTTGTACTAAATAGTAATATAAAAGTAGAAAATAAATTAGTTCACTGCCACAGAGATATTAAATGTATATCAAGTATTAATTATGCATTTAGTATGTTCAGAAATTGGTAACTCAGCTCTGAAAAATATATATAAGTGTATAACTTTGATAACTTTATATGCATACTTTACATATACATAGAAAGTCACAAACTAGGAGCAAACAAAAAATGAGATATCAGACAGAATCACTGGAGACAAAAATATATATATTAATTAGAATCAGAAAATATGCCTGTGTTCAGCTCTATTTCTCAATAAGGCTATAACGTTTGCATACGTATGGTTCACTGGAGCTTGTTCTCACTGTAGGTGTGTTGGTAGGACTTTGCTTTCCTCTGAGATTCTACAACTAAAGTAGGTTATTTATTCCCATTCTGTGTTAAACAGACACATAATTTACTTCAAACCACTGTTACCATTGCTCCCCGAAATGATGTGCATAGGCTGCTGATCTTTAAAACTTGTTAAAATACATGTATATACATATATATATACATGTATATCAGTTTACTAGTTTTGAAGAGACAGACTTCAAAACAAATCAGAGACACCAAATACTTGAGTTTAAAATCCTGTATAAAACCTTTAACGTGACCTGTAGAATTACCAATTCTGCTGCATGAAAGTCACAGATACTGTCTTAAAACAAGAGTGTGGACTCTTTCTGCTGGTGTCAGTTAGGACGAGGCTGGTTTTTAGAATAAAAGCAAGGACAAAACTAACAATCATCTTTAGAAGGGAATTTCTTGCACTGCCCCAAAAGGCCATTAGGACCTCTTTTGCTAAGCGAGGCCCCATTTCTGTAGTATCTCAGCAGACAGAGTCAGCTGCTCTTTATGGACTATTATTTACTTATTAATTAGATATTTCAAGTCAATTTACTTAGTCTGGGCATTAGCTGCTCTACAGAAAACAACCACAGAGCAATTACTTTCCTGTGGATCGCAGCCCCAATTAATAAGCCCGAGTGGCTGAATGGGGAGCAAGCTCAGGCCCTGTGTGGCAGTGGGGTTAAGCAGTCACAGCCCAGCTTCTGGCACGCTTCGTTAGCCCCCGCTCATCAGCAGTCACGTGCTGACCACAGCTGAAGTGGTGGGATGTGTGATACCCTAACGCAGTGTGCCAGGTGCTATGAAAAATGATTTGCTCCTAGCGGCGCTATCTAGTTAAGGGTGTTCTCTCAGTTCTTTTGAAGTGGTTTGTGAAAAGGAGCCGAGAATCCCCCCTCCTGCTTCTTTCAAGAACTTTGTTTGGAAAAAAAAAGAATATTGCCCTGTTAGGAAAGCCTTAATTAGGTTTTATCCAATGAGTCAAGAGTAACATTTATGCAGAACAGCTTTTGTGTGGTGAATGTCTTGTTTGCACAACCTGTGACACTCAACAAACCCAAACAAAATGCCCCTTTGCTCATCTCGCTGACGAGCTCTTCACTTTGCACAGCTTGGCACAGAGGCCAAGATGCCCTCTTATATCCTAGTTGCAGCTACTGAATGGAAAAAAAGGCAGCTCCTTCAATGCAGTGATGGAAACTTGGCAAGTGTTCTTCCTCTACCCTCACAACTCCGTGCCTCTGCCCAAGGCTTTCATCTCCTCTGGTATGGAGGCCGCCTCACTATCGAACACGTACTAGCTAAATTAGGGAAGATGGAATGATCCCTTATCATTAAGGCTGTGTGTAATGCAATTAAAATGGAGCATTTGCTCACAGCACAAGAGTTCAGCCCTGTTCTCATTCTGAAAAAAAAAAATAAAATAAAAAATAAAAATTGGGGTGTGCCTTAGGACTTTGATTTGTTAGAAATTACTGCCTTGAATAATTATGGGATGATATTAAAGACTGAAATGACAGACAAAGAGCAACTTAGAGGCACTTGCTTCTCTTACATAACTGCAAGAACAAAAAATACAGGTTGGAACACGGAAGACAGCAAGGCTGTGAAGCTGACCTAGAAGGGTACTTATATCATGAGCTTCCAGAGGTCAAAGCGCTGCTGTTATTTCCTCTTTCTACCCACATTGCATAGGGAAAGCTACTAAGCCAAATGACAAATTGATCCCAAGCACATCACCTTCAAGGGGTTACAAATGCCAAGCTGCTTTGTCCTGTTTCTCTTCTGAATCTGTTGGTGGCTATCACCAGGTTTCTTTGGTAAACAACCAAACCAACCAAAAGGGATACTTCTAAGCAGCAGCCAGTAGGGGCCGACACAGGATTAGGTTGATGAAGATGGCTTTGTGAAGTCTCCCTGTTGCAGTTAAGGAGACTGAGTCACAAACAGAGCAGGAGAAAATGAGTGCAAGGAAACTGGAGTTGCTCAACATGCAAGGACTTCATATGGATCCAGTAAAATCGGTAAAATTCTGTAAAACTCCAAGGTCACTAGTCTAGACCTACTGCTTGAGTTGTTGCTGAGACAAGAAGCATGAAGCTACATGTCCTGGAATTTGGGATGATCATAAATCCTGCACCACAGAGCCAATTAAACATCTTGGGTGAAGATACTCCTCTCATTTCAGAGGCTGCAACCTAAGCTGGTGGAAGCAACCCCTCACTCCTCTTGTGGTAACACTTTGAAAACACGGATTTCACAAATCAGAACTTGCCCAAAGGGCCATTCATCTTCTCCAAAAGAAGCCCTAAGAAAAACATCAGAAAATAAACTCTATCTGTCCTTCCATAGAAATCTATTACTCCTCCTAGACTATATGAAAATGTAGGTTCTTAACTGGGGTTTTAAAAATGCATAGATACCTGAGCTGAATTTTTTTTTTTTTTTTTTTTTTTTGCATTTCATAGAGGAACAGAAAGCTGCCACCCTTTGAGATGTGTGCACGCCAACATTATCCACAGGCCGCAGACACTGACCTCTAGAAAATATTCTCCAAACCACATTCAGTACTCCACATCAGCTGCAGCTCTGAAAAGGGCAACATCGCAACCTCATACGCTCACTGCTCCTCTTCCCAGTGCTCACCTCCCTTTACAAGCACTGCACAGCGTGGCCATGTTTACAAGAGAATTGCCTGAATTTCAGAGGCACCCACATTACACTTCCAAAAATTATGGCATTTGGCTAAAAAAATTAAATATGGTTGTAAGAGGACAGTAGTAATTACATCTTTAATTATTCCTAAGAACACAAAACACTTAAGTCCTAAATTGTTTACAAATTTAACGGCTTACAAACCCGTACTTCTCAGTAATTTTTTTTTTTTTTTTAAATAGCATTTTCATTCATAGTAGTTCTACTAATAAATCTATAGTTTTTAAAAGAATATTTACAGAACTTTAATGAAAAAATAAGACTTAAGCACATAAAATTTAAGCAGAAAATAGCTTACAATTACACTGGCAGTAAAGTAACATGGCTTCCTGGCTACTGTACTCATTACCATAAAAAAGGGGATAAATACGAGCATAAAAGATTTATTTTTCTACCTGCCATTCTGCACAAGCATCGCATGGTATAGGAACCACTATATGTATCTACTAAAACAGGCGGCATCATATCTGTAAACATATTAAGAAAAGTACTTAGATAATATCATCAGCGATAGCTTTACAAAATCTGAACTTAAAATCTGAGTGTAAGTCAAGTCACATTAAAAATTCCAATGTCATTTACAGAATCATTCTAAAAACTGGCTCTTTAACTGTTAAGACTATTTTCTTGTTCTTGCACTTGCTCTTGTGCTTGATCTTGTTGTCCTGTTCGTCCCTCCAGCAGTCTGAGTTGTCTTCACGTTGCCTTCAAGTTTTTCTTCAGTTTTGTTTCTTTTCCCGTTTTTGGGTGATCCGTTTTCATCATTCTCTATTCGTAGACAGAAATATTAAATGGAAATTTATATCATAAATCAAGCATTTTATAGAAAGTCAATCTTCAGTTCCATTGTTTTTGAAGGGAGATGTCCCTAATGACTACGTTCCAAAGCTTACATCTATGAGTTCAACAAACCAGTTACAAAACCCACACTTCTGCACATCCAATATCCTTTAAAATAGGTCCCCAAGGACATACAGCTATTTCTGAAAGTAGGTTAACATTAATGAGAGCACCAAAACCAATTAGCTATTATTTTAGCTAAAAATTCTTCTACTGATATGTAAAACTAAAACATATCTAACACTGAAGAAAAAAACAGCAAAAATGAATGTACAGCAACTAATTTATTGTCCAGCTAGAACTGCAAAGTCAGGCTTGTAGTTGTAACAAACACACTGGACGCTTCTGGAAGAATCCACATGGCACAGACCAGTGAAGCTGCTCCAAGAGATGAGCATCGACCCAAGCACCACCACTAAAATCCATGTGGGGAAAAAGGACCTCCCCCCAAAAGAAACTATTCAGACCGGTAGAAAAGCACTGGGAGAGATCAGTCCTTTGGGAGGTGCATGTAGCAGTGTCAAGAAGTGAAAACTAGCAGAAGTGTGAAGTCAATAAACCAAGAGGGGAACCTGCCACAATAGATGTACGTGTTACGTTTGGATAAGCACATGTAACAGATAAAGAGATGAAGAGAAATGAAACGAGAGCATGGCCAAATCACAACAGGATTAATGCACATAACCTGCCAGAAAATTCTTTGTGCATCTGTAAAGATTCATTACTTCCATTTTATTATATTTATTTGACGATAATTTCTTATTACAACGTGGTATCTTTAAAATTTTATCACATCCAGCTGAAAGGTTTAGGGAATATTTCAAGTGTCTGAAGCTAGAGCTCTATTGGCTTGGGGAAAATAAAACTGAAAAACGGGAAAAGTGAGAGACATGTGGAACTTCTGCTGTCATTTGAGCTCAAATACAGCTCCAAGTCCTTCTAGCACCAACTTCATTACAGCACGGATAAGTTGTACAAGCTACCCAAAACCTGGACATACAAAAGCAGGAGCTTAGATGGTATTTAGGAGAAAACAAGCACAGACAATGGGTGCTACAAATGTAAATATCATGCTATGCTCATAACCACCTGTAAGTTAGTTAATTGCTGTTATTTAACCTGCAAGTTACGGATTGAGACAGCAGAAGAGCATGAGAGCATTTGAATAACTCAGCAGAAGAGGAATACAGCTGTCAGATGCCATACAATCAATCCATTCTGCTTTGGAGAAACATCTGGTTTGTACAGGATAACCTAGCCCCTTCTTTACTTACCTCTCTTTGCTACATTAAAGACCCACTCTCTATTTACATTAGACTATGGCAGCCAACAGTAATAACCTGTACAAAATTCTAGACTTAGCTATATGTAGAAAATAGAAATATTTTTTTTTCCTCACCTGATTTTGATTTTTTAGGTGGTACATCATCTGCTGGCAACAGACATTTTCTTCTGCGAGAAGTGGAAGTTGTCTGTTGGGTAGGGTTAACCTCTTTTCCTTTTCCAGACTGATTACTTTCTTCAGAACCAGTGGGTATCAAACACTGCATTTCCGAAATGTTGCCGTTTTCAGGCAAGTTGCCATTGTCACGAAGAGAAGTAGCTGCCTCTGGTTTGAATTGTACATTTTTCCTCTTATTTCTCAGTTGCCTTTGTTTTTCCTGGGATGAGTTATTTTCCAGAGCTGTACCTTCACCTTCCTTAAGGATTCCGTTTTGACCTCTGTCTTCAGGCAAGACAAGCTTTTCCCTGAGAAAGGTTGAACTAGTTTCTTCAGATTTGGAAGGAACTATTTTCCTTCTGCCTGCCTTCGATGGATTTTCTTTTCCTGATTGGGTTACTTCCAAAAGTATACCCTGTTGCTCTTTGGGAGTTTCATTCTTACCATCTTCTGGCAAACCTTGAAGTGAACTAGAACTAACAGCCAGTGAAGTGATACTACACTTTTTCCCTGAGTACCCTTTTGAAAGGTCAATTTTTTCTTCGGAAGAGGGTTTTTCAGAAATCATTTGTTTAGCTTTCCTATGATTATTATTTCTGCTACTTTCTTTTGATAAGTTACGTTTTCCCCGAGCAGGAGTAGAACTTGTGGCTTCTAATAATATGGCAGCTTCATTCCTTCTGCCTCTTTTTGGTTGATCTTTTAGACTTGAAACAACTGCTCCTAACGGAACATTTTGATCTTTAAGAGCCTCTTCTTTACCATTATCTGCTGGCAAACCACGTTTTCTTCTAAGAGAAATGGAATTAGTTGTGTGTGACACTGGAGGAGTTTCTTTCCTTCTGCCCCTTCCTAATGGCTTTGCTTTTGCACAGGACACCGATTCCAAAAGCACGTTTTGTTCTTCATTAGTACTCTCCTCTTTGTCATCAGTTTCTGACAAGCCACGTTTTCTCCGGAGAGAAGCTGAACTTTTTGCCTCTGCTGCTAGATCAATCTCTTTTCTTTTGTCCCTTGCTGATGCATTTGCTTTTGCCTGTGTTCGATTCTCTTGCAGGATTTCAGTTTGCTTTGGTTCATTTGCTTCCTGCTCATTTCTTGTCTGCTTTTGATGTCTATGAGCAATGCCATCACTGTTTAGAGCAGTTACCAATGTGTCAGCTGTGTTGTTCTGGTCTTTCATTACTTGGTGTGCCTGCTTGACACAACTAGAGGCTGAAGACTCTTTGGGAGAAGATTCCTCTGTTTCTGACTTACATTTAAGCATAAGATCTAGGCTGTTTACATCCTGGGCAAATTCATCAGCCTTCTTCTCTGAAGAGTCTTTTTTCCCTCTCCTGCTTCTAGTTCTGTTTGCTTCTTGTTTGAATTCCAAGTTGAGAACAGTTACTGGCATTTTATCTGTCTCTCCAGAAGGTGATTCTGACTTTAATCTTTGAGATGCCTTTGTAGTATTTTCCTGAGCATTTTCCGCTTCATCTCCCAGAGATACTTTCCTCTCATTTTTGGTGGGTGATTTTGTTTCCGTAATGGTTTCATTTGAAGTCTCCTTGGCTTTCTGAACATTCTGTGTATTTTCAAGTGCCATCCCGCACATGTCTGGTTTTACTTCTGTTGGTTGTTTTCTAGCATTTCTTGAAGACTTACCTCTTTTTTCTGTTACCTTTACTTCAAGTTCAGTTCTGTTTCCAGATGCTTCTGTGGGGGCAGTCTCAGAAGTCTGCTCATCACCTTGTAGTAATTTTGCTGATTGGTGTTTACGAAGTTTCCTTGTCGTCCCATGAAGTTCCTCTGAAGGAGCTTGTTCAACCTGTTCATTCCTAGCTCTTCTTTGTCTTTTGGGTGGAAGCAGTGCTTCTGTGTTTTCTATTTTTTTCATTCCTCTAGACCTCTTCTGATGCAATAGAAGAATTTCTTCTCTGTCTTCTACACTACCTTTGTCAGATGCGTTTTCAGATTTTTTTAAATCGGTTTGCAGTTGGTGATTTTCATCCTGAGTGCTACTAGATACGCCTTCTGTCTTTCTGCTTTGATCATCTTCAGTTACAGATGTGCTACTGATATCATACTCCTGCAAAGCCTGTTTCCTATTTGCAGGATCTTTTTGTAGCACTGAAGAATCTTTTTCAGAAGACTCAAGATCCTCACTAGGATGTTTTAACTCCTTAGGTTCCTTAGTTTTACCTCTTCTTGGTCTTCGAGTATCAACCTGCGTTTCCACAAGTGAAACGGTTTCAACTGTTTTCTCAACAGGATGCTTTGAAACAATTTCTTTTTCCATGCAAAGATTTGTTCTCCTTCCTCTTCCTGTATTTTTAGCTACTGAAGTTGAAGTACTGATCTCTCCCATCTCTTCTTGGATGCTCTTTTTCTCCAGACCTTGCAATTCTTTTGAATTTAAATCCTTTTCACACTGCTTTGTTGAAGGTGGATGTACAGTCTTCCTTGGTCTGCCCCTTGTTAGTCTCTGGGTAGAGTGGTCTTCGCTAGTTGACAACTTTTGTTGAGAATCTTTATCTTGTGAAGTATTTCCTTTGTCTTCTAAAACAGTTTTATTCCCCCCCACAAAGTTTGTCATATAGAAAAGAGCACAAACAAAAGTTACACATTACTATGCCCGATCAAAGTATCTCTTGAGTTTTCATTTTCCTAGTAAAGTGGTCTTGCTCAAATGAATTTATTTAATTTTAAAAAGTAACAGGGATTTAAACAGACTCCTAGAATAAAACCCAGTTTAGTACACAGAGTTATTTGTTTTATTTGACAGGTAGCACTCAAGCTTTAAGATATATTTTGAAAGTCTTTGCAAATAAAGGTGATTTTAAGTGGATACCTTAGCAACAGGTGATTTTTTGTTTGTTTGTTTTTTACACTGGTATGTTTGGAGATGCCACCGTTATTACATCAAACTACTACACCATTTTTTAAACACCAATAGAATGCCAACACTGGTTTGTGTTACAGATTACTGCTCAAATTCCCTGAGATATTTGCTCCTTCCATACTATATAATTTGGAATTTTTACAACACGTTGAAACTTCCTAACAACACACACAGTCCTGCATATTCATTATTACTCTAGTTAAAATAAAAGTGTTTGTACTTACCATACTCACGACTGCCATTAGTACAAGCAGTTACAGCATCTTCCTGCTTAGGATCCATAACATTTTCTGACCTGACCTAAGGAAATAAGCAATAATCAATACTTTTGTGTGTGTCTGACAGGACAAGAAATAGTTAACTAATAGAAAATTGGGAGTGAAACAGTTGAAAAAAGTCCTGCCAAATACTTTATGAGAAAATGAAGCCAACTTCGTTTGCTAACTGCATCATATATTTGGTACTACCACAAAATTGAACTTAATACTTGTTATCTGAGCTAGTGTAGCAGTTTTTACAGTGAAAGACAACACAGTAGAGTTTTAAAAAGCATTCAGTAAACGGGCTGAACATTGTCTAGTAAGATTAGAAAAAGAGGGTTATTGAATCTAAATCATTTGAATGTTTTGAAGTGTTTTATTGTAGTTCTACACAGACCAGCAATACTCATTTTAATCTATGGATCTGGGAGTCAACAAAAATCGAGGCTAATAAAATACACCAATGACAAGAGTGATGAAGGTGCGAATTGTAAGGTCAAAATGGTAACCCAGAGCAGCCTCAGCAGCCATTTAGGTAGGGTTCCTCTAAACAAAGTACATCCTAATACAAGCAAACAGAGTAGAATTGGTGTCCATTCAGCAAGCAGTGAATGAAAGCCTTATGGGCATGAAGAGCAATCAACTGACTACGTGGTAACACCAAATTTTGGCAAAAGCTCAGTGCTCTTGGATGTTTAAAGAAAAAAAGTGTTTTGAATTTAATCTACAAGCTATGAAGAAGCTGTACAAAAAAAAACCAAACATGCATATATCCCACTTATGAAAAGGAAGGCACAGAAAGAACTCCATTGTAGTCTGTAAGTAATTTAAGGGTGCTTTAAACATAACAGAAACAAATGACTAGAAAAAAAGTGCTCCTTCAAATTTGTACTCAGCTGCATCTTCTGGTTTTTACCCATTCACACCTGGACAAAGCTACCAAGGAAAACACAGGTTGTCAACTTCACTGTTTTCAAATAAACATCAGGTGCTCTTCCAGAAGGTATTTTGTCAGCCACAGGTCTTGTGCATGAGATATTTTAATGAAAATACAATGATATAAAACATGTCTTATTAGATGGCCTAAGAGTTCACTTCAACCACAGGCTCCAAGCTTAAATAAACTCTTTCCAAAAGCTAAAGAAAATATTTTACCTTTGTTTCCTCTGACTTCTGCTTGGCAGTCTTCATAAGCTGCTTGATGCCCGACAGGACCTCTACAAGTCCTGGCTTCTTCTCTGGGGTTTTTAATGGCTGCTTGATGGCTGATCCAACGTTGACTGACTCCAACTTCTCATCTGGTGTTTTCCTTTTACTTTCCAATTTCACCTGAGAGGCTTGTTTCTCTGCACTTAATGATACGCTGTCCACATCAAGATCTTCTTCCAGCATAGCTATTCCTTCTGGAATTCTGGAGTACATTATTTCAAATATAGACTTTGGAGATTCCTCCTCTCTCATCAAATCTGAGATGTCATGACAATCCAGTATCTCTCCTGAAGAATCTGGAGTATTTAATGGTGACACCATCATCTCTCCTGAAATAAACAGTAGGTTTATCTAATTTGGCAAACAAACTAAGCAGGAAATCCAAACATTCCAATCGCTGTATAACTAAGTAAAAAATGGATTCAATCAGCCAAAGCTTTCTACAAGCTAAATCCAAAACTGTGTTTCAGCAATTGGTTTGGTAATTAGCAAGAAGGCAATTAGCTCCTACAAGGCACAGCATACGTTAAAAAAATTAAGCCTAAAAAACCTTGATGATTTTTTATTTAATCTGATAAAAATCATTAGTATTACTACTCTGAATATTGGATAATTCATTCTTGATTTTTGTTGGTGATTCACTAGATGCTCACTTTTGCTAAATTCTTAGTAAAACAGAATTTAAAGAATTCTGAGTTATTCAGGAACACGACTGATATGCAAAGTCATATGCAAAAGACAGAAAAAAAAAGCTAAGGATCATCTTAACACAAATCTTCCTAATCTGACATTTTTCTTAAGTAGAATCTTTGCAAAATTCTACAGCATAACCACTCCCTGCCGTAAGATTTTGTCATTGAATCTAGATGTATCCCCTGACAATTGATTAAAGGATTGCCATGCTTCAACACAAGGTTTGCCTGAAACAATACTTCAGCATTTAGAAGTTCGATATAAAACTGAATGAATAAAAAAATAACACCTACCAAAAAAAATAACTGGAACTACTGGAAAATGTCCTCCAATACATGATAAAAAAAAAATCAATGGTTGCAAGATGCTTTATCTGTACACTAAGTCTGCCTAGCATTAGGCTATGCACTATCAGTGAGTTGCAGACACAGCTACCCCAAAGTATACTTTAATAATTTCTTTCCAATTAACAACCATACCAGATTCTTCAGGAGTACGCAGTTCAGAAGTGTCCATTGTCGTGCACGGTGGTGTAAGATCACTGTCACGAACAGTGCTTGAAGGTGATGTTTCTCCACTTGTATTTTCTGGAGTTTTAAACATCTCAGCCAGCCCTATAAATTATATTCAGAAAAATGAGCACTTGTTTCGGAAAAAAAAAAAAAAAAAAAAGTGCACAGTTGGCAGAACCAGTAACAGGTTTTAAAAATCTCACAACGTACCTGTGAAGCTTTCATCCATATTCAAGTTTTGTTTCGAGATTGGATTTTTCACCACTTTAGGGACCTGTCCAGCTATTCTACCAGTGGTAGAGTGCGCTCTGCCTACAACTACTGTAGCAGGAGATTCTGCATGACCTGTGCTAAAATGACCTTTTATTTTTCTTTCTGGAGGAAAAAAAGGAAAAAAAAAAAAAGGAAAAAAATAAATAAAAATTAGGACACAAAGATCCCTTTTATTTAAAACCTAGCCAGAATCACTCAAGAGATTCCACAATTTTATTATAGAATCATAGAATCATAGAATATCCTGAGTTGGAAGGGACCCTTAAGGATCATCAAGTCCAACTCTTGACACCGCACAGGTCTACCCAAGTTCAGACCATGTGACTAAGTGCACAGTCCAATCTCTTCTTAAATTCAGTCAGGCTCGGTGCAGTGACCACTTCCCTGGGGAGCCTGTTCCAGTGTGCAACCACTCTCTCTGTGAAGAACCCCTTCCTGATGTCCAGCCTAAACTTCCCCTGCCTCAGCTTAACTCCATTCCCGCGGGTCCTGTCGCTGGTGTTAATGGAGAAAAGGTCTCCTGCCTCTCGACACCCCCTTACGAGGAAGTTGTAGACTGCGATGAGGTCTCCCCTCAGCCTCCTCCTCTCCAGGCTGAACAGGCCCAGTGCCCTCAGCCGTTCCTCGTACGTCTTCCCCTCCAGGCCTTTCACCATCTTCGTAGCCCTCCTCTGGACACTCTCCAACAGTTTCATGTCCTTTTTATACTGTGGTGCCCAGAACTGCACACAGTACTCGAGGTGAGGCCGCACCAGCGCAGAGTAGAGCGGGACAATCACCTCCCTTGACCTACTAGCGATGCCGTGCTTGATGCACCCCAGGACACGGTTGGCCCTCCTGGCTGCCAGGGCACACTGCCGGCTCATATTCAACTTGTTGTCTACCACGACCCCCAGATCCCTCTCTTCTAGGCTGCTCTCCAGCGTCTCATCGCCCAGTCTGTACATGCAGCCAGGGTTTCCCCGTCCCAGGTGCAGGACGCGGCACTTGCTCTTATTGAACTTCATGCGGTTGGCGATCGCCCAGCTCTCCAACCTATCCAGATCCCTCTGCAAGGCCTTTCCACCCTCATTCGAGTCCACAACTCCTCCAAGTTTGGTGTCATCAGCAAACTTGCTCAAAATGCCTTCTATTCCTACATCCAGATCGTTTATAAAAATATTGAAAAGTACCGGCCCTAAAATGGAGCCTTGAGGGACCCCACTGGTGACCGCCCGCCAGCCTGACGCAGCCCCATTCACCATAACCCTTTGGGCCCTGCCCGTTAGCCAATTGCTCACCCATCGTATGATGTTTTTATTTAGCTGTATGCTGGACATTTTGTCCAGTAGGATCCTATGGGAAACCGTGTCAAAAGCCTTGCTGAAGTCCAAAAAAATCACATCAGCTGGTTTCCCTTGGTCTACCATACGGGTGATCTTATCATAAAAGGAAATCAGGTTAGTTAGGCAGGACCTACCCTTCACAAACCCATGCTGGCTGGGACCAATGACTGCTTTGTCCCCCAGGTGCGCCTCAATACGTTCGAGAACCATCTTCTCCATGATTTTACCAGGCACTGATGTGAGACTGACAGGCCTGTAATTGCTAGGGTCTTCTTTCTGACCCTTCTTGAAAATCGGCACAACATTTGCCAGCTTCCAGTCTACCGGGACCTCTCCAGACTCCCAGGATCGTTGAAAAATAATTGAGAGAGGTTCCGCGATGACGTCCGCCAGCTCCTTCAGCACCCGGGGATGAATCCCATCCGGACCCATGGACTTGTAGGGATCCAGGTGGAGTAGCAGATCCCGCACACGTTCAGGGTCGGTTGGGAGTTTGTCATCCCCACCGTCCCGGTCCTCCAGCTCGGGGCACCCTGGGTCCCGAAGCCCATCATCGGCATTGAAGACAGAGGCAAAGAAGGCGTTAAGCGTCTCTGCTTTGCCTATGTCATCGTCTGTGAGAAGACCTTCCCTGTCAAGGAGCGGCCCTATGTATTCTTTAGTTCTCCTTTTTCCATTCACATATCTAAAAAAACCCTTTTTATTTTCTCTCACAGACACAACCAGCTTCAACTCTAGGTGTGCTTTAGCCACACGAATTTATTGGTCGTGTTTAGCTAATACAGACTGCTGGGCATACAGAAGTGGTTAAATTGCAGCTACTTTAAAGGGCTGATTCGTTGTGAAATGCAGCTCATATATTCGTTTAAGATTTGAGTGACTACGCTCAATGAGCATCTGAGACAAGTTTTCTTAGCTTTCAGAAACGCTCAGGGATTATCCTGAGAGTCTTTCAGTCTTACTCCTTTCCACCTGCATAGAATCCTTTAGGTTGGGAAAGACCTTCACCATCATCCAACGACCAACCTCACCACCACGTAAAGTGGTTAAACCGGAACAGAACCTCTTTCAAACAGCACTACAGCTTCAACTACAGACAAGGGACAAATACTTACTCCATCCACCCAACACAATTAGTTATTTAGATACATTCTTAAGATGTTTTGAATTAATACATTTCAGTAAATTCAAGTAGATTTACACGCTGTGAGAAAGACACCAATACCCATTTAACATCTTGCCAAAATCTCAAACTTCCAGCTTCTGCAGTTAAATGCCAACAAGCTGTTTCAAGGTTAAGCAAACCCCCAAACCTTAAAAAGAAGTAAAACAAATACCTTTGGTGACTGTGTTGTCTTCTTCATTGGTCTTCGTTTTGGGGCACGTTTTTTAACGGCCTTTGCCTGTGGTCTTGCAACACCCAATTTTACCACTTCTGCCCAAGATTTCGCAACTACGAAGCAAAACAGACACAATAACCTTAACTGGCAGCTGTGTAAACAGGACTTCACAGCTATTTATGATTCCAAAGGATTTGCTGTAGTCAGAAATCACAATTTCAAGCTGAATCTTAACGAGTGTCCAAGCATCCAGTACGAGCGTCCAAGCATCCAGTACAAGTGTCCAAGCATCCAGTACGTTTCTACAACAAAAAGCGTCATACAGTTCCAGAATCTGTGCTAAGTGCTGACCTCACTCTGTCCTCACTCTCTGCTCGAGTTCAAAAAGCATTTGGACAGTGCTCTCAGACATGTGGTCTGATTTTCTGGGCGGTCATTTAAGGACCCAGGAGTTAAACTTGATGATCATTGTGGGTTCCTTCCAATTCAGGATATTCTGCGATTCTGTGAAATATTTTCCTCATTACAAATTTGCCATAAGCCTTTCAGTCTTGCACTTTATTTTACCTGAATTTTTCCTTAACAGAATGTAAGGTTTAACAGCAAAAAAATGTTTTTTTTTGTTTGTTTGTTTGTTTTTGTTTTTTTTTTGTTTGTTTGTTTTTGCTTTTTTGTTTTTTTTTTTTTGTTTGTTTGTTTGTTTTTTGTTTGTTTTAAGTGAAACATATCCAGGATTAACCAGGAAGGCCTGTGATTTTATCTCACCATATAATAGGACTATCACTGAGACACTGCACACAGACACTGCACACAGCATGTTATTCACAACTTTAAAATGATTCTACAAAAAACGAAGATAGCAAAGAATAATAAATTGCCAGATGAATGTTGATATTGATGGGAAATTTTAAATTTGACTTTGAAAGAGTCAAATTGATATAATTTGTTTTCATAAATTAAAGACATCTCATCTTTAAGTGTTTTCATAAAGATTAAATTTTCAAGAACCAGATTCCCTCTCAATTTTTCCAGTGGTATCAAAACTATTTTGACCAACATTTGAATTTGAATGTTCAACAATTAAAATATTTGTGTCTCAATGGTTATCATCCATGATGTCTGCCATACACCCAACACTTACAGGCAGTCCAGTCTACAACTGACAGTGTGTGAACTGGCTAGGGAAAAAGGCATAAAGAAACTAAGCTGAATACAGGTAAAATGCATGTTTTCACCAACAAAAATTATTGAACTGAAATTGTATCAGTTATATACTACTCCAAATTGAGGGACTTGGAGGATCAATACCGCAATTAACCTAACAGAACCTTACTTAATGACTTTAATTCACGTGAAAGATTCACCCCACTGCCATTCCTCCCTCATTCTGTCCTCCTGGTGAGGCCAGGAGTGTCCCGAGAGCACATAGAAGTGTGCCCAAAGGGAATTGCTGATTTTGGAGGCACAAGGTGCCTATGGGGCCAGGTCGGGAGCTGGGCTGGGATGAGCTCCATCAGGCAGCTGGACCAGGCCCGTTTCCAGCGTGGCGGATGAGCAGCCTTTGCCCTGAAACTCAAAAGTCAAACTCTGTCGCTGACTTCCCTTACTAAAATGGGAGCGTGGTTGAGAGGGGCCATCTCTTGCCTGGGGATGCCAGTCTTTCCCTGTAGTTAATGGAAAGAAGGAGGCTTCTCTAGAGGGCGAAGGCGAGCTGAAACCTCAGCTGGAGTGCCCTGGAGGTACTGCTGTGTCTCCACTGCCTACACAGGGATCTTGGGAGGCAGGTCTCCGGGTGATCAAATTAGTCTTTGTGTCTGCCTCATTCCCTAATTGTCAGTAGATATCCCAACTAGTGAACAATGTACAGCATAACAAAGGAGGCACACATATAAAAAGGAGCAGAATTAGCCTGCGCTAATTGGTGGGCCTGACTTTGCTGACAGGAACCAGGCAGTTAAGAGGAGGGCTAGGAAGTAATTCACTAACTAAAATACACCTCAGAACACAGTAGTAAAATGATTTTATCTTGGTAATTTGACAGACTGGAACAGCAACAGATGAAAGTTTTTCATTTGTTTGTTTGTTTTAACCTGGCCCAGCTACCAGGTCAGACTGCTAGAAGTCTCGGCTGTTGATGTAAATGAGTTGAAGGCTTTGACTTGAAACTTGTTCTCGGTGGGTCCGATTAAAGTGAATTTGGCCCTCGTTTTACATGTGATTTCTGACAAAATGATCTGTCTGACCCTCCTACAGGGTGTTATCATTGTCCTTTATTTAAAAATAGATCATTTGGAGCTTTATGTACGTACGCAAAATATTAAGTACAAAATTCACACAACTTCCACAGTTGGCTGGCTTGCAGAATATTTCTCTCAAACAAAACCAAGGATTTAACACTTTGCCTTACTTTGCCTTAGTAAACGTGCTTTTAGCTTGTTAAGAAAAGCCCAATCTTTAAATATAATTTAAAGCTCTAATTAGTTGATTTTAGGCAATTTTTTTTTGACATTTTAATGGCAAGGATACCTGGATTTTTTCTGGTATTCATGAAGATATTTGATAAAAAGGTAGATGCAACTCTCTCTGAAAATAGCAAAAAAACAAGTTCATGGGATCTTTTCTAAGCCATACAGTAGCCATTTAGATTTTCTTATATGCTTTCAAAGCTATCCAGGAGCCTGGTAAAGGCTCTTAATTGCAGAACTTCCCAATTTCTACTCCACTAGCACTTCTTTAACTAGGTCTTTTCCTCCAAAATACGATCCTGTCACTGAAGGAAATAATACTGAGGAAATGAAATATGGAAGTTAAATATTAACTTTTTTTTCCCTTTTTAGAGAAAAAAAAATATATATATATATATATACTTTTCAGATGGCTGCAAGCCTGAGCAGTCCTTTCATCTCCCACTCTCAATGGCAAAAGATGCATTTCTAGAAATGGCACGCAAGTTTTATGGTTAATAAAATAGTTTATTGCGCCATTATTGTTAAGAAGTTTTTCTTGCAATGGAAAAGCATTCAGGTACACACTAAAACAACACCAATCCCACAGAATATTGTGTTTGTTCAAGCATTCAAACTTGATTAAACTTCTCTTTCAAAGTACTGCTGCATCACAGTTCAGTGAGCCCAAATCTCTCCTAATGCTTGGACACTTCTGATAAAGGATTTGTGTCAGGAACGTGTTTTAAAGTGCTGTTCTGAAGTCGGAATAGTTCTAGACAGAGATATTCAACTTCCTGCTAGGGAGAGGTGCTCAAATTAAGCATAAGAAGGTACTTGTATCTACCCTGAGTACCATAAAAAGCTATCAGATGACCCAATATAACTAACAGTTAAAATTCTACTTCTACATCACCTTCTTCCAGTGTATTGCCTCCCCAAATTTGAGCCTTTCAAGTGCACATACAAGCGCAAGTCACAAGCCTCAGAATATTCACTAACTGAGTTTTGGAGATGCAAGTAACCCCAAAGGCTTTTTTTTTTTTTTTTTTTTTTTTTTAAAGAAGGGTGCAAGTTCCACCTGTTTCAGTTTTATTTTGTTTGTTTGTTTTCTTTTGTTTTTTCTTCCTCCCCTGAGGACAAACCATAAATTCTATCCTAAAGAAGCAAGAAAGGAAGCTGAAATAAGAATCTATGGAGATGACATCCTCAAAGATCATCAATTACCTGATATCTTTTAATCTTTGAGAATTGGCTCCATCAGATCTCAGCCTTTGGGAAATTATCGAACCTGACAGTGTTTACAACTCAGCATCAAGGTTAACAACTACAATCACACTGTTCTCTCAAAATAGCATTGCACCTTAGTGTCAAGTCAGGAGAGGAATGCCATGGAAAGATACAAATTAAAAGATGGAAAATTCAAACCAATACAGGTTTTCTTGTAATTAAGCAGCTGATCTTGTTATCAAGAAACTTTTTTGAGCTATGAACTCACAGTAGTCAGAAAGGATATTGGATATGAAAGAGAAAGTCAAGAGTAAATGACATATCTCTATATAAACTATACCATTGATTACAGTACAGGTTTGAAATATTAAAATCTAATGTCAGGATTATTATTTTTTTTTTTTTTTTTTGGAAGATTGCTTAGAAAATATGAATACCGAGTTAACTAAACGCTCAGCCTTACAGCGAATATTTTAGTTACCCATTTTAATAAAATGTGACCAGGCTCTTAAACAAAAATAGAATAATAAAAAATAATAATAAAATGGACTGCATATTTACTATCTTACTGTATCCATGTAAAATGTTATTTAAAATTTTATTTAAAAGCCTTTCTAGAGAGTATATATTATACCATTACTGAAAATTATATTAGAAAGGCAGCTGTGATATTCTTTCTTATTTTTATTTTACCTGGCCATGGATATTCACCACCACTCTTCACCAACATTATTTAGTACTCATTCTCTACTGTTCTACTGTCTAAATATCTCTCTCCTCCTTAAAATATATTTATAAATGTAAAAATATATAGACACATACAGAGAAAACTATGAATCCAAATAAAGGCATGAGTAACTGTAAACATATTTTTATGAATTCCTGAAAGCTACATTTATTATATAAAACAAACAAACAAACAAAAACACAAACACAGAATTAAAGTCAACTTTATTTTATTTACTATTGTCAAACAAAAACTTTCTAGGGCAAGACATTAAAAGAAGTGAGGCATATATAGAAACTTAATTACATTCTTTCAAAATCCATAGTCAAAACATCCTAGTTCAATGGACACATAGCACATTATGTGGTGTACAAAAGTGTTACTGCAGATAAAGACATTATGGCAACATCTGCCTGGCACTTTAACACCTCCTTATATTAAAAATTACATACACTTCCAATGCTAAGGATCAGCTGTTTCTCCACCTTATGTTTTCAGTCTATGCCTCTTGAAAAATACAGAAATATTTCTTTAAGTGAAAGCCAAACAGTATTTGGAAATAAATAAATAAATACATAAGTAAATGAAGTCTTTGCTATGATCACTTACAGTTCATACCTGGGGACAGAAAAGGACACTGTAAAGTCACATCCCAAAGGTAAATAAATCAAGGTAGCGATAGAGTTATAAATACCTCCACATAGGATATTTTACAATTTGTATTGAAAATAAGCATTACAGAATTTCTGAGTTTCTCTTAAATTATTTTTGTGTCACTTTCTTTCAGAAGTTCTGCACAGGTACCCTTGTTTTTCCCTTGAATATTTACCTAGCATAAGACTCAGAATATTTTAGCTTGAGACTCAGACCATTTTAGAAGATATTTTCGTGTAATAAAAGAATTGCAATTTGCATTCTTTAAGGACACCACCACCTTCCAGAAACACATTAAATGAAGCAGAATGAAATTGAAGTAGGGCAGTTTGGGAATTATTGTCAGCTGTGTTGCAGCTCTGAAGGGCTCTTTCAAGTTAGGCATTCAATTTAGGCAAAAATACCTGGCTTCTTGTAGAGTTTATAACCTAAAGGCTATTGATTTGGCAGTATCAAAGTCGGTGAAGATTCCTGGAAGGAGCTGAGTGTCGGTGTACACTCAGGAGATGACCAATGACACAAGACATGGGATGACAACCGCACATTTATATTTGCCATCAAAATTTTTGAGAAAATAGTTAACTTGAGACTCCTAGCTATACTTGAGAGCAAATTGCAAGATATTTATGCGTACTATGTTACAGAAAATAATCCTATGACACATTTTTCCTTGTGGGGCTGTGAGTCTCACGAGATGAAGGTTGACCACCTTCTGTCCCCCTGAACTACTGTAATGGTACAGATCTAGTCGACACGTCACCATTTGCCTAGGGATGGATACCACTTTTTCTTTACTCATGTTTAGCTTGTACTAAATAGTAATATAAAAGTAGAAAATAAATTAGTTCACTGCCACAGAGATATCAAATGTATATCAAGTATTAATTATGCATTTAGTATGTTCAGAAATTGGTAACTCAGCTCTGAAAAATATATATAAGTGTATAACTTTGATAACTTTATATGCATACTTTACATATACATAGAAAGTCACAAACTAGGAGCAAACAAAAAATGAGATATCAGACAGAATCACTGGAGACAAAAATATATATATTAATTAGAATCAGAAAATATGCCTGTGTTCAGCTCTATTTCTCAATAAGGCTATAACGTTTGCATATGTGTGGTTCACTGGAGCTTGTTCTCACTGTAGGTGTGTTGGTAGGACTTTGCTTTCCTCTGAGATTCTACAACTAAAGTAGGTTATTTATTCCCATTCTGTGTTAAACAGATGCATAATTTACTTCAAACCACTGTTACCATTGCTCCCCAAAATGATGTGCATAGGCTGCTGATCTTTAAAACTTGTTAAAATACATGTATATACATATATATATACATGTATATCAGTTTACTAGTTTTGAAGAGACAGACTTCAAAACAAATCAGAGACACCAAATACTTGAGTTTAAAATCCTGTATAAAACCTTTAACGTGACCTGTAGAATTACCAATTCTGCTGCATGAAAGTCACAGATACTGTCTTAAAACAAGAGTGTGGACTCTTTCTGCTGGTGTCAGTTAGGACGAGGCTGGTTTTTAGAATAAAAGCAAGGACAAAACTAACAATCATCTTTAGAAGGGAATTTCTTGCACTGCCCCAAAAGGCCATTAGGACCTCTTTTGCTAAGCGAGGCCCCATTTCTGTAGTATCTCAGCAGACAGAGTCAGCTGCTCTTTATGGACTATTATTTACTTATTAATTAGATATTTCAAGTCAATTTACTTAGTCTGAGCATTAGCTGCTCTACAGAAAACAACCACAGAGCAGTTACTTTCCTGTGGATCGCAGCCCCAATTAATAAGCCCGAGTGGCTGAATGGGGAGCAAGCTCAGGCCCTGTGTGGCAGTGGGGTTAAGCAGTCACAGCCCAGCTTCTGGCACGCTTCGTTAGCCCCCGCTCATCAGCAGTCACGTGCTGACCACAGCTGAAGTGGTGGGATGTGTGATACCCTAACGCAGTGTGCCAGGTGCTATGAAAAATGATTTGCTCCTAGCGGCGCTATCTAGTTAAGGGTGTTCTCTCAGTTCTTTTGAAGTGGTTTGTGAAAAGGAGCCGAGAATCCCCCCTCCTGCTTCTTTCAAGAACTTTGTTTGGAAAAAAAAAGAATATTGCCCTGTTAGGAAAGCCTTAATTAGGTTTTATCCAATGAGTCAAGAGTAACATTTATGCAGAACAGCTTTTGTGTGGTGAATGTCTTGTTTGCACGACCTGTGACACTCAACAAACCCAAACAAAATGCCCCTTTGCTCATCTCGCTGACGAGCTCTTCACTTTGCACAGCTTGGCACAGAGGCCAAGATGCCCTCTTATATCCTAGTTGCAGCTACTGAATGGAAAACAAGGCAGCTCCTTCAATGCAGTGATGGAAACTTGGCAAGTGTTCTTCCTCTACCCTCACAACTCCGTGCCTCTGCCCAAGGCTTTCATCTCCTCTGGTATGGAGGCCGCCTCACTATCGAACACGTACTAGCTAAATTAGGGAAGATGGAATGATCCCTTATCATTAAGGCTGTGTGTGATGCAATTAAAATGGAGCATTTTCTCACAGCACAAGAGTTCAGCCCTGTTCTCATTCTGAAAAAAAAAAATAAAATAAAATAAAAAATAAAAATTGGGGTGTGCCTTAGGACTTTGATTTGTTAGAAATTACTGCCTTGAATAATTATGGGATGATATTAAAGACTGAAATGACAGACAAAGAGCAACTTAGAGGCACTTGCTTCTCTTACATAACTGCAAGAACAAAAAATACAGGTTGGAACACGGAAGACAGCAAGGCTGTGAAGCTGACCTAGAAGGGTACTTATATCATGAGCTTCCAGAGGTCAAAGCGCTGCTGTTATTTCCTCTTTCTACCCACATTGCATAGGGAAAGCTACTAAGCCAAATGACAAATTGATCCCAAGCACATCACCTTCAAGGGGTTACAAATGCCAAGCTGCTTTGTCCTGTTTCTCTTCTGAATCTGTTGGTGGCTATCACCAGGTTTCTTTGGAAAACAACCAAACCAACCAAAGGGGATACTTCTAAGCAGCAGCCAGTAGGGGCCGACACAGGATTAGGTTCGTGAAGATGGCTTTGTGAAGTCTCCCTGTTGCAGTTAAGGAGACTGAGTCACAAACAGAGCAGGAGAAAATGAGTGCAAGGAAACTGGAGTTGTTCAACATGCAAGGACTTCATATAGATCCAGTACAATTGGTAAAATTCTGTAAAACTCCAAGGTCACTAGTCTAGACCTACTGCTTGAGTTGTTGCTGAGACAAGAAGCATGAAGCTACATGTCCTGGAATTTGGGATGATCATAAATCCTGCACCACAGACCCAACTAAACATTTTGGGTGAAGATACTCCTCTCATTTCAGAGGCTGCAACCTAAGCTGGTGGAAGCAACCCCTCACTCCTCTTGTGGTAACACTTTGAAAACACGGATTTCACAAATCAGAACTTGCCCAAAGGGCCATTCATCTTCTCCAAAAGAAGCCCTAAGAAAAACATCAGAAAATAAACTCTATCTGTCCTTCCATAGAAATCTATTACTCCTCCTAGACTATATGAAAATGTAGGTTCTTAACTGGGGTCTTAAAAATGCATAGATACCTGAGCTGAATTTTTTTTTTTTTTTTTTTTGCATTTCATAGAGGAACAGAAAGCTACCACCCTTTGAGATGTGTGCACGCCAACATTATCCACAGGCCGCAGACACTGACCTCTAGAAAATATTCTCCAAACCACATTCAGTACTCCACATCAGCTGCAGCTCTGAAAAGGGCAACATCGCAACCTCATACGCTCACTGCTCCTCTTCCCAGTGCTCACCTCCCTTTACAAGCACTGCACAGCGTGGCCATGTTTACAAGAGAATTGCCTGAATTTCAGAGGCACCCACATTACACTTCCAAAAATTATGGCATTTGGCTAAAAAAAATTAAATTTGGTTGTAAGAGGACAGTAGTAATTACATCTTTAATTATTCCTAAGAACACAAAACACTTAAGTCCTAAATTGTTTACAAATTTAATGGCTTACAAACCCGTACTTCTCAGTAAAATTATTTTTTTTTAAATAGCATTTTCATTCATAGTAGTTCTACTAATAAATCTATAGTTTTTAAAAGAATATTTACAGAACTTTAATGAAAAAATAAGACTTAAGCACATAAAATTTAAGCAGAAAATAGCTTACAATTACACTGGCAGTAAAGTAACATGGCTTCCTGGCTACTGTACTCATTACCATAAAAAAGGGGATAAATACGAGCATAAAAGATTTATTTTTCTACCTGCCATTCTGCACAAGCATCGCATGGTATAGGAACCACTATATGTATCTACTAAAACAGGCGGCATCATATCTGTAAACATATTAAGAAAAGTACTTAGATAATATCATCAGCGATAGCTTTACAAAATCTGAACTTAAAATCTGAGTGTAAGTCAAGTCACATTAAAAATTCCAATGTCATTTACAGAATCATTCTAAAAACTGGCTCTTTAACTGTTAAGACTATTTTCTTGTTCTTGCACTTGCTCTTGTGCTTGATCTTGTTGTCCTGTTCGTCCCTCCAGCAGTCTGAGTTGTCTTCACATTGCCTTCAAGTTTTTCTTCAGTTTTGTTTCTTTTCCCTTTTTTGGGTGATCCGTTTTCATCATTCTCTATTCGTAGACAGAAATATTAAATGGAAATTTATATCATAAATCAAGCATTTTATAGAAAGTCAATCTTCAGTTCCATTGTTTTTGAAGGGAGATGTCCCTAATGACTACGTTCCAAAGCTTACATCTATGAGTTCAACAAACCAGTTACAAAACCCACACTTCTGCACATCCAATATCCTTTAAAATAGGTCCCCAAGGACATACAGCTATTTCTGAAAGTAGGTTAACATTAATGAGAGCACCAAAACCAATTAGCTATTATTTTAGCTAAAAATTCTTCTACTGATATGTAAAACTAAAACATATCTAACACTGAAGAAAAAAACAGCAAAAATGAATGTACAGCAACTAATTTATTGTCCAGCTAGAACTGCAAAGTCAGGCTTGTAGTTGTAACAAACACACTGGACGCTTCTGGAAGAATCCACATGGCACAGACCAGTGAAGCTGCTCCAAGAGATGAGCATCGACCCAAGCACCACCACTAAAATCCATGTGGGGAAAAAGGACCTCCCCCCAAAAGAAACTATTCAGACCGGTAGAAAAGCACTGGGAGAGATCAGTCCTTTGGGAGGTGCATGTAGCAGTGTCAAGAAGTGAAAACTAGCAGAAGTGTGAAGTCAATAAACCAAGAGGGGAACCTGCCACAATAGATGTACGTGTTACGTTTGGATAAGCACATGTAACAGATAAAGAGATGAAGAGAAATGAAACGAGAGCATGGCCAAATCACAACAGGATTAATGCACATAACCTGCCAGAAAATTCTTTGTGCATCTGTAAAGATTCATTACTTCCATTTTATTATATTTATTTGACGATAATTTCTTATTACAACGTGGTATCTTTAAAATTTTATCACATCCAGCTGAAAGGTTTAGGGAATATTTCAAGTGTCTGAAGCTAGAGCTCTATTGGCTTGGGGAAAATAAAACTGAAAAACAGGAAAAGTGAGAGACATGTGGAACTTCTGCTGTCATTTGAGCTCAAATACAGCTCCAAGTCCTTCTAGCACCAACTTCATTACAGCACGGATAAGTTGTACAAGCTACCCAAAACCTGGACATACAAAAGCAGGAGCTTAGATGGTATTTAGGAGAAAACAAGCACAGACAATGGGTGCTACAAATGTAATTATCATGCTATGCTCATAACCACCTGTAAGTTAGTTAATTGCTGTTATTTAACCTGCAAATTACGGATTGAGACAGCAGAAGAGCATGAGAGCATTTGAATAACTCAGCAGAAGAGGAATACAGCTGTCAGATGCCATACAATCAATCCATTCTGCTTTGGAGAAACATCTGGTTTGTACAGGATAACCTAGCCCCTTCTTTACTTACCTCTCTTTGCTACATTAAAGACCCACTCTCTATTTACATTAGACTATGGCAGCCAACAGTAATAACAACCTGTACAAAATTCTAGACTTAGCTATATGTAGAAAATAGAAATATTTTTTTTTCCTCACCTGATTTTGATTTTTTAGGTGGTACATAATCTGCTGGCAACAGACATTTTCTTCTGCGAGAAGTGGAAGTTGTCTGTTGGGTAGGGTTAACCTCTTTTCCTTTTCCAGACTGATTACTTTCTTCAGAACCAGTGGGTATCAAACACTGCATTTCCGAAATGTTGCCGTTTTCAGGCAAGTTGCCATTGTCACGAAGAGAAGTAGCTGCCTCTGGTTTGAATTGTACATTTTTCCTCTTATTTCTCAGTTGCCTTTGTTTTTCCTGGGATGAGTTATTTTCCAGAGCTGTACCTTCACCTTCCTTAAGGATTCCGTTTTGACCTCTGTCTTCAGGCAAGACAAGCTTTTCCCTGAGAAAGGTTGAACTAGTTTCTTCAGATTTGGAAGGAACTATTTTCCTTCTGCCTGCCTTCGATGGATTTTCTTTTCCTGATTGGGTTACTTCCAAAAGTATACCCTGTTGCTCTTTGGGAGTTTCATTCTTACCATCTTCTGGCAAACCTTGAAGTGAACTAGAACTAACAGCCACTGAAGTGATACTACTCTTTTTCCCTGAGTACCCTTTTGAAAGGTCAATTTTTTCTTCGGAAGAGGGTTTTTCAGAAATCATTTGTTTAGCTTTCCTATGATTATTATTTCTGCTACTTTCTTTTGATAAGTTACGTTTTCCCCGAGCAGGAGTAGAACTTGTGGCTTCTAATAATATGGCAGCTTCATTCCTTCTGCCTCTTTTTGGTTGATCTTTTAGACTTGAAACAACTGCTCCTAACGGAACATTTTGATCTTTAAGAGCCTCTTCTTTACCATTATCTGCTGGCAAACCACGTTTTCTTCTAAGAGAAATGGAATTAGTTGTGTGTGACACTGGAGGAGTTTCTTTCCTTCTGCCCCTTCCTAATGGCTTTGCTTTTGCACAGGACACCGATTCCAAAAGCACGTTTTGTTCTTCATTAGTACTCTCCTCTTTGTCATCAGTTTCTGACAAGCCACGTTTTCTCCGGAGAGAAGCTGAACTTTTTGCCTCTGCTGCTAGATCAATCTCTTTTCTTTTGTCCCTTGCTGATGCATTTGCTTTTGCCTGTGTTCGATTCTCTTGCAGGATTTCAGTTTGCTTTGGTTCATTTGCTTCCTGCTCATTTCTTGTCTGCTTTTGATGTCTATGAGCAATGCCATCACTGTTTAGAGCAGTTACCAATGTGTCAGCTGTGTTGTTCTGGTCTTTCATTACTTGGTGTGCCTGCTTGACACAACTAGAGGCTGAAGACTCTTTGGGAGAAGATTCCTCTGTTTCTGACTTACATTTAAGCATAAGATCTAGGCTGTTTACATCCTGGGCAAATTCATCAGCCTTCTTCTCTGAAGAGTCTTTTTTCCCTCTCCTGCTTCTAGTTCTGTTTGCTTCTTGTTTGAATTCCAAGTTGAGAACAGTTACTGGCATTTTATCTGTCTCTCCAGAAGGTGATTCTGACTTTAATCTTTGAGATGCCTTTGTAGTATTTTCCTGAGCATTTTCCGCTTCATCTCCCAGAGATACTTTCCTCTCATTTTTGGTGGGTGATTTTGTTTCCGTAATGGTTTCATTTGAAGTCTCCTTGGCTTTCTGAACATTCTGTGTATTTTCAAGTGCCATCCCGCACATGTCTGGTTTTACTTCTGTTGGTTGTTTTCTAGCATTTCTTGAAGACTTACCTCTTTTTTCTGTTACCTTTACTTCAAGTTCAGTTCTGTTTCCAGATGCTTCTGTGGGGGCAGTCTCAGAAGTCTGCTCATCACCTTGTAGTAATTTTGCTGATTGGTGTTTACGAAGTTTCCTTGTCGTCCCATGAAGTTCCTCTGAAGGAGCTTGTTCAACCTGTTCATTCCTAGCTCTTCTTTGTCTTTTGGGTGGAAGCAGTGCTTCTGTGTTTTCTATTTTTTTCATTCCTCTAGACCTCTTCTGATGCAATAGAAGAATTTCTTCTCTGTCTTCTACACTACCTTTGTCAGATGCGTTTTCAGATTTTTTTAAATCTGTTTGCAGTTGGTGATTTTCATCCTGAGTGCTACTAGATACGCCTTCTGTCTTTCTGCTTTGATCATCTTCAGTTACAGATGTGCTACTGATATCATACTCCTGCAAAGCCTGTTTCCTATTTGCAGGATCTTTTTGTAGCACTGAAGAATCTTTTTCAGAAGACTCAAGATCCTCACTAGGATGTTTTAACTCCTTAGGTTCCTTAGTTTTACCTCTTCTTGGTCTTCGAGTATCAACCTGCGTTTCCACAAGTGAAACGGTTTCAACTGTTTTCTCAACAGGATGCTTTGAAACAATTTCTTTTTCCATGCAAAGATTTGTTCTCCTTCCTCTTCCTGTATTTTTAGCTACTGAAGTTGAAGTACTGATCTCTCCCATCTCTTCTTGGATGCTCTTTTTCTCCAGACCTTGCAATTCTTTTGAATTTAAATCCTTTTCACACTGCTTTGTTGAAGGTGGATGTACAGTCTTCCTTGGTCTGCCCCTTGTTAGTCTCTGGGTAGAGTGGTCTTCGCTAGTTGACAACTTTTGTTGAGAATCTTTATCTTGTGAAGTATTTCCTTTGTCTTCTAAAACAGTTTTATTCCCCCCTACAAAGTTTGTCATATAGAAAAGAGCACAATCAAAAGTTACACATTACTATGCCCGATCAAAGTATCTCTTGAGTTTTCATTTTCCCAGTAAAGTGGTCTTGCTCAAATGAATTTATTTAATTTTAAAAAGTAACAGGGATTTAAACAGACTCCTAGAATAAAACCCAGTTTAGTACACAGAGTTATTTGTTTTATTTGACAGGTAGCACTCAAGCTTTAAGATATATTTTGAAAGTCTTTGCAAATAAAGGTGATTTTAAGTGGATACCTTAGCAACAGGTGATTTTTTGTTTGTTTGTTTTTTACACTGGTATGTTTGGAGATGCCACCGTTATTACATCAAACTACTACACCATTTTTTAAACACCAATAGAATGCCAACACTGGTTTGTGTTACAGATTACTGCTCAAATTCCCTGAGATATTTGCTCCTTCCATACTATATAATTTGGAATTTTTACAACACGTTGAAACTTCCTAACAACACACACAGTCCTGCATATTCATTATTACTCTAGTTAAAATAAAAGTGTTTGTACTTACCATACTCACGACTGCCATTAGTACAAGCAGTTACAGCATCTTCCTGCTTAGGATCCATAACATTTTCTGACCTGACCTAAGGAAATAAGCAATAATCAATACTTTTGTGTGTGTCTGACAGGACAAGAAATAGTTAACTAATAGAAAATTGGGAGTGAAACAGTTGAAAAAAGTCCTGCCAAATACTTTATGAGAAAATGAAGCCAACTTCGTTTGCTAACTGCATCATATATTTGGTACTACCACAAAATTGAACTTAATACTTGTTATCTGAGCTAGTGTAGCAGTTTTTACAGTGAAAGACAACACAGTAGAGTTTTAAAAAGCATTCAGTAAACGGGCTGAACATTGTCTAGTAAGATTAGAAAAAGAGGGTTATTGAATCTAAATCATTTGAATGTTTTGAAGTGTTTTATTGTAGTTCTACACAGACCAGCAATACTCATTTTAATCTATGGATCTGGGAGTCAACAAAAATCGAGGCTAATAAAATACACCAATGACAAGAGTGATGAAGGTGCGAATTGTAAGGTCAAAATGGTAACCCAGAGCAGCCTCAGCAGCCATTTAGGTAGGGTTCCTCTAAACAAAGTACATCCTAATACAAGCAAACAGAGTAGAATTGGTGTCCATTCAGCAAGCAGTGAATGAAAGCCTTATGGGCATGAAGAGCAATCAACTGACTACGTGGTAACACCAAATTTTGGCAAAAGCTCAGTGCTCTTGGATGTTTAAAGAAAAAAAGCGTTTTGAATTTAATCTACAAGCTATGAAGAAGCTGTACAAAAAAAACAAACATGCATATATCCCACTTATGAAAAGGAAGGCACAGAAAGAACTCCATTGTAGTCTGTAAGTAATTTAAGGGTGCTTTAAACATAACAGAAACAAATGACTAGAAAAAAAGTGCTCCTTCAAATTTGTACTCAGCTGCATCTTCTGGTTTTTACCCATTCACACCTGGACAAAGCTACCAAGGAAAACACAGGTTGTCAACTTCACTGTTTTCAAATAAACATCAGGTGCTCTTCCAGAAGGTATTTTGTCAGCCACAGGTCTTGTGCATGAGATATTTTAATGAAAATACAATGATATAAAACATGTCTTATTAGATGGCCTAAGAGTTCACTTCAACCACAGGCTCCAAGCTTAAATAAACTCTTTCCAAAAGCTAAAGAAAATATTTTACCTTTGTTTCCTCTGACTTCTGCTTGGCAGTCTTCATAAGCTGCTTGATGCCCGACAGGACCTCTACAAGTCCTGGCTTCTTCTTTGGGGTTTTTAATGGCTGCTTGATGGCTGATCCAACGTTGACTGACTCCAGCTTCTCATCTGGTGTTTTCCTTTTACTTTCCAATTTCACCTGAGAGGCTTGTTTCTCTGCACTTAATGATACGCTGTCCACATCAAGATCTTCTTCCAGCATAGCTATTCCTTCTGGAATTCTGGAGTACATTATTTCAAATATAGACTTTGGAGATTCCTCCTCTCTCATCAAATCTGAGATGTCATGACAATCCAGTATCTCTCCTGAAGAATCTGGAGTATTTAATGGTGACACCATCATCTCTCCTGAAATAAACAGTAGGTTTATCTAATTTGGCAAACAAACTAAGCAGGAAATCCAAACATTCCAATCGCTGTATAACTAAGTAAAAAATGGATTCAATCAGCCAAAGCTTTCTACAAGCTAAATCCAAAACTGTGTTTCAGCAATTGGTTTGGTAATTAGCAAGAAGGCAATTAGCTCCTACAAGGCACAGCATACGTTAAAAAAATTAAGCCTAAAAAACCTTGATGATTTTTTATTTAATCTGATAAAAATCATTAGTATTACTACTCTGAATATTGGATAATTCATTCTTGATTTTTGTTGGTGATTCACTAGATGCTCACTTTTGCTAAATTCTTAGTAAAACAGAATTTAAAGAATTCTGAGTTATTCAGGAACACGACTGATATGCAAAGTCATATGCAAAAGACAGAAAAAAAAAGCTAAGGATCATCTTAACACAAATCTTCCTAATCTGACATTTTTCTTAAGTAGAATCTTTGCAAAATTCTACAGCATAACCACTCCCTGCCGTAAGATTTTGTCATTGAATCTAGATGTATCCCCTGACAATTGATTAAAGGATTGCCATGCTTCAACACAAGGTTTGCCTGAAACAATACTTCAGCATTTAGAAGTTCGATATAAAACTGAATGAATAAAAAAATAACACCTACCAAAAAAAATAACTGGAACTACTGGAAAATGTCCTCCAATACATGATAAAAAAAAAATCAATGGTTGCAAGATGCTTTATCTCTACACTAAGTCTGCCTAGCATTAGGCTATGCACTATCAGTGAGTTGCAGACACAGCTACCCCAAAGTATACTTTAATAATTTCTTTCCAATTAACAACCATACCAGATTCTTCAGGAGTACGCAGTTCAGAAGTGTCCATTGTCGTGCACGGTGGTGTAAGATCACTGTCACGAACAGTGCTTGAAGGTGATGTTTCTCCACTTGTATTTTCTGGAGTTTTAAACATCTCAGCCAGCCCTATAAATTATATTCAGAAAAATGAGCACTTGTTTCGGAAAAAAAAAAAAAAAAAAGTGCACAGTTGGCAGAACCAGTAACAGGTTTTAAAAATCTCACAACGTACCTGTGAAGCTTTCATCCATATTCAAGTTTTGTTTCAAGATTGGATTTTTCACCACTTTAAGGACCTGTCCAGCTATTCTACCAGTGGTAGAGTGCGCTCTGCCTACAACTACTGTAGCAGGAGATTCTGCATGACCTGTGCTAAAATGACCTTTTATTTTTCTTTCTGGAGGAAAAAAAGGAAAAAAATAAATAAATAAATAAATAAAAATTAGGACACAAAGATCCCTTTTATTTAAAACCTAGCCAGAATCACTCAAGAGATTCCACAAATTTATTGGTCGTGTTTAGCTAATACAGACTGCTGGGCATACAGAAGTGGTTAAATTGCAGCTACTTTAAAGGGCTGATTCGTTGTGAAATGCAGCTCATATATTCGTTTAAGATTTGAGTGACTACGCTCAATGAGCATCTGAGACAAGTTTTCTTAGCTTTCAGAAACGCTCAGGGATTATCCTGAGAGTCTTTCAGTCTTACTCCTTTCCACCTGCATAGAATCCTTTAGGTTGGGAAAGACCTTCACCATCATCCAACGACCAACCTCACCACCACGTAAAGTGGTTAAACCGGAACAGAACCTCTTTCAAACAGCACTACAGCTTCAACTACAGACAAGGGACAAATACTTACTCCATCCACCCAACACAATTAGTTATTTAGATACATTCTTAAGATGTTTTGAATTAATACATTTCAGTAAATTCAAGTAGATTTACACGCTGTGAGAAAGACACCAATACCCATTTAACATCTTGCCAAAATCTCAAACTTCCAGCTTCTGCAGTTAAATGCCAACAAGCTGTTTCAAGGTTAAGCAAACCCCCAAACCTTAAAAAGAAGTAAAACAAATACCTTTGGTGACTGTGTTGTCTTCTTCATTGGTCTTCGTTTTGGGGCACGTTTTTTAACGGCCTTTGCCTGTGGTCTTGCAACACCCAATTTTACCACTTCTGCCCAAGATTTCGCAACTACGAAGCAAAACAGACACAATAACCTTAACTGGCAGCTGTGTAAACAGGACTTCACAGCTATTTATGATTCCAAAGGATTTGCTGCAGTCAGAAATCACAATTTCAAGCTGAATCTTAACGAGTGTCCAAGCATCCAGTACGAGCGTCCAAGCATCCAGTACAAGTGTCCAAGCATCCAGTACGTTTCTACAACAAAAAGCGTCATACAGTTCCAGAATCTGTGCTAAGTGCTGACCTCACTCTGTCCTCACTCTCTGCTCGAGTTCAAAAAGCATTTGGACAGTGCTCTCAGACATGTGGTCTGATTTTCTGGGCGGTCATTTAAGGACCCAGGAGTTAAACTTGATGATCATTGTGGGTTCCTTCCAATTCAGGATATTCTGCGATTCTGTGAAATATTTTCCTCATTACAAATTTGCCATAAGCCTTTCAGTCTTGCACTTTATTGTACCTGAATTTTTCCTTAACAGAATGTAAGGTTTAACAGCAAAAAAATGTTTTTTTTTGTTTTTTTGTTTTTTTGTTTTCTTTTTTTGCTTTTTTTTTTTTTTTTTTTTTTTTTTGTTTGTTTGTTTGTTTTTTTGTTTGTTTTAAGTGAAACATATCCAGGATTAACCAGGAAGGCCTGTGATTTTATCTCACCATATAATAGGACTATCACTGAGACACTGCACACAGACACTGCACACAGCATGTTATTCACAACTTTAAAATGATTCTACAAAAAACGAAGATAGCAAAGAATAATAAATTGCCAGATGAATGTTGATATTGATGGGAAATTTTAAATTTGAAAGAGTCAAATTGATATAATTTGTTTTCATAAATTAAAGACATCTCATCTTTAAGTGTTTTCATAAAGATTAAATTTTCAAGAACCAGATTCCCTCTCAATTTTTCCAGTGGTATCAAAACTATTTTGACCAACATTTGAATTTGAATGTTCAACAATTAAAATATTTGTGTCTCAATGGTTATCATCCATGATGTCTGCCATACACCCAACACTTACAGGCAGTCCAGTCTACAACTGACAGTGTGTGAACTGGCTAGGGAAAAAGGCATAAAGAAACTAAGCTGAATACAGGTAAAATGCATGTTTTCACCAACAAAAATTATTGAACTGAAATTGTATCAGTTATATACTACTCCAAATTGAGGGACTTGGAGGATCAATACCGCAATTAACCTAACAAACAGAACCTTAATTCTACCATTTTTCAGTTTCTGAGTATTAGGATTTGCGTTCTAAATACCTTGTTATAAATCTAGTTGCTAAAGCGATGGATAAGTGTGAGAACATAAAATTTTGCAATTCTCAGATGATTCAAAAAAAAAAAAATCCCACAAACCATCAGAATATACACCGATCATTTGGTGGTCTCAGAATAAAACTAATAATAGGACTACTTCAGTTTTGTAGCTGTTTTTTAAAGCAGTAGAAATCATATTAAAATTAACTGCTGAAACAAACCTAGTAAGTTGGCAGTAGAGGCACCGCTTCTTCTTTTTGAACTGATAACTGCTACAGCACCACTCCTCCTCTTCATGGGAGTCTTCATACTACGTCGTGAACTTCTTGTTAAGTTGTTAGGTGTTGCCATCGAGGTTTTATCATCTTGGCTAACACCATTAGATTTAGGTGTTTTCTCTAGGGCACCATTTTTCTCCCCTGTATTCATATCTTTGCAACACCGTTCTGCTCTTCTGCAATTGGTGATGGTGTTGTGATGTGCGAAACAGAGAAACGCCCTTTTGTGTAAGGTGCTGGAGAGCCTGTAGGAAGCTGCGGTGTTGCTTTTCCAGAGTCAGGGGAAGAGGCAGCTGGGGGCGTCTGGGCTGGCAATTTTTCTGGTGACATTTTTTCTTTTTGCAAACATACAGAAAGTTCCTGGTAGAAAAAAAAATAACAAAAAATTACTGTGCAAAGCTAAACTACAAGTGTTCTTTTCTATCTCTGAAAGTAAATGCAATAGTATAAAATAGCATCAGATCAGTTGAAAAAGTCTTAGATGTTACTCTCTAAGAAGAAAGCAAATTGGCAACAACTTTTAAATTTCAAAAGCCTCCAATGGCCTGTGCAAATCCAACTGAACAAATTAACTTTGTTACTCTAGTTTATTCAAAACAGTCTTATTCCCATAAAGTGCACTACAGGCTTTCACTAGCTTAAATCAGCAGCTGAATGTTTTCAGACTTCTGGCCAAGCCACACGGCCATAGCTTGCATAGTCTGGCAACAAACTACTCTTTCTAGATTGCGTCTCTTTTCTGCTATTTATGATTAACTGGTGCCAGTAGATTCTGCTGTTAAGCACAAGCACACAAACATACTCCAAAACATGCATGAGAACAAGCAAAAACGTGTGATGAAATAAAGCACACCCCCTGGATAAAGAGAGGTAGACGAACAATAAGCTGCACATCCTCCTTTGGAGGAAAAAGTTTAAAAACGCTGATTAAAAAATACCATTATAATTCCCAGTCAATATGTCCACTTCCTAACATACATCTTTATTATTCATTTTGAATTCATTTTTAGAAGTCTTTGAATTTACAAGTTCTGTTCGTATCACTTAGCTTAGCGACTCGATTAGCCTCAGCATTTATTTACCTGGACTGCAAAGTGCTTCAGCCCCTGAGCCTTTTTCAGCACTGCGCGTGGGGAGCCTCCAAACGGTAAGCTCAGCCTTGCAGGAATCGCACCTCGTTTAAGGGGTGAGTTGGGAGGCAAACTTTTGTCAAAGAGTTCCGGACTTAGATGACCACCAAAAGACAATCTTTTTCGCTTGCCTAAAGGCTGAGGTAACAGATCACCGCTCTTCCTCTTCTGAGACACTCTTTTTGTGTTACCTAAACAAAAAATAGCAATAATTGAATATATCTCCACAAATCAAAGAATCCAGGAAGTCACCATTTTAACCAGCACAGGAAACAAGGCTTACTTGGGCATTTTAAAGGCAGAAACATATTAGAAAGTAACTCATTTACATTCAATTGGAGAAAATTTTATAGAAATTACTGGTTATTTTTAGGGTCATATATATAAAAACATGATGTTACAGAACCAACGTATCAGCAATTAATTATATATTTAAATGGAAAAATTCTCACGAAAATTAAGAGATTTTCTCCAATTAAGTGCCAACAAGGCGCGAAATCTATTTACCTGATTCTTCTTCAGCCAACAGGTCAGAAACATTCATTTCTGCAACAGCCTCATTGTCTTCCAGTACACTAGCACTTCCCAAAGACCTTTTTGATGATGATCTCCGAGGTCTTAGAACACAAGTATCTTCCAAATCTGATTTCTGATTACACCCATTGGTGGCCAGATCTTGTTGAGTTCCACTGTCCTGTCTGTCTACAGTCTTATTGTCGTGTTCTTCAACTGCATTTGTCTCCAGTGCTTTCTCAGTTCACAGTTCAGAGGTTCTCGGCCTACCCCTTTTTCTTCCAGAGCCAGATTTCTGACTAGCAGGAGATGCCAGTTCTGATGTTATCTCTCCTGAAGTTGGTGTCTCTGAATGGATGCTTTTGTTTACAAATTCTTTACTTTGTCTGACATTTCTTCTGGGACTCTTGGAATTAGAAGCAGGAGACTCAGAATCTCTCTTTTTTGAATCTACATTTGTCTGATCACAGATTTCTTTCAGCACTTCTACTTTCCCCGATTTTCTTGGTGTATGTTGTTTACTGTTTCGTCTCTGGTTTATGCATTTATTTTCTGCCAAAGGCTGTTGTTGGAGGCTATCATTTCTGCACACTGAATCTTCCCTTTGAATTTCAGCTGAAATTTCTGAAAAAGATTTGTGTTCCAACAACACATCTCCTCGAGCTGTCGGAGTACCAATATTTACAGAATCCACCCCAGTAGCTTCGTTGGTAGGTGACATGAAACAAGATCGAGGACTCTTCCTTCTGGGGGTTGGTGTAGACATAACATGTTTGTCTACTTCAGAAACGTTTGTCATGTTTGTTGTCTGTGCTATTTTCTCTGCTGTTATTGCAGAGTTGTAGATTTTCACCTCATCTGCATAACCCAAGCGTTCTATGGAGCATGGCTGCAGCAGACATGCTGCATTTCTGTCATTCTCCTTACTGGGTTTGGGTGTTTTGGCTGGAACTTCAGTGCCTTTAGATTTACCTGGTGTACTTTCTTCCTTATGATCTTGCAAGTTACTTCTCCTGAGAATACTTTTTGTCATCTCCTTTGAAACAGAAGTTCGCGGACTTCTGGTAAAACATTTCTTGGTAGCACTTCCTACCATTGAGATTTGATTAAGTTCTGAACTAATTACTTCTTGTTTCATTTTATATTCTTCATTATTTTCACTTATGCCAATTTCTTTTTCTTCAGTAGGGCTTACATGATCACAACTTGATGCGATTTGAGCACTTGGTTCCTGCAGGGCACCCTTACCACCTTCTTTTCCAGCTTTTTCAGGTACATTTCCTCCTTGCAGAGTTTTTTTCACTTTAATCTCATGTTTCAGCGTTTCATAGAGTTTACTAAAGGGAGACATTTCAGTTTGCTTTCTAGTAGATTGTTTTATCTTATATGAAGATTTAGGTGTTTGTAGCTTAACTGGTAAGGCTTTGGACATATTTTCCTCTGTACTTTGTTTATTTTCATCAGCATTTTGTTCTTTGCACTCAGAATGATCTACAGCGTAAGCAAAGCAAAAACAAAGTTATGTAAAAAAAGCAGAAACATAAGTAAAGTTCCTTAAATACAGATGAGAATTCCCTCCTTTCCTCTACCAAGGCTAGCAACCAGGCTCCAGGATATGGGACTGTACACAAAGCTCTGTTTACAATAACAATTCTCTCATAATAAAAACATTAGTTGTGAAATGTTTAATAAATTTTAAGTTGCAATCTGGACCTTATCCCACATTCAGATAAGGCAATTTGTATTTCATGCTGCTGTTTTTCTTCGGTGGCTTGTATACCTATCTTTCACGGCTGCCACAAGACAAATCTGTGAACACAGAACTAAACAATCACTGAGATCGGCTTACCACAATTCAGTCAGTTTCCTGTCTTGCATTTACCCAGGTGCTGTATTGTTCTAACTGTACCAATGCTTCTCTAGGGTAAAGCAAGACAATAAAACAGAGCTAGCACTTCCCAAATGAGACAGAGCAAGTGACCGCACGCATGCTGGAGGCCTGAAGTAACATGCTTCACTTCACATTTTCCACGCAGAGAGCAGTCAGCTAGCAGGGTTCATCCAAGAAGTTGCCTTTTGAAACCACAAGAAGCTGAGCCCTTGTGAACATTTACACATCCACAGTCTCAACACTGCCATATACCAGCATGAACATCTACTAAAACAAATGCTGACATGTCCACTTCTCTTAGATGCAACGGGAAATACATGTAAAGATGGAGAGACTAACAGACAAGGAAAAAGCACACTGATCAACTTTTGGAAAAGGAGATGGGGGTTAGGAAGGAGATCTTTAAACGTGATCTTTTGGGGTTTCAGCAAAACGTTCAATACTGTTTCTCAAAAAGTGTTACTGCCCGTTTGTCAGAATGCAACAATGTGTTTTCCCCTGGCATGGGTAAATCACAGCATTTAAGTACAATGCAGTAGTACACTGACACAGGAATGTGTACTGTGCTCAGTTTGAAAAATCTTTAAATATATTTATTTTGCTCTTTTCAACCTTGTTTTTCCTCCATATGCTAAGAATTAAAATTAAGGAGGAAGATGAACACAAACCCCCTATAATACAGGTACCAACCTGAAGATCTTTTAGATCCTGAAGTTTGCTTATGTAATAACTCCACTTCTGCCACCTGCTGAACATGAAGAACCTGTAAATTTGTACAACGTTACAGCAGAGCAACAAATATTTATTTAGCTTTCTACTGAACATTGGAAAACGCTAGATTTATAAATGTGTAAGCATTGCATACTGAACAGGTTTAAAAGCACTCAAATTAAAACCGAGTATTTCACCACTTAAGAACACTAACCGATACTCTACACAGCAAGAGCTCAAGTCTTGTTTTATTATTATTAGCTCTAAAAGCAGCTGTAGCATATGAACATGTACAAGCACATTCTAAGCTCACTTTTGTACCAGACCTAGTGGAAGAATTTTATTTAAATAAGAGAAACATCACGTACAAAAATCTTCAATAGCCACAGTACTCGCTAAGTAGCAATATCCCCTTGAAGGGTTAAAACATTGTTGGGAATTAAAAAAAGAAACAAGTGCAAATCAATTATTAAAAGATAAACTTAGTTTGATATTTATAAATTCCAACAATTTACTAGCCCATAAAACAACATACTTTTGGAGGAAAAAAATGCTCAGGTTCTAGGGCAAACATCCCCATTTAAAAGTACAAGTATATCCAATGTTAATACTTTGTTTCCTGCATCCTATTCTCTCCTCAAAAAAGATAAGGATTCGTTTCAATAGGTTGCCTATAATCTTAATAGATGAGTAATAGATCTATTAACAGAAACTGATAACTCTAAAAATAATATATTGAGTTTAAAAAAGATATGAGTTCATTTGCATTTTCAAACGGAAAGCTAGCCTACGATTGAAAAAATATTCCTCATTTAAAAAAAAGCAGACAAAACCCACAACAAAACAGGGAAATAGAATTCATCCTTATCAATACTGATACCAATGTATTTAGAAGTAAGCCTGTCACCACAAATTTACCTGCCGCGTTTCATCTTTTGGAGATCTGGAACGCCTTTTTCTTGGAGATGATTGGAGAGGATATTCAAACCTGGATGAAATATTTTAAAAGTAAAAACAAGCATTTTTTTGGTTAAATAGCTGATAACTAAATTCGCATTATTAAGATAAATGACCTAGAAAGAGTTGTCCCACTCCCAGCAATACCAACATATTGCTTTAAAGTACTTTCACTACATCAAAATATTCTCTTCTCCTAGAAATGTGTTTGTCCTTGAAACAAAATCAAAATGATCTCTCCAGACAATTCTATCTTTATTGATTTAGCTTAATATAATACATAAAAGTAATAAAAAAAATCTTTAAGCCGTCTTGCCTTCTGGAGAAGCTCTATAAGACATTGTAAAGAGATACAAAATAAACTAAATTATCTTTCTGAAAATGGTAAAATGATGTTTTAGGTTTTCCCATTC
Source organism: Anas platyrhynchos (assembly GCF_047663525.1). Taxonomy (NCBI): domain Eukaryota; kingdom Metazoa; phylum Chordata; class Aves; order Anseriformes; family Anatidae; genus Anas; species Anas platyrhynchos. The sequence continues at coordinate 7,187,267 of NC_092609.1, read as the reverse complement.
ATCTACTGCTATCTCCTGTATCTTCATCCGGCAGGTAGAGACCGTCCACAGAGTTCCCCACACTGTTTGGCTGCAGAACATGTTCTAGGATCAAGGCATTGTCTGTCAGAGACAGTTTGTCACTGGCACTTACCTGAAAGAACGATCAATAATAGTTAACACATCTCCGTGCTTCAGAGGTACAGGTTGCTGAAAACAGCTACCGTTCAGCTGCGTAGGATTTACTGTACTTAAATTTGTCAAGATTGCCTAGAAATAAAACAAAAATTTCAGTAGCCCGATGAGATGCAACAATGCAATACAAATGTCATTAAAATATGCATATCTTACCTCCTCGTTTTCATTTACTTCAATTTTACAATGTTCTTTTGAGACCTGAGGCAACTGGATGCGGATGTCACATTCTGTTCTCCTAGAGGTGAAAATATAATTGGAGTTTACAGACATGCAGAGAAGACAAAAAATCTCACTGCTGTAGAATTTGGTGCTTTGACATCCCAAACTTCAGCTAATAATTTGGATGACTGTACACAGAAGAACAAAGGGACAAGAAAATACATTGAATGAAATACTTAACATGATGTCTATCGCACCAAAAGAGTTTGGAACACTAGGAAAAAGCCAGAAAGTTATTGCTACCACAGGGAAACCTTTTCTCCACCAAAGAAAAAAGTGAATGTGATCAGCAGTTTAAATTCCACCACTTTTCTCTGGACATATACATTTAATACATGCCAACAGACCTAAGGCAAGAGAGCAGTCACTAAGTTCTCCAGGTAAGAAACAGGGGGAATGCTGTACTTGGTGCTAATTTCTGTGATGAAAAGTGGTGGAAAAAACAGCACTGCAGTAAAAAGGATCGAAAGAGAAACGCGGAGTCTAAAGCTTGGATTCTAAGTCACGTTATCAGCAAAATACACTCTGTCCAAAATCTGTCCTAGTGCTAACAATACAGAGATCAAAAAAAACAGTGTCTGAGTGGCTGAGAAGCAGCCTTTTCATCCGCCAGTAAAGCCAATTATTATAGGACTGGCTCCAGTGTGAAGCCGCAGATTACCATTAGTGGCCAAAATTGTTAGAATGCAGGCTTGCCCTGCCTAACCCACCAGGGAGCGTTGAACTCATTCACCTTTATTGGCTAAAAGAGTTGAGATCCTGAAGACAATTAAGCCTGAAAAAAAATGCAGGACATTAGGCAATGAACGGGAAGAAATGAACCACCTAAGGCTTTCAACTGTGACAAAAAAATATCAGGAGCTTATGTTTCTGTAATGCCAGAGAATCCATACTGGAAAAAAGGTAAAATAACCAAAAATCTGTTCATGACAAGCCTAAAAAGACATTAAAACTGATTATCATCTGCCTGGGCAGCTCTGCTGAAGCCAAAGAAGAGTATTATTGACACTGCAGTGCTTCCCACAGACTGGCACTACGGGATCTGATGCAGGACTGGATAATTAGTTAAGATATTAATCAATCAATCAGAGAAGTGCTGAGCAAACCCAGTTCAAGAGAAGTAAAAACATTTATCAATTCTTGATACTAGCTCGTGCATTTCATTACTGAGGCCTTGGAGAACCAAAAAAATAATTAAAAAAAAATTAAAAAAATAAAAATAAATGCAAAAGAGCACTGGTATGAGCACAGTTGAATGCAAGCCACTTTCCCTTCTGCACTGGTTGGTTCTCTAGGACCTGCCCGCAGATAAGAGTGCCACCACTTGCTAATTGGACACACGTCACATGTAGATTACTTGCAATCTCATAGCTCTAGCGGATCTCTTTGACAGAAACTTTGGGGAAAAAAAAAAGAACTTTTTTTTAAACAAGGAAAGGTCAAAAAGCGATGACAAACAGTAAGTTCCGCTCAAGTAATGTGAGTCCAATACCACTTTTCCTACCTTGAACAGCATTCACAAATACAAACAGTTCTTTCTTGCAAGTAAATATTAAAAAGATTCTGTCTGCAGGAACTATCATTAATGTTATTTCAGTGCATCCGAGTACTCGACACATTCTCACCTTCCAAATAAACAAGAACTTGCAGTGAGTGGAAAGTGAATTCCATCGGTCCCATTGCGTTTAATTACAATTATTTTCCCGAAGAGCGGCATCTTCCAACATAAGAAGTCTTACCTATGTGAGAATGTCAAAATTACTCATCCAAGTCATGATTTATTCTCATAAATATGTAAAGCAACGTAACCCTTTTTTAATGCCGTTCAAAACACTCCTAAAGTACAGCACAAGAGCCTTGTGCCTGTGCCACGTGAACGAAGTGCCATTTCCATGTGTTTCCCTGCACCTGGGAACTATCCACCACGAGCATTGGTTGAAATCGTGCACAGGAGCGCGGGCACTACACGTTTGGAGGAAACAACGCTTTTAACAGCGGTAAGAGCAGTCATCACGTGCTCACACAAACTTAGCAATACCGCTTTGACGTATGCCATAGCTGCTTGGTATCCATCAGAGCCTGCAAAGAGGCAGCACCACTCATACAATGGTTCATTCCATGAGCGATTTAAAGCTATTTTCAGGCAAGCAGTCACTCCTGCTCACCTACACCTGGTGCGTTACCTTCCTCTCATCTACTGGGACGTTCTCGGACTTGGCTTTCAAGCAAAGCTGCCTTTGAAGCAAACCTGGAGAAGCCGTGACTGCGGCTGGAGCTATTTATCTGCAGCTCCCTGTCAGTGCCAGCTCTCACACCCGCAGAGGTTTCACAGAAATCCCGCTGCAGGCTGGGTCTCAGAAGCGACTGCGTCCCCTGGGCTCTCAGGGAGCTCCCTCCTCCAGGAGGAGGCTGAAGCACCCGTCATTACCACAGGATCAGGGTCCCGAGCGTTGCGTTAAATACAAACCTGACCAAACCACGACATTTCTCACCCCTTGGCCCGTCAGCAAAGGAAGGACCGAAGGGGAAAGGCCTGGCAGGAGCCCCGCGGTGCCGGCTCCCTGAGGGGCTCCCACAGACACACACAGCGTGTGACAGCACTGACAGCGCCCCTCCGCCAGCAAACCCTTGGGTGTGCCTGTGCACGGTGCAGCGCCACATGTTGTTCATTTGAAAGCAGGCCCTACAACAACACCTATAACCCGCGCATGGGATTAAAGCCCAGCACCCCCACGCCACAAGCACCGTAAGGGCAGCACCACGGAGCGATCCCAGCCCGCTCTCAGCATCCTCCCCGGCACTCCGCTTCCCCCAGCAATAACCGCGTGTGGTTTTAAAGCTTATTCCCAACGCCAGCAGCCCCCCGCCCCCCCTCACCCCGTCCCGTCCCGTCCCGGCGCTCACCCCCTCAGCGCGGTGCCGGCTCCCTCCTGCTGCTGCCGCCGCCGCTCCCCGCGGCGCCCCCCTCCCGTCCCTCCCGTCCCTCCCGCCCTTGCCGCGCGCGCCAGCGCCGCCTCCGCCCGCTCGTATCCCTCCGCCGCGCCGCTCCAGGCACCTGAGGCACCGGAGACACCGGGAGCTGCCGGAGCCGCCCCGGGGGGACACGGCCCCACACACCCAGCCCCGGTCGAGCCGCCTCGAGGCCCCTCGGCTCTATCCAGCGCCGCTCGGCGGACGGACTCTTTTAGCCCGGGAGGCCCCAGTTGGGCAGCAGCTCGCTAAAAGCTTCCTAAACTAACGCAGACAGCCGAGGCTGGCTTCTGAGCCGCTCCTCCCCTAATTCAAATTGGTTTTGGTTTTGTTTTCTTCATCATAAAAACAGGGCGCTTCGAAGGGGTAACAGTAGGGGGAGCGCGGAAGGAAGCAGCAGTAAAAGTGTTGAAAATAAAAGCAGCGCTTTAAGTCTGTTGTCGTCATCTAAGTAGTTACCTGCTGTTACCTACAAAAATTTATTCCCTGACAGGAATTGAGTACTAAGGCTTAAAGTTGAGACTCCAAGAACTCAAAACAAAGCCCATGCTGCTCTGTATGTGAAGATTTAAAAAAAAAAAAAAAAAAAAAACACTGGTGAGGAGCCAGGGTGACTCAGGCCTTGACCAGAAGGCCTTGACTGCATAAAAGTAGAAAGCTGATACGAGAGAAAATTGTCATCACCACATCCAACATCACGGCCATCCACATTCTTGGCCAAGTCTACGCTTGATATCTATCATTTAAGCAAAAATTGACTTCCAGTCAATGAGATAATATGGTATGAAAAATGACAAGAAACCCTGATCTGAAAATAGGCAAGCAGAAGATGCCTTTGAACCCTTTAAATGTAGACTCCGGTCAGAAACATTTTTAGACTGGAAGGACTCCACCTCAGCCCTTCGTGACATAGAGAAGATTATTTTTAAAATGCTCTTTAAAACATTTAAGCACAGATGAAAATTAACTACATTAAGACACATAACTTCCATCATTATGCTCAATTTTTCTTCATTTTGCACATTTTTACCAGTGGCCTGCGGTTACAAAGCGCAGGCCCCAACTACCTCACGTTTCATTCTCCAGCCTCCTCCACGCAGTACATAAAGCCAATTTAAAAGCAAGTCATGTATTTGCTCTCTGCTGATTCTCTCTGAGGCTTAAGGGAGTCACAAAAGAGTTTGGACTTCTATAAAAGGGATTAGAGAGTACGGCTCTCTTCCCCTCCATGAAACAGAACAGGAAAGTTCTTAGAAATGAGGGAGTAGAGGTAGGCCAGGCAGCAGATGGAGATGCAGGTGACTTAATGCTCCTCCTGCTCTTTGGGCATTGGTTAGCCTGGCTGCTCGAAACCTCATTTTCAGGCTGTGGTTTCACAACAAATGAAAGCCAACCTGACCTTTACCTACTGCCAGAGTTAAACAGAGTTGAGGTATTTAAAATAAGCACGAAAGAAACAAAGTACGCCTAAAAGTTCTGAATAATTAGACAGAGAGAACAAGTTACTCTTACGGACAAAATCAAAAATACTTCAAAAACTTGGCATTGCTCGTCGGTCGAGGGAAATGATTGCCCTGTTCTGCTCTGCCCTGGAGTGGCCTCACCTCGAGCACTGTGCGCGGTTCTGGGCACCACAGCACAAAAAGGACATTAAACTGTTGGGAGAGTGTCCAGAGAATGTGTGACTCCAACCATGTCTTCTACCAGCTGATGTTTCAATTTCGGATTTTTCTGGATTAAATTAACTCTTGTCACATCTTTTACTACCTCCTTGTTTTCTACTGGAGTCTCCGGCAATTTCTGCAAGGCATTTTCATCTGTAGTAGGTTCCAATTTTTGCTGTGGGGCCCTTGTGAGCTGCTTGATGCCTGACAGGAAATCAGTAGGCTCTACAGGCTCTGGCTTCTGCTTGGCGGTCTTCATGAGCTGCTTGATGCCCGACAGGACCTCTACAGGTTCTGGCTTCTTCTTTGGGGTTTTTCATAGCTGTTTGATGCCTGATGCAACGTTGACTGACTCCAACTTCTGATCTGGAGTTTTGTGACTCCAGTGGAGTGACATGCTATCCACATCAAGATCTTCTTCCAGCATAGCTATTCGTCCTTCTGGAATTCTGGAGGACATTATTTCAAATATAGACTTTGGAGATTCCTTCTCTCTCATCAAATCTGAGATGTCTTGACAATCCAGTATCTCTCCTGAAGAATCTGGAGTATTTAATGGTGACACCATCATCTCTCCTGAAATAAACAGTAGGTTTATCTAATTTGGCAAACAAACTAAGCAGAAAATCCAAACATTCCAATCGCTGTATAACTAAGTAAAAAATGGATTCAATCAGCCAAAGCTTTCTACAAGCTAAATCCAAAACTGTGTTTCAGCAATTGGTTTGGTAATTAGCAAGAAGGCAATTAGCTCCTACAAGGCACAGCATACGTTAAAAAAATTAAGCCTAAAAAACCTTGATGATTTTTTATTTAATCTGATAAAAATCATTAGTATTACTACTCTGAATATTGGATAATTCATTCTTGATTTTTGTTGGTGATTCACTAGATGCTCACTTTTGCTAAATTCTTAGTAAAACAGAATTTAAAGAATTCTGAGTTATTCAGGAACACGACTGATATGCAAAGTCATATGCAAAAGACAGAAAAAAAAAGCTAAGGATCATCTTAACACAAATCTTCCTAATCTGACATTTTTCTTAAGTAGAATCTTTGCAAAATTCTACAGCATAACCACTCCCTGCCGTAAGATTTTGTCATTGAATCTAGATGTATCCCCTGACAATTGATTAAAGGATTGCCATGCTTCAACACAAGGTTTGCCTGAAACAATACTTCAGCATTTAGAAGTTCGATATAAAACTGAATGAATAAAAAAATAACACCTACCAAAAAAAATAACTGGAACTACTGGAAAATGTCCTCCAATACATGATAAAAAAAAAATCAATGGTTGCAAGATGCTTTATCTTTACACTAAGTCTGCCTAGCATTAGGCTATGCACTATCAGTGAGTTGCAGACACAGCTACCCCAAAGTATACTTTAATAATTTCTTTCCAATTAACAACCATCCCAGATTCTTCAGGAGTACGCAGTTCAGAAATGTCCATTGTGGTGCACGGTGGTGTAAGATCACTGTCACGAACAGTGCTTGAAGGTGATGTTTTTCCACTCGTATTTTCTGGAGTTTTAAACATCTCAGCCAGCCCTATAAGTTATATTCAGAAAAATGAGCACTTGTTTCGGAAAAAAAAAAAAAAAGTGCACAGTTGGCAGAACCAGTAACAGGTTTTAAAAATCTCACAACGTACCTGTGAAGCTTTCATCCATATTCAAGTTTTGTTTCGAGATTGGATTTTTCACCACTTTAGGGACCTGTCCAGCTATTCTACCAGTGGTAGAGTGCGCTCTGCCTACAACTACTGTAGCAGGAGATTCTGCATGACCTGTGCTAAAATGACCTTTTATTTTTCTTTCTGGAGGAAAAAAAGGAAAAAAATAAATAAAAATTAGGACACAAAGATCCCTTTTATTTAAAACCTAGCCAGAATCACTCAAGAGATTCCACAAATTTATTGGTCGTGTTTAGCTATTGAATTTGAATGTTCAACAATTAAAATATTTGTGTCTCAATGGTTATCATCCATGATGTCTGCCATACACCCAACACTTACAGGCAGTCCAGTCTACAACTGACAGTGTGTGAACTGGCTAGGGAAAAAGGCATAAAGAAACTAAGCTGAATACAGGTAAAATGCATGTTTTCACCAACAAAAATTATTGAACTGAAATTGTATCAGTTATATACTACTCCAAATTGAGGGACTTGGAGGATCAATACCGCAATTAACCTAACAAACAGAACCTTACTTAATGACTTTAATTCACGTGAAAGATTCACCCCACTGCCATTCCTCCCTCATTCTGTCCTCCTGGTGAGGCCAGGAGTGTCCCGAGAGCACATAGAAGTGTGCCCAAAGGGAATTGCTGATTTTGGAGGCACAAGGTGCCTATGGGGCCAGGTCGGGAGCTGGGCTGGGATGAGCTCCATCAGGCAGCCGGACCAGGCCCGTTTCCAGCGTGGCGGACGAGCAGCCTTTGCCCTGAAACTCAAAAGTCAAACTCTGTCGCTGACTTCCCTTACTAAAATGGGAGCGTGGTTGAGAGGGGCCATCTCTTGCCTGGGGATGCCAGTCTTTCCCTGTAGTTAATGGAAAGAAGGAGGCTTCTCTAGAGGGCGAAGGCGAGCTGAAACCTCAGCTGGAGTGCCCTGGAGGTACTGCTGTGTCTCCACTGCCTACACAGGGATCTTGGGAGGCAGGTCTCCGGGTGATCAAATTAGTCTTTGTGTCTGCCTCATTCCCTAATTGTCAGTAGATATCCCAACTAGTGAACAATGTACAGCATAACAAAGGAGGCACACATATAAAAAGGAGCAGAATTAGCCTGCGCTAATTGGTGGGCCTGACTTTGCTGACAGGAACCAGGCAGTTAAGAGGAGGGCTAGGAAGTAATTCACTAACTAAAATACACCTCAGAACACAGTAGTAAAATGATTTTATCTTGGTAATTTGACAGACTGGAACAGCAACAGATGAAAGTTTTTCATTTGTTTGTTTTAACCTGGCCCAGCTACCAGGTCAGACTGCTAGAAGTCTCGGCTGTTGATGTAAATGAGTTGAAGGCTTTGACTTGAAACTTGTTCTCGGTGGGTCCGATTAAAGTGAATTTGGCCCTCGTTTTACATGTGATTTCTGACAAAATGATCTGTCTGACCCTCCTACAGGGTGTTATCATTGTCCTTTATTTAAAAATAGATCATTTGGAGCTTTATGTACGTACGCAAAATATTAAGTACAAAATTCACACAACTTCCACAGTTGGCTGGCTTGCAGAATATTTCTCTCAAACAAAACCAAGGATTTAACACTTTGCCTTACTTTGCCTTAGTAAATGTGCTTTTAGCTTGTTAAGAAAAGCCCAATCTTTAAATATAATTTAAAGCTCTAATTAGTTGATTTTAGGCAATTTTTTTTTGACATTTTAATGGCAAGGATACCTGGATTTTTTCTGGTATTCATGAAGATATTTGATAAAAAGGTAGATGCAACTCTCTCTGAAAATAGCAAAAAAACAAGTTCATGGGATCTTTTCTAAGCCATACAGTAGCCATTTAGATTTTCTTATATGCTTTCAAAGCTATCCAGGAGCCTGGTAAAGGCTCTTAATTGCAGAACTTCCCAATTTCTACTCCACTAGCACTTCTTTAACTAGGTCTTTTCCTCCAAAATACGATCCTGTCACTGAAGGAAATAATACTGAGGAAATGAAATATGGAAGTTAAATATTAACTTTTTTTTCCCTTTTTAGAGAAAAAAAAATATATATATATATATATACTTTTCAGATGGCTGCAAGCCTGAGCAGTCCTTTCATCTCCCACTCTCAATGGCAAAAGATGCATTTCTAGAAATGGCACGCAAGTTTTATGGTTAATAAAATAGTTTATTGCGCCATTATTGTTAAGAAGTTTTTCTTGCAATGGAAAAGCATTCAGGTACACACTAAAACAACACCAATCCCACAGAATACTGTGTTTGTTCAAGCATTCAAACTTGATTAAACTTCTCTTTCAAAGTACTGCTGCATCACAGTTCAGTGAGCCCCAATCTCTCCTAATGCTTGGACACTTCTGATAAAGGATTTGTGTCAGGAACGTGTTTTAAAGTGCTGTTCTGAAGTCGGAATAGTTCTAGACAGAGATATTCAACTTCCTGCTAGGGATAGGTGCTCAAATTAAGCATAAGAAGGTACTTGTATCTACCCTGAGTACCATAAAAAGCTATCAGATGACCCAATATAACTGACAGTTAAAATTCTACTTCTACATCACCTTCTTCCAGTGTATTGCCTCCCCAAATTCGAGCCCTTCAAGTGCACATACAAGCGCAAGTCACAAGCCTCAGAATATTCACTAACTGAGTTTTGGAGATGCAAGTAACCCCAAAGGCTTTTTTTTTTTTTTTTTTTTTTTTAAAAGAAGGGTGCAAGTTCCACCTGTTTCAGTTTTATTTTGTTTGTTTGTTTTCTTTTGTTTTTTCTTCCTCCCCTGAGGACAAACCATAAATTCTATCCTAAAGAAGCAAGAAAGGAAGCTGAAATAAGAATCTATGGAGATGACATCCTCAAAGATCATCAATTACCTGATATCTTTTAATCTTTGAGAATTGGCTCCATCAGATCTCAGCCTTTGGGAAATTATCGAACCTGACAGTGTTTACAACTCAGCATCAAGGTTAACAACTACAATCACACTGTTCTCTCAAAATAGCATTGCACCTTAGTGTCAAGTCAGGAGAGGAATGCCATGGAAAGATACAAATTAAAAGATGGAAAATTCAAACCAATACAGGTTTTCTTGTAATTAAGCAGCTGATCTTGTTATCAAGAAACTTTTTTGAGCTATGAACTCACAGTAGTCAGAAAGGATATTGGATATGAAAGAGAAAGTCAAGAGTAAATGACATATCTATATATAAACTATACCATTGATTACAGTACAGGTTTGAAATATTAAAATCTAATGTCAGGATTATTTTTTTATTTTTTTATTTTTGGAAGATTGCTTAGAAAATATGAATACCGAGTTAACTAAACGCTCAGCCTTACAGCGAATATTTTAGTTACCCATTTTAATAAAATGTGACCAGGCTCTTAAACAAAAATAGAATAATAAAAAATAATAATAAAATGGACTGCATATTTACTATCTTACTGTATCCATGTAAAATGTTATTTAAAATTTTATTTAAAAGCCTTTCTGGAGAGTATATATTATACCATTACTGAAAATTATATTATCTTTACATACTTGCAGGTATTTATGGAATGTTCTTGTTTCTTTTGGACAGATAAAATATATATATGTGTTTTTGCCTTTCAAAATATAGTTTTCAAATATATTGAACCCAAAAAAAGTCTGATGCACTGTCAGGCACCTCAATTTCTTATACGTCTCCCTAGTTTGGTATAAAGGAAACAGTCTGCTGATGAAAAGAAAGGCAGCTGTGATATTCTTTCTTATGTTTATTTTACCTGGCCATGGATATTCACCACCACTCTTCACCAACATTATTTAGTACTCATTCTCTACTGTTCTACTGTCTAAATATCTCTCTCCTCCTTAAAATATATTTATAAATGTAAAAATATATAGACACATACAGAGAAAACTATGAATCCAAATAAAGGCATGAGTAACTGTAAACATATTTTTATGAATTCCTGGAAGCTACATTTATTATATAAAACAAACAAACAAACAAACAAAAACACAAACACAGAATTAAAGTCAACTTTATTTTATTTACTATTGTCAAACAAAAACTTTCTAGGGCAAGACATTAAAAGAAGTGAGGCATATATAGAAACTTAATTACATTCTTTCAAAATCCATAGTCAAAACATCCTAGTTCAATGGACACATAGCACATTATGTGGTGTACAGAAGTTTTACTGCAGATAAAGACATTATGGCGACATCTGCCTGGCACTTTAACACCTCCTTATATTAAAAATTACATACACCTTATATTAAAAATTACATACACTTCCAATGCTAAGGATCAGCTGTTTCTCCACCTTATGTTTTCAGTCTATGCCTCTTGAAAAATGCAGAAATATTTCTTTAAGTGAAAGCCAAACAGTATTTGGAAATAAATAAATAAATACATAAGTAAATGAAGTCTTTGCTATGATCACTTACAGTTCATACCTGGGGACAGAAAAGGACACTGTAAAGTCACATCCCAAAGGTAAATAAATCAAGGTAGTGATGGAGTTATAAATACCTCCACATAGGATATTTTACAATTTGTATTGAAAATAAGCATTACAGAATTTCTGAGTTTCTCTTAAATTATTTTTGTGTCACTTTCTTTCAGAAGTTCTGCATAGGTACCCTTGTTTTTCCCTTGAATATTTACCTAGCATAAGACTCAGAATATTTTAGCTTGAGACTCAGACCATTTTAGAAGATATTTTCGTGTAATAAAAGAATTGCAATTTGCATTCTTTAAGGACACCACCACCTTCCAGAAACACATTAAATGAAGCAGAATGAAATCGAAGTAGGGCAGTTTGGGAATTATTTTCAGCTGTGTTGCAGCTCTGAAGGGCTCTTTCAAGTTAGGCATTCAATTTAGGCAAAAATACCTGGCTTCTTGTAGAGTTTATAACCTAAAGGCTATTGATTTGGCAGTATCAAAGTCGGTGAAGATTCCTGGAAGGAGCTGAGTGTCGGTGTACACTCAGGAGATGACCAATGACACAAGACACGGGATGACAACCGCACATTTATATTTGCCATCAAAATTTTTGAGAAAATAGTTAACTTGAGACTCCTAGCTATACTTGAGAGCAAATTGCAAGATATTTATGCGTACTATGTTACAGAAAATAATCCTATGACACATTTTTCCTTGTGGGGCTGTGAGTCTCACGAGATGAAGGTTGACCACCTTCTGTCCCCCTGAACTACTGTAATGGTACAGATCTGGTCAACATGCCTAGGGATGGATACCATTCTTTACTCATGTTTAGCTTGTACTAAATAGTAATATAAAAGTAGAAAATAAATTAGTTCACTGCCACAGAGATATCAAATGTATATCAAGTATTAATTATGCATTTAGTATGTTCAGAAATTGGTAACTCAGCTCTGAAAAATATATATAAGTGTATAACTTTGATAACTTTATATGCATACTTTACATATACATAGAAAGTCACAAACTAGGAGCAAACAAAAAATGAGATATCAGACAGAATCACTGGAGACAAAAATATATATATTAATTAGAATCAGAAAATATGCCTGTGTTCAGCTCTATTTCTCAATAAGGCTATAACGTTTGCATACGTATGGTTCACTGGAGCTTGTTCTCACTGTAGGTGTGTTGGTAGGACTTTGCTTTCCTCTGAGATTCTACAACTAAAGTAGGTTATTTATTCCCATTCTGTGTTAAACAGACACATAATTTACTTCAAACCACTGTTACCATTGCTCCCCGAAATGATGTGCATAGGCTGCTGATCTTTAAAACTTGTTAAAATACATGTATATACATATATATATACATGTATATCAGTTTACTAGTTTTGAAGAGACAGACTTCAAAACAAATCAGAGACACCAAATACTTGAGTTTAAAATCCTGTATAAAACCTTTAACGTGACCTGTAGAATTACCAATTCTGCTGCATGAAAGTCACAGATACTGTCTTAAAACAAGAGTGTGGACTCTTTCTGCTGGTGTCAGTTAGGACGAGGCTGGTTTTTAGAATAAAAGCAAGGACAAAACTAACAATCATCTTTAGAAGGGAATTTCTTGCACTGCCCCAAAAGGCCATTAGGACCTCTTTTGCTAAGCGAGGCCCCATTTCTGTAGTATCTCAGCAGACAGAGTCAGCTGCTCTTTATGGACTATTATTTACTTATTAATTAGATATTTCAAGTCAATTTACTTAGTCTGGGCATTAGCTGCTCTACAGAAAACAACCACAGAGCAGTTACTTTCCTGTGGATCACAGCCCCAATTAATAAGCCCGAGTGGCTGAATGGGGAGCAAGCTCAGGCCCTGTGTGGCAGTGGGGTTAAGCAGTCACAGCCCAGCTTCTGGCACGCTTCGTTAGCCCCCGCTCATCAGCAGTCACGTGCTGACCACAGCTGAAGTGGTGGGATGTGTGATACCCTAACGCAGTGTGCCAGGTGCTATGAAAAATGATTTGCTCCTAGCGGCGCTATCTAGTTAAGGGTGTTCTCTCAGTTCTTTTGAAGTGGTTTGTGAAAAGGAGCCGAGAATCCCCCCTCCTGCTTCTTTCAAGAACTTTGTTTGGAAAAAAAAAGAATATTGCCCTGTTAGGAAAGCCTTAATTAGGTTTTATCCAATGAGTCAAGAGTAACATTTATGCAGAACAGCTTTTGTGTGGTGAATGTCTTGTTTGCACAACCTGTGACACTCAACAAACCCAAACAAAATGCCCCTTTGCTCATCTCGCTGACGAGCTCTTCACTTTGCACAGCTTGGCACAGAGGCCAAGATGCCCTCTTATATCCTAGTTGCAGCTACTGAATGGAAAACAAGGCAGCTCCTTCAATGCAGTGATGGAAACTTGGCAAGTGTTCTTCCTCTACCCTCACAACTCCGTGCCTCTGCCCAAGGCTTTCATCTCCTCTGGTATGGAGGCCGCCTCACTATCGAACACGTACTAGCTAAATTAGGGAAGATGGAATGATCCCTTATCATTAAGGCTGTGTGTAATGCAATTAAAATGGAGCATTTGCTCACAGCACAAGAGTTCAGCCCTGTTCTCATTCTGAAAAAAAAAAAATAAAATAAAAAATAAAAATTGGGGTGTGCCTTAGGACTTTGATTTGTTAGAAATTACTGCCTTGAATAATTATGGGATGATATTAAAGACTGAAATGACAGACAAAGAGCAACTTAGAGGCACTTGCTTCTCTTACATAACTGCAAGAACAAAAAATACAGGTTGGAACACGGAAGACAGCAAGGCTGTGAAGCTGACCTAGAAGGGTACTTATATCATGAGCTTCCAGAGGTCAAAGCACTGCTGTTATTTCCTCTTTCTACCCACATTGCATAGGGAAAGCTACTAAGCCAAATGACAAATTGATCCCAAGCACATCACCTTCAAGGGGTTACAAATGCCAAGCTGCTTTGTCCTGTTTCTCTTCTGAATCTGTTGGTGGCTATCACCAGGTTTCTTTGGAAAACAACCAAACCAACCAAAGGGGATACTTCTAAGCAGCAGCCAGTAGGGGCCGACACAGGATTAGGTTCGTGAAGATGGCTTTGTGAAGTCTCCCTGTTGCAGTTAAGGAGACTGAGTCACAAACAGAGCAGGAGAAAATGAGTGCAAGGAAACTGGAGTTGTTCAACATGCAAGGACTTCATATGGATCCAGTAAAATCGGTAAAATTCTGTAAAACTCCAAGGTCACTAGTCTAGACCTACTGCTTGATCAGTACTTGCCCAAATCAGAACTTGCCCAAAGGGCCATTCATCTTCTCCAAAAGAAGCCCTAAGAAAAACATCAGAAAATAAACTCTATCTGTCCTTCCATAGAAATCTATTACTCCTCCTAGACTATATGAAAATGTAGGTTCTTAACTGGGGTTTTAAAAATGCATAGATACCTGAGCTGAATTTTTTTTTTTTTTTTTTTTGCATTTCATAGAGGAACAGAAAGCTACCACCCTTTGAGATGTGTGCACGCCAACATTATCCACAGGCCGCAGACACTGACCTCTAGAAAATATTCTCCAAACCACATTCAGTACTCCACATCAGCTGCAGCTCTGAAAAGGGCAACATCGCAACCTCATATGCTCACTGCTCCTCTTCCCAGTGCTCACCTCCCTTTACAAGCACTGCACAGCGTGGCCATGTTTACAAGAGAATTGCCTGAATTTCAGAGGCACCCACATTACACTTCCAAAAATTATGGCATTTGGCTAAAAAAATTAAATATGGTTGTAAGAGGACAGTAGTAATTACATCTTTAATTATTCCTAAGAACACAAAACACTTAAGTCCTAAATTGTTTACAAATTTAACGGCTTACAAACCCGTACTTCTCAGTAAATTTTTTTTTTTTTTTAAATAGCATTTTCATTCATAGTAGTTCTACTAATAAATCTATAGTTTTTAAAAGAATATTTACAGAACTTTAATGAAAAAATAAGACTTAAGCACATAAAATTTAAGCAGAAAATAGCTTACAATTACACTGGCAGTAAAGTAACATGGCTTCCTGGCTACTGTACTCATTACCATAAAAAAGGGGATAAATACGAGCATAAAAGATTTATTTTTCTACCTGCCATTCTGCACAAGCATCGCATGGTATAGGAACCACTATATGTATCTACTAAAACAGGCGGCATCATATCTGTAAACATATTAAGAAAAGTACTTAGATAATATCATCAGCGATAGCTTTACAAAATCTGAACTTAAAATCTGAGTGTAAGTCAAGTCACATTAAAAATTCCAATGTCATTTACAGAATCATTCTAAAAACTGGCTCTTTAACTGTTAAGACTATTTTCTTGTTCTTGCACTTGCTCTTGTGCTTGATCTTGTTGTCCTGTTCGTCCCTCCAGCAGTCTGAGTTGTCTTCACATTGCCTTCAAGTTTTTCTTCAGTTTTGTTTCTTTTCCCTTTTTTGGGTGATCCGTTTTCATCATTCTCTATTCGTAGACAGAAATATTAAATGGAAATTTATATCATAAATCAAGCATTTTATAGAAAGTCAATCTTCAGTTCCATTGTTTTTGAAGGGAGATGTCCCTAATGACTACGTTCCAAAGCTTACATCTATGAGTTCAACAAACCAGTTACAAAACCCACACTTCTGCACATCCAATATCCTTTAAAATAGGTCCCCAAGGACATACAGCTATTTCTGAAAGTAGGTTAACATTAATGAGAGCACCAAAACCAATTAGCTATTATTTTAGCTAAAAATTCTTCTACTGATATGTAAAACTAAAACATATCTAACACTGAAGAAAAAAACAGCAAAAATGAATGTACAGCAACTAATTTATTGTCCAGCTAGAACTGCAAAGTCAGGCTTGTAGTTGTAACAAACACACTGGACGCTTCTGGAAGAATCCACATGGCACAGACCAGTGAAGCTGCTCCAAGAGATGAGCATCGACCCAAGCACCACCACTAAAATCCATGTGGGGAAAAAGGACCTCCCCCCAAAAGAAACTATTCAGACCGGTAGAAAAGCACTGGGAGAGATCAGTCCTTTGGGAGGTGCATGTAGCAGTGTCAAGAAGTGAAAACTAGCAGAAGTGTGAAGTCAATAAACCAAGAGGGGAACCTGCCACAATAGATGTACGTGTTACGTTTGGATAAGCACATGTAACAGATAAAGAGATGAAGAGAAATGAAACGAGAGCATGGCCAAATCACAACAGGATTAATGCACATAACCTGCCAGAAAATTCTTTGTGCATCTGTAAAGATTCATTACTTCCATTTTATTATATTTATTTGACGATAATTTCTTATTACAACGTGGTATCTTTAAAATTTTATCACATCCAGCTGAAAGGTTTAGGGAATATTTCAAGTGTCTGAAGCTAGAGCTCTATTGGCTTGGGGAAAATAAAACTGAAAAACAGGAAAAGTGAGAGACATGTGGAACTTCTGCTGTCATTTGAGCTCAAATACAGCTCCAAGTCCTTCTAGCACCAACTTCATTACAGCACGGATAAGTTGTACAAGCTACCCAAAACCTGGACATACAAAAGCAGGAGCTTAGATGGTATTTAGGAGAAAACAAGCACAGACAATGGGTGCTACAAATGTAATTATCATGCTATGCTCATAACCACCTGTAAGTTAGTTAATTGCTGTTATTTAACCTGCAAGTTACGGATTGAGACAGCAGAAGAGCATGAGAGCATTTGAATAACTCAGCAGAAGAGGAATACAGCTGTCAGATGCCATACAATCAATCCATTCTGCTTTGGAGAAACATCTGGTTTGTACAGGATAACCTAGCCCCTTCTTTACTTACCACTCTTTGCTACATTAAAGACCCACTCTCTATTTACATTAGACTATGGCAGCCAACAGTAATAACCTGTACAAAATTCTAGACTTAGCTATATGTAGAAAATAGAAATATTTTTTTTTCCTCACCTGATTTTGATTTTTTAGGTGGTACATCATCTGCTGGCAACAGACATTTTCTTCTGCGAGAAGTGGAAGTTGTCTGTTGGGTAGGGTTAACCTCTTTTCCTTTTCCAGACTGATTACTTTCTTCAGAACCAGTGGGTATCAAACACTGCATTTCCGAAATGTTGCCGTTTTCAGGCAAGTTGCCATTGTCACGAAGAGAAGTAGCTGCCTCTGGTTTGAATTGTACATTTTTCCTCTTATTTCTCAGTTGCCTTTGTTTTTCCTGGGATGAGTTATTTTCCAGAGCTGTACCTTCACCTTCCTTAAGGATTCCGTTTTGACCTCTGTCTTCAGGCAAGACAAGCTTTTCCCTGAGAAAGGTTGAACTAGTTTCTTCAGATTTGGAAGGAACTATTTTCCTTCTGCCTGCCTTCGATGGATTTTCTTTTCCTGATTGGGTTACTTCCAAAAGTATACCCTGTTGCTCTTTGGGAGTTTCATTCTTACCATCTTCTGGCAAACCTTGAAGTGAACTAGAACTAACAGCCACTGAAGTGATACTACTCTTTTTCCCTGAGTACCCTTTTGAAAGGTCAATTTTTTCTTCGGAAGAGGGTTTTTCAGAAATCATTTGTTTAGCTTTCCTATGATTATTATTTCTGCTACTTTCTTTTGATAAGTTACATTTTCCCCGAGCAGGAGTAGAACTTGTGGCTTCTAATAATATGGCAGCTTCATTCCTTCTGCCTCTTTTTGGTTGATCTTTTAGACTTGAAACAACTGCTCCTAACGGAACATTTTGATCTTTAAGAGCCTCTTCTTTACCATTATCTGCTGGCAAACCACGTTTTCTTCTAAGAGAAATGGAATTAGTTGTGTGTGACACTGGAGGAGTTTCTTTCCTTCTGCCCCTTCCTAATGGCTTTGCTTTTGCACAGGACACCGATTCCAAAAGCACGTTTTGTTCTTCATTAGTACTCTCCTCTTTGTCATCAGTTTCTGACAAGCCACGTTTTCTCCGGAGAGAAGCTGAACTTTTTGCCTCTGCTGCTAGATCAATCTCTTTTCTTTTGTCCCTTGCTGATGCATTTGCTTTTGCCTGCAAAGTGCTATCTCCCAATGCTGGATTTTGATCTTCTTTCACAGTCATCTTTTTATCATCACCTTCTAGCAAGCCACGTTTTTCTCTGATAGAAAGAGAACTCACCGTTTGTGATGCTACAGCAACCTCTCGCCGCCTTCGTCCTCTCAGCGGAACTTCTTCTGTTGAAGAGGGAATAGCTTCCAAAGCTGGATCTTGATCTTTTGTAGAAGTCTCATCTTTACTATGATCTTTAATTAAGGTTTCTTTTTTCGTAAAGGTAGAACAAGCTGCTTGTGGAATGGAATCAGCTTGCCTTCTTCTGCTCCTCCTTACTTCTAAAGGATTTTCTGAAGCCTCACGTTGATCATGTTTGCAAGCCATTCCTTCCTCATTCCCAGGTAAATTCCTTTCTTCTCCTAGAGCTTCGGAACTGGCTTCTTCAAGTTTAAAATTAACTCTTCTTCCTCTAAGTCTTCTACGTGTAATTCTATTATTTGGTGTTCGATTCTCTTGCAGGATTTCAGTTTGCTTTGGTTCATTTGCTTCCTGCTCATTTCTTGTCTGCTTTTGATGTCTATGAGCAATGCCATCACTGTTTAGAGCAGTTACCAATGTGTCAGCTGTGTTGTTCTGGTCTTTCATTACTTGGTGTGCCTGCTTGACACAACTAGAGGCTGAAGACTCTTTGGGAGAAGATTCCTCTGTTTCTGACTTACATTTAAGCATAAGATCTAGGCTGTTTACATCCTGGGCAAATTCATCAGCCTTCTTCTCTGAAGAGTCTTTTTTCCCTCTCCTGCTTCTAGTTCTGTTTGCTTCTTGTTTGAATTCCAAGTTGAGAACAGTTACTGGCATTTTATCTGTCTCTCCAGAAGGTGATTCTGACTTTAATCTTTGAGATGCCTTTGTAGTATTTTCCTGAGCATTTTCCGCTTCATCTCCCAGAGATACTTTCCTCTCATTTTTGGTGGGTGATTTTGTTTCCGTAATGGTTTCATTTGAAGTCTCCTTGGCTTTCTGAACATTCTGTGTATTTTCAAGTGCCATCCCGCACATGTCTGGTTTTACTTCTGTTGGTTGTTTTCTAGCATTTCTTGAAGACTTACCTCTTTTTTCTGTTACCTTTACTTCAAGTTCAGTTCTGTTTCCAGATGCTTCTGTGGGGGCAGTCTCAGAAGTCTGCTCATCACCTTGTAGTAATTTTGCTGATTGGTGTTTACGAAGTTTCCTTGTCGTCCCATGAAGTTCCTCTGAAGGAGCTTGTTCAACCTGTTCATTCCTAGCTCTTCTTTGTCTTTTGGGTGGAAGCAGTGCTTCTGTGTTTTCTATTTTTTTCATTCCTCTAGACCTCTTCTGATGCAATAGAAGAATTTCTTCTCTGTCTTCTACACTACCTTTGTCAGATGCGTTTTCAGATTTTTTTAAATCGGTTTGCAGTTGGTGATTTTCATCCTGAGTGCTACTAGATACGCCTTCTGTCTTTCTGCTTTGATCATCTTCAGTTACAGATGTGCTACTGATATCATACTCCTGCAAAGCCTGTTTCCTATTTGCAGGATCTTTTTGTAGCACTGAAGAATCTTTTTCAGAAGACTCAAGATCCTCACTAGGATGTTTTAACTCCTTAGGTTCCTTAGTTTTACCTCTTCTTGGTCTTCGAGTATCAACCTGCGTTTCCACAAGTGAAACGGTTTCAACTGTTTTCTCAACAGGATGCTTTGAAACAATTTCTTTTTCCATGCAAAGATTTGTTCTCCTTCCTCTTCCTGTATTTTTAGCTACTGAAGTTGAAGTACTGATCTCTCCCATCTCTTCTTGGATGCTCTTTTTCTCCAGACCTTGCAATTCTTTTGAATTTAAATCCTTTTCACACTGCTTTGTTGAAGGTGGATGTACAGTCTTCCTTGGTCTGCCCCTTGTTAGTCTCTGGGTAGAGTGGTCTTCGCTAGTTGACAACTTTTGTTGAGAATCTTTATCTTGTGAAGTATTTCCTTTGTCTTCTAAAACAGTTTTATTCCCCCCTACAAAGTTTGTCATATAGAAAAGAGCACAATCAAAAGTTACACATTACTATGCCCGATCAAAGTATCTCTTGAGTTTTCATTTTCCCAGTAAAGCGGTCTTGCTCAAATGAATCATATTTTATTTTAAAAAGTAACAGGGATTTAAACAGACTCCTAGAATAAAACCCAGTTTAGTACACAGAGTTATTTGTTTTATTTGACAGGTAGCACTCAAGCTTTAAGATATATTTTGAAAGTCTTTGCAAATAAAGGTGATTTTAAGTGGATACCTTAGCAACAGGTGATTTTTTGTTTGTTTGTTTTTTACACTGGTATGTTTGGAGATGCCACCGTTATTACATCAAACTACTACACCATTTTTTAAACACCAATAGAATGCCAACACTGGTTTGTGTTACAGATTACTGCTCAAATTCCCTGAGATATTTGCTCCTTCCATACTATATAATTTGGAATTTTTACAACACGTTGAAACTTCCTAACAACACACACAGTCCTGCATATTCATTATTACTCTAGTTAAAATAAAAGTGTTTGTACTTACCATACTCACGACTGCCATTAGTACAAGCAGTTACAGCATCTTCCTGCTTAGGATCCATAACATTTTCTGACCTGACCTAAGGAAATAAGCAATAATCAATACTTTTGTGTGTGTCTGACAGGACAAGAAATAGTTAACTAATAGAAAATTGGGAGTGAAACAGTTGAAAAAAGTCCTGCCAAATACTTTATGAGAAAATGAAGCCAACTTCGTTTGCTAACTGCATCATATATTTGGTACTACCACAAAATTGAACTTAATACTTGTTATCTGAGCTAGTGTAGCAGTTTTTACAGTGAAAGACAACACAGTAGAGTTTTAAAAAGCATTCAGTAAACGGGCTGAACATTGTCTAGTAAGATTAGAAAAAGAGGGTTATTGAATCTAAATCATTTGAATGTTTTGAAGTGTTTTATTGTAGTTCTACACAGACCAGCAATACTCATTTTAATCTATGGATCTGGGAGTCAACAAAAATCGATGCTAATAAAATACACCAATGACAAGAGTGATGAAGGTGCGAATTGTAAGGTCAAAATGGTAACCCAGAGCAGCCTCAGCAGCCATTTAGGTAGGGTTCCTCTAAACAAAGTACATCCTAATACAAGCAAACAGAGTAGAATTGGTGTCCATTCAGCAAGCAGTGAATGAAAGCCTTATGGGCATGAAGAGCAATCAACTGACTACGTGGTAACACCAAATTTTGGCAAAAGCTCAGTGCTCTTGGATGTTTAAAGAAAAAAAGCGTTTTGAATTTAATCTACAAGCTATGAAGAAGCTGTACAAAAAAAACAAACATGCATATATCCCACTTATGAAAAGGAAGGCACAGAAAGAACTCCATTGTAGTCTGTAAGTAATTTAAGGGTGCTTTAAACATAACAGAAACAAATGACTAGAAAAAAAGTGCTCCTTCAAATTTGTACTCAGCTGCATCTTCTGGTTTTTACCCATTCACACCTGGACAAAGCTACCAAGGAAAACACAGGTTGTCAACTTCACTGTTTTCAAATAAACATCAGGTGCTCTTCCAGAAGGTATTTTGTCAGCCACAGGTCTTGTGCATGAGATATTTTAATGAAAATACAATGATATAAAACATGTCTTATTAGATGGCCTAAGAGTTCACTTCAACCACAGGCTCCAAGCTTAAATAAACTCTTTCCAAAAGCTAAAGAAAATATTTTACCTTTGTTTCCTCTGACTTCTGCTTGGCAGTCTTCATAAGCTGCTTGATGCCCGACAGGACCTCTACAAGTCCTGGCTTCTTCTCTGGGGTTTTTAATGGCTGCTTGATGGCTGATCCAACGTTGACTGACTCCAGCTTCTCATCTGGTGTTTTCCTTTTACTTTCCAATTTCACCTGAGAGGCTTGTTTCTCTGCACTTAATGATACGCTGTCCACATCAAGATCTTCTTCCAGCATAGCTATTCCTTCTGGAATTCTGGAGTACATTATTTCAAATATAGACTTTGGAGATTCCTCCTCTCTCATCAAATCTGAGATGTCATGACAATCCAGTATCTCTCCTGAAGAATCTGGAGTATTTAATGGTGACACCATCATCTCTCCTGAAATAAACAGTAGGTTTATCTAATTTGGCAAACAAACTAAGCAGGAAATCCAAACATTCCAATCGCTGTATAACTAAGTAAAAAATGGATTCAATCAGCCAAAGCTTTCTACAAGCTAAATCCAAAACTGTGTTTCAGCAATTGGTTTGGTAATTAGCAAGAAGGCAATTAGCTCCTACAAGGCACAGCATACGTTAAAAAAATTAAGCCTAAAAAACCTTGATGATTTTTTATTTAATCTGATAAAAATCATTAGTATTACTACTCTGAATATTGGATAATTCATTCTTGATTTTTGTTGGTGATTCACTAGATGCTCACTTTTGCTAAATTCTTAGTAAAACAGAATTTAAAGAATTCTGAGTTATTCAGGAACACGACTGATATGCAAAGTCATATGCAAAAGACAGAAAAAAAAAGCTAAGGATCATCTTAACACAAATCTTCCTAATCTGACATTTTTCTTAAGTAGAATCTTTGCAAAATTCTACAGCATAACCACTCCCTGCCGTAAGATTTTGTCATTGAATCTAGATGTATCCCCTGACAATTGATTAAAGGATTGCCATGCTTCAACACAAGGTTTGCCTGAAACAATACTTCAGCATTTAGAAGTTCGATATAAAACTGAATGAATAAAAAAATAACACCTACCAAAAAAAATAACTGGAACTACTGGAAAATGTCCTCCAATACATGATAAAAAAAAAATCAATGGTTGCAAGATGCTTTATCTCTACACTAAGTCTGCCTAGCATTAGGCTATGCACTATCAGTGAGTTGCAGACACAGCTACCCCAAAGTATACTTTAATAATTTCTTTCCAATTAACAACCATACCAGATTCTTCAGGAGTACGCAGTTCAGAAGTGTCCATTGTCGTGCACGGTGGTGTAAGATCACTGTCACGAACAGTGCTTGAAGGTGATGTTTTTCCACTTGTATTTTCTGGAGTTTTAAACATCTCAGCCAGCCCTATAAATTATATTCAGAAAAATGAGCACTTGTTTCGGAAAAAAAAAAAAAAAAAAAAGTGCACAGTTGGCAGAACCAGTAACAGGTTTTAAAAATCTCACAACGTACCTGTGAAGCTTTCATCCATATTCAACTTTTGTTTCGAGATTGGATTTTTCACCACTTTAGGGACCTGTCCAGCTATTCTACCAGTGGTAGAGTGCGCACTGCCTACAACTACTGTAGCAGGAGATTCTGCATGACCTGTGCTAAAATGACCTTTTATTTTTCTTTCTGGAGGAAAAAAAAGAAAAAAAAAAAAAAAAGAAAAAAATAAATAAAAATTAGGACACAAAGATCCCTTTTATTTAAAACCTAGCCAGAATCACTCAAGAGATTCCACAAATTTATTGGTCGTGTTTAGCTAATACAGACTGCTGGGCATACAGAAGTGGTTAAATTGCAGCTACTTTAAAGGGCTGATTCGTTGTGAAATGCAGCTCATATATTCGTTTAAGATTTGAGTGACTACGCTCAATGAGCATCTGAGACAAGTTTTCTTAGCTTTCAGAAACGCTCAGGGATTATCCTGAGAGTCTTTCAGTCTTACTCCTTTCCACCTGCATAGAATCCTTTAGGTTGGGAAAGACCTTCACCATCATCCAACGACCAACCTCACCACCACGTAAAGTGGTTAAACCGGAACAGAACCTCTTTCAAACAGCACTACAGCTTCAACTACAGACAAGGGACAAATACTTACTCCATCCACCCAACACAATTAGTTATTTAGATACATTCTTAAGATGTTTTGAATTAATACATTTCAGTAAATTCAAGTAGATTTACACGCTGTGAGAAAGACACCAATACCCATTTAACATCTTGCCAAAATCTCAAACTTCCAGCTTCTGCAGTTAAATGCCAACAAGCTGTTTCAAGGTTAAGCAAACCCCCAAACCTTAAAAAGAAGTAAAACAAATACCTTTGGTGACTGTGTTGTCTTCTTCATTGGTCTTCGTTTTGGGGCACGTTTTTTAACGGCCTTTGCCTGTGGTCTTGCAACACCCAATTTTACCACTTCTGCCCAAGATTTCGCAACTACGAAGCAAAACAGACACAATAACCTTAACTGGCAGCTGTGTAAACAGGACTTCACAGCTATTTATGATTCCAAAGGATTTGCTGCAGTCAGAAATCACAATTTCAAGCTGAATCTTAACGAGTGTCCAAGCATCCAGTACGAGCGTCCAAGCATCCAGTACAAGTGTCCAAGCATCCAATACGTTTCTACAACAAAAAGCGTCATACAGTTCCAGAATCTGTGCTAAGTGCTGACCTCACTCTGTCCTCACTCTCTGCTCGAGTTCAAAAAGCATTTGGACAGTGCTCTCAGACATGTGGTCTGATTTTCTGGGCGGTCATTTAAGGACCCAGGAGTTAAACTTGATGATCATTGTGGGTTCCTTCCAATTCAGGATATTCTGCGATTCTGTGAAATATTTTCCTCATTACAAATTTGCCATAAGCCTTTCAGTCTTGCACTTTATTTTACCTGAATTTTTCCTTAACAGAATGTAAGGTTTAACAGCAAAAAAATGTTTTTTTTTTTTGTTTTTGTTTTTTTTTGTTTGTTTTTTTTTGCTTTTTTGTTTTTTTTTGTTTGTTTGTTTTTTGTTTGTTTTAAGTGAAACATATCCAGGATTAACCAGGAAGGCCTGTGATTTTATCTCACCATATAATAGGACTATCACTGAGACACTGCACACAGACACTGCACACAGCATGTTATTCACAACTTTAAAATGATTCTACAAAAAACGAAGATAGCAAAGAATAATAAATTGCCAGATGAATGTTGATATTGATGGGAAATTTTAAATTTGACTTTGAAAGAGTCAAATTGATATAATTTGTTTTCATAAATTACAGACATCTCATCTTTAAGTGTTTTCATAAAGATTAAATTTTCAAGAACCAGATTCCCTCTCAATTTTTCCAGTGGTATCAAAACTATTTTGACCAACATTTGAATTTGAATGTTCAACAATTAAAATATTTGTGTCTCAATGGTTATCATCCATGATGTCTGCCATACACCCAACACTTACAGGCAGTCCAGTCTACAACTGACAGTGTGTGAACTGGCTAGGGAAAAAGGCATAAAGAAACTAAGCTGAATACAGGTAAAATGCATGTTTTCACCAACAAAAATTATTGAACTGAAATTGTATCAGTTATATACTACTCCAAATTGAGGGACTTGGAGGATCAATACCGCAATTAACCTAACAAACAGAACCTTAATTCTACCATTTTTCAGTTTCTGAGTATTAGGATTTGCGTTCTAAATACCTTGTTATAAATCTAGTTGCTAAAGCGATGGATAAGTGTGAGAACATAAAATTTTGCAATTCTCAGATGATTCAAAAAAAAAAAAATCCCACAAACCATCAGAATATACACCGATCATTTGGTGGTCTCAGAATAAAACTAATAATAGGACTACTTCAGTTTTGTAGCTGTTTTTTAAAGCAGTAGAAATCATATTAAAATTAACTGCTGAAACAAACCTAGTAAGTTGGCAGTAGAGGCACCGCTTCTTCTTTTTGAACTGATAACTGCTACAGCACCACTCCTCCTCTTCATGGGAGTCTTCATACTACGTCGTGAACTTCTTGTTAAGTTGTTAGGTGTTGCCATCGAGGTTTTATCATCTTGGCTAACACCATTAGATTTAGGTGTTTTCTCTAGGGCACCATTTTTCTCCCCTGTATTCATATCTTTGCAACACCGTTCTGCTCTTCTGCAATTGGTGATGGTGTTGTGATGTGCGAAACAGAGAAACGCCCTTTTGTGTAAGGTGCTGGAGAGCCTGTAGGAAGCTGCGGTGTTGCTTTTCCAGAGTCAGGGGAAGAGGCAGCTGGGGGCGTCTGGGCTGGCAATTTTTCTGGTGACATTTTTTCTTTTTGCAAACATACAGAAAGTTCCTGGTAGAAAAAAAAATAACAAAAAATTACTGTGCAAAGCTAAACTACAAGTGTTCTTTTCTATCTCTGAAAGTAAATGCAATAGTATAAAATAGCATCAGATCAGTTGAAAAAGTCTTAGATGTTACTCTCTAAGAAGAAAGCAAATTGGCAACAACTTTTAAATTTCAAAAGCCTCCAATGGCCTGTGCAAATCCAACTGAACAAATTAACTTTGTTACTCTAGTTTATTCAAAACAGTCTTATTCCCATAAAGTGCACTACAGGCTTTCACTAGCTTAAATCAGCAGCTGAATGTTTTCAGACTTCTGGCCAAGCCACACGGCCATAGCTTGCATAGTCTGGCAACAAACTACTCTTTCTAGATTGCGTCTCTTTTCTGCTATTTATGATTAACTGGTGCCAGTAGATTCTGCTGTTAAGCACAAGCACACAAACATACTCCAAAACATGCATGAGAACAAGCAAAAACGTGTGATGAAATAAAGCACACCCCCTGGATAAAGAGAGGTAGACGAACAATAAGCTGCACATCCTCCTTTGGAGGAAAAAGTTTAAAAACGCTGATTAAAAAATACCATTATAATTCCCAGTCAATATGTCCACTTCCTAACATACATCTTTATTATTCATTTTGAATTCATTTTTAGAAGTCTTTGAATTTACAAGTTCTGTTCGTATCACTTAGCTTAGCGACTCGATTAGCCTCAGCATTTATTTACCTGGACTGCAAAGTGCTTCAGCCCCTGAGCCTTTTTCAGCACTGCGCGTGGGGAGCCTCCAAACGGTAAGCTCAGCCTTGCAGGAATCGCACCTCGTTTAAGGGGTGAGTTGGGAGGCAAACTTTTGTCAAAGAGTTCCGGACTTAGATGACCACCAAAAGACAATCTTTTTCGCTTGCCTAAAGGCTGAGGTAACAGATCACCGCTCTTCCTCTTCTGAGACACTCTTTTTGTGTTACCTAAACAAAAAATAGCAATAATTGAATATATCTCCACAAATCAAAGAATCCAGGAAGTCACCATTTTAACCAGCACAGGAAACAAGGCTTACTTGGGCATTTTAAAGGCAGAAACATATTAGAAAGTAACTCATTTACATTCAATTGGAGAAAATTTTATAGAAATTACTGGTTATTTTTAGGGTCATATATATAAAAACATGATGTTACAGAACCAACGTATCAGCAATTAATTATATATTTAAATGGAAAAATTCTCACGAAAATTAAGAGATTTTCTCCAATTAAGTGCCAACAAGGCGCGAAATCTATTTACCTGATTCTTCTTCAGCCAACAGGTCAGAAACATTCATTTCTGCAACAGCCTCATTGTCTTCCAGTACACTAGCACTTCCCAAAGACCTTTTTGATGATGATCTCCGAGGTCTTAGAACACAAGTATCTTCCAAATCTGATTTCTGATTACACCCATTGGTGGCCAGATCTTGTTGAGTTCCACTGTCCTGTCTGTCTACAGTCTTATTGTCGTGTTCTTCAACTGCATTTGTCTCCAGTGCTTTCTCAGTTCACAGTTCAGAGGTTCTCGGCCTACCCCTTTTTCTTCCAGAGCCAGATTTCTGACTAGCAGGAGATGCCAGTTCTGATGTTATCTCTCCTGAAGTTGGTGTCTCTGAATGGATGCTTTTGTTTACAAATTCTTTACTTTGTCTGACATTTCTTCTGGGACTCTTGGAATTAGAAGCAGGAGACTCAGAATCTCTCTTTTTTGAATCTACATTTGTCTGATCACAGATTTCTTTCAGCACTTCTACTTTCCCCGATTTTCTTGGTGTATGTTGTTTACTGTTTCGTCTCTGGTTTATGCATTTATTTTCTGCCAAAGGCTGTTGTTGGAGGCTATCATTTCTGCACACTGAATCTTCCCTTTGAATTTCAGCTGAAATTTCTGAAAAAGATTTGTGTTCCAACAACACATCTCCTCGAGCTGTCGGAGTACCAATATTTACAGAATCCACCCCAGTAGCTTCGTTGGTAGGTGACATGAAACAAGATCGAGGACTCTTCCTTCTGGGGGTTGGTGTAGACATAACATGTTTGTCTACTTCAGAAACGTTTGTCATGTTTGTTGTCTGTGCTATTTTCTCTGCTGTTATTGCAGAGTTGTAGATTTTCACCTCATCTGCATAACCCAAGCGTTCTATGGAGCATGGCTGCAGCAGACATGCTGCATTTCTGTCATTCTCCTTACTGGGTTTGGGTGTTTTGGCTGGAACTTCAGTGCCTTTAGATTTACCTGGTGTACTTTCTTCCTTATGATCTTGCAAGTTACTTCTCCTGAGAATACTTTTTGTCATCTCCTTTGAAACAGAAGTTCGCGGACTTCTGGTAAAACATTTCTTGGTAGCACTTCCTACCATTGAGATTTGATTAAGTTCTGAACTAATTACTTCTTGTTTCATTTTATATTCTTCATTATTTTCACTTATGCCAATTTCTTTTTCTTCAGTAGGGCTTACATGATCACAACTTGATGCGATTTGAGCACTTGGTTCCTGCAGGGCACCCTTACCACCTTCTTTTCCAGCTTTTTCAGGTACATTTCCTCCTTGCAGAGTTTTTTTCACTTTAATCTCATGTTTCAGCGTTTCATAGAGTTTACTAAAGGGAGACATTTCAGTTTGCTTTCTAGTAGATTGTTTTATCTTATATGAAGATTTAGGTGTTTGTAGCTTAACTGGTAAGGCTTTGGACATATTTTCCTCTGTACTTTGTTTATTTTCATCAGCATTTTGTTCTTTGCACTCAGAATGATCTACAGCGTAAGCAAAGCAAAAACAAAGTTATGTAAAAAAAGCAGAAACATAAGTAAAGTTCCTTAAATTCCCTCCTTTCCTCTACCAAGGCTAGCAACCAGGCTCCAGGATATGGGACTGTACACAAAGCTCTGTTTACAATAACAATTCTCTCATAATAAAAACATTAGTTGTGAAATGTTTAATAAATTTTAAGTTGCAATCTGGACCTTATCCCACATTCAGATAAGGCAATTTGTATTTCATGCTGCTGTTTTTCTTCGGTGGCTTATATACCTATCTTTCACGGCTGCCACAAGACAAATCTGTGAACACAGAACTAAACAATCACTGAGATCGGCTTACCACAATTCAGTCAGTTTCCTGTCTTGCATTTACCCAGGTGCTGTATTGTTCTAACTGTACCAATGCTTCTCTAGGGTAAAGCAAGACAATAAAACAGAGCTAGCACTTCCCAAATGAGACAGAGCAAGTGACCGCACGCATGCTGGAGGCCTGAAGTAACATGCTTCACTTCACATTTTCCACGCAGAGAGCAGTCAGCTAGCAGGGTTCATCCAAGAAGTTGCCTTTTGAAACCACAAGAAGCTGAGCCCTTGTGAACATTTACACATCCACAGTCTCAACACTGCCATATACCAGCATGAACATCTACTAAAACAAATGCTGACATGTCCACTTCTCTTAGATGCAACGGGAAATACATGTAAAGATGGAGAGACTAACAGACAAGGAAAAAGCACACTGATCAACTTTTGGAAAAGGAGATGGGGGTTAGGAAGGAGATCTTTAAACGTGATCTTTTGGGGTTTCAGCAAAACGTTCAATACTGTTTCTCAAAAAGTGTTACTGCCCGTTTGTCAGAATGCAACAATGTGTTTTCCCCTGGCATGGGTAAATCACAGCATTTAAGTACAATGCAGTAGTACACTGACACAGGAATGTGTACTGTGCTCAGTTTGAAAAATCTTTAAATATATTTATTTTGCTCTTTTCAACCTTGTTTTTCCTCCATATGCTAAGAATTAAAATTAAGGAGGAAGATGAACACAAACCCCCTATAATACAGGTACCAACCTGAAGATCTTTTAGATCCTGAAGTTTGCTTATGTAATAACTCCACTTCTGCCACCTGCTGAACATGAAGAACCTGTAAATTTGTACAACGTTACAGCAGAGCAACAAATATTTATTTAGCTTTCTACTGAACATTGGAAAACGCTAGATTTATAAATGTGTAAGCATTGCATACTGAACAGGTTTAAAAGCACTCAAATTAAAACCGAGTATTTCACCACTTAAGAACACTAACCGATACTCTACACAGCAAGAGCTCAAGTCTTGTTTTATTATTATTAGCTCTAAAAGCAGCTGTAGCATATGAACATGTACAAGCACATTCTAAGCTCACTTTTGTACCAGACCTAGTGGAAGAATTTTATTTAAATAAGAGAAACAGAACGTACAAAAATCTTCAATAGCCACAGTACTCGCTAAGTAGCAATATCCCCTTGAAGGGTTAAAACATTGTTGGGAATTAAAAAAAGAAACAAGTGCAAATCAATTATTAAAAGATAAACTTAGTTTGATATTTATAAATTCCAACAATTTACTAGCCCATAAAACAACATACTTTTGGAGGAAAAAAATGCTCAGGTTCTAGGGCAAACATCCCCATTTAAAAGTACAAGTATATCCAATGTTAATACTTTGTTTCCTGCATCCTATCCTCTCCTCAAAAAAGATAAGGATTCGTTTCAATAGGTTGCCTATAATCTTAATAGATGAGTAATAGATCTATTAACAGAAACTGATAACTCTAAAAATAATATATTGAGTTTAAAAAAGATATGAGTTCATTTGCATTTTCAAACGGAAAGCTAGCCTACGATTGAAAAAATATTCCTCATTTAAAAAAAAGCAGACAAAACCCACAACAAAACAGGGAAATAGAATTCATCCTTATCAATACTGATACCAATGTATTTAGAAGTAAGCCTGTCACCACAAATTTACCTGCCGCGTTTCATCTTTTGGAGATCTGGAACGCCTTTTTCTTGGAGTTGATTGGAGAGGATATTCAAACCTGGATGAAATATTTTAAAAGTAAAAACAAGCATTTTTTTGGTTAAATAGCTGATAACTAAATTCGCATTATTAAGATAAATGACCTAGAAAGAGTTGTCCCACTCCCAGCAATACCAACATATTGCTTTAAAGTACTTTCACTACATCAAAATATTCTCTTCTCCTAGAAATGTGTTTGTCCTTGAAACAAAATCAAAATGATCTCTCCAGACAATTCTATCTTTATTGATTTAGCTTAATATAATACATAAAAGTAATAAAAAAAATCTTTAAGCCGTCTTGCCTTCTGGAGAAGCTCTATAAGACATTGTAAAGAGATACAAAATAAACTAAATTATCTTTCTGAAAATGGTAAAATGATGTTTTAGGTTTTCCCATTCATCTACTGCTATCTCCTGTATCTTCATCCGGCAGGTAGAGACCGTCCACAGAGTTCCCCACACTGTTTGGCTGCAGAACATGTTCTAGGATCAAGGCATTGTCTGTCAGAGACAGTTTGTCACTGGCACTTACCTGAAAGAACGATCAATAATAGTTAACACATCTCCGTGCTTCAGAGGTACAGGTTGCTGAAAACAGCTACCGTTCAGCTGCGTAGGATTTACTGTACTTAAATTTGTCAAGATTGCCTAGAAATAAAACAAAAATTTCAGTAGCCCGATGAGATGCAACAATGCAATACAAATGTCATTAAAATATGCATATCTTACCTCCTCGTTTTCATTTACTTCAATTTTACAATGTTCTTTTGAGACCTGAGGCAACTGGATGCGGATGTCACATTCTGTTCTCCTAGAGGTGAAAATATAATTGGAGTTTACAGACATGTAGAGAGGACAAAAAATCTCACTGCTGTAGAATTTGGTGCTTTGACATCCCAAATTTCAGCTAATAATTTGGATGACTGTACACAGAAGAACAAAGGGACAAGAAAATACATTGAATGAAATACTTAACGTGATGTCTATCGCACCAAAAGAGTTTGGAACACTAGGAAAAAGCCAGAAAGTTATTGCTACCACAGGGAAACCTTTTCTCCACCAAAGAAAAAAGTGAATGTGATCAGCAGTTTAAATTCCACCACTTTTCTCTGGACATATACATTTAATACATGCCAACAGACCTAAGGCAAGAGAGCAGTCACTAAGTTCTCCAGGTAAGAAACAGGGGGAATGCTGTACTTGGTGCTAATTTCTGTGATGAAAAGTGGTGGAAAAAACAGCACTGCAGTAAAAAGGATCGAAAGAGAAACGCGGAGTCTAAAGCTTGGATTCTAAGTCACGTTATCAGCAAAATACACTCTGTCCAAAATCTGTCCTAGTGCTAACAATACAGAGATC
The DNA here is from genome assembly GCF_047663525.1 of Anas platyrhynchos. Taxonomy (NCBI): domain Eukaryota; kingdom Metazoa; phylum Chordata; class Aves; order Anseriformes; family Anatidae; genus Anas; species Anas platyrhynchos. Next base: position 7,154,790 of record NC_092609.1, on the reverse strand, counting down.
AAAAAAAACAGTGTCTGAGTGGCTGAGAAGCAGCCTTTTCATCCGCCAGTAAAGCCAATTATTATAGGACTGGCTCCAGTGTGAAGCCGCAGATTACCATTAGTGGCCAAAATTGTTAGAATGCAGGCTTGCCCTGCCTAACCCACCAGGGAGCGTTGAACTCATTCACCTTTATTGGCTAAAAGAGTTGAGATCCTGAAGACAATTAAGCCTGAAAAAAAATGCAGGACATTAGGCAATGAACGGGAAGAAATGAACCACCTAAGGCTTTCAACTGTGACAAAAAAATATCAGGAGCTTATGTTTCTGTAATGCCAGAGAATCCATACTGGAAAAAAGGTAAAATAACCAAAAATCTGTTCATGACAAGCCTAAAAAGACATTAAAACTGATTATCATCTGCCTGGGCAGCTCTGCTGAAGCCAAAGAAGAGTATTATTGACACTGCAGTGCTTCCCACAGACTGGCACTACGGGATCTGATGCAGGACTGGATAATTAGTTAAGATATTAATCAATCAATCAGAGAAGTGCTGAGCAAACCCAGTTCAAGAGAAGTAAAAACATTTATCAATTCTTGATACTAGCTCGTGCATTTCATTACTGAGGCCTTGGAGAACCAAAAAAATAATTAAAAAAAAATTAAAAAAATAAAAATAAATGCAAAAGAGCACTGGTATGAGCACAGTTGAATGCAAGCCACTTTCCCTTCTGCACTGGTTGGTTCTCTAGGACCTGCCCGCAGATAAGAGTGCCACCACTTGCTAATTGGACACACGTCACATGTAGATTACTTGCAATCTCATAGCTCTAGCGGATCTCTTTGACAGAAACTTTGGGGAAAAAAAAAAGAACTTTTTTTTAAACAAGGAAAGGTCAAAAAGCGATGACAAACAGTAAGTTCCGCTCAAGTAATGTGAGTCCAATACCACTTTTCCTACCTTGAACAGCATTCACAAATACAAACAGTTCTTTCTTGCAAGTAAATATTAAAAAGATTCTGTCTGCAGGAACTATCATTAATGTTATTTCAGTGCATCCGAGTACTCGACACATTCTCACCTTCCAAATAAACAAGAACTTGCAGTGAGTGGAAAGTGAATTCCATCGGTCCCATTGCGTTTAATTACAATTATTTTCCCGAAGAGCGGCATCTTCCAACATAAGAAGTCTTACCTATGTGAGAATGTCAAAATTACTCATCCAAGTCATGATTTATTCTCATAAATATGTAAAGCAACGTAACCCTTTTTTAATGCCGTTCAAAACACTCCTAAAGTACAGCACAAGAGCCTTGTGCCTGTGCCACGTGAATGAAGTGCCATTTCCATGTGTTTCCCTGCACCTGGGAACTATCCACCACGAGCATTGGTTGAAATCGTGCACAGGAGCGCGGGCACTACACGTTTGGAGGAAACAACGCTTTTAACAGCGGTAAGAGCAGTCATCACGTGCTCACACAAACTTAGCAATACCGCTTTGACGTATGCCATAGCTGCTTGGTATCCATCAGAGCCTGCAAAGAGGCAGCACCACTCATACAATGGTTCATTCCATGAGCGATTTAAAGCTATTTTCAGGCAAGCAGTCACTCCTGCTCACCTACACCTGGTGCGTTACCTTCCTCTCATCTACTGGGACGTTCTCGGACTTGGCTTTCAAGCAAAGCTGCCTTTGAAGCAAACCTGGAGAAGCCGTGACTGCGGCTGGAGCTATTTATCTGCAGCTCCCTGTCAGTGCCAGCTCTCACACCCGCAGAGGTTTCACAGAAATCCCGCTGCAGGCTGGGTCTCAGAAGCGACTGCGTCCCCTGGGCTCTCAGGGAGCTCCCTCCTCCAGGAGGAGGCTGAAGCACCCGTCATTACCACAGGATCAGGGTCCCGAGCGTTGCGTTAAATACAAACCTGACCAAACCACGACATTTCTCACCCCTTGGCCCGTCAGCAAAGGAAGGACCGAAGGGGAAAGGCCTGGCAGGAGCCCCGCGGTGCCGGCTCCCTGAGGGGCTCCCACAGACACACACAGCGTGTGACAGCACTGACAGCGCCCCTCCGCCAGCAAACCCTTGGGTGTGCCTGTGCACGGTGCAGCGCCACATGTTGTTCATTTGAAAGCAGGCCCTACAACAACACCTATAACCCGCGCATGGGATTAAAGCCCAGCACCCCCACGCCACAAGCACCGTAAGGGCAGCACCACGGAGCGATCCCAGCCCGCTCTCAGCATCCTCCCCGGCACTCCGCTTCCCCCAGCAATAACCGCGTGTGGTTTTAAAGCTTATTCCCAACGCCAGCAGCCCCCCGCCCCCCCTCACCCCGTCCCGTCCCGTCCCGGCGCTCACCCCCTCAGCGCGGTGCCGGCTCCCTCCTGCTGCTGCCGCCGCCGCTCCCCGCGGCGCCCCCCTCCCGTCCCTCCCGTCCCTCCCGCCCTTGCCGCGCGCGCCAGCGCCGCCTCCGCCCGCTCGTATCCCTCCGCCGCGCCGCTCCAGGCACCTGAGGCACCGGAGACACCGGGAGCTGCCGGAGCCGCCCCGGGGGGACACGGCCCCACACACCCAGCCCCGGTCGAGCCGCCTCGAGGCCCCTCGGCTCTATCCAGCGCCGCTCGGCGGACGGACTCTTTTAGCCCGGGAGGCCCCAGTTGGGCAGCAGCTCGCTAAAAGCTTCCTAAACTAACGCAGACAGCCGAGGCTGGCTTCTGAGCCGCTCCTCCCCTAATTCAAATTGGTTTTGGTTTTGTTTTCTTCATCATAAAAACAGGGCGCTTCGAAGGGGTAACAGTAGGGGGAGCGCGGAAGGAAGCAGCAGTAAAAGTGTTGAAAATAAAAGCAGCGCTTTAAGTCTGTTGTCGTCATCTAAGTAGTTACCTGCTGTTACCTACAAAAATTTATTCCCTGACAGGAATTGAGTACTAAGGCTTAAAGTTGAGACTCCAAGAACTCAAAACAAAGCCCATGCTGCTCTGTATGTGAAGATTTAAAAAAAAAAAAAAAAAAAAAAACACTGGTGAGGAGCCAGGGTGACTCAGGCCTTGACCAGAAGGCCTTGACTGCATAAAAGTAGAAAGCTGATACGAGAGAAAATTGTCATCACCACATCCAACATCACGGCCATCCACATTCTTGGCCAAGTCTACGCTTGATATCTATCATTTAAGCAAAAATTGACTTCCAGTCAATGAGATAATATGGTATGAAAAATGACAAGAAACCCTGATCTGAAAATAGGCAAGCAGAAGATGCCTTTGAACCCTTTAAATGTAGACTCAGGTCAGAAACATTTTTAGACTGGAAGGACTCCACCTCAGCCCTTCGTGACATAGAGAAGATTATTTTTAAAATGCTCTTTAAAACATTTAAGCACAGATGAAAATTAACTACATTAAGACACATAACTTCCATCATTATGCTCAATTTTTCTTCATTTTGCACATTTTTACCAGTGGCCTGCGGTTACAAAGCGCAGGCCCCAACTACCTCACGTTTCATTCTCCAGCCTCCTCCACGCAGTACATAAAGCCAATTTAAAAGCAAGTCATGTATTTGCTCTCTGCTGATTCTCTCTGAGGCTTAAGGGAGTCACAAAAGAGTTTGGACTTCTATAAAAGGGATTAGAGAGTACGGCTCTCTTCCCCTCCATGAAACAGAACAGGAAAGTTCTTAGAAATGAGGGAGTAGAGGTAGGCCAGGCAGCAGATGGAGATGCAGGTGACTTAATGCTCCTCCTGCTCTTTGGGCATTGGTTAGCCTGGCTGCTCGAAACCTCATTTTCAGGCTGTGGTTTCACAACAAATGAAAGCCAACCTGACCTTTACCTACTGCCAGAGTTAAACAGAGTTGAGGTATTTAAAATAAGCACGAAAGAAACAAAGTACGCCTAAAAGTTCTGAATAATTAGACAGAGAGAACAAGTTACTCTTACGGACAAAATCAAAAATACTTCAAAAACTTGGCATTGCTCGTCGGTCGAGGGAAATGATTGCCCTGTTCTGCTCTGCCCTGGAGTGGCCTCACCTCGAGCACTGTGCGCGGTTCTGGGCACCACAGCACAAAAAGGACATTAAACTGTTGGGAGAGTGTCCAGAGAATGTGTGACTCCAACCATGTCTTCTACCAGCTGATGTTTCAATTTCGGATTTTTCTGGATTAAATTAACTCTTGTCACATCTTTTACTACCTCCTTGTTTTCTACTGGAGTCTCCGGCAATTTCTGCAAGGCATTTTCATCTGTAGTAGGTTCCAATTTTTGCTGTGGGGCCCTTGTGAGCTGCTTGATGCCTGACAGGAAATCAGTAGGCTCTACAGGCTCTGGCTTCTGCTTGGCGGTCTTCATGAGCTGCTTGATGCCCGACAGGACCTCTACAGGTTCTGGCTTCTTCTTTGGGGTTTTTCATAGCTGTTTGATGCCTGATGCAACGTTGACTGACTCCAACTTCTGATCTGGAGTTTTGTGACTCCAGTGGAGTGACATGCTATCCACATCAAGATCTTCTTCCAGCATAGCTATTCGTCCTTCTGGAATTCTGGAGGACATTATTTCAAATATAGACTTTGGAGATTCCTTCTCTCTCATCAAATCTGAGATGTCTTGACAATCCAGTATCTCTCCTGAAGAATCTGGAGTATTTAATGGTGACACCATCATCTCTCCTGAAATAAACAGTAGGTTTATCTAATTTGGCAAACAAACTAAGCAGAAAATCCAAACATTCCAATCGCTGTATAACTAAGTAAAAAATGGATTCAATCAGCCAAAGCTTTCTACAAGCTAAATCCAAAACTGTGTTTCAGCAATTGGTTTGGTAATTAGCAAGAAGGCAATTAGCTCCTACAAGGCACAGCATACGTTAAAAAAATTAAGCCTAAAAAACCTTGATGATTTTTTATTTAATCTGATAAAAATCATTAGTATTACTACTCTGAATATTGGATAATTCATTCTTGATTTTTGTTGGTGATTCACTAGATGCTCACTTTTGCTAAATTCTTAGTAAAACAGAATTTAAAGAATTCTGAGTTATTCAGGAACACGACTGATATGCAAAGTCATATGCAAAAGACAGAAAAAAAAAGCTAAGGATCATCTTAACACAAATCTTCCTAATCTGACATTTTTCTTAAGTAGAATCTTTGCAAAATTCTACAGCATAACCACTCCCTGCCGTAAGATTTTGTCATTGAATCTAGATGTATCCCCTGACAATTGATTAAAGGATTGCCATGCTTCAACACAAGGTTTGCCTGAAACAATACTTCAGCATTTAGAAGTTCGATATAAAACTGAATGAATAAAAAAATAACACCTACCAAAAAAAATAACTGGAACTACTGGAAAATGTCCTCCAATACATGATAAAAAAAAAATCAATGGTTGCAAGATGCTTTATCTTTACACTAAGTCTGCCTAGCATTAGGCTATGCACTATCAGTGAGTTGCAGACACAGCTACCCCAAAGTATACTTTAATAATTTCTTTCCAATTAACAACCATACCAGATTCTTCAGGAGTACGCAGTTCAGAAATGTCCATTGTGGTGCACGGTGGTGTAAGATCACTGTCACGAACAGTGCTTGAAGGTGATGTTTTTCCACTCGTATTTTCTGGAGTTTTAAACATCTCAGCCAGCCCTATAAATTATATTCAGAAAAATGAGCACTTGTTTCGGAAAAAAAAAAAAAAAGTGCACAGTTGGCAGAACCAGTAACAGGTTTTAAAAATCTCACAACGTACCTGTGAAGCTTTCATCCATATTCAAGTTTTGTTTCGAGATTGGATTTTTCACCACTTTAGGGACCTGTCCAGCTATTCTACCAGTGGTAGAGTGCGCTCTGCCTACAACTACTGTAGCAGGAGATTCTGCATGACCTGTGCTAAAATGACCTTTTATTTTTCTTTCTGGAGGAAAAAAAGGAAAAAAATAAATAAAAATTAGGACACAAAGATCCCTTTTATTTAAAACCTAGCCAGAATCACTCAAGAGATTCCACAAATTTATTGGTCGTGTTTAGCTATTGAATTTGAATGTTCAACAATTAAAATATTTGTGTCTCAATGGTTATCATCCATGATGTCTGCCATACACCCAACACTTACAGGCAGTCCAGTCTACAACTGACAGTGTGTGAACTGGCTAGGGAAAAAGGCATAAAGAAACTAAGCTGAATACAGGTAAAATGCATGTTTTCACCAACAAAAATTATTGAACTGAAATTGTATCAGTTATATACTACTCCAAATTGAGGGACTTGGAGGATCAATACCGCAATTAACCTAACAGAACCTTACTTAATGACTTTAATTCACGTGAAAGATTCACCCCACTGCCATTCCTCCCTCATTCTGTCCTCCTGGTGAGGCCAGGAGTGTCCCGAGAGCACATAGAAGTGTGCCCAAAGGGAATTGCTGATTTTGGAGGCACAAGGTGCCTATGGGGCCAGGTCGGGAGCTGGGCTGGGATGAGCTCCATCAGGCAGCCGGACCAGGCCCGTTTCCAGCGTGGCGGACGAGCAGCCTTTGCCCTGAAACTCAAAAGTCAAACTCTGTCGCTGACTTCCCTTACTAAAATGGGAGCGTGGTTGAGAGGGGCCATCTCTTGCCTGGGGATGCCAGTCTTTCCCTGTAGTTAATGGAAAGAAGGAGGCTTCTCTAGAGGGCGAAGGCGAGCTGAAACCTCAGCTGGAGTGCCCTGGAGGTACTGCTGTGTCTCCACTGCCTACACAGGGATCTTGGGAGGCAGGTCTCCGGGTGATCAAATTAGTCTTTGTGTCTGCCTCATTCCCTAATTGTCAGTAGATATCCCAACTAGTGAACAATGTACAGCATAACAAAGGAGGCACACATATAAAAAGGAGCAGAATTAGCCTGCGCTAATTGGTGGGCCTGACTTTGCTGACAGGAACCAGGCAGTTAAGAGGAGGGCTAGGAAGTAATTCACTAACTAAAATACACCTCAGAACACAGTAGTAAAATGATTTTATCTTGGTAATTTGACAGACTGGAACAGCAACAGATGAAAGTTTTTCATTTGTTTGTTTGTTTTAACCTGGCCCAGCTACCAGGTCAGACTGCTAGAAGTCTCGGCTGTTGATGTAAATGAGTTGAAGGCTTTGACTTGAAACTTGTTCTCGGTGGGTCCGATTAAAGTGAATTTGGCCCTCGTTTTACATGTGATTTCTGACAAAATGATCTGTCTGACCCTCCTACAGGGTGTTATCATTGTCCTTTATTTAAAAATAGATCATTTGGAGCTTTATGTACGTACGCAAAATATTAAGTACAAAATTCACACAACTTCCACAGTTGGCTGGCTTGCAGAATATTTCTCTCAAACAAAACCAAGGATTTAACACTTTGCCTTACTTTGCCTTAGTAAACGTGCTTTTAGCTTGTTAAGAAAAGCCCAATCTTTAAATATAATTTAAAGCTCTAATTAGTTGATTTTAGGCAATTTTTTTTTGACATTTTAATGGCAAGGATACCTGGATTTTTTCTGGTATTCATGAAGATATTTGATAAAAAGGTAGATGCAACTCTCTCTGAAAATAGCAAAAAAACAAGTTCATGGGATCTTTTCTAAGCCATACAGTAGCCATTTAGATTTTCTTATATGCTTTCAAAGCTATCCAGGAGCCTGGTAAAGGCTCTTAATTGCAGAACTTCCCAATTTCTACTCCACTAGCACTTCTTTAACTAGGTCTTTTCCTCCAAAATACGATCCTGTCACTGAAGGAAATAATACTGAGGAAATGAAATATGGAAGTTAAATATTAACTTTTTTTTCCCTTTTTAGAGAAAAAAAATAAATATATATATATATATACTTTTCAGATGGCTGCAAGCCTGAGCAGTCCTTTCATCTCCCACTCTCAATGGCAAAAGATGCATTTCTAGAAATGGCACGCAAGTTTTATGGTTAATAAAATAGTTTATTGCGCCATTATTGTTAAGAAGTTTTTCTTGCAATGGAAAAGCATTCAGGTACACACTAAAACAACACCAATCCCACAGAATATTGTGTTTGTTCAAGCATTCAAACTTGATTAAACTTCTCTTTCAAAGTACTGCTGCATCACAGTTCAGTGAGCCCAAATCTCTCCTAATGCTTGGACACTTCTGATAAAGGATTTGTGTCAGGAACGTGTTTTAAAGTGCTGTTCTGAAGTCGGAATAGTTCTAGACAGAGATATTCAACTTCCTGCTAGGGAGAGGTGCTCAAATTAAGCATAAGAAGGTACTTGTATCTACCCTGAGTACCATAAAAAGCTATCAGATGACCCAATATAACTAACAGTTAAAATTCTACTTCTACATCACCTTCTTCCAGTGTATTGCCTCCCCAAATTCGAGCCTTTCAAGTGCACATACAAGCGCAAGTCACAAGCCTCAGAATATTCACTAACTGAGTTTTGGAGATGCAAGTAACCCCAAAGGCTTTTTTTTTTTTTTTTTTTTTTTTAAAGAAGGGTGCAAGTTCCACCTGTTTCAGTTTTATTTTGTTTGTTTGTTTTCTTTTGTTTTTTCTTCCTCCCCTGAGGACAAACCATAAATTCTATCCTAAAGAAGCAAGAAAGGAAGCTGAAATAAGAATCTATGGAGATGACATCCTCAAAGATCATCAATTACCTGATATCTTTTAATCTTTGAGAATTGGCTCCATCAGATCTCAGCCTTTGGGAAATTATCGAACCTGATAGTGTTTACAACTCAGCATCAAGGTTAACAACTACAATCACACTGTTCTCTCAAAATAGCATTGCACCTTAGTGTCAAGTCAGGAGAGGAATGCCATGGAAAGATACAAATTAAAAGATGGAAAATTCAAACCAATACAGGTTTTCTTGTAATTAAGCAGCTGATCTTGTTATCAAGAAACTTTTTTGAGCTATGAACTCACAGTAGTCAGAAAGGATATTGGATATGAAAGAGAAAGTCAAGAGTAAATGACATATCTCTATATAAACTATACCATTGATTACAGTACAGGTTTGAAATATTAAAATCTAATGTCAGGATTATTTTTTTATTTTTTTATTTTTGGAAGATTGCTTAGAAAATATGAATACCGAGTTAACTAAACGCTCAGCCTTACAGCGAATATTTTAGTTACCCATTTTAATAAAATGTGACCAGGCTCTTAAACAAAAATAGAATAATAAAAAATAATGATAAAATGGACTGCATATTTACTATCTTACTGTATCCATGTAAAATGTTATTTAAAATTTTATTTAAAAGCCTTTCTGGAGAGTATATATTATACCATTACTGAAAATTATATTATCTTTACATACTTGCAGGTATTTATGGAATGTTCTTGTTTCTTTTGGACAGATAAAATATATATATATGTTTTTGCCTTTCAAAATATAGTTTTCAAATATATTGAACCCAAAAAAAGTCTGATGCACTGTCAGGCACCTCAATTTCTTATACGTCTCCCTAGTTTGGTATAAAGGAAACAGTCTGCTGATGAAAAGAAAGGCAGCTGTGATATTCTTTCTTATGTTTATTTTACCTGGCCATGGATATTCACCACCACTCTTCACCAACATTATTTAGTACTCATTCTCTACTGTTCTACTGTCTAAATATCTCTCTCCTCCTTAAAATATATTTATAAATGTAAAAATATATAGACACATACAGAGAAAACTATGAATCCAAATAAAGGCATGAGTAACTGTAAACATATTTTTATGAATTCCTGGAAGCTACATTTATTATATAAAACAAACAAACAAACAAACAAAAACACAAACACAGAATTAAAGTCAACTTTATTTTATTTACTATTGTCAAACAAAAACTTTCTAGGGCAAGACATTAAAAGAAGTGAGGCATATATAGAAACTTAATTACATTCTTTCAAAATCCATAGTCAAAACATCCTAGTTCAATGGACACATAGCACATTATGTGGTGTACAGAAGTTTTACTGCAGATAAAGACATTATGGCGACATCTGCCTGGCACTTTAACACCTCCTTATATTAAAAATTACATACACCTTATATTAAAAATTACATACACTTCCAATGCTAAGGATCAGCTGTTTCTCCACCTTATGTTTTCAGTCTATGCCTCTTGAAAAATACAGAAATATTTCTTTAAGTGAAAGCCAAACAGTATTTGGAAATAAATAAATAAATACATAAGTAAATGAAGTCTTTGCTATGATCACTTACAGTTCATACCTGGGGACAGAAAAGGACACTGTAAAGTCACATCCCAAAGGTAAATAAATCAAGGTAGTGATGGAGTTATAAATACCTCCACATAGGATATTTTACAATTTGTATTGAAAATAAGCATTACAGAATTTCTGAGTTTCTCTTAAATTATTTTTGTGTCACTTTCTTTCAGAAGTTCTGCATAGGTACCCTTGTTTTTCCCTTGAATATTTACCTAGCATAAGACTCAGAATATTTTAGCTTGAGACTCAGACCATTTTAGAAGATATTTTCGTGTAATAAAAGAATTGCAATTTGCATTCTTTAAGGACACCACCACCTTCCAGAAACACATTAAATGAAGCAGAATGAAATCGAAGTAGGGCAGTTTGGGAATTATTTTCAGCTGTGTTGCAGCTCTGAAGGGCTCTTTCAAGTTAGGCATTCAATTTAGGCAAAAATACCTGGCTTCTTGTAGAGTTTATAACCTAAGGGGTATTGATTTGGCAGTATCAAAGTCGGTGAAGATTCCTGGAAGGAGCTGAGTGTCGGTGTACACTCAGGAGATGACCAATGACACAAGACATGGGATGACAACCGCACATTTATATTTGCCATCAAAATTTTTGAGAAAATAGTTAACTTGAGACTCCTAGCTATACTTGAGAGCAAATTGCAAGATATTTATGCGTACTATGTTACAGAAAATAATCCTATGACACATTTTTCCTTGTGGGGCTGTGAGTCTCACGAGATGAAGGTTGACCACCTTCTGTCCCCCTGAACTACTGTAATGGTACAGATCTGGTCAACATGCCTAGGGATGGATACCATTCTTTACTCATGTTTAGCTTGTACTAAATAGTAATATAAAAGTAGAAAATAAATTAGTTCACTGCCACAGAGATATTAAATGTATATCAAGTATTAATTATGCATTTAGTATGTTCAGAAATTGGTAACTCAGCTCTGAAAAATATATATAAGTGTATAACTTTGATAACTTTATATGCATACTTTACATATACATAGAAAGTCACAAACTAGGAGCAAACAAAAAATGAGATATCAGACAGAATCACTGGAGACAAAAATATATATATTAATTAGAATCAGAAAATATGCCTGTGTTCAGCTCTATTTCTCAATAAGGCTATAACGTTTGCATATGTGTGGTTCACTGGAGCTTGTTCTCACTGTAGGTGTGTTGGTAGGACTTTGCTTTCCTCTGAGATTCTACAACTAAAGTAGGTTATTTATTCCCATTCTGTGTTAAACAGACACATAATTTACTTCAAACCACTGTTACCATTGCTCCCCAAAATGATGTGCATAGGCTGCTGATCTTTAAAACTTGTTAAAATACATGTATATACATATATATATACATGTATATCAGTTTACTAGTTTTGAAGAGACAGACTTCAAAACAAATCAGAGACACCAAATACTTGAGTTTAAAATCCTGTATAAAACCTTTAACGTGACCTGTAGAATTACCAATTCTGCTGCATGAAAGTCACAGATACTGTCTTAAAACAAGAGTGTGGACTCTTTCTGCTGGTGTCAGTTAGGACGAGGCTGGTTTTTAGAATAAAAGCAAGGACAAAACTAACAATCATCTTTAGAAGGGAATTTCTTGCACTGCCCCAAAAGGCCATTAGGACCTCTTTTGCTAAGCGAGGCCCCATTTCTGTAGTATCTCAGCAGACAGAGTCAGCTGCTCTTTATGGACTATTATTTACTTATTAATTAGATATTTCAAGTCAATTTACTTAGTCTGAGCATTAGCTGCTCTACAGAAAACAACCACAGAGCAGTTACTTTCCTGTGGATCGCAGCCCCAATTAATAAGCCCGAGTGGCTGCATGGGGAGCAAGCTCAGGCCCTGTGTGGCAGTGGGGTTAAGCAGTCACAGCCCAGCTTCTGGCACGCTTCGTTAGCCCCCGCTCATCAGCAGTCACGTGCTGACCACAGCTGAAGTGGTGGGATGTGTGATACCCTAACGCAGTGTGCCAGGTGCTATGAAAAATGATTTGCTCCTAGCGGCGCTATCTAGTTAAGGGTGTTCTCTCAGTTCTTTTGAAGTGGTTTGTGAAAAGGAGCCGAGAATCCCCCCTCCTGCTTCTTTCAAGAACTTTGTTTGGAAAAAAAAAGAATATTGCCCTGTTAGGAAAGCCTTAATTAGGTTTTATCCAATGAGTCAAGAGTAACATTTATGCAGAACAGCTTTTGTGTGGTGAATGTCTTGTTTGCACAACCTGTGACACTCAACAAACCCAAACAAAATGCCCCTTTGCTCATCTCGCTGACGAGCTCTTCACTTTGCACAGCTTGGCACAGAGGCCAAGATGCCCTCTTATATCCTAGTTGCAGCTACTGAATGGAAAACAAGGCAGCTCCTTCAATGCAGTGATGGAAACTTGGCAAGTGTTCTTCCTCTACCCTCACAACTCCGTGCCTCTGCCCAAGGCTTTCATCTCCTCTGGTATGGAGGCCGCCTCACTATCGAACACGTACTAGCTAAATTAGGGAAGATGGAATGATCCCTTATCATTAAGGCTGTGTGTAATGCAATTAAAATGGAGCATTTGCTCACAGCACAAGAGTTCAGCCCTGTTCTCATTCTGAAAAAAAAAAAATAAAATAAAAAATAAAAATTGGGGTGTGCCTTAGGACTTTGATTTGTTAGAAATTACTGCCTTGAATAATTATGGGATGATATTAAAGACTGAAATGACAGAGAAAGAGCAACTTAGAGGCACTTGCTTCTCTTACATAACTGCAAGAACAAAAAATACAGGTTGGAACACGGAAGACAGCAAGGCTGTGAAGCTGACCTAGAAGGGTACTTATATCATGAGCTTCCAGAGGTCAAAGCACTGCTGTTATTTCCTCTTTCTACCCACATTGCATAGGGAAAGCTACTAAGCCAAATGACAAATTGATCCCAAGCACATCACCTTCAAGGGGTTACAAATGCCAAGCTGCTTTGTCCTGTTTCTCTTCTGAATCTGTTGGTGGCTATCACCAGGTTTCTTTGGAAAACAACCAAACCAACCAAAAGGGATACTTCTAAGCAGCAGCCAGTAGGGGCCGACACAGGATTAGGTTGATGAAGATGGCTTTGTGAAGTCTCCCTGTTGCAGTTAAGGAGACTGAGTCACAAACAGAGCAGGAGAAAATGAGTGCAAGGAAACTGGAGTTGTTCAACATGCAAGGACTTCATATAGATCCAGTAAAATCCGTAAAATTCTGTAAAACTCCAAGGTCACTAGTCTAGACCTACTGCTTGAGTTGTTGCTGAGACAAGAAGCATGAAGCTACATGTCCTGGAATTTGGGATGATCATAAATCCTGCACCACAGAGCCAATTAAACATCTTGGGTGAAGATACTCCTCTCATTTCAGAGGCTGCAACCTAAGCTGGTGGAAGCAACCCCTCACTCCTCTTGTGGTAACACTTTGAAAACACGGATTTCACAAATCAGAACTTGCCCAAAGGGCCATTCATCTTCTCCAAAAGAAGCCCTAAGAAAAACATCAGAAAATAAACTCTATCTGTCCTTCCATAGAAATCTATTACTCCTCCTAGACTATATGAAAATGTAGGTTCTTAACTGGGGTCTTAAAAATGCATAGATACCTGAGCTGAATTTTTTTTTTTTTTTTTTTTGCATTTCATAGAGGAACAGAAAGCTACCACCCTTTGAGATGTGTGCACGCCAACATTATCCACAGGCCGCAGACACTGACCTCTAGAAAATATTCTCCAAACCACATTCAGTACTCCACATCAGCTGCAGCTCTGAAAAGGGCAACATCGCAACCTCATATGCTCACTGCTCCTCTTCCCAGTGCTCACCTCCCTTTACAAGCACTGCACAGCGTGGCCATGTTTACAAGAGAATTGCCTGAATTTCAGAGGCACCCACATTACACTTCCAAAAATTATGGCATTTGGCTAAAAAAATTAAATATGGTTGTAAGAGGACAGTAGTAATTACATCTTTAATTATTCCTAAGAACACAAAACACTTAAGTCCTAAATTGTTTACAAATTTAACGGCTTACAAACCCGTACTTCTCAGTAAATTTTTTTTTTTTTTTTAAATAGCATTTTCATTCATAGTAGTTCTACTAATAAATCTATAGTTTTTAAAAGAATATTTACAGAACTTTAATGAAAAAATAAGACTTAAGCACATAAAATTTAAGCAGAAAATAGCTTACAATTACACTGGCAGTAAAGTAACATGGCTTCCTGGCTACTGTACTCATTACCATAAAAAAGGGGATAAATACGAGCATAAAAGATTTATTTTTCTACCTGCCATTCTGCACAAGCATCGCATGGTATAGGAACCACTATATGTATCTACTAAAACAGGCGGCATCATATCTGTAAACATATTAAGAAAAGTACTTAGATAATATCATCAGCGATAGCTTTACAAAATCTGAACTTAAAATCTGAGTGTAAGCCAAGTCACATTAAAAATTCCAATGTCATTTACAGAATCATTCTAAAAACTGGCTCTTTAACTGTTAAGACTATTTTCTTGTTCTTGCACTTGCTCTTGTGCTTGATCTTGTTGTCCTGTTCGTCCCTCCAGCAGTCTGAGTTGTCTTCACATTGCCTTCAAGTTTTTCTTCAGTTTTGTTTCTTTTCCCTTTTTTGGGTGATCCGTTTTCATCATTCTCTATTCGTAGACAGAAATATTAAATGGAAATTTATATCATAAATCAAGCATTTTATAGAAAGTCAATCTTCAGTTCCATTGTTTTTGAAGGGAGATGTCCCTAATGACTACGTTCCAAAGCTTACATCTATGAGTTCAACAAACCAGTTACAAAACCCACACTTCTGCACATCCAATATCCTTTAAAATAGGTCCCCAAGGACATACAGCTATTTCTGAAAGTAGGTTAACATTAATGAGAGCACCAAAACCAATTAGCTATTATTTTAGCTAAAAATTCTTCTACTGATATGTAAAACTAAAACATATCTAACACTGAAGAAAAAAACAGCAAAAATGAATGTACAGCAACTAATTTATTGTCCAGCTAGAACTGCAAAGTCAGGCTTGTAGTTGTAACAAACACACTGGACGCTTCTGGAAGAATCCACATGGCACAGACCAGTGAAGCTGCTCCAAGAGATGAGCATCGACCCAAGCACCACCACTAAAATCCATGTGGGGAAAAAGGACCTCCCCCCAAAAGAAACTATTCAGACCGGTAGAAAAGCACTGGGAGAGATCAGTCCTTTGGGAGGTGCATGTAGCAGTGTCAAGAAGTGAAAACTAGCAGAAGTGTGAAGTCAATAAACCAAGAGGGGAACCTGCCACAATAGATGTACGTGTTACGTTTGGATAAGCACATGTAACAGATAAAGAGATGAAGAGAAATGAAACGAGAGCATGGCCAAATCACAACAGGATTAATGCACATAACCTGCCAGAAAATTCTTTGTGCATCTGTAAAGATTCATTACTTCCATTTTATTATATTTATTTGACGATAATTTCTTATTACAACGTGGTATCTTTAAAATTTTATCACATCCAGCTGAAAGGTTTAGGGAATATTTCAAGTGTCTGAAGCTAGAGCTCTATTGGCTTGGGGAAAATAAAACTGAAAAACAGGAAAAGTGAGAGACATGTGGAACTTCTGCTGTCATTTGAGCTCAAATACAGCTCCAAGTCCTTCTAGCACCAACTTCATTACAGCACGGATAAGTTGTACAAGCTACCCAAAACCTGGACATACAAAAGCAGGAGCTTAGATGGTATTTAGGAGAAAACAAGCACAGACAATGGGTGCTACAAATGTAATTATCATGCTATGCTCATAACCACCTGTAAGTTAGTTAATTGCTGTTATTTAACCTGCAAGTTACGGATTGAGACAGCAGAAGAGCATGAGAGCATTTGAATAACTCAGCAGAAGAGGAATACAGCTGTCAGATGCCATACAATCAATCCATTCTGCTTTGGAGAAACATCTGGTTTGTACAGGATAACCTAGCCCCTTCTTTACTTACCACTCTTTGCTACATTAAAGACCCACTCTCTATTTACATTAGACTATGGCAGCCAACAGTAATAACCTGTACAAAATTCTAGACTTAGCTATATGTAGAAAATAGAAATATTTTTTTTTCCTCACCTGATTTTGATTTTTTAGGTGGTACATCATCTGCTGGCAACAGACATTTTCTTCTGCGAGAAGTGGAAGTTGTCTGTTGGGTAGGGTTAACCTCTTTTCCTTTTCCAGACTGATTACTTTCTTCAGAACCAGTGGGTATCAAACACTGCATTTCCGAAATGTTGCCGTTTTCAGGCAAGTTGCCATTGTCACGAAGAGAAGTAGCTGCCTCTGGTTTGAATTGTACATTTTTCCTCTTATTTCTCAGTTGCCTTTGTTTTTCCTGGGATGAGTTATTTTCCAGAGCTGTACCTTCACCTTCCTTAAGGATTCCGTTTTGACCTCTGTCTTCAGGCAAGACAAGCTTTTCCCTGAGAAAGGTTGAACTAGTTTCTTCAGATTTGGAAGGAACTATTTTCCTTCTGCCTGCCTTCGATGGATTTTCTTTTCCTGATTGGGTTACTTCCAAAAGTATACCCTGTTGCTCTTTGGGAGTTTCATTCTTACCATCTTCTGGCAAACCTTGAAGTGAACTAGAACTAACAGCCAGTGAAGTGATACTACACTTTTTCCCTGAGTACCCTTTTGAAAGGTCAATTTTTTCTTCGGAAGAGGGTTTTTCAGAAATCATTTGTTTAGCTTTCCTATGATTATTATTTCTGCTACTTTCTTTTGATAAGTTACATTTTCCCCGAGCAGGAGTAGAACTTGTGGCTTCTAATAATATGGCAGCTTCATTCCTTCTGCCTCTTTTTGGTTGATCTTTTAGACTTGAAACAACTGCTCCTAACGGAACATTTTGATCTTTAAGAGCCTCTTCTTTACCATTATCTGCTGGCAAACCACGTTTTCTTCTAAGAGAAATGGAATTAGTTGTGTGTGACACTGGAGGAGTTTCTTTCCTTCTGCCCCTTCCTAATGGCTTTGCTTTTGCACAGGACACCGATTCCAAAAGCACGTTTTGTTCTTCATTAGTACTCTCCTCTTTGTCATCAGTTTCTGACAAGCCACGTTTTCTCCGGAGAGAAGCTGAACTTTTTGCCTCTGCTGCTAGATCAATCTCTTTTCTTTTGTCCCTTGCTGATGCATTTGCTTTTGCCTGCAAAGTGCTATCTCCCAATGCTGGATTTTGATCTTCTTTCACAGTCATCTTTTTATCATCACCTTCTAGCAAGCCACGTTTTTCTCTGATAGAAAGAGAACTCACCGTTTGTGATGCTACAGCAACCTCTCGCCGCCTTCGTCCTCTCAGCGGAACTTCTTCTGTTGAAGAGGGAATAGCTTCCAAAGCTGGATCTTGATCTTTTGTAGAAGTCTCATCTTTACTATGATCTTTAATTAAGGTTTCTTTTTTCGTAAAGGTAGAACAAGCTGCTTGTGGAATGGAATCAGCTTGCCTTCTTCTGCTCCTCCTTACTTCTAAAGGATTTTCTGAAGCCTCACGTTGATCATGTTTGCAAGCCATTCCTTCCTCATTCCCAGGTAAATTCCTTTCTTCTCCTAGAGCTTCGGAACTGGCTTCTTCAAGTTTAAAATTAACTCTTCTTCCTCTAAGTCTTCTACGTGTAATTCTATTATTTGGTGTTCGATTCTCTTGCAG
Organism: Anas platyrhynchos; assembly: GCF_047663525.1. Classification (NCBI taxonomy): domain Eukaryota; kingdom Metazoa; phylum Chordata; class Aves; order Anseriformes; family Anatidae; genus Anas; species Anas platyrhynchos. The sequence goes on along the minus strand of NC_092609.1, from coordinate 7,136,870 downwards.
GATTTCAGTTTGCTTTGGTTCATTTGCTTCCTGCTCATTTCTTGTCTGCTTTTGATGTCTATGAGCAATGCCATCACTGTTTAGAGCAGTTACCAATGTGTCAGCTGTGTTGTTCTGGTCTTTCATTACTTGGTGTGCCTGCTTGACACAACTAGAGGCTGAAGACTCTTTGGGAGAAGATTCCTCTGTTTCTGACTTACATTTAAGCATAAGATCTAGGCTGTTTACATCCTGGGCAAATTCATCAGCCTTCTTCTCTGAAGAGTCTTTTTTCCCTCTCCTGCTTCTAGTTCTGTTTGCTTCTTGTTTGAATTCCAAGTTGAGAACAGTTACTGGCATTTTATCTGTCTCTCCAGAAGGTGATTCTGACTTTAATCTTTGAGATGCCTTTGTAGTATTTTCCTGAGCATTTTCCGCTTCATCTCCCAGAGATACTTTCCTCTCATTTTTGGTGGGTGATTTTGTTTCCGTAATGGTTTCATTTGAAGTCTCCTTGGCTTTCTGAACATTCTGTGTATTTTCAAGTGCCATCCCGCACATGTCTGGTTTTACTTCTGTTGGTTGTTTTCTAGCATTTCTTGAAGACTTACCTCTTTTTTCTGTTACCTTTACTTCAAGTTCAGTTCTGTTTCCAGATGCTTCTGTGGGGGCAGTCTCAGAAGTCTGCTCATCACCTTGTAGTAATTTTGCTGATTGGTGTTTACGAAGTTTCCTTGTCGTCCCATGAAGTTCCTCTGAAGGAGCTTGTTCAACCTGTTCATTCCTAGCTCTTCTTTGTCTTTTGGGTGGAAGCAGTGCTTCTGTGTTTTCTATTTTTTTCATTCCTCTAGACCTCTTCTGATGCAATAGAAGAATTTCTTCTCTGTCTTCTACACTACCTTTGTCAGATGCGTTTTCAGATTTTTTTAAATCTGTTTGCAGTTGGTGATTTTCATCCTGAGTGCTACTAGATACGCCTTCTGTCTTTCTGCTTTGATCATCTTCAGTTACAGATGTGCTACTGATATCATACTCCTGCAAAGCCTGTTTCCTATTTGCAGGATCTTTTTGTAGCACTGAAGAATCTTTTTCAGAAGACTCAAGATCCTCACTAGGATGTTTTAACTCCTTAGGTTCCTTAGTTTTACCTCTTCTTGGTCTTCGAGTATCAACCTGCGTTTCCACAAGTGAAACGGTTTCAACTGTTTTCTCAACAGGATGCTTTGAAACAATTTCTTTTTCCATGCAAAGATTTGTTCTCCTTCCTCTTCCTGTATTTTTAGCTACTGAAGTTGAAGTACTGATCTCTCCCATCTCTTCTTGGATGCTCTTTTTCTCCAGACCTTGCAATTCTTTTGAATTTAAATCCTTTTCACACTGCTTTGTTGAAGGTGGATGTACAGTCTTCCTTGGTCTGCCCCTTGTTAGTCTCTGGGTAGAGTGGTCTTCGCTAGTTGACAACTTTTGTTGAGAATCTTTATCTTGTGAAGTATTTCCTTTGTCTTCTAAAACAGTTTTATTCCCCCCTACAAAGTTTGTCATATAGAAAAGAGCACAAACAAAAGTTACACATTACTATGCCCGATCAAAGTATCTCTTGAGTTTTCATTTTCCCAGTAAAGTGGTCTTGCTCAAATGAATTTATTTAATTTTAAAAAGTAACAGGGATTTAAACAGACTCCTAGAATAAAACCCAGTTTAGTACACAGAGTTATTTGTTTTATTTGACAGGTAGCACTCAAGCTTTAAGATATATTTTGAAAGTCTTTGCAAATAAAGGTGATTTTAAGTGGATACCTTAGCAACAGGTGATTTTTTGTTTGTTTGTTTTTTACACTGGTATGTTTGGAGATGCCACCGTTATTACATCAAACTACTACACCATTTTTTAAACACCAATAGAATGCCAACACTGGTTTGTGTTACAGATTACTGCTCAAATTCCCTGAGATATTTGCTCCTTCCATACTATATAATTTGGAATTTTTACAACACGTTGAAACTTCCTAACAACACACACAGTCCTGCATATTCATTATTACTCTAGTTAAAATAAAAGTGTTTGTACTTACCATACTCACGACTGCCATTAGTACAAGCAGTTACAGCATCTTCCTGCTTAGGATCCATAACATTTTCTGACCTGACCTAAGGAAATAAGCAATAATCAATACTTTTGTGTGTGTCTGACAGGACAAGAAATAGTTAACTAATAGAAAATTGGGAGTGAAACAGTTGAAAAAAGTCCTGCCAAATACTTTATGAGAAAATGAAGCCAACTTCGTTTGCTAACTGCATCATATATTTGGTACTACCACAAAATTGAACTTAATACTTGTTATCTGAGCTAGTGTAGCAGTTTTTACAGTGAAAGACAACACAGTAGAGTTTTAAAAAGCATTCAGTAAACGGGCTGAACATTGTCTAGTAAGATTAGAAAAAGAGGGTTATTGAATCTAAATCATTTGAATGTTTTGAAGTGTTTTATTGTAGTTCTACACAGACCAGCAATACTCATTTTAATCTATGGATCTGGGAGTCAACAAAAATCGATGCTAATAAAATACACCAATGACAAGAGTGATGAAGGTGCGAATTGTAAGGTCAAAATGGTAACCCAGAGCAGCCTCAGCAGCCATTTAGGTAGGGTTCCTCTAAACAAAGTACATCCTAATACAAGCAAACAGAGTAGAATTGGTGTCCATTCAGCAAGCAGTGAATGAAAGCCTTATGGGCATGAAGAGCAATCAACTGACTACGTGGTAACACCAAATTTTGGCAAAAGCTCAGTGCTCTTGGATGTTTAAAGAAAAAAAGTGTTTTGAATTTAATCTACAAGCTATGAAGAAGCTGTACAAAAAAAAAACAAACATGCATATATCCCACTTATGAAAAGGAAGGCACAGAAAGAACTCCATTGTAGTCTGTAAGTAATTTAAGGGTGCTTTAAACATAACAGAAACAAATGACTAGAAAAAAAGTGCTCCTTCAAATTTGTACTCAGCTGCATCTTCTGGTTTTTACCCATTCACACCTGGACAAAGCTACCAAGGAAAACACAGGTTGTCAACTTCACTGTTTTCAAATAAACATCAGGTGCTCTTCCAGAAGGTATTTTGTCAGCCACAGGTCTTGTGCATGAGATATTTTAATGAAAATACAATGATATAAAACATGTCTTATTAGATGGCCTAAGAGTTCACTTCAACCACAGGCTCCAAGCTTAAATAAACTCTTTCCAAAAGCTAAAGAAAATATTTTACCTTTGTTTCCTCTGACTTCTGCTTGGCAGTCTTCATAAGCTGCTTGATGCCCGACAGGACCTCTACAAGTCCTGGCTTCTTCTCTGGGGTTTTTAATGGCTGCTTGATGGCTGATCCAACGTTGACTGACTCCAACTTCTCATCTGGTGTTTTCCTTTTACTTTCCAATTTCACCTGAGAGGCTTGTTTCTCTGCACTTAATGATACGCTGTCCACATCAAGATCTTCTTCCAGCATAGCTATTCCTTCTGGAATTCTGGAGTACATTATTTCAAATATAGACTTTGGAGATTCCTCCTCTCTCATCAAATCTGAGATGTCATGACAATCCAGTATCTCTCCTGAAGAATCTGGAGTATTTAATGGTGACACCATCATCTCTCCTGAAATAAACAGTAGGTTTATCTAATTTGGCAAACAAACTAAGCAGGAAATCCAAACATTCCAATCGCTGTATAACTAAGTAAAAAATGGATTCAATCAGCCAAAGCTTTCTACAAGCTAAATCCAAAACTGTGTTTCAGCAATTGGTTTGGTAATTAGCAAGAAGGCAATTAGCTCCTACAAGGCACAGCATACGTTAAAAAAATTAAGCCTAAAAAACCTTGATGATTTTTTATTTAATCTGATAAAAATCATTAGTATTACTACTCTGAATATTGGATAATTCATTCTTGATTTTTGTTGGTGATTCACTAGATGCTCACTTTTGCTAAATTCTTAGTAAAACAGAATTTAAAGAATTCTGAGTTATTCAGGAACACGACTGATATGCAAAGTCATATGCAAAAGACAGAAAAAAAAAGCTAAGGATCATCTTAACACAAATCTTCCTAATCTGACATTTTTCTTAAGTAGAATCTTTGCAAAATTCTACAGCATAACCACTCCCTGCCGTAAGATTTTGTCATTGAATCTAGATGTATCCCCTGACAATTGATTAAAGGATTGCCATGCTTCAACACAAGGTTTGCCTGAAACAATACTTCAGCATTTAGAAGTTCGATATAAAACTGAATGAATAAAAAAATAACACCTACCAAAAAAAATAACTGGAACTACTGGAAAATGTCCTCCAATACATGATAAAAAAAAAATCAATGGTTGCAAGATGCTTTATCTCTACACTAAGTCTGCCTAGCATTAGGCTATGCACTATCAGTGAGTTGCAGACACAGCTACCCCAAAGTATACTTTAATAATTTCTTTCCAATTAACAACCATACCAGATTCTTCAGGAGTACGCAGTTCAGAAGTGTCCATTGTCGTGCACGGTGGTGTAAGATCACTGTCACGAACAGTGCTTGAAGGTGATGTTTCTCCACTTGTATTTTCTGGAGTTTTAAACATCTCAGCCAGCCCTATAAATTATATTCAGAAAAATGAGCACTTGTTTCGGAAAAAAAAAAAAAAAAAAGTGCACAGTTGGCAGAACCAGTAACAGGTTTTAAAAATCTCACAACGTACCTGTGAAGCTTTCATCCATATTCAAGTTTTGTTTCAAGATTGGATTTTTCACTACTTTAAGGACCTGTCCAGCTATTCTACCAGTGGTAGAGTGCGCTCTGCCTACAACTACTGTAGCAGGAGATTCTGCATGACCTGTGCTAAAATGACCTTTTATTTTTCTTTCTGGAGGAAAAAAAGGAAAAAAAAAAATAAATAAATAAATAAAAATTAGGACACAAAGATCCCTTTTATTTAAAACCTAGCCAGAATCACTCAAGAGATTCCACAAATTTATTGGTCGTGTTTAGCTAATACAGACTGCTGGGCATACAGAAGTGGTTAAATTGCAGCTACTTTAAAGGGCTGATTCGTTGTGAAATGCAGCTCATATATTCGTTTAAGATTTGAGTGACTACGCTCAATGAGCATCTGAGACAAGTTTTCTTAGCTTTCAGAAACGCTCAGGGATTATCCTGAGAGTCTTTCAGTCTTACTCCTTTCCACCTGCATAGAATCCTTTAGGTTGGGAAAGACCTTCACCATCATCCAACGACCAACCTCACCACCACGTAAAGTGGTTAAACCGGAACAGAACCTCTTTCAAACAGCACTACAGCTTCAACTACAGACAAGGGACAAATACTTACTCCATCCACCCAACACAATTAGTTATTTAGATACATTCTTAAGATGTTTTGAATTAATACATTTCAGTAAATTCAAGTAGATTTACACGCTGTGAGAAAGACACCAATACCCATTTAACATCTTGCCAAAATCTCAAACTTCCAGCTTCTGCAGTTAAATGCCAACAAGCTGTTTCAAGGTTAAGCAAACCCCCAAACCTTAAAAAGAAGTAAAACAAATACCTTTGGTGACTGTGTTGTCTTCTTCATTGGTCTTCGTTTTGGGGCATGTTTTTTAACGGCCTTTGCCTGTGGTCTTGCAACACCCAATTTTACCACTTCTGCCCAAGATTTCGCAACTACGAAGCAAAACAGACACAATAACCTTAACTGGCAGCTGTGTAAACAGGACTTCACAGCTATTTATGATTCCAAAGGATTTGCTGTAGTCAGAAATCACAATTTCAAGCTGAATCTTAACGAGTGTCCAAGCATCCAGTACGAGCGTCCAAGCATCCAGTACAAGTGTCCAAGCATCCAGTACGTTTCTACAACAAAAAGCGTCATACAGTTCCAGAATCTGTGCTAAGTGCTGACCTCACTCTGTCCTCACTCTCTGCTCGAGTTCAAAAAGCATTTGGACAGTGCTCTCAGACATGTGGTCTGATTTTCTGGGCGGTCATTTAAGGACCCAGGAGTTAAACTTGATGATCATTGTGGGTTCCTTCCAATTCAGGATATTCTGCGATTCTGTGAAATATTTTCCTCATTACAAATTTGCCATAAGCCTTTCAGTCTTGCACTTTATTTTACCTGAATTTTTCCTTAACAGAATGTAAGGTTTAACAGCAAAAAAATGTTTTTTTTTTTTTGTTTTTGTTTTTTTTTGTTTGTTTTTTTTTGCTTTTTTGTTTTTTTTTTTGTTTGTTTGTTTTTTGTTTGTTTTAAGTGAAACATATCCAGGATTAACCAGGAAGGCCTGTGATTTTATCTCACCATATAATAGGACTATCACTGAGACACTGCACACAGACACTGCACACAGCATGTTATTCACAACTTTAAAATGATTCTACAAAAAACGAAGATAGCAAAGAATAATAAATTGCCAGAAGAATGTTGATATTGATGGGAAATTTTAAATTTGACTTTGAAAGAGTCAAATTGATATAATTTGTTTTCATAAATTAAAGACATCTCATCTTTAAGTGTTTTCATAAAGATTAAATTTTCAAGAACCAGATTCCCTCTCAATTTTTCCAGTGGTATCAAAACTATTTTGACCAACATTTGAATTTGAATGTTCAACAATTAAAATATTTGTGTCTCAATGGTTATCATCCATGATGTCTGCCATACACCCAACACTTACAGGCAGTCCAGTCTACAACTGACAGTGTGTGAACTGGCTAGGGAAAAAGGCATAAAGAAACTAAGCTGAATACAGGTAAAATGCATGTTTTCACCAACAAAAATTATTGAACTGAAATTGTATCAGTTATATACTACTCCAAATTGAGGGACTTGGAGGATCAATACCGCAATTAACCTAACAAACAGAACCTTACTTAATGACTTTAATTCACGTGAAAGGTTCACCCCACTGCCATTCCTCCCTCATTCTGTCCTCCTGGTGAGGCCAGGAGTGTCCCGAGAGCACATAGAAGTGTGCCCAAAGGGAATTGCTGATTTTGGAGGCACAAGGTGCCTATGGGGCCAGGTCGGGAGCTGGGCTGGGATGAGCTCCATCAGGCAGCCGGACCAGGCCCGTTTCCAGCGTGGCGGACGAGCAGCCTTTGCCCTGAAACTCAAAAGTCAAACTCTGTCGCTGACTTCCCTTATTAAAATGGGAGCGTGGTTGAGAGGGGCCATCTCTTGCCTGGGGATGCCAGTCTTTCCCTGTAGTTAATGGAAAGAAGGAGGCTTCTCTAGAGGGCGAAGGCGAGCTGAAACCTCAGCTGGAGTGCCCTGGAGGTACTGCTGTGTCTCCACTGCCTACACAGGGATCTTGGGAGGCAGGTCTCCGGGTGATCAAATTAGTCTTTGTGTCTGCCTCATTCCCTAATTGTCAGTAGATATCCCAACTAGTGAACAATGTACAGCATAACAAAGGAGGCACACATATAAAAAGGAGCAGAATTAGCCTGCGCTAATTGGTGGGCCTGACTTTGCTGACAGGAACCAGGCAGTTAAGAGGAGGGCTAGAAGTAATTCACTAACTAAAATACACCTCAGAACACAGTAGTAAAATGATTTTATCTTGGTAATTTGACAGACTGGAACAGCAACAGATGAAAGTTTTTCATTTGTTTGTTTGTTTTAACCTGGCCCAGCTACCAGGTCAGACTGCTAGAAGTCTCGGCTGTTGATGTAAATGAGTTGAAGGCTTTGACTTGAAACTTGTTCTCGGTGGGTCCGATTAAAGTGAATTTGGCCCTCGTTTTACATGTGATTTCTGACAAAATGATCTGTCTGACCCTCCTACAGGGTGTTATCATTGTCCTTTATTTAAAAATAGATCATTTGGAGCTTTATGTACGTACGCAAAATATTAAGTACAAAATTCACACAACTTCCACAGTTGGCTGGCTTGCAGAATATTTCTCTCAAACAAAACCAAGGATTTAACACTTTGCCTTACTTTGCCTTAGTAAACGTGCTTTTAGCTTGTTAAGAAAAGCCCAATCTTTAAATATAATTTAAAGCTCTAATTAGTTGATTTTAGGCAATTTTTTTTTGACATTTTAATGGCAAGGATACCTGGATTTTTTCTGGTATTCATGAAGATATTTGATAAAAAGGTAGATGCAACTCTCTCTGAAAATAGCAAAAAAACAAGTTCATGGGATCTTTTCTAAGCCATACAGTAGCCATTTAGATTTTCTTATATGCTTTCAAAGCTATCCAGGAGCCTGGTAAAGGCTCTTAATTGCAGAACTTCCCAATTTCTACTCCACTAGCACTTCTTTAACTAGGTCTTTTCCTCCAAAATACGATCCTGTCACTGAAGGAAATAATACTGAGGAAATGAAATATGGAAGTTAAATATTAACTTTTTTTTCCCTTTTTAGAGAAAAAAAATAAATATATATATATATATACTTTTCAGATGGCTGCAAGCCTGAGCAGTCCTTTCATCTCCCACTCTCAATGGCAAAAGATGCATTTCTAGAAATGGCACGCAAGTTTTATGGTTAATAAAATAGTTTATTGCGCCATTATTGTTAAGAAGTTTTTCTTGCAATGGAAAAGCATTCAGGTACACACTAAAACAACACCAATCCCACAGAATATTGTGTTTGTTCAAGCATTCAAACTTGATTAAACTTCTCTTTCAAAGTACTGCTGCATCACAGTTCAGTGAGCCCAAATCTCTCCTAATGCTTGGACACTTCTGATAAAGGATTTGTGTCAGGAACGTGTTTTAAAGTGCTGTTCTGAAGTCGGAATAGTTCTAGACAGAGATATTCAACTTCCTGCTAGGGAGAGGTGCTCAAATTAAGCATAAGAAGGTACTTGTATCTACCCTGAGTACCATAAAAAGCTATCAGATGACCCAATATAACTGACAGTTAAAATTCTACTTCTACATCACCTTCTTCCAGTGTATTGCCTCCCCAAATTTGAGCCTTTCAAGTGCACATACAAGCGCAAGTCACAAGCCTCAGAATATTCACTAACTGAGTTTTGGAGATGCAAGTAACCCCAAAGGCTTTTTTTTTTTTTTTTTTTTTTTTAAAGAAGGGTGCAAGTTCCACCTGTTTCAGTTTTATTTTGTTTGTTTGTTTTCTTTTGTTTTTTCTTCCTCCCCTGAGGACAAACCATAAATTCTATCCTAAAGAAGCAAGAAAGGAAGCTGAAATAAGAATCTATGGAGATGACATCCTCAAAGATCATCAATTACCTGATATCTTTTAATCTTTGAGAATTGGCTCCATCAGATCTCAGCCTTTGGGAAATTATCGAACCTGATAGTGTTTACAACTCAGCATCAAGGTTAACAACTACAATCACACTGTTCTCTCAAAATAGCATTGCACCTTAGTGTCAAGTCAGGAGAGGAATGCCATGGAAAGATACAAATTAAAAGATGGAAAATTCAAACCAATACAGGTTTTCTTGTAATTAAGCAGCTGATCTTGTTATCAAGAAACTTTTTTGAGCTATGAACTCACAGTAGTCAGAAAGGATATTGGATATGAAAGAGAAAGTCAAGAGTAAATGACATATCTCTATATAAACTATACCATTGATTACAGTACAGGTTTGAAATATTAAAATCTAATGTCAGGATTATTATTATTTTTTTTTTTTTTGGAAGATTGCTTAGAAAATATGAATACCGAGTTAACTAAACGCTCAGCCTTACAGCGAATATTTTAGTTACCCATTTTAATAAAATGTGACCAGGCTCTTAAACAAAAATAGAATAATAAAAAATAATAATAAAATGGACTGCATATTTACTATCTTACTGTATCCATGTAAAATGTTATTTAAAATTTTATTTAAAAGCCTTTCTGGAGAGTATATATTATACCATTACTGAAAATTATATTAGAAAGGCAGCTGTGATATTCTTTCTTATTTTTATTTTACCTGGCCATGGATATTCACCACCACTCTTCACCAACATTATTTAGTACTCATTCTCTACTGTTCTACTGTCTAAATATCTCTCTCCTCCTTAAAATATATTTATAAATGTAAAAATATATAGACACATACAGAGAAAACTATGAATCCAAATAAAGGCATGAGTAACTGTAAACATATTTTTATGAATTCCTGGAAGCTACATTTATTATATAAAACAAACAAACAAACAAACAAAAACACAAACACAGAATTAAAGTCAACTTTATTTTATTTACTATTGTCAAACAAAAACTTTCTAGGGCAAGACATTAAAAGAAGTGAGGCATATATAGAAACTTAATTACATTCTTTCAAAATCCATAGTCAAAACATCCTAGTTCAATGGACACATAGCACATTATGTGGTGTACAAAAGTTTTACTGCAGATAAAGACATTATGGCGACATCTGCCTGGCACTTTAACACCTCCTTATATTAAAAATTACATACACCTTATATTAAAAATTACATACACTTCCAATGCTAAGGATCAGCTGTTTCTCCACCTTATGTTTTCAGTCTATGCCTCTTGAAAAATGCAGAAATATTTCTTTAAGTGAAAGCCAAACAGTATTTGGAAATAAATAAATAAATACATAAGTAAATGAAGTCTTTGCTATGATCACTTACAGTTCATACCTGGGGACAGAAAAGGACACTGTAAAGTCACATCCCAAAGGTAAATAAATCAAGGTAGTGATGGAGTTATAAATACCTCCACATAGGATATTTTACAATTTGTATTGAAAATAAGCATTACAGAATTTCTGAGTTTCTCTTAAATTATTTTTGTGTCACTTTCTTTCAGAAGTTCTGCATAGGTACCCTTGTTTTTCCCTTGAATATTTACCTAGCATAAGACTCAGAATATTTTAGCTTGAGACTCAGACCATTTTAGAAGATATTTTCGTGTAATAAAAGAATTGCAATTTGCATTCTTTAAGGACACCACCACCTTCCAGAAACACATTAAATGAAGCAGAATGAAATCGAAGTAGGGCAGTTTGGGAATTATTTTCAGCTGTGTTGCAGCTCTGAAGGGCTCTTTCAAGTTAGGCATTCAATTTAGGCAAAAATACCTGGCTTCTTGTAGAGTTTATAACCTAAGGGGTATTGATTTGGCAGTATCAAAGTCGGTGAAGATTCCTGGAAGGAGCTGAGTGTCGGTGTACACTCAGGAGATGACCAATGACACAAGACATGGGATGACAACCGCACATTTATATTTGCCATCAAAATTTTTGAGAAAATAGTTAACTTGAGACTCCTAGCTATACTTGAGAGCAAATTGCAAGATATTTATGCGTACTATGTTACAGAAAATAATCCTATGACACATTTTTCCTTGTGGGGCTGTGAGTCTCACGAGATGAAGGTTGACCACCTTCTGTCCCCCTGAACTACTGTAATGGTACAGATCTGGTCAACATGCCTAGGGATGGATACCATTCTTTACTCATGTTTAGCTTGTACTAAATAGTAATATAAAAGTAGAAAATAAATTAGTTCACTGCCACAGAGATATTAAATGTATATCAAGTATTAATTATGCATTTAGTATGTTCAGAAATTGGTAACTCAGCTCTGAAAAATATATATAAGTGTATAACTTTGATAACTTTATATGCATACTTTACATATACATAGAAAGTCACAAACTAGGAGCAAACAAAAAATGAGATATCAGACAGAATCACTGGAGACAAAAATATATATATTAATTAGAATCAGAAAATATGCCTGTGTTCAGCTCTATTTCTCAATAAGGCTATAACGTTTGCATACGTGTGGTTCACTGGAGCTTGTTCTCACTGTAGGTGTGTTGGTAGGACTTTGCTTTCCTCTGAGATTCTACAACTAAAGTAGGTTATTTTTTCCCATTCTGTGTTAAACAGACACATAATTTACTTCAAACCACTGTTACCATTGCTCCCCAAAATGATGTGCATAGGCTGCTGATCTTTAAAACTTGTTAAAATACATGTATATACATATATATATACATGTATATCAGTTTACTAGTTTTGAAGAGACAGACTTCAAAACAAATCAGAGACACCAAATACTTGAGTTTAAAATCCTGTATAAAACCTTTAACGTGACCTGTAGAATTACCAATTCTGCTGCATGAAAGTCACAGATACTGTCTTAAAACAAGAGTGTGGACTCTTTCTGCTGGTGTCAGTTAGGACGAGACTGGTTTTTAGAATAAAAGCAAGGACAAAACTAACAATCATCTTTAGAAGGGAATTTCTTGCACTGCCCCAAAAGGCCATTAGGACCTCTTTTGCTAAGCGAGGCCCCATTTCTGTAGTATCTCAGCAGACAGAGTCAGCTGCTCTTTATGGACTATTATTTACTTATTAATTAGATATTTCAAGTCAATTTACTTAGTCTGAGCATTAGCTGCTCTACAGAAAACAACCACAGAGCAGTTACTTTCCTGTGGATCGCAGCCCCAATTAATAAGCCCGAGTGGCTGAATGGGGAGCAAGCTCAGGCCCTGTGTGGCAGTGGGGTTAAGCAGTCACAGCCCAGCTTCTGGCACGCTTCGTTAGCCCCCGCTCATCAGCAGTCACGTGCTGACCACAGCTGAAGTGGTGGGATGTGTGATACCCTAACGCAGTGTGCCAGGTGCTATGAAAAATGATTTGCTCCTAGCGGCGCTATCTAGTTAAGGGTGTTCTCTCAGTTCTTTTGAAGTGGTTTGTGAAAAGGAGCCGAGAATCCCCCCTCCTGCTTCTTTCAAGAACTTTGTTTGGAAAAAAAAAGAATATTGCCCTGTTAGGAAAGCCTTAATTAGGTTTTATCCAATGAGTCAAGAGTAACATTTATGCAGAACAGCTTTTGTGTGGTGAATGTCTTGTTTGCACAACCTGTGACACTCAACAAACCCAAACAAAATGCCCCTTTGCTCATCTCGCTGACGAGCTCTTCACTTTGCACAGCTTGGCACAGAGGCCAAGATGCCCTCTTATATCCTAGTTGCAGCTACTGAATGGAAAACAAGGCAGCTCCTTCAATGCAGTGATGGAAACTTGGCAAGTGTTCTTCCTCTACCCTCACAACTCCGTGCCTCTGCCCAAGGCTTTCATCTCCTCTGGTATGGAGGCCGCCTCACTATCGAACACGTACTAGCTAAATTAGGGAAGATGGAATGATCCCTTATCATTAAGGCTGTGTGTAATGCAATTAAAATGGAGCATTTGCTCACAGCACAAGAGTTCAGCCCTGTTCTCATTCTGAAAAAAAAAAAATAAAATAAAAAATAAAAATTGGGGTGTGCCTTAGGACTTTGATTTGTTAGAAATTACTGCCTTGAATAATTATGGGATGATATTAAAGACTGAAATGACAGAGAAAGAGCAACTTAGAGGCACTTGCTTCTCTTACATAACTGCAAGAACAAAAAATACAGGTTGGAACACGGAAGACAGCAAGGCTGTGAAGCTGACCTAGAAGGGTACTTATATCATGAGCTTCCAGACTTCAAAGCACTGCTGTTATTTCCTCTTTCTACCCACATTGCATAGGGAAAGCTACTAAGCCAAATGACAAATTGATCCCAAGCACATCACCTTCAAGGGGTTACAAATGCCAAGCTGCTTTGTCCTGTTTCTCTTCTGAATCTGTTGGTGGCTATCACCAGGTTTCTTTGGAAAACAACCAAACCAACCAAAAGGGATACTTCTAAGCAGCAGCCAGTAGGGGCCGACACAGGATTAGGTTCGTGAAGATGGCTTTGTGAAGTCTCCCTGTTGCAGTTAAGGAGACTGAGTCACAAACAGAGCAGGAGAAAATGAGTGCAAGGAAACTGGAGTTGTTCAACATGCAAGGACTTCATATGGATCCAGTAAAATCGGTAAAATTCTGTAAAACTCCAAGGTCACTAGTCTAGACCTACTGCTTGAGTTGTTGCTGAGACAAGAAGCATGAAGCTACATGTCCTGGAATTTGGGATGATCATAAATCCTGCACCACAGACCCAACTAAACATCTTGGGTGAAGACACTCCTCTCATTTCAGAGGCTGCAACCTAAGCTGGTGGAAGCAACCCCTCACTCCTCTTGTGGTAACACTTTGAAAACACGGATTTCACAAATCAGAACTTGCCCAAAGGGCCATTCATCTTCTCCAAAAGAAGCCCTAAGAAAAACATCAGAAAATAAACTCTATCTGTCCTTCCATAGAAATCTATTACTCCTCCTAGACTATATGAAAATGTAGGTTCTTAACTGGGGTTTTAAAAATGCATAGATACCTGAGCTGAATTTTTTTTTTTTTTTTTTTTTTGCATTTCATAGAGGAACAGAAAGCTACCACCCTTTGAGATGTGTGCACGCCAACATTATCCACAGGCCGCAGACACTGACCTCTAGAAAATATTCTCCAAACCACATTCAGTACTCCACATCAGCTGCAGCTCTGAAAAGGGCAACATCGCAACCTCATACGCTCACTGCTCCTCTTCCCAGTGCTCACCTCCCTTTACAAGCACTGCACAGCGTGGCCATGTTTACAAGAGAATTGCCTGAATTTCAGAGGCACCCACATTACACTTCCAAAAATTATGGCATTTGGCTAAAAAAATTAAATATGGTTGTAAGAGGACAGTAGTAATTACATCTTTAATTATTCCTAAGAACACAAAACACTTAAGTCCTAAATTGTTTACAAATTTAACGGCTTACAAACCCGTACTTCTCAGTAAATTTTTTTTTTTTTTTAAATAGCATTTTCATTCATAGTAGTTCTACTAATAAATCTATAGTTTTTAAAAGAATATTTACAGAACTTTAATGAAAAAATAAGACTTAAGCACATAAAATTTAAGCAGAAAATAGCTTACAATTACACTGGCAGTAAAGTAACATGGCTTCCTGGCTACTGTACTCATTACCATAAAAAAGGGGATAAATACGAGCATAAAAGATTTATTTTTCTACCTGCCATTCTGCACAAGCATCGCATGGTATAGGAACCACTATATGTATCTACTAAAACAGGCGGCATCATATCTGTAAACATATTAAGAAAAGTACTTAGATAATATCATCAGCGATAGCTTTACAAAATCTGAACTTAAAATCTGAGTGTAAGCCAAGTCACATTAAAAATTCCAATGTCATTTACAGAATCATTCTAAAAACTGGCTCTTTAACTGTTAAGACTATTTTCTTGTTCTTGCACTTGCTCTTGTGCTTGATCTTGTTGTCCTGTTCGTCCCTCCAGCAGTCTGAGTTGTCTTCACATTGCCTTCAAGTTTTTCTTCAGTTTTGTTTCTTTTCCCTTTTTTGGGTGATCCGTTTTCATCATTCTCTATTCGTAGACAGAAATATTAAATGGAAATTTATATCATAAATCAAGCATTTTATAGAAAGTCAATCTTCAGTTCCATTGTTTTTGAAGGGAGATGTCCCTAATGACTACGTTCCAAAGCTTACATCTATGAGTTCAACAAACCAGTTACAAAACCCACACTTCTGCACATCCAATATCCTTTAAAATAGGTCCCCAAGGACATACAGCTATTTCTGAAAGTAGGTTAACATTAATGAGAGCACCAAAACCAATTAGCTATTATTTTAGCTAAAAATTCTTCTACTGATATGTAAAACTAAAACATATCTAACACTGAAGAAAAAAACAGCAAAAATGAATGTACAGCAACTAATTTATTGTCCAGCTAGAACTGCAAAGTCAAGCTTGTAGTTGTAACAAACACACTGGACGCTTCTGGAAGAATCCACATGGCACAGACCAGTGAAGCTGCTCCAAGAGATGAGCATCGACCCAAGCACCACCACTAAAATCCATGTGGGGAAAAAGGACCTCCCCCCAAAAGAAACTATTCAGACCGGTAGAAAAGCACTGGGAGAGATCAGTCCTTTGGGAGGTGCATGTAGCAGTGTCAAGAAGTGAAAACTAGCAGAAGTGTGAAGTCAATAAACCAAGAGGGGAACCTGCCACAATAGATGTACGTGTTACGTTTGGATAAGCACATGTAACAGATAAAGAGATGAAGAGAAATGAAACGAGAGCATGGCCAAATCACAACAGGATTAATGCACATAACCTGCCAGAAAATTCTTTGTGCATCTGTAAAGATTCATTACTTCCATTTTATTATATTTATTTGACGATAATTTCTTATTACAACGTGGTATCTTTAAAATTTTATCACATCCAGCTGAAAGGTTTAGGGAATATTTCAAGTGTCTGAAGCTAGAGCTCTATTGGCTTGGGGAAAATAAAACTGAAAAACAGGAAAAGTGAGAGACATGTGGAACTTCTGCTGTCATTTGAGCTCAAATACAGCTCCAAGTCCTTCTAGCACCAACTTCATTACAGCACGGATAAGTTGTACAAGCTACCCAAAACCTGGACATACAAAAGCAGGAGCTTAGATGGTATTTAGGAGAAAACAAGCACAGACAATGGGTGCTACAAATGTAATTATCATGCTATGCTCATAACCACCTGTAAGTTAGTTAATTGCTGTTATTTAACCTGCAAGTTACGGATTGAGACAGCAGAAGAGCATGAGAGCATTTGAATAACTCAGCAGAAGAGGAATACAGCTGTCAGATGCCATACAATCAATCCATTCTGCTTTGGAGAAACATCTGGTTTGTACAGGATAACCTAGCCCCTTCTTTACTTACCACTCTTTGCTACATTAAAGACCCACTCTCTATTTACATTAGACTATGGCAGCCAACAGTAATAACCTGTACAAAATTCTAGACTTAGCTATATGTAGAAAATAGAAATATTTTTTTTTCCTCACCTGATTTTGATTTTTTAGGTGGTACATCATCTGCTGGCAACAGACATTTTCTTCTGCGAGAAGTGGAAGTTGTCTGTTGGGTAGGGTTAACCTCTTTTCCTTTTCCAGACTGATTACTTTCTTCAGAACCAGTGGGTATCAAACACTGCATTTCCGAAATGTTGCCGTTTTCAGGCAAGTTGCCATTGTCACGAAGAGAAGTAGCTGCCTCTGGTTTGAATTGTACATTTTTCCTCTTATTTCTCAGTTGCCTTTGTTTTTCCTGGGATGAGTTATTTTCCAGAGCTGTACCTTCACCTTCCTTAAGGATTCCGTTTTGACCTCTGTCTTCAGGCAAGACAAGCTTTTCCCTGAGAAAGGTTGAACTAGTTTCTTCAGATTTGGAAGGAACTATTTTCCTTCTGCCTGCCTTCGATGGATTTTCTTTTCCTGATTGGGTTACTTCCAAAAGTATACCCTGTTGCTCTTTGGGAGTTTCATTCTTACCATCTTCTGGCAAACCTTGAAGTGAACTAGAACTAACAGCCAGTGAAGTGATACTACACTTTTTCCCTGAGTACCCTTTTGAAAGGTCAATTTTTTCTTCGGAAGAGGGTTTTTCAGAAATCATTTGTTTAGCTTTCCTATGATTATTATTTCTGCTACTTTCTTTTGATAAGTTACGTTTTCCCCGAGCAGGAGTAGAACTTGTGGCTTCTAATAATATGGCAGCTTCATTCCTTCTGCCTCTTTTTGGTTGATCTTTTAGACTTGAAACAACTGCTCCTAACGGAACATTTTGATCTTTAAGAGCCTCTTCTTTACCATTATCTGCTGGCAAACCACGTTTTCTTCTAAGAGAAATGGAATTAGTTGTGTGTGACACTGGAGGAGTTTCTTTCCTTCTGCCCCTTCCTAATGGCTTTGCTTTTGCACAGGACACCGATTCCAAAAGCACGTTTTGTTCTTCATTAGTACTCTCCTCTTTGTCATCAGTTTCTGACAAGCCACGTTTTCTCTGGAGAGAAGCTGAACTTTTTGCCTCTGCTGCTAGATCAATCTCTTTTCTTTTGTCCCTTGCTGATGCATTTGCTTTTGCCTGCAAAGTGCTATCTCCCAATGCTGGATTTTGATCTTCTTTCACAGTCATCTTTTTATCATCACCTTCTAGCAAGCCACGTTTTTCTCTGATAGAAAGAGAACTCACCGTTTGTGATGCTACAGCAACCTCTCGCCGCCTTCGTCCTCTCAGCAGAACTTCTTCTGTTGAAGAGGGAATAGCTTCCAAAGCTGGATCTTGATCTTTTGTAGAAGTCTCATCTTTACTATGATCTTTAATTAAGGTTTCTTTTTTCGTAAAGGTAGAACAAGCTGCTTGTGGAATGGAATCAGCTTGCCTTCTTCTGCTCCTCCTTACTTCTAAAGGATTTTCTGAAGCCTCACGTTGATCATGTTTGCAAGCCATTCCTTCCTCATTCCCAGGTAAATTCCTTTCTTCTCCTAGAGCTTCGGAACTGGCTTCTTCAAGTTTAAAATTAACTCTTCTTCCTCTAAGTCTTCTACGTGTAATTCTATTATTTGGTGTTCGATTCTCTTGCAGGATTTCAGTTTGCTTTGGTTCATTTGCTTCCTGCTCATTTCTTGTCTGCTTTTGATGTCTATGAGCAATGCCATCACTGTTTAGAGCAGTTACCAATGTGTCAGCTGTGTTGTTCTGGTCTTTCATTACTTGGTGTGCCTGCTTGACACAACTAGAGGCTGAAGACTCTTTGGGAGAAGATTCCTCTGTTTCTGACTTACATTTAAGCATAAGATCTAGGCTGTTTACATCCTGGGCAAATTCATCAGCCTTCTTCTCTGAAGAGTCTTTTTTCCCTCTCCTGCTTCTAGTTCTGTTTGCTTCTTGTTTGAATTCCAAGTTGAGAACAGTTACTGGCATTTTATCTGTCTCTCCAGAAGGTGATTCTGACTTTAATCTTTGAGATGCCTTTGTAGTATTTTCCTGAGCATTTTCCGCTTCATCTCCCAGAGATACTTTCCTCTCATTTTTGGTGGGTGATTTTGTTTCCGTAATGGTTTCATTTGAAGTCTCCTTGGCTTTCTGAACATTCTGTGTATTTTCAAGTGCCATCCCGCACATGTCTGGTTTTACTTCTGTTGGTTGTTTTCTAGCATTTCTTGAAGACTTACCTCTTTTTTCTGTTACCTTTACTTCAAGTTCAGTTCTGTTTCCAGATGCTTCTGTGGGGGCAGTCTCAGAAGTCTGCTCATCACCTTGTAGTAATTTTGCTGATTGGTGTTTACGAAGTTTCCTTGTCGTCCCATGAAGTTCCTCTGAAGGAGCTTGTTCAACCTGTTCATTCCTAGCTCTTCTTTGTCTTTTGGGTGGAAGCAGTGCTTCTGTGTTTTCTATTTTTTTCATTCCTCTAGACCTCTTCTGATGCAATAGAAGAATTTCTTCTCTGTCTTCTACACTACCTTTGTCAGATGCGTTTTCAGATTTTTTTAAATCTGTTTGCAGTTGGTGATTTTCATCCTGAGTGCTACTAGATACGCCTTCTGTCTTTCTGCTTTGATCATCTTCAGTTACAGATGTGCTACTGATATCATACTCCTGCAAAGCCTGTTTCCTATTTGCAGGATCTTTTTGTAGCACTGAAGAATCTTTTTCAGAAGACTCAAGATCCTCACTAGGATGTTTTAACTCCTTAGGTTCCTTAGTTTTACCTCTTCTTGGTCTTCGAGTATCAACCTGCGTTTCCACAAGTGAAACGGTTTCAACTGTTTTCTCAACAGGATGCTTTGAAACAATTTCTTTTTCCATGCAAAGATTTGTTCTCCTTCCTCTTCCTGTATTTTTAGCTACTGAAGTTGAAGTACTGATCTCTCCCATCTCTTCTTGGATGCTCTTTTTCTCCAGACCTTGCAATTCTTTTGAATTTAAATCCTTTTCACACTGCTTTGTTGAAGGTGGATGTACAGTCTTCCTTGGTCTGCCCCTTGTTAGTCTCTGGGTAGAGTGGTCTTCGCTAGTTGACAACTTTTGTTGAGAATCTTTATCTTGTGAAGTATTTCCTTTGTCTTCTAAAACAGTTTTATTCCCCCCTACAAAGTTTGTCATATAGAAAAGAGCACAATCAAAAGTTATACATTACTATGCCCGATCAAAGTATCTCTTGAGTTTTCATTTTCCTAGTAAAGTGGTCTTGCTCAAATGAATCATATTTTATTTTAAAAAGTAACAGGGATTTAAACAGACTCCTAGAATAAAACCCAGTTTAGTACACAGAGTTATTTGTTTTATTTGACAGGTAGCACTCAAGCTTTAAGATATATTTTGAAAGTCTTTGCAAATAAAGGTGATTTTAAGTGGATACCTTAGCAACAGGTGATTTTTTGTTTGTTTGTTTTTTACACTGGTATGTTTGGAGATGCCACCGTTATTACATCAAACTACTACACCATTTTTTAAACACCAATAGAATGCCAACACTGGTTTGTGTTACAGATTACTGCTCAAATTCCCTGAGATATTTGCTCCTTCCATACTATATAATTTGGAATTTTTACAACACGTTGAAACTTCCTAACAACACACACAGTCCTGCATATTCATTATTACTCTAGTTAAAATAAAAGTGTTTGTACTTACCATACTCACGACTGCCATTAGTACAAGCAGTTACAGCATCTTCCTGCTTAGGATCCATAACATTTTCTGACCTGACCTAAGGAAATAAGCAATAATCAATACTTTTGTGTGTGTCTGACAGGACAAGAAATAGTTAACTAATAGAAAATTGGGAGTGAAACAGTTGAAAAAAGTCCTGCCAAATACTTTATGAGAAAATGAAGCCAACTTCGTTTGCTAACTGCATCATATATTTGGTACTACCACAAAATTGAACTTAATACTTGTTATCTGAGCTAGTGTAGCAGTTTTTACAGTGAAAGACAACACAGTAGAGTTTTAAAAAGCATTCAGTAAACGGGCTGAACATTGTCTAGTAAGATTAGAAAAAGAGGGTTATTGAATCTAAATCATTTGAATGTTTTGAAGTGTTTTATTGTAGTTCTACACAGACCAGCAATACTCATTTTAATCTATGGATCTGGGAGTCAACAAAAATCGATGCTAATAAAATACACCAATGACAAGAGTGATGAAGGTGCGAATTGTAAGGTCAAAATGGTAACCCAGAGCAGCCTCAGCAGCCATTTAGGTAGGGTTCCTCTAAACAAAGTACATCCTAATACAAGCAAACAGAGTAGAATTGGTGTCCATTCAGCAAGCAGTGAATGAAAGCCTTATGGGCATGAAGAGCAATCAACTGACTACGTGGTAACACCAAATTTTGGCAAAAGCTCAGTGCTCTTGGATGTTTAAAGAAAAAAAGTGTTTTGAATTTAATCTACAAGCTATGAAGAA
Source organism: Anas platyrhynchos (assembly GCF_047663525.1). NCBI lineage: Eukaryota > Metazoa > Chordata > Aves > Anseriformes > Anatidae > Anas > Anas platyrhynchos. Next base: position 7,115,716 of record NC_092609.1, on the reverse strand, counting down.
GCTGTACAAAAAAAAAACAAACATGCATATATCCCACTTATGAAAAGGAAGGCACAGAAAGAACTCCATTGTAGTCTGTAAGTAATTTAAGGGTGCTTTAAACATAACAGAAACAAATGACTAGAAAAAAAGTGCTCCTTCAAATTTGTACTCAGCTGCATCTTCTGGTTTTTACCCATTCACACCTGGACAAAGCTACCAAGGAAAACACAGGTTGTCAACTTCACTGTTTTCAAATAAACATCAGGTGCTCTTCCAGAAGGTATTTTGTCAGCCACAGGTCTTGTGCATGAGATATTTTAATGAAAATACAATGATATAAAACATGTCTTATTAGATGGCCTAAGAGTTCACTTCAACCACAGGCTCCAAGCTTAAATAAACTCTTTCCAAAAGCTAAAGAAAATATTTTACCTTTGTTTCCTCTGACTTCTGCTTGGCAGTCTTCATAAGCTGCTTGATGCCCGACAGGACCTCTACAAGTCCTGGCTTCTTCTCTGGGGTTTTTAATGGCTGCTTGATGGCTGATCCAACGTTGACTGACTCCAACTTCTCATCTGGTGTTTTCCTTTTACTTTCCAATTTCACCTGAGAGGCTTGTTTCTCTGCACTTAATGATACGCTGTCCACATCAAGATCTTCTTCCAGCATAGCTATTCCTTCTGGAATTCTGGAGTACATTATTTCAAATATAGACTTTGGAGATTCCTCCTCTCTCATCAAATCTGAGATGTCATGACAATCCAGTATCTCTCCTGAAGAATCTGGAGTATTTAATGGTGACACCATCATCTCTCCTGAAATAAACAGTAGGTTTATCTAATTTGGCAAACAAACTAAGCAGGAAATCCAAACATTCCAATCGCTGTATAACTAAGTAAAAAATGGATTCAATCAGCCAAAGCTTTCTACAAGCTAAATCCAAAACTGTGTTTCAGCAATTGGTTTGGTAATTAGCAAGAAGGCAATTAGCTCCTACAAGGCACAGCATACGTTAAAAAAATTAAGCCTAAAAAACCTTGATGATTTTTTATTTAATCTGATAAAAATCATTAGTATTACTACTCTGAATATTGGATAATTCATTCTTGATTTTTGTTGGTGATTCACTAGATGCTCACTTTTGCTAAATTCTTAGTAAAACAGAATTTAAAGAATTCTGAGTTATTCAGGAACACGACTGATATGCAAAGTCATATGCAAAAGACAGAAAAAAAAAGCTAAGGATCATCTTAACACAAATCTTCCTAATCTGACATTTTTCTTAAGTAGAATCTTTGCAAAATTCTACAGCATAACCACTCCCTGCCGTAAGATTTTGTCATTGAATCTAGATGTATCCCCTGACAATTGATTAAAGGATTGCCATGCTTCAACACAAGGTTTGCCTGAAACAATACTTCAGCATTTAGAAGTTCGATATAAAACTGAATGAATAAAAAAATAACACCTACCAAAAAAAATAACTGGAACTACTGGAAAATGTCCTCCAATACATGATAAAAAAAAAATCAATGGTTGCAAGATGCTTTATCTCTACACTAAGTCTGCCTAGCATTAGGCTATGCACTATCAGTGAGTTGCAGACACAGCTACCCCAAAGTATACTTTAATAATTTCTTTCCAATTAACAACCATACCAGATTCTTCAGGAGTACGCAGTTCAGAAGTGTCCATTGTCGTGCACGGTGGTGTAAGATCACTGTCACGAACAGTGCTTGAAGGTGATGTTTCTCCACTTGTATTTTCTGGAGTTTTAAACATCTCAGCCAGCCCTATAAATTATATTCAGAAAAATGAGCACTTGTTTCGGAAAAAAAAAAAAAAAAAAGTGCACAGTTGGCAGAACCAGTAACAGGTTTTAAAAATCTCACAACGTACCTGTGAAGCTTTCATCCATATTCAAGTTTTGTTTCAAGATTGGATTTTTCACTACTTTAAGGACCTGTCCAGCTATTCTACCAGTGGTAGAGTGCGCTCTGCCTACAACTACTGTAGCAGGAGATTCTGCATGACCTGTGCTAAAATGACCTTTTATTTTTCTTTCTGGAGGAAAAAAAGGAAAAAAAAAAATAAATAAATAAATAAAAATTAGGACACAAAGATCCCTTTTATTTAAAACCTAGCCAGAATCACTCAAGAGATTCCACAAATTTATTGGTCGTGTTTAGCTAATACAGACTGCTGGGCATACAGAAGTGGTTAAATTGCAGCTACTTTAAAGGGCTGATTCGTTGTGAAATGCAGCTCATATATTCGTTTAAGATTTGAGTGACTACGCTCAATGAGCATCTGAGACAAGTTTTCTTAGCTTTCAGAAACGCTCAGGGATTATCCTGAGAGTCTTTCAGTCTTACTCCTTTCCACCTGCATAGAATCCTTTAGGTTGGGAAAGACCTTCACCATCATCCAACGACCAACCTCACCACCACGTAAAGTGGTTAAACCGGAACAGAACCTCTTTCAAACAGCACTACAGCTTCAACTACAGACAAGGGACAAATACTTACTCCATCCACCCAACACAATTAGTTATTTAGATACATTCTTAAGATGTTTTGAATTAATACATTTCAGTAAATTCAAGTAGATTTACACGCTGTGAGAAAGACACCAATACCCATTTAACATCTTGCCAAAATCTCAAACTTCCAGCTTCTGCAGTTAAATGCCAACAAGCTGTTTCAAGGTTAAGCAAACCCCCAAACCTTAAAAAGAAGTAAAACAAATACCTTTGGTGACTGTGTTGTCGTCTTCATTGGTCTTCGTTTTGGGGCACGTTTTTTAACGGCCTTTGCCTGTGGTCTTGCAACACCCAATTTTACCACTTCTGCCCAAGATTTCGCAACTACGAAGCAAAACAGACACAATAACCTTAACTGGCAGCTGTGTAAACAGGACTTCACAGCTATTTATGATTCCAAAGGATTTGCTGTAGTCAGAAATCACAATTTCAAGCTGAATCTTAACGAGTGTCCAAGCATCCAGTACGAGCGTCCAAGCATCCAGTACAAGTGTCCAAGCATCCAGTACGTTTCTACAACAAAAAGCGTCATACAGTTCCAGAATCTGTGCTAAGTGCTGACCTCACTCTGTCCTCACTCTCTGCTCGAGTTCAAAAAGCATTTGGACAGTGCTCTCAGACATGTGGTCTGATTTTCTGGGCGGTCATTTAAGGACCCAGGAGTTAAACTTGATGATCATTGTGGGTTCCTTCCAATTCAGGATATTCTGCGATTCTGTGAAATATTTTCCTCATTACAAATTTGCCATAAGCCTTTCAGTCTTGCACTTTATTTTACCTGAATTTTTCCTTAACAGAATGTAAGGTTTAACAGCAAAAAAATGTTTTTTTTTTTTTTGTTTTGTTTTTTTGTTTTTGTTTTTTTTGCTTTTTTTTGTTTGTTTGTTTGTTTGTTTGTTTTTTGTTTGTTTTAAGTGAAACATATCCAGCATTAACCAGGAAGGCCTGTGATTTTATCTCACCATATAATAGGACTATCACTGAGACACTGCACACAGACACTGCACACAGCATGTTATTCACAACTTTAAAATGATTCTACAAAAAACGAAGATAGCAAAGAATAATAAATTGCCAGATGAATGTTGATATTGATGGGAAATTTTAAATTTGAAAGAGTCAAATTGATATAATTTGTTTTCATAAATTAAAGACATCTCATCTTTAAGTGTTTTCATAAAGATTAAATTTTCAAGAACCAGATTCCCTCTCAATTTTTCCAGTGGTATCAAAACTATTTTGACCAACATTTGAATTTGAATGTTCAACAATTAAAATATTTGTGTCTCAATGGTTATCATCCATGATGTCTGCCATACACCCAACACTTACAGGCAGTCCAGTCTACAACTGACAGTGTGTGAACTGGCTAGGGAAAAAGGCATAAAGAAACTAAGCTGAATACAGGTAAAATGCATGTTTTCACCAACAAAAATTATTGAACTGAAATTGTATCAGTTATATACTACTCCAAATTGAGGGACTTGGAGGATCAATACCGCAATTAACCTAACAAACAGAACCTTACTTAATGACTTTAATTCACGTGAAAGATTCACCCCACTGCCATTCCTCCCTCATTCTGTCCTCCTGGTGAGGCCAGGAGTGTCCCGAGAGCACATAGAAGTGTGCCCAAAGGGAATTGCTGATTTTGGAGGCACAAGGTGCCTATGGGGCCAGGTCGGGAGCTGGGCTGGGATGAGCTCCATCAGGCAGCCGGACCAGGCCCGTTTCCAGCGTGGCGGACGAGCAGCCTTTGCCCTGAAACTCAAAAGTCAAACTCTGTCGCTGACTTCCCTTACTAAAATGGGAGCGTGGTTGAGAGGGGCCATCTCTTGCCTGGGGATGCCAGTCTTTCCCTGTAGTTAATGGAAAGAAGGAGGCTTCTCTAGAGGGCGAAGGCGAGCTGAAACCTCAGCTGGAGTGCCCTGGAGGTACTGCTGTGTCTCCACTGCCTACACAGGGATCTTGGGAGGCAGGTCTCCGGGTGATCAAATTAGTCTTTGTGTCTGCCTCATTCCCTAATTGTCAGTAGATATCCCAACTAGTGAACAATGTACAGCATAACAAAGGAGGCACACATATAAAAAGGAGCAGAATTAGCCTGCGCTAATTGGTGGGCCTGACTTTGCTGACAGGAACCAGGCAGTTAAGAGGAGGGCTAGGAAGTAATTCACTAACTAAAATACACCTCAGAACACAGTAGTAAAATGATTTTATCTTGGTAATTTGACAGACTGGAACAGCAACAGATGAAAGTTTTTCATTTGTTTGTTTTAACCTGGCCCAGCTACCAGGTCAGACTGCTAGAAGTCTCGGCTGTTGATGTAAATGAGTTGAAGGCTTTGACTTGAAACTTGTTCTCGGTGGGTCCGATTAAAGTGAATTTGGCCCTCGTTTTACATGTGATTTCTGACAAAATGATCTGTCTGACCCTCCTACAGGGTGCAATCATTGTCCTTTATTTAAAAATAGGTCATTTGGAGCTTTATGTACGTACACAAAATATTAATTACAAAATTCACACAACTTCCACAGTTGGCTGGCTTGCAGAATATTTCTCTCAAACAAAACCAAGGATTTAACACTTTGCCTTACTTTGCCTTAGTAAACGTGCTTTTAGCTTGTTAAGAAAAGCCCAATCTTTAAATATAATTTAAAGCTCTAATTAGTTGATTTTAGGCAATTTTTTTTTGACATTTTAATGGCAAGGATACCTGGATTTTTTCTGGTATTCATGAAGATATTTGATAAAAAGGTAGATGCAACTCTCTCTGAAAATAGCAAAAAAACAAGTTCATGGGATCTTTTCTAAGCCATACAGTAGCCATTTAGATTTTCTTATATGCTTTCAAAGCTATCCAGGAGCCTGGTAAAGGCTCTTAATTGCAGAACTTCCCAATTTCTACTCCACTAGCACTTCTTTAACTAGGTCTTTTCCTCCAAAATACGATCCTGTCACTGAAGGAAATAATACTGAGGAAATGAAATATGGAAGTTAAATATTAACTTTTTTTTCCCTTTTTAGAGAAAAAAAAAAAATATATATATATATATACTTTTCAGATGGCTGCAAGTCTGAGCAGTCCTTTCATCTCCCACTCTCAATGGCAAAAGATGCATTTCTAGAAATGGCACGCAAGTTTTATGGTTAATAAAATAGTTTATTGCGCCATTATTGTTAAGAAGTTTTTCTTGCAATGGAAAAGCATTCAGGTACACACTAAAACAACACCAATCCCACAGAATATTGTGTTTGTTCAAGCATTCAAACTTGATTAAACTTCTCTTTCAAAGTACTGCTGCATCACAGTTCAGTGAGCCCAAATCTCTCCTAATGCTTGGACACTTCTGATAAAGGATTTGTGTCAGGAACGTGTTTTAAAGTGCTGTTCTGAAGTCGGAATAGTTCTAGACAGAGATATTCAACTTCCTGCTAGGGAGAGGTGCTCAAATTAAGCATAAGAAGTACTTGTATCTACCCTGAGTACCATAAAAAGCTATCAGATGACCCAATATAACTGACAGTTAAAATTCTACTTCTACATCACCTTCTTCCAGTGTATTGCCTCCCCAAATTTGAGCCCTTCAAGTGCACATACAAGCGCAAGTCACAAGCCTCAGAATATTCACTAACTGAGTTTTGGAGATGCAAGTAACCCCAAAGGCTTTTTTTTTTTTTTTTTTTTTTTTAAAAGAAGGGTGCAAGTTCCACCTGTTTCAGTTTTATTTTGTTTGTTTGTTTTCTTTTGTTTTTTCTTCCTCCCCTGAGGACAAACCATAAATTCTATCCTAAAGAAGCAAGAAAGGAAGCTGAAATAAGAATCTATGGAGATGACATCCTCAAAGATCATCAATTACCTGATATCTTTTAATCTTTGAGAATTGGCTCCATCAGATCTCAGCCTTTGGGAAATTATCGAACCTGATAGTGTTTACAACTCAGCATCAAGGTTAACAACTACAATCACACTGTTCTCTCAAAATAGCATTGCACCTTAGTGTCAAGTCAGGAGAGGAATGCCATGGAAAGATACAAATTAAAAGATGGAAAATTCAAACCAATACAGGTTTTCTTGTAATTAAGCAGCTGATCTTGTTATCAAGAAACTTTTTTGAGCTATGAACTCACAGTAGTCAGAAAGGATATTGGATATGAAAGAGAAAGTCAAGAGTAAATGACATATCTATATATAAACTATACCATTGATTACAGTACAGGTTTGAAATATTAAAATCTAATGTCAGGATTATTTTTTTATTTTTTTATTTTTGGAAGATTGCTTAGAAAATATGAATACCGAGTTAACTAAACGCTCAGCCTTACAGCGAATATTTTAGTTACCCATTTTAATAAAATGTGACCAGGCTCTTAAACAAAAATAGAATAATAAAAAATAATAATAAAATGGACTGCATATTTACTATCTTACTGTATCCATGTAAAATGTTATTTAAAATTTTATTTAAAAGCCTTTCTGGAGAGTATATATTATACCATTACTGAAAATTATATTATCTTTACATACTTGCAGGTATTTATGGAATGTTCTTGTTTCTTTTGGACAGATAAAATATATATATGTGTTTTTGCCTTTCAAAATATAGTTTTCAAATATATTGAACCCAAAAAAAGTCTGATGCACTGTCAGGCACCTCAATTTCTTATACGTCTCCCTAGTTTGGTATAAAGGAAACAGTCTGCTGATGAAAAGAAAGGCAGCTGTGATATTCTTTCTTATGTTTATTTTACCTGGCCATGGATATTCACCACCACTCTTCACCAACATTATTTAGTACTCATTCTCTACTGTTCTACTGTCTAAATATCTCTCTCCTCCTTAAAATATATTTATAAATGTAAAAATATATAGACACATACAGAGAAAACTATGAATCCAAATAAAGGCATGAGTAACTGTAAACATATTTTTATGAATTCCTGGAAGCTACATTTATTATATAAAACAAACAAACAAACAAACAAAAACACAAACACAGAATTAAAGTCAACTTTATTTTATTTACTATTGTCAAACAAAAACTTTCTAGGGCAAGACATTAAAAGAAGTGAGGCATATATAGAAACTTAATTACATTCTTTCAAAATCCATAGTCAAAACATCCTAGTTCAATGGACACATAGCACATTATGTGGTGTACAGAAGTTTTACTGCAGATAAAGACATTATGGCGACATCTGCCTGGCACTTTAACACCTCCTTATATTAAAAATTACATACACCTTATATTAAAAATTACATACACTTCCAATGCTAAGGATCAGCTGTTTCTCCACCTTATGTTTTCAGTCTATGCCTCTTGAAAAATGCAGAAATATTTCTTTAAGTGAAAGCCAAACAGTATTTGGAAATAAATAAATAAATACATAAGTAAATGAAGTCTTTGCTATGATCACTTACAGTTCATACCTGGGGACAGAAAAGGACACTGTAAAGTCACATCCCAAAGGTAAATAAATCAAGGTAGTGATGGAGTTATAAATACCTCCACATAGGATATTTTACAATTTGTATTGAAAATAAGCATTACAGAATTTCTGAGTTTCTCTTAAATTATTTTTGTGTCACTTTCTTTCAGAAGTTCTGCATAGGTACCCTTGTTTTTCCCTTGAATATTTACCTAGCATAAGACTCAGAATATTTTAGCTTGAGACTCAGACCATTTTAGAAGATATTTTCGTGTAATAAAAGAATTGCAATTTGCATTCTTTAAGGACACCACCACCTTCCAGAAACACATTAAATGAAGCAGAATGAAATCGAAGTAGGGCAGTTTGGGAATTATTTTCAGCTGTGTTGCAGCTCTGAAGGGCTCTTTCAAGTTAGGCATTCAATTTAGGCAAAAATACCTGGCTTCTTGTAGAGTTTATAACCTAAAGGCTATTGATTTGGCAGTATCAAAGTCGGTGAAGATTCCTGGAAGGAGCTGAGTGTCGGTGTACACTCAGGAGATGACCAATGACACAAGACATGGGATGACAACCGCACATTTATATTTGCCATCAAAATTTTTGAGAAAATAGTTAACTTGAGACTCCTAGCTATACTTGAGAGCAAATTGCAAGATATTTATGCGTACTATGTTACAGAAAATAATCCTATGACACATTTTTCCTTGTGGGGCTGTGAGTCTCACGAGATGAAGGTTGACCACCTTCTGTCCCCCTGAACTACTGTAATGGTACAGATCTGGTCAACATGCCTAGGGATGGATACCATTCTTTACTCATGTTTAGCTTGTACTAAATAGTAATATAAAAGTAGAAAATAAATTAGTTCACTGCCACAGAGATATTAAATGTATATCAAGTATTAATTATGCATTTAGTATGTTCAGAAATTGGTAACTCAGCTCTGAAAAATATATATAAGTGTATAACTTTGATAACTTTATATGCATACTTTACATATACATAGAAAGTCACAAACTAGGAGCAAACAAAAAATGAGATATCAGACAGAATCACTGGAGACAAAAATATATATATTAATTAGAATCAGAAAATATGCCTGTGTTCAGCTCTATTTCTCAATAAGGCTATAACGTTTGCATACGTGTGGTTCACTGGAGCTTGTTCTCACTGTAGGTGTGTTGGTAGGACTTTGCTTTCCTCTGAGATTCTACAACTAAAGTAGGTTATTTTTTCCCATTCTGTGTTAAACAGACACATAATTTACTTCAAACCACTGTTACCATTGCTCCCCGAAATGATGTGCATAGGCTGCTGATCTTTAAAACTTGTTAAAATACATGTATATACATATATATATACATGTATATCAGTTTACTAGTTTTGAAGAGACAGACTTCAAAACAAATCAGAGACACCAAATACTTGAGTTTAAAATCCTGTATAAAACCTTTAACGTGACCTGTAGAATTACCAATTCTGCTGCATGAAAGTCACAGATACTGTCTTAAAACAAGAGTGTGGACTCTTTCTGCTGGTGTCAGTTAGGACGAGACTGGTTTTTAGAATAAAAGCAAGGACAAAACTAACAATCATCTTTAGAAGGGAATTTCTTGCACTGCCCCAAAAGGCCATTAGGACCTCTTTTGCTAAGCGAGGCCCCATTTCTGTAGTATCTCAGCAGACAGAGTCAGCTGCTCTTTATGGACTATTATTTACTTATTAATTAGATATTTCAAGTCAATTTACTTAGTCTGAGCATTAGCTGCTCTACAGAAAACAACCACAGAGCAGTTACTTTCCTGTGGATCGCAGCCCCAATTAATAAGCCCGAGTGGCTGAATGGAGAGCAAGCTCAGGCCCTGTGTGGCAGTGGGGTTAAGCAGTCACAGCCCAGCTTCTGGCACGCTTCGTTAGCCCCCGCTCATCAGCAGTCACGTGCTGACCACAGCTGAAGTGGTGGGATGTGTGATACCCTAACGCAGTGTGCCAGGTGCTATGAAAAATGATTTGCTCCTAGCGGCGCTATCTAGTTAAGGGTGTTCTCTCAGTTCTTTTGAAGTGGTTTGTGAAAAGGAGCCGAGAATCCCCCCTCCTGCTTCTTTCAAGAACTTTGTTTGGAAAAAAAAAGAATATTGCCCTGTTAGGAAAGCCTTAATTAGGTTTTATCCAATGAGTCAAGAGTAACATTTATGCAGAACAGCTTTTGTGTGGTGAATGTCTTGTTTGCACAACCTGTGACACTCAACAAACCCAAACAAAATGCCCCTTTGCTCATCTCGCTGACGAGCTCTTCACTTTGCACAGCTTGGCACAGAGGCCAAGATGCCCTCTTATATCCTAGTTGCAGCTACTGAATGGAAAAAAAGGCAGCTCCTTCAATGCAGTGATGGAAACTTGGCAAGTGTTCTTCCTCTACCCTCACAACTCCGTGCCTCTGCCCAAGGCTTTCATCTCCTCTGGTATGGAGGCCGCCTCACTATCGAACACGTACTAGCTAAATTAGGGAAGATGGAATGATCCCTTATCATTAAGGCTGTGTGTAATGCAATTAAAATGGAGCATTTGCTCACAGCACAAGAGTTCAGCCCTGTTCTCATTCTGAAAAAAAAAAATAAAATAAAAAATAAAAATTGGGGTGTGCCTTAGGACTTTGATTTGTTAGAAATTACTGCCTTGAATAATTATGGGATGATATTAAAGACTGAAATGACAGACAAAGAGCAACTTAGAGGCACTTGCTTCTCTTACATAACTGCAAGAACAAAAAATACAGGTTGGAACACGGAAGACAGCAAGGCTGTGAAGCTGACCTAGAAGGGTACTTATATCATGAGCTTCCAGAGGTCAAAGCGCTGCTGTTATTTCCTCTTTCTACCCACATTGCATAGGGAAAGCTACTAAGCCAAATGACAAATTGATCCCAAGCACATCACCTTCAAGGGGTTACAAATGCCAAGCTGCTTTGTCCTGTTTCTCTTCTGAATCTGTTGGTGGCTATCACCAGGTTTCTTTGGTAAACAACCAAACCAACCAAAAGGGATACTTCTAAGCAGCAGCCAGTAGGGGCCGACACAGGATTAGGTTGATGAAGATGGCTTTGTGAAGTCTCCCTGTTGCAGTTAAGGAGACTGAGTCACAAACAGAGCAGGAGAAAATGAGTGCAAGGAAACTGGAGTTGCTCAACATGCAAGGACTTCATATGGATCCAGTAAAATCGGTAAAATTCTGTAAAACTCCAAGGTCACTAGTCTAGACCTACTGCTTGAGTTGTTGCTGAGACAAGAAGCATGAAGCTACATGTCCTGGAATTTGGGATGATCATAAATCCTGCACCACAGAGCCAATTAAACATCTTGGGTGAAGATACTCCTCTCATTTCAGAGGCTGCAACCTAAGCTGGTGGAAGCAACCCCTCACTCCTCTTGTGGTAACACTTTGAAAACACGGATTTCACAAATCAGAACTTGCCCAAAGGGCCATTCATCTTCTCCAAAAGAAGCCCTAAGAAAAACATCAGAAAATAAACTCTATCTGTCCTTCCATAGAAATCTATTACTCCTCCTAGACTATATGAAAATGTAGGTTCTTAACTGGGGTTTTAAAAATGCATAGATACCTGAGCTGAATTTTTTTTTTTTTTTTTTTTTTTTTTTTTTTTTTTTTTTTTTTTTTTTGCATTTCATAGAGGAACAGAAAGCTGCCACCCTTTGAGATGTGTGCACGCCAACATTATCCACAGGCCGCAGACACTGACCTCTAGAAAATATTCTCCAAACCACATTCAGTACTCCACATCAGCTGCAGCTCTGAAAAGGGCAACATCGCAACCTCATACGCTCACTGCTCCTCTTCCCAGTGCTCACCTCCCTTTACAAGCACTGCACAGCGTGGCCATGTTTACAAGAGAATTGCCTGAATTTCAGAGGCACCCACATTACACTTCCAAAAATTATGGCATTTGGCTAAAAAAATTAAATATGGTTGTAAGAGGACAGTAGTAATTACATCTTTAATTATTCCTAAGAACACAAAACACTTAAGTCCTAAATTGTTTACAAATTTAACGGCTTACAAACCCGTACTTCTCAGTAATTTTTTTTTTTTTTTTAAATAGCATTTTCATTCATAGTAGTTCTACTAATAAATCTATAGTTTTTAAAAGAATATTTACAGAACTTTAATGAAAAAATAAGACTTAAGCACATAAAATTTAAGCAGAAAATAGCTTACAATTACACTGGCAGTAAAGTAACATGGCTTCCTGGCTACTGTACTCATTACCATAAAAAAGGGGATAAATACGAGCATAAAAGATTTATTTTTCTACCTGCCATTCTGCACAAGCATCGCATGGTATAGGAACCACTATATGTATCTACTAAAACAGGCGGCATCATATCTGTAAACATATTAAGAAAAGTACTTAGATAATATCATCAGCGATAGCTTTACAAAATCTGAACTTAAAATCTGAGTGTAAGTCAAGTCACATTAAAAATTCCAATGTCATTTACAGAATCATTCTAAAAACTGGCTCTTTAACTGTTAAGACTATTTTCTTGTTCTTGCACTTGCTCTTGTGCTTGATCTTGTTGTCCTGTTCGTCCCTCCAGCAGTCTGAGTTGTCTTCACATTGCCTTCAAGTTTTTCTTCAGTTTTGTTTCTTTTCCCGTTTTTGGGTGATCCGTTTTCATCATTCTCTATTCGTAGACAGAAATATTAAATGGAAATTTATATCATAAATCAAGCATTTTATAGAAAGTCAATCTTCAGTTCCATTGTTTTTGAAGGGAGATGTCCCTAATGACTACGTTCCAAAGCTTACATCTATGAGTTCAACAAACCAGTTACAAAACCCACACTTCTGCACATCCAATATCCTTTAAAATAGGTCCCCAAGGACATACAGCTATTTCTGAAAGTAGGTTAACATTAATGAGAGCACCAAAACCAATTAGCTATTATTTTAGCTAAAAATTCTTCTACTGATATGTAAAACTAAAACATATCTAACACTGAAGAAAAAAACAGCAAAAATGAATGTACAGCAACTAATTTATTGTCCAGCTAGAACTGCAAAGTCAGGCTTGTAGTTGTAACAAACACACTGGACGCTTCTGGAAGAATCCACATGGCACAGACCAGTGAAGCTGCTCCAAGAGATGAGCATCGACCCAAGCACCACCACTAAAATCCATGTGGGGAAAAAGGACCTCCCCCCAAAAGAAACTATTCAGACCGGTAGAAAAGCACTGGGAGAGATCAGTCCTTTGGGAGGTGCATGTAGCAGTGTCAAGAAGTGAAAACTAGCAGAAGTGTGAAGTCAATAAACCAAGAGGGGAACCTGCCACAATAGATGTACGTGTTACGTTTGGATAAGCACATGTAACAGATAAAGAGATGAAGAGAAATGAAACGAGAGCATGGCCAAATCACAACAGGATTAATGCACATAACCTGCCAGAAAATTCTTTGTGCATCTGTAAAGATTCATTACTTCCATTTTATTATATTTATTTGACGATAATTTCTTATTACAACGTGGTATCTTTAAAATTTTATCACATCCAGCTGAAAGGTTTAGGGAATATTTCAAGTGTCTGAAGCTAGAGCTCTATTGGCTTGGGGAAAATAAAACTGAAAAACAGGAAAAGTGAGAGACATGTGGAACTTCTGCTGTCATTTGAGCTCAAATACAGCTCCAAGTCCTTCTAGCACCAACTTCATTACAGCACGGATAAGTTGTACAAGCTACCCAAAACCTGGACATACAAAAGCAGGAGCTTAGATGGTATTTAGGAGAAAACAAGCACAGACAATGGGTGCTACAAATGTAAATATCATGCTATGCTCATAACCACCTGTAAGTTAGTTAATTGCTGTTATTTAACCTGCAAGTTACGGATTGAGACAGCAGAAGAGCATGAGAGCATTTGAATAACTCAGCAGAAGAGGAATACAGCTGTCAGATGCCATACAATCAATCCATTCTGCTTTGGAGAAACATCTGGTTTGTACAGGATAACCTAGCCCCTTCTTTACTTACCTCTCTTTGCTACATTAAAGACCCACTCTCTATTTACATTAGACTATGGCAGCCAACAGTAATAACCTGTACAAAATTCTAGACTTAGCTATATGTAGAAAATAGAAATATTTTTTTTTCCTCACCTGATTTTGATTTTTTAGGTGGTACATCATCTGCTGGCAACAGACATTTTCTTCTGCGAGAAGTGGAAGTTGTCTGTTGGGTAGGGTTAACCTCTTTTCCTTTTCCAGACTGATTACTTTCTTCAGAACCAGTGGGTATCAAACACTGCATTTCCGAAATGTTGCCGTTTTCAGGCAAGTTGCCATTGTCACGAAGAGAAGTAGCTGCCTCTGGTTTGAATTGTACATTTTTCCTCTTATTTCTCAGTTGCCTTTGTTTTTCCTGGGATGAGTTATTTTCCAGAGCTGTACCTTCACCTTCCTTAAGGATTCCGTTTTGACCTCTGTCTTCAGGCAAGACAAGCTTTTCCCTGAGAAAGGTTGAACTAGTTTCTTCAGATTTGGAAGGAACTATTTTCCTTCTGCCTGCCTTCGATGGATTTTCTTTTCCTGATTGGGTTACTTCCAAAAGTATACCCTGTTGCTCTTTGGGAGTTTCATTCTTACCATCTTCTGGCAAACCTTGAAGTGAACTAGAACTAACAGCCACTGAAGTGATACTACACTTTTTCCCTGAGTACCCTTTTGAAAGGTCAATTTTTTCTTCGGAAGAGGGTTTTTCAGAAATCATTTGTTTAGCTTTCCTATGATTATTATTTCTGCTACTTTCTTTTGATAAGTTACGTTTTCCCCGAGCAGGAGTAGAACTTGTGGCTTCTAATAATATGGCAGCTTCATTCCTTCTGCCTCTTTTTGGTTGATCTTTTAGACTTGAAACAACTGCTCCTAACGGAACATTTTGATCTTTAAGAGCCTCTTCTTTACCATTATCTGCTGGCAAACCACGTTTTCTTCTAAGAGAAATGGAATTAGTTGTGTGTGACACTGGAGGAGTTTCTTTCCTTCTGCCCCTTCCTAATGGCTTTGCTTTTGCACAGGACACCGATTCCAAAAGCACGTTTTGTTCTTCATTAGTACTCTCCTCTTTGTCATCAGTTTCTGACAAGCCACGTTTTCTCCGGAGAGAAGCTGAACTTTTTGCCTCTGCTGCTAGATCAATCTCTTTTCTTTTGTCCCTTGCTGATGCATTTGCTTTTGCCTGTGTTCGATTCTCTTGCAGGATTTCAGTTTGCTTTGGTTCATTTGCTTCCTGCTCATTTCTTGTCTGCTTTTGATGTCTATGAGCAATGCCATCACTGTTTAGAGTAGTTACCAATGTGTCAGCTGTGTTGTTCTGGTCTTTCATTACTTGGTGTGCCTGCTTGACACAACTAGAGGCTGAAGACTCTTTGGGAGAAGATTCCTCTGTTTCTGACTTACATTTAAGCATAAGATCTAGGCTGTTTACATCCTGGGCAAATTCATCAGCCTTCTTCTCTGAAGAGTCTTTTTTCCCTCTCCTGCTTCTAGTTCTGTTTGCTTCTTGTTTGAATTCCAAGTTGAGAACAGTTACTGGCATTTTATCTGTCTCTCCAGAAGGTGATTCTGACTTTAATCTTTGAGATGCCTTTGTAGTATTTTCCTGAGCATTTTCCGCTTCATCTCCCAGAGATACTTTCCTCTCATTTTTGGTGGGTGATTTTGTTTCCGTAATGGTTTCATTTGAAGTCTCCTTGGCTTTCTGAACATTCTGTGTATTTTCAAGTGCCATCCCGCACATGTCTGGTTTTACTTCTGTTGGTTGTTTTCTAGCATTTCTTGAAGACTTACCTCTTTTTTCTGTTACCTTTACTTCAAGTTCAGTTCTGTTTCCAGATGCTTCTGTGGGGGCAGTCTCAGAAGTCTGCTCATCACCTTGTAGTAATTTTGCTGATTGGTGTTTACGAAGTTTCCTTGTCGTCCCATGAAGTTCCTCTGAAGGAGCTTGTTCAACCTGTTCATTCCTAGCTCTTCTTTGTCTTTTGGGTGGAAGCAGTGCTTCTGTGTTTTCTATTTTTTTCATTCCTCTAGACCTCTTCTGATGCAATAGAAGAATTTCTTCTCTGTCTTCTACACTACCTTTGTCAGATGCGTTTTCAGATTTTTTTAAATCTGTTTGCAGTTGGTGATTTTCATCCTGAGTGCTACTAGATACGCCTTCTGTCTTTCTGCTTTGATCATCTTCAGTTACAGATGTGCTACTGATATCATACTCCTGCAAAGCCTGTTTCCTATTTGCAGGATCTTTTTGTAGCACTGAAGAATCTTTTTCAGAAGACTCAAGATCCTCACTAGGATGTTTTAACTCCTTAGGTTCCTTAGTTTTACCTCTTCTTGGTCTTCGAGTATCAACCTGCGTTTCCACAAGTGAAACGGTTTCAACTGTTTTCTCAACAGGATGCTTTGAAACAATTTCTTTTTCCATGCAAAGATTTGTTCTCCTTCCTCTTCCTGTATTTTTAGCTACTGAAGTTGAAGTACTGATCTCTCCCATCTCTTCTTGGATGCTCTTTTTCTCCAGACCTTGCAATTCTTTTGAATTTAAATCCTTTTCACACTGCTTTGTTGAAGGTGGATGTACAGTCTTCCTTGGTCTGCCCCTTGTTAGTCTCTGGGTAGAGTGGTCTTCGCTAGTTGACAACTTTTGTTGAGAATCTTTATCTTGTGAAGTATTTCCTTTGTCTTCTAAAACAGTTTTATTCCCCCCTACAAAGTTTGTCATATAGAAAAGAGCACAAACAAAAGTTACACATTACTATGCCCGATCAAAGTATCTCTTGAGTTTTCATTTTCCCAGTAAAGTGGTCTTGCTCAAATGAATTTATTTAATTTTAAAAAGTAACAGGGATTTAAACAGACTCCTAGAATAAAACCCAGTTTAGTACACAGAGTTATTTGTTTTATTTGACAGGTAGCACTCAAGCTTTAAGATATATTTTGAAAGTCTTTGCAAATAAAGGTGATTTTAAGTGGATACCTTAGCAACAGGTGATTTTTTGTTTGTTTGTTTTTTACACTGGTATGTTTGGAGATGCCACCGTTATTACATCAAACTACTACACCATTTTTTAAACACCAATAGAATGCCAACACTGGTTTGTGTTACAGATTACTGCTCAAATTCCCTGAGATATTTGCTCCTTCCATACTATATAATTTGGAATTTTTACAACACGTTGAAACTTCCTAACAACACACACAGTCCTGCATATTCATTATTACTCTAGTTAAAATAAAAGTGTTTGTACTTACCATACTCACGACTGCCATTAGTACAAGCAGTTACAGCATCTTCCTGCTTAGGATCCATAACATTTTCTGACCTGACCTAAGGAAATAAGCAATAATCAATACTTTTGTGTGTGTCTGACAGGACAAGAAATAGTTAACTAATAGAAAATTGGGAGTGAAACAGTTGAAAAAAGTCCTGCCAAATACTTTATGAGAAAATGAAGCCAACTTCGTTTGCTAACTGCATCATATATTTGGTACTACCACAAAATTGAACTTAATACTTGTTATCTGAGCTAGTGTAGCAGTTTTTACAGTGAAAGACAACACAGTAGAGTTTTAAAAAGCATTCAGTAAACGGGCTGAACATTGTCTAGTAAGATTAGAAAAAGAGGGTTATTGAATCTAAATCATTTGAATGTTTTGAAGTGTTTTATTGTAGTTCTACACAGACCAGCAATACTCATTTTAATCTATGGATCTGGGAGTCAACAAAAATCGAGGCTAATAAAATACACCAATGACAAGAGTGATGAAGGTGCGAATTGTAAGGTCAAAATGGTAACCCAGAGCAGCCTCAGCAGCCATTTAGGTAGGGTTCCTCTAAACAAAGTACATCCTAATACAAGCAAACAGAGTAGAATTGGTGTCCATTCAGCAAGCAGTGAATGAAAGCCTTATGGGCATGAAGAGCAATCAACTGACTACGTGGTAACACCAAATTTTGGCAAAAGCTCAGTGCTCTTGGATGTTTAAAGAAAAAAAGTGTTTTGAATTTAATCTACAAGCTATGAAGAAGCTGTACAAAAAAAAAACAAACATGCATATATCCCACTTATGAAAAGGAAGGCACAGAAAGAACTCCATTGTAGTCTGTAAGTAATTTAAGGGTGCTTTAAACATAACAGAAACAAATGACTAGAAAAAAAGTGCTCCTTCAAATTTGTACTCAGCTGCATCTTCTGGTTTTTACCCATTCACACCTGGACAAAGCTACCAAGGAAAACACAGGTTGTCAACTTCACTGTTTTCAAATAAACATCAGGTGCTCTTCCAGAAGGTATTTTGTCAGCCACAGGTCTTGTGCATGAGATATTTTAATGAAAATACAATGATATAAAACATGTCTTATTAGATGGCCTAAGAGTTCACTTCAACCACAGGCTCCAAGCTTAAATAAACTCTTTCCAAAAGCTAAAGAAAATATTTTACCTTTGTTTCCTCTGACTTCTGCTTGGCAGTCTTCATAAGCTGCTTGATGCCCGACAGGACCTCTACAAGTCCTGGCTTCTTCTTTGGGGTTTTTAATGGCTGCTTGATGGCTGATCCAACGTTGACTGACTCCAGCTTCTCATCTGGTGTTTTCCTTTTACTTTCCAATTTCACCTGAGAGGCTTGTTTCTCTGCACTTAATGATACGCTGTCCACATCAAGATCTTCTTCCAGCATAGCTATTCCTTCTGGAATTCTGGAGTACATTATTTCAAATATAGACTTTGGAGATTCCTCCTCTCTCATCAAATCTGAGATGTCATGACAATCCAGTATCTCTCCTGAAGAATCTGGAGTATTTAATGGTGACACCATCATCTCTCCTGAAATAAACAGTAGGTTTATCTAATTTGGCAAACAAACTAAGCAGGAAATCCAAACATTCCAATCGCTGTATAACTAAGTAAAAAATGGATTCAATCAGCCAAAGCTTTCTACAAGCTAAATCCAAAACTGTGTTTCAGCAATTGGTTTGGTAATTAGCAAGAAGGCAATTAGCTCCTACAAGGCACAGCATACGTTAAAAAAATTAAGCCTAAAAAACCTTGATGATTTTTTATTTAATCTGATAAAAATCATTAGTATTACTACTCTGAATATTGGATAATTCATTCTTGATTTTTGTTGGTGATTCACTAGATGCTCACTTTTGCTAAATTCTTAGTAAAACAGAATTTAAAGAATTCTGAGTTATTCAGGAACACGACTGATATGCAAAGTCATATGCAAAAGACAGAAAAAAAAAGCTAAGGATCATCTTAACACAAATCTTCCTAATCTGACATTTTTCTTAAGTAGAATCTTTGCAAAATTCTACAGCATAACCACTCCCTGCCGTAAGATTTTGTCATTGAATCTAGATGTATCCCCTGACAATTGATTAAAGGATTGCCATGCTTCAACACAAGGTTTGCCTGAAACAATACTTCAGCATTTAGAAGTTCGATATAAAACTGAATGAATAAAAAAATAACACCTACCAAAAAAAAAATAACTGGAACTACTGGAAAATGTCCTCCAATACATGATAAAAAAAAAATCAATGGTTGCAAGATGCTTTATCTTTACACTAAGTCTGCCTAGCATTAGGCTATGCACTATCAGTGAGTTGCAGACACAGCTACCCCAAAGTATACTTTAATAATTTCTTTCCAATTAACAACCATACCAGATTCTTCAGGAGTACGCAGTTCAGAAGTGTCCATTGTCGTGCACGGTGGTGTAAGATCACTGTCACGAACAGTGCTTGAAGGTGATGTTTCTCCACTTGTATTTTCTGGAGTTTTAAACATCTCAGCCAGCCCTATAAATTATATTCAGAAAAATGAGCACTTGTTTCGGAAAAAAAAAAAAAAAAAAAAGTGCACAGTTGGCAGAACCAGTAACAGGTTTTAAAAATCTCACAACGTACCTGTGAAGCTTTCATCCATATTCAAGTTTTGTTTCGAGATTGGATTTTTCACCACTTTAGGGACCTGTCCAGCTATTCTACCAGTGGTAGAGTGCGCTCTGCCTACAACTACTGTAGCAGGAGATTCTGCATGACCTGTGCTAAAATGACCTTTTATTTTTCTTTCTGGAGGAAAAAAAGGAAAAAAAAAAAAAGGAAAAAAATAAATAAAAATTAGGACACAAAGATCCCTTTTATTTAAAACCTAGCCAGAATCACTCAAGAGATTCCACAAGTTTATTATAGAATCATAGAATCATAGAATATCCTGAGTTGGAAGGGACCCTTAAGGATCATCAAGTCCAACTCTTGACACCGCACAGGTCTACCCAAGTTCAGACCATGTGACTAAGTGCACAGTCCAATCTCTTCTTAAATTCAGTCAGGCTCGGTGCAGTGACCACTTCCCTGGGGAGCCTGTTCCAGTGTGCAACCACTCTCTCTGTGAAGAACCCCTTCCTGATGTCCAGCCTAAACTTCCCCTGCCTCAGCTTAACTCCATTCCCGCGGGTCCTGTCGCTGGTGTTAATGGAGAAAAGGTCTCCTGCCTCTCGACACCCCCTTACGAGGAAGTTGTAGACTGCGATGAGGTCTCCCCTCAGCCTCCTCCTCTCCAGGCTGAACAGGCCCAGTGCCCTCAGCCGTTCCTCGTACGTCTTCCCCTCCAGGCCTTTCACCATCTTCGTAGCCCTCCTCTGGACACTCTCCAACAGTTTCATGTCCTTTTTATACTGTGGTGCCCAGAACTGCACACAGTACTCGAGGTGAGGCCGCACCAGCGCAGAGTAGAGCGGGACAATCACCTCCCTTGACCTACTAGCGATGCCGTGCTTGATGCACCCCAGGACACGGTTGGCCCTCCTGGCTGCCAGGGCACACTGCCGGCTCATATTCAACTTGTTGTCTACCACGACCCCCAGATCCCTCTCTTCTAGGCTGCTCTCCAGCGTCTCATCGCCCAGTCTGTACGTGCAGCCAGGGTTTCCCCGTCCCAGGTGCAGGACGCGGCACTTGCTCTTATTGAACTTCATGCGGTTGGCGATCGCCCAGCTCTCCAACCTATCCAGATTCCTCTGCAAGGCCTTTCCACCCTCATTCGAGTCCACAACTCCTCCAAGTTTGGTGTCATCAGCAAACTTGCTCAAAATGCCTTCTATTCCTACATCCAGATCGTTTATAAAAATATTGAAAAGTACCGGCCCTAAAATGGAGCCTTGAGGGACCCCACTGGTGACCGCCCGCCAGCCTGACGCAGCCCCATTCACCATAACCCTTTGGGCCCTGCCCGTTAGCCAATTGCTCACCCATCGTATGATGTTTTTATTTAGCTGTATGCTGGACATTTTGTCCAGTAGGATCCTATGGGAAACCGTGTCAAAAGCCTTGCTGAAGTCCAAAAAAATCACATCAGCTGGTTTCCCTTGGTCTACCATACGGGTGATCTTATCATAAAAGGAAATCAGGTTAGTTAGGCAGGACCTACCCTTCACAAACCCATGCTGGCTGGGACCAATGACTGCTTTGTCCCCCAGGTGCGCCTCAATACGTTCGAGAACCATCTTCTCCATGATTTTACCAGGCACTGATGTGAGACTGACAGGCCTGTAATTGCTAGGGTCTTCTTTCTGACCCTTCTTGAAAATCGGCACAACATTTGCCAGCTTCCAGTCTACCGGGACCTCTCCAGACTCCCAGGATCGTTGAAAAATAATTGAGAGAGGTTCCGCGATGACGTCCGCCAGCTCCTTCAGCACCCGGGGATGAATCCCATCCGGACCCATGGACTTGTAGGGATCCAGGTGGAGTAGCAGATCCCGCACACGTTCAGGGTCGGTTGGGAGTTTGTCATCCCCACCGTCCCGGTCCTCCAGCTCGGGGCACCCTGGGTCCCGAAGCCCATCATCGGCATTGAAGACAGAGGCAAAGAAGGCGTTAAGCGTCTCTGCTTTGCCTATGTCATCGTCTGTGAGAAGACCTTCCCTGTCAAGGAGCGGCCCTATGTATTCTTTAGTTCTCCTTTTTCCATTCACATATCTAAAAAAACCCTTTTTATTTTCTCTCACAGACACAGCCAGCTTCAACTCTAGGTGTGCTTTAGCCACACGAATTTATTGGTCGTGTTTAGCTAATACAGACTGCTGGGCATACAGAAGTGGTTAAATTGCAGCTACTTTAAAGGGCTGATTCGTTGTGAAATGCAGCTCATATATTCGTTTAAGATTTGAGTGACTACGCTCAATGAGCATCTGAGACAAGTTTTCTTAGCTTTCAGAAACGCTCAGGGATTATCCTGAGAGTCTTTCAGTCTTACTCCTTTCCACCTGCATAGAATCCTTTAGGTTGGGAAAGACCTTCACCATCATCCAACGACCAACCTCACCACCACGTAAAGTGGTTAAACCGGAACAGAACCTCTTTCAAACAGCACTACAGCTTCAACTACAGACAAGGGACAAATACTTACTCCATCCACCCAACACAATTAGTTATTTAGATACATTCTTAAGATGTTTTGAATTAATACATTTCAGTAAATTCAAGTAGATTTACACGCTGTGAGAAAGACACCAATACCCATTTAACATCTTGCCAAAATCTCAAACTTCCAGCTTCTGCAGTTAAATGCCAACAAGCTGTTTCAAGGTTAAGCAAACCCCCAAACCTTAAAAAGAAGTAAAACAAATACCTTTGGTGACTGTGTTGTCTTCTTCATTGGTCTTCGTTTTGGGGCACGTTTTTTAACGGCCTTTGCCTGTGGTCTTGCAACACCCAATTTTACCACTTCTGCCCAAGATTTCGCAACTACGAAGCAAAACAGACACAATAACCTTAACTGGCAGCTGTGTAAACAGGACTTCACAGCTATTTATGATTCCAAAGGATTTGCTGTAGTCAGAAATCACAATTTCAAGCTGAATCTTAACGAGTGTCCAAGCATCCAGTACGAGCGTCCAAGCATCCAGTACAAGTGTCCAAGCATCCAGTACGTTTCTACAACAAAAAGCGTCATACAGTTCCAGAATCTGTGCTAAGTGCTGACCTCACTCTGTCCTCACTCTCTGCTCGAGTTCAAAAAGCATTTGGACAGTGCTCTCAGACATGTGGTCTGATTTTCTGGGCGGTCATTTAAGGACCCAGGAGTTAAACTTGATGATCATTGTGGGTTCCTTCCAATTCAGGATATTCTGCGATTCTGTGAAATATTTTCCTCATTACAAATTTGCCATAAGCCTTTCAGTCTTGCACTTTATTTTACCTGAATTTTTCCTTAACAGAATGTAAGGTTTAACAGCAAAAAAATGTTTTTTTTTTTTGTTTTGTTTTTGTTTTTTTTGTTTGTTTGTTTTTTTTGCTTTTTTTTTTTTTTTTTTTTTGTTTGTTTGTTTTTTGTTTGTTTTAAGTGAAACATATCCAGGATTAACCAGGAAGGCCTGTGATTTTATCTCACCATATAATAGGACTATCACTGAGACACTGCACACAGACACTGCACACAGCATGTTATTCACAACTTTAAAATGATTCTACAAAAAACGAAGATAGCAAAGAATAATAAATTGCCAGATGAATGTTGATATTGATGGGAAATTTTAAATTTGACTTTGAAAGAGTCAAATTGATATAATTTGTTTTCATAAATTAAAGACATCTCATCTTTAAGTGTTTTCATAAAGATTAAATTTTCAAGAACCAGATTCCCTCTCAATTTTTCCAGTGGTATCAAAACTATTTTGACCAACATTTGAATTTGAATGTTCAACAATTAAAATATTTGTGTCTCAATGGTTATCATCCATGATGTCTGCCATACACCCAACACTTACAGGCAGTCCAGTCTACAACTGACAGTGTGTGAACTGGCTAGGGAAAAAGGCATAAAGAAACTAAGCTGAATACAGGTAAAATGCATGTTTTCACCAACAAAAATTATTGAACTGAAATTGTATCAGTTATATACTACTCCAAATTGAGGGACTTGGAGGATCAATACCGCAATTAACCTAACAGAACCTTACTTAATGACTTTAATTCACGTGAAAGATTCACCCCACTGCCATTCCTCCCTCATTCTGTCCTCCTGGTGAGGCCAGGAGTGTCCCGAGAGCACATAGAAGTGTGCCCAAAGGGAATTGCTGATTTTGGAGGCACAAGGTGCCTATGGGGCCAGGTCGGGAGCTGGGCTGGGATGAGCTCCATCAGGCAGCCGGACCAGGCCCGTTTCCAGCGTGGCGGACGAGCAGCCTTTGCCCTGAAACTCAAAAGTCAAACTCTGTCGCTGACTTCCCTTACTAAAATGGGAGCGTGGTTGAGAGGGGCCATCTCTTGCCTGGGGATGCCAGTCTTTCCCTGTAGTTAATGGAAAGAAGGAGGCTTCTCTAGAGGGCGAAGGCGAGCTGAAACCTCAGCTGGAGTGCCCTGGAGGTACTGCTGTGTCTCCACTGCCTACACAGGGATCTTGGGAGGCAGGTCTCCGGGTGATCAAATTAGTCTTTGTGTCTGCCTCATTCCCTAATTGTCAGTAGATATCCCAACTAGTGAACAATGTACAGCATAACAAAGGAGGCACACATATAAAAAGGAGCAGAATTAGCCTGCGCTAATTGGTGGGCCTGACTTTGCTGACAGGAACCAGGCAGTTAAGAGGAGGGCTAGGAAGTAATTCACTAACTAAAATACACCTCAGAACACAGTAGTAAAATGATTTTATCTTGGTAATTTGACAGACTGGAACAGCAACAGATGAAAGTTTTTCATTTGTTTGTTTGTTTTAACCTGGCCCAGCTACCAGGTCAGACTGCTAGAAGTCTCGGCTGTTGATGTAAATGAGTTGAAGGCTTTGACTTGAAACTTGTTCTCGGTGGGTCCGATTAAAGTGAATTTGGCCCTCGTTTTACATGTGATTTCTGACAAAATGATCTGTCTGACCCTCCTACAGGGTGTTATCATTGTCCTTTATTTAAAAATAGATCATTTGGAGCTTTATGTACGTACGCAAAATATTAAGTACAAAATTCACACAACTTCCACAGTTGGCTGGCTTGCAGAATATTTCTCTCAAACAAAACCAAGGATTTAACACTTTGCCTTACTTTGCCTTAGTAAACGTGCTTTTAGCTTGTTAAGAAAAGCCCAATCTTTAAATATAATTTAAAGCTCTAATTAGTTGATTTTAGGCAATTTTTTTTTGACATTTTAATGGCAAGGATACCTGGATTTTTTCTGGTATTCATGAAGATATTTGATAAAAAGGTAGATGCAACTCTCTCTGAAAATAGCAAAAAAACAAGTTCATGGGATCTTTTCTAAGCCATACAGTAGCCATTTAGATTTTCTTATATGCTTTCAAAGCTATCCAGGAGCCTGGTAAAGGCTCTTAATTGCAGAACTTCCCAATTTCTACTCCACTAGCACTTCTTTAACTAGGTCTTTTCCTCCAAAATACGATCCTGTCACTGAAGGAAATAATACTGAGGAAATGAAATATGGAAGTTAAATATTAACTTTTTTTTCCCTTTTTAGAGAAAAAAAAAAAATTATATATATACTTTTCAGATGGCTGCAAGCCTGAGCAGTCCTTTCATCTCCCACTCTCAATGGCAAAAGATGCATTTCTAGAAATGGCACGCAAGTTTTATGGTTAATAAAATAGTTTATTGCGCCATTATTGTTAAGAAGTTTTTCTTGCAATGGAAAAGCATTCAGGTACACACTAAAACAACACCAATCCCACAGAATATTGTGTTTGTTCAAGCATTCAAACTTGATTAAACTTCTCTTTCAAAGTACTGCTGCATCACAGTTCAGTGAGCCCAAATCTCTCCTAATGCTTGGACACTTCTGATAAAGGATTTGTGTCAGGAACGTGTTTTAAAGTGCTGTTCTGAAGTCGGAATAGTTCTAGACAGAGATATTCAACTTCCTGCTAGGGAGAGGTGCTCAAATTAAGCATAAGAAGGTACTTGTATCTACCCTGAGTACCATAAAAAGCTATCAGATGACCCAATATAACTAACAGTTAAAATTCTACTTCTACATCACCTTCTTCCAGTGTATTGCCTCCCCAAATTTGAGCCTTTCAAGTGCACATACAAGCGCAAGTCACAAGCCTCAGAATATTCACTAACTGAGTTTTGGAGATGCAAGTAACCCCAAAGGCTTTTTTTTTTTTTTTTTTTTTTTTTAAAGAAGGGTGCAAGTTCCACCTGTTTCAGTTTTATTTTGTTTGTTTGTTTTCTTTTGTTTTTTCTTCCTCCCCTGAGGACAAACCATAAATTCTATCCTAAAGAAGCAAGAAAGGAAGCTGAAATAAGAATCTATGGAGATGACATCCTCAAAGATCATCAATTACCTGATATCTTTTAATCTTTGAGAATTGGCTCCATCAGATCTCAGCCTTTGGGAAATTATCGAACCTGACAGTGTTTACAACTCAGCATCAAGGTTAACAACTACAATCACACTGTTCTCTCAAAATAGCATTGCACCTTAGTGTCAAGTCAGGAGAGGAATGCCATGGAAAGATACAAATTAAAAGATGGAAAATTCAAACCAATACAGGTTTTCTTGTAATTAAGCAGCTGATCTTGTTATCAAGAAACTTTTTTGAGCTATGAACTCACAGTAGTCAGAAAGGATATTGGATATGAAAGAGAAAGTCAAGAGTAAATGACATATCTCTATATAAACTATACCATTGATTACAGTACAGGTTTGAAATATTAAAATCTAATGTCAGGATTATTATTATTTTTTTTTTTTTTTGGAAGATTGCTTAGAAAATATGAATACCGAGTTAACTAAACGCTCAGCCTTACAGCGAATATTTTAGTTACCCATTTTAATAAAATGTGACCAGGCTCTTAAACAAAAATAGAATAATAAAAAATAATAATAAAATGGACTGCATATTTACTATCTTACTGTATCCATGTAAAATGTTATTTAAAATTTTATTTAAAAGCCTTTCTAGAGAGTATATATTATACCATTACTGAAAATTATATTAGAAAGGCAGCTGTGATATTCTTTCTTATTTTTATTTTACCTGGCCATGGATATTCACCACCACTCTTCACCAACATTATTTAGTACTCATTCTCTACTGTTCTACTGTCTAAATATCTCTCTCCTCCTTAAAATATATTTATAAATGTAAAAATATATAGACACATACAGAGAAAACTATGAATCCAAATAAAGGCATGAGTAACTGTAAACATATTTTTATGAATTCCTGGAAGCTACATTTATTATATAAAACAAACAAACAAACAAACAAAAACACAAACACAGAATTAAAGTCAACTTTATTTTATTTACTATTGTCAAACAAAAACTTTCTAGGGCAAGACATTAAAAGAAGTGAGGCATATATAGAAACTTAATTACATTCTTTCAAAATCCATAGTCAAAACATCCTAGTTCAATGGACACATAGCACATTATGTGGTGTACAGAAGTTTTACTGCAGATAAAGACATTATGGCGACATCTGCCTGGCACTTTAACACCTCCTTATATTAAAAATTACATACACCTTATATTAAAAATTACATACACTTCCAATGCTAAGGATCAGCTGTTTCTCCACCTTATGTTTTCAGTCTATGCCTCTTGAAAAATGCAGAAATATTTCTTTAAGTGAAAGCCAAACAGTATTTGGAAATAAATAAATAAATACATAAGTAAATGAAGTCTTTGCTATGATCACTTACAGTTCATACCTGGGGACAGAAAAGGACACTGTAAAGTCACATCCCAAAGGTAAATAAATCAAGGTAGTGATGGAGTTATAAATACCTCCACATAGGATATTTTACAATTTGTATTGAAAATAAGCATTACAGAATTTCTGAGTTTCTCTTAAATTATTTTTGTGTCACTTTCTTTCAGAAGTTCTGCATAGGTACCCTTGTTTTTCCCTTGAATATTTACCTAGCATAAGACTCAGAATATTTTAGCTTGAGACTCAGACCATTTTAGAAGATATTTTCGTGTAATAAAAGAATTGCAATTTGCATTCTTTAAGGACACCACCACCTTCCAGAAACACATTAAATGAAGCAGAATGAAATCGAAGTAGGGCAGTTTGGGAATTATTTTCAGCTGTGTTGCAGCTCTGAAGGGCTCTTTCAAGTTAGGCATTCAATTTAGGCAAAAATACCTGGCTTCTTGTAGAGTTTATAACCTAAAGGCTATTGATTTGGCAGTATCAAAGTCGGTGAAGATTCCTGGAAGGAGCTGAGTGTCGGTGTACACTCAGGAGATGACCAATGACACAAGACATGGGATGACAACCGCACATTTATATTTGCCATCAAAATTTTTGAGAAAATAGTTAACTTGAGACTCCTAGCTATACTTGAGAGCAAATTGCAAGATATTTATGCGTACTATGTTACAGAAAATAATCCTATGACACATTTTTCCTTGTGGGGCTGTGAGTCTCACGAGATGAAGGTTGACCACCTTCTGTCCCCCTGAACTACTGTAATGGTACAGATCTAGTCGACACGTCACCATTTGCCTAGGGATGGATACCACTTTTTCTTTACTCATGTTTAGCTTGTACTAAATAGTAATATAAAAGTAGAAAATAAATTAGTTCACTGCCACAGAGATATCAAATGTATATCAAGTATTAATTATGCATTTAGTATGTTCAGAAATTGGTAACTCAGCTCTGAAAAATATATATAAGTGTATAACTTTGATAACTTTATATGCATACTTTACATATACATAGAAAGTCACAAACTAGGAGCAAACAAAAAATGAGATATCAGACAGAATCACTGGAGACAAAAATATATATATTAATTAGAATCAGAAAATATGCCTGTGTTCAGCTCTATTTCTCAATAAGGCTATAACGTTTGCATATGTGTGGTTCACTGGAGCTTGTTCTCACTGTAGGTGTGTTGGTAGGACTTTGCTTTCCTCTGAGATTCTACAACTAAAGTAGGTTATTTATTCCCATTCTGTGTTAAACAGATGCATAATTTACTTCAAATCACTGTTACCATTGCTCCCCAAAATGATGTGCATAGGCTGCTGATCTTTAAAACTTGTTAAAATACATGTATATACATATATATATACATGTATATCAGTTTACTAGTTTTGAAGAGACAGACTTCAAAACAAATCAGAGACACCAAATACTTGAGTTTAAAATCCTGTATAAAACCTTTAACGTGACCTGTAGAATTACCAATTCTGCTGCATGAAAGTCACAGATACTGTCTTAAAACAAGAGTGTGGACTCTTTCTGCTGGTGTCAGTTAGGACGAGACTGGTTTTTAGAATAAAAGCAAGGACAAAACTAACAATCATCTTTAGAAGGGAATTTCTTGCACTGCCCCAAAAGGCCATTAGGACCTCTTTTGCTAAGCGAGGCCCCATTTCTGTAGTATCTCAGCAGACAGAGTCAGCTGCTCTTTATGGACTATTATTTACTTATTAATTAGATATTTCAAGTCAATTTACTTAGTCTGAGCATTAGCTGCTCTACAGAAAACAACCACAGAGCAGTTACTTTCCTGTGGATCGCAGCCCCAATTAATAAGCCCGAGTGGCTGCATGGGGAGCAAGCTCAGGCCCTGTGTGGCAGTGGGGTTAAGCAGTCACAGCCCAGCTTCTGGCACGCTTCGTTAGCCCCCGCTCATCAGCAGACACGTGCTGACCACAGCTGAAGTGGTGGGATGTGTGATACCCTAACGCAGTGTGCCAGGTGCTATGAAAAATGATTTGCTCCTAGCGGCGCTATCTAGTTAAGGGTGTTCTCTCAGTTCTTTTGAAGTGGTTTGTGAAAAGGAGCCGAGAATCCCCCCTCCTGCTTCTTTCAAGAACTTTGTTTGGAAAAAAAAAGAATATTGCCCTGTTAGGAAAGCCTTAATTAGGTTTTATCCAATGAGTCAAGAGTAACATTTATGCAGAACAGCTTTTGTGTGGTGAATGTCTTGTTTGCACAACCTGTGACACTCAACAAACCCAAACAAAATGCCCCTTTGCTCATCTCGCTGACGAGCTCTTCACTTTGCACAGCTTGGCACAGAGGCCAAGATGCCCTCTTATATCCTAGTTGCAGCTACTGAATGGAAAACAAGGCAGCTCCTTCAATGCAGTGATGGAAACTTGGCAAGTGTTCTTCCTCTACCCTCACAACTCCGTGCCTCTGCCCAAGGCTTTCATCTCCTCTGGTATGGAGGCCGCCTCACTATCGAACACGTACTAGCTAAATTAGGGAAGATGGAATGATCCCTTATCATTAAGGCTGTGTGTAATGCAATTAAAATGGAGCATTTTCTCACAGCACAAGAGTTCAGCCCTGTTCTCATTCTAAAAAAAAAAATAAAATAAAAAATAAAAATTGGGGTGTGCCTCAGGACTTTGATTTGTTAGAAATTACTGCCTTGAATAATTATGGGATGATATTAAAGACTGAAATGACAGAGAAAGAGCAACTTAGAGGCACTTGCTTCTCTTACATAACTGCAAGAACAAAAAATACAGGTTGGAACACGGAAGACAGCAAGGCTGTGAAGCTGACCTAGAAGGGTACTTATATCATGAGCTTCCAGAGGTCAAAGCGCTGCTGTTATTTCCTCTTTCTACCCACATTGCATAGGGAAAGCTACTAAGCCAAATGACAAATTGATCCCAAGCACATCACCTTCAAGGGGTTACAAATGCCAAGCTGCTTTGTCCTGTTTCTCTTCTGAATCTGTTGGTGGCTATCACCAGGTTTCTTTGGAAAACAACCAAACCAACCAAAAGGGATACTTCTAAGCAGCAGCCAGTAGGGGCCGACACAGGATTAGGTTCGTGAAGATGGCTTTGTGAAGTCTCCCTGTTGCAGTTAAGGAGACTGAGTCACAAACAGAGCAGGAGAAAATGAGTGCAAGGAAACTGGAGTTGCTCAACATGCAAGGACTTCATATGGATCCAGTAAAATCGGTAAAATTCTGTAAAACTCCAAGGTCACTAGTCTAGACCTACTGCTTGAGTTGTTGCTGAGACAAGAAGCATGAAGCTACATGTCCTGGAATTTGGGATGATCATAAATCCTGCACCACAGAGCCAATTAAACATCTTGGGTGAAGATACTCCTCTCATTTCAGAGGCTGCAACCTAAGCTGGTGGAAGCAACCCCTCACTCCTCTTGTGGTAACACTTTGAAAACACGGATTTCACAAATCAGAACTTGCCCAAAGGGCCATTCATCTTCTCCAAAAGAAGCCCTAAGAAAAACATCAGAAAATAAACTCTATCTGTCCTTCCATAGAAATCTATTACTCCTCCTAGACTATATGAAAATGTAGGTTCTTAACTGGGGTTTTAAAAATGCATAGATACCTGAGCTGAATTTTTTTTTTTTTTTTTTTTGCATTTCATAGAGGAACAGAAAGCTACCACCCTTTGAGATGTGTGCACGCCAACATTATCCACAGGCCGCAGACACTGACCTCTAGAAAATATTCTCCAAACCACATTCAGTACTCCACATCAGCTGCAGCTCTGAAAAGGGCAACATCGCAACCTCATACGCTCACTGCTCCTCTTCCCAGTGCTCACCTCCCTTTACAAGCACTGCACAGCGTGGCCATGTTTACAAGAGAATTGCCTGAATTTCAGAGGCACCCACATTACACTTCCAAAAATTATGGCATTTGGCTAAAAAAAATTAAATTTGGTTGTAAGAGGACAGTAGTAATTACATCTTTAATTATTCCTAAGAACACAAAACACTTAAGTCCTAAATTGTTTACAAATTTAATGGCTTACAAACCCGTACTTCTCAGTAAAATTATTTTTTTTTAAATAGCATTTTCATTCATAGTAGTTCTACTAATAAATCTATAGTTTTTAAAAGAATATTTACAGAACTTTAATGAAAAAATAAGACTTAAGCACATAAAATTTAAGCAGAAAATAGCTTACAATTACACTGGCAGTAAAGTAACATGGCTTCCTGGCTACTGTACTCATTACCATAAAAAAGGGGATAAATACGAGCATAAAAGATTTATTTTTCTACCTGCCATTCTGCACAAGCATCGCATGGTATAGGAACCACTATATGTATCTACTAAAACAGGCGGCATCATATCTGTAAACATATTAAGAAAAGTACTTAGATAATATCATCAGCGATAGCTTTACAAAATCTGAACTTAAAATCTGAGTGTAAGTCAAGTCACATTAAAAATTCCAATGTCATTTACAGAATCATTCTAAAAACTGGCTCTTTAACTGTTAAGACTATTTTCTTGTTCTTGCACTTGCTCTTGTGCTTGATCTTGTTGTCCTGTTCGTCCCTCCAGCAGTCTGAGTTGTCTTCACATTGCCTTCAAGTTTTTCTTCAGTTTTGTTTCTTTTCCCTTTTTTGGGTGATCCGTTTTCATCATTCTCTATTCGTAGACAGAAATATTAAATGGAAATTTATATCATAAATCAAGCATTTTATAGAAAGTCAATCTTCAGTTCCATTGTTTTTGAAGGGAGATGTCCCTAATGACTACGTTCCAAAGCTTACATCTATGAGTTCAACAAACCAGTTACAAAACCCACACTTCTGCACATCCAATATCCTTTAAAATAGGTCCCCAAGGACATACAGCTATTTCTGAAAGTAGGTTAACATTAATGAGAGCACCAAAACCAATTAGCTATTATTTTAGCTAAAAATTCTTCTACTGATATGTAAAACTAAAACATATCTAACAC
Organism: Anas platyrhynchos; assembly: GCF_047663525.1. Taxonomy (NCBI): domain Eukaryota; kingdom Metazoa; phylum Chordata; class Aves; order Anseriformes; family Anatidae; genus Anas; species Anas platyrhynchos. The sequence goes on along the minus strand of NC_092609.1, from coordinate 7,083,004 downwards.
TGAAGAAAAAAACAGCAAAAATGAATGTACAGCAACTAATTTATTGTCCAGCTAGAACTGCAAAGTCAGGCTTGTAGTTGTAACAAACACACTGGACGCTTCTGGAAGAATCCACATGGCACAGACCAGTGAAGCTGCTCCAAGAGATGAGCATCGACCCAAGCACCACCACTAAAATCCATGTGGGGAAAAAGGACCTCCCCCCAAAAGAAACTATTCAGACCGGTAGAAAAGCACTGGGAGAGATCAGTCCTTTGGGAGGTGCATGTAGCAGTGTCAAGAAGTGAAAACTAGCAGAAGTGTGAAGTCAATAAACCAAGAGGGGAACCTGCCACAATAGATGTACGTGTTACGTTTGGATAAGCACATGTAACAGATAAAGAGATGAAGAGAAATGAAACGAGAGCATGGCCAAATCACAACAGGATTAATGCACATAACCTGCCAGAAAATTCTTTGTGCATCTGTAAAGATTCATTACTTCCATTTTATTATATTTATTTGACGATAATTTCTTATTACAACGTGGTATCTTTAAAATTTTATCACATCCAGCTGAAAGGTTTAGGGAATATTTCAAGTGTCTGAAGCTAGAGCTCTATTGGCTTGGGGAAAATAAAACTGAAAAACAGGAAAAGTGAGAGACATGTGGAACTTCTGCTGTCATTTGAGCTCAAATACAGCTCCAAGTCCTTCTAGCACCAACTTCATTACAGCACGGATAAGTTGTACAAGCTACCCAAAACCTGGACATACAAAAGCAGGAGCTTAGATGGTATTTAGGAGAAAACAAGCACAGACAATGGGTGCTACAAATGTAATTATCATGCTATGCTCATAACCACCTGTAAGTTAGTTAATTGCTGTTATTTAACCTGCAAGTTACGGATTGAGACAGCAGAAGAGCATGAGAGCATTTGAATAACTCAGCAGAAGAGGAATACAGCTGTCAGATGCCATACAATCAATCCATTCTGCTTTGGAGAAACATCTGGTTTGTACAGGATAACCTAGCCCCTTCTTTACTTACCACTCTTTGCTACATTAAAGACCCACTCTCTATTTACATTAGACTATGGCAGCCAACAGTAATAACAACCTGTACAAAATTCTAGACTTAGCTATATGTAGAAAATAGAAATATTTTTTTTTCCTCACCTGATTTTGATTTTTTAGGTGGTACATCATCTGCTGGCAACAGACATTTTCTTCTGCGAGAAGTGGAAGTTGTCTGTTGGGTAGGGTTAACCTCTTTTCCTTTTCCAGACTGATTACTTTCTTCAGAACCAGTGGGTATCAAACACTGCATTTCCGAAATGTTGCCGTTTTCAGGCAAGTTGCCATTGTCACGAAGAGAAGTAGCTGCCTCTGGTTTGAATTGTACATTTTTCCTCTTATTTCTCAGTTGCCTTTGTTTTTCCTGGGATGAGTTATTTTCCAGAGCTGTACCTTCACCTTCCTTAAGGATTCCGTTTTGACCTCTGTCTTCAGGCAAGACAAGCTTTTCCCTGAGAAAGGTTGAACTAGTTTCTTCAGATTTGGAAGGAACTATTTTCCTTCTGCCTGCCTTCGATGGATTTTCTTTTCCTGATTGGGTTACTTCCAAAAGTATACCCTGTTGCTCTTTGGGAGTTTCATTCTTACCATCTTCTGGCAAACCTTGAAGTGAACTAGAACTAACAGCCACTGAAGTGATACTACTCTTTTTCCCTGAGTACCCTTTTGAAAGGTCAATTTTTTCTTCGGAAGAGGGTTTTTCAGAAATCATTTGTTTAGCTTTCCTATGATTATTATTTCTGCTACTTTCTTTTGATAAGTTACGTTTTCCCCGAGCAGGAGTAGAACTTGTGGCTTCTAATAATATGGCAGCTTCATTCCTTCTGCCTCTTTTTGGTTGATCTTTTAGACTTGAAACAACTGCTCCTAACGGAACATTTTGATCTTTAAGAGCCTCTTCTTTACCATTATCTGCTGGCAAACCACGTTTTCTTCTAAGAGAAATGGAATTAGTTGTGTGTGACACTGGAGGAGTTTCTTTCCTTCTGCCCCTTCCTAATGGCTTTGCTTTTGCACAGGACACCGATTCCAAAAGCACGTTTTGTTCTTCATTAGTACTCTCCTCTTTGTCATCAGTTTCTGACAAGCCACGTTTTCTCCGGAGAGAAGCTGAACTTTTTGCCTCTGCTGCTAGATCAATCTCTTTTCTTTTGTCCCTTGCTGATGCATTTGCTTTTGCCTGTGTTCGATTCTCTTGCAGGATTTCAGTTTGCTTTGGTTCATTTGCTTCCTGCTCATTTCTTGTCTGCTTTTGATGTCTATGAGCAATGCCATCACTGTTTAGAGCAGTTACCAATGTGTCAGCTGTGTTGTTCTGGTCTTTCATTACTTGGTGTGCCTGCTTGACACAACTAGAGGCTGAAGACTCTTTGGGAGAAGATTCCTCTGTTTCTGACTTACATTTAAGCATAAGATCTAGGCTGTTTACATCCTGGGCAAATTCATCAGCCTTCTTCTCTGAAGAGTCTTTTTTCCCTCTCCTGCTTCTAGTTCTGTTTGCTTCTTGTTTGAATTCCAAGTTGAGAACAGTTACTGGCATTTTATCTGTCTCTCCAGAAGGTGATTCTGACTTTAATCTTTGAGATGCCTTTGTAGTATTTTCCTGAGCATTTTCCGCTTCATCTCCCAGAGATACTTTCCTCTCATTTTTGGTGGGTGATTTTGTTTCCGTAATGGTTTCATTTGAAGTCTCCTTGGCTTTCTGAACATTCTGTGTATTTTCAAGTGCCATCCCGCACATGTCTGGTTTTACTTCTGTTGGTTGTTTTCTAGCATTTCTTGAAGACTTACCTCTTTTTTCTGTTACCTTTACTTCAAGTTCAGTTCTGTTTCCAGATGCTTCTGTGGGGGCAGTCTCAGAAGTCTGCTCATCACCTTGTAGTAATTTTGCTGATTGGTGTTTACGAAGTTTCCTTGTCGTCCCATGAAGTTCCTCTGAAGGAGCTTGTTCAACCTGTTCATTCCTAGCTCTTCTTTGTCTTTTGGGTGGAAGCAGTGCTTCTGTGTTTTCTATTTTTTTCATTCCTCTAGACCTCTTCTGATGCAATAGAAGAATTTCTTCTCTGTCTTCTACACTACCTTTGTCAGATGCGTTTTCAGATTTTTTTAAATCTGTTTGCAGTTGGTGATTTTCATCCTGAGTGCTACTAGATACGCCTTCTGTCTTTCTGCTTTGATCATCTTCAGTTACAGATGTGCTACTGATATCATACTCCTGCAAAGCCTGTTTCCTATTTGCAGGATCTTTTTGTAGCACTGAAGAATCTTTTTCAGAAGACTCAAGATCCTCACTAGGATGTTTTAACTCCTTAGGTTCCTTAGTTTTACCTCTTCTTGGTCTTCGAGTATCAACCTGCGTTTCCACAAGTGAAACGGTTTCAACTGTTTTCTCAACAGGATGCTTTGAAACAATTTCTTTTTCCATGCAAAGATTTGTTCTCCTTCCTCTTCCTGTATTTTTAGCTACTGAAGTTGAAGTACTGATCTCTCCCATCTCTTCTTGGATGCTCTTTTTCTCCAGACCTTGCAATTCTTTTGAATTTAAATCCTTTTCACACTGCTTTGTTGAAGGTGGATGTACAGTCTTCCTTGGTCTGCCCCTTGTTAGTCTCTGGGTAGAGTGGTCTTCACTAGTTGACAACTTTTGTTGAGAATCTTTATCTTGTGAAGTATTTCCTTTGTCTTCTAAAACAGTTTTATTCCCCCCTACAAAGTTTGTCATATAGAAAAGAGCACAATCAAAAGTTACACATTACTATGCCCGATCAAAGTATCTCTTGAGTTTTCATTTTCCCAGTAAAGTGGTCTTGCTCAAATGAATTTATTTAATTTTAAAAAGTAACAGGGATTTAAACAGACTCCTAGAATAAAACCCAGTTTAGTACACAGAGTTATTTGTTTTATTTGACAGGTAGCACTCAAGCTTTAAGATATATTTTGAAAGTCTTTGCAAATAAAGGTGATTTTAAGTGGATACCTTAGCAACAGGTGATTTTTTGTTTGTTTGTTTTTTACACTGGTATGTTTGGAGATGCCACCGTTATTACATCAAACTACTACACCATTTTTTAAACACCAATAGAATGCCAACACTGGTTTGTGTTACAGATTACTGCTCAAATTCCCTGAGATATTTGCTCCTTCCATACTATATAATTTGGAATTTTTACAACACGTTGAAACTTCCTAACAACACACACAGTCCTGCATATTCATTATTACTCTAGTTAAAATAAAAGTGTTTGTACTTACCATACTCACGACTGCCATTAGTACAAGCAGTTACAGCATCTTCCTGCTTAGGATCCATAACATTTTCTGACCTGACCTAAGGAAATAAGCAATAATCAATACTTTTGTGTGTGTCTGACAGGACAAGAAATAGTTAACTAATAGAAAATTGGGAGTGAAACAGTTGAAAAAAGTCCTGCCAAATACTTTATGAGAAAATGAAGCCAACTTCGTTTGCTAACTGCATCATATATTTGGTACTACCACAAAATTGAACTTAATACTTGTTATCTGAGCTAGTGTAGCAGTTTTTACAGTGAAAGACAACACAGTAGAGTTTTAAAAAGCATTCAGTAAACGGGCTGAACATTGTCTAGTAAGATTAGAAAAAGAGGGTTATTGAATCTAAATCATTTGAATGTTTTGAAGTGTTTTATTGTAGTTCTACACAGACCAGCAATACTCATTTTAATCTATGGATCTGGGAGTCAACAAAAATCGAGGCTAATAAAATACACCAATGACAAGAGTGATGAAGGTGCGAATTGTAAGGTCAAAATGGTAACCCAGAGCAGCCTCAGCAGCCATTTAGGTAGGGTTCCTCTAAACAAAGTACATCCTAATACAAGCAAACAGAGTAGAATTGGTGTCCATTCAGCAAGCAGTGAATGAAAGCCTTATGGGCATGAAGAGCAATCAACTGACTACGTGGTAACACCAAATTTTGGCAAAAGCTCAGTGCTCTTGGATGTTTAAAGAAAAAAAGCGTTTTGAATTTAATCTACAAGCTATGAAGAAGCTGTACAAAAAAAACAAACATGCATATATCCCACTTATGAAAAGGAAGGCACAGAAAGAACTCCATTGTAGTCTGTAAGTAATTTAAGGGTGCTTTAAACATAACAGAAACAAATGACTAGAAAAAAAGTGCTCCTTCAAATTTGTACTCAGCTGCATCTTCTGGTTTTTACCCATTCACACCTGGACAAAGCTACCAAGGAAAACACAGGTTGTCAACTTCACTGTTTTCAAATAAACATCAGGTGCTCTTCCAGAAGGTATTTTGTCAGCCACAGGTCTTGTGCATGAGATATTTTAATGAAAATACAATGATATAAAACATGTCTTATTAGATGGCCTAAGAGTTCACTTCAACCACAGGCTCCAAGCTTAAATAAACTCTTTCCAAAAGCTAAAGAAAATATTTTACCTTTGTTTCCTCTGACTTCTGCTTGGCAGTCTTCATAAGCTGCTTGATGCCCGACAGGACCTCTACAAGTCCTGGCTTCTTCTTTGGGGTTTTTAATGGCTGCTTGATGGCTGATCCAACGTTGACTGACTCCAGCTTCTCATCTGGTGTTTTCCTTTTACTTTCCAATTTCACCTGAGAGGCTTGTTTCTCTGCACTTAATGATACGCTGTCCACATCAAGATCTTCTTCCAGCATAGCTATTCCTTCTGGAATTCTGGAGTACATTATTTCAAATATAGACTTTGGAGATTCCTCCTCTCTCATCAAATCTGAGATGTCATGACAATCCAGTATCTCTCCTGAAGAATCTGGAGTATTTAATGGTGACACCATCATCTCTCCTGAAATAAACAGTAGGTTTATCTAATTTGGCAAACAAACTAAGCAGGAAATCCAAACATTCCAATCGCTGTATAACTAAGTAAAAAATGGATTCAATCAGCCAAAGCTTTCTACAAGCTAAATCCAAAACTGTGTTTCAGCAATTGGTTTGGTAATTAGCAAGAAGGCAATTAGCTCCTACAAGGCACAGCATACGTTAAAAAAATTAAGCCTAAAAAACCTTGATGATTTTTTATTTAATCTGATAAAAATCATTAGTATTACTACTCTGAATATTGGATAATTCATTCTTGATTTTTGTTGGTGATTCACTAGATGCTCACTTTTGCTAAATTCTTAGTAAAACAGAATTTAAAGAATTCTGAGTTATTCAGGAACACGACTGATATGCAAAGTCATATGCAAAAGACAGAAAAAAAAAGCTAAGGATCATCTTAACACAAATCTTCCTAATCTGACATTTTTCTTAAGTAGAATCTTTGCAAAATTCTACAGCATAACCACTCCCTGCCGTAAGATTTTGTCATTGAATCTAGATGTATCCCCTGACAATTGATTAAAGGATTGCCATGCTTCAACACAAGGTTTGCCTGAAACAATACTTCAGCATTTAGAAGTTCGATATAAAACTGAATGAATAAAAAAATAACACCTACCAAAAAAAATAACTGGAACTACTGGAAAATGTCCTCCAATACATGATAAAAAAAAAATCAATGGTTGCAAGATGCTTTATCTCTACACTAAGTCTGCCTAGCATTAGGCTATGCACTATCAGTGAGTTGCAGACACAGCTACCCCAAAGTATACTTTAATAATTTCTTTCCAATTAACAACCATACCAGATTCTTCAGGAGTACGCAGTTCAGAAGTGTCCATTGTCGTGCACGGTGGTGTAAGATCACTGTCACGAACAGTGCTTGAAGGTGATGTTTCTCCACTTGTATTTTCTGGAGTTTTAAACATCTCAGCCAGCCCTATAAATTATATTCAGAAAAATGAGCACTTGTTTCGGAAAAAAAAAAAAAAAAAAGTGCACAGTTGGCAGAACCAGTAACAGGTTTTAAAAATCTCACAACGTACCTGTGAAGCTTTCATCCATATTCAAGTTTTGTTTCAAGATTGGATTTTTCACTACTTTAAGGACCTGTCCAGCTATTCTACCAGTGGTAGAGTGCGCTCTGCCTACAACTACTGTAGCAGGAGATTCTGCATGACCTGTGCTAAAATGACCTTTTATTTTTCTTTCTGGAGGAAAAAAAGGAAAAAAATAAATAAATAAATAAATAAAAATTAGGACACAAAGATCCCTTTTATTTAAAACCTAGCCAGAATCACTCAAGAGATTCCACAAATTTATTGGTCGTGTTTAGCTAATACAGACTGCTGGGCATACAGAAGTGGTTAAATTGCAGCTACTTTAAAGGGCTGATTCGTTGTGAAATGCAGCTCATATATTCGTTTAAGATTTGAGTGACTACGCTCAATGAGCATCTGAGACAAGTTTTCTTAGCTTTCAGAAACGCTCAGGGATTATCCTGAGAGTCTTTCAGTCTTACTCCTTTCCACCTGCATAGAATCCTTTAGGTTGGGAAAGACCTTCACCATCATCCAACGACCAACCTCACCACCACGTAAAGTGGTTAAACCGGAACAGAACCTCTTTCAAACAGCACTACAGCTTCAACTACAGACAAGGGACAAATACTTACTCCATCCACCCAACACAATTAGTTATTTAGATACATTCTTAAGATGTTTTGAATTAATACATTTCAGTAAATTCAAGTAGATTTACACGCTGTGAGAAAGACACCAATACCCATTTAACATCTTGCCAAAATCTCAAACTTCCAGCTTCTGCAGTTAAATGCCAACAAGCTGTTTCAAGGTTAAGCAAACCCCCAAACCTTAAAAAGAAGTAAAACAAATACCTTTGGTGACTGTGTTGTCTTCTTCATTGGTCTTCGTTTTGGGGCACGTTTTTTAACGGCCTTTGCCTGTGGTCTTGCAACACCCAATTTTACCACTTCTGCCCAAGATTTCGCAACTACGAAGCAAAACAGACACAATAACCTTAACTGGCAGCTGTGTAAACAGGACTTCACAGCTATTTATGATTCCAAAGGATTTGCTGTAGTCAGAAATCACAATTTCAAGCTGAATCTTAACGAGTGTCCAAGCATCCAGTACGAGCGTCCAAGCATCCAGTACAAGTGTCCAAGCATCCAGTACGTTTCTACAACAAAAAGCGTCATACAGTTCCAGAATCTGTGCTAAGTGCTGACCTCACTCTGTCCTCACTCTCTGCTCGAGTTCAAAAAGCATTTGGACAGTGCTCTCAGACATGTGGTCTGATTTTCTGGGCGGTCATTTAAGGACCCAGGAGTTAAACTTGATGATCATTGTGGGTTCCTTCCAATTCAGGATATTCTGCGATTCTGTGAAATATTTTCCTCATTACAAATTTGCCATAAGCCTTTCAGTCTTGCACTTTATTGTACCTGAATTTTTCCTTAACAGAATGTAAGGTTTAACAGCAAAAAAATGTTTTTTTTTGTTTTTGTTTTTTTTGTTTGTTTGTTTTTTTTGCTTTTTTTTTTTTTTTTTTTTTGTTTGTTTGTTTTTTGTTTGTTTTAAGTGAAACATATCCAGGATTAACCAGGAAGGCCTGTGATTTTATCTCACCATATAATAGGACTATCACTGAGACACTGCACACAGACACTGCACACAGCATGTTATTCACAACTTTAAAATGATTCTACAAAAAACGAAGATAGCAAAGAATAATAAATTGCCAGATGAATGTTGATATTGATGGGAAATTTTAAATTTGAAAGAGTCAAATTGATATAATTTGTTTTCATAAATTAAAGACATCTCATCTTTAAGTGTTTTCATAAAGATTAAATTTTCAAGAACCAGATTCCCTCTCAATTTTTCCAGTGGTATCAAAACTATTTTGACCAACATTTGAATTTGAATGTTCAACAATTAAAATATTTGTGTCTCAATGGTTATCATCCATGATGTCTGCCATACACCCAACACTTACAGGCAGTCCAGTCTACAACTGACAGTGTGTGAACTGGCTAGGGAAAAAGGCATAAAGAAACTAAGCTGAATACAGGTAAAATGCATGTTTTCACCAACAAAAATTATTGAACTGAAATTGTATCAGTTATATACTACTCCAAATTGAGGGACTTGGAGGATCAATACCGCAATTAACCTAACAAACAGAACCTTAATTCTACCATTTTTCAGTTTCTGAGTATTAGGATTTGCGTTCTAAATACCTTGTTATAAATCTAGTTGCTAAAGCGATGGATAAGTGTGAGAACATAAAATTTTGCAATTCTCAGATGATTCAAAAAAAAAAAAATCCCACAAACCATCAGAATATACACCGATCATTTGGTGGTCTCAGAATAAAACTAATAATAGGACTACTTCAGTTTTGTAGCTGTTTTTTAAAGCAGTAGAAATCATATTAAAATTAACTGCTGAAACAAACCTAGTAAGTTGGCAGTAGAGGCACCGCTTCTTCTTTTTGAACTGATAACTGCTACAGCACCACTCCTCCTCTTCATGGGAGTCTTCATACTACGTCGTGAACTTCTTGTTAAGTTGTTAGGTGTTGCCATTGAGGTTTTATCATCTTGGCTAACACCATTAGATTTAGGTGTTTTCTCTAGGGCACCATTTTTCTCCCCTGTATTCATATCTTTTGCAACACCGTTCTGCTCTTCTGCAATTGGTGATGGTGTTGTGATGTGCGAAACAGAGAAACGCCCTTTTGTGTAAGGTGCTGGAGAGCCTGTAGGAAGCTGCGGTGTTGCTTTTCCAGAGTCAGGGGAAGAGGCAGCTGGGGGCGTCTGGGCTGGCAATTTTTCTGGTGACATTTTTTCTTTTTGCAAACATACAGAAAGTTCTTGGTAGAAAAAAAAATAACAAAAAATTACTGTGCAAAGCTAAACTACAAGTGTTCTTTTCTATCTCTGAAAGTAAATGCAATAGTATAAAATAGCATCAGATCAGTTGAAAAAGTCTTAGATGTTACTCTCTAAGAAGAAAGCAAATTGGCAACAACTTTTAAATTTCAAAAGCCTCCAATGGCCTGTGCAAATCCAACTGAACAAATTAACTTTGTTACTCTAGTTTATTCAAAACAGTCTTATTCCCATAAAGTGCACTACAGGCTTTCACTAGCTTAAATCAGCAGCTGAATGTTTTCAGACTTCTGGCCAAGCCACACGGCCATAGCTTGCATAGTCTGGCAACAAACTACTCTTTCTAGATTGCGTCTCTTTTCTGCTATTTATGATTAACTGGTGCCAGTAGATTCTGCTGTTAAGCACAAGCACACAAACATACTCCAAAACATGCATGAGAACAAGCAAAAACGTGTGATGAAATAAAGCACACCCCCTGGATAAAGAGAGGTAGACGAACAATAAGCTGCACATCCTCCTTTGGAGGAAAAAGTTTAAAAACGCTGATTAAAAAATACCATTATAATTCCCAGTCAATATGTCCACTTCCTAACATACATCTTTATTATTCATTTTGAATTCATTTTTAGAAGTCTTTGAATTTACAAGTTCTGTTCGTATCACTTAGCTTAGCGACTCGATTAGCCTCAGCATTTATTTACCTGGACTGCAAAGTGCTTCAGCCCCTGAGCCTTTTTCAGCACTGCGCGTGGGGAGCCTCCAAACGGTAAGCTCAGCCTTGCAGGAATCGCACCTCGTTTAAGGGGTGAGTTGGGAGGCAAACTTTTGTCAAAGAGTTCCGGACTTAGATGACCACCAAAAGACAATCTTTTTCGCTTGCCTAAAGGCTGAGGTAACAGATCACCGCTCTTCCTCTTCTGAGACACTCTTTTTGTGTTACCTAAACAAAAAATAGCAATAATTGAATATATCTCCACAAATCAAAGAATCCAGGAAGTCACCATTTTAACCAGCACAGGAAACAAGGCTTACTTGGGCATTTTAAAGGCAGAAACATATTAGAAAGTAACTCATTTACATTCAATTGGAGAAAATTTTATAGAAATTACTGGTTATTTTTAGGGTCATATATATAAAAACATGATGTTACAGAACCAACGTATCAGCAATTAATTATATATTTAAATGGAAAAATTCTCACGAAAATTAAGAGATTTTCTCCAATTAAGTGCCAACAAGGCGCGAAATCTATTTACCTGATTCTTCTTCAGCCAACAGGTCAGAAACATTCATTTCTGCAACAGCCTCATTGTCTTCCAGTACACTAGCACTTCCCAAAGACCTTTTTGATGATGATCTCCGAGGTCTTAGAACACAAGTATCTTCCAAATCTGATTTCTGATTACACCCATTGGTGGCCAGATCTTGTTGAGTTCCACTGTCCTGTCTGTCTACAGTCTTATTGTCGTGTTCTTCAACTGCATTTGTCTCCAGTGCTTTCTCAGTTCACAGTTCAGAGGTTCTCGGCCTACCCCTTTTTCTTCCAGAGCCAGATTTCTGACTAGCAGGAGATGCCAGTTCTGATGTTATCTCTCCTGAAGTTGGTGTCTCTGAATGGATGCTTTTGTTTACAAATTCTTTACTTTGTCTGACATTTCTTCTGGGACTCTTGGAATTAGAAGCAGGAGACTCAGAATCTCTCTTTTTTGAATCTACATTTGTCTGATCACAGATTTCTTTCAGCACTTCTACTTTCCCCGATTTTCTTGGTGTATGTTGTTTACTGTTTCGTCTCTGGTTTATGCATTTATTTTCTGCCAAAGGCTGTTGTTGGAGGCTATCATTTCTGCACACTGAATCTTCCCTTTGAATTTCAGCTGAAATTTCTGAAAAAGATTTGTGTTCCAACAACACATCTCCTCGAGCTGTCGGAGTACCAATATTTACAGAATCCACCCCAGTAGCTTCGTTGGTAGGTGACATGAAACAAGATCGAGGACTCTTCCTTCTGGGGGTTGGTGTAGACATAACATGTTTGTCTACTTCAGAAACGTTTGTCATGTTTGTTGTCTGTGCTATTTTCTCTGCTGTTATTGCAGAGTTGTAGATTTTCACCTCATCTGCATAACCCAAGCGTTCTATGGAGCATGGCTGCAGCAGACATGCTGCATTTCTGTCATTCTCCTTACTGGGTTTGGGTGTTTTGGCTGGAACTTCAGTGCCTTTAGATTTACCTGGTGTACTTTCTTCCTTATGATCTTGCAAGTTACTTCTCCTGAGAATACTTTTTGTCATCTCCTTTGAAACAGAAGTTCGCGGACTTCTGGTAAAACATTTCTTGGTAGCACTTCCTACCATTGAGATTTGATTAAGTTCTGAACTAATTACTTCTTGTTTCATTTTATATTCTTCATTATTTTCACTTATGCCAATTTCTTTTTCTTCAGTAGGGCTTACATGATCACAACTTGATGCGATTTGAGCACTTGGTTCCTGCAGGGCACCCTTACCACCTTCTTTTCCAGCTTTTTCAGGTACATTTCCTCCTTGCAGAGTTTTTTTCACTTTAATCTCATGTTTCAGCGTTTCATAGAGTTTACTAAAGGGAGACATTTCAGTTTGCTTTCTAGTAGATTGTTTTATCTTATATGAAGATTTAGGTGTTTGTAGCTTAACTGGTAAGGCTTTGGACATATTTTCCTCTGTACTTTGTTTATTTTCATCAGCATTTTGTTCTTTGCACTCAGAATGATCTACAGCGTAAGCAAAGCAAAAACAAAGTTATGTAAAAAAAGCAGAAACATAAGTAAAGTTCCTTAAATTCCCTCCTTTCCTCTACCAAGGCTAGCAACCAGGCTCCAGGATATGGGACTGTACACAAAGCTCTGTTTACAATAACAATTCTCTCATAATAAAAACATTAGTTGTGAAATGTTTAATAAATTTTAAGTTGCAATCTGGACCTTATCCCACATTCAGATAAGGCAATTTGTATTTCATGCTGCTGTTTTTCTTCGGTGGCTTATATACCTATCTTTCACGGCTGCCACAAGACAAATCTGTGAACACAGAACTAAACAATCACTGAGATCGGCTTACCACAATTCAGTCAGTTTCCTGTCTTGCATTTACCCAGGTGCTGTATTGTTCTAACTGTACCAATGCTTCTCTAGGGTAAAGCAAGACAATAAAACAGAGCTAGCACTTCCCAAATGAGACAGAGCAAGTGACCGCACGCATGCTGGAGGCCTGAAGTAACATGCTTCACTTCACATTTTCCACGCAGAGAGCAGTCAGCTAGCAGGGTTCATCCAAGAAGTTGCCTTTTGAAACCACAAGAAGCTGAGCCCTTGTGAACATTTACACATCCACAGTCTCAACACTGCCATATACCAGCATGAACATCTACTAAAACAAATGCTGACATGTCCACTTCTCTTAGATGCAACGGGAAATACATGTAAAGATGGAGAGACTAACAGACAAGGAAAAAGCACACTGATCAACTTTTGGAAAAGGAGATGGGGGTTAGGAAGGAGATCTTTAAACGTGATCTTTTGGGGTTTCAGCAAAACGTTCAATACTGTTTCTCAAAAAGTGTTACTGCCCGTTTGTCAGAATGCAACAATGTGTTTTCCCCTGGCATGGGTAAATCACAGCATTTAAGTACAATGCAGTAGTACACTGACACAGGAATGTGTACTGTGCTCAGTTTGAAAAATCTTTAAATATATTTATTTTGCTCTTTTCAACCTTGTTTTTCCTCCATATGCTAAGAATTAAAATTAAGGAGGAAGATGAACACAAACCCCCTATAATACAGGTACCAACCTGAAGATCTTTTAGATCCTGAAGTTTGCTTATGTAATAACTCCACTTCTGCCACCTGCTGAACATGAAGAACCTGTAAATTTGTACAACGTTACAGCAGAGCAACAAATATTTATTTAGCTTTCTACTGAACATTGGAAAACGCTAGATTTATAAATGTGTAAGCATTGCATACTGAACAGGTTTAAAAGCACTCAAATTAAAACCGAGTATTTCACCACTTAAGAACACTAACCGATACTCTACACAGCAAGAGCTCAAGTCTTGTTTTATTATTATTAGCTCTAAAAGCAGCTGTAGCATATGAACATGTACAAGCACATTCTAAGCTCACTTTTGTACCAGACCTAGTGGAAGAATTTTATTTAAATAAGAGAAACATCACGTACAAAAATCTTCAATAGCCACAGTACTCGCTAAGTAGCAATATCCCCTTGAAGGGTTAAAACATTGTTGGGAATTAAAAAAAGAAACAAGTGCAAATCAATTATTAAAAGATAAACTTAGTTTGATATTTATAAATTCCAACAATTTACTAGCCCATAAAACAACATACTTTTGGAGGAAAAAAATGCTCAGGTTCTAGGGCAAACATCCCCATTTAAAAGTACAAGTATATCCAATGTTAATACTTTGTTTCCTGCATCCTATTCTCTCCTCAAAAAAGATAAGGATTCGTTTCAATAGGTTGCCTATAATCTTAATAGATGAGTAATAGATCTATTAACAGAAACTGATAACTCTAAAAATAATATATTGAGTTTAAAAAAGATATGAGTTCATTTGCATTTTCAAACGGAAAGCTAGCCTACGATTGAAAAAATATTCCTCATTTAAAAAAAAGCAGACAAAACCCACAACAAAACAGGGAAATAGAATTCATCCTTATCAATACTGATACCAATGTATTTAGAAGTAAGCCTGTCACCACAAATTTACCTGCCGCGTTTCATCTTTTGGAGATCTGGAACGCCTTTTTCTTGGAGATGATTGGAGAGGATATTCAAACCTGGATGAAATATTTTAAAAGTAAAAACAAGCATTTTTTTGGTTAAATAGCTGATAACTAAATTCGCATTATTAAGATAAATGACCTAGAAAGAGTTGTCCCACTCCCAGCAATACCAACATATTGCTTTAAAGTACTTTCACTACATCAAAATATTCTCTTCTCCTAGAAATGTGTTTGTCCTTGAAACAAAATCAAAATGATCTCTCCAGACAATTCTATCTTTATTGATTTAGCTTAATATAATACATAAAAGTAATAAAAAAAATCTTTAAGCCGTCTTGCCTTCTGGAGAAGCTCTATAAGACATTGTAAAGAGATACAAAATAAACTAAATTATCTTTCTGAAAATGGTAAAATGATGTTTTAGGTTTTCCCATTCATCTACTGCTATCTCCTGTATCTTCATCCGGCAGGTAGAGACCGTCCACAGAGTTCCCCACACTGTTTGGCTGCAGAACATGTTCTAGGATCAAGGCATTGTCTGTCAGAGACAGTTTGTCACTGGCACTTACCTGAAAGAACGATCAATAATAGTTAACACATCTCCGTGCTTCAGAGGTACAGGTTGCTGAAAACAGCTACCGTTCAGCTGCGTAGGATTTACTGTACTTAAATTTGTCAAGATTGCCTAGAAATAAAACAAAAATTTCAGTAGCCCGATGAGATGCAACAATGCAATACAAATGTCATTAAAATATGCATATCTTACCTCCTCGTTTTCATTTACTTCAATTTTACAATGTTCTTTTGAGACCTGAGGCAACTGGATGCGGATGTCACATTCTGTTCTCCTAGAGGTGAAAATATAATTGGAGTTTACAGACATGCAGAGAAGACAAAAAATCTCACTGCTGTAGAATTTGGTGCTTTGACATCCCAAACTTCAGCTAATAATTTGGATGACTGTACACAGAAGAACAAAGGGACAAGAAAATACATTGAATGAAATACTTAACATGATGTCTATCGCACCAAAAGAGTTTGGAACACTAGGAAAAAGCCAGAAAGTTATTGCTACCACAGGGAAACCTTTTCTCCACCAAAGAAAAAAGTGAATGTGATCAGCAGTTTAAATTCCACCACTTTTCTCTGGACATATACATTTAATACATGCCAACAGACCTAAGGCAAGAGAGCAGTCACTAAGTTCTCCAGGTAAGAAACAGGGGGAATGCTGTACTTGGTGCTAATTTCTGTGATGAAAAGTGGTGGAAAAAACAGCACTGCAGTAAAAAGGATCGAAAGAGAAACGCGGAGTCTAAAGCTTGGATTCTAAGTCACGTTATCAGCAAAATACACTCTGTCCAAAATCTGTCCTAGTGCTAACAATACAGAGATCAAAAAAAACAGTGTCTGAGTGGCTGAGAAGCAGCCTTTTCATCCGCCAGTAAAGCCAATTATTATAGGACTGGCTCCAGTGTGAAGCAGCAGATTACCATTAGTGGCCAAAATTGTTAGAATGCAGGCTTGCCCTGCCTAACCCACCAGGGAGCGTTGAACTCATTCACCTTTATTGGCTAAAAGAGTTGAGATCCTGAAGACAATTAAGCCTGAAAAAAAATGCAGGACATTAGGCAATGAACGGGAAGAAATGAACCACCTAAGGCTTTCAACTGTGACAAAAAAATATCAGGAGCTTATGTTTCTGTAATGCCAGAGAATCCATACTGGAAAAAAGGTAAAATAACCAAAAATCTGTTCATGACAAGCCTAAAAAGACATTAAAACTGATTATCATCTGCCTGGGCAGCTCTGCTGAAGCCAAAGAAGAGTATTATTGACACTGCAGTGCTTCCCACAGACTGGCACTACGGGATCTGATGCAGGACTGGATAATTAGTTAAGATATTAATCAATCAATCAGAGAAGTGCTGAGCAAACCCAGTTCAAGAGAAGTAAAAACATTTATCAATTCTTGATACTAGCTCGTGCATTTCATTACTGAGGCCTTGGAGAACCAAAAAAATAATTAAAAAAAAATTAAAAAAATAAAAATAAATGCAAAAGAGCACTGGTATGAGCACAGTTGAATGCAAGCCACTTTCCCTTCTGCACTGGTTGGTTCTCTAGGACCTGCCCGCAGATAAGAGTGCCACCACTTGCTAATTGGACACACGTCACATGTAGATTACTTGCAATCTCATAGCTCTAGCGGATCTCTTTGACAGAAACTTTGGGGAAAAAAAAAAGAACTTTTTTTTAAACAAGGAAAGGTCAAAAAGCGATGACAAACAGTAAGTTCCGCTCAAGTAATGTGAGTCCAATACCACTTTTCCTACCTTGAACAGCATTCACAAATACAAACAGTTCTTTCTTGCAAGTAAATATTAAAAAGATTCTGTCTGCAGGAACTATCATTAATGTTATTTCAGTGCATCCGAGTACTCGACACATTCTCACCTTCCAAATAAACAAGAACTTGCAGTGAGTGGAAAGTGAATTCCATCGGTCCCATTGCGTTTAATTACAATTATTTTCCCGAAGAGCGGCATCTTCCAACATAAGAAGTCTTACCTATGTGAGAATGTCAAAATTACTCATCCAAGTCATGATTTATTCTCATAAATATGTAAAGCAACGTAACCCTTTTTTAATGCCGTTCAAAACACTCCTAAAGTACAGCACAAGAGCCTTGTGCCTGTGCCACGTGAACGAAGTGCCATTTCCATGTGTTTCCCTGCACCTGGGAACTATCCACCACGAGCATTGGTTGAAATCGTGCACAGGAGCGCGGGCACTACACGTTTGGAGGAAACAACGCTTTTAACAGCGGTAAGAGCAGTCATCACGTGCTCACACAAACTTAGCAATACCGCTTTGACGTATGCCATAGCTGCTTGGTATCCATCAGAGCCTGCAAAGAGGCAGCACCACTCATACAATGGTTCATTCCATGAGCGATTTAAAGCTATTTTCAGGCAAGCAGTCACTCCTGCTCACCTACACCTGGTGCGTTACCTTCCTCTCATCTACTGGGACGTTCTCGGACTTGGCTTTCAAGCAAAGCTGCCTTTGAAGCAAACCTGGAGAAGCCGTGACTGCGGCTGGAGCTATTTATCTGCAGCTCCCTGTCAGTGCCAGCTCTCACACCCGCAGAGGTTTCACAGAAATCCCGCTGCAGGCTGGGTCTCAGAAGCGACTGCGTCCCCTGGGCTCTCAGGGAGCTCCCTCCTCCAGGAGGAGGCTGAAGCACCCGTCATTACCACAGGATCAGGGTCCCGAGCGTTGCGTTAAATACAAACCTGACCAAACCACGACATTTCTCACCCCTTGGCCCGTCAGCAAAGGAAGGACCGAAGGGGAAAGGCCTGGCAGGAGCCCCGCGGTGCCGGCTCCCTGAGGGGCTCCCACAGACACACACAGCGTGTGACAGCACTGACAGCGCCCCTCCGCCAGCAAACCCTTGGGTGTGCCTGTGCACGGTGCAGCGCCACATGTTGTTCATTTGAAAGCAGGCCCTACAACAACACCTATAACCCGCGCATGGGATTAAAGCCCAGCACCCCCACGCCACAAGCACCGTAAGGGCAGCACCACGGAGCGATCCCAGCCCGCTCTCAGCATCCTCCCCGGCACTCCGCTTCCCCCAGCAATAACCGCGTGTGGTTTTAAAGCTTATTCCCAACGCCAGCAGCCCCCCGCCCCCCCTCACCCCGTCCCGTCCCGGCGCTCACCCCCTCAGCGCGGTGCCGGCTCCCTCCTGCTGCCGCCGCCGCTCCCCGCGGCGCCCCCCTCCCGTCCCTCCCGTCCCTCCCGCCCTTGCCGCGCGCGCCAGCGCCGCCTCCGCCCGCTCGTATCCCTCCGCCGCGCCGCTCCAGGCACCTGAGGCACCGGAGACACCGGGAGCTGCCGGAGCCGCCCCGGGGGGACACGGCCCCACACACCCAGCCCCGGTCGAGCCGCCTCGAGGCCCCTCGGCTCTATCCAGCGCCGCTCGGCGGACGGACTCTTTTAGCCCGGGAGGCCCCAGTTGGGCAGCAGCTCGCTAAAAGCTTCCTAAACTAACGCAGACAGCCGAGGCTGGCTTCTGAGCCGCTCCTCCCCTAATTCAAATTGGTTTTGGTTTTGTTTTCTTCATCATAAAAACAGGGCGCTTCGAAGGGGTAACAGTAGGGGGAGCGCGGAAGGAAGCAGCAGTAAAAGTGTTGAAAATAAAAGCAGCGCTTTAAGTCTGTTGTCGTCATCTAAGTAGTTACCTGCTGTTACCTACAAAAATTTATTCCCTGACAGGAATTGAGTACTAAGGCTTAAAGTTGAGACTCCAAGAACTCAAAACAAAGCCCATGCTGCTCTGTATGTGAAGATTTAAAAAAAAAAAAAAAAAAAAAAACACTGGTGAGGAGCCAGGGTGACTCAGGCCTTGACCAGAAGGCCTTGACTGCATAAAAGTAGAAAGCTGATACGAGAGAAAATTGTCATCACCACATCCAACATCACGGCCATCCACATTCTTGGCCAAGTCTACGCTTGATATCTATCATTTAAGCAAAAATTGACTTCCAGTCAATGAGATAATATGGTATGAAAAATGACAAGAAACCCTGATCTGAAAATAGGCAAGCAGAAGATGCCTTTGAACCCTTTAAATGTAGACTCGGGTCAGAAACATTTTTAGACTGGAAGGACTCCACCTCAGCCCTTCGTGACATAGAGAAGATTATTTTTAAAATGCTCTTTAAAACATTTAAGCACAGATGAAAATTAACTACATTATGACACATAACTTCCATCATTATGCTCAATTTTTCTTCATTTTGCACATTTTTACCAGTGGCCTGCGGTTACAAAGCGCAGGCCCCAACTACCTCACGTTTCATTCTCCAGCCTCCTCCACGCAGTACATAAAGCCAATTTAAAAGCAAGTCATGTATTTGCTCTCTGCTGATTCTCTCTGAGGCTTAAGGGAGTCACAAAAGAGTTTGGACTTCTATAAAAGGGATTAGAGAGTACGGCTCTCTTCCCCTCCATGAAACAGAACAGGAAAGTTCTTAGAAATGAGGGAGTAGAGATAGGCCAGGCAGCAGATGGAGATGCAGGTGACTTAATGCTCCTCCTGCTCTTTGGGCATTGGTTAGCCTGGCTGCTCGAAACCTCATTTTCAGGCTGTGGTTTCACAACAAATGAAAGCCAACCTGACCTTTACCTACTGCCAGAGTTAAACAGAGTTGAGGTATTTAAAATAAGCACGAAAGAAACAAAGTACGCCTAAAAGTTCTGAATAATTAGACAGAGAGAACAAGTTACTCTTACGGACAAAATCAAAAATACTTCAAAAACTTGGCATTGCTCGTCGGTCGAGGGAAATGATTGCCCTGTTCTGCTCTGCCCTGGAGTGGCCTCACCTCGAGCACTGTGCGCGGTTCTGGGCACCACAGCACAAAAAGGACATTAAACTGTTGGGAGAGTGTCCAGAGAATGTGTGACTCCAACCATGTCTTCTACCAGCTGATGTTTCAATTTCGGATTTTTCTGGATTAAATTAACTCTTGTCACATCTTTTACTACCTCCTTGTTTTCTACTGGAGTCTCCGGCAATTTCTGCAAGGCATTTTCATCTGTAGTAGGTTCCAATTTTTGCTGTGGGGCCCTTGTGAGCTGCTTGATGCCTGACAGGAAATCAGTAGGCTCTACAGGCTCTGGCTTCTGCTTGGCGGTCTTCATGAGCTGCTTGATGCCCGACAGGACCTCTACAGGTTCTGGCTTCTTCTTTGGGGTTTTTCATAGCTGTTTGATGCCTGATGCAACGTTGACTGACTCCAACTTCTGATCTGGAGTTTTGTGACTCCAGTGGAGTGACATGCTATCCACATCAAGATCTTCTTCCAGCATAGCTATTCGTCCTTCTGGAATTCTGGAGGACATTATTTCAAATATAGACTTTGGAGATTCCTTCTCTCTCATCAAATCTGAGATGTCTTGACAATCCAGTATCTCTCCTGAAGAATCTGGAGTATTTAATGGTGACACCATCATCTCTCCTGAAATAAACAGTAGGTTTATCTAATTTGGCAAACAAACTAAGCAGAAAATCCAAACATTCCAATCGCTGTATAACTAAGTAAAAAATGGATTCAATCAGCCAAAGCTTTCTACAAGCTAAATCCAAAACTGTGTTTCAGCAATTGGTTTGGTAATTAGCAAGAAGGCAATTAGCTCCTACAAGGCACAGCATACGTTAAAAAAATTAAGCCTAAAAAACCTTGATGATTTTTTATTTAATCTGATAAAAATCATTAGTATTACTACTCTGAATATTGGATAATTCATTCTTGATTTTTGTTGGTGATTCACTAGATGCTCACTTTTGCTAAATTCTTAGTAAAACAGAATTTAAAGAATTCTGAGTTATTCAGGAACACGACTGATATGCAAAGTCATATGCAAAAGACAGAAAAAAAAAGCTAAGGATCATCTTAACACAAATCTTCCTAATCTGACATTTTTCTTAAGTAGAATCTTTGCAAAATTCTACAGCATAACCACTCCCTGCCGTAAGATTTTGTCATTGAATCTAGATGTATCCCCTGACAATTGATTAAAGGATTGCCATGCTTCAACACAAGGTTTGCCTGAAACAATACTTCAGCATTTAGAAGTTCGATATAAAACTGAATGAATAAAAAAATAACACCTACCAAAAAAAATAACTGGAACTACTGGAAAATGTCCTCCAATACATGATAAAAAAAAAATCAATGGTTGCAAGATGCTTTATCTTTACACTAAGTCTGCCTAGCATTAGGCTATGCACTATCAGTGAGTTGCAGACACAGCTACCCCAAAGTATACTTTAATAATTTCTTTCCAATTAACAACCATACCAGATTCTTCAGGAGTACGCAGTTCAGAAATGTCCATTGTGGTGCACGGTGGTGTAAGATCACTGTCACGAACAGTGCTTGAAGGTGATGTTTTTCCACTCGTATTTTCTGGAGTTTTAAACATCTCAGCCAGCCCTATAAATTATATTCAGAAAAATGAGCACTTGTTTCGGAAAAAAAAAAAAAAAGTGCACAGTTGGCAGAACCAGTAACAGGTTTTAAAAATCTCACAACGTACCTGTGAAGCTTTCATCCATATTCAAGTTTTGTTTCGAGATTGGATTTTTCACCACTTTAGGGACCTGTCCAGCTATTCTACCAGTGGTAGAGTGCGCTCTGCCTACAACTACTGTAGCAGGAGATTCTGCATGACCTGTGCTAAAATGACCTTTTATTTTTCTTTCTGGAGGAAAAAAAGGAAAAAAATAAATAAAAATTAGGACACAAAGATCCCTTTTATTTAAAACCTAGCCAGAATCACTCAAGAGATTCCACAAATTTATTGGTCGTGTTTAGCTATTGAATTTGAATGTTCAACAATTAAAATATTTGTGTCTCAATGGTTATCATCCATGATGTCTGCCATACACCCAACACTTACAGGCAGTCCAGTCTACAACTGACAGTGTGTGAACTGGCTAGGGAAAAAGGCATAAAGAAACTAAGCTGAATACAGGTAAAATGCATGTTTTCACCAACAAAAATTATTGAACTGAAATTGTATCAGTTATATACTACTCCAAATTGAGGGACTTGGAGGATCAATACCGCAATTAACCTAACAAACAGAACCTTACTTAATGACTTTAATTCACGTGAAAGATTCACCCCACTGCCATTCCTCCCTCATTCTGTCCTCCTGGTGAGGCCAGGAGTGTCCCGAGAGCACATAGAAGTGTGCCCAAAGGGAATTGCTGATTTTGGAGGCACAAGGTGCCTATGGGGCCAGGTCGGGAGCTGGGCTGGGATGAGCTCCATCAGGCAGCCGGACCAGGCCCGTTTCCAGCGTGGCGGACGAGCAGCCTTTGCCCTGAAACTCAAAAGTCAAACTCTGTCGCTGACTTCCCTTACTAAAATGGGAGCGTGGTTGAGAGGGGCCATCTCTTGCCTGGGGATGCCAGTCTTTCCCTGTAGTTAATGGAAAGAAGGAGGCTTCTCTAGAGGGCGAAGGCGAGCTGAAACCTCAGCTGGAGTGCCCTGGAGGTACTGCTGTGTCTCCACTGCCTACACAGGGATCTTGGGAGGCAGGTCTCCGGGTGATCAAATTAGTCTTTGTGTCTGCCTCATTCCCTAATTGTCACTAGATATCCCAACTAGTGAACAATGTACAGCATAACAAAGGAGGCACACATATAAAAAGGAGCAGAATTAGCCTGCGCTAATTGGTGGGCCTGACTTTGCTGACAGGAACCAGGCAGTTAAGAGGAGGGCTAGGAAGTAATTCACTAACTAAAATACACCTCAGAACACAGTAGTAAAATG
Source organism: Anas platyrhynchos (assembly GCF_047663525.1). Taxonomy (NCBI): domain Eukaryota; kingdom Metazoa; phylum Chordata; class Aves; order Anseriformes; family Anatidae; genus Anas; species Anas platyrhynchos. Next base: position 7,060,018 of record NC_092609.1, on the reverse strand, counting down.
ATTTTATCTTGGTAATTTGACAGACTGGAACAGCAACAGATGAAAGTTTTTCATTTGTTTGTTTTAACCTGGCCCAGCTACCAGGTCAGACTGCTAGAAGTCTCGGCTGTTGATGTAAATGAGTTGAAGGCTTTGACTTGAAACTTGTTCTCGGTGGGTCCGATTAAAGTGAATTTGGCCCTCGTTTTACATGTGATTTCTGACAAAATGATCTGTCTGACCTTCCTACAGGGTGTTATCATTGTCCTTTATTTAAAAATAGATCATTTGGAGCTTTATGTACGTACGCAAAATATTAAGTACAAAATTCACACAACTTCCACAGTTGGCTGGCTTGCAGAATATTTCTCTCAAACAAAACCAAGGATTTAACACTTTGCCTTACTTTGCCTTAGTAAATGTGCTTTTAGCTTGTTAAGAAAAGCCCAATCTTTAAATATAATTTAAAGCTCTAATTAGTTGATTTTAGGCAATTTTTTTTTGACATTTTAATGGCAAGGATACCTGGATTTTTTCTGGTATTCATGAAGATATTTGATAAAAAGGTAGATGCAACTCTCTCTGAAAATAGCAAAAAAACAAGTTCATGGGATCTTTTCTAAGCCATACAGTAGCCATTTAGATTTTCTTATATGCTTTCAAAGCTATCCAGGAGCCTGGTAAAGGCTCTTAATTGCAGAACTTCCCAATTTCTACTCCACTAGCACTTCTTTAACTAGGTCTTTTCCTCCAAAATACGATCCTGTCACTGAAGGAAATAATACTGAGGAAATGAAATATGGAAGTTAAATATTAACTTTTTTTTCCCTTTTTAGAGAAAAAAAAAAAATATATATATATATATACTTTTCAGATGGCTGCAAGCCTGAGCAGTCCTTTCATCTCCCACTCTCAATGGCAAAAGATGCATTTCTAGAAATGGCACGCAAGTTTTATGGTTAATAAAATAGTTTATTGCGCCATTATTGTTAAGAAGTTTTTCTTGCAATGGAAAAGCATTCAGGTACACACTAAAACAACACCAATCCCACAGAATATTGTGTTTGTTCAAGCATTCAAACTTGATTAAACTTCTCTTTCAAAGTACTGCTGCATCACAGTTCAGTGAGCCCAAATCTCTCCTAATGCTTGGACACTTCTGATAAAGGATTTGTGTCAGGAACGTGTTTTAAAGTGCTGTTCTGAAGTCGGAATAGTTCTAGACAGAGATATTCAACTTCCTGCTAGGGATAGGTGCTCAAATTAAGCATAAGAAGGTACTTGTATCTACCCTGAGTACCATAAAAAGCTATCAGATGACCCAATATAACTGACAGTTAAAATTCTACTTCTACATCACCTTCTTCCAGTGTATTGCCTCCCCAAATTTGAGCCCTTCAAGTGCACATACAAGCGCAAGTCACAAGCCTCAGAATATTCACTAACTGAGTTTTGGAGATGCAAGTAACCCCAAAGGCTTTTTTTTTTTTTTTTTTTTTTTTTAAAAGAAGGGTGCAAGTTCCACCTGTTTCAGTTTTATTTTGTTTGTTTGTTTTCTTTTGTTTTTTCTTCCTCCCCTGAGGACAAACCATAAATTCTATCCTAAAGAAGCAAGAAAGGAAGCTGAAATAAGAATCTATGGAGATGACATCCTCAAAGATCATCAATTACCTGATATCTTTTAATCTTTGAGAATTGGCTCCATCAGATCTCAGCCTTTGGGAAATTATCGAACCTGACAGTGTTTACAACTCAGCATCAAGGTTAACAACTACAATCACACTGTTCTCTCAAAATAGCATTGCACCTTAGTGTCAAGTCAGGAGAGGAATGCCATGGAAAGATACAAATTAAAAGATGGAAAATTCAAACCAATACAGGTTTTCTTGTAATTAAGCAGCTGATCTTGTTATCAAGAAACTTTTTTGAGCTATGAACTCACAGTAGTCAGAAAGGATATTGGATATGAAAGAGAAAGTCAAGAGTAAATGACATATCTCTATATAAACTATACCATTGATTACAGTACAGGTTTGAAATATTAAAATCTAATGTCAGGATTATTTTTTTATTTTTTTATTTTTGGAAGATTGCTTAGAAAATATGAATACCGAGTTAACTAAACGCTCAGCCTTACAGCGAATATTTTAGTTACCCATTTTAATAAAATGTGACCAGGCTCTTAAACAAAAATAGAATAATAAAAAATAATAATAAAATGGACTGCATATTTACTATCTTACTGTATCCATGTAAAATGTTATTTAAAATTTTATTTAAAAGCCTTTCTGGAGAGTATATATTATACCATTACTGAAAATTATATTATCTTTACATACTTGCAGGTATTTATGGAATGTTCTTGTTTCTTTTGGACAGATAAAATATATATATGTGTTTTTGCCTTTCAAAATATAGTTTTCAAATATATTGAACCCAAAAAAAGTCTGATGCACTGTCAGGCACCTCAATTTCTTATACGTCTCCCTAGTTTGGTATAAAGGAAACAGTCTGCTGATGAAAAGAAAGGCAGCTGTGATATTCTTTCTTATGTTTATTTTACCTGGCCATGGATATTCACCACCACTCTTCACCAACATTATTTAGTACTCATTCTCTACTGTTCTACTGTCTAAATATCTCTCTCCTCCTTAAAATATATTTATAAATGTAAAAATATATAGACACATACAGAGAAAACTATGAATCCAAATAAAGGCATGAGTAACTGTAAACATATTTTTATGAATTCCTGGAAGCTACACTTATTATATAAAACAAACAAACAAACAAACAAAAACACAAACACAGAATTAAAGTCAACTTTATTTTATTTACTATTGTCAAACAAAAACTTTCTAGGGCAAGACATTAAAAGAAGTGAGGCATATATAGAAACTTAATTACATTCTTTCAAAATCCATAGTCAAAACATCCTAGTTCAATGGACACATAGCACATTATGTGGTGTACAAAAGTTTTACTGCAGATAAAGACATTATGGCGACATCTGCCTGGCACTTTAACACCTCCTTATATTAAAAATTACATACACCTTATATTAAAAATTACATACACTTCCAATGCTAAGGATCAGCTGTTTCTCCACCTTATGTTTTCAGTCTATGCCTCTTGAAAAATGCAGAAATATTTCTTTAAGTGAAAGCCAAACAGTATTTGGAAATAAATAAATAAATACATAAGTAAATGAAGTCTTTGCTATGATCACTTACAGTTCATACCTGGGGACAGAAAAGGACACTGTAAAGTCACATCCCAAAGGTAAATAAATCAAGGTAGTGATGGAGTTATAAATACCTCCACATAGGATATTTTACAATTTGTATTGAAAATAAGCATTACAGAATTTCTGAGTTTCTCTTAAATTATTTTTGTGTCACTTTCTTTCAGAAGTTCTGCATAGGTACCCTTGTTTTTCCCTTGAATATTTACCTAGCATAAGACTCAGAATATTTTAGCTTGAGACTCAGACCATTTTAGAAGATATTTTCGTGTAATAAAAGAATTGCAATTTGCATTCTTTAAGGACACCACCACCTTCCAGAAACACATTAAATGAAGCAGAATGAAATCGAAGTAGGGCAGTTTGGGAATTATTTTCAGCTGTGTTGCAGCTCTGAAGGGCTCTTTCAAGTTAGGCATTCAATTTAGGCAAAAATACCTGGCTTCTTGTAGAGTTTATAACCTAAAGGCTATTGATTTGGCAGTATCAAAGTCGGTGAAGATTCCTGGAAGGAGCTGAGTGTCGGTGTACACTCAGGAGATGACCAATGACACAAGACACGGGATGACAACCGCACATTTATATTTGCCATCAAAATTTTTGAGAAAATAGTTAACTTGAGACTCCTAGCTATACTTGAGAGCAAATTGCAAGATATTTATGCGTACTATGTTACAGAAAATAATCCTATGACACATTTTTCCTTGTGGGGCTGTGAGTCTCACGAGATGAAGGTTGACCACCTTCTGTCCCCCTGAACTACTGTAATGGTACAGATCTGGTCAACATGCCTAGGGATGGATACCATTCTTTACTCATGTTTAGCTTGTACTAAATAGTAATATAAAAGTAGAAAATAAATTAGTTCACTGCCACAGAGATATCAAATGTATATCAAGTATTAATTATGCATTTAGTATGTTCAGAAATTGGTAACTCAGCTCTGAAAAATATATATAAGTGTATAACTTTGATAACTTTATATGCATACTTTACATATACATAGAAAGTCACAAACTAGGAGCAAACAAAAAATGAGATATCAGACAGAATCACTGGAGACAAAAATATATATATTAATTAGAATCAGAAAATATGCCTGTGTTCAGCTCTATTTCTCAATAAGGCTATAACGTTTGCATACGTATGGTTCACTGGAGCTTGTTCTCACTGTAGGTGTGTTGGTAGGACTTTGCTTTCCTCTGAGATTCTACAACTAAAGTAGGTTATTTTTTCCCATTCTGTGTTAAACAGACACATAATTTACTTCAAACCACTGTTACCATTGCTCCCCGAAATGATGTGCATAGGCTGCTGATCTTTAAAACTTGTTAAAATACATGTATATACATATATATATACATGTATATCAGTTTACTAGTTTTGAAGAGACAGACTTCAAAACAAATCAGAGACACCAAATACTTGAGTTTAAAATCCTGTATAAAACCTTTAACGTGACCTGTAGAATTACCAATTCTGCTGCATGAAAGTCACAGATACTGTCTTAAAACAAGAGTGTGGACTCTTTCTGCTGGTGTCAGTTAGGACGAGACTGGTTTTTAGAATAAAAGCAAGGACAAAACTAACAATCATCTTTAGAAGGGAATTTCTTGCACTGCCCCAAAAGGCCATTAGGACCTCTTTTGCTAAGCGAGGCCCCATTTCTGTAGTATCTCAGCAGACAGAGTCAGCTGCTCTTTATGGACTATTATTTACTTATTAATTAGATATTTCAAGTCAATTTACTTAGTCTGAGCATTAGCTGCTCTACAGAAAACAACCACAGAGCAGTTACTTTCCTGTGGATCACAGCCCCAATTAATAAGCCCGAGTGGCTGAATGGGGAGCAAGCTCAGGCCCTGTGTGGCAGTGGGGTTAAGCAGTCACAGCCCAGCTTCTGGCACGCTTCATTAGCCCCCGCTCATCAGCAGTCACGTGCTGACCACAGCTGAAGTGGTGGGATGTGTGATACCCTAACGCAGTGTGCCAGGTGCTATGAAAAATGATTTGCTCCTAGCGGCGCTATCTAGTTAAGGGTGTTCTCTCAGTTCTTTTGAAGTGGTTTGTGAAAAGGAGCCGAGAATCCCCCCTCCTGCTTCTTTCAAGAACTTTGTTTGGAAAAAAAAAGAATATTGCCCTGTTAGGAAAGCCTTAATTAGGTTTTATCCAATGAGTCAAGAGTAACATTTATGCAGAACAGCTTTTGTGTGGTGAATGTCTTGTTTGCACAACCTGTGACACTCAACAAACCCAAACAAAATGCCCCTTTGCTCATCTCGCTGACGAGCTCTTCACTTTGCACAGCTTGGCACAGAGGCCAAGATGCCCTCTTATATCCTAGTTGCAGCTACTGAATGGAAAACAAGGCAGCTCCTTCAATGCAGTGATGGAAACTTGGCAAGTGTTCTTCCTCTACCCTCACAACTCCGTGCCTCTGCCCAAGGCTTTCATCTCCTCTGGTATGGAGGCCGCCTCACTATCGAACACGTACTAGCTAAATTAGGGAAGATGGAATGATCCCTTATCATTAAGGCTGTGTGTAATGCAATTAAAATGGAGCATTTGCTCACAGCACAAGAGTTCAGCCCTGTTCTCATTCTGAAAAAAAAAAAATAAAATAAAAAATAAAAATTGGGGTGTGCCTTAGGACTTTGATTTGTTAGAAATTACTGCCTTGAATAATTATGGGATGATATTAAAGACTGAAATGACAGAGAAAGAGCAACTTAGAGGCACTTGCTTCTCTTACATAACTGCAAGAACAAAAAATACAGGTTGGAACACGGAAGACAGCAAGGCTGTGAAGCTGACCTAGAAGGGTACTTATATCATGAGCTTCCAGAGGTCAAAGCGCTGCTGTTATTTCCTCTTTCTACCCACATTGCATAGGGAAAGCTACTAAGCCAAATGACAAATTGATCCCAAGCACATCACCTTCAAGGGGTTACAAATGCCAAGCTGCTTTGTCCTGTTTCTCTTCTGAATCTGTTGGTGGCTATCACCAGGTTTCTTTGGAAAACAACCAAACCAACCAAAGGGGATACTTCTAAGCAGCAGCCAGTAGGGGCCGACACAGGATTAGGTTCGTGAAGATGGCTTTGTGAAGTCTCCCTGTTGCAGTTAAGGAGACTGAGTCACAAACAGAGCAGGAGAAAATGAGTGCAAGGAAACTGGAGTTGTTCAACATGCAAGGACTTCATATGGATCCAGTAAAATCGGTAAAATTCTGTAAAACTCCAAGGTCACTAGTCTAGACCTACTGCTTGAGTTGTTGCTGAGACAAGAAGCATGAAGCTACATGTCCTGGAATTTGGGATGATCATAAATCCTGCACCACAGACCCAACTAAACATCTTGGGTGAAGACACTCCTCTCATTTCAGAGGCTGCAACCTAAGCTGGTGGAAGCAACCCCTCACTCCTCTTGTGGTAACACTTTGAAAACACGGATTTCACAAATCAGAACTTGCCCAAAGGGCCATTCATCTTCTCCAAAAGAAGCCCTAAGAAAAACATCAGAAAATAAACTCTATCTGTCCTTCCATAGAAATCTATTACTCCTCCTAGACTATATGAAAATGTAGGTTCTTAACTGGGGTTTTAAAAATGCATAGATACCTGAGCTGAATTTTTTTTTTTTTTTTTTTTGCATTTCATAGAGGAACAGAAAGCTACCACCCTTTGAGATGTGTGCACGCCAACATTATCCACAGGCCGCAGACACTGACCTCTAGAAAATATTCTCCAAACCACATTCAGTACTCCACATCAGCTGCAGCTCTGAAAAGGGCAACATCGCAACCTCATATGCTCACTGCTCCTCTTCCCAGTGCTCACCTCCCTTTACAAGCACTGCACAGCGTGGCCATGTTTACAAGAGAATTGCCTGAATTTCAGAGGCACCCACATTACACTTCCAAAAATTATGGCATTTGGCTAAAAAAATTAAATATGGTTGTAAGAGGACAGTAGTAATTACATCTTTAATTATTCCTAAGAACACAAAACACTTAAGTCCTAAATTGTTTACAAATTTAACGGCTTACAAACCCGTACTTCTCAGTAAATTTTTTTTTTTTTTTTAAATAGCATTTTCATTCATAGTAGTTCTACTAATAAATCTATAGTTTTTAAAAGAATATTTACAGAACTTTAATGAAAAAATAAGACTTAAGCACATAAAATTTAAGCAGAAAATAGCTTACAATTACACTGGCAGTAAAGTAACATGGCTTCCTGGCTACTGTACTCATTACCATAAAAAAGGGGATAAATACGAGCATAAAAGATTTATTTTTCTACCTGCCATTCTGCACAAGCATCGCATGGTATAGGAACCACTATATGTATCTACTAAAACAGGCGGCATCATATCTGTAAACATATTAAGAAAAGTACTTAGATAATATCATCAGCGATAGCTTTACAAAATCTGAACTTAAAATCTGAGTGTAAGTCAAGTCACATTAAAAATTCCAATGTCATTTACAGAATCATTCTAAAAACTGGCTCTTTAACTGTTAAGACTATTTTCTTGTTCTTGCACTTGCTCTTGTGCTTGATCTTGTTGTCCTGTTCGTCCCTCCAGCAGTCTGAGTTGTCTTCACATTGCCTTCAAGTTTTTCTTCAGTTTTGTTTCTTTTCCCTTTTTTGGGTGATCCGTTTTCATCATTCTCTATTCGTAGACAGAAATATTAAATGGAAATTTATATCATAAATCAAGCATTTTATAGAAAGTCAATCTTCAGTTCCATTGTTTTTGAAGGGAGATGTCCCTAATGACTACGTTCCAAAGCTTACATCTATGAGTTCAACAAACCAGTTACAAAACCCACACTTCTGCACATCCAATATCCTTTAAAATAGGTCCCCAAGGACATACAGCTATTTCTGAAAGTAGGTTAACATTAATGAGAGCACCAAAACCAATTAGCTATTATTTTAGCTAAAAATTCTTCTACTGATATGTAAAACTAAAACATATCTAACACTGAAGAAAAAAACAGCAAAAATGAATGTACAGCAACTAATTTATTGTCCAGCTAGAACTGCAAAGTCAGGCTTGTAGTTGTAACAAACACACTGGACGCTTCTGGAAGAATCCACATGGCACAGACCAGTGAAGCTGCTCCAAGAGATGAGCATCGACCCAAGCACCACCACTAAAATCCATGTGGGGAAAAAGGACCTCCCCCCAAAAGAAACTATTCAGACCGGTAGAAAAGCACTGGGAGAGATCAGTCCTTTGGGAGGTGCATGTAGCAGTGTCAAGAAGTGAAAACTAGCAGAAGTGTGAAGTCAATAAACCAAGAGGGGAACCTGCCACAATAGATGTACGTGTTACGTTTGGATAAGCACATGTAACAGATAAAGAGATGAAGAGAAATGAAACGAGAGCATGGCCAAATCACAACAGGATTAATGCACATAACCTGCCAGAAAATTCTTTGTGCATCTGTAAAGATTCATTACTTCCATTTTATTATATTTATTTGACGATAATTTCTTATTACAACGTGGTATCTTTAAAATTTTATCACATCCAGCTGAAAGGTTTAGGGAATATTTCAAGTGTCTGAAGCTAGAGCTCTATTGGCTTGGGGAAAATAAAACTGAAAAACGGGAAAAGTGAGAGACATGTGGAACTTCTGCTGTCATTTGAGCTCAAATACAGCTCCAAGTCCTTCTAGCACCAACTTCATTACAGCACGGATAAGTTGTACAAGCTACCCAAAACCTGGACATACAAAAGCAGGAGCTTAGATGGTATTTAGGAGAAAACAAGCACAGACAATGGGTGCTACAAATGTAATTATCATGCTATGCTCATAACCACCTGTAAGTTAGTTAATTGCTGTTATTTAACCTGCAAGTTACGGATTGAGACAGCAGAAGAGCATGAGAGCATTTGAATAACTCAGCAGAAGAGGAATACAGCTGTCAGATGCCATACAATCAATCCATTCTGCTTTGGAGAAACATCTGGTTTGTACAGGATAACCTAGCCCCTTCTTTACTTACCACTCTTTGCTACATTAAAGACCCACTCTCTATTTACATTAGACTATGGCAGCCAACAGTAATAACCTGTACAAAATTCTAGACTTAGCTATATGTAGAAAATAGAAATATTTTTTTTTCCTCACCTGATTTTGATTTTTTAGGTGGTACATCATCTGCTGGCAACAGACATTTTCTTCTGCGAGAAGTGGAAGTTGTCTGTTGGGTAGGGTTAACCTCTTTTCCTTTTCCAGACTGATTACTTTCTTCAGAACCAGTGGGTATCAAACACTGCATTTCCGAAATGTTGCCGTTTTCAGGCAAGTTGCCATTGTCACGAAGAGAAGTAGCTGCCTCTGGTTTGAATTGTACATTTTTCCTCTTATTTCTCAGTTGCCTTTGTTTTTCCTGGGATGAGTTATTTTCCAGAGCTGTACCTTCACCTTCCTTAAGGATTCCGTTTTGACCTCTGTCTTCAGGCAAGACAAGCTTTTCCCTGAGAAAGGTTGAACTAGTTTCTTCAGATTTGGAAGGAACTATTTTCCTTCTGCCTGCCTTCGATGGATTTTCTTTTCCTGATTGGGTTACTTCCAAAAGTATACCCTGTTGCTCTTTGGGAGTTTCATTCTTACCATCTTCTGGCAAACCTTGAAGTGAACTAGAACTAACAGCCAGTGAAGTGATACTACACTTTTTCCCTGAGTACCCTTTTGAAAGGTCAATTTTTTCTTCGGAAGAGGGTTTTTCAGAAATCATTTGTTTAGCTTTCCTATGATTATTATTTCTGCTACTTTCTTTTGATAAGTTACATTTTCCCCGAGCAGGAGTAGAACTTGTGGCTTCTAATAATATGGCAGCTTCATTCCTTCTGCCTCTTTTTGGTTGATCTTTTAGACTTGAAACAACTGCTCCTAACGGAACATTTTGATCTTTAAGAGCCTCTTCTTTACCATTATCTGCTGGCAAACCACGTTTTCTTCTAAGAGAAATGGAATTAGTTGTGTGTGACACTGGAGGAGTTTCTTTCCTTCTGCCCCTTCCTAATGGCTTTGCTTTTGCACAGGACACCGATTCCAAAAGCACGTTTTGTTCTTCATTAGTACTCTCCTCTTTGTCATCAGTTTCTGACAAGCCACGTTTTCTCCGGAGAGAAGCTGAACTTTTTGCCTCTGCTGCTAGATCAATCTCTTTTCTTTTGTCCCTTGCTGATGCATTTGCTTTTGCCTGCAAAGTGCTATCTCCCAATGCTGGATTTTGATCTTCTTTCACAGTCATCTTTTTATCATCACCTTCTAGCAAGCCACGTTTTTCTCTGATAGAAAGAGAACTCACCGTTTGTGATGCTACAGCAACCTCTCGCCGCCTTCGTCCTCTCAGCGGAACTTCTTCTGTTGAAGAGGGAATAGCTTCCAAAGCTGGATCTTGATCTTTTGTAGAAGTCTCATCTTTACTATGATCTTTAATTAAGGTTTCTTTTTTCGTAAAGGTAGAACAAGCTGCTTGTGGAATGGAATCAGCTTGCCTTCTTCTGCTCCTCCTTACTTCTAAAGGATTTTCTGAAGCCTCACGTTGATCATGTTTGCAAGCCATTCCTTCCTCATTCCCAGGTAAATTCCTTTCTTCTCCTAGAGCTTCGGAACTGGCTTCTTCAAGTTTAAAATTAACTCTTCTTCCTCTAAGTCTTCTACGTGTAATTCTATTATTTGGTGTTCGATTCTCTTGCAGGATTTCAGTTTGCTTTGGTTCATTTGCTTCCTGCTCATTTCTTGTCTGCTTTTGATGTCTATGAGCAATGCCATCACTGTTTAGAGCAGTTACCAATGTGTCAGCTGTGTTGTTCTGGTCTTTCATTACTTGGTGTGCCTGCTTGACACAACTAGAGGCTGAAGACTCTTTGGGAGAAGATTCCTCTGTTTCTGACTTACATTTAAGCATAAGATCTAGGCTGTTTACATCCTGGGCAAATTCATCAGCCTTCTTCTCTGAAGAGTCTTTTTTCCCTCTCCTGCTTCTAGTTCTGTTTGCTTCTTGTTTGAATTCCAAGTTGAGAACAGTTACTGGCATTTTATCTGTCTCTCCAGAAGGTGATTCTGACTTTAATCTTTGAGATGCCTTTGTAGTATTTTCTTGAGCATTTTCCGCTTCATCTCCCAGAGATACTTTCCTCTCATTTTTGGTGGGTGATTTTGTTTCCGTAATGGTTTCATTTGAAGTCTCCTTGGCTTTCTGAACATTCTGTGTATTTTCAAGTGCCATCCCGCACATGTCTGGTTTTACTTCTGTTGGTTGTTTTCTAGCATTTCTTGAAGACTTACCTCTTTTTTCTGTTACCTTTACTTCAAGTTCAGTTCTGTTTCCAGATGCTTCTGTGGGGGCAGTCTCAGAAGTCTGCTCATCACCTTGTAGTAATTTTGCTGATTGGTGTTTACGAAGTTTCCTTGTCGTCCCATGAAGTTCCTCTGAAGGAGCTTGTTCAACCTGTTCATTCCTAGCTCTTCTTTGTCTTTTGGGTGGAAGCAGTGCTTCTGTGTTTTCTATTTTTTTCATTCCTCTAGACCTCTTCTGATGCAATAGAAGAATTTCTTCTCTGTCTTCTACACTACCTTTGTCAGATGCGTTTTCAGATTTTTTTAAATCGGTTTGCAGTTGGTGATTTTCATCCTGAGTGCTACTAGATACGCCTTCTGTCTTTCTGCTTTGATCATCTTCAGTTACAGATGTGCTACTGATATCATACTCCTGCAAAGCCTGTTTCCTATTTGCAGGATCTTTTTGTAGCACTGAAGAATCTTTTTCAGAAGACTCAAGATCCTCACTAGGATGTTTTAACTCCTTAGGTTCCTTAGTTTTACCTCTTCTTGGTCTTCGAGTATCAACCTGCGTTTCCACAAGTGAAACGGTTTCAACTGTTTTCTCAACAGGATGCTTTGAAACAATTTCTTTTTCCATGCAAAGATTTGTTCTCCTTCCTCTTCCTGTATTTTTAGCTACTGAAGTTGAAGTACTGATCTCTCCCATCTCTTCTTGGATGCTCTTTTTCTCCAGACCTTGCAATTCTTTTGAATTTAAATCCTTTTCACACTGCTTTGTTGAAGGTGGATGTACAGTCTTCCTTGGTCTGCCCCTTGTTAGTCTCTGGGTAGAGTGGTCTTCGCTAGTTGACAACTTTTGTTGAGAATCTTTATCTTGTGAAGTATTTCCTTTGTCTTCTAAAACAGTTTTATTCCCCCCTACAAAGTTTGTCATATAGAAAAGAGCACAATCAAAAGTTATACATTACTATGCCCGATCAAAGTATCTCTTGAGTTTTCATTTTCCTAGTAAAGCGGTCTTGCTCAAATGAATCATATTTTATTTTAAAAAGTAACAGGGATTTAAACAGACTCCTAGAATAAAACCCAGTTTAGTACACAGAGTTATTTGTTTTATTTGACAGGTAGCACTCAAGCTTTAAGATATATTTTGAAAGTCTTTGCAAATAAAGGTGATTTTAAGTGGATACCTTAGCAACAGGTGATTTTTTGTTTGTTTGTTTTTTACACTGGTATGTTTGGAGATGCCACCGTTATTACATCAAACTACTACACCATTTTTTAAACACCAATAGAATGCCAACACTGGTTTGTGTTACAGATTACTGCTCAAATTCCCTGAGATATTTGCTCCTTCCATACTATATAATTTGGAATTTTTACAACACGTTGAAACTTCCTAACAACACACACAGTCCTGCATATTCATTATTACTCTAGTTAAAATAAAAGTGTTTGTACTTACCATACTCACGACTGCCATTAGTACAAGCAGTTACAGCATCTTCCTGCTTAGGATCCATAACATTTTCTGACCTGACCTAAGGAAATAAGCAATAATCAATACTTTTGTGTGTGTCTGACAGGACAAGAAATAGTTAACTAATAGAAAATTGGGAGTGAAACAGTTGAAAAAAGTCCTGCCAAATACTTTATGAGAAAATGAAGCCAACTTCGTTTGCTAACTGCATCATATATTTGGTACTACCACAAAATTGAACTTAATACTTGTTATCTGAGCTAGTGTAGCAGTTTTTACAGTGAAAGACAACACAGTAGAGTTTTAAAAAGCATTCAGTAAACGGGCTGAACATTGTCTAGTAAGATTAGAAAAAGAGGGTTATTGAATCTAAATCATTTGAATGTTTTGAAGTGTTTTATTGTAGTTCTACACAGACCAGCAATACTCATTTTAATCTATGGATCTGGGAGTCAACAAAAATCGATGCTAATAAAATACACCAATGACAAGAGTGATGAAGGTGCGAATTGTAAGGTCAAAATGGTAACCCAGAGCAGCCTCAGCAGCCATTTAGGTAGGGTTCCTCTAAACAAAGTACATCCTAATACAAGCAAACAGAGTAGAATTGGTGTCCATTCAGCAAGCAGTGAATGAAAGCCTTATGGGCATGAAGAGCAATCAACTGACTACGTGGTAACACCAAATTTTGGCAAAAGCTCAGTGCTCTTGGATGTTTAAAGAAAAAAAGCGTTTTGAATTTAATCTACAAGCTATGAAGAAGCTGTACAAAAAAAACAAACATGCATATATCCCACTTATGAAAAGGAAGGCACAGAAAGAACTCCATTGTAGTCTGTAAGTAATTTAAGGGTGCTTTAAACATAACAGAAACAAATGACTAGAAAAAAAGTGCTCCTTCAAATTTGTACTCAGCTGCATCTTCTGGTTTTTACCCATTCACACCTGGACAAAGCTACCAAGGAAAACACAGGTTGTCAACTTCACTGTTTTCAAATAAACATCAGGTGCTCTTCCAGAAGGTATTTTGTCAGCCACAGGTCTTGTGCATGAGATATTTTAATGAAAATACAATGATATAAAACATGTCTTATTAGATGGCCTAAGAGTTCACTTCAACCACAGGCTCCAAGCTTAAATAAACTCTTTCCAAAAGCTAAAGAAAATATTTTACCTTTGTTTCCTCTGACTTCTGCTTGGCAGTCTTCATAAGCTGCTTGATGCCCGACAGGACCTCTACAAGTCCTGGCTTCTTCTTTGGGGTTTTTAATGGCTGCTCGATGGCTGATCCAACGTTGACTGACTCCAGCTTCTCATCTGGTGTTTTCCTTTTACTTTCCAATTTCACCTGAGAGGCTTGTTTCTCTGCACTTAATGATACGCTGTCCACATCGAGATCTTCTTCCAGCATAGCTATTCCTTCTGGAATTCTGGAGTACATTATTTCAAATATAGACTTTGGAGATTCCTCCTCTCTCATCAAATCTGAGATGTCATGACAATCCAGTATCTCTCCTGAAGAATCTGGAGTATTTAATGGTGACACCATCATCTCTCCTGAAATAAACAGTAGGTTTATCTAATTTGGCAAACAAACTAAGCAGGAAATCCAAACATTCCAATCGCTGTATAACTAAGTAAAAAATGGATTCAATCAGCCAAAGCTTTCTACAAGCTAAATCCAAAACTGTGTTTCAGCAATTGGTTTGGTAATTAGCAAGAAGGCAATTAGCTCCTACAAGGCACAGCATACGTTAAAAAAATTAAGCCTAAAAAACCTTGATGATTTTTTATTTAATCTGATAAAAATCATTAGTATTACTACTCTGAATATTGGATAATTCATTCTTGATTTTTGTTGGTGATTCACTAGATGCTCACTTTTGCTAAATTCTTAGTAAAACAGAATTTAAAGAATTCTGAGTTATTCAGGAACACGACTGATATGCAAAGTCATATGCAAAAGACAGAAAAAAAAAGCTAAGGATCATCTTAACACAAATCTTCCTAATCTGACATTTTTCTTAAGTAGAATCTTTGCAAAATTCTACAGCATAACCACTCCCTGCCGTAAGATTTTGTCATTGAATCTAGATGTATCCCCTGACAATTGATTAAAGGATTGCCATGCTTCAACACAAGGTTTGCCTGAAACAATACTTCAGCATTTAGAAGTTCGATATAAAACTGAATGAATAAAAAAATAACACCTACCAAAAAAAATAACTGGAACTACTGGAAAATGTCCTCCAATACATGATAAAAAAAAAATCAATGGTTGCAAGATGCTTTATCTCTACACTAAGTCTGCCTAGCATTAGGCTATGCACTATCAGTGAGTTGCAGACACAGCTACCCCAAAGTATACTTTAATAATTTCTTTCCAATTAACAACCATACCAGATTCTTCAGGAGTACGCAGTTCAGAAGTGTCCATTGTCGTGCACGGTGGTGTAAGATCACTGTCACGAACAGTGCTTGAAGGTGATGTTTCTCCACTTGTATTTTCTGGAGTTTTAAACATCTCAGCCAGCCCTATAAATTATATTCAGAAAAATGAGCACTTGTTTCGGAAAAAAAAAAAAAAAAAAGTGCACAGTTGGCAGAACCAGTAACAGGTTTTAAAAATCTCACAACGTACCTGTGAAGCTTTCATCCATATTCAAGTTTTGTTTCAAGATTGGATTTTTCACTACTTTAAGGACCTGTCCAGCTATTCTACCAGTGGTAGAGTGCGCTCTGCCTACAACTACTGTAGCAGGAGATTCTGCATGACCTGTGCTAAAATGACCTTTTATTTTTCTTTCTGGAGGAAAAAAAGGAAAAAAATAAATAAATAAATAAATAAAAATTAGGACACAAAGATCCCTTTTATTTAAAACCTAGCCAGAATCACTCAAGAGATTCCACAAATTTATTGGTCGTGTTTAGCTAATACAGACTGCTGGGCATACAGAAGTGGTTAAATTGCAGCTACTTTAAAGGGCTGATTCGTTGTGAAATGCAGCTCATATATTCGTTTAAGATTTGAGTGACTACGCTCAATGAGCATCTGAGACAAGTTTTCTTAGCTTTCAGAAACGCTCAGGGATTATCCTGAGAGTCTTTCAGTCTTACTCCTTTCCACCTGCATAGAATCCTTTAGGTTGGGAAAGACCTTCACCATCATCCAACGACCAACCTCACCACCACGTAAAGTGGTTAAACCGGAACAGAACCTCTTTCAAACAGCACTACAGCTTCAACTACAGACAAGGGACAAATACTTACTCCATCCACCCAACACAATTAGTTATTTAGATACATTCTTAAGATGTTTTGAATTAATACATTTCAGTAAATTCAAGTAGATTTACACGCTGTGAGAAAGACACCAATACCCATTTAACATCTTGCCAAAATCTCAAACTTCCAGCTTCTGCAGTTAAATGCCAACAAGCTGTTTCAAGGTTAAGCAAACCCCCAAACCTTAAAAAGAAGTAAAACAAATACCTTTGGTGACTGTGTTGTCTTCTTCATTGGTCTTCGTTTTGGGGCACGTTTTTTAACGGCCTTTGCCTGTGGTCTTGCAACACCCAATTTTACCACTTCTGCCCAAGATTTCGCAACTACGAAGCAAAACAGACACAATAACCTTAACTGGCAGCTGTGTAAACAGGACTTCACAGCTATTTATGATTCCAAAGGATTTGCTGTAGTCAGAAATCACAATTTCAAGCTGAATCTTAACGAGTGTCCAAGCATCCAGTACGAGCGTCCAAGCATCCAGTACAAGTGTCCAAGCATCCAGTACGTTTCTACAACAAAAAGCGTCATACAGTTCCAGAATCTGTGCTAAGTGCTGACCTCACTCTGTCCTCACTCTCTGCTCGAGTTCAAAAAGCATTTGGACAGTGCTCTCAGACATGTGGTCTGATTTTCTGGGCGGTCATTTAAGGACCCAGGAGTTAAACTTGATGATCATTGTGGGTTCCTTCCAATTCAGGATATTCTGCGATTCTGTGAAATATTTTCCTCATTACAAATTTGCCATAAGCCTTTCAGTCTTGCACTTTATTTTACCTGAATTTTTCCTTAACAGAATGTAAGGTTTAACAGCAAAAAAATGTTTTTTTTTTTTTTTTTTTTGTTTTTTTGTTTTTGTTTGTTTTTTTTTTTGCTTTTTTGTTTTTTTTTTTGTTTGTTTGTTTTTTGTTTGTTTTAAGTGAAACATATCCAGCATTAACCAGGAAGGCCTGTGATTTTATCTCACCATATAATAGGACTATCACTGAGACACTGCACACAGACACTGCACACAGCATGTTATTCACAACTTTAAAATGATTCTACAAAAAACGAAGATAGCAAAGAATAATAAATTGCCAGATGAATGTTGATATTGATGGGAAATTTTAAATTTGACTTTGAAAGAGTCAAATTGATATAATTTGTTTTCATAAATTAAAGACATCTCATCTTTAAGTGTTTTCATAAAGATTAAATTTTCAAGAACCAGATTCCCTCTCAATTTTTCCAGTGGTATCAAAACTATTTTGACCAACATTTGAATTTGAATGTTCAACAATTAAAATATTTGTGTCTCAATGGTTATCATCCATGATGTCTGCCATACACCCAACACTTACAGGCAGTCCAGTCTACAACTGACAGTGTGTGAACTGGCTAGGGAAAAAGGCATAAAGAAACTAAGCTGAATACAGGTAAAATGCATGTTTTCACCAACAAAAATTATTGAACTGAAATTGTATCAGTTATATACTACTCCAAATTGAGGGACTTGGAAGATCAATACCGCAATTAACCTAACAAACAGAACCTTACTTAATGACTTTAATTCACGTGAAAGATTCACCCCACTGCCATTCCTCCCTCATTCTGTCCTCCTGGTGAGGCCAGGAGTGTCCCGAGAGCACATAGAAGTGTGCCCAAAGGGAATTGCTGATTTTGGAGGCACAAGGTGCCTATGGGGCCAGGTCGGGAGCTGGGCTGGGATGAGCTCCATCAGGCAGCCGGACCAGGCCCGTTTCCAGCGTGGCGGACGAGCAGCCTTTGCCCTGAAACTCAAAAGTCAAACTCTGTCGCTGACTTCCCTTATTAAAATGGGAGCGTGGTTGAGAGGGGCCATCTCTTGCCTGGGGATGCCAGTCTTTCCCTGTAGTTAATGGAAAGAAGGAGGCTTCTCTAGAGGGCGAAGGCGAGCTGAAACCTCAGCTGGAGTGCCCTGGAGGTACTGCTGTGTCTCCACTGCCTACACAGGGATCTTGGGAGGCAGGTCTCCGGGTGATCAAATTAGTCTTTGTGTCTGCCTCATTCCCTAATTGTCAGTAGATATCCCAACTAGTGAACAATGTACAGCATAACAAAGGAGGCACACATATAAAAAGGAGCAGAATTAGCCTGCGCTAATTGGTGGGCCTGACTTTGCTGACAGGAACCAGGCAGTTAAGAGGAGGGCTAGGAAGTAATTCACTAACTAAAATACACCTCAGAACACAGTAGTAAAATGATTTTATCTTGGTAATTTGACAGACTGGAACAGCAACAGATGAAAGTTTTTCATTTGTTTGTTTTAACCTGGCCCAGCTACCAGGTCAGACTGCTAGAAGTCTCGGCTGTTGATGTAAATGAGTTGAAGGCTTTGACTTGAAACTTGTTCTCGGTGGGTCCGATTAAAGTGAATTTGGCCCTCGTTTTACATGTGATTTCTGACAAAATGATCTGTCTGACCCTCCTACAGGGTGTTATCATTGTCCTTTATTTAAAAATAGGTCATTTGGAGCTTTATGTACGTACGCAAAATATTAAGTACAAAATTCACACAACTTCCACAGTTGGCTGGCTTGCAGAATATTTCTCTCAAACAAAACCAAGGATTTAACACTTTGCCTTACTTTGCCTTAGTAAATGTGCTTTTAGCTTGTTAAGAAAAGCCCAATCTTTAAATATAATTTAAAGCTCTAATTAGTTGATTTTAGGCAATTTTTTTTTGACATTTTAATGGCAAGGATACCTGGATTTTTTCTGGTATTCATGAAGATATTTGATAAAAAGGTAGATGCAACTCTCTCTGAAAATAGCAAAAAAACAAGTTCATGGGATCTTTTCTAAGCCATACAGTAGCCATTTAGATTTTCTTATATGCTTTCAAAGCTATCCAGGAGCCTGGTAAAGGCTCTTAATTGCAGAACTTCCCAATTTCTACTCCACTAGCACTTCTTTAACTAGGTCTTTTCCTCCAAAATACGATCCTGTCACTGAAGGAAATAATACTGAGGAAATGAAATATGGAAGTTAAATATTAACTTTTTTTTCCCTTTTTAGAGAAAAAAAATAAATAAATATATATATATACTTTTCAGATGGCTGCAAGTCTGAGCAGTCCTTTCATCTCCCACTCTCAATGGCAAAAGATGCATTTCTAGAAATGGCACGCAAGTTTTATGGTTAATAAAATAGTTTATTGCGCCATTATTGTTAAGAAGTTTTTCTTGCAATGGAAAAGCATTCAGGTACACACTAAAACAACACCAATCCCACAGAATATTGTGTTTGTTCAAGCATTCAAACTTGATTAAACTTCTCTTTCAAAGTACTGCTGCATCACAGTTCAGTGAGCCCAAATCTCTCCTAATGCTTGGACACTTCTGATAAAGGATTTGTGTCAGGAACGTGTTTTAAAGTGCTGTTCTGAAGTCGGAATAGTTCTAGACAGAGATATTCAACTTCCTGCTAGGGAGAGGTGCTCAAATTAAGCATAAGAAGGTACTTGTATCTACCCTGAGTACCATAAAAAGCTATCAGATGACCCAATATAACTGACAGTTAAAATTCTACTTCTACATCACCTTCTTCCAGTGTATTGCCTCCCCAAATTTGAGCCCTTCAAGTGCACATACAAGCGCAAGTCACAAGCCTCAGAATATTCACTAACTGAGTTTTGGAGATGCAAGTAACCCCAAAGGCTTTTTTTTTTTTTTTTTTTTTTTTTTAAAAGAAGGGTGCAAGTTCCACCTGTTTCAGTTTTATTTTGTTTGTTTGTTTTCTTTTGTTTTTTCTTCCTCCCCTGAGGACAAACCATAAATTCTATCCTAAAGAAGCAAGAAAGGAAGCTGAAATAAGAATCTATGGAGATGACATCCTCAAAGATCATCAATTACCTGATATCTTTTAATCTTTGAGAATTGGCTCCATCAGATCTCAGCCTTTGGGAAATTATCGAACCTGATAGTGTTTACAACTCAGCATCAAGGTTAACAACTACAATCACACTGTTCTCTCAAAATAGCATTGCACCTTAGTGTCAAGTCAGGAGAGGAATGCCATGGAAAGATACAAATTAAAAGATGGAAAATTCAAACCAATACAGGTTTTCTTGTAATTAAGCAGCTGATCTTGTTATCAAGAAACTTTTTTGAGCTATGAACTCACAGTAGTCAGAAAGGATATTGGATATGAAAGAGAAAGTCAAGAGTAAATGACATATCTCTATATAAACTATACCATTGATTACAGTACAGGTTTGAAATATTAAAATCTAATGTCAGGATTATTTTTTTATTTTTTTATTTTTGGAAGATTGCTTAGAAAATATGAATACCGAGTTAACTAAACGCTCAGCCTTACAGCGAATATTTTAGTTACCCATTTTAATAAAATGTGACCAGGCTCTTAAACAAAAATAGAATAATAAAAAATAATAATAAAATGGACTGCATATTTACTATCTTACTGTATCCATGTAAAATGTTATTTAAAATTTTATTTAAAAGCCTTTCTGGAGAGTATATATTATACCATTACTGAAAATTATATTATCTTTACATACTTGCAGGTATTTATGGAATGTTCTTGTTTCTTTTGGACAGATAAAATATATATATGTGTTTTTGCCTTTCAAAATATAGTTTTCAAATATATTGAACCCAAAAAAAGTCTGATGCACTGTCAGGCACCTCAATTTCTTATACGTCTCCCTAGTTTGGTATAAAGGAAACAGTCTGCTGATGAAAAGAAAGGCAGCTGTGATATTCTTTCTTATGTTTATTTTACCTGGCCATGGATATTCACCACCACTCTTCACCAACATTATTTAGTACTCATTCTCTACTGTTCTACTGTCTAAATATCTCTCTCCTCCTTAAAATATATTTATAAATGTAAAAATATATAGACACATACAGAGAAAACTATGAATCCAAATAAAGGCATGAGTAACTGTAAACATATTTTTATGAATTCCTGGAAGCTACATTTATTATATAAAACAAACAAACAAACAAACAAAAACACAAACACAGAATTAAAGTCAACTTTATTTTATTTACTATTGTCAAACAAAAACTTTCTAGGGCAAGACATTAAAAGAAGTGAGGCATATATAGAAACTTAATTACATTCTTTCAAAATCCATAGTCAAAACATCCTAGTTCAATGGACACATAGCACATTATGTGGTGTACAAAAGTTTTACTGCAGATAAAGACATTATGGCGACATCTGCCTGGCACTTTAACACCTCCTTATATTAAAAATTACATACACCTTATATTAAAAATTACATACACTTCCAATGCTAAGGATCAGCTGTTTCTCCACCTTATGTTTTCAGTCTATGCCTCTTGAAAAATGCAGAAATATTTCTTTAAGTGAAAGCCAAACAGTATTTGGAAATAAATAAATAAATACATAAGTAAATGAAGTCTTTGCTATGATCACTTACAGTTCATACCTGGGGACAGAAAAGGACACTGTAAAGTCACATCCCAAAGGTAAATAAATCAAGGTAGTGATGGAGTTATAAATACCTCCACATAGGATATTTTACAATTTGTATTGAAAATAAGCATTACAGAATTTCTGAGTTTCTCTTAAATTATTTTTGTGTCACTTTCTTTCAGAAGTTCTGCATAGGTACCCTTGTTTTTCCCTTGAATATTTACCTAGCATAAGACTCAGAATATTTTAGCTTGAGACTCAGACCATTTTAGAAGATATTTTCGTGTAATAAAAGAATTGCAATTTGCATTCTTTAAGGACACCACCACCTTCCAGAAACACATTAAATGAAGCAGAATGAAATCGAAGTAGGGCAGTTTGGGAATTATTTTCAGCTGTGTTGCAGCTCTGAAGGGCTCTTTCAAGTTAGGCATTCAATTTAGGCAAAAATACCTGGCTTCTTGTAGAGTTTATAACCTAAAGGCTATTGATTTGGCAGTATCAAAGTCGGTGAAGATTCCTGGAAGGAGCTGAGTGTCGGTGTACACTCAGGAGATGACCAATGACACAAGACATGGGATGACAACCGCACATTTATATTTGCCATCAAAATTTTTGAGAAAATAGTTAACTTGAGACTCCTAGCTATACTTGAGAGCAAATTGCAAGATATTTATGCGTACTATGTTACAGAAAATAATCCTATGACACATTTTTCCTTGTGGGGCTGTGAGTCTCACGAGATGAAGGTTGACCACCTTCTGTCCCCCTGAACTACTGTAATGGTACAGATCTGGTCAACATGCCTAGGGATGGATACCATTCTTTACTCATGTTTAGCTTGTACTAAATAGTAATATAAAAGTAGAAAATAAATTAGTTCACTGCCACAGAGATATTAAATGTATATCAAGTATTAATTATGCATTTAGTATGTTCAGAAATTGGTAACTCAGCTCTGAAAAATATATATAAGTGTATAACTTTGATAACTTTATATGCATACTTTACATATACATAGAAAGTCACAAACTAGGAGCAAACAAAAAATGAGATATCAGACAGAATCACTGGAGACAAAAATATATATATTAATTAGAATCAGAAAATATGCCTGTGTTCAGCTCTATTTCTCAATAAGGCTATAACGTTTGCATACGTATGGTTCACTGGAGCTTGTTCTCACTGTAGGTGTGTTGGTAGGACTTTGCTTTCCTCTGAGATTCTACAACTAAAGTAGGTTATTTTTTCCCATTCTGTGTTAAACAGACACATAATTTACTTCAAACCACTGTTACCATTGCTCCCCGAAATGATGTGCATAGGCTGCTGATCTTTAAAACTTGTTAAAATACATGTATATACATATATATATACATGTATATCAGTTTACTAGTTTTGAAGAGACAGACTTCAAAACAAATCAGAGACACCAAATACTTGAGTTTAAAATCCTGTATAAAACCTTTAACGTGACCTGTAGAATTACCAATTCTGCTGCATGAAAGTCACAGATACTGTCTTAAAACAAGAGTGTGGACTCTTTCTGCTGGTGTCAGTTAGGACGAGACTGGTTTTTAGAATAAAAGCAAGGACAAAACTAACAATCATCTTTAGAAGGGAATTTCTTGCACTGCCCCAAAAGGCCATTAGGACCTCTTTTGCTAAGCGAGGCCCCATTTCTGTAGTATCTCAGCAGACAGAGTCAGCTGCTCTTTATGGACTATTATTTACTTATTAATTAGATATTTCAAGTCAATTTACTTAGTCTGAGCATTAGCTGCTCTACAGAAAACAACCACAGAGCAGTTACTTTCCTGTGGATCGCAGCCCCAATTAATAAGCCCGAGTGGCTGAATGGGGAGCAAGCTCAGGCCCTGTGTGGCAGTGGGGTTAAGCAGTCACAGCCCAGCTTCTGGCACGCTTCGTTAGCCCCCGCTCATCAGCAGTCACGTGCTGACCACAGCTGAAGTGGTGGGATGTGTGATACCCTAATGCAGTGTGCCAGGTGCTATGAAAAATGATTTGCTCCTAGCGGCGCTATCTAGTTAAGGGTGTTCTCTCAGTTCTTTTGAAGTGGTTTGTGAAAAGGAGCCGAGAATCCCCCCTCCTGCTTCTTTCAAGAACTTTGTTTGGAAAAAAAAAGAATATTGCCCTGTTAGGAAAGCCTTAATTAGGTTTTATCCAATGAGTCAAGAGTAACATTTATGCAGAACAGCTTTTGTGTGGTGAATGTCTTGTTTGCACAACCTGTGACACTCAACAAACCCAAACAAAATGCCCCTTTGCTCATCTCGCTGACGAGCTCTTCACTTTGCACAGCTTGGCACAGAGGCCAAGATGCCCTCTTATATCCTAGTTGCAGCTACTGAATGGAAAACAAGGCAGCTCCTTCAATGCAGTGATGGAAACTTGGCAAGTGTTCTTCCTCTACCCTCACAACTCCGTGCCTCTGCCCAAAGCTTTCATCTCCTCTGGTATGGAGGCCGCCTCACTATCGAACACGTACTAGCTAAATTAGGGAAGATGGAATGATCCCTTATCATTAAGGCTGTGTGTAATGCAATTAAAATGGAGCATTTTCTCACAGCACAAGAGTTCAGCCCTGTTCTCATTCTAAAAAAAAAAATAAAATAAAAAATAAAAATTGGGGTGTGCCTCAGGACTTTGATTTGTTAGAAATTACTGCCTTGAATAATTATGGGATGATATTAAAGACTGAAATGACAGAGAAAGAGCAACTTAGAGGCACTTGCTTCTCTTACATAACTGCAAGAACAAAAAATACAGGTTGGAACACGGAAGACAGCAAGGCTGTGAAGCTGACCTAGAAGGGTACTTATATCATGAGCTTCCAGAGGTCAAAGCGCTGCTGTTATTTCCTCTTTCTACCCACATTGCATAGGGAAAGCTACTAAGCCAAATGACAAATTGATCCCAAGCACATCACCTTCAAGGGGTTACAAATGCCAAGCTGCTTTGTCCTGTTTCTCTTCTGAATCTGTTGGTGGCTATCACCAGGTTTCTTTGGAAAACAACCAAACCAACCAAAAGGGATACTTCTAAGCAGCAGCCAGTAGGGGCCGACACAGGATTAGGTTCGTGAAGATGGCTTTGTGAAGTCTCCCTGTTGCAGTTAAGGAGACTGAGTCACAAACAGAGCAGGAGAAAATGAGTGCAAGGAAACTGGAGTTGATCAACATGCAAGGACTTCATATGGATCCAGTAAAATCGGTAAAATTCTGTAAAACTCCAAGGTCACTAGTCTAGACCTACTGCTTGAGTTGTTGCTGAGACAAGAAGCATGAAGCTACATGTCCTGGAATTTGGGATGATCATAAATCCTGCACCACAGAGCCAATTAAACATCTTGGGTGAAGATACTCCTCTCATTTCAGAGGCTGCAACCTAAGCTGGTGGAAGCAACCCCTCACTCCTCTTGTGGTAACACTTTGAAAACACGGATTTCACAAATCAGAACTTGCCCAAAGGGCCATTCATCTTCTCCAAAAGAAGCCCTAAGAAAAACATCAGAAAATAAACTCTATCTGTCCTTCCATAGAAATCTATTACTCCTCCTAGACTATATGAAAATGTAGGTTCTTAACTGGGGTTTTAAAAATGCATAGATACCTGAGCTGAATTTTTTTTTTTTTTTTTTTTTTTTTTTTTTTTTTTTTTGCATTTCATAGAGGAACAGAAAGCTACCACCCTTTGAGATGTGTGCACGCCAACATTATCCACAGGCCGCAGACACTGACCTCTAGAAAATATTCTCCAAACCACATTCAGTACTCCACATCAGCTGCAGCTCTGAAAAGGGCAACATCGCAACCTCATACGCTCACTGCTCCTCTTCCCAGTGCTCACCTCCCTTTACAAGCACTGCACAGCGTGGCCATGTTTACAAGAGAATTGCCTGAATTTCAGAGGCACCCACATTACACTTCCAAAAATTATGGCATTTGGCTAAAAAAATTAAATATGGTTGTAAGAGGACAGTAGTAATTACATCTTTAATTATTCCTAAGAACACAAAACACTTAAGTCCTAAATTGTTTACAAATTTAACGGCTTACAAACCCGTACTTCTCAGTAATTTTTTTTTTTTTTTAAATAGCATTTTCATTCATAGTAGTTCTACTAATAAATCTATAGTTTTTAAAAGAATATTTACAGAACTTTAATGAAAAAATAAGACTTAAGCACATAAAATTTAAGCAGAAAATAGCTTACAATTACACTGGCAGTAAAGTAACATGGCTTCCTGGCTACTGTACTCATTACCATAAAAAAGGGGATAAATACGAGCATAAAAGATTTATTTTTCTACCTGCCATTCTGCACAAGCATCGCATGGTATAGGAACCACTATATGTATCTACTAAAACAGGCGGCATCATATCTGTAAACATATTAAGAAAAGTACTTAGATAATATCATCAGCGATAGCTTTACAAAATCTGAACTTAAAATCTGAGTGTAAGTCAAGTCACATTAAAAATTCCAATGTCATTTACAGAATCATTCTAAAAACTGGCTCTTTAACTGTTAAGACTATTTTCTTGTTCTTGCACTTGCTCTTGTGCTTGATCTTGTTGTCCTGTTCGTCCCTCCAGCAGTCTGAGTTGTCTTCACATTGCCTTCAAGTTTTTCTTCAGTTTTGTTTCTTTTCCCTTTTTTGGGTGATCCGTTTTCATCATTCTCTATTCGTAGACAGAAATATTAAATGGAAATTTATATCATAAATCAAGCATTTTATAGAAAGTCAATCTTCAGTTCCATTGTTTTTGAAGGGAGATGTCCCTAATGACTACGTTCCAAAGCTTACATCTATGAGTTCAACAAACCAGTTACAAAACCCACACTTCTGCACATCCAATATCCTTTAAAATAGGTCCCCAAGGACATACAGCTATTTCTGAAAGTAGGTTAACATTAATGAGAGCACCAAAACCAATTAGCTATTATTTTAGCTAAAAATTCTTCTACTGATATGTAAAACTAAAACATATCTAACACTGAAGAAAAAAACAGCAAAAATGAATGTACAGCAACTAATTTATTGTCCAGCTAGAACTGCAAAGTCAGGCTTGTAGTTGTAACAAACACACTGGACGCTTCTGGAAGAATCCACATGGCACAGACCAGTGAAGCTGCTCCAAGAGATGAGCATCGACCCAAGCACCACCACTAAAATCCATGTGGGGAAAAAGGACCTCCCCCCAAAAGAAACTATTCAGACCGGTAGAAAAGCACTGGGAGAGATCAGTCCTTTGGGAGGTGCATGTAGCAGTGTCAAGAAGTGAAAACTAGCAGAAGTGTGAAGTCAATAAACCAAGAGGGGAACCTGCCACAATAGATGTACGTGTTACGTTTGGATAAGCACATGTAACAGATAAAGAGATGAAGAGAAATGAAACGAGAGCATGGCCAAATCACAACAGGATTAATGCACATAACCTGCCAGAAAATTCTTTGTGCATCTGTAAAGATTCATTACTTCCATTTTATTATATTTATTTGACGATAATTTCTTATTACAACGTGGTATCTTTAAAATTTTATCACATCCAGCTGAAAGGTTTAGGGAATATTTCAAGTGTCTGAAGCTAGAGCTCTATTGGCTTGGGGAAAATAAAACTGAAAAACGGGAAAAGTGAGAGACATGTGGAACTTCTGCTGTCATTTGAGCTCAAATACAGCTCCAAGTCCTTCTAGCACCAACTTCATTACAGCACGGATAAGTTGTACAAGCTACCCAAAACCTGGACATACAAAAGCAGGAGCTTAGATGGTATTTAGGAGAAAACAAGCACAGACAATGGGTGCTACAAATGTAAATATCATGCTATGCTCATAACCACCTGTAAGTTAGTTAATTGCTGTTATTTAACCTGCAAGTTACGGATTGAGACAGCAGAAGAGCATGAGAGCATTTGAATAACTCAGCAGAAGAGGAATACAGCTGTCAGATGCCATACAATCAATCCATTCTGCTTTGGAGAAACATCTGGTTTGTACAGGATAACCTAGCCCCTTCTTTACTTACCTCTCTTTGCTACATTAAAGACCCACTCTCTATTTACATTAGACTATGGCAGCCAACAGTAATAACCTGTACAAAATTCTAGACTTAGCTATATGTAGAAAATAGAAATATTTTTTTTTCCTCACCTGATTTTGATTTTTTAGGTGGTACATCATCTGCTGGCAACAGACATTTTCTTCTGCGAGAAGTGGAAGTTGTCTGTTGGGTAGGGTTAACCTCTTTTCCTTTTCCAGACTGATTACTTTCTTCAGAACCAGTGGGTATCAAACACTGCATTTCCGAAATGTTGCCGTTTTCAGGCAAGTTGCCATTGTCACGAAGAGAAGTAGCTGCCTCTGGTTTGAATTGTACATTTTTCCTCTTATTTCTCAGTTGCCTTTGTTTTTCCTGGGATGAGTTATTTTCCAGAGCTGTACCTTCACCTTCCTTAAGGATTCCGTTTTGACCTCTGTCTTCAGGCAAGACAAGCTTTTCCCTGAGAAAGGTTGAACTAGTTTCTTCAGATTTGGAAGGAACTATTTTCCTTCTGCCTGCCTTCGATGGATTTTCTTTTCCTGATTGGGTTACTTCCAAAAGTATACCCTGTTGCTCTTTGGGAGTTTCATTCTTACCATCTTCTGGCAAACCTTGAAGTGAACTAGAACTAACAGCCAGTGAAGTGATACTACTCTTTTTCCCTGAGTACCCTTTTGAAAGGTCAATTTTTTCTTCGGAAGAGGGTTTTTCAGAAATCATTTGTTTAGCTTTCCTATGATTATTATTTCTGCTACTTTCTTTTGATAAGTTACGTTTTCCCCGAGCAGGAGTAGAACTTGTGGCTTCTAATAATATGGCAGCTTCATTCCTTCTGCCTCTTTTTGGTTGATCTTTTAGACTTGAAACAACTGCTCCTAACGGAACATTTTGATCTTTAAGAGCCTCTTCTTTACCGTTATCTGCTGGCAAACCACGTTTTCTTCTAAGAGAAATGGAATTAGTTGTGTGTGACACTGGAGGAGTTTCTTTCCTTCTGCCCCTTCCTAATGGCTTTGCTTTTGCACAGGACACCGATTCCAAAAGCACGTTTTGTTCTTCATTAGTACTCTCCTCTTTGTCATCAGTTTCTGACAAGCCACGTTTTCTCCGGAGAGAAGCTGAACTTTTTGCCTCTGCTGCTAGATCAATCTCTTTTCTTTTGTCCCTTGCTGATGCATTTGCTTTTGCCTGTGTTCGATTCTCTTGCAGGATTTCAGTTTGCTTTGGTTCATTTGCTTCCTGCTCATTTCTTGTCTGCTTTTGATGTCTATGAGCAATGCCATCACTGTTTAGAGCAGTTACCAATGTGTCAGCTGTGTTGTTCTGGTCTTTCATTACTTGGTGTGCCTGCTTGACACAACTAGAGGCTGAAGACTCTTTGGGAGAAGATTCCTCTGTTTCTGACTTACATTTAAGCATAAGATCTAGGCTGTTTACATCCTGGGCAAATTCATCAGCCTTCTTCTCTGAAGAGTCTTTTTTCCCTCTCCTGCTTCTAGTTCTGTTTGCTTCTTGTTTGAATTCCAAGTTGAGAACAGTTACTGGCATTTTATCTGTCTCTCCAGAAGGTGATTCTGACTTTAATCTTTGAGATGCCTTTGTAGTATTTTCCTGAGCATTTTCCGCTTCATCTCCCAGAGATACTTTCCTCTCATTTTTGGTGGGTGATTTTGTTTCCGTAATGGTTTCATTTGAAGTCTCCTTGGCTTTCTGAACATTCTGTGTATTTTCAAGTGCCATCCCGCACATGTCTGGTTTTACTTCTGCTGGTTGTTTTCTAGCATTTCTTGAAGACTTACCTCTTTTTTCTGTTACCTTTACTTCAAGTTCAGTTCTGTTTCCAGATGCTTCTGTGGGGGCAGTCTCAGAAGTCTGCTCATCACCTTGTAGTAATTTTGCTGATTGGTGTTTACGAAGTTTCCTTGTCGTCCCATGAAGTTCCTCTGAAGGAGCTTGTTCAACCTGTTCATTCCTAGCTCTTCTTTGTCTTTTGGGTGGAAGCAGTGCTTCTGTGTTTTCTATTTTTTTCATTCCTCTAGACCTCTTCTGATGCAATAGAAGAATTTCTTCTCTGTCTTCTACACTACCTTTGTCAGATGCGTTTTCAGATTTTTTTAAATCGGTTTGCAGTTGGTGATTTTCATCCTGAGTGCTACTAGATACGCCTTCTGTCTTTCTGCTTTGATCATCTTCAGTTACAGATGTGCTACTGATATCATACTCCTGCAAAGCCTGTTTCCTATTTGCAGGATCTTTTTGTAGCACTGAAGAATCTTTTTCAGAAGACTCAAGATCCTCACTAGGATGTTTTAACTCCTTAGGTTCCTTAGTTTTACCTCTTCTTGGTCTTCGAGTATCAACCTGCGTTTCCACAAGTGAAACGGTTTCAACTGTTTTCTCAACAGGATGCTTTGAAACAATTTCTTTTTCCATGCAAAGATTTGTTCTCCTTCCTCTTCCTGTATTTTTAGCTACTGAAGTTGAAGTACTGATCTCTCCCATCTCTTCTTGGATGCTCTTTTTCTCCAGACCTTGCAATTCTTTTGAATTTAAA
This sequence comes from Anas platyrhynchos, assembly GCF_047663525.1. Taxonomy (NCBI): domain Eukaryota; kingdom Metazoa; phylum Chordata; class Aves; order Anseriformes; family Anatidae; genus Anas; species Anas platyrhynchos. Next base: position 7,029,662 of record NC_092609.1, on the reverse strand, counting down.
TCCTTTTCACACTGCTTTGTTGAAGGTGGATGTACAGTCTTCCTTGGTCTGCCCCTTGTTAGTCTCTGGGTAGAGTGGTCTTCACTAGTTGACAACTTTTGTTGAGAATCTTTATCTTGTGAAGTATTTCCTTTGTCTTCTAAAACAGTTTTATTCCCCCCTACAAAGTTTGTCATATAGAAAAGAGCACAAACAAAAGTTACACATTACTATGCCCGATCAAAGTATCTCTTGAGTTTTCATTTTCCCAGTAAAGTGGTCTTGCTCAAATGAATTTATTTAATTTTAAAAAGTAACAGGGATTTAAACAGACTCCTAGAATAAAACCCAGTTTAGTACACAGAGTTATTTGTTTTATTTGACAGGTAGCACTCAAGCTTTAAGATATATTTTGAAAGTCTTTGCAAATAAAGGTGATTTTAAGTGGATACCTTAGCAACAGGTGATTTTTTGTTTGTTTGTTTTTTACACTGGTATGTTTGGAGATGCCACCGTTATTACATCAAACTACTACACCATTTTTTAAACACCAATAGAATGCCAACACTGGTTTGTGTTACAGATTACTGCTCAAATTCCCTGAGATATTTGCTCCTTCCATACTATATAATTTGGAATTTTTACAACACGTTGAAACTTCCTAACAACACACACAGTCCTGCATATTCATTATTACTCTAGTTAAAATAAAAGTGTTTGTACTTACCATACTCACGACTGCCATTAGTACAAGCAGTTACAGCATCTTCCTGCTTAGGATCCATAACATTTTCTGACCTGACCTAAGGAAATAAGCAATAATCAATACTTTTGTGTGTGTCTGACAGGACAAGAAATAGTTAACTAATAGAAAATTGGGAGTGAAACAGTTGAAAAAAGTCCTGCCAAATACTTTATGAGAAAATGAAGCCAACTTCGTTTGCTAACTGCATCATATATTTGGTACTACCACAAAATTGAACTTAATACTTGTTATCTGAGCTAGTGTAGCAGTTTTTACAGTGAAAGACAACACAGTAGAGTTTTAAAAAGCATTCAGTAAACGGGCTGAACATTGTCTAGTAAGATTAGAAAAAGAGGGTTATTGAATCTAAATCATTTGAATGTTTTGAAGTGTTTTATTGTAGTTCTACACAGACCAGCAATACTCATTTTAATCTATGGATCTGGGAGTCAACAAAAATCGATGCTAATAAAATACACCAATGACAAGAGTGATGAAGGTGCGAATTGTAAGGTCAAAATGGTAACCCAGAGCAGCCTCAGCAGCCATTTAGGTAGGGTTCCTCTAAACAAAGTACATCCTAATACAAGCAAACAGAGTAGAATTGGTGTCCATTCAGCAAGCAGTGAATGAAAGCCTTATGGGCATGAAGAGCAATCAACTGACTACGTGGTAACACCAAATTTTGGCAAAAGCTCAGTGCTCTTGGATGTTTAAAGAAAAAAAGCGTTTTGAATTTAATCTACAAGCTATGAAGAAGCTGTACAAAAAAAACAAACATGCATATATCCCACTTATGAAAAGGAAGGCACAGAAAGAACTCCATTGTAGTCTGTAAGTAATTTAAGGGTGCTTTAAACATAACAGAAACAAATGACTAGAAAAAAAGTGCTCCTTCAAATTTGTACTCAGCTGCATCTTCTGGTTTTTACCCATTCACACCTGGACAAAGCTACCAAGGAAAACACAGGTTGTCAACTTCACTGTTTTCAAATAAACATCAGGTGCTCTTCCAGAAGGTATTTTGTCAGCCACAGGTCTTGTGCATGAGATATTTTAATGAAAATACAATGATATAAAACATGTCTTATTAGATGGCCTAAGAGTTCACTTCAACCACAGGCTCCAAGCTTAAATAAACTCTTTCCAAAAGCTAAAGAAAATATTTTACCTTTGTTTCCTCTGACTTCTGCTTGGCAGTCTTCATAAGCTGCTTGATGCCCGACAGGACCTCTACAAGTCCTGGCTTCTTCTTTGGGGTTTTTAATGGCTGCTCGATGGCTGATCCAACGTTGACTGACTCCAGCTTCTCATCTGGTGTTTTCCTTTTACTTTCCAATTTCACCTGAGAGGCTTGTTTCTCTGCACTTAATGATACGCTGTCCACATCGAGATCTTCTTCCAGCATAGCTATTCCTTCTGGAATTCTGGAGTACATTATTTCAAATATAGACTTTGGAGATTCCTCCTCTCTCATCAAATCTGAGATGTCATGACAATCCAGTATCTCTCCTGAAGAATCTGGAGTATTTAATGGTGACACCATCATCTCTCCTGAAATAAACAGTAGGTTTATCTAATTTGGCAAACAAACTAAGCAGGAAATCCAAACATTCCAATCGCTGTATAACTAAGTAAAAAATGGATTCAATCAGCCAAAGCTTTCTACAAGCTAAATCCAAAACTGTGTTTCAGCAATTGGTTTGGTAATTAGCAAGAAGGCAATTAGCTCCTACAAGGCACAGCATACGTTAAAAAAATTAAGCCTAAAAAACCTTGATGATTTTTTATTTAATCTGATAAAAATCATTAGTATTACTACTCTGAATATTGGATAATTCATTCTTGATTTTTGTTGGTGATTCACTAGATGCTCACTTTTGCTAAATTCTTAGTAAAACAGAATTTAAAGAATTCTGAGTTATTCAGGAACACGACTGATATGCAAAGTCATATGCAAAAGACAGAAAAAAAAAGCTAAGGATCATCTTAACACAAATCTTCCTAATCTGACATTTTTCTTAAGTAGAATCTTTGCAAAATTCTACAGCATAACCACTCCCTGCCGTAAGATTTTGTCATTGAATCTAGATGTATCCCCTGACAATTGATTAAAGGATTGCCATGCTTCAACACAAGGTTTGCCTGAAACAATACTTCAGCATTTAGAAGTTCGATATAAAACTGAATGAATAAAAAAATAACACCTACCAAAAAAAATAACTGGAACTACTGGAAAATGTCCTCCAATACATGATAAAAAAAAAATCAATGGTTGCAAGATGCTTTATCTCTACACTAAGTCTGCCTAGCATTAGGCTATGCACTATCAGTGAGTTGCAGACACAGCTACCCCAAAGTATACTTTAATAATTTCTTTCCAATTAACAACCATACCAGATTCTTCAGGAGTACGCAGTTCAGAAGTGTCCATTGTCGTGCACGGTGGTGTAAGATCACTGTCACGAACAGTGCTTGAAGGTGATGTTTTTCCACTTGTATTTTCTGGAGTTTTAAACATCTCAGCCAGCCCTATAAATTATATTCAGAAAAATGAGCACTTGTTTCGGAAAAAAAAAAAAAAAAAAGTGCACAGTTGGCAGAACCAGTAACAGGTTTTAAAAATCTCACAACGTACCTGTGAAGCTTTCATCCATATTCAAGTTTTGTTTCAAGATTGGATTTTTCACCACTTTAAGGACCTGTCCAGCTATTCTACCAGTGGTAGAGTGCGCTCTGCCTACAACTACTGTAGCAGGAGATTCTGCATGACCTGTGCTAAAATGACCTTTTATTTTTCTTTCTGGAGGAAAAAAAGGAAAAAAATAAATAAATAAATAAATAAAAATTAGGACACAAAGATCCCTTTTATTTAAAACCTAGCCAGAATCACTCAAGAGATTCCACAAATTTATTGGTCGTGTTTAGCTAATACAGACTGCTGGGCATACAGAAGTGGTTAAATTGCAGCTACTTTAAAGGGCTGATTCGCTGTGAAATGCAGCTCATATATTCGTTTAAGATTTGAGTGACTACGCTCAATGAGCATCTGAGACAAGTTTTCTTAGCTTTCAGAAACGCTCAGGGATTATCCTGAGAGTCTTTCAGTCTTACTCCTTTCCACCTGCATAGAATCCTTTAGGTTGGGAAAGACCTTCACCATCATCCAACGACCAACCTCACCACCACGTAAAGTGGTTAAACCGGAACAGAACCTCTTTCAAACAGCACTACAGCTTCAACTACAGACAAGGGACGAATACTTACTCCATCCACCCAACACAATTAGTTATTTAGATACATTCTTAAGATGTTTTGAATTAATACATTTCAGTAAATTCAAGTAGATTTACACGCTGTGAGAAAGACACCAATACCCATTTAACATCTTGCCAAAATCTCAAACTTCCAGCTTCTGCAGTTAAATGCCAACAAGCTGTTTCAAGGTTAAGCAAACCCCCAAACCTTAAAAAGAAGTAAAACAAATACCTTTGGTGACTGTGTTGTCTTCTTCATTGGTCTTCGTTTTGGGGCACGTTTTTTAACGGCCTTTGCCTGTGGTCTTGCAACACCCAATTTTACCACTTCTGCCCAAGATTTCGCAACTACGAAGCAAAACAGACACAATAACCTTAACTGGCAGCTGTGTAAACAGGACTTCACAGCTATTTATGATTCCAAAGGATTTGCTGTAGTCAGAAATCACAATTTCAAGCTGAATCTTAACGAGTGTCCAAGCATCCAGTACGAGCGTCCAAGCATCCAGTACAAGTGTCCAAGCATCCAGTACGTTTCTACAACAAAAAGCGTCATACAGTTCCAGAATCTGTGCTAAGTGCTGACCTCACTCTGTCCTCACTCTCTGCTCGAGTTCAAAAAGCATTTGGACAGTGCTCTCAGACATGTGGTCTGATTTTCTGGGCGGTCATTTAAGGACCCAGGAGTTAAACTTGATGATCATTGTGGGTTCCTTCCAATTCAGGATATTCTGCGATTCTGTGAAATATTTTCCTCATTACAAATTTGCCATAAGCCTTTCAGTCTTGCACTTTATTGTACCTGAATTTTTCCTTAACAGAATGTAAGGTTTAACAGCAAAAAAATGTTTTTTTTTTGTTTTTGTTTTTTGTTTTTTTTTTTTTGTTTGTTTGTTTTTTGTTTTTTTTTTAAGTGAAACATATCCAGGATTAACCAGGAAGGCCTGTGATTTTATCTCACCATATAATAGGACTATCACTGAGACACTGCACACAGACACTGCACACAGCGTGTTATTCACAACTTTAAAATGATTCTACAAAAAACGAAGATAGCAAAGAATAATAAATTGCCAGATGAATGTTGATATTGATGGGAAATTTTAAATTTGAAAGAGTCAAATTGATATAATTTGTTTTCATAAATTAAAGACATCTCATCTTTAAGTGTTTTCATAAAGATTAAATTTTCAAGAACCAGATTCCCTCTCAATTTTTCCAGTGGTATCAAAACTATTTTGACCAACATTTGAATTTGAATGTTCAACAATTAAAATATTTGTGTCTCAATGGTTATCATCCATGATGTCTGCCATACACCCAACACTTACAGGCAGTCCAGTCTACAACTGACAGTGTGTGAACTGGCTAGGGAAAAAGGCATAAAGAAACTAAGCTGAATACAGGTAAAATGCATGTTTTCACCAACAAAAATTATTGAACTGAAATTGTATCAGTTATATACTACTCCAAATTGAGGGACTTGGAGGATCAATACCGCAATTAACCTAACAAACAGAACCTTAATTCTACCATTTTTCAGTTTCTGAGTATTAGGATTTGCGTTCTAAATACCTTGTTATAAATCTAGTTGCTAAAGCGATGGATAAGTGTGAGAACATAAAATTTTGCAATTCTCAGATGATTCAAAAAAAAAAAAAATCCCACAAACCATCAGAATATACACCGATCATTTGGTGGTCTCAGAATAAAACTAATAATAGGACTACTTCAGTTTTGTAGCTGTTTTTTAAAGCAGTAGAAATCATATTAAAATTAACTGCTGAAACAAACCTAGTAAGTTGGCAGTAGAGGCACCGCTTCTTCTTTTTGAACTGATAACTGCTACAGCACCACTCCTCCTCTTCATGGGAGTCTTCATACTACGTCGTGAACTTCTTGTTAAGTTGTTAGGTGTTGCCATTGAGGTTTTATCATCTTGGCTAACACCATTAGATTTAGGTGTTTTCTCTAGGGCACCATTTTTCTCCCCTGTATTCATATCTTTTGCAACACCGTTCTGCTCTTCTGCAATTGGTGATGGTGTTGTGATGTGCGAAACAGAGAAACGCCCTTTTGTGTAAGGTGCTGGAGAGCCTGTAGGAAGCTGCGGTGTTGCTTTTCCAGAGTCAGGGGAAGAGGCAGCTGGGGGCGTCTGGGCTGGCAATTTTTCTGGTGACATTTTTTCTTTTTGCAAACATACAGAAAGTTCTTGGTAGAAAAAAAAATAACAAAAAATTACTGTGCAAAGCTAAACTACAAGTGTTCTTTTCTATCTCTGAAAGTAAATGCAATAGTATAAAATAGCATCAGATCAGTTGAAAAAGTCTTAGATGTTACTCTCTAAGAAGAAAGCAAATTGGCAACAACTTTTAAATTTCAAAAGCCTCCAATGGCCTGTGCAAATCCAACTGAACAAATTAACTTTGTTACTCTAGTTTATTCAAAACAGTCTTATTCCCATAAAGTGCACTACAGGCTTTCACTAGCTTAAATCAGCAGCTGAATGTTTTCAGACTTCTGGCCAAGCCACACGGCCATAGCTTGCATAGTCTGGCAACAAACTACTCTTTCTAGATTGCGTCTCTTTTCTGCTATTTATGATTAACTGGTGCCAGTAGATTCTGCTGTTAAGCACAAGCACACAAACATACTCCAAAACATGCATGAGAACAAGCAAAAACGTGTGATGAAATAAAGCACACCCCCTGGATAAAGAGAGGTAGACGAACAATAAGCTGCACATCCTCCTTTGGAGGAAAAAGTTTAAAAACGCTGATTAAAAAATACCATTATAATTCCCAGTCAATATGTCCACTTCCTAACATACATCTTTATTATTCATTTTGAATTCATTTTTAGAAGTCTTTGAATTTACAAGTTCTGTTCGTATCACTTAGCTTAGCGACTCGATTAGCCTCAGCATTTATTTACCTGGACTGCAAAGTGCTTCAGCCCCTGAGCCTTTTTCAGCACTGCGCGTGGGGAGCCTCCAAACGGTAAGCTCAGCCTTGCAGGAATCGCACCTCGTTTAAGGGGTGAGTTGGGAGGCAAACTTTTGTCAAAGAGTTCCGGACTTAGATGACCACCAAAAGACAATCTTTTTCGCTTGCCTAAAGGCTGAGGTAACAGATCACCGCTCTTCCTCTTCTGAGACACTCTTTTTGTGTTACCTAAACAAAAAATAGCAATAATTGAATATATCTCCACAAATCAAAGAATCCAGGAAGTCACCATTTTAACCAGCACAGGAAACAAGGCTTACTTGGGCATTTTAAAGGCAGAAACATATTAGAAAGTAACTCATTTACATTCAATTGGAGAAAATTTTATAGAAATTACTGGTTATTTTTAGGGTCATATATATAAAAACATGATGTTACAGAACCAACGTATCAGCAATTAATTATATATTTAAATGGAAAAATTCTCACGAAAATTAAGAGATTTTCTCCAATTAAGTGCCAACAAGGCGCGAAATCTATTTACCTGATTCTTCTTCAGCCAACAGGTCAGAAACATTCATTTCTGCAACAGCCTCATTGTCTTCCAGTACACTAGCACTTCCCAAAGACCTTTTTGATGATGATCTCCGAGGTCTTAGAACACAAGTATCTTCCAAATCTGATTTCTGATTACACCCATTGGTGGCCAGATCTTGTTGAGTTCCACTGTCCTGTCTGTCTACAGTCTTATTGTCGTGTTCTTCAACTGCATTTGTCTCCAGTGCTTTCTCAGTTCACAGTTCAGAGGTTCTCGGCCTACCCCTTTTTCTTCCAGAGCCAGATTTCTGACTAGCAGGAGATGCCAGTTCTGATGTTATCTCTCCTGAAGTTGGTGTCTCTGAATGGATGCTTTTGTTTACAAATTCTTTACTTTGTCTGACATTTCTTCTGGGACTCTTGGAATTAGAAGCAGGAGACTCAGAATCTCTCTTTTTTGAATCTACATTTGTCTGATCACAGATTTCTTTCAGCACTTCTACTTTCCCCGATTTTCTTGGTGTATGTTGTTTACTGTTTCGTCTCTGGTTTATGCATTTATTTTCTGCCAAAGGCTGTTGTTGGAGGCTATCATTTCTGCACACTGAATCTTCCCTTTGAATTTCAGCTGAAATTTCTGAAAAAGATTTGTGTTCCAACAACACATCTCCTCGAGCTGTCGGAGTACCAATATTTACAGAATCCACCCCAGTAGCTTCGTTGGTAGGTGACATGAAACAAGATCGAGGACTCTTCCTTCTGGGGGTTGGTGTAGACATAACATGTTTGTCTACTTCAGAAACGTTTGTCATGTTTGTTGTCTGTGCTATTTTCTCTGCTGTTATTGCAGAGTTGTAGATTTTCACCTCATCTGCATAACCCAAGCGTTCTATGGAGCATGGCTGCAGCAGACATGCTGCATTTCTGTCATTCTCCTTACTGGGTTTGGGTGTTTTGGCTGGAACTTCAGTGCCTTTAGATTTACCTGGTGTACTTTCTTCCTTATGATCTTGCAAGTTACTTCTCCTGAGAATACTTTTTGTCATCTCCTTTGAAACAGAAGTTCGCGGACTTCTGGTAAAACATTTCTTGGTAGCACTTCCTACCATTGAGATTTGATTAAGTTCTGAACTAATTACTTCTTGTTTCATTTTATATTCTTCATTATTTTCACTTATGCCAATTTCTTTTTCTTCAGTAGGGCTTACATGATCACAACTTGATGCGATTTGAGCACTTGGTTCCTGCAGGGCACCCTTACCACCTTCTTTTCCAGCTTTTTCAGGTACATTTCCTCCTTGCAGAGTTTTTTTCACTTTAATCTCATGTTTCAGCGTTTCATAGAGTTTACTAAAGGGAGACATTTCAGTTTGCTTTCTAGTAGATTGTTTTATCTTATATGAAGATTTAGGTGTTTGTAGCTTAACTGGTAAGGCTTTGGACATATTTTCCTCTGTACTTTGTTTATTTTCATCAGCATTTTGTTCTTTGCACTCAGAATGATCTACAGCGTAAGCAAAGCAAAAACAAAGTTATGTAAAAAAAGCAGAAACATAAGTAAAGTTCCTTAAATACAGATGAGAATTCCCTCCTTTCCTCTACCAAGGCTAGCAACCAGGCTCCAGGATATGGGACTGTACACAAAGCTCTGTTTACAATAACAATTCTCTCATAATAAAAACATTAGTTGTGAAATGTTTAATAAATTTTAAGTTGCAATCTGGACCTTATCCCACATTCAGATAAGGCAATTTGTATTTCATGCTGCTGTTTTTCTTCGGTGGCTTGTATACCTATCTTTCACGGCTGCCACAAGACAAATCTGTGAACACAGAACTAAACAATCACTGAGATCGGCTTACCACAATTCAGTCAGTTTCCTGTCTTGCATTTACCCAGGTGCTGTATTGTTCTAACTGTACCAATGCTTCTCTAGGGTAAAGCAAGACAATAAAACAGAGCTAGCACTTCCCAAATGAGACAGAGCAAGTGACCGCACGCATGCTGGAGGCCTGAAGTAACATGCTTCACTTCACATTTTCCACGCAGAGAGCAGTCAGCTAGCAGGGTTCATCCAAGAAGTTGCCTTTCGAAACCACAAGAAGCTGAGCCCTTGTGAACATTTACACATCCACAGTCTCAACACTGCCATATACCAGCATGAACATCTACTAAAACAAATGCTGACATGTCCACTTCTCTTAGATGCAACGGGAAATACATGTAAAGATGGAGAGACTAACAGACAAGGAAAAAGCACACTGATCAACTTTTGGAAAAGGAGATGGGGGTTAGGAAGGAGATCTTTAAACGTGATCTTTTGGGGTTTCAGCAAAACGTTCAATACTGTTTCTCAAAAAGTGTTACTGCCCGTTTGTCAGAATGCAACAATGTGTTTTCCCCTGGCATGGGTAAATCACAGCATTTAAGTACAATGCAGTAGTACACTGACACAGGAATGTGTACTGTGCTCAGTTTGAAAAATCTTTAAATATATTTATTTTGCTCTTTTCAACCTTGTTTTTCCTCCATATGCTAAGAATTAAAATTAAGGAGGAAGATGAACACAAACCCCCTATAATACAGGTACCAACCTGAAGATCTTTTAGATCCTGAAGTTTGCTTATGTAATAACTCCACTTCTGCCACCTGCTGAACATGAAGAACCTGTAAATTTGTACAACGTTACAGCAGAGCAACAAATATTTATTTAGCTTTCTACTGAACATTGGAAAACGCTAGATTTATAAATGTGTAAGCATTGCATACTGAACAGGTTTAAAAGCACTCAAATTAAAACCGAGTATTTCACCACTTAAGAACACTAACCGATACTCTACACAGCAAGAGCTCAAGTCTTGTTTTATTATTATTAGCTCTAAAAGCAGCTGTAGCATATGAACATGTACAAGCACATTCTAAGCTCACTTTTGTACCAGACCTAGTGGAAGAATTTTATTTAAATAAGAGAAACATCACGTACAAAAATCTTCAATAGCCACAGTACTCGCTAAGTAGCAATATCCCCTTGAAGGGTTAAAACATTGTTGGGAATTAAAAAAAGAAACAAGTGCAAATCAATTATTAAAAGATAAACTTAGTTTGATATTTATAAATTCCAACAATTTACTAGCCCATAAAACAACATACTTTTGGAGGAAAAAAATGCTCAGGTTCTAGGGCAAACATCCCCATTTAAAAGTACAAGTATATCCAATGTTAATACTTTGTTTCCTGCATCCTATTCTCTCCTCAAAAAAGATAAGGATTCGTTTCAATAGGTTGCCTATAATCTTAATAGATGAGTAATAGATCTATTAACAGAAACTGATAACTCTAAAAATAATATATTGAGTTTAAAAAAGATATGAGTTCATTTGCATTTTCAAACGGAAAGCTAGCCTACGATTGAAAAAATATTCCTCATTTAAAAAAAAGCAGACAAAACCCACAACAAAACAGGGAAATAGAATTCATCCTTATCAATACTGATACCAATGTATTTAGAAGTAAGCCTGTCACCACAAATTTACCTGCCGCGTTTCATCTTTTGGAGATCTGGAACGCCTTTTTCTTGGAGATGATTGGAGAGGATATTCAAACCTGGATGAAATATTTTAAAAGTAAAAACAAGCATTTTTTTGGTTAAATAGCTGATAACTAAATTCGCATTATTAAGATAAATGACCTAGAAAGAGTTGTCCCACTCCCAGCAATACCAACATATTGCTTTAAAGTACTTTCACTACATCAAAATATTCTCTTCTCCTAGAAATGTGTTTGTCCTTGAAACAAAATCAAAATGATCTCTCCAGACAATTCTATCTTTATTGATTTAGCTTAATATAATACATAAAAGTAATAAAAAAAATCTTTAAGCCGTCTTGCCTTCTGGAGAAGCTCTATAAGACATTGTAAAGAGATACAAAATAAACTAAATTATCTTTCTGAAAATGGTAAAATGATGTTTTAGGTTTTCCCATTCATCTACTGCTATCTCCTGTATCTTCATCCGGCAGGTAGAGACCGTCCACAGAGTTCCCCACACTGTTTGGCTGCAGAACATGTTCTAGGATCAAGGCATTGTCTGTCAGAGACAGTTTGTCACTGGCACTTACCTGAAAGAACGATCAATAATAGTTAACACATCTCCGTGCTTCAGAGGTACAGGTTGCTGAAAACAGCTACCGTTCAGCTGCGTAGGATTTACTGTACTTAAATTTGTCAAGATTGCCTAGAAATAAAACAAAAATTTCAGTAGCCCGATGAGATGCAACAATGCAATACAAATGTCATTAAAATATGCATATCTTACCTCCTCGTTTTCATTTACTTCAATTTTACAATGTTCTTTTGAGACCTGAGGCAACTGGATGCGGATGTCACATTCTGTTCTCCTAGAGGTGAAAATATAATTGGAGTTTACAGACATGCAGAGAAGACAAAAAATCTCACTGCTGTAGAATTTGGTGCTTTGACATCCCAAATTTCAGCTAATAATTTGGATGACTGTACACAGAAGAACAAAGGGACAAGAAAATACATTGAATGAAATACTTAACATGATGTCTATCGCACCAAAAGAGTTTGGAACACTAGGAAAAAGCCAGAAAGTTATTGCTACCACAGGGAAACCTTTTCTCCACCAAAGAAAAAAGTGAATGTGATCAGCAGTTTAAATTCCACCACTTTTCTCTGGACATATACATTTAATACATGCCAACAGACCTAAGGCAAGAGAGCAGTCACTAAGTTCTCCAGGTAAGAAACAGGGGGAATGCTGTACTTGGTGCTAATTTCTGTGATGAAAAGTGGTGGAAAAAACAGCACTGCAGTAAAAAGGATCGAAAGAGAAACGCGGAGTCTAAAGCTTGGATTCTAAGTCACGTTATCAGCAAAATACACTCTGTCCAAAATCTGTCCTAGTGCTAACAATACAGAGATCAAAAAAAACAGTGTCTGAGTGGCTGAGAAGCAGCCTTTTCATCCGCCAGTAAAGCCAATTATTATAGGACTGGCTCCAGTGTGAAGCAGCAGATTACCATTAGTGGCCAAAATTGTTAGAATGCAGGCTTGCCCTGCCTAACCCACCAGGGAGCGTTGAACTCATTCACCTTTATTGGCTAAAAGAGTTGAGATCCTGAAGACAATTAAGCCTGAAAAAAAATGCAGGACATTAGGCAATGAACAGGAAGAAATGAACCACCTAAGGCTTTCAACTGTGACAAAAAAATATCAGGAGCTTATGTTTCTGTAATGCCAGAGAATCCATACTGGAAAAAAGGTAAAATAACCAAAAATCTGTTCATGACAAGCCTAAAAAGACATTAAAACTGATTATCATCTGCCTGGGCAGCTCTGCTGAAGCCAAAGAAGAGTATTATTGACACTGCAGTGCTTCCCACAGACTGGCACTACGGGATCTGATGCAGGACTGGATAATTAGTTAAGATATTAATCAATCAATCAGAGAAGTGCTGAGCAAACCCAGTTCAAGAGAAGTAAAAACATTTATCAATTCTTGATACTAGCTCGTGCATTTCATTACTGAGGCCTTGGAGAACCAAAAAAATAATTAAAAAAAAATTAAAAAAATAAAAATAAATGCAAAAGAGCACTGGTATGAGCACAGTTGAATGCAAGCCACTTTCCCTTCTGCACTGGTTGGTTCTCTAGGACCTGCCCGCAGATAAGAGTGCCACCACTTGCTAATTGGACACACGTCACATGTAGATTACTTGCAATCTCATAGCTCTAGCGGATCTCTTTGACAGAAACTTTGGGGAAAAAAAAAAGAACTTTTTTTTAAACAAGGAAAGGTCAAAAAGCGATGACAAACAGTAAGTTCCGCTCAAGTAATGTGAGTCCAATACCACTTTTCCTACCTTGAACAGCATTCACAAATACAAACAGTTCTTTCTTGCAAGTAAATATTAAAAAGATTCTGTCTGCAGGAACTATCATTAATGTTATTTCAGTGCATCCGAGTACTCGACACATTCTCACCTTCCAAATAAACAAGAACTTGCAGTGAGTGGAAAGTGAATTCCATCGGTCCCATTGCGTTTAATTACAATTATTTTCCCGAAGAGCGGCATCTTCCAACATAAGAAGTCTTACCTATGTGAGAATGTCAAAATTACTCATCCAAGTCATGATTTATTCTCATAAATATGTAAAGCAACGTAACCCTTTTTTAATGCCGTTCAAAACACTCCTAAAGTACAGCACAAGAGCCTTGTGCCTGTGCCACGTGAACGAAGTGCCATTTCCATGTGTTTCCCTGCACCTGGGAACTATCCACCACGAGCATTGGTTGAAATCGTGCACAGGAGCGCGGGCACTACACGTTTGGAGGAAACAACGCTTTTAACAGCGGTAAGAGCAGTCATCACGTGCTCACACAAACTTAGCAATACCGCTTTGACGTATGCCATAGCTGCTTGGTATCCATCAGAGCCTGCAAAGAGGCAGCACCACTCATACAATGGTTCATTCCATGAGCGATTTAAAGCTATTTTCAGGCAAGCAGTCACTCCTGCTCACCTACACCTGGTGCGTTACCTTCCTCTCATCTACTGGGACGTTCTCGGACTTGGCTTTCAAGCAAAGCTGCCTTTGAAGCAAACCTGGAGAAGCCGTGACTGCGGCTGGAGCTATTTATCTGCAGCTCCCTGTCAGTGCCAGCTCTCACACCCGCAGAGGTTTCACAGAAATCCCGCTGCAGGCTGGGTCTCAGAAGCGACTGCGTCCCCTGGGCTCTCAGGGAGCTCCCTCCTCCAGGAGGAGGCTGAAGCACCCGTCATTACCACAGGATCAGGGTCCCGAGCGTTGCGTTAAATACAAACCTGACCAAACCACGACATTTCTCACCCCTTGGCCCGTCAGCAAAGGAAGGACCGAAGGGGAAAGGCCTGGCAGGAGCCCCGCGGTGCCGGCTCCCTGAGGGGCTCCCACAGACACACACAGCGTGTGACAGCACTGACAGCGCCCCTCCGCCAGCAAACCCTTGGGTGTGCCTGTGCACGGTGCAGCGCCACATGTTGTTCATTTGAAAGCAGGCCCTACAACAACACCTATAACCCGCGCATGGGATTAAAGCCCAGCACCCCCACGCCACAAGCACCGTAAGGGCAGCACCACGGAGCGATCCCAGCCCGCTCTCAGCATCCTCCCCGGCACTCCGCTTCCCCCAGCAATAACCGCGTGTGGTTTTAAAGCTTATTCCCAACGCCAGCAGCCCCCCGCACCCCCTCACCCCGTCCCGTCCCGGCGCTCACCCCCTCAGCGCGGTGCCGGCTCCCTCCTGCTGCCGCCGCCGCTCCCCGCGGCGCCCCCCTCCCGTCCCTCCCGTCCCTCCCGCCCTTGCCGCGCGCGCCAGCGCCGCCTCCGCCCGCTCGTATCCCTCCGCCGCGCCGCTCCAGGCACCTGAGGCACCGGAGACACCGGGAGCTGCCGGAGCCGCCCCGGGGGGACACGGCCCCACACACCCAGCCCCGGTCGAGCCGCCTCGAGGCCCCTCGGCTCTATCCAGCGCCGCTCGGCGGACGGACTCTTTTAGCCCGGGAGGCCCCAGTTGGGCAGCAGCTCGCTAAAAGCTTCCTAAACTAACGCAGACAGCCGAGGCTGGCTTCTGAGCCGCTCCTCCCCTAATTCAAATTGGTTTTGGTTTTGTTTTCTTCATCATAAAAACAGGGCGCTTCGAAGGGGTAACAGTAGGGGGAGCGCGGAAGGAAGCAGCAGTAAAAGTGTTGAAAATAAAAGCAGCGCTTTAAGTCTGTTGTCGTCATCTAAGTAGTTACCTGCTGTTACCTACAAAAATTTATTCCCTGACAGGAATTGAGTACTAAGGCTTAAAGTTGAGACTCCAAGAACTCAAAACAAAGCCCATGCTGCTCTGTATGTGAAGATTTAAAAAAAAAAAAAAAAAAAAAAACACTGGTGAGGAGCCAGGGTGACTCAGGCCTTGACCAGAAGGCCTTGACTGCATAAAAGTAGAAAGCTGATACGAGAGAAAATTGTCATCACCACATCCAACATCACGGCCATCCACATTCTTGGCCAAGTCTACGCTTGATATCTATCATTTAAGCAAAAATTGACTTCCAGTCAATGAGATAATATGGTATGAAAAATGACAAGAAACCCTGATCTGAAAATAGGCAAGCAGAAGATGCCTTTGAACCCTTTAAATGTAGACTCGGGTCAGAAACATTTTTAGACTGGAAGGACTCCACCTCAGCCCTTCGTGACATAGAGAAGATTATTTTTAAAATGCTCTTTAAAACATTTAAGCACAGATGAAAATTAACTACATTATGACACATAACTTCCATCATTATGCTCAATTTTTCTTCATTTTGCACATTTTTACCAGTGGCCTGCGGTTACAAAGCGCAGGCCCCAACTACCTCACGTTTCATTCTCCAGCCTCCTCCACGCAGTACATAAAGCCAATTTAAAAGCAAGTCATGTATTTGCTCTCTGCTGATTCTCTCTGAGGCTTAAGGGAGTCACAAAAGAGTTTGGACTTCTATAAAAGGGATTAGAGAGTACGGCTCTCTTCCCCTCCATGAAACAGAACAGGAAAGTTCTTAGAAATGAGGGAGTAGAGATAGGCCAGGCAGCAGATGGAGATGCAGGTGACTTAATGCTCCTCCTGCTCTTTGGGCATTGGTTAGCCTGGCTGCTCGAAACCTCATTTTCAGGCTGTGGTTTCACAACAAATGAAAGCCAACCTGACCTTTACCTACTGCCAGAGTTAAACAGAGTTGAGGTATTTAAAATAAGCACGAAAGAAACAAAGTACGCCTAAAAGTTCTGAATAATTAGACAGAGAGAACAAGTTACTCTTACGGACAAAATCAAAAATACTTCAAAAACTTGGCATTGCTCGTCGGTCGAGGGAAATGATTGCCCTGTTCTGCTCTGCCCTGGAGTGGCCTCACCTCGAGCACTGTGCACGGTTCTGGGCACCACAGCACAAAAAGGACATTAAACTGTTGGGAGAGTGTCCAGAGAATGTGTGACTCCAACCATGTCTTCTACCGGCTGATGTTTCAATTTCGGATTTTTCTGGATTAAATTAACTCCTGTCACATCTTTTACTACCTCCTTGTTTTCTACTGGAGTCTCCGGCAATTTCTGTAAGGCATTTTCATCTGTAGTAGGTTCCAATTTTTGCTGTGGGGTCCTTGTGAGCTGCTTGATGCCTGACAGGAAATCAGTAGGCTCTACAGGCTCTGGCTTCTGCTTGGCGGTCTTCATGAGCTGCTTGATGCCCGACAGGACCTCTACAGGTTCTGGCTTCTTCTTTGGGGTTTTTAATGGCTGCTTGATGCCTGATGCAACGTTGACTGACTCCAACTTCTGATCTGGTGTTTTGTGACTCCAGTGGAGTGACATGCTATCCACATCAAGATCTTCTTCCAGCATAGCTATTCGTCCTTCTGGAATTCTGGAGGACATTATTTCAAATATAGACTTTGGAGATTCCTTCTCTCTCATCAAATCTGAGATGTCTTGACAATCCAGTATCTCTCCTGAAGAATCTGGAGTATTTAATGGTGACACCATCATCTCTCCTGAAATAAACAGTAGGTTTATCTAATTTGGCAAACAAACTAAGCAGAAAATCCAAACATTCCAATCGCTGTATAACTAAGTAAAAAATGGATTCAATCAGCCAAAGCTTTCTACAAGCTAAATCCAAAACTGTGTTTCAGCAATTGGTTTGGTAATTAGCAAGAAGGCAATTAGCTCCTACAAGGCACAGCATACGTTAAAAAAATTAAGCCTAAAAAACCTTGATGATTTTTTATTTAATCTGATAAAAATCATTAGTATTACTACTCTGAATATTGGATAATTCATTCTTGATTTTTGTTGGTGATTCACTAGATGCTCACTTTTGCTAAATTCTTAGTAAAACAGAATTTAAAGAATTCTGAGTTATTCAGGAACACGACTGATATGCAAAGTCATATGCAAAAGACAGAAAAAAAAAGCTAAGGATCATCTTAACACAAATCTTCCTAATCTGACATTTTTCTTAAGTAGAATCTTTGCAAAATTCTACAGCATAACCACTCCCTGCCGTAAGATTTTGTCATTGAATCTAGATGTATCCCCTGACAATTGATTAAAGGATTGCCATGCTTCAACACAAGGTTTGCCTGAAACAATACTTCAGCATTTAGAAGTTCGATATAAAACTGAATGAATAAAAAAATAACACCTACCAAAAAAAATAACTGGAACTACTGGAAAATGTCCTCCAATACATGATAAAAAAAAAAATCAATGGTTGCAAGATGCTTTATCTCTACACTAAGTCTGCCTAGCATTAGGCTATGCACTATCAGTGAGTTGCAGACACAGCTACCCCAAAGTATACTTTAATAATTTCTTTCCAATTAACAACCATACCAGATTCTTCAGGAGTACGCAGTTCAGAAATGTCCATTGTGGTGCACGGTGGTGTAAGATCACTGTCACGAACAGTGCTTGAAGGTGATGTTTTTCCACTCGTATTTTCTGGAGTTTTAAACATCTCAGCCAGCCCTATAAATTATATTCAGAAAAATGAGCACTTGTTTCGGAAAAAAAAAAAAAAAAGTGCACAGTTGGCAGAACCAGTAACAGGTTTTAAAAATCTTGCAACGTACCTGTGAAGCTTTCATCCATATTCCAGTTTTGTTTCGTTAAGTGTTTTCATAAAGATTAAATTTTCAAGAACCAGATTCCCTCTCAATTTTTCCAGTGGTATCAAAACTATTTTGACCAACATTTGAATTTGAATGTTCAACAATTAAAATATTTGTGTCTCAATGGTTATCATCCATGATGTCTGCCATACACCCAACACTTACAGGCAGTCCAGTCTACAACTGACAGTGTGTGAACTGGCTAGGGAAAAAGGCATAAAGAAACTAAGCTGAATACAGGTAAAATGCATGTTTTCACCAACAAAAATTATTGAACTGAAATTGTATCAGTTATATACTACTCCAAATTGAGGGACTTGGAGGATCAATACCGCAATTAACCTAACAAACAGAACCTTACTTAATGACTTTAATTCACGTGAAAGATTCACCCCACTGCCATTCCTCCCTCATTCTGTCCTCCTGGTGAGGCCAGGAGTGTCCCGAGAGCACATAGAAGTGTGCCCAAAGGGAATTGCTGATTTTGGAGGCACAAGGTGCCTATGGGGCCAGGTCGGGAGCTGGGCTGGGATGAGCTCCATCAGGCAGCCGGACCAGGCCCGTTTCCAGCGTGGCGGACGAGCAGCCTTTGCCCTGAAACTCAAAAGTCAAACTCTGTCGCTGACTTCCCTTATTAAAATGGGAGCGTGGTTGAGAGGGGCCATCTCTTGCCTGGGGATGCCAGTCTTTCCCTGTAGTTAATGGAAAGAAGGAGGCTTCTCTAGAGGGCGAAGGTGAGCTGAAACCTCAGCTGGAGTGCCCTGGAGGTACTGCTGTGTCTCCACTGCCTACACAGGGATCTTGGGAGGCAGGTCTCCGGGTGATCAAATTAGTCTTTGTGTCTGCCTCATTCCCTAATTGTCAGTAGATATCCCAACTAGTGAACAATGTACAGCATAACAAAGGAGGCACACATATAAAAAGGAGCAGAATTAGCCTGCGCTAATTGGTGGGCCTGACTTTGCTGACAGGAACCAGGCAGTTAAGAGGAGGGCTAGGAAGTAATTCACTAACTAAAATACACCTCAGAACACAGTAGTAAAATGATTTTATCTTGGTAATTTGACAGACTGGAACAGCAACAGATGAAAGTTTTTCATTTGTTTGTTTGTTTTAACCTGGCCCAGCTACCAGGTCAGACTGCTAGAAGTCTCGGCTGTTGATGTAAATGAGTTGAAGGCTTTGACTTGAAACTTGTTCTCGGTGGGTCCGATTAAAGTGAATTTGGCCCTCGTTTTACATGTGATTTCTGACAAAATGATCTGTCTGACCCTCCTACAGGGTGTTATCATTGTCCTTTATTTAAAAATAGGTCATTTGGAGCTTTATGTACGTACGCAAAATATTAAGTACAAAATTCACACAACTTCCACAGTTGGCTGGCTTGCAGAATATTTCTCTCAAACAAAACCAAGGATTTAACACTTTGCCTTACTTTGCCTTAGTAAATGTGCTTTTAGCTTGTTAAGAAAAGCCCAATCTTTAAATATAATTTAAAGCTCTAATTAGTTGATTTTAGGCAATTTTTTTTTGACATTTTAATGGCAAGGATACCTGGATTTTTTCTGGTATTCATGAAGATATTTGATAAAAAGGTAGATGCAACTCTCTCTGAAAATAGCAAAAAAACAAGTTCATGGGATCTTTTCTAAGCCATACAGTAGCCATTTAGATTTTCTTATATGCTTTCAAAGCTATCCAGGAGCCTGGTAAAGGCTCTTAATTGCAGAACTTCCCAATTTCTACTCCACTAGCACTTCTTTAACTAGGTCTTTTCCTCCAAAATACGATCCTGTCACTGAAGGAAATAATACTGAGGAAATGAAATATGGAAGTTAAATATTAACTTTTTTTTCCCTTTTTAGAGAAAAAAAATAAATATATATATATATATACTTTTCAGATGGCTGCAAGCCTGAGCAGTCCTTTCATCTCCCACTCTCAATGGCAAAAGATGCATTTCTAGAAATGGCACGCAAGTTTTATGGTTAATAAAATAGTTTATTGCGCCATTATTGTTAAGAAGTTTTTCTTGCAATGGAAAAGCATTCAGGTACACACTAAAACAACACCAATCCCACAGAATATTGTGTTTGTTCAAGCATTCAAACTTGATTAAACTTCTCTTTCAAAGTACTGCTGCATCACAGTTCAGTGAGCCCAAATCTCTCCTAATGCTTGGACACTTCTGATAAAGGATTTGTGTCAGGAACGTGTTTTAAAGTGCTGTTCTGAAGTCGGAATAGTTCTAGACAGAGATATTCAACTTCCTGCTAGGGATAGGTGCTCAAATTAAGCATAAGAAGGTACTTGTATCTACCCTGAGTACCATAAAAAGCTATCAGATGACCCAATATAACTGACAGTTAAAATTCTACTTCTACATCACCTTCTTCCAGTGTATTGCCTCCCCAAATTTGAGCCCTTCAAGTGCACATACAAGCGCAAGTCACAAGCCTCAGAATATTCACTAACTGAGTTTTGGAGATGCAAGTAACCCCAAAGGCTTTTTTTTTTTTTTTTTTTTTTTTAAAAGAAGGGTGCAAGTTCCACCTGTTTCAGTTTTATTTTGTTTGTTTGTTTTCTTTTGTTTTTTCTTCCTCCCCTGAGGACAAACCATAAATTCTATCCTAAAGAAGCAAGAAAGGAAGCTGAAATAAGAATCTATGGAGATGACATCCTCAAAGATCATCAATTACCTGATATCTTTTAATCTTTGAGAATTGGCTCCATCAGATCTCAGCCTTTGGGAAATTATCGAACCTGACAGTGTTTACAACTCAGCATCAAGGTTAACAACTACAATCACACTGTTCTCTCAAAATAGCATTGCACCTTAGTGTCAAGTCAGGAGAGGAATGCCATGGAAAGATACAAATTAAAAGATGGAAAATTCAAACCAATACAGGTTTTCTTGTAATTAAGCAGCTGATCTTGTTATCAAGAAACTTTTTTGAGCTATGAACTCACAGTAGTCAGAAAGGATATTGGATATGAAAGAGAAAGTCAAGAGTAAATGACATATCTCTATATAAACTATACCATTGATTACAATACAGGTTTGAAATATTAAAATCTAATGTCAGGATTATTATTATTTTTTTTTTTTTTTGGAAGATTGCTTAGAAAATATGAATACCGAGTTAACTAAACGCTCAGCCTTACAGCGAATATTTTAGTATTAAAACGCTGCTGCTGCTAAGTAGCTTTGACAAATGAGTTTATAATTAGAGTGCTCTTTCTCAGCCTCTGCCCCTCATTCGGCTGAAATTAGCAAGAACAAGCTCTTTGGAATATATTATTCAAATATATTTTACTGAACGTCATACCATGTGGCTTTTAATGCCTTTACTGACACACTTGGAAATTCCTTCTTACCTTTAAGCTAACCCCTTCTTATATAAAATTCAAACTATTAGTTTGCAAGCTCCCCATGTACCTGAATGCATATATAAAGTTCATATACCCTGTTTTCTTTTTGAATTTTTCCTTTTTCATGAAATTCTACGCCTAGGCAATGTACAGAATCTGAATTAATCTTTTTAGTGTTCTGAAGCTTCTTTTTCTTACACTACTTTGTGTAGTATGTATGTGGCTATTGCACTATAATCCTTCCTGTCATAAAATGTGTTTTTTGAACTAGTGTTAATATTTCAAATGTAAATGTTCTTTCTGTAGTACTCAAATGTTCTGCTAGCACTTTTGATTGTATATCAAAAAAATGACTGAAACATGATGCTCACTGAATGGAATAAAACATTAATTTACATATTTTAGAAATGAAGACAGTATGGTTCATATTGCGGAGCACAGAACAAGAACTAAAAGTACGTCATCCAGCAGTGTTGGGAGCTGTTCAACCATTCCACCGGTAATTATTACTGCTACTGTCTAGTTTACTCTGATACCATCTTAGGACGTAGCTGTTGAAGATATTTTTACAAATACGTAGTTAGCAGTAACTGTCTTTAATTGATTACTACTATGTACATCTTTGGTTTGTAGTTCCATGTTCACAGAAAATAGGTCTGATGCTTTCTACATGTTTACAAGTGAATTATATCCAGTGCTGTACTTCATGTGTTGTTCTTTGCTCTTTCACAAAAGCTCTACTCCGGCATTAGCAACTTTAATTTCATTTCTGTTGCTAGAAATCAATTCTGTTGCCCATAATTAATGTTTTTGTATTTTAAATTTGCATGCGTGAGTAAAGATTTAACTTGGCCTTTTTTCATCTGTCTTTTTAACACATCTCTTACCACGTTTCTGAAACATAGATATGAATTCATTGTAGTCATGGTGTCTTTGGCAATATGAATTTGACTTTCAGCATTACATAAATCAATACTTTGTGGCAGAATTTTACATCTTTCTTCATCCCTACTCAGTATACTATCCAGTATGGCTACCTCTGTCACATTTTAAAGAGTGTGTCTAAATTTTAAATGGAAGAAAGGCCAGTTTTATGCATAAATAAATGTGTTAGGGAACAGCATGTTTGCAAGTTGTGTAAGACTTTTACAGGACTTCGTGTGAAGGAAAGAGAGACTTTTGTTAGTCATCCCTGTTCTTACTGTAGGACATGGCCTTGTGCCTTATTAAGGAGAAAAAGAATTAGCCTTGAATTATGAAATGAAGTAAAGAAGAGCTAGGATAAATGCTAGGAATCGCCTGGCTTCTGATCCATGCGATACATATTTTTTCCCTTTCAGTTTGCTAACCTAAATGTGTAGGATTTCTTTTGGAATCGCCTATAGATCCCTATTTGAAATTATATTTCTGTACACCAGTAGGTGGTAGCAGTGGTCACTCACTGTAGAAACCTTCCTGATTGTTTAGCGAACACATGTTTTTTCTGTAGGCAGACACATCGAACTTGTTAAAATATTCAAATGGCATTTAAGTACCTAATATTCTGTTCTAAAAGAAAGATAAAAGCAGAAGCAGCTTTCAAGAGATTCAGCCACATAAACATCCTGTGTCAATTTACTTTGTGTAATCTTTCCATTTATATGCTCTTACGCTAAGTAAAATGTTTCTGCCCATTGTTAAATCTTATTTGAACTTTTGAATACTAGAACTAAAGAAAGGATATGCATGATGAGCTATTTGTAACATCAGAACGTGATTGCAAAACGAAAAACACAAAAGGCACTGCAGTAAGACCCACTGAGCTGCTTAGAGCCAATGCCTGTTACTGCTTCTAGCACTTCTCTGTTGTTTATATAGCTTTCTCAATGAAGAAACACATTAAAACATAAGCAGGTTTCCAGATTAAACACACAGAAGGAATTCATATGGGCATGTATAAACAATAGCAGTAATAGCAGTAGGTGCAGTCATAGTTGGGTGACTGTGCCAAAAAGAAAGCCTTATGAGTTACAGACAATAAGCTATTCCAGACAAAATAAAATGTCTTGTTGTGCTTGTACAAATCTTTGTAGGGACTGCTGCAATTTAATTATAGGAAATAATGCAAACTATGCAAAAATTTAAATAATAAATGATAGATTTGTTTATTCATTTTGCTTACAGTCAGGCTTAGGATGATGGAGAGACTAGTGAGACTTGCATGCTGTGGTTGAGCAGTAGTATTTTGTGAATTTACATTTTTGCATAGTGAAAATATCTGGTATTTGTATTGCAAAGTTTCTTCTAGCGAGCCTTGTATGAACTGTGAAGGAAGTCATCTGTCCACTGAAGTGGGAGAAGTAGAGAAGCCTTCTTTCAGAGCTCTGCCTATAAAAAGCAGAGGATGACAATTGTCTTACTGACAGAAGAAAAACATCAGTGGCCCAGTTTAAACTAGTTCTTACCAGCTTTCCTCAGGAATTTCTTCTGGAATATTTTTAAAGAGCATTCACAGATTTAATTTCCAAAATGCTCTTGTTTAAATACTGAGTTCTGCTAAGCTTCCGAGGAAAGAAAGACAGATCTTATACTACTCTTTTTATTCACATTTTTGATAGTCAACCTGCATGTGGTAAAGCTTAGGAAACTACTATTCAGGTGAATACTATGTAATTACTACAGCATTCTTACTGAAATCAGCATTGGGTACCTGGATTTATTTACTACCTTGTATTTGCATAATTTAGTTGTATTAGTCACAGCAGTTTTTAAACAGTGCCAAAAGAATTCTTTCTGGTTCCTGACTTAACTACCAACTTACTACTTAATGTGCTGACAGTATCATAAACAAAAAACAAGGCAAGAGAAATTGGGGTAAATGCAAAAGAAATGTTACTAGATTGTGGGGTAATTTTGCACCAGCAGGTACCTCAGCTCCTCCATGCTTCTCTTAGCCCTGTCCTCAGGTGGAAAAAGGGGGAGAAAACATGATGATGTAAAAAATATTCATGGGTTGTGATAAGGACAAGGAGATCTCTCCTTGTGCTGGAGCAAACTCTCTTGGTCCTTTTTCTACTTACAAGATGTTTGTCAAATCTCCAAGCACAGGACATTATCATTTTTGCTGAAGGCATATGTTTTGCACTGAAAAGTACTGGTTCATTATGATTCCTGAATGAAAGGCACCTAAACTCTGCAAGATATCACCTAAGATGCTTTTTATTAGAGCTAACGCTAAAAGAAAAAAAAAATAGCACAGGTGATCGTACACCCCTTCAAATGCTAGAGCCCTGACCCTGACTCCAAAGCACATAGCTATACTGTAGACCTTGTCTGTAGCAGAGGTTCTCCCCTTTCACTCAGTTGAGATAATTACATGATTTTCTTACAAAGAAACAACTCTGCTTGCTCAATTTCTGCTGTTGAGAAGAGGTGAAGTTCTTATTATAACTTCTTTCTGCTCTGTTAGATAAAGGCAAGACCACAGAGCAGTGGTAATCACTGGAACCAGGCGGAAGCTGCCTGCAGGCTCCTCTGTCCCAAGAAGCTGGCTGAGTTTGCCCCAGGCCAAGGGATTTGTGCAGCCCCACAGGGGGTTCTGGGGCCACACAGTATGGGCAGCACAGCACAGGGCAGGCCTGGGCAAACTCGAGTTAACCCTGGTGTGGATCACCAGCTGCTCAGCGCATGGTGGTCTTCTCGACAGGTTCACTACCACATGTTCATGTTAGTACTGAGAATACAGTATCATTATGGTAATGTTAGTACTAAATGATGTTCAAAAACTTCTGATACTGAATTGTTTATTTATTTGTAGGAACTGGTGAAAAGGAAGATAAAATGTCAGCTGACAAAACAGCAGAAGTCTGCTCTGAGGCGACGACTACAGAAAGGAGAGGCAAACGTTTATACCAAACAACGTCGAGAAAATATGCACAACATTAAGTCAAGCTTGGATGCAGCTAGTTTCTGGGGATAATTTATCATAGCTGCCACCGAACATGAGAAAACTCACAGTACATACAGCTAAAACAGTTACCTAATAACCAAGCATCCTTTTATACAGTGGAGGAAAAAGTTCTTAACAATACCGTGTATTTTTGGAAACTAATAAACATCACGCTGGTTCCTCTGGTTTTGTTTGCATGATTTTATTTTGTGTTCCTAGTTAAAAATATCGACTGTGATTTAAAATAAATTAGTAGTACTAGGTACGATCATTTAAGTACAGTATTTCCAACAGTATCTTGTTTTAGGTCAATTTTACTGTTTTTGTATAGATTAAGAATCTTCTGATGTGCAGAGGATTCCTCTTTAAAAATTTTCCTTTGTTCCTACAACGTAAAATTTAAATGTGAAATTCTGCCCTCAGGTTACAAACAGGTATTTGTTTGATTTAATTAAAAATCAAAAGGAAATAAAAACTGATAGCTTTTAACACTCTAAAATTTCTTTTGAACCTGTACAAGGATCATCAAACAACATGATAATGTACATTCTTTGAACCAAGCAATTCTTGCTTGTTTTTCCTTTCACTCCAGGATCTTGTATAGATCTTGAAAAGATCTATAGATAAGAGAAAAGGAATAAATCAGTGCTGTAGAGATCTGGCAGTCACTCAGGTTTTGAATTTGGCTGTGCAGTTACCAATAAATCTAATTCATTTAACAATTTACATAAAGTGGTGAGCATTCTGAACTTCTCTTTTTAAAAAATATTACCATGGTTTTTTTTATGTTATTTTGGGTCTCTGAAGACCTAGAAAAACAAGTATCTTGATGTATCTGTGATTTAGGTGAAGAGCCTTCCTAGAGACGTATGACATGGTAAAGTTTGTCATCAACCCATAGTTTGCAACGTTTTAAATCTTTTACTTGGCTGGGGAAATGAGGAAGTTTGGATTTGAGGTTGATTTTTTACTCACACCTGATACTATCTATATTCTACTTTACCCTAACTGAAAATCAGCTTTTAGTCTATTGAGAATTACAGCCTCTGTCCTGTCTTGCAGCATGCTCTGCTTTGAAAGTTTTCAACTTCTGTCTTTTTGCTTTTACAATAAAAAACCTAGTCTTAGCTAGCAGCGGTATACATTCTTAAAAGCATGGCAGGCCGGAGCAGAGATGTAATAGATAAGTGTTTCTTTTAGCATCAAAGCTGCAGGAAGGTCTGGTGACAGAAGTAAGGAAGTCCAATTAAATCTTAAATGTGATTGTTATCAAGGTATGTAGGGCTGTTTCCTGATGCAAATAGCTCTTTTTAGCACGGGCAGAAAAGCAGCCTAATTGAATTTAATTTTATTTCCATTTTAAATGTAAAGGGAAAAAACATATTTTTATGTTTCTACACTCTTATCTGTTAAGGGGTTGTTTCAGTGACTGCTTAATAAGATTTCAGTTGAAGCTCTTTGCATAAGATGTGCACACACTTTTTGGCTTCTAATTTAGAGCTTTTCACAGTGGGTGAGTTCTTTCTGGTGCATGACCTTAAGTCTGTCTTGGTAATGGGTTCCAAAAATATACAAAGCCTGTCCCGTTTGATTGTGCTCCATGAGAATAGAAAGGATGGAATGATGGAAATCCATGCTGTTTATTTTCAAAATGTTCCTTTAAAGCATCCATTAACTCTTTTAAAGGTATTCTAATGGATGGCTCTAAGTTATCATTTTCATTTACTCTGCCAGACGAGACTTTTCAGAGAGTAGAGTAAGTGAGGGAGTTACAGCTTAATATATCTTTATTAAGCCTTTTTTTTTGTTTGTTTGTTTGTTTTTCAAAGCAGCAGAATTCCTGAAATATCTGAAGTCATCAAAGGTCGCCACAAAGTTTACACATGGGATGAAGTTTAGAGTTCTCTTAGAGTGAACTTGGGAAAATGCAGAGGTTAAGACAATAGCATTATTGATTATCTTAGCGAATTCACCTAGCAAGGAATGTGCGGGTAATAACAAAATGGGTTTTAAATGTTATAGTAAACAAACACAATGTTAGTTCATTAATTTGTAAACAAAACATGAAGATAAAGAGTAGATACACCTTGTGCAATGCACACTCTATAAATGAAACAGTATGTACTGAAACTTGCAAGTGATGGAGATAAAAGGTTGCCCAGCAGTTTTCCACTGCTGCATCTTTAAAAAGAAAAAAAGAAAAAAATAATCTTTCTTTGGGAAAGACTGTACAGTAATTAAAGAACACACATCCTTACTTTGGGATTTTTTCCAAATCAAAAAGAAGACTTTACTGGAATTGAAATAAAAGTAAGCTGAGCAAAGCAACTATTTTGTACAGTTTATGACTCTTACACAAATGTGTGTGACAGCAATGTATTTACATTCGTGCTTCAAGCTTTTGCCACTGCATCTGTGTTTGCCTTGATTGGAGTGCCTCTTCAGACCTCTGCATATCCCACAGGTCCTTTTAGATGTAAACAGTTTAATTCACTGGTATTTTAATACATTTATTGTATAGGGAGAAAGGAAACTGCTTGTCAGGAAACCAGATTCAAATTGGGTTAACCTAATATATCACAAGTTTAATTTTGCTAATCGGATTAATTTTCTATTTGCCATTAATATCCTTCTTCTCCAGTTACATAGTTACAGGAAGAAAAAAAAAAAAAAACACCATACTTTTTATCGAATTTGTTGTTTTTAAACAAGAGCCTGCATGCTGCTTTCAGGCTATCACGTTTAGTATAGCTTTACATAAGTATTTCCTTATATTTGCAATCTTTTCCATAATTTGAGGGTTTGGGTGAGCAAGAGAGTCTCTTTATTCATTTGGTATGAACCAGAGAGGTCTTTGCCTCAGCACATCGCCAATAAACCGATGAAACAAACTTCTTTCTGGTGATTAGCTTCTCTCCCCGGCCTGTAGGTGGGTGTGTTTAACAGAAGGAAGGAGTAGGAATGCGCCTGTCAGCCTGCCTTTGCAGCTAATTAGCTCAGCATACAGCAAAGATAAGCAGTCCGGGGAGGTGGACCCTGCGGAGGGTCGTGGGGTTTGAGGCAATGCCTGATTGGGAGACGTGGGGAGATTCCTCAGGAATCCAGAGTTGGTACAGGACTTGCCTGACTCAGGCATGAGGGCAGCTTGTGGCTGCTTTCTGGAAAAGCAGAGCAGAGATGGACAGAACCTTGGAGTCTCTGCAACTTGTAATTGCCCAAGTTCTGCCTCATCGAGACCCTGCCCTGGTTTTTAAAGACTGTAAGTACCAAAGATAATGATTTTATTTCCCTGATAGTGAGTGTATTTAATTCAAATGTCTGTTGTACCCAACAAATTAAGAGAGAGAAGTAATTAACATGCTTGTACATGTATTCGTGTGCATACCACAAACTATCATTATTTTATCTTGCCTATTTGAAGGCAGTGTTGCTGCTTATTTTTTAAGTTTGCATTTCAGAAAACTGATTCACAACTTTTACCTAGGATATTTAATTACATTCTAATAACATGGTAAAAACTTTACTGCTTGACAATTTTGGAAAACTTTATGCCAACTCTCTTTCTGTGGTTAGTTTGTCCTATAAATTACCTTTCTTGACTGTAGTACTGCAAAATATCAAATATTGCAATCTTAAAACATAAGATGTTTTCCTGCAAGTATATGGAATGTGATTTCCCTCCCCCCCCCCCATATCAGACTTGACTATGGATGCACTTTTTAAACCTGGCCAAAACACTTTATTCTTTCTTTCTCTCTCATTTTACAAACTATCCCTTGTGAAATGTTCTGAAGTACCTTTCAGTAGATGGCACATAATAAACTGGCCTGATGCATCCCTTGAAACAGAGTTCAATGCAACTCACATCACGGAAATAAGAGTATTTAAATTTGAATTTATGATTTGAGTGGGGCTATGCATGGAACAAAGTGCTATTTAATTAGTAATTTCTTAGAAAATACATCCACAGATTTCATACAATGGAAAAAACCCTCTTCAACAGATCAAATGAAACAATAGTTAAATTCCATTGTTCTCAGTTTTCTTCACAGGTGAATGAGATCTCTTGATGTCATGCCCCCAAATCTGGTCCTACATAAACAATTTGATTGTAAAATTAGTATTTTGCTGGGTGTCATTTCAGTCTGAATCACCTAGTCAATCATTTAACATGCAAACAATGCTGGAACAATGTTAGATTTTTAGAAGGGAGTTTTATTTATTTATTTATTTAACATTCACTTCTAATCGTAATCTCCCGTGTGACCTGAGGCACACTGCAGAGACATTTATTTAATCTCCACTTCATTCTTTTGTCAACAGCTCTGTTAGAGTTAATAAAATCAGTCTCATACAGTCAACTGTTGCCTTCTAAACTTGCTGTAAAAGGAATAAAGACTTAAAGACATGGCTAGTGATGGACCTAGGGGAAAAACCCATGTACATCTGCATTAAACAACTCCACTTGCCAGATTCTTATGCTCATAGCCACACTGAAAAGTCAGAGGCTGACCCAGTAGTTCCCTGGGACTAAGTTGGATTTACTCTTGTAGAAGGATGTTACTCTTGTGTGAATGTAGCATAAGGATCTGTCCCAGAGCTTAGGAGTCTGACATCTGTTTCTCAGGCCACCCTGCAGGAGGTTTGTATGCTGCTGGGTAGGTTTGTATTACTGTTGCAGTCTTGGGACCTCGTGGAGCAGTCTGTGAATGTACACACATCACAGGAACAAAGAATTTGATCGGGGTGCAGTGTGGGGGGTGGGCTCGAGGAGAGGGGCATTCCCTTTCATAAGTTTCCACTGGTAACCAGTTCCTGCAGGTCTACTGACAAGGCTTTTATTGAAAGTGTATGTACAAGCTGCTTGGACAATGCATTTGTGACCACCCACAGATCTAAGGGAGGGAGAGATGATTAAATAGAAACAAAAGTGCGAGTGGATTCGAGTAGTTTTGTTTTTTTTTTTCTACTTTAGATTTTCTGAGGTATGAAAAGAATTTTGAAGGCATTCTAATATAAATTTAACCTATACAGGCTTGAAGTTGCTGTGAGTGTGTGCCACTAATTCTGACTGGTGACAGACATTCATAGTGCTTTGTCTGATGAGTCAGATGAGAATTTACATGCATTCTTTTTATCTTCAGCAAAAAGTCATCTTTAGATCTAGGTGGTGTCCATCTCTGACTTTTAATCAGATTTAAATACAGCAAGCAAGTATTAGACTAGAAAGAACATAGTGTCTCATGTTTCCCCATGGGACCACGTCCACATCTCTTACAAACGCATTACTTTCAGACCTTATTGGAAAGAACAAAGTAAGAATGAAGTCCATTCAGGATCTACTTTGTTGCAGCAGCATCTACCCTTTTCACAATGTGGTGTGACTCAGTATGTCAACAGGACTGAGTTTTGCTAGGGCAAGATGTCAGAGCAAGTCTGCTCATCACTGCTCAGCACCACATACACTTTTTGTTCCCATTCCAACCTAGAGGTCTTGGCTTGCACTGTCCCAACACTTTGTTCTGTTGGGAATGTCTCACAGAGGGCTTTCTTCAACAGCAGCAGGGAGAGACAAGATGTTCAAAAGTCCCTGCCCTCCTGGGTGCAGCTTGCAGGAGCAAATACAGTGAGTGGTGCTGTGCCTGCTGCAGCAGTGCTCCTTCTGGGCTAGCATCTGCCCAGCAGAGGCAGAGATGATGGGATTTGGGAAAGATGCAAGATCATGGCTGGGTGCCCTGGCAACAAGACAGCAGGGATAATTTGTTTCTCACAAGTTCCTCCCTGCCATGAGAATGCTTTATCCTTATAGTGGTAAACAATCTTTGGCAGAGAGCAGGGGTCTGAGCAAGGCCCCGTGGTGCAGGCCTGTCACCAGCCCACTGATGGGGGACGGGGAACAGTGGGCTGCAGAGGGGCTGGCAGCTCCAGCAAGAATGGGACAGGCAAAGACATGGAGGAGGAAGGCAAGAAGAAGGAGCCCAGTGCTCAACTCATGCTACTGCAAGAGTTGTGTTTGCTTTTTGGTGTGTGTGTTTCCCTGAACTGTGCGCTGTATGTAGCTTCCATCCCAGATAACATGATAAAAAGATAATGCTTTCTACCATGCAGACCTAATTAACCCCAGCACTGGTCTAATCCATATGCTGACCTTATTACGACTTCGTTTTCATATCAAAAAATATTATGGTATCAGGTAGGAGTTACAATAAAGCTTGGAAAAAAGCTAAGTACTTCCAGAAAGTCTTTTTAAGCCCTGACTTGAATTCATGGTTCCTAGATGGATTGCTACTTGGTTGGTTTGTGAACATTTAGCAAAGTGATTTTACATCAGCTGAACAGCACTGTGTCTCCATTTCTTTTTACTGGTAGCAACAAATCGCACATTTTCCTTTGCACGTTTTGCCAGCAAAGATTTCAGGTCAGCAATAGATGGACAGGTTAGACTGTAGAGTTTTTAATAAGAAAGTATGTTAACTTATGGGGATCTGCCCATAATTTTTGGTAGAATCAGCCCAGCTCACTTTTCTTCATTTAACATTGAAATAGATTTGTCAGTGGGTACCATACTAGCTCTCTGATACAAGCTTTTAAATTGAAGTGCACTATAGCCAGAGTAAGTCAGTTGCCTTGGAGAAATATTACAAGATTAAAAGTTTTATCAAACAGTCTTTTCCTTTCTAGATTAATGTTATTATTACTATACTATTCCTATGCGAATCAGTTATACTTCTGATTATCACAGGAGATTGACCAATTTATAATTCTTTATTGCTATATTCAGATGCTGAAATTATACCAAGGTTCTTATCGTTTTCCCATGTAATGCTACATAAGAATGTAGACCAAGCCAAGCTGTTCGGCAATGATTAACAGTTGTCTTCAGACTATCAGCTTAAAAACACCTGAGTTTAGTATGTCTACTCATTCTGTTCCAAGTGATAACCTGCTTACTCAATTCATAACGCTGCAGGGATTGACTTTTTGCCTCAGTCCAACGGTGGTGTCAGTGAAACCCTCCCAGTCTCTACCCTTCCTTTCCCTAGCTGCATCTAAATCTGCTGTGACTACAAACATACCAATGGTTCACAAAGCCTACACCATTCTCTGAGCTGCTTGCCTCCAACATCTTCTTCTTTCTTCCTTTACTTGGTAACATGTTCAGAATGGCTCTTGAGGAGGCCATCCAGTTCATTTATTTAATTTTATTTTGTTCTTTTTCCAAATCCTTGAAGTCTAGGAACTGTCAGTCAGTGCTGGATTTAAGGTAGCCATTGCCAATTAAAGATGTTGCTTCTCACAAGTGGAATCTCACCCCACAATCAGATCTTCTTTTCCTGAAACAACATCTTGCTACTTTTTGTGCTTTTTAAGGGTTTTAGACAGAATCACCTAGTAGTCCACTGCTAGATCAGCTCACTCATATAGCATCCAAATCCATCATGGAGAAGGAAAAATGCCCCTGAAGTCCTCTCAGCATATTGTTGGTGTCCCAGTACATGATACTTGATAATGTTTTTATATATATTTAACAATATACCTAATTTCATTAGGTTTAGTAAGGATATGGGGCTTTTTATTTTTGTACATATACATGGAGAACAGAATAGTATAGCATATGGACCAGAATATCCTAACAAAATCACTGCTAACATGCTAATACATAACATAATATATATGATAAATGCATAGTAAGATCATGGGAAAATTAATTGATATTGCCTACTCGCATTTGTACCTTTTTTTTCCTAAAGCTATTATTTATATGTTTAAAAATATGCAAAATAAATCAAAAGAGAAGCAATAAAACCTTCCCTCAAAACAGCTGGATCCCACTCCAGTTGCTGCCTTTTTTTTTTTTTTTTTTTTCTAGAGATTTAAACAGTATCTCTTTGCTAGCCTGAGCCCAATTTAACAGCTTCCCTAAGATGTATGCATTAAGTTACAAGCCTTAATAGGCTGCAGCTGGGGAAGGGTGCACTTGTAACTTATGAACTTTGTTTAAACGATATAGTTTTACTGATTATGTGCCATGGCTTGATTTAAGACATGTAAGGGAACTTTACTAGCCTCTCACTGAAGAATCTTCTTTAATAGATTTCATATTACATATTTCTTTCATTCAAAAAGCTTGTATTTTTCTTCTGCATTCACGTATTAAATTAAATCCACGAAGGCAGTTAAAAGGACTTTTAGAAACAGCTGTTTTAAGTTTTAAAATGACAAAGTAGGTGGTTATCTTGTGTGTGTGTTCTTTATACTCCACTCTCTCGGCAGTGAGACGTTGTCAAGTATATGACTCCATTCCACTTCAGTGGCAGAGTCACTTGGCTCCCACTCCGATTTGCCCTTCCAGTCTTGGCCAAAACACCCCCCTCCCAGTTGGCCAGCCTCCTGTTTATGGCATTGTTTGTTTGCCTTGGTTGAGGTGAATGCCTAGCCAGTATTTTTAGCAGTAATTCACAGAAACTTGGAGCTATTTTTTTTCTGGCATCAATGCAGTGCAAACTTACTGACATAATCCAAGTTGGAGAGTTCTGTTTCCCACTTAGAATGATATTTAATTTGACTCACAGACTTCCTTGAGCAGAGGCAAGACAGTTGCTACTGAAAGGTGAGAAATTGTCTGGAAAACAATGTTGTGTTATAATAAATGTGTTATCATTTAATCCTCTTTCAAACACAGTTCACATCAAACTGTATTTCTGAACTCTCAAAAGAGCTCAGGGTTCATTTAGGGTAAATGCAGCTGTATAACCCACATATTTGTTGTTCCACAGAACTCGCAGCCTGTCCTAAATTCAAATATATATATATATATAAATAAATAAATAATAAAAAGTCCTTAGAGTCTAGGAAAACTTCAAGAACTCTACCAGGATTTGCACTTGGGGACAGCTTCATTTGGTACAATGCTCAGCCCCTGGGCAAGAGGCTTTTCCAGCTGAGTAAAAAGCAAAGTAGAGAAGAAAAATCATCTTCTCACCTCGTAACTAGGCATTACAGCCAGCTTCAAATAGACTATTGTGGAACCATTAATATTCACAGATGGGAGAGTACTAAAGGAGGGTATATGGAATTCTTGCTCTTGAACTTGGTGATGCACGTACTACTATGAAACTCTAACTGAGAAAGATCTGAGGTATAAAGTGGATAAAATATTGTCTGAATGGGGTCTTGGCATTGCCTACAACAAAATCAATACTGTTAACTAATTCAGCAACTGACAGTGTACAAAATAAATTGTTTTAAAGCATGGATGATTTAATCCTGAAGAAAATTGTTTGTCATTGCATACAAATACTATAAGCATTATCTTAAAAACTCAACCACATCATAGGCATCTTTCAAAATACGAAAGTCAATTACAATGAGAATGTCCTTTCAAAATGAGACGTAAATTACAGTATTTTGCTGCATTAAACCATGAATCTTGTTGTTTCATTTATGTACTTCTGAAAATTCTCATTGTTTTCCATACTGCATTTTTAGACTTAAGCCAGTTGGATTCCAAATACTGATATACAGCATAGAGACTGAACAACATTCTGCCTGGAATGTTTAGAAATGAAGGCAAACAATGCATGTGATTGCAGGAAAAATGAATATTGAGAGATCTTAATACAACATTAGTAATCATCATATTAGTAATCATTAGTTACTATCTTAGAATAGTAACTTAGTATATTTGATTGTGCATCTGATCATATGTATACATTTTTCACATCTTCCTAAACTACTACAAATCCATGTGATACATAATGAAGGAAAAAAAAATAATAGTGGCTGTAGTGGCTGTTAGGCATAAATAAAATCTTTTTTTTTTTTTTTTAGTAGAGAACTGTTTTCACACACACCGAATTTTTACAAGTTTAGCTGAAATTGTTTTAATTATATATTTGAAATTGATATGCTGTTTTAATTTAATGATGATAAACATACTGATTCAAGCTAAACAGTTGAGTAAAATAAAATTAATTAAATCAAAACATAAAGAATTCTTGGGGAAAAAAAAGTTTGAGGCTTTGATATCATGGCTGCATTCTGTAGTTTAACCTGATGCATCTTCATGTTCATCACTGTTTTGAGGTGCTAGTTTTGGCTAGGATTGAAAAAATCACAGCAAAAACTGCAGTGATAATTTGATGCTGCCACTACATATATACCACCAAGTATTTCCTGCTACCATCCTCACAGCTAAGCCAGGTTTTATGTTTATCCAATTCAGTACAAACCCAGGCACTTTTAATTACTTAATTACAGAGATATCCAGCTGCACTGTGGGATAGGCACATAGCTTTCATTTGACAGAAATTCTAAACAGAATAAAAATGATGCTGCTCAGCTACTGTTTCTGTGTTAGTCATACACGTATTAGTTTAATCTGTAGCAGCTACTCACTGCTTACTAGTCCTCTGGTAAAATATTGCTTTATCTGTAAAATTTGAGACAGCTTAAAGCATGTTTCAGGATTTCAGGAAAAGAAGGGAAATATATTTCTGTTGGTGTATTGCAGTGAAAGTAGATACCTCTCTATAGCTCTAAAAAGTCTTTTGAATATTAGTTTTCAGAGTGGAAACTTTCAGCCAAGTGAGAGATGCAGGCTGTCTAAATGCTGAATTACCATCGAAAGGACTCATGAACAAGAATGGAAATTAAAACAGAAATTTTACACTCTGAACTCTTAATTTCTGTAAAACTAACAACAGAAGAGAAGCAAGGATCAGACACACAGCAATTTAGGTCACTTATTGCTATCATTGGTACTAAACAGTTTAAATACCTGTTTCTTTTATAGACCACTATACCAGTATAATTTCCTCTTGGTAAGCAAAAGCACGCATGATATTTATAGGTAGTTTCCCCTCCATCAATGAGGGGCTTAGGATACTAAAATCTAGGGACTTGGACTGGACAAAAAATGATCATGCTTGGGATTTCCCTGTGCAGCTTTGCCAATTGCATTGTACATCTTCTTAGAAGACTCAGCAGTTTATTACCTACAGAATAATCGATCTCATCATGATGTGGGAGAAATCAAGCTTTATTAAAATTTATTTATTTATTGTTTTACCAAAAGTTGTATCATACAGGCTGAATGATGAGACCAGAAAGAGTACTGTGGGTTACCTACACCACCAAATTCATTATTCCTGTGGACTTTGCATTATTGTTTTTAAGGACTGCACTCTTGGACAACAGTTGTTTCAAAAACCAAAGCACTTTATGGAAACATCCTAAATCAGTGATATTCTTAAAGCTGATACTTTCTGTTGCTATCTATTTCAATACCAGTAAAGGACTGAATGTCACCAATACCATTCTCACACTGAAGCAACAGCTCCTACTGAATTGTCATGTTTAAACTTGGAAATTTTACATTCATGAATTTTATGTTCAAATATCAGTTTTCACTTAATGGGTTTAAAATTAGATTGTTACCCAATGTGTGCATGCTCTGTGGAGCAGAAGGTCTCATAAAAAAGAAAAAAAAAAAAGAAGAAAAAAAAACCACTCAGATGTTTACATCAGTGAGGTATTCAGCCAGAGACCAATTTCTGAAGGTGGATTACCATTTGGAGTCCGTACCGGTAGCAGTTTCCCTGGCTAGTAGACCAGTTTTTCTCCCACATTCATCATCATTTAGAAAAGCAGAAGTCAGTTTCTGTGGTTAAGAGTTCCTCAATATTTCAGTTTTTTCTCACAGCTGCACTGAGACAGTGGTTATCCCAACGTGTTTCCTGTTACAAATACAAAATTTATTCAGATAGCTTTCTTCTTTACAGTGAAGCAATATTCCAATGCCATGAGAGTTCTGCAGCTTTAAATGCCCAAAATGCCAGAACTGGTAGGAGCCAACACTGCTGCTGCATCCGTGACACCATCCAGTGGCAGACAGCAGTGTGCTCCAAACACCCTGCCTCGCCTCCCCAGAGCTCAGACCACACCACCCACACTTCCTCATGGCTTGAGCACAGCAAAAAGGGAACTGGTGATGACCACACTCTGTGTGTCTGCCCTTGTCATGGCTAAATGCCAAGAAAAGCTGTTGTCTGTGAGAGCAGTGCAGCTGCCAGAAGTCAGGAAACAGGCGGTGACAATATTGGAGCTCACATTGCTCACCCTGCAGCAAACAGAGCAATGCCCTGTCCATAGATTGCATGTGAGCTACCACCAGGGTGACACTGTCTCAAAATGGATCACTTCTACATTATTCCACTACTAACAAGGTCAGACGAGATGAAGAAAGAGGAAAATTATACATGTATGAGGAAAATTATCTCTGCCACTGATTCCTGTATGCACTAATACTTGATACTGAACCAGTATCAGTACTCTGAAGGACCCATACTGCTGCCTAGGGCTTCCATATTTCCACTGGAAGGTCCAAATTAAGAAACATACTTCTTACCTTCTGAATTTAAATTTTCAAGTGAGAAATGATGAACATCATACACAGCTGTTTTTTTTTTGTTTGTTTGTTCATTTGTTTGTTTTTGCATAGTGTTGTGGTTTAACCTATTAGGCAGCTAAGCACCACGCAGCCATTTGCTTACCCTCCTCCCTCCCTCTGTGGGATGGGGGAGAGAATCAGGAAAAAGAAAAAGAAAAAAAAAAAAAAAAGGAAAGAAAGCCTGTAGGTTGAGATAAAGACAGTTTATTTGGAGAGAGGAAAAAAAAAAAAAAAAGAAGAAGAAAAAAAAGGAAAATAATAATAATGATGATAAGAGTATTAATACCACTAATGTGTACAAAACAAGTGATGCACAATGCAATTGCTCAC
Organism: Anas platyrhynchos; assembly: GCF_047663525.1. Lineage (NCBI taxonomy): Eukaryota > Metazoa > Chordata > Aves > Anseriformes > Anatidae > Anas > Anas platyrhynchos. Next base: position 6,991,412 of record NC_092609.1, on the reverse strand, counting down.
CACCTGTTGAACGATGCCCAGAAAGAAAGAAAATTATCTCTAAGCTACACATGGCTCTGTAAAAGGAGTCTAGATAAACTATACTAAAATTCTTTTCGAGTCCAAGCCGAAAAGTGTTGAGAAAACCCCAACACAGAACGTAAAACTTTGGAGTACTGGCTCAATAGTCATGATGTCAATTGGATTTCTGGTTTTCACATTTCTATTTTCACATTAGCCTGCAACTATTATCATCATAATATACAACACCTTTTTTTCCAGCTACTTCATAAAGTTTTGCATTAAAAGTCAGCTGCTTTCCTTGCATGACCATGTGTTTTTGTTTTTGTTTTTGTTTTTTGAGAATGGAAAAGAGGAATCTGAGTATAACATTTTCTCATGTTTGAAAGTGAGCAGCTTAATGGCTGCTGTGATATCAAAGTTCCAACACATTGACTTAATAGTACAATATTGCTGACCTGCAATTTATGTACTACAGTAGCCTGCAATCCCAGAAAGTCCAAAATTGCCACAAAATCATATTTTTCACACCAGCAGAAATAATCACAGACATTTTATTATCAATAATAAATGTATCAAGCTCATATGTCTGCATTTCTTGTGTAACACAGAAAACACTAAGATCAAGGACATGTATGCATCCTACATTCAGCATTTTTATGTCTTTGACAGTGAATGTCGTAGCAATATTGCAGGAGTTCTGGGAAAGCAAACAGAAGCAGAAGGCCGTATTCCCAAGTGAAGGCATCATTGTGTATGAATCACTGAGCTCCCTGGGCCCACCATTTGTGAGCTATGTTACCTTGCCGGGAGGAAGTTGCTTTGGTAACTTTCAGGTAAGTGTCAGCTTCCAATCTTTGCCAGGGGAATTTTATCTATTTATTTATATATTTATTCAGGAAAATTCTTTTGCCATAGAAGATACAGGACAACTACTTCTGTAACAATGAATACTACACTTGACTTTTCCAATCTCATTCTGTCCCAGCCCTCACCGACTTGAGAGACAAGGTACCTGAAGGAAAACAACACAGAGTTCTAGGAATGATTTTACCAGTCTTGTCTCTGGTTTCCAGTCATATCTACAATGAAGTGAAACATTATGAGTAACTCAAGTCAGGCCAGATATGTCCCTTCTACGTCAATAACCAAACCTGTCAAGTTAAGAACATGGAATTAATGAAAAGGAAATCCTTCCATTTTGATCTGAGTTCACTTTTTTTTTTTTTTTTTTTTTTTTTCTAGACCAAGAAGAACCAGCAAAAGTCGGGTGAAAAATGAAATGAAAAATGTTAAGGCCAGGCAGCTTGCTCACTGCAAGTGCTAATCTGAAAGCAGATGGAGTGCATCTTCATACACTCCATCCTGAGACACTCCACTCAACAGGCCAGACCAGCTGATGAAGTGCATTGCTGTCCTGAAGTTTCATGTGATGGGCTACTTTTAAGTCTCTTGTTTATGCTGTAGTACTTGAGGTCTATGGCAGGACCACAGCACACTCTTACTTGTCTACCCTTCTTTCTTGATCGTGTGTGGGAAAGAGAGAACGTGCAGAGGCCCTCAGCCACATGTTGCACCTGTCACTCTGTGCAGCTACATCCCTGAGCCAAAGTACCAAACTTCATGCTTGTGAAAGGACTTTACACAAACTACAGAAATCTAAAATGAAGCATCCAAACACTTACAGGAGGGTGGGCCCTCTCGATGCACCTCAACGTGGGATCCACAAGTCCTCACGTGGTTTCATCCAGCACACTTCTCTGTCCCTCCTCGCTAAACTTGCTCAGAGGCAGCTGTTACCAAGGTGTCACAGTGACATCATTCAATTCTGTTTCTGAAGTCATCACCGTAGGCCCCTGGCAGCGGCAACACAACACTCTCTCTTGCTAATGCGAATGTCTCAGAAACAAGTAGAGAAGTCCCACTCTCCCCAAGCTGACTTTAATTGGAGTAGTTCCAAAATTATTCTCTGCCCCCCTACATCTGGGGAAGGTGTGTGAGAAATCTTTTCCTTAAGAAAGGATTACAAGCCAAAAAAAGCTTGCTTCTGATACGTTCCCCTTCCTTTTAGAGCTGTTCACCTTTGATTTCCAAGGAAGAAAAAAGAAGGTGAAATCAACAATTCTCCTCCTCCGAGTTGGGAATATGAAATAAGCCCAATTATTTAGGAAGCCTGCAAAAGGAAACTATACATTTCCTTGTTAAACACCTTGTTGCTTCTGAAAACTTTTCCAGTACTTTGCAGCTGCAGTGCTTTTCGGTGGGTGGGCAGCCGAGCTCCATCACGGCCACTCTCTCCCTCCCCCTCCTCAAAGAGAAAGGGAGAGAAAATACGAGGCAAAGGGCTCAAGGGTTGAGACAAGGACAGGGAGATCGCTCAACAAGGATCGTGATGGGCAAAGCAGACTCAGCATAGGGAGACAGTAAGATTTCCTGCCTAACTACTACTACTACCAGGCTAGACAAGTGAGAACCAAAGGAAAGAAACCAAAAACACCTTCCTTCCCCCCATCTGAGCTCTTCCAGCTCCTCCCCCCGTGCAGCGCAGGGGAACAGGGGGACTGGACTGGGGGTTGTGGTCAGTCTGTAGCACTTCATCTCCACCACTCCTCGGTCCCTCTTTGCCCCTGCTCCACGTGGGCTCCTCTCCACGGGCTGCAGCTCCGGCCCGGGGCCTGCTCCTGCGGGGGCTCTCCATGGGCCGCAGCCTCCTCCAGGCCACATCCACCTGCTCCACCGGGGGCTCCTCCACCCATGGGGGGGCTGCAGCGTGGAGATCTGCTCCATGGGGGACCCATGGGCTGCAGGGGGACAGCCTGCTCCACCAGGGGCCTCTCCCTGCACAGCCCGCAGGGGAACTGCTGCTGCCTGCCTGCAGCACCTCCTGCCCTCCTGCGGCGCTCACCTGGGAGCTGCAGGGCTGCTTCTCTCACGCTTTCACAATCCTCTCTCCCAGCTGCTGTTGCACAGCAGTATTTTCCCCCCTTCCTTAAATCTGCTCCCCCGAAGCCCACCCAGCAGCACTCCCTGCCTCGGCTCTGGCCAGCAGCAGCTCCTTTTTGGAGCCATCTGGAGCTGGCTCTGCTCTGATGCTGACAAGATGGGGCTGCATTCATTTCCAAACTGCCTGTCATAAAGGCCTTCACCTTTGCGTTACATTGAGGCAGCGGTGATCTCAGCCTTATTGTATTGCTCTGCGTAATGTAGCTCCCAAAAGAGATCCCAAGGTCCAGAACAGACATGGAAATAACTGGGGGGTTGTAAGGAAAACAATTGCATTCCATCTACATGCTTGGGTGTTATTAACAGAGCTTTGTATACTGAGCTGGTGCTTGGTAGGAGAAAAACCATAAATCTTCCCTAGGAAAGTAGGACCCCCTCAGCTACATACTGCTGTGAGGAAACTCAGATGTAAGAACACACTTAAATAACACATCAGCAGAGCTGTTGTGCTCCTGACCACCAAAGGCACCTTTTTCCAACACCGTCGTACTGGAAGTTGATGCAGCTGGTTCCATCCTTAACGTGGGACTGTACAGTGCTTTAAAAGAAATATTTTTTCACAGCTTTGGAGAAAGTGAAGCAGAGAAAACCCCACCTAACCACTGATACCTGGACCCCAAACTGCCACAGACTGACAGCGATGCCCACTGGATATCTCCTGCTGCCTTCTGACTGCTCCAGCAGAAGTCCCATTTGAATTAGCCAGCAGGTCCCTCTGAGTGGCTTTGCTGAAACTCCTGCCGTAGGAATTATCCTACGGGAGCCAAGTTGCTAAACTGATGTGTGGTTTTCCCTTAACCCCCTCAGCCCTGACTTTGCAGCTCCTGACGACACTGCGAACGTGTGCAGTGTCACCGTGTGCCAACTAGGTGCCAGCTGCCATGTTTTATAGATTGTAAAATGAGTGATTTGGGACTCGTGAGCACTGAGAACAGGTTAGCAATTGCTTAAGAGCTTTACTTGTGTCGCTCTGGGGCAGGGAGATGGGTGAAACATCTTAGGCTTGAAAGTGATTCCCTGCAGAGGGACGTGCTCAGATCTGTACAACAGATCTGTCGTTTTGGTCACCTTATCAGATCCCTGCTTGAGAGGTTGCTTGCAAGAATCGATTCCTCTTCACCTTGATGTGTCAAGCTAAAGACAAATCTGTGCCAAAGCACTGTCTGATCAGATGAGTGCCTCAGTTCAGGATTGTTCTTGGACAGCTCCAGAAACACCAGGACGATCAGCGCCTTCAGGAACAGATTAATTGGATCTCGAGGCTGTCATAAAACAGGTCCCTGAAGTTTGAAGACTCTTCCAATAGTTTGGGCCAGCAAGGAGCAGCTGTACCTGGCGGCTGCGGTAACTCGGGGCTCAGAGTCTCAGAGAGCGTGCTGAAAGGTGACCCCCAGCTGGCTGCTGGAGGAAGCTGAGGCAGCGTTCAGCTCTAACCTTTGCCTTCTTGGCTGTCATCTTTGCACTCCTGCTGTCAGTGGGTGTTGAGTGTCCTTCCCCCCAGCCTCAGCACGTGCCCTCAGATGTAGGCAGCGTTTAGCAGCTAGAATTCACTCCAATATAAAGAGTACAAATCATGCGTTTTCTGCTTTTGCTTTGGAACTCTTAGCTTGAGGTTTTCCTGCAGGCCATGAGGTTTCTTGCAGCAGCAGGGATGAGTTCTGTTAGCAAGAGGCTGTTCTGTGCTTCAACTGTGGGAAGATGAATGGTTACCTGTGCACCGTTAAATAGAACTTGACACCTAGCACACCGCACTTGCAGCCTGTGGGGTGCTTTAACAAGCAGGTAAATCAGCAGAGGCTGTTTTGCAGCCGGGGTGATGCTGGGTGATTAAAAAGCAGGGGCAGAACAAGGAGTTTCTAGTGTTTGTTCTTGCTTGTCATCCGACTCTCCACTTCCACTGTTCGTTAGAAAAAAAAACAAAAACAAAAACAAAAAAAAACAAAAAACAAGGGGTAAGCATCTTAATATCTTTATTATAAATGGAAGGCACAAAACAGACCAGCTACAGAGACTGTCCAAGAGAAATACTTGGTGCTTTATAAACAAACAAGGAAGTACCCTTAGGTGGGTGTGATAATCCTCCTCTAATGCGTTTTTGGAGTGCAAAAATAGATTTGTTCCTTTCTTGCTCTTCTCTCCAGGACAAAGGCAGAATAGGCAACTGCAAAGTTAGACCAGGGAGGTCAGTTTGTTCCATACTGAGAAAGACAAGCCTGTAAAACAAACTAGACAGATTTTCTTGGTACTATTCATCTTCCTTCAGCAAAGGCAAAGCTTATGACACTTGTTGGTGTGTATTTCCAGACCCCCAGCTACTGGCACTGTAGCGCATCTCTAATTCTTTGGTACAAAAGGTTCAAAATCTCTTAATGCAAACATTTTACCAGCACCCTGGAGCAAAAAAAAGAAATCTAAAAATCTTACCAACTTCTATTACAGACCTGCTGAGTGCACCAGAGTTACTCATTTTTATTCAGGCTTTCAGGGGCAACTTCAGTTGGTTTAGCGCCCGGATTGCCGTGTTAGCAGGTGTCAGTTTAAAAAAAAAAAAGCTTTTGAGGTCCTTTTTAAAATGAGACTGCTTTTTTGGAATTTAGGGCTGCGAGGTATGCTTGGTTTTGCTTTCTTCCCATTCCTTAGACCAGATCCATTCAGATTCTGAACAGCGTTCCCGGTCTGTTCAGGAAACTGGAAGGCAACAAGCAAAATGATGAGCTCCTTGGGCAGTCAAAAGAGCTAAATCTGGAGAGTGTTTTGAGTCAAACTTCCATGCTAAGGAGCACCAGTAATTGTTAGAAGTAGATGCAGAGGAACCTGCATGGCACTGGGTGTGTTTCTGAAGGTGCTAAAGGTCCGAAGTGACGATTCCTATCCATAGTAAAGAAGAGAAGGAAAGCTTGCACTTAACTACTGTTTTTATTCCCTTTGCCCAGCAGTCAAAAGCAGTAACTAATATGAGAAGCCAACTTTTCCTCTCTTTATTTTAGATTTGAGAAAATTCCCTGCCAAAAAAATATTTCCTGGAAAATTCACTAGTGTTTGTGTGAGTAAAAGGTTCCAACCTTTGATTATTAATTTGTAAGAACTATTTCATCCACTTTTGTCCAGAAGAGTCAGAAATAATTTGCACAGAAATGTGCAGCGTTTTAATGAAAGGTTTCAGAATCACTCTAATTTGAACTTTATCTGGTCTGGTTGCAGGTTTTGTGTTTAGTGTCTTTAAAAAAATAATAATTAAAATTTCTGACTTCATCTCAGAAAAAAGAAAAAAAAAATGCTTGTGGCTAAATAAAATCTGTTGCAGCTCTGCTCATCGAAAAATCATTGGCTGTTAAATTGGACCTAAGTCGTCTTCTCTAACCTTTCATGATCCTGCAGCAATGGATGAGGATGGATATATGGATTAGGGAACAGCACGTGGTGGCAAACCTGTTGTATTTGCTACAGCGCAGAAAGAAAAACCCAATTGCTTCCAAAAAATCCAACTAATTCAAAATCCTTGGCATCATGCAGTCATGCCACTGGCAAAGTGAGCATTCCCCTGCCTCTCAAAGCTTGCTGTACCCTTGATCTGCTGTCTTCCTGCTGTTAATTGATTGCAACTCTACGTGTCTGATCAGGGCTACGAGTTGTTCTCGCTATGGAGATCATACAACATATACTGTGCACGCTTGTGTGTATAGATCTGTTTATCCTGTATGCATGTACATACGTCTGCATATTTGTGTGCTGGCCCCCAGATCACTCATCTTACAAAGCATCGGCCTCGAAGGCATACTCATCAAAATCTTTTGTAGAGCCTCCATTTTTTTCTAGTTCCCTCAAAATGAGAGAATTTTTACGCGCTCTCTGTGTCGAAAACGCAAAAATTCTGATTTTCACTGTCGCTCTCGCTAACTTTCTCTCACTCCCTCCTCGTGTGTGTATAAACACAGATGTGTGTATGCGTATGCACATCTGTGGATTTATATGCACTGGTATGTTTTTTGCTGTACAGGTAATAAAGACGGGGAAAGGTTTTTGTGTTTTCTTAATAGGTGAAGAAATCTTGAAGACCAGAGATTGGAACATACTGAATTTTAAATTAAAAAAAAAAAAAAGTTAAATTGTCTGGCTGTGGAAGATGGAGCCTCATTTTTGCAGCCACTTTGAATCACGAGTTCATCTCTAAATGCGCTGGGTTTTTTGTTTTTGTTTTGTTTTGTTTTTTGGTTTTTATTTTTTTGAAGAGCTAACTATCCCTGGCTGTCTCCAGTCTGAGAGAGCATTCAAATGGACTTGCTTCCTCTATTAGTTATAAGCCGTTTAAAAGCACATCCTATGTTTGAATTGTGGATGAGAGGTTCCCTTGGCAAAGTGAGGAGGAAAATTCTTCCTACCCCTTTATTTTTAATTCACGGATTCAGTCTTGGTTTGGCCTACAGGAGAAGTTAACTGGAAGTCTTTGAAGATCGATAACTTTGCTGAGGTTGTCCAGGTAGGTGAAATGGAAGACCCACAGTGCCTGGAACGTGCTGTTTAATGCGTCCTAACTGTGTTCTAGAGAAGTTATTTGTAGCCAGAGTTGATTATTGACTTGCATGTATGATCAGGTGGTTTTTTAAGGAGTGACTCCGTTTTCAGGCTTCCAGATGTGCTCCAAGTCATCTTATTGAGGATGTGGAAGAGAACGCTTGCTGACAAAGCTCCTGGCAGCTTTACGGAACTTTCATATTTAGTTAGTTCATGTAACAGCTGATTTCAAGGCTTTGCTCTCTTCGAGAGACTGATAACTTGATTTGATGAACTGAAGAAAGCTGGAAAAATGTTGGTTCCTCATTATTTTTCACTTGTTACTTTCTTTAGGGTTACTTTTCAAAAGAAGATTTCCCTGCTCACAAGCCAGTAGAAGACTTTCAGCCCAAGCAAGGGTGAAGACAGCTCTCTCCAAGAGCAGAGGAAGGCCCTGTGGAGAGAAGCCGAGCTTGTTAGCAGAACTCGTCGGCATGTCTAAACAAGGAGACGATTGCTACTTCTATTTCTATTCTACCTGTACCAAGGTATGGCTGGCTTTCCTTTGCTTTGCTTTTTTTTTCCCATTTTTTTTCAGGAAGGAGTAGATTAGGAGGAGGAAGCACGCTGGTCTTTGGTTAACTTGAGAACCAGATAGATTCTGAATTCAGTTGTAGCAACATTAGGCAGCAGCATGGCCATTTTTGAGGCTGTACTCTATTTTCCTCGTTGGTTTCCTTTTGGTTCCAGGGAGACAAATGTGCCTACCACCACTGCGAAGCTGCTCTGGGCAATGAGACGGTCTGCAAGCTGTGGCAGGAGGGTCGTTGTTTCAGGAACGTCTGCCGATTCAGACACATGGAAATTGACGTGAGTGCCTAACGATGTGTTCTCAAAATCAATCAACAAAAGCATTTTTCAGTGCCATAGGTGTACTGATTGTGCTTTTGCAGGATAGATTTGTTTGCTTCAAAATCATACTTGTTTCTGTTACCAAGAGAGGGGGTGGGAGGAAGCAGAGGAAAATAAAATCAATGCCTTAGGTATGTCTTAGCAAGATATATATATATTTTTATTAGATGCTGACAGTTTTCTCAACAGATGCAGAATAGCTGTTAAATAGACTGCTAAAACCTGCTGGAGCAGGGGGGTAATAAACAGGCTGTTCTATCGTCATGGGAGCAGGCTTGATAATGAACTCTCAGGTCTCTTCTGACCCACAGTCCTTCCGATAACGCTGTTCTAGCTGCCTGGGGTAGGAAGTGGGGAAAGTTAAAGGTGCAGAAGAACTAAGTCTCCAAGAAGTAGTTCTAGACAGGGTTAACCTAGGCAATTTCAGATGTTCTTTTTCCCTCTGAATAATGCTAGTATAATCCTAGGTGTATTAGTTTAACCCACCCTCAACTGGTGTCTGAGAGTGCCTGTCTTCTCAAACTGAATGATGACAAATCTAAATGTGCATAGTGGTTGCAGCTTATGCAAACTTTGTGAATATGCCCAGAAATACTACGCTTAACTGAGAAACTGACCTTTGGAATGATGTTTCAGCACTGTGTTGTGACAGCTGTCATGATCTGGAGCTGCGCATCTCTTTGCAAGCCTCAGGTGCATGTTATCACGAGCTTTTCTTTCTTTCTGTCTTCAGAAAAAGTGCAGTGAGATTCCTTGCTACTGGGAGAAGCAGCCAGGAGGCTGTCAGAAAGCCAACTGTGCTTTTCATCATGCAAAGGGACGTTACATCGATGGACAATTCTTCCCACCAAGCAAGAGTGAGTTTAGGTCCTTTTTCTTGAAGTGCTGAAGACTTAATTTGGAGTATTACTTAGTGGGTGCCAATCCTGTAGGGGGCATCAGGTAACTGTTCATTTGTGAGTACAGGAAAAGGTCTGCAGTCATAGGTGTACTGCACCGAGTGTACTGCTGGTGTTTGTTTTCTGCTTTCGTGCTCAGCTTCTCTTGGCTTTGTGTGATGTTTGCCTTGCAGTTTGCTTCCTGTTGTTTCATCTTTTGCTGGGTGGTAGGGAGATGTGTTGTTGTTCGAAGGGAAGTCTTTGTTGACGGTGTAAACAGTGATGGGATGGGCAAAAGGAGATGATGAATTCATTGTCTGTGCAGGTTATCTGCCTTTCCTACCACCTCTTTGCTAAATTGTGGTCAAAGTTTTAAACTGCCATATTACCGATGATCATCCTCTTCCTCTAGCTACACTGCCAAGTCCGCCTGAGTCCGCGGACGATGATTTGAAAGTGGCTCAGATGTCACTGCAGCAAAACAAACTTTCTGTCCAGTCAAATCCCTCTCCACAGCTAAGGGGGTGATGAAAGTGGAAAACTCTGAAAATGTCCCAAGCCCTACACACCCTTCAGTTGTAATCAATGCTGCAGATGATGATGAAGATGATGATGGTGAGCATGTTTTGGTTCTTGGAAGGAATTTGTGCTGTAAATGATTGTGTAAATCTTTGGTTCTTGAAGGAATCTGTGCTGTAAAGGAATGTAGAAATCACAGATGACCTGAGGTCTGACTAGCGATAGGGCAGGCAGTGTGGCCAGGTCACTGGTGGCTTTGTCCGGCAGTCAGTGGACAGAACCTGAAATGTTGGAGGAAAGCTTAGAACCACTCCTGGCTTTAGCTGGTCTGTTGTGTAAAGTTCTATGTGAAACTAGGAAGGAAATTTCTTTTTTCTGTCTGAAGAGCAATGTGTTGTGTAGTAGTTAAAGCTGCAGAGAGAATCTAGAGTCCTAGATGTTTTGTCCTAGTGTATTCTACTTAGGAGTTCATCAGGTCAATGTAGCTCTTTAAAAAACAAAACAAAACAAAAGAGCAACAAAGTTTTTTATATGAAGCATGGGCTGAAGTGTCACTGCATGAGCTACGTAATCATGAACAATCTGGTCTATGCATAACTGAATAGATTTTTCCCCTTCAGACCAACTTTCTGAGGAAGAAGAAACTAAAACTCCTGTCCAGCAACCAGCTGTGGAAGGCAAAAATGGATTACGGGTGATTTCCACTCGCAAAGGCAGTTCTACTGCTACTAAACAAGGTATTCCAGCACCTTAGTAGGATAAATCAGAAGAACTTGACAGTTAACTCAAAAGCAGTGTGGTGTAAAAACACAACAAAATGTAGGGATGCTGAATGGACTCGGTTATTTCCATGATCTCATTTCTGCCATGAATACCATCATGTGCCAATTGGGTCAGAAAGGTGAACTCCTTTTCTTTATTTTTGGAGAACAAAACAGGGCCACAGCATGGAGTTGAAATGGCTGCACGTGCAGCCTTGCAACCACTGTTGATAAGCCATATCTAACGATAGAGGGATCTAATATCGTGTAAATGGATTAAAATTAAAACTACATTTTTAAGCCTGAAGGATGAAAGGAGGGGCAAAATGCCCTTGGTTCTCTGGCTCTTTCACTTGTGAGGAGTGTTGACAGGCTTTATTCTAAATACTTCAGAAAGTTGCTGAGCGCTAAGAAGCCTGAGGAGCTGTGGTCCTCAGTGAGTGCCTCTAAGCCAGTCTCATGAACTGTTTCCTATTTTCAGAGGGCAATCTGAATTTTGGAATAAAAACACTTGAGGAAATCAAATCTCAGAAGATGAAGGAAAAAAATAAGAGACACAGTGGTGAGTTAGTACAGTCAGTACTTTAGGTGTTAGCTGAGCACGTGTTTCGATGATAGATGGTGGCAAATAAGCATGTTAGTAATAGACACAAGGAGACAGCGTGTGGGAAGATGCTCTTTTCAAAGTTCTTGGAAATCTGTGGCTTTATTAGTTTAGTTGAAGATGGAAGTGGTTCAAGAGGAACTGAGTTGTGTTTTTGGGCTATTCAGCGTATTTTCCTTGAAACAGTAGATCACCGTATTTAAAGCTATGTGGTTATTCCACAAATGCTTGAAAGTCTGCTCCTAACGTCAGCCTAGAGTCCTAAATTGTGATGTGCTGCTCATTTCTTTGTGGTGTTTGAACATTTGCCAGTTAACTGTAAATTCATGCATGTATACAAAGCTGTACGCAGACCAGGAAGCTGCTGATGCTCCAACTGAGTTTCTGGGTGTGCATTACGCTCCTCTTAACATGTGTGTTGGGGGCTTACAGCAGTGCTTACAGTAGAGCTATTTGACCTGCAGTGTGGGTTAAGGTGGGTAACATAGAAAAGGGATTCGGTGTTACTGAAACACTGGATATGTTACTTTTATCATAGTTAGCTTTGTTACATCATGTCTAAAACTAGACTGAAGCTCTTCAGGGCATTGTCCTGTCTTCTGTTTCTGAGAAGTACTTAAATGCTTTAGGGAACTGAAGCTAGAAATACACCCTTTTGTTTCAGTCATTTCACAGTTTAGCTTTCTAAATGTCTCTTTGTTTATCAAGTCTTTAGGGTGGAGTAAGCTCTGTGTACTTACAAATTGCTGCATCAGACGTGCTAAAGCAGTGTTCCATGTCATTAGTAGGACCGACTTGGTCTTATCTGTTGTTTTAATATAAAAATCTGAAATAATCCATTCACGTATGCTGACATGGTTTGTAGAAAAGCATGACCTACAAATGAGTAAAGCACTAAATAAATAAATAAATAAATAAATAAATAAATTACTACTTGCTAGAAATAACCATTGCTATAATGTTGCCTTAAAATTATATGGTACATGTATATAATGCTCATCTTCTGTTGGTGATGCATGAATCTGAGTAACAGGTACTTTTGGCTGCAGGAGCTGTGTTCACAACTCTTACTGCTTGGAGCAGACTGCACAGAGAGTTGCACTAACAGCCTGCTAGTGATATGCAGATCAGAACGTTTGGGAACTGGGTCATTTATGGGAGCTGTCAATCCATGCCATGATGGTGTTGCAAGTTGGATTATTGAGGGCTCTTTTTGTAACGGGGTTACTTACTTCCTTGACACATTAGTGAAAGCCTTCTCTCAAGACTATGGCTCTTGCTAATACATAACACAAATGGAAACAATTTCAAATACTTGCCAGCAGGCTTTGCTTCCTTTTACCTTCATGCGGATTTTTCCTGTAGCCTATGTAGTAGGGAATATTGTGTTCAGATAAATAGGGTTTGGGCAACAGGCTGTTATTTACTTCCAATATTTTACTGCACTTCAAAACTCTTCCTTGAAAACTACTGTAGAAGTTGAAATGATGCTTCAGGTCATAGTTTGATCTGTGGAATTATGAAACTCCTTGTGGTATTTGATTAAGGAGGCATTGGGGAGGCATTGGGGAGGCAAGGACAATCCCCAGACAAGGACTGTATATCTCGAAACAAGACGCTGCAACTCATGATAAGGAAGCGGTAGACAGACAGAGAAACAAATGGAAGGACTATAAATCTCAAAACTGGACATTGGAATTCATTATAAAGATACAACAAATGGAAGAATTAGCAACAACCAGCGCTTGCAATTAAGAAACATGCCAACTCAGCAGATTCCTGACCAAAGGTGAAAAGTACACTGTGAGGAAGACTCGGGGTCTTCCTCCCAAAGACCCCTGCCCACGTCCCAAAGACCCCTGCCCACAATTCTTGGGAGGCTCTACGCAGGCGCAAGGTGCCAAAAGGCTAATTAGCATGAGAAGCGAGGGAAGGCGGGGATAGGTAAGGAATATGTATAGGCGCTTGTAGAATATTGATAGATTGATTGTATAAATTCAAGACTGCTTTCCGCCTTGGGTATGCACGATAGGTGGAGAGATCCCCTGTGCATCATCCAGCGCTGCAATAAAGACTATACCACTTCAAGGAATTTCGGCTTCGATCTTTGAATCATATTTGAACACTTTCTTTCTGTGATCAAAAAGCTTCCTTAAACACAGCCTCAAGCTCAATTACACCAGTGTGTTTTTAATTTTCTACGGCTGGTTATTTCTATAGCAATACAGAATAACACTGCTCATAATTCCTGAGGTGGGGGGAACTATACCAGCCTCTGAAAGGGTGCTAGCAAGCACTTCTAATTAGCTGAAAGCTTTTGAGGTATCAGCCCATTGTTTTTTCAGGGAAGGGGGAATGGGAGCCATACTTTGAAACTGAAGTGCTAGGTGCTTAATAAAATGGGTCTGCCAGAATTGTAGGTGTGGTGCTAAAATATGAAGCCTGGCATGGTGGTAGGCCTTGGTGAATCACTGGATCCATCTTTAGGTGTTGCAGAAGTGGGATAATTTGATCCTGCTGTAATATGAATAGTATTGAAATGTCCTACCAACTGAATTAGCAATGTTAACAACTATCTGCGACTCAACTAGAAAATAACCTGCAATCTCATGTATTTGCAATTCACTTTATAAACTCATTGCCATCCATTATGATGATGATGATGTAGAAACACCGAATTCAGGAATAAGGTTTTGTAAATTGATATCATGTTGTCACTATAGTATTTCAGTGAATTGGAACAGCAGAATTCCATGGGTAGTACTTGTTAAATGTACTTGTCAGCTGGGCTCTTAATTGCATGCCAACTACGATAAGACAGCAAAGGTATACTTATTGGTGTGTTTATATTGGTGTATTTATAGACGAAAGAAGGGAGTTTGCAGCCACTTTATGTACCTGTGTAGAGGTTCAGCTATGTGTAATTATTTTCAGATTGTATGTGCAAAAAGAAGGATTTGGCAGCATTAGCCACTGCTGCCACTGTACAAATAAAGACTGTTGTGCCGTTGTACTGTTTACATTAACTATAAATACACCACAGTAGAGAGAGACTAGAAATTCCAAGCTTTTACTGAAGAGTCATACTATAGTTCTTTTTTTTTTTTTTCTTAAGCCAAGCACAGCAGGGAGTCTGCAGACAAAACTTTGAGTGTTGTCTGCTTTAGAGCAACATCCAGCACCATAAGTTCTTGTGGAACATGACTGAGCACTTTTATCTGGTGCTTTTTCTTGCTGTAAAGATGCACCTGTAATCTTTTCTCTGAGCTTCAAGTTTCAACATATTTCGTGTCCAGCTAGTAAGAGCATGAAGTCTCTCAACTTTAACTAATTTCCTCAGCTGGTTAACTATATAGTTATTTAGCATTAAAATATTTGTCAATGTATGCACACGTGTGCATATGTGCACAGTCTTGTCTGCACAAAAATCCAAATGTATCCTGTTCTGTCATTTAAAGAGTGACAAATATGAATTACTTATGATGTAGATATGATTGACCTGTATTTTCTAGATACATAGTTGTGGTCTGATCAGCTAATCTGAATATCAGCATCAAGTAGATTCACAGCTCAATGGCCGTTTTCTCCTAAGATGACCAGCTTCATTGTCTCTTCTTTTGAGAGAAATGGAGTTGAGTAACTTTGTGTGATGAGAATGCTCTTTTCTGTAACCTTTTTGTCTCCTGTAAACTTAAGAGTAGAGCATGGTTCTTTCATCTCTGAAAAGTGAAATGACATATTCCTTTTAAATCATTATTTTGGGGAATGGTCTCTGCCATGCTATTGTTGCATGTTGACATACCTGAGTATATATGGAGCACCTATACAATTTTGGACTGGAGAAATTCTGGAGTTAAGTGGTAAAGAGAGCCTGTGGAAACTTCTGCAGAGTCTCATGTTCTTTTGTAATAGTACTTAATAAGGAACAGATTTGTAGGTTATCTAAGCAGATAACTCAAGAACTTGTTTCAAAATCTAAAGATCCCTTTTGAACAGTAATTTCAAGAAGTATGTATTATCTCACTACACCGCTGTCATAATATGTCAGCATATCTAGATGTCTGTTTTCTATGAAATTTGTAATCAGAGATGGATATCATCACTTTCAATACTCTGCTAATTGACCAAACTCTGCATGGAAAAATTGCAGTTGGACAAACATAGATATACCCAGGATCTATCTTTAATGCTAGGTAAATGATTTGATCTTTAGAATGGTGTCCCAGGGATGTACATGTTGCTTTTAGCTACAGGCAACAACAGAAGGCATAAGTGTTACTTAGTTCTGTCTCCTCCCAACGTATCCTCTGTGTCTTGCTCTAAGAACAGGTGAACTTGATGTTTGTGGACGGTACCAGCTGAAATGCTGGGTTCACCTCCCTGTGGAGAAAACTGCTTGCTGAATCTCCAGTGCATTGCAAACAAAATTAAACTTCTTGTAAAAGAAGAGATAAGGCTGCTTACCCCAAACTGGAGCTTGCGTATGTGTATTATCTACTTCATTTTTAAATTGTGTTTGTCAGGCTCTGGGGATGGCATCTGAAATAGTTTTTAAGCACTAAATTATTCTATTCTATTCTATTCTATTCTATTCTATTCTATTCTATTCTATTCTATTCTATTCTATTCTATTCTATTCTATTCTATTCTATTCTATTCTATTCTATTCTATTCTATTCTAATTGTGTCTATTTCCACCCAGAACATGAAGACCAGCTTCTTGTAGAGCCACCTTTTTTCCACGAAATCTCTCAAGAGCGAATGTATTAGCCTAAAATGTGTTTGGTAGATTGTTGTTTTTTTTTTTTTTTTATGTAATTCTTCTTTAGTTACCTAAGGTAATACAGTGTAGTCGGTTAAAATATAAATAAATTATACTGTATCTTTTTGATTTCTCCCTCATTCCCCCAATTCCAGCCCTGTCTTATGCTTTCTGAGCCAAAAAAACCCACTTCTGCGGTTTAATGATATGAATTATTGCTTGTTTGATCAAACAATGTTTTCATTCTACCTTCTGTGCTACTTTCCCAGGAAACTGATAATTAAAAGAAGCCAGCTCCCTAGAATTTCAGACATGGCAATGGAATCTGCTCTAATCAGTTCAGTCCCTACCATTGCGTCTCGTTTTGCCTTACTACAACTGGAAAGTGATACTGATTCAGAGCCTGGAAAAGGCAGAAGTGGCCGACGTGCTGGTAAATCTCTAGCTTCAGGGTGTAGATCTATAAATGTGAAGAAAAGAGAGAAAAGAAGAAAAAGGAGAGAACAGCAGCAGAGTGAGGCCAATGATGTAAAGGGATTGTATTTTCAACAGTGAGTAAGGTTGTTGTCTCATCAAGAGTTTTTGCTGTCCCTGAAAAGTCATTGGTTTTGGTTTTCCCTGTGAAAGAAGAACTACTTAATCGCAGATTACATCTTTACATTGTCCTGTCTTATGTTTCTGAGAAGTACTTACACGCTTTAGGGAACTGAAGCTGGAAATACACCTTTTTGTTTCAGTCATTTCACAGCTTAGCTTTCTAAATGTCTCTTTGTTTATCAAGTCTTTAGGGTGGAGTAAGCTCTGTGCACTTACAAATTGCTAAAGCAGTGTTCCATGTCATGAATGGGACCGACTCGGTCTAATCTGTTGTTTTTCATATACAAATCGGACAGAATCCGTTCGTGTTTTGCTCCTTGAGCTCTGTCGGCATTGTGTCTACAGATGTGTCTGTGTGTGGACGTGTCCCTGGGCACTCCCGGCGGCTGCTGGGCCAGCAGCTGCGAGCAGTTGTGAGCGTGGCTCGCCTACTTGGAGACCGCTTGTGTTTGAGGGAAAACTCAGCCTTTACCGCTGAGCTCCACCGGAGCTGTAAGGAGACGCTCTCCTCCATGACGAGCGCGGCGATGGAAGCCGCATTTCGCACCCCTGCTTTGACCACAAGCAGACGGCCCCCTCCACCCTCCCCAGGACTCGAGGGCGAGCTGTGCGTGTCCCTGGGGGCCGGGGGCTGCCCCCCGGTGTCCCCTCACACCCACCCCTCAACCCCCGCTCCGCCTGCGCCCTCCTGCCGCGGGGGGCCGCTGTGCGCGGCGGGGCGGCGCCGCCGAAGGTTGCGGCCGTTGCCTAGCGAGGCGCTGTCACCAGCAGCGCGGGCGGCCCAGGCGCGGCCCGCCGGCCCCTCAGCCCGCCCGGAGGCTGCCTCCCGCCGCCCGGAGCAGGTTTGGAGCGGGGAGCGACGGGGCCGGGGCTGGGGCTGGGGGGAGCCGCCCCAAAGCGCCGCTGAGCCGGCATTTTGCTTGGTGTTTGTTTGAGGAAGTAGGAAATGGGATCTCTCCCCTCCTCCGCCCCTCCCCTCCCGCGACTGGTTTGGGTGTCATTTTGGGAGGGGGGGGCGGGGGAGGGGGAGTCAGTAAGTTTTCAGTATGTGCTCGTGATTGCCGTGCCCTTTCTGAAATGAGCAGGATTTCAGGCTCTTGCTTCTCTTTCTTGGCTTCCCTTTGCTCTGTTCTGTACAACAAGGCTTTTTGTCAGCTTCCAAAGTTTCTCAGCTCTGAATGGACAAGCCCTCAATGCAAATGGGTGTGAGTGAAATGCCAAAACTCTTCTCTTTGCAACCACAGAAGACTTGTGTTTCAATCTGGTTGCATTTTCATGCAGGCTGAATTTGATGTGCTTAGCTGGTGAGTTCTGCCAGTTGGGTAACAGAGCAAAAAGGCTGCGTGGGAGTTGAGCAAGAAGGAAGTTCAGCAAACTGTCCTTTGCATGGCAAAGCCTCCTTGACTGAGAATCAGCAAGAGCAGAAGATGTGTTTGGGATCCGGCAGCATTTGATACCCATCGAGGCTTTGGAGTGTTTCTGGTAGACATTTGTAAAGAAATCCTATTCGATGCTTCTTCTTGTGCTTCAGAATTAATAGATGGGGGGCAGTATAAGGAACCATGGTTGCTGAAATATATAACTAATAAAAAATAGTTCCATATGGGCATAAAGAGACGGATTAAAATCAGAGGAATGCTTGGTGTGTAGTAATCACAACTATTTAAAATCATACCCCCCATGTAAGCAACACGACAGCTTTCTGTGCTTCTGAAATTCTAAATACTTGGCCCTTGTAAGCAGAAGATGGCTTTCAAGCACGTGTGTGTCTGTAGGTATTAATTCCGGATAAAAAGGTTTTGTTTGAATAATTTCTGTTGCCTATGCATCGGTACTGTAGCAGTGAGAAAATAAGGTTCATTGTAAGTCTATGCTTTATCAAGAGTTCATTAACAAGATCTTACAATATTGTTGCTTCATCCGGCAGTATAACATCCAAACAGAAAGTCTGACCACTTTCAGACCAAAGGTTAAGTCTGCTAGCTTAGAAGGTAATAGAAGCAAAATTAGTTTCTGCACTGGTTTAACAGTTGTTAACATATCTGCTTTTTTATCACAGTTCCTTTCCAGGGTGTAATGATGCTTATGTATTCTTTGGGAAACTCTTCAACATTCTGTTTCAGCAGGGAGTTAATTCTTTATTATTTAACTCGGAGAACATTTTTTCTTAGGTGCAGAAAATTGCAAATGAGGTGAACAGAGGAATTGTAACAGATCTCGTAATGACTTCCTGAATACTGAGTGGGGAGCACAGAGATGGAGGCCGGCATGGAGGAGATCCTGGTTAAAGTTGCAGTAAGGGTCAGACCTCTGCTTTCCAAGAAAGTACTTCATAACCACCAAGTATGCGTGAGATTAGTCCCAAATACACAACAAATAATCATTGGGAAAGACCGTGTTTTCACTTTTGATGTTGTATTTGGCAAAAACTCAACCCAAGAAGAAGTTTATCCAGTTTGCATTAAACCTCTTCTAGTGTCTTTGGCTGAGGGATATAATGCTACAGTATTTGCATACGGACAGACAGGTTCTGGGAAGACTTACACCATTGGAGGAGGTCACATTGGTACGTTGTAAAAAGTCTTTTTTTGTGTGTGTGTGAACAATGTAGTTCTGCAAATTAAGTATTTAATACATAACAGATGATGCTTGAGAATTTTTAAGAGATAATGAAAAAATGTATAGCAAAAAAAGACATATATATTCCAAAGTTTATGTGATGGTTGTGTTCTAAACACAAATTCTGTGTCCGTTAGGCTATACCAAAAGTATGAGAGAAAAAAAAAAATAAAAAAAAATTAAAGTGCTCTTTCCCATTCTCTATTCTAACAGGCAACTTACCCTACTTTCTGAAACACAGTGCTTTAGAAATTTTGGCTCCATTTATCCTACTTAGAAAGTATCTGCTTTAGGTAATTGTATGAAGCAAACTCACTCTTGGACTTTTTTCAGAGTCTGACAAAGAGATTTCATAGATAAATTTCATGGAATAGAATCCTAGAATGGTTTGGGTTGGAAGGGACCTTAAAGATCACCCAGTTGCAACCCCCCGCCACAGGCAAAGATGTCACCCACTAGACCGGGTTGCCCAGGGCCCCATCCAGCCTGGCCTTGAACACCCCCAGGGATGGGGCATCCACAGCTTCTTTGGGCAACCTGTGCCAGTGCCTTGCCACCCTCTGAGTAAAGAATTTCTTCTGAATATCTAATCCAAATCAACCCTCTTTTAGTTGGAAAGCCATTCCTCCTTGTCCTATCATTACACCACCTGCCAAAGAGTCCCTCCAGAGTCCCTCCCCAGCTTTCCTGTAGGCCCCCTTTAGGCACTGGCAGGCTGCTGTGCCTAAAGCCTCTTCTCCAGGCTGCACAACTCCAACTCCCTCAGCCTGTCTTCGTAAGAGAGGTGCTCCATCTCTCTAAGTATCCCTGTGGCCCTCCTGGACTCTCTCAAATACTTCCACGTCCTCGTGCTGGGGGACCCAGAGCTCCAGGTGGGGTCTCACGAGAGCAGAGCAGAGGGGGACAATCACTTCCCTCCCCCTGCTGGCCATGCTGCTTTTGATGCAGCCCAGGATATGGTTGGCTTTCTGGGCTGGAAGCACACATTGCTGGCTCAGGTGGAGATTCTCATCATCCAACACCGCCAGGTCCTTCTCCTCAAGGCTGCTCTCAATCTGTTTTCTGTCCAGACTGTAGTTGTGCTTGGAACTGTTCCAGCACAAGTGCAGAACCTTGCATATTGGCCTTGTTGAACTTTATGTGGAATTCAAATTTTGCTTTTTTAAAGGCAGATATCTGAAACTCTACTATTCGACTTACTTGGTATTTCCAAGTCAGTGTTTCTCAAACACCTGAGACTGGAAACTACTATTTTTCTGTATTAGTTCGCAGAAGAATTCTTCAGCTTCTGCATGTATACAATTTTGCTTTCTGACTTTCCCTGAAATCGTGTATCACCAGCTCTGGTTATCTTCCCTTCCGTATCGAGAAGTCACAATTTGTTTGTCTGTTCTGCTGAATAAGAGAGAAGAAGTGGAGTAGCAGGAATTAGAAGACTATCTGGATTTTTCTTGGTCCTTGATTCTGAATTTGAAACCCTGAAAATTATGTATTCGTTCTTTTTGCATAAAGGATTTGAAGTTTTATCATT
Organism: Anas platyrhynchos; assembly: GCF_047663525.1. Classification (NCBI taxonomy): domain Eukaryota; kingdom Metazoa; phylum Chordata; class Aves; order Anseriformes; family Anatidae; genus Anas; species Anas platyrhynchos. The sequence continues at coordinate 6,970,735 of NC_092609.1, read as the reverse complement.
AATTCATTAGCAAGTTCAAAATATTTTTTTCTTCTAGCGTGATTTTTTACTAATTTAATTTTCTTGTAGTCTCGTACCCGCAGAAAGTAGTAAAGTTCTGTATCATTTCCATGCATTTCTGATCAACAGAAAAGCAAATCTTTACATGAAAACTTGGGAAAACTGAGCTCTTCCTATTCCTTATTATATTGAGTGATAAACCTCGCAGACTTCTCTTTAGTTTTAGTCTTTGTAATTTGTGTGACAGAATGACTGCAAGTGTCTGTGACATCTGTGTTTCTATTTTAGCATCATTTTCAGAGGATGAAAAAGGCATAATCCCACGGGCTATTCAGGAGTTATTTCAGCATATTTCTGAAAACCATAACATCAATTTCCGAGTGAAGGTATCTTATATAGAGGTTTACGAGGAAGAACTTTGAGATTTATTGGAGTTGGAGACCTCTGTGAAAGATTTACATATCTGAGAAGATGAAAACGGAAATACAGGTAGGATTTCAGCTCTAGAACTTCGTGCATTTGATTTCTGTTGTGTGCACAAATTATTGTTTCCATCTCTTGAAAAGAGAGCTTACCGATGACTAATACTAGACGAAGTCACGTTTTCAAAATATCAATTCAGTTTAGCTGATCTGAAGCAGCCTTCATTTGAGATTCCTATGAACAATATCAATGTTCCTCCAGAAGCAGCATCAGGTGGTAAGGTAGTACTGTTACTGTTTCTGCAAATTCAGCATAGAAACACAATTGTGCATGATTATTCAGTTGAATGAATGCTTTAAGATTAAGCCTTTGCTTCTCACTTCAAAGTTATATTTGTTAAGCTACTTATGCTGTAAATATCTGCTTCCATTCCACTAAGAACTATGTTCTTAACATAGGGTGGGAGTCACTTTTACTACAAACTTTCAAAATTTCTGTCTTTTTTTTTTTTTTTTAACTGACAAAGTAAGCTTTGAGCTAGGTTTGCTCATACTTTTTTTCTAGATAGCACTAGGTTGCAAATTGCATAAGACGATGTGTAAACACCTAAGTGTATTCTGTGTATTCTGTTTACAATACTGTTTCAAATGGTGTGACAAAATACACCCATATATTCTATTTCTGCAGGTTTCAGATGTGCTGTACTTCATGCTTTCCACATACTGTTTTATTTTATTTAGCTATGTGCTACGACCTTATAATAATGCAGGCTTGTATGCTTCTGTGATTTGTGTTTATAGATTGACTTTTCATAATTGCAGTAAACTTTTACTGAAAAGTTTAAAATTAATGTAATTATTCTGATTTTCTTTTGGTGTTTGAAGTGATTGTTGGTGCTAAGGAATTCCAAGTAGAATGTGCAGATGAAGTGATGAGCCTGTTGGAAAGTGGCAATGCAGCTCGTCACGCAGGCACAACACAAATGAACGAACACTCTAGTCGATCACATGCCATTTTTACTATCAGTATTTGTCAGAAACAATCTGCAGAGTCTCAAAAAAAATAGTGATCCACAGGATTCATCTTGGAAATCAGTCCAGATGATTGCTTCAAAGTTCCATTTTGTGGATTTGGCAGGATCAGAGAGGGTGACAAAGACTGGAAATACCAGTGAAGGATTCAAAGAATCAATTCAAATCAATAGTGGTTTGTTGGCCTTGGGAAATGTCATCAGTGCTCTTGGAGACCCAAAAAGGAAAAGCGTATATATTCCATACAGGGATGCTAAAATCACTCGCATTCTGAAAGACTCCCTAGGAGGGAACGCCAAGACTGTCATGATAACATGTATAAGTCCATCCTCATCAGACTTTGATGAATCTTTAAATTCGCTCAAATATGCAAACAGAGCCAAAAACATTAGAAATAAACCAGTTGTCAACTACAACCCTGATCAAGACCGGATTGATGAAATGGAACTTGAAATCAGATTGCTCCGAGAAGCTTTGCAGAACCAACAAGTTGGTAATCAGTGTTGACATGACTTAAATCAAGAAAGAACCCGAATCAGTTTGCTAGAAGAACAGCTCACCCAGCTTCAAGTTCAGTGCTTCAGCTACAGAAACTGTTTGGACGAAGCCTTCCCATTCCTGGTTGATTTGAATGATGATGTTAGCTTAAAAAGCAGGAAGCTCTCACCGTGCAGCAAATTGACACTGGAACTGGCACCATGCAAGAGCCCCATCATATCACAATTCTTCAGCTGAGGAGAGAACTAAAGAACTGCCAGGTATTTCATTCTAAGTTGATTGTTTAGGTACCTATGAACAAATCAGGAAAGCTAATGTGTCTGTCTTGTAGGAGGAGGAGATAGAGTTCCAACAAGTTAGAATTTTATAAAATCAACCTATTTTCATTTTTCACACTGAATTCTGGTAAGCCTGTAGATTGTTACCTCGCAATCGCATACACAAATTCTGGCTTTTCTTGGTTCTCATCATCCTAAATTACAGCTCTGTTATTTATTCTTCATTTTTTTTCTCTGGCTTATTGTAAAGCTCTGCTTCCCAGGTTCAAAACAGTGTAAGAGCTGGGTTTAAACTGAAAGATACCCAGGTAAGCATGCCATCCACAGCTCGGAGGAGATGGTTAGGGAGATGCTAAAATAAACAGGGCAATAAAGGCTCTTGAGCAGCTCTTAAGAGTTGTATTTACTTGAAAGATATAGGTTGTACAGAAAAGATACAGTTGTACAGAAGTATCTGTCTTTAGAATGGTAAGACATAGTGTGTCTATACTTTGCATTTGGCTCCTAAAGGTTTTCTGGAAGGCCAACTACATTTGGAAGTAACCTTCAATCACTATTGGATCACTTACCCAGAAAAACATCTGAAAAAAAATAACATTATAATTTCTTTAATCTTTAGGCTCTTCTTTGAGATGAAAAATGAGGAGGGCCATCCTTATTTTTTTGTTTGAGAAGTGTATTAATATTACGATTGATGCTGAGATTTTACAGCCAAATCTCACAGCACACCGAAGAAAGTAATTGGATTTAAATACCCACTTTGTAAGGTAGTGTTGGTTATGGGTCCATTATTTCCTTTGGGAGAAAGAAACTTGTCAAAACAAAATCAATAGATGAGAAACAGAAGTAAAGAAACGACTGGTGGAAACCACTTTTGAAGGGAGCAGCTGATTCCCCAGAGGGCCATGCTGCCATAGCCACAGGGACCTTGACAGCCTAGAAAGGTGGGCTGACAAGAACCTCATGAAGTTCAGCAAGGGCAAGTTCAGAGTCCTGCACCTGAAGAGGAACAACTGCAGGCACTAGTGCATGCCGGGGGCCACCCTGCTGGAAAGCAGCCCTGCAGAAAAGGAGCTGGGCGTCCTGGTGGCCACCAAGTTGAACATGAGTCAGCCATGTGCCCTTCCTCCTAAGAAGGCTAGTGGTTTTGTTGGCTGCACTAGGCAAAGTGTCACTAACAGGTCAACAGATGTGATCCTTCCGCTCAGTGAGGCCACAGCTGGAGTAGTGTGTCCAGTTGCAGTTGCAAACTGTATTTTGTGGTGCGTTATACACAGCATAGGCAGCCAGTCAAAAGAGGAGTCTCCCACCATATTTAGCATTGATGTGGCCTCACCTTGAGTATCGTGTGCTCAGGGGCACCCCAGTTGAAAAAGGATGTGAAGATAATTGAAAGTGTGAAGAGGAAGGCAACAAAGCTGGTAGAAGGGCTGGAAGGCAGGTCCTATGAGGAGAGACTGAGAACACTTGTGTTGTCCAGTCTGAAGAATAGGAGGCCAAGAGGCGAACTCATGGCTCTCAGCAACTTGCTGAGGAGGGAAGGTGCTGGTCTGTGCTGCTGGTAACTGAGGGAAGAATGCATGGGAATGGCACAAAGCTGTGGGGGATGTCCAGTTCACGCTGGACATCAGGGAAAATTTCTGTACCATGAGGATGGTCAGACACTGGCACCAGCTTCCTAGCGAGCTGTTTGGTGCCCCATGCCTGTCAGTATTCAGGAGGCGTTTGGGCACTGCCCACAATAACATGCTGTAACTTTAGGTTAGTCCTGAAGTGGTCAGCCAGTTGGACTTGATGATCTTTGTAGGTCCTTTCCAACTTCTCTACTGCATTCTGCTTGATTCTGTTCAGTTCCGGGCTCCCCCATGCAAGAGATTCAGGGACATAATGGAAAAAGTGCAGCAGAGGGCCACAAAGATGCTTAAGGGACTGGAGCACCTCTCCAATGAGGAAAGGCTGAGAGAGATGGGACTGTTCAGTTTGGAGAAGAGGAGGCTCAGTGGGGGATTTTAGCAATGTCTTACAAATACCTGAAGGGAAGGTGCAGTGAACGTGCAGCCAGGACAAAAGGCAGTGGGCACAAGAGCTTCTAGGCTAACATCTGGAAGCACTTGTGTACTGTGTGGTGGCCGTGGCTGTGCACTGGAACAAGTTGCCCAAAGAGGTGGAGTCATCCTCTGAGACCATCAAAAGCCACCTGGACATGGTCCTGGGCATCCTGCTCAAGGTGGCCTTGCTTGAGCCAGGGGTTAAACCAGGTGACCTCCAGAGGTCCTTTCCAGCCTCAGCTGTTCTGTGATTCTATGGTGGGAGAATTTGCCATATATACGTCCCAACTTTGCAGTTCCAATCACATCTTTGAACAACAAATAAATATATGTATGTATTTAATTTTCCAACTTCAAGAATAACAATGCCTGCTTTTCCACTGGCTGAATTTTCCTTTTATTATCTAGCAGGCTCTAGCTATGGATGAGGAAGTATTCATCCAGAAGGATCATGAATTGAAGATATTGCAGAATCAGATAAAGACATTAATACAGGAAAATGAAGAGCAACTGGAATCATTAAAGAAGGCTGAAGAAACACATAGATTACAGGTATTTTTCCTCTGGCATATATTACATGTATCTATATCGAACCATCCATCCACTATAGGAATGTACTCATGATTTCAAGACAGATCCTTCAGAATTTTTTTGGATGTAAACACCTACCAGTCTTACAAGCACCTTGTTTGAATTAGAGCTGTATTCCCTAATGAGCTGAGATCATCTAGTGGGTGAATCACAGTACTGTGATTCCTGAAGTTTGTGTATCAGCCTAACTGCCACAGCCTTCCTGTATGATATTAAGTGATTCATTCACCCTCTCTTTGCTTCCTGCCTTCCTCCAGATCTGTGTTGTTGCTAAGTTGTTTCAGGACGATTCATGATTTAGGACTTGAAAGGCTTTAAAAGATTGTTTAGAATCTCAAAAAGACCATCAAGTTCCTACAGAATGCTTTAATTGAAAGGCTGTGTAGAAACATGCTTTGTTATATCTTTATTCAGTGTGAGAGTAAAGTATTGTTGCCTTTTGACTTTTTAAGACAGAATTTCATCCTAGTATTCTGAGAGTTTACTATTACAAGAAGCTGAGTGACACAGTGGAAACACTGCTTGCCTCCTTCCCTCTCTAGATCTTGTATATGCTAATGAAATTGTAATGGGTAGTAAGTGAATAGCATTTCAAGATCCAGGAGACCATATATAGGATAGTTGATAGATCTGACTTTATAGGATGATAGATCTGACCTTTTTTAAAGGGAACAGCATAAACATGGCTAGTTAGTACTCTTCTCCTTTTTCTCCTTTTTTTCCTTATTCTCCTTATTCTCCTTATTCTCCTTTTCCTCCTTATTCTCCTTTTCCTCCTTTTCCTCCTTTTTCCTCTTCTTTGCTGATGGCTTGGGGAGAGTCAATGAATGAAAGGTAAGTACACTGGTCACCATCTTTTCCTTCCCTCTGTAACTTTTTTTCTGTTCTGTCATCTCTGGATAGGCTTTTTTTTGTGTGTTTTCCTTTTTTAACCCATACTGCATATTGTCAGCTTATTAGACTGAAATAATCCATGCTTCTAATACACATAGATGCTTATATACGATTATGCTTATAATTGTATCCTATGGAGGATACGAGGCAGATGTTATGAACAGAAACAGTTGTACTGTAGGCAAAAGATCGCAGCTCTCACTTTTACTTAAAAACAGAAAAATCAGTATAATAATTAAATCAAATGCTTGTGTCAAATGGCTTAAAGTTGTATGCACAGGAAAGTGTCGTTTCAATGATACATGACAGAATAAGAACTGTAAAAGTAGCATGTAAATGTTTGTACCCATGTATTTATGTAACAGGTTATGCACTATGGGGTTGTATGTACAAGGGCATAAGGGACAGAGTCTTATAGGGATTAAAAAAAAAAAAAAGTTGCAAGGTGGAGTTGCCCATTACTACTTCCACAATCATAAAATGTATGGTATTGACATATATATTCTTTTTGCTATGACACAGAAATATTATGTATTGTATTCCAACAAAATGTCAATTTGTGGGGCATTGTCTATGTATGGGGAAAGGACTTGCAGTCTAAGAAGATGAGAAAAAAAGAATAAATAAAAAATATATGATTCAAAGTAGGAGAATGCATACTTTAGTTAACTATCTCTAGCTGTTATTCAAATTTCCTGTTGGTAGGCAAGATTTTCGATGTATTCTGAAAGGAACAGAGAAGACTGAAAATTGTATGGTCTTGGCCTTATGGATAAATCAGTTCAGTGAAGATATGTAATTTTGAACAATGCACAGAGATTGCTGTAGGAAAGGCAAGTAAGTTCTTCAAACTAGCATTACCGACAAATTTGAGGCTGGGTAGAAAAGAAAGTAACGGTTGATACAGGGGATCCTGGGGTCACGTCCAATTTTATGAATGTTAATTAATAAAAATAATCTTTCAAGTTGGACCACTCCAAGAGGAAGAGGAAGCCTACATGTATGTACATTTCATTCTTTAAACTCAGACCATGTGCTTCATTTGAACATTTTTCTTGAATTACCGTTTTATTTATCCATGAACACACAAATAAGGCAAGCAAGGGCTGATAAATATGTCATCTACTTCTCACTAGATGTCTAAATCTAGCTGACATAATTTATATAGGACAGGTCCTTTAGAGACAAAAATGTCTCAAAAAAATGATTGGAGTTTGGGGAGAGGTAAGATTCTACCTGTCATGCCAGAGAATTTTCAGTTTGTTGCAGAATTTGCCTGTGCACTGCAGAAGAATTTAGAGTTAGTGAATGATATACAAGAAGACTGACCTTTATAATGAATTTAGAAAGGTATGATGCAAATCTGATGATCAGCAACCGTTTTTGTTTTTGTTTTTGTTTTTTTCATATGAGAATGAAAAAATGGTGGAACAGCAAATCCTTATTGATCAGCTAAAAGAAAAATTAGAGAAGTTTATGGTTGTGAAAAGTTGGGACTTCTCAAGTGCTTGTGGAGATGGGCCTGCTGTTACGGCATCTGCAAGAAGGCCATACAGTGTCCCACTCACAAAGAGTCTGCTACACTCGCTTTACCCATCTTCAGGGACAGAGACACGAAAGGTAAGGTCTACCTAAGCATTATATTTTTTTTAACAGTTATTGTTCAATAATTCTATTGGGCGTGACAAATTATGGTGACCTCTTGTCAGCTGCTGTTTAGCTTTGAAGCATTTTAGCATTGAAGACTGAAAAAGTACTTTTGAATGTCTTGCAACACACGCTATGTCCCAGTTGTCCAAAATCTATGGGCTTACATTTTGAATCCCAGAATGGCTGGAGTTTGAAGGGACCTTTAAAAATCATCTAGTCCAACTCTGCCATGGACAGAGACACCTTTCACTAGATCAGGTTGCTCAAAGCCCCATACAAATTGACTTAAAACGCAGAATTTATCACAGTCATAAAGCTGTAGTCTTTAGTGATCTTTTTGTGCAATGTTTAACAGTTCAGATAGGAAGCATTCCCAAAATGAATGATTATTCTGTACTGATAAACTGAACATTTTGGGTAATAAGTTGGTAACAGTACCTTCTTTTGCACTTGGGACAAGTGTTCTAAGCAGAACCTTCTCTTGCAAAACCTTCTGGTACACAGGTACTCAGAAATATTATTTAAACACCTGCAATTCTGCATACAAGGTCAGGTGGTGATAGACTTTTAAACTGAAATACTATTGGAATATCAATGAAGAATTACTGAACTATTCCAAGTGTTTTTTTGGTGCTTTTTGGCAGGTGTATACCAGTCCCCCTGCTTTTTCCCTGGCTCGGATGATGGCAGGATTCCGTGCTCGTAGCCAGATGATACTGAGCTACATAGAAGATCAAGATGAAGTCCTTCACTGCCACCTCTCTATCAGAGTGATGAAGAGAAAGAAAATACAGACAGTCAAAAGTAATTTATTTTTTTTTTCTCATTTAGGTAATTTTTTCTTTAACTTTTGTTACAGATAAATATATAGCAAATATAATATTACTGCCTAATCCTACTGTAATGTGAGGCCATTTGTGATACTACTTAAAATAAATTTGCAGGACCAACTAGGCATATTATGAAACTAGTTTAAAAACCACATTTTTTTGATGCGATAAAGATTGCATGATCTTTGTTTTGGGGACATCATCCAACAAGATCAAGCATGGGAAGAAGAAGGTGCAAATGCTTGTGTAAGCTTTCTCAGTTTGGCACTCTTCTCTTTAATATCATGTACTTTATATAAAGTTAAAAGAAAAAAAAATCCCTTTGTGTTTAGAATGTATCATGTTTTCCATTCTTTCTTAGGCATTCAATAAACAAAAAATGGACACGAAAACAGGCTTCTCTGTGCTTTCCCTTTGAGCAAAGTGACATGAAATGTCAAGTTGACAAGTCCAGCTTATGTGACAAATCTGTGCCACAGACTGATACAGCCACAGGTAAAATGGAAGTCATGAGAGTAAATTGTGTTAGATATAATACTAGAATATGCAATAATGTCTTTATCACATGTAATTATTTTTCTCATCAAAATGTCTTTATTGCTACAAATACTTTTTTCATTATAGCTCAACATAAATTTATTTTTTAATTATTTTCCTTTTCCCTTTTCTGAAATTGACATCAGTGACCTTAATGTTTGAGTACTACTTACTAGCGAGAAAGCACTTGACCTACAAATCTAGTACTAGTTCAAGAAAAGGAAACATGCTATTATTTCATCAGAGATGCACTGAAAATGCTTAAATTAAATATGTTTTTTCTCTCTCAGATTAGCATTCATTAGCATTCTTGAAATGCTAATGCATGCTGTCATTTCCATATTTAGACGGCAGGGAAAAGACTCTTTGCAATACTCTCTCCTTTTGGCTCTTTCGCTTCATTTGTAAGAATTCTATACATACTATATTTCAGATCACTGTCTTTTGGCTAAAGAGTGTATTCCTTTTATTCCTTTTTTATTCCTTTTTTTTTGGTCTCCACATTGTTTTGTTTTCTTTCAAGGTGAAGAAATCAACTGCCTCCAGAAAAGTCATGTTTTTAACATGCAGAAGTTAAAGAATTCAGAGTTGAGACTCACTGAGGCCAAGCAAAAAATGGGAGAACTTGCACTTAACATCAAAATGAAAGAAGAACTTATTAAGGAATTAGTAAGAACAGGTAAGTGACTGAAAAATTGAAATGAAGACATTCAGAAATAAGCAAGAAAAAAGACACAAAACTTCTGAAGACCTGCATATCTTAGTTTTTGGGTAATTTTCTTCTGCGGGAATACTTCTGGTAACTTACAGTTTCCTAACTTCTATGAATTACTTGCTATGAGTGCATTGAAGGCTGCAAATTTGTATTGTGTCCTACTCAGCTGTGATCTGCAGATTTGTTTGTTAAATATTTTTTTGTGTTTTGTAGCTTATTGTGTTTGTCCACCTATAGTGTAATTTTTCATGTATGCTTAGTGCAACTGATCTCTTCATGGACATGTGTTTGTCACCCAGTGTCTGGGATAGGAGAGAAGATACGACACTGTGCTGGGAATGCTTGCATTGCCATCATAGCAGTAGAGAAGCAGGAGTCAGAAGTGGATGAGGGAAAAGGTCAGTGTCCCTGTTAGCCTATATCATTACACACCTGTCCTGATATATATATGCTTGCCAGAAACTTATCATTGTGATGACCCTAAAGATCTGTGCTTACCTGTTTCAATCACACTCTTCTAGTGTGTACATATTCTCCTGAGGCAGTCTTTTGGCATTGAGAAACATTGTGCGCCCCCAGTAACAGTACTTACGGAATCCCAAACAGAGCAAATCAGATTGCCCGAACAGGGCAAATCAGTAGAAACACAATCGAGAGTTTTTTGCTGATTACCAAGTTGAAAGCTGAGAAATATGTAGCATATTCTTCTGGGGAACAAACAAACAAACATACAAACAAACAACAAAAAACATAATAATACAGGCAAGCTATTTTGTCAAGGACTGCAGTAGGCAGAAAATTTTCACTTGATGTGGCACTCAGGTGTTACTTTTTTTGGTGACATCAGATGATTTATGAAGAGTTCAGATTTAAGATTCCTTTGTTCATCTATATTTCAGTGTTATAAGGGAGCTGTTTGTTTAGGTTTGGAAAATGTCTCAGAAATTTTTGGTTTAATCAGGATGAAGTAAGTAACGATTCAATTACAGGTTTAAGTGATACATTGCAAATTATTAGCTTGCTGTTTTAAAACTATTTGGATATGATGTCTTTAAGGTAAGGATGCAGAGTGTGTAAGCAGGCAATATTCTTTGAAGATAACTAAACCGGAGCAAGAATCCGAGCAGGCCAAAATGGAACTGGCCGAAACTCAAAAGCAGCTTCAGGAGCTGGAGAATAAGGAGCTGAGAAAGCCAAGCTGCAAAGAGAGTTCCGAAAGAAGATGGATGCAGCTAAGCTGAAAGTGCAGGTATTTCCAATATGACCATTAGGATTTGCAAATTCCTGTCTCAGCATCACCTTTGAAATCCGTACACTCTGCTTGTGAAACTCTCACCAGCTTCACACAATTGAAGCTAGTTGGATTGAAGTAGCCAATGAGAACCTTCACACAGTTATACCCACTACTATTTAACAACTAAGTAGTTAGATAGTTCTGTCTTTGATGATTTTACGAAGGCTCAGAGACCTTAGAGATAATGTGTGATTGTTGTGGCAAAATGTAGCAAGTCTTGCTCACTGTCCTAACTCAGTGAAATAGAGAATTAACCTGAGTCGGGTTTTAGTTTTAAGTTTTCCTGTTGTTAAGCTGAAATTTTCCATGAACATTCAGGCCTTACAGAAGAAGAAGCAAGACACTAAGAATCTGGCTTCTCTATCTAACCAAAGTGAAAAACGAGCAATAGAACTTGAACAGAACGTGGCTCAGATGAAGCATCAGCAGACCCTGCTAGAGAAAAGACTGCGTGAGGAGAGTGAAAAAAAAGAAGCAACTAGAAGCAGAGCTTCAGCGGGACCAGCTACAAATTAAAGTAGGATTCTTTCTGTTTCCTTATGACAAAGAATAAGATCAACCAGTTTGACCTTTGTTTTCCCAAAGGCAATGTACTATACTACCAGATTTTGTCCTTTTAAGTAATTGCTTACTTGACACTGAAGAAATTGTGTATAAGTATTTTCACAGAAATCTTCATTCTTCCTTTCTCTTCAGCTATTTTTTTGAATGTTATTATGTGATGTCTAGCCCTGAGTTGCAATTTTGCATGTAAATTAGTTCAATATTTCTGATTTCATGATTGTGTAGATTCTGTCATTAAATGTGTTTGAAAAACACACTGACTGAGGCAGAAAGAAAGTTTTGTTTGTTTGTTTTTGTTTAGAGGAACTTCAGCTTAAGATGGAACAGCAACAGAAGATTCTTAAAGACAGAGAGATTGCTGCATTTAAAAAGAAGAAAAATAACTTGGTGTGGACTTTACAGAAATCAGAGGTAGCTAATCTATTCCAAATCTGTGTGGACACTGAAAAGAAAGGTGTCTTTATTCACCCCGTGTCATCTTTGTAAAGCGTTTGGAAGAAGAGTATTCCGTCCTCCCTCCCCTGTTTTTTTTTTAAATTGTTTTTTTTTTTTTTTTTTTTTGTAGCAAAAACTGAGACAAGTCAAGAAGCTCTTTAACTGGTTTTGAATAATGAAAGGAGAGGGCTGTAATGTCTTTGTTTTTTCTATGACTTGTCAAAGGTAGTAATTCAGATAGCTGGAAATTCAACGAGTTTGGTTGTCTGGTAGGCTTGAAGTTGATTCTGATGAGCTCTGTTATAAATGTTGCACGGTTTGTTTGTTTATTTCTTTTCCCATCTGACAAATATGACAGACGGCTATGGTTTTGGTTGTTCATGACAGTGTTAGAATAGTAGGTTTCCTGTGCAACAGTGCTACCTGCATGATTTCAGAACTAGACATTGGAACATGAGAGTTTCATGAGTTAACCAAAGTCTTTAGAGGTGAAAATCAATTTAAAAAACGAAATAAAAGCAACTTCTTAGCCATACCAGCAATATGCCCACTGATAAACCATTGCTTCAGAAGAGACTTATAATAGACTCTGCTAGCAGGATCAGAACTCCCATTTTTTCTTTCTTTCAGCATCGCAGTTTCTCATCACGATGTGTTTTTCCACAAATCTTGGTCTTGGGCAAGAATCATGCAATGAGGATGGGCTAGCTGATTTCTTGTGGTACCTTTCAAACTTAGTTGTTGTCATTCTATATATGACATCTATTTCTATAACTGTTTTTAGGAAAATAATACATTTCCTTAAAAGCATCTGATAAAATTGTTTGCATAAGATGTAGTAATATAACATTGCTGAGCCTCTCCTTAAGTCAGTCCTATTTCTGTATTATCCTGAATCAGGATTCTGTTGATCACTTAATGTTAAGAATTGAAATGTTGATTTCTCACGTTTTATCAGTTACTCTAAAAGAGGAAAAACATAGTCATAAAATTCTGACCCAAATAGTCCTCGTTAATGCTCTCTGGATCTCTGTTTAAATTGTAGAAGTTAGAAGAGCAAAAGAAATGGCTGGATGAAGAAATGGAAAGAATTCTTCAACAGCACCAACAGTTAGCGGAACTAGAAGAAGATTTAAAGAAAAGAGAAGCCATTGCAGCTAAAAAAGAAGCATTATTGCAAGAGAAGAGCCTCCTAGAAATCAAGAAACTGAGATCTAGCCAGGTGATTTAAGAAAAAAAAAAAAGAAAGAAAGAAAGAAATTTAACACAATTGTAGAGCTGCCTGAAAAGACTATGGGAGGAGGGCAGCCGGATAACAGAAGAGGTTTAAGCCATGCGACTTGTATCTCTAGCGCTGCCATTACATTATTGTGTGGCTTGATCAAATGAACATTTTAAACATGAATAATAGAATGTAATAACCTTTATTTACATGATATCCCCGAAATTCTAACAACAAAACAAAATCTGACTTCCAAAGTTCTGTTATTGCAGCACATTAAATAACGATATCTAAAAAATTGCTCAATGCCTGCAAAGTAGAGAACATGGCAGAGAAACATTCTGTATTATTTACTTTGGCTACTGAGAAACAGAAATTGAAATGTCATTGTCACTGTAATGACTAACTCATGTAAGATATGTAGAAAACTGCACATTGCTTTTCTTTGTTTTCTTTCATCTTTTGATTAAATAGTAAATTTTATGGTAGCTGTCTACTTAGCCTAAATGGCATCCCTTTACAAGAAGTAGACAGGTCTTCCACTTTAGGATGCGACAGTCTCATGTACATGTTTATGGGGAAGGAGTTTTATATTTACGGTTTCTTTCATTCTTCCTCTTCTTTCTTTCTCTCTCTCTCTCTCTTTTTTTTCTTTTTTTAAAGGCTTTAAACAAAGATAGTATGAAATTGTCTACTCGCTTAAGTATGCTGGACCAGGAATTGTGTGATAAAGGTATGCAGCTTCAGGACAGCACTACTGAAGATAAGACAGACATTCTGGAAAAAATCCAGGTTCTTCAGAAGGAAAGGGATCAGCTACTCAGAAGAAGAAATAGTGTGGATGAGAAACTGAAAGAGGGTAACTGAAAAGTGTTGTCAGCTGAAGTAAGTAACTATCTCTGAGATACATCAAAGTTTTAGGCAATGTTGTATAATAAAGTATTCCAATCATGACCTAAAATGTCTCCCAGTATTAGACAGTAGAGAATCAAGGAACTGAGGTTGGGTGTTTTTGTTAACAGCCGACATGAAAATACTGCTATAATGGCACTACTTCCATAACAGTGAACAACATATACTTTCAGAGGAACTTACTTACTTTAGCTAGAGTCCGGACAAATGTCGCTGGCCTAACAATTCTATAATTAGAAATAATGAAACAGGATGTCCATCAATTTATCTTAGGCAGCTATTTTCCTATCAGGACATAGAACAAGGTGAAGTACTCTAATAGTGATGTCCCTTGATTTTTTTTTTCATAGGCTTTTGTGAAAGACCAAACCTCACCTGAAGGCCTCCATATAGTTACAATGAAAATAAGCCATATTGTGGATGTTACACACTTGAATTGATCAGTATAATTAAGTTGAAGATTGAATAAATTGATGTAAAATACACAGATTTGTTTTAGGTCTTGAGAAGCAGCAGTTGGGGCCTATTACTGAGCTGATAGCATGCCAGAAAGAATCCTATTTGCTTCACTCCACAGAATCTTCTGCAATACTTCAGGGCATGAATTTCTGCCACCTTCCTGCACAGATAATGGTCACCAAACTGCTTACAGATCTGATTGGTTCATTAATCGCTAATTAGAAAACTAGTTCAACTGAAAAAGTAATAGAAGTCATCAAATTGTGGGGAGGGGAAAATGGAGGAAGAATAGAATGTAGGCTTTTGTGGTGATGAACCATTTGTTTGAACTCTGGTCTGTGGAAGGGATATCAAGACATTTCCTGCTTGCTCCAAGCAGGTTCTAGATTTGTACTCTTCCTCTTATTTTTCCCATTCCATTCTCTGTACTACTACTAGTTAGTCTTGCTCTTCAATTTAGATTCACCTTTGAGAATGAAGTTAATGTCTTATGCACACAAAGGTTTGTTTTGTACTTTTTTTACAATCTCACTCCTGTGTTTCTGTGTAGGAAGAACATGTCCTTTTGCAGCTGGAAGAAGGAATTGAAGCCCTGGAGGCTGCTATTAATTACAAGAATGAAAGTATTCAGAGTCGCCAGTACTTGCTTAGATCCTCTTCACAGATCCTTTCACAGAGTGAGGATAATGCAATAGGAAAACTAGTTTCCTTGTCTGCTGATGAGCTCAGAGCTATCCTCTTCAAATACTTTAACAAGGTTTGCTTTGGCTAATGATCAATATTTTATCCTATTACCTGTTATTGCACTAAATAGTTAAATGAAATAGTGTCAAGAAGTAAAGTCAATTTAATCCACTTTCCTTGAAAGCCTGCTTAGGTTACTCACATCTGTTGTTAATTTGGATATTTTGCATCTTGACATCAACATAAAAAAGGATGCTTTTCTATTACTTGTTTGTATCTTGTTTTGGTGTCATTAGCTTAAAAGGTGTTGCAACTCTGGAAATTTCCTTGCTCCTTTCCACTGCTTTATGCTGCTAACTTCTCAAGTAGCAACATATTTAAACAGTGGTGTCGTATCGAAATTCTTCCCACCTGCAGTCTTTATTAACCTCAGGATAGTATTTCTTTTTTCCAAATCCATTATAAAATCTTTCTGCAAACAAGCGCTTACCACCATATACTGAAGAATCGTAATGACACCTGGAAACATAAAAAAGAAATGCATTAGGACTTGGTGTCTCTCTTTGCCCATGGGTGAACCTTGGGTGATTTTGTGAACGAGTTGTCTGTGGTACACAAATTGGCAGTTTTCCAGAAACAGGAAAAAAACTCTTGTATCAGTTTAAGTTCTGCACAGGGCATTAAAAAATCCACTAGTCCATGTGATCAAAATCTACAGAGCTCAATTCTGAAGTGTGAACTCGTGTCAGCAGGCAAATCTGTTTCCAGTATAAGCTTACAGCTTATACAGACAATTGCTTTTGTATCCATTCATCTATTAAGCAGAACTGTAAAAGCATTTGTTGAAATGGTTTGATAGAAGTGTATTAGATTGTCTTAGATTGTTGGCCTGCGAGAGTCTGAACGTAAATTACAACTGCAGACTGAAGAACAGGAGATGAAGGTCATAGACCAGGAAAATATAAAACGTGAATTGGAATCTGCACTTGAGCACATCAAGTTGCAGTGTGACAGGCAGCTGATGCTACAACACAGAGAACATGAGAAAAAACTACAGTTGATTCTGCATCATTTCAAGGGTGCTTGTTTGTTTTCCAAGGGGAATTGTACAGCAGATATTATCTTTAGTCACTGTTGAGAAATACTGTGTTTCATATGAAAGAAAAAAGAAGATACGAGGTAGAAAGATAACATTTTGGCTGTTACTAATTCTGATGTCGTGTAGGATGCTGATGAACAGACACAAGGTGCTTGTATAAAAGAAAAAAGCTGACCATTTTTAAAAAACGGTCAGAATTGTCACATTTTTATATTCAATTTGTTGACATTGGAAAGGTGAAAGATAGCAATCCCCTTGATCTTTATCCTCTAAATGCTCCTATTAAAATGGAGAATTGGGGTTGGCATGGGCTTTTTGCTCCTCTGTCATACTAGTTTAAATGTACACCCTGAAAGCAGAGTGTCAGCAAAATACAGGACATTCTCTAGCTGGGCATCTTGATTTTGGCACAGAGAAGTGAAGTGAAGATTTGATTCTCATACTAGTTTTACTTGCCCTAGAACAAGATGGTGAAGGTATTGCAGAAACCTTGAAAGAGTATGAAGTAAAAGTCCAGCAACTGGAAAAAGACTTCTTTTATTCTAGAGAAAACCAGCAGAGAGCTGAAGAAGAAATTGAAGGGCTTTTTTGGAGAGTCACCCCATCAACTAATGGCACCTACTAAATGTAAGTACATGATCTTAAAATGCTTTTGTGTTTGTCAGTAGATCATTTGAGGGGTAGCAAACAGACAGAAGTATATCAGATAGACATAAAACTCATATTTTTACTGAACTAACTCTTATCCAGGAAGGTACTACATCTCCCCACACTTGCAAAGGAGAGACAACATCAGTTTGTAATAGAGGCAGTGGTATAACACTGTTCTAAATTCGTGTTTGGTTTTCTGTGGATTCGAGCATAATTTCAGAAGCTACAGTCTCACACTGTTGTGGTTGAGAAAACGGTATTTTATGATCTGAAAGACTCTGAATGGCATTATAATTAACAAATGTGTAATATGCTATGCTTTTAGATGCCAGTATTTTAAACAATTAACTTGATTTTGCTGCCAGCACTTGATTTCATAGAAGTTATTTCTTGGAAGATTGTCAATGAGGAGGTCCATACTTCCAGTTAACTAAAATCATTCTTTATTAAGGTTAAAAGACCTAGATATTTGTAGTAAGAAGATAAGCTTCCTAATGTGATCTATGCTTTGACCAAAAAAAAAAAAAAAAAGGACCAACAAACAACTATGAAAAGTTTTTTTGATTGTTCCAGGTCCTACTAACCACAACTCAAACTTAAAATGAAGTAGTTCTAGTGTAGAAGCAAAAATGGTTTAATCATTGTCATTATCTTGGTTGTCTTACACCTCACACTGCCACCACCACCACTTCACACGCACAGTGCAGCCTTCTTGGCCCCGTGTTTCGTCTTAAGGCTCAGTGTGACTCATTCTTCCTCTTAACTGATGGTTCTATTTCGTCACACTTGAGGTAGTGCCATGTCTTTGTAACACGTAGATGCTGGTCACATATGCATCTGTTGCTACCAGAGTGAATTGAGGTTTAGCTCTCCAGGCAGGATAATAAGCCTAGAGGTTCATTACTCGAAAGTATGCTGTGACGGTGTGAACATGAATATTGCACAGGTTGGACTGTAAATGAGCATGGGGAAGATTATTCTGTGTCTAATACACAAAGAAGCATGTAGTCCAGGACATGTTTTGCTGTGACGAAACATCCATCGCAGCCAAACTGTAGCGAAATGTAGAAGGATGAATGTCCCTGTGAATTTCTAACTTTTTCAAATCCATATGTTTGTAACGTTTGTAAGAAGCGCTCAGTATTTTTGTATAATTACCTTTAGTTATCTTTCCTCTGAATATATTTTGGGGCATAATACAATGTAATAAAAAAGTGATGAGCTTTAAAAATAACAAAAATCCCTGTGTACATTAAAGTCACATTCAAAGACTATGTTTTGTGTGTTCTGCTAATGAAATTGCAGACTACTTTTGAAAATACGAAGAATTTCATATTTTACTGTCATGGTTCAGTTGTTTTAAGATTGCCTAAATTGCAAGTTAGAATGGTGAAGCTTGTATTACAAGCAAAGAGCCAGCGGAAAGTAAAAGACACAGTCTTTTACTTCCTTGTCTTTCGGGTCCTTAACATACAATGGTGCTAGCTCAGACCTAGGAATCACCAGTCTTTATCTTGTTCCCTGTCTCAAGTCCCCCCTTTTCTTGAGCCTAAGCAAATTCTTTGGCTTATTACAATCCTTCTTGATTAAAAGTTTTCATTAAATTCTTACCAGTTTTGACTTGGTGCTTGTTTCAGTTACACTTCCAGGTATCATAATCTAGTCCTTCATACAGCACCAAAATGCACATTGTACCACTACACAAGTCAAGACTACTACTCTTAAAAAGAAGATCAGGATTCCTCTAAACGATTGCTTAAGCCAAGAAAAGTTGGGTAACCAAAAAGGTGATTTTGTTGCATAATTCTCGAAAACCCCAGGAGGTGTCATCTTGAATTACCTTATGTAATCACCTTAGACTAATCACCTTATTACCGTAGTCTTTCCCCAAATGTTTTCGTGCTCAGTCTCAATTCCTCCTGCCTCATTTACACACATACAGCAACTAATATTGATTAAAGTGCATCCTTCCCCTTGGGAGGCAAATAAAAGGTCTAGTGCCTAAAACATTGATTTGTTCTAGTTGCTTGCACCAAACTGTAAGATGTTGTTGCAAATATTGGTTTCCGAAATGGGTTAGATCTTCTCCTTTGTCCGGCATTTGGTAAGGCCTGCCATCCAATATCTCCAAAGGGGCTTAGTTTGACCAAGTTTGCTCCTGGGGGATGGATGGAGCCCGTGGTAGGGAGCCATGTGGGAGCAGTGCTTGAGGAGCTGCTGCCTTTGGCAGCCCCTGCAGGCTCACTTCGGGAATCCCGTGTGAGGGATGAAGTTCTGTGTTTTTTGTTTTGTTTTTGTTTTGTTTTGTTTTGTTTTGTTTTGTTTTTCTGAAGAAACCGGGTGTTTAAGAAGGAAATGCAGAGTTGCCTTTGTTTGGCACTCGATGGTCTTGAGGTCTCTTCCAACGTAGACATTCTGTGATTCTGTGAAGTCACAAACGCCAAGGCATCACACTGGCTGGCTCTGCAGCACAGATGCCAGGAGTGCTGCTTGGCATGGCGGCGGCGGCGCAGTGCCCCAGCCCCAGGCCCATCCCAGCCCCAGCGCACGTCGCCCTCCGCTCCCCCATGGAGCCCCCCGCCGCCTCAGCAGCCCCGTGGCGGACGCCCCATGGCAGAGCCGCCCCCGAGGAGAAGGAGCCCGCAGCCCTCTGCCCGCAACGCACCGCACTGCACCAAGCGCCGCGCAACGGCTGCCACCACCGCGGGGGCTCCTGGTGTGAGCGGCAAGCGGTGGCAAGGGGGGGCTGTGCTTCCTGAGTCAAGCTGCTGGACTCCGGCTTGCCTGGGCAATTGCCCATGTTGCTGAGGAGGCAACAGAGCCAAAGCCCTTCGGGCTGAAGATCCAGCACAGCTGGGGAGGCTTTGGCATTTCTGCACAATGCTGCTCAATCCTGCTTGGGAGCCCAGCCTCAGGTGCGGAATGAAGCCAAGCAAGCTCGAGGGAAACTGTGTGCTGGTAAGTTGTCAGTTCTTGCTTTCTTTTTCATTCCTCACGCCTAAGAAAACCTAACTCTTTCAAGCACCTGTTTGAAGACACGGTTTGATGGACTTGATTCTGGGTGTGCTCCTTAAGCTTGTTCGGCAGCTGTTGAACCCCGCTACACTTGCAGGAGACCTATGCTCGAGTTGATGCTTGCTGTGATCAAGCGGTGTTCTTTTGCTCTTCTTTGCTTTGGGGATGGTGGGTGAGGTTGCAAAGAGTTTTCAGGAGGATTCTTCCTTTCCTTTGCAGAATCCCAGACTGCGTATTAGAGCTGCTCTTCATCTCTGCTCGGAAAAGCTTCACGGGCCAAAAGAGAATGGAGATGAGGAAGGCAATGGAGAATGATGAGGACTATTTGCAGTCAGCACGCGTAAGCTTTGTGAAAGAATCAGGTGCATTTCTGTAGTGGTAGAAAGCGTAGCTGGAAAGACTTCCTAAGAACATCAAGTCCAATTCATTGTTCTCAGTTAGAGCAATCCCGTAGTTTAGACTCCTGATAAGGTATTTGTCTGTAGGCAGCTGCCAACTTGTCCAGCTAATCCAATTCAGCCTGGAAAACAAGCAAGCAAGCAAGCAATCAAAAAGCACAGAAACCTGCAGTTTATGGAGTGCAATTGTCTCCTTTCTAATCTCATGGGTTTCACCAAGTTTTGGGTGACTCCAGGGCTGGCTTGCCAGGGAGACTTTCTTGAATTGCTGGCAGATCAGCCAGAAGGGCAATACAAGGCCCTGGCTAAACACAATCTGTAGGCTGCTTCTAGATCAACAGTTTCCTTGGTTACTCCACAACCTCCACAATCTCCACTTGCTTCGAAGCTGTGAAGATTGCAAGTCCACTTTGTGTTTTTCAGCCACTCTGTGTCAAACGCTAAGAGTTTTCACTGGCTGTTAAAACAGAAAGGACAAAGAGCCCCTCCTCTGGGTCTTCAGAAGGCTCCTAAGATCCCCCAGACTGGCTAAGTAGCGACGCTCTAGTATAGATGCATCTAGATGCAGTAGAGCTAGATGGTGGGAGAGAGGCTCTAGCATGGACGTGACACGCTTTGACAGCATCTTTTCTCTGACAGCAACTTCTGCCTTGGCTCTTCCCATCAAGCCAGAGCAGTTTCTTGGCCTGCACAACCTGCAGACTGACCTCTCGTGTGTATCCGTGCTGGACTGAGGGTAATGTTTGGAACACACACTGATGCTGTATTCACTAGAACTTTGAGAAGAGAGCGCAAGAAGCTAACCTGCATACGAGTTTCTTAGGTTTCTGTAGAGAGAGAGAGATGTACATGCATACATATTTACTTCTGTCTTTACTTCTTTCAAGATATCTTTTGTTCTCCAAAATGAATCCTCTGACTGTTACTAACGTATGGGACACACCTTGACACTCTAATGGCATAGAAATACTTTTCAGCTCATCCTTGCTATTGTTTCTGGATTGAAAAAATAATTGTGAATATGATTACCTGCTTGGAATCTTTTTTTTTTTTTTTTTTTTTAGTATATATCTATTCTATTATGAAATCCTATAAAAAGGAGTGAACTCAAGAGGAAAAAAAAAAAAAGAAAACAATTTTATATCCACTTCTAAATTAGCTCAACAAATGAAACAGTAAAAAATGCACATAATATTTCTTCTATCCCAAGATTTCATGGTACAATAGTTCTTTGCCTAACCCTGCAATAGCCCCATAGGCATTGCAATTGCTTACTTGTGTTCTTCTCCTTTGCTTGTGTTTAGTGTTTGCTTTTCTAATGTTACAACATTGGATTGATTTACCTCTTTAGGTGTCAAGAGAAGAAGGCATTTGCTTCAGAGGACAGTACTTTGATGCTTTCCAGGGCTAATGGCCAAAGTTCTCAAAGCACTTTTTTTTCTTTTTTTTTTTTTTCCCCATCAGTGATTTATACATTTGTCAATCTTTCCATCTTCATTTACAACTCCGAATTTAGGTTTTAGGTGAACAAGAACCCTGAAACCAGCTGAAGCCATATCAGACATGAAGCCATATCAGACATAGTAAGGACATGTGTCTGTGAGGAAGTAATTCAGAGTGATTCTCTGGTGTCCTTTGGACAGCTTTCCTCTGGTCCTCTGCACTAAGCATCCCCAAGGGATATTTCAAAGCTCTCGGAATGATCTGTCATTCTCTCTTCCACTAGAGTCTCCATTAGAAAAGCGTGACTATTCCTTGCCCATGTGGAAAAGAAGTCCTCCTTGCGTTGTTTCTAAGCAAAACCTCTTTCTTGTGTTCTATGGACAGAAACCACTTGGCTAGATAAACTCAATCATTGCAAATGGAAGGAGTGGAACTACTTCAGCACCGTGCTTCGGCTTCTAAACAGAACTGTAATGTAGGTGGGGACGTAGCAAGAGGACATGGCCAAGCCAGGGTGGACTTGAAAGTGCCGTGTCCGAGCCACAGCAAGAAGTCCGTGATTGCCCCTTGGAGACTGCTGCTCACCTAGTAGCACAGCAGCTGGAACGCTTCTGGATACTGCTGATGGATTGCCACAAATCAGGCAGTGACACAAGCTACGAGAACGACGGAAGTGACTGGAAGTGATGCTTCTCCCTGTTCTCCATTGCAATTTGTGAAAGAAAGGAGAAGAGAGGAGAAGAAGAAAGGAGAAGACGGGAGGGAAGGGGAGGGAATGAAGAGAACGGGAGGGAGGGGAGGGAAGGGTAAAAACGAGAATGGGAGGGGAGGGAAGGGCAGGGGAGGGCAGGGGAGTTCTGGGGAGGGCAGGGGAGGGCACGGGAGGGCAGGGGAGGGCAGGGGAGCAGAGTGTAGTGGAGTGTAGGGTAGTGTATGGTAGTGTAGGGTAGTGTAGGGGAGGGGATTGTTTGGTGAGGAGAGTGTAGGGGAGCGTAGGGGAGGAGAGTATAGGGGAGTGTAGGAGAGGAGAGTGGAGGGGAGTGTAGGGAAGGGGAGTGTAGGGGAACAGAGTGAAGGGGAAGGTAGGGGAGGTGTGTGTAGGGGAGTGTAGGGGAACTGAGTGAAGAAGAGGGTAGGGGAGCAGAATGTAGGGGAGGGTAGGGGAGCAGAGTGTAGGAGAGTGTAGGGGAACTGAGTGAAGAAGAGGGTAGGGGAGCAGAGTGTAGGGGAGTGTAGGGGAACTGGGTGAAGAAGAGGGTAGGGGAGCAGAGTGTAGAGGAGTGTAGGGGAGCAGTGTGTAGGGGAGGTGTGTGTAGGGGAGTGTAGGTGAGGAGAGTGTAGGGGAGTGTGTGTGGGGGGAATGTACGGGAGTATAGGGGAGGAGAGAGTCGGGGAAGGAAGTGGAGGGGAGGAGAGGGAAGGGGAAGGAGGGAATATTGCCTTATTTGTTACCTTTTTACTGTCTTCGTGTAGAGCCGTGACAGGCAAAATAAACTATGTTGGTGAAAAGGACGTCTTTGTCTGGTGTGATTCCCGCTCCCCCAGTTTAAATTAATCAAGAATAATCTGCTCCTGATTGAGGTCTTCCCTTACTAGTGCAGTGCTAGGACCTACGTGCTCAATGTGCTGAGGATGTGCAAGAGTCTTAGAAAACAGTCAAGTTTTCCTCCCTCCTTGCTTCTTTATGAAATAAACATGATATCATACAGCACCGGGCTGTTTTTCATGACGGAAATTCACTTCTACCCTGCACAACAAAGCTTATGATATATCCAGACCAGAGCTAAGCCGTCAGCTTGGGCAGCCACTGTCAGGCGTTCGCTTCTGTCCAGTCGCCCCTTGGGGAAGCCACTTGCACTGGTTGCTTTCCTCACAAGTTTACCAAGTTTGCGTAAAGCTCCAAAGCTCAGGCCTATGCAGACACAGACCTGCTGCTCCTTTAACACACAAGAGGGGGCTATTGTTCACAACAGCTTTTCCAGTGCTTCTCTCCATTTTTTGTTGGAAATCCAGTCCTTGCTTGCAGATTGGCTTTTTCAATTCAGTGATTAGTGGGTACTGGAAGGTTCAAAAACAACACCTGACAATCTTGTCCATACGTAGGTAAGGAGAGATCTAAGGAAGGAACAGGTTGCAATACCTAAGGCTTATGCATCGCTCAAGCTTCCAGTTGAGCTGTGAAATCCACGCCTCAGGTCACTTGAGGTACCAGGAGTCCCTGTAGAACATACAGGGGTCTCCAGCAGTGAGGTTCCCTGAGCAGAGGGCTTCAAGAGCTCCACAGGGAATGAAAAGAAGACTTGTGATATCCATGAGGAATGTGGCTTGCTCTCGGCAATAGAGACAAATTCCTTTCTGATTAATGCTCCACCCTGCTCCACTCCAGGGACAGATGCCTATGGCAACCTGGTCCCAGTACGTAGTACTAGGATGAGGTGGCAGGGACTGTCCCCATTCATTTTCTTTCTTCAGGGTGGCCATGCCTCCTCTCTGGCTGAAGGTGGGCTTCATGGACCGTGTGAAGGGGAGAGGTCTGGGGAAGGACTGAAAAACTTGAGAAATACTCCGAGGATAAATCAAAAGTTGGTTGCACTGAAGTAGATAGGAAGTGCAAATGATAGCCTGGGTAGATTTGCTGCAAAGAATCTGAAGAATCTGGGTCTGCTTGCCAGAGCACTCATCCCAGTGGCTCATGATTTCTTTTGCACAGTTTTGGTTTGTTGTTCCCCAAGTCAGGACGGAATTTTGGGAATGCTCTTACACTTACCTCATGAAAGAAAGACATGTTCTTTACTAGGTATGATTTTACCTGCTTAGATTTAGGGTACTTAGGCTATGCTATACAACTCTTCTTCACAAGAATAGTCTTCTCTATACAACTCTGTATAGTTGGTCTAATGAAATGAAAGGAACAGTGTCAATTTACAGGAACAGTGTCAATTCCAGCATTTGAAGCAGTGCTGTGGCTTCATAATTAATAGACAGCTTTTAGAAGAACAGACAAAAATGATTCTATCTATCTTTATTTCCTGTGTAGATTTACTTAAGTGGTTCTTTCCCATTCATACTAATCCAGCTATTCACATACAGACCGGAGTTATGCACTAAAAAATTATGTCACTCTGTCACTTTCTGTCATGATGTAATTATTGCTTACAAGCAGCAGTCAATTGAACAAAGCCTTTCACATGACTGGCTGTCTAACAACTATGCTGCTGTTGTATTTCCCAGGTGAACCACTTCAGAATTTCATAGAAGTGAAGAAGGATGCCTATATGGTATGCTATCTGGCTACCCAGGTGTAGTCTGTTGGTTCCAAAACTGCCTGTCTTCACCTTGGGCAAAAGAACACAAGGTACTCAATATTGAAAAGATACCAGATAAGCATTAGTATCTTGAGTGTCGTAAGTACTCCAAGCCCGAAGGGAATTGCCACATTTCCTCTTGGCCAGCACAGCCGTGGTGTTTTTAATATCTTGGAAAACAAAATGATCAGGTATGCTGTGAATCAGCTGGCAATTTGCTTTGTGGCTTTTCTCATGAATTCTGCATGCTTCCTTTCTTTGGAGATACTTGACTTGTACATCCAGGTCTTTCTTCTTTAAGAAAGTAGAAGCATCTCAAAAAGCAAAAAGTTACCAAGGTGTTTGAAAACAGGAGTCCAAATCTAACAGATGTAGGGATTTATAACAGAGGAAGTGGAGACAAAGATCAGCCATGAAATAGATCTGAGAAAAACACAGGTAGCAGTGTCACGTGCGGATAAAGGAAAAGAGATAACCAAATGTCTTTCTTGAAGTGGAAAAATAATGGGGAAAACAAGACTCATGGGAAAAGCAAGCATCTTAGCTGGGTGGGAAAAGCAAGCATCTTAGCTGGGATTGACAATAAATAAAAAGCTACTACGCAGAAGTCTGTAGCTGTTGTAAAGTTGCCATGCCATTTTGCAGAGCAGAACGCAAACACATCAACGTGCATTCTGGGCTTAGAGGAAGAAGCTCGTGAATTCTTGGTAGTTCTCATTCTGAAGTGAAGGGTCTGTAATGTGCATATTGAAGCAAAAGTCACACTTGTACAATATGTATAGAATTCCCTGGAGCATTTAACAAAAACGCCTGACTGGTAAGGTAGGACTGGTTAGAAATGCTCGCAAGTTGGGTGACAGCTGATGACTAGGTTACAGTGCAGAGTAACCTTGGATTTCAGATGACAACGTTGCGGTTGTGCCAGAAGATAAGCTGTAGATCACCTTACATGAGCATGACATTTATTTCACCCATTCTTGTAGAAAAAGGGAAGGATTCATTCATTAGGAGGAAAGAGGCACAAGAATACAGTGTGCCTCTTTGATTTGTTCCGTACCTAGTTGACATCAAGAAATACAGACCTAGAAACCCAATGACAATCTTATCTACAACTATGTCCAAAACCTAATTTGATGGAAATCTCAGAGCATGTGCTACTACAAGACTAACAATGAAGATCCTCTGCCCAGAAGAGTCTTTCAGAAAATGCTTCTCTCTACTCCAAATCGTCTCAGAGCAGAAGCCACTGAAAGAAAAAAGAGCCTTGCTGCAGAAACACATAGCTTTCCCAGTGAAGATTGCTCAAGACTTAGTGCTGGAAGCCTGTTGTCCGAACTGAGCAAATGACTGCTTGAACAAGAATTTGTTTCCAGCAGCCTCTGCTCCACAGTGGCAACATCTGGCCAGAGGAAGACAGGAAGCCAAGAGGAGACTTGCCTTTGTATGTGTACCAGCCTCAGTCAATCCTTCTGCACACAATTCAGCTGTCACCCCCATGGAAGACAAACACCTGCGAGGAAGTACAGAAACTGCTGGGATTGGAGGTGGTGGTATTGCAACCAGCTTTGCCTGCATTCTTCGACAAGTCCGGCTGTTCGACTGGATGGAAATGGGAATGCAAATTCTGGCATGACAACTAAAACCCTGGGATGAAAGAGGACATCCAACAGGAGACTGCAAGACAAACTTTCTTTCAAAGGAGGAAAGAACAAGGACAAGATCATATTTTTACAGATTTGTTGTTGCATTGCTTCACTCTCTCCAGCACGATAAAATGGTGACACTGATGGACAGATTTTCAGTCTTCTTCCATGCCGGTAAGGGCTATATTTAGGCTTGTTGTGAAAGAGTGAACCCGGAAGGTCCAGTTGCATGTGGTGCTGCGTAAAGGCTCCCCTGGGGAGTTCACTTGTACCCAAAGCCTTCCTTTGGGGGCACATTTGGATGGGCGAAATGGGCTCGCAACGCGTTTCCTGGGGCCCAATTTTTAAGATGTCTTCTATGCCGGCTAGGGATACATTAAGGCTTGCTCGGAAACAATGAACCCGGAGGGTCAAGTTGCATGTGGGGCTGCGTAAAGCCTCCCCTGGGGAGTTCACTTGTACCCAAAGCCTTCCTTTGGGGGCACTTTTGGATGGGCGAAATGGGCTCGCGACGTGTTTCCTGGGGCCCAATTTTTCAGACGACTTCTATGCCGGCTAGGGCTATATTAAGGCTTGCTCGGAAACAACGAACCCGGAGGGTCCAGTTGCATGTAGGGCTGCGTAAAGGCTCCCCTGGGGAGTTCACTTGTACCCAAAGCCTTCCTTTGGGGGCAATTTTGGATGGGTGAAAGTGGCTCGGAATGCGTTTCCTCGGGCCCGGATTTTCAGTCTTACGTGCAGGTAAGGGATATATTTAGGCTTGCTATGAAAAAGTGAAGCCGGAGGGTCCAGTTGCATGTGGGGCTCCGTAAAGGCTCCCCTGGGGAGATCACTTGTACCCAAAGCCTTCCTTTGGGGGCACTTTTGAATGGGTGAAAGGAGCTCGCAACGCGTTTTCTGGGGCTCAATTTTTTAGTCGTCTCTGATGCCAGCTAGGGATATATTTAGGGTTGCTCGGAAACATTGAACCCGGAGGGTTCAGTTGCATGTGGGGCTGCATAAAGGCTCCCCTGGGGAGTTCACTTGTACCCAAAGCCTTCCTTTGGGGGCACTTTTGGATGGGAGAAAAAGGCTCGCAAAACGTTTTCTGGGGCCAGATTTTTCAGTTGTCTCTGATGCCGGCCAGGGATATCTTTTTGGGTTGCTCGGAATGAGTGACCCCGGAGGGTCCAGTTGCATGTGGGGCTGCGTGAAGGCTCCCCTGGGGAGTTCACTTGTACCCAAAGCCTTCCTTTGTGGGCACTTTTGGATGGGCGAATGGGGCTAGGAATGCGTTTCCTGGGGCCCGGATTTTCAGTCTTCTCCTATGCCGGTAAGGGATATATTTTGGCTTGTTGTGAAAGAGTGAACCCGGAGGGTCCAGTTGCATGTGGGGCTGCGTAAAGTCTCCCCTAGGGAGAACACTTGTACCCAAATCCTTCCTTTGGGGGCACTTTTGGATGGGCGAAAGGGGCTCACAACGCGTTTTCTCGGGCTTGGTTTTTCAGTCTTCTCCCACGCCGGATAGGGATATATTTAGGGTTGCTCGGAAACAACGAACCCGGAGGGTCCAGTTGCATGTAGGGCTGCGTAAAGGCTCCCCTGGGGAGTTCACTTGTACCCAAAGCCTTCCTTTGGGGCCACATTTGGATGGGCAAAAGGGGCTCACAACGCGTTTCCTGGGGCCCGGTTTTTCAGTTTTCTCCTAATCTGGCTAGGCATGTATTTAGGTTTGCTCGGAAAGAGCGAACCCGGAGGGTCCAGTTGCATGTGGGTCTGCGTAAAGTCTCCCCTGGGGAGTTCACTTGTACCCAAAACCTTTCTTTGGGGGCACTTTTGTATGGGCGAAAGGGGCTCGCAACGCGTTTCCTGGGGCCCGATTTTTCAGTCGTCTTCTATGCCGGCTAGGGCTATATTAAGGCTTGCTCGGAAACAACGAACGCGGAGGGTCCAGTTGCATGTGGGGCTGCGTAAAGGCCCCCCTGGGGAGGTCACTTGTACCGAAAGCATTCCTTTGGGGGCACTTTTTGGTGGGTGAAAGGGGCTCGCAACGCGTTTTCTGGGGCGCGATTTTTCAGTCGTCTTCGATGCCTGCTAGGGATATATTTTGGGTTGCTCGGAAACAACGAACCCGGAGGGTCCAGTTGCATGTGGGGCTGCGTAAAGGCTCCCCTGGGGAGTTCACTTGTACCCAAATCCTTCCTTTGGGGGCACTTTTGGATGGGCGAAAGGGGCTAGCAACGCGTTTTCTGGGGCCCGATTTTTCAGTCGTCTTCTTTGCCGGCTATGGATATCTTCAGGCTTGCTGTGAAAGAGTGAACCCGGAGGGTCCAGTTGCATGTGGGGCTGCGTAAAGGCTCCCCTGGGGAGTTCACTTGTACCCAAAGCCTTCCTTTGCGGGCACTTTTGGATGGGCGAAAAAGGCTCGCAACGCGTTTCCTGGGGCCCAGATTTTCAGTCTTCTCCCAAGCCGGCTAGGGCTATATTTAGGTTTGCTCGGAAACAACGAACCCGGAGGGTCCAGTTGCATGTAGGGCTGCGTAAAGGCTCCCCTGGGGAGTTCACTTGTACCCAAAGCCTTCCTTTGGGGGCAATTTTGGATGGGTGAAAGTGGCTCGGAATGCGTTTCCTCGGGCCCGGATTTTCAGTCTTACGTGCAGGTAAGGGATATATTTAGGCTTGCTATGAAAAAGTGAAGCCGGAGGGTCCAGTTGCATGTGGGGCTCCGTAAAGGCTCCCCTGGGGAGATCACTTGTACCCAAAGCCTTCCTTTGGGGGCACTTTTGAATGGGCGAAAGGGGCTCGCAACGCGTTTCCTGGGGCCCGATTTTTCAGTCGTCTTCTATGCCGGCTAGGGCTATATTAAGGCTTGCTCGGAAACAACGAACCCGGAGGGTCCAGTTGCATGTGGGGCTGCGTAAAGGCCCCCCTGGGGAGGTCACTTGTACCCAAAGCCTTCCTTTGGGGGCACTTTTTGGTGGGTGAAAGGGGCTCGCAACGCGTTTTCTGGGGCGCGATTTTTCAGTCGTCTTCGATGCCTGCTAGGGATATATTTTGGGTTGCTCAGAAAGAGAGAACCCGGAGGATCCAGTTGCATGTGGGGCTGCGTAAAGGCTCCCCTGGGGAGTTCACTTGTACCCAAATCCTTCCTTTGGGGGCACTTTTGGATGGGCGAAAGGGGCTAGCAACGCGTTTTCTGGGGCCCGATTTTTCAGTCGTCTTCTTTGCCGGCTATGGATATCTTCAGGCTTGCTGTGAAAGAGTGAACCCGGAGGGTCCAGTTGCATGTGGGGCTGCGTAAAGGCTCCCCTGGGGAGTTCACTTGTACCCAAAGCCTTCCTTTGCGGGCACTTTTGGATGGGCGAAAAAGGCTCGCAACGCGTTTCCTGGAGCCCAGATTTTCAGTCTTCTCCCAAGCCGGCTAGGGCTATATTTAGGTTTGCTCGGAAACAACGAACCCGGAGGGTCCAGTTGCATGTAGGGCTGCGTAAAGGCTCCCCTGGGGAGTTCACTTGTACCCAAAGCCTTCCTTTGGGGGCAATTTTGGATGGGTGAAAGTGGCTCGGAATGCGTTTCCTCGGGCCCGGATTTTCAGTCTTACGTGCAGGTAAGGGATATATTTAGGCTTGCTATGAAAAAGTGAAGCCGGAGGGTCCAGTTGCATGTGGGGCTCCGTAAAGGCTCCCCTGGGGAGATCACTTGTACCCAAAGCCTTCCTTTGGGGGCACTTTTGAATGGGTGAAAGGAGCTCGCAACGCGTTTTCTGGGGCTCAATTTTTTAGTCGTCTCTGATGCCAGCTAGGGATATATTTAGGGTTGCTCGGAAACATTGAACCCGGAGGGTCCAGTTGCATGTGAGGCTGCATAAAGGCTCCCCTGGGGAGTTCACTTGTACCCAAAGCCTTCCTTTGCGGGCACTTTTGGATGGGCGAATGGGGCTAGGAATGCGTTTCCTGGGGCCCGGATTTTCAGTCTTCTCCTATGCCGGTAAGGTATATATTTTGGCTTGTTGTGAAAGAGTGAACCCGGAGGGTCCAGTTGCATGTGGGGCTGCGTAAAGTCTCCCCTAGGGAGAACACTTGTACCCAAAGCCTTCCTTTGGGGGCACTTTTGGATGGGCGAAAGGGGCTCACAACGCGTTTTCTCGGGCTTGGTTTTTCAGTCTTCTCCCACGCCGGATAGGGATATATTTAGTGTTGCTCGGAAACAACGAACCCGGAGGGTCCAGTTGCATGTAGGGCTGCGTAAAGGCTCCCCTGGGGAGTTCACTTGTACCCAAAGCCTTCCTTTGGGGCCACATTTGGATGGGCGAAAGGGGCTCACAACGCGTTTTCTGGGGCCGGATTTTCACTTTTCTCCAAATCCGGCTAGGGCTGTTTTTAGGTTTGCTCGGAAAGAGCGAACCCGGTAGGTCCAGTTGCATGTGGGTCTGCGTAAAGGCTCCCCTGGGGAGTTCACTTGTACCCAAAGCCTTCCTTTGGGGGCACTTTTGGATGGGCGAAAGGGGCTCGCAACGCTTTTTCTAGGGACCGGATTTTCAGTCTATTCCCATGCCCGTAAGAGCTATATTTAGGCTTGTTGTGAAAGAGTGAACCCGGAGGGTCCAGTTGCATGTGGGGCTGCGTAAAGTCTCCCCTGGGGAGTTCACTTGTACCCAAAGCCTTCCTTTGGGGGCACTTTTGGATGGGGAAAAGGGGCTCGCAACGCGTTTCCTGGGGCCCGGTTTTTCAGTCTTGACCCATGACGGCTAAGGATATATTTAGGTTTGCTCGGAAAGTGCGAACCCAGAGGGTCCTGTTGCATGTGGGGCTGCGTAAGGGCTCCCCTGGGGAGTTCACTTGTACCCAAAGCCTTGGTTTGCGGGCAATTTTAGATGGGTGAAAGTGGCATGAAACGCGTTTCCTGGGGCCCGATTTTTCAGTCGTCTTCTATGCCGGTAAGGGATATATTAACTCTTGCACGGAAACAGCGAACCCGGAGGGTCCAGTTGCATGTGGGGCTGCGTAAAGGCTCCCCTGGGGAGTTCACTTGTACCCAAAGCCTTCCTTTGCGGGCACTTTTGGATGAGCGAAAGGGGCTCACAACGATTTTTCTGTGGCCTGATTTTTCAGTCGTCTCTGATGACGGCTAGAGATATATTTAGGGTTGCTTGGAATGAGTGAACTCAGAGGGTCCAGTTGCATGTGGGGCTGCGTAAAGGCTCCCCTGGGGAGTTCACTTGTACCCAAACCATTCCTTTGGGGGCATTTTGGATGGGCGACAGGGGCTCGGAATGCGTTTCCTGGGGCCCGGATTTTCAGTCTTCTCCCATGCCGGTAAGGGATATATTTAGGCTTGTTGTGAAAGAGTGAACCCGGAGGGTCCCGTTGCATGTGGGGTGGGTGAAGGCTCCCCTGGGGAGTTCACTTGTACCCAAAGCCTTCCTTTGCGGGCACTTTTGGATGGGCGAAAGGGGCTTGTAACGCATTTTTTCGGGCTTGGTTTTTCAGTCTTCTCCCACTCCGGCTAGGGATATATTTAGGCTTGCTCGGAAAGTGCGAACCCAGAGGGTCCCGTTGCATGTGGGGCTGCCTAAAGGCTCCCCTAGGGAGTTCACATGTACCCAAAGCCTTCCTTTGCGGGCACTTTTGGATGGGCGATACGGGCTCGGAATGCGTTTCCTGGGGCCCGGATTTTCAGTCTTCTCTCATGCCGGTAAGGGCTATATTTAGGCTTGTTGTGAAAGAGTGAATCCGGAGGGTCCAGATGCATGTGGGGCCGCGTGAAGGCTCCCCTGGGGAGTTCACTTGTACCCAAAGCCTTCCTTTGGGGGCACTTTTGGATGGGCGAAAGGGGCTCGCAACGCGTTTTCTGGGGCCGGTTTTTCACTTTTCTCCCAATCCGGCTAGGGCTGTATTTAGGTTTGCTCGGAAAGAGCGAACCCAGTAGGTCCAGTTGCATGTGGGTCTGCGTAAAGGCTCCCCTGGGGAGTTCACTTGTACCCAAAGCCTTCCTTTGGGGGCACTTTTGGATGGGCGAAAGGGGCTCGCAACGCTTTTTCTAGGGACCGGATTTTCAGTCTATTCCCATGCCCGTAAGAGCTATATTTAGGCTTGTTGTGAAAGAGTGAACCCGGAGGGTCCAGTTGCATGTGGGGCTGCGTAAAGTCTCCCCTGGGGAGTTCACTTGTACCCAAAGCCTTCCTTTGGGGGCACTTTTGGATGGGGAAAAGGGGCTCGCAACGCGTTTCCTGGGGCCCGGTTTTTCAGTCTTGACCCATGACGGCTAAGGATATATTTAGGTTTGCTCGGAAAGTGCGAACCCAGAGGGTCCTGTTGCATGTGGGGCTGCGTAAGGGCTCCCCTGGGGAGTTCACTTGTACCCAAAGCCTTGGTTTGCGGGCAATTTTAGATGGGTGAAAGTGGCATGAAACGCGTTTCCTGGGGCCCGATTTTTCAGTCGTCTTCTATGCCGGTAAGGGATATATTAACTCTTGCACGGAAACAGCGAACCCGGAGGGTCCAGTTGCATGTGGGGCTGCGTAAAGGCTCCCCTGGGGAGTTCACTTGTACCCAAAGCCTTCCTTTGCGGGCACTTTTGGATGAGCGAAAGGGGCTCACAACGATTTTTCTGTGGCCTGATTTTTCAGTCGTCTCTGATGACGGCTAGAGATATATTTAGGGTTGCTTGGAATGAGTGAACTCAGAGGGTCCAGTTGCATGTGGGGCTGCGTAAAGGCTCCCCTGGGGAGTTCACTTGTACCCAAACCATTCCTTTGGGGGCATTTTGGATGGGCGACAGGGGCTCGGAATGCGTTTCCTGGGGCCCGGATTTTCAGTCTTCTCCCATGCCGGTAAGGGATATATTTAGGCTTGTTGTGAAAGAGTGAACCCGGAGGGTCCCGTTGCATGTGGGGTGGGTGAAGGCTCCCCTGGGGAGTTCACTTGTACCCAAAGCCTTCCTTTGCGGGCACTTTTGGATGGGCGAAAGGGGCTTGTAACGCATTTTTTCGGGCTTGGTTTTTCAGTCTTCTCCCACTCCGGCTAGGGATATATTTAGGCTTGCTCGGAAAGTGCGAACCCAGAGGGTCCCGTTGCATGTGGGGCTGCCTAAAGGCTCCCCTAGGGAGTTCACATGTACCCAAAGCCTTCCTTTGCGGGCACTTTTGGATGGGCGATACGGGCTCGGAATGCGTTTCCTGGGGCCCGGATTTTCAGTCTTCTCTCATGCCGGTAAGGGCTATATTTAGGCTTGTTGTGAAAGAGTGAATCCGGAGGGTCCAGATGCATGTGGGGCCGCGTGAAGGCTCCCCTGGGGAGTTCACTTGTACCCAAAGCCTTCCTTTGGGGGCACTTTTGGATGGGCGAAAGGGGCTCGCAACGCGTTTTCTGGGGCCGGTTTTTCACTTTTCTCCCAATCCGGCTAGGGCTGTATTTAGGTTTGCTCGGAAAGAGCGAACCCAGTAGGTCCAGTTGCATGTGGGTCTGCGTAAAGGCTCCCCTGGGGAGTTCACTTGTACCCAAATCCTTCCTTTGGGGGCACTTTTGGATGGGCGAAAGGGGCTAGCAACGCGTTTTCTGGGGCCCGATTTTTCAGTCGTCTTCTTTGCCGGCTATGGATATCTTCAGGCTTGCTGTGAAAGAGTGAACCCGGAGGGTCCAGTTGCATGTGGGGCTGCGTAAAGGCTCCCCTGGGGAGTTCACTTGTACCCAAAGCCTTCCTTTGCGGGCACTTTTGGATGGGCGAAAAAGGCTCGCAACGCGTTTCCTGGGGCCCAGATTTTCAGTCTTCTCCCAAGCCGGCTAGGGCTATATTTAGGTTTGCTCGGAAACAACGAACCCGGAGGGTCCAGTTGCATGTAGGGCTGCGTAAAGGCTCCCCTGGGGAGTTCACTTGTACCCAAAGCCTTCCTTTGGGGGCAATTTTGGATGGGTGAAAGTGGCTCGGAATGCGTTTCCTCGGGCCCGGATTTTCAGTCTTACGTGCAGGTAAGGGATATATTTAGGCTTGCTATGAAAAAGTGAAGCCGGAGGGTCCAGTTGCATGTGGGGCTCCGTAAAGGCTCCCCTGGGGAGATCACTTGTACCCAAAGCCTTCCTTTGGGGGCACTTTTGAATGGGCGAAAGGGGCTCGCAACGCGTTTCCTGGGGCCCGATTTTTCAGTCGTCTTCTATGCCGGCTAGGGCTATATTAAGGCTTGCTCGGAAACAACGAACCCGGAGGGTCCAGTTGCATGTGGGGCTGCGTAAAGGCCCCCCTGGGGAGGTCACTTGTACCCAAAGCCTTCCTTTGGGGGCACTTTTTGGTGGGTGAAAGGGGCTCGCAACGCGTTTTCTGGGGCGCGATTTTTCAGTCGTCTTCGATGCCTGCTAGGGATATATTTTGGGTTGCTCAGAAAGAGAGAACCCAGAGGATCCAGTTGCATGTGGGGCTGCGTAAAGGCTCCCCTGGGGAGTTCACTTGTATCCAAAGCCTTCCTTTGGGGGCACTTTTGGATGGGCGAAAGGGGCTAGCAACGCGTTTTCTGGGGCCCGATTTTTCAGTCGTCTTCTTTGCCGGCTATGGATATCTTCAGGCTTGCTGTGAAAGAGTGAACCCGGAGGGTCCAGTTGCATGTGGGGCTGCGTAAAGGCTCCCCTGGGGAGTTCACTTGTACCCAAAGCCTTCCTTTGCGGGCACTTTTGGATGGGCGAAAAAGGCTCGCAACGCGTTTCCTGGGGCCCAGATTTTCAGTCTTCTCCCAAGCCGGCTAGGGCTATATTTAGGTTTGCTCGGAAACAACGAACCCGGAGGGTCCAGTTGCATGTAGGGCTGCGTAAAGGCTCCCCTGGGGAGTTCACTTGTACCCAAAGCCTTCCTTTGGGGGCAATTTTGGATGGGTGAAAGTGGCTCGGAATGCGTTTCCTCGGGCCCGGATTTTCAGTCTTACGTGCAGGTAAGGGATATATTTAGGCTTGCTATGAAAAAGTGAAGCCGGAGGGTCCAGTTGCATGTGGGGCTCCGTAAAGGCTCCCCTGGGGAGATCACTTGTACCCAAAGCCTTCCTTTGGGGGCACTTTTGAATGGGTGAAAGGAGCTCGCAACGCGTTTTCTGGGGCTCAATTTTTTAGTCGTCTCTGATGCCAGCTAGGGATATATTTAGGGTTGCTCGGAAACATTGAACCCGGAGGGTCCAGTTGCATGTGGGGCTGCATAAAGGCTCCCCTGGGGAGTTCACTTGTACCCAAAGCCTTCCTTTGCGGGCACTTTTGGATGGGCGAATGGGGCTAGGAATGCGTTTCCTGGGGCCCGGATTTTCAGTCTTCTCCTATGCCGGTAAGGGATATATTTTGGCTTGTTGTGAAAGAGTGAACCCGGAGGGTCCAGTTGCATGTGGGGCTGCGTAAAGTCTCCCCTAGGGAGAACACTTGTACCCAAAGCCTTCCTTTGGGGGCACTTTTGGATGGGCGAAAGGGGCTCACAACGCGTTTTCTCGGGCTTGGTTTTTCAGTCTTCTCCCACGCCGGATAGGGATATATTTAGTGTTGCTCGGAAACAACGAACCCGGAGGGTCCAGTTGCATGTAGGGCTGCGTAAAGGCTCCCCTGGGGAGTTCACTTGTACCCAAAGCCTTCCTTTGGGGCCACATTTGGATGGGCGAAAGGGGCTCACAACGCGTTTTCTGGGGCCGGATTTTCACTTTTCTCCAAATCCGGCTAGGGCTGTTTTTAGGTTTGCTCGGAAAGAGCGAACCCGGTAGGTCCAGTTGCATGTGGGTCTGCGTAAAGGCTCCCCTGGGGAGTTCACTTGTACCCAAAGCCTTCCTTTGGGGGCACTTTTGGATGGGCGAAAGGGGCTCGCAACGCTTTTTCTAGGGACCGGATTTTCAGTCTATTCCCATGCCCGTAAGAGCTATATTTAGGCTTGTTGTGAAAGAGTGAACCCGGAGGGTCCAGTTGCATGTGGGGCTGCGTAAAGTCTCCCCTGGGGAGTTCACTTGTACCCAAAGCCTTCCTTTGGGGGCACTTTTGGATGGGGAAAAGGGGCTCGCAACGCGTTTCCTGGGGCCCGGTTTTTCAGTCTTGACCCATGACGGCTAAGGATATATTTAGGTTTGCTCGGAAAGTGCGAACCCAGAGGGTCCTGTTGCATGTGGGGCTGCGTAAGGGCTCCCCTGGGGAGTTCACTTGTACCCAAAGCCTTGGTTTGCGGGCAATTTTAGATGGGTGAAAGTGGCATGAAACGCGTTTCCTGGGGCCCGATTTTTTAGTCGTCTTCTATGCCGGTAAGGGATATATTAACTCTTGCACGGAAACAGCGAACCCGGAGGGTCCAGTTGCATGTGGGGCTGCGTAAAGGCTCCCCTGGGGAGTTCACTTGTACCCAAAGCCTTCCTTTGCGGGCACTTTTGGATGAGCGAAAGGGGCTCACAACGATTTTTCTGTGGCCTGATTTTTCAGTCGTCTCTGATGACGGCTAGAGATATATTTAGGGTTGCTTGGAATGAGTGAACTCAGAGGGTCCAGTTGCATGTGGGGTGGGTGAAGGCTCCCCTGGGGAGTTCACTTGTACCCAAACCATTCCTTTGCGGGCACTTTTGGATGGGCGAAAGGGGCTTGTAACGCATTTTTTCGGGCTTGGTTTTTCAGTCTTCTCCCACTCCGGCTAGGGATATATTTAGGCTTGCTCGGAAAGTGCGAACCCAGAGGGTCCCGTTGCATGTGGGGCTGCCTAAAGGCTCCCCTAGGGAGTTCACATGTACCCAAAGCCTTCCTTTGCGGGCACTTTTGGATGGGCGATACGGGCTCGGAATGCGTTTCCTGGGGCCCGGATTTTCAGTCTTCTCTCATGCCGGTAAGGGCTATATTTAGGCTTGTTGTGAAAGAGTGAATCCGGAGGGTCCAGATGCATGTGGGGCCGCGTGAAGGCTCCCCTGGGGAGTTCACTTGTACCCAAAGCCTTCCTTTGGGGGCACTTTTGGATGGGCGAAAGGGGCTCGCAACGCGTTTTCTGGGGCCGGTTTTTCACTTTTCTCCCAATCCGGCTAGGGCTGTATTTAGGTTTGCTCGGAAAGAGCGAACCCAGTAGGTCCAGTTGCATGTGGGTCTGCGTAAAGTCTCCCCTGGGGAGTTCACTTGTACCCAAAGCCTTCCTTTGGGGGCACTTTTTTACGGGCGAAAGGGGCTCGCAACGCTTTTTCTAGGGACCGGATTTTCAGTCTCCTCCCATGCCGGTAAGGGCTATATTTAGGCTTGTTGTGAAAGAGTGAACCCGGAGGGTCCAGTTGCATGTGGGGCTGCGTAAAGGTTCCCCTGGGGAGTTCACTTGTACCCAAAGCCTTCCTTTGGGGGCACTTTTGGGTGGGCGAAAGGGGCTCACAACGCGTATACTGGGGCCCAGATTTTCAGTCTTCTCCCACGCCGGATAGGGATATATTTAGGGTTGCTCGGAAAGAGAGAACCCGGAGGGTCCCGTTGCATGTGGGGCTGCGTAAAGCCTCCTCTGGGGAGTTCACTTGTACCCAAAGCCTTCCTTTGGCGGCATTTTGGATGGGCGACAGGGGCTCGCAATGCGTTTCCTGGGGCCCGGATTTTCAGTCTTCTCCCATGCCGGTAAGGGATATATTTAGGCTTGTTGTGAAAGAGTGAACCCGGAGGGTCCCGTTGCATGTGGGGTGGGTGAAGGCTCCCCTCGGGAGTTCATTGTACCCAAAGCCTTCCTTTGGGGGCACTTTTGGATGGGCGAAAGGGGCTCGTAACGCATTTTTTCGGGCTTGGTTTTTCAGTCTTCTCCCACTCCGGCTAGGGATATATTTAGGCTTGCTCGGAAAGTGCGAACCCAGAGGGTCCCGTTGCATGTGGGGTTGCCTAAAGGCTCCCCTAGGGAGTTCACTTGTACCCAAAGCCTTCCTTTGCGGGCACTTTTGAATGGGCGATACGGGCTCGGAATGCGTTTCCTGGGGCCGGTTTTTCACTTTTCTCCCAATCCGGCTAGGGCTGTATTTAGGTTTGCTCGGAAAGAGCGAACCCGGTAGGTCCAGTTGCATGTGGGTCTGCGTAAAGGCTCCCCTGGGGAGTTCACTTGTACCCAAAGCCTTCCTTTGGGGGCACTTTTGGATGGGTGTAAGGGCCTCGCAACGCGTTTTCTGTGGCCCGATTTTTCAGTCGTCTCTGATGCCTGCCAGGGATATGTTTCGGGTTGCTCGGGATGAGTGACCCCGGAGGGTCCAGTTGCATGTGGGGCTGCGTGAAGGCTCCCCTGGGGAGTTCACTTGTACCCAAAGCCTTCCTTTGGGAGCACTTTTGGGTGGGCGAAAGGGGCTCACAACGCGTATACTGGGGCCCAGATTTTCAGTCTTCTCCCACGCCGGATAGGGCTATATTTAGGGTTGCTCGGAAACAACGAACCCGGAGGGTCCAGTTGCATGTGGGGCTGCGTAAAGGCTCCCCTGGGGAGTTCACTTGTACCCAAAGCCTTCCTTTGCGGGCACTTTTGGATGGGCGAATGGGGCTCGCAACGCGTTTCCTGGGGCCCGGTTTTTCAGTTTTCCCCCAATCTGGCTAGGGCTGTATTTAGGTTTGCTCGGAAAGAGCGAACCTGGAGGGTCCCGTTGCATGTGGGGCTGCGTAAAGGCTCCCCTGGGGAGTTCACTTGTACCCAAAGCCTTCCTTTGCGGGCAATTCTGGATGGGTGTAAGGGCCTCGCAACGCGTTTTCTGTGGTCCGATTTTTCAGTCATCTCTGATGCCGGCCAGGGATATGTTTCGGGTTGCTCGGGATGAGTGAACTCAGAGGGTCCAGTTGCATGTGGGGCTGCGTAAAGGCTCCCCTGGGGAGTTCACTTGTACCCAAAGCCTTCCTATGGGGGCACTTTTGGATGGGCGAAAGGGGCTCGCAATTCTTTTTCTGGGGCCCGGTTTTTCAGTCGTCTCTGATGACGGCTAGGGTTATATATTTGGGTTGCTCGGAATGAGTGACCCCGGATTATCCAGTTGCATGTGGGGCTGCGTGAAGGCTCCCCTGGGGAGTTCACTTGTACCCAAAGCCTTCCTTTGCGGGAATTTTTGGATGAGCGAAAGGGGCTAGGAATGCGTTTCCTGGTGCCCAGATTTTCAGTCTTCTCCCATGCCGGTAAGGGTTATATTTAGGCTTGCTGTGAAAGAGTGAACCCGGAGGGTCCAGTTGCATGTGGGGCTGCGAAAGGCTCCCCTGGGGAGTTCACTTGTACCCAAAGCCTTCCTTTGCGGGCACTTTTGGATGGGCGAAAGGGGCTCACAACGATTTTTCTGTGGCCTGATTTTTCAGTCGTCTCTGATGACGGCTAGAGATATATTTAGGGTTGCTTGGAATGAGTGAACTCAGAGGGTCCAGTTGCATGTGGGGCTGCGTAAAGCCTCCTCTGGGGAGTTCACTTGTACCCAAAGCCTTCCTTTGGCGGCATTTTGGATGGGCGACAGGGGCTCGCAATGCGTTTCCTGGGGCCCGGATTTTCAGTCTTGACCCATGACGGCTAGTGTTATGTTTAGTGTTGCTCGGAAAGAGCGAACCCGGAGGGTCCCGTTGCATGTGGGGCTGCGTAAGGGCTCCCCTGGGGAGTTCACTTGTACCCAAAGCCTTCCTTTGCGGGCAATTTTAGATGGGCGAAAGTGGCATGAAACGCGTTTCCTGGGGCCCGATTTTTCAGTCGTCTTCTATGCCGGTAAGGGATATATTAACTCTTGCTCGGAAACAGCGAACCCGAAGGGTCCAGTTGCATGTGGGGCTGCGTAAAGGCTCCCCTGGGGAGTTCACTTGTACACAAAGCCTTCGTTTGGGGGCTCTTTTGGATGGGCGAAAGGGGCTCACAACGATTTTTCTGTGGCCTGATTTTTCAGTCGTCTCTGATGACGGCTAGAGATATATTTAGGGTTGCTTGGAATGAGTGAACTCAGAGGGTCCAGTTGCATGTGGGGCTGCGTAAAGGCTCCCCTGGGGAGTTCACTTGTACCCAAACCATTCCTTTGGGGGCATTTTGGATGGGCGACAGGGGCTCGGAATGCGTTTCCTGGGGCCCGGATTTTCAGTCTTCTCCCATGCCGGTAAGGGATATATTTAGGCTTGTTGTGAAAGAGTGAACCCGGAGGGTCCCGTTGCATGTGGGGTGGGTGAAGGCTCCCCTGGGGAGTTCACTTGTACCCAAAGCCTTCCTTTGCGGGCACTTTTGGATGGGCGAAAGGGGCTCGTAACGCATTTTTTCGGGCTTGGTTTTTCAGTCTTCTCCCACTCCGGCTAGGGATATATTTAGGCTTGCTCGGAAAGTGCGAACCCAGAGGGTCCCGTTGCATGTGGGGCTGCCTAAAGGCTCCCCTAGGGAGTTCACATGTACCCAAAGCCTTCCTTTGCGGGCACTTTTGGATGGGCGATACGGGCTCGGAATGCGTTTCCTGGGGCCCGGATTTTCAGTCTTCTCTCATGCTGGTAAGGGCTATATTTAGGCTTGTTGTGAAAGAGTGAATCCGGAGGGTCCAGATGCATGTGGGGCCGCGTGAAGGCTCCCCTGGGGAGTTCACTTGTACCCAAAGCCTTCCTTTGGGGGCACTTTTGGATGGGCGAAAGGGGCTCGCAACGCGTTTTCTGGGGCCGGTTTTTCACTTTTCTCCCAATCCGGCTAGGGCTGTATTTAGGTTTGCTCTTAAAGAGCGAACCCGGTAGGTCCAGTTGCATGTGGGTCTGCGTAAAGGCTCCCCTGGGGAGTTCACTTGTACCCAAAGCCTTCCTTTGGGGGCACTTTTGGATGGGTGTAAGGGCCTCGCAACGCGTTTTCTGTGGCCCGATTTTTCAGTCGTCTCTGATGCCTCCCAGGGATATGTTTCGGGTTGCTCGGGATGAGTGACCCCGGAGGGTCCAGTTGCATGTGGGGCTGCGTGAAGGCTCCCCTGGGGAGTTCACTTGTACCCAAAGCCTTCCTTTGGGAGCACTTTTGGGTGGGCGAAAGGGGCTCACAACGCGTATACTGGGGCCCAGATTTTCAGTCTTCTCCCACGCCGGATAGGGCTATATTTAGGGTTGCTCGGAAACAACGAACCCGGAGGGTCCAGTTGCATGTGGGGCTGCGTAAAGGCTCCCCTGGGGAGTTCACTTGTACCCAAAGCCTTCCTTTGCGGGCACTTTTGGATGGGCGAATGGGGCTCGCAACGCG
The DNA here is from genome assembly GCF_047663525.1 of Anas platyrhynchos. NCBI lineage: Eukaryota > Metazoa > Chordata > Aves > Anseriformes > Anatidae > Anas > Anas platyrhynchos. Next base: position 6,929,002 of record NC_092609.1, on the reverse strand, counting down.
TTTCCTGGGGCCCCGTTTTTCAGTTTTCCCCCAATCTGGCTAGGGCTGTATTTAGGTTTGCTCGGAAAGAGCGAACCTGGAGGGTCCCGTTGCATGTGGGGCTGCGTAAAGGCTCCCCTGGGGAGTTCACTTGTACCCAAAGCCTTCCTTTGCGGGCAATTCTGGATGGGTGTAAGGGCCTCGCAACGCGTTTTCTGGGGCCCGATTTTTCAGTCATCTCTGATGCCGGCCAGGGAAATGTTTCGGGTTGCACGGGATGAGTGAACTCAGAGGGTCCAGTTGCATGTGGGGCTGCGTAAAGGCTCCCCTGGGGAGTTCACTTGTACCCAAAGCCTTCCTATGGGGGCACTTTTGGATGGGCGAAAGGGGCTCGCAATTCTTTTTCTGGGGCCCGGTTTTTCAGTCGTCTCTGATGACGGCTAGGGTTATATATTTGGGTTGCTCGGAATGAGTGACCCCGGAGTATCCAGTTGCATGTGGGGCTGCGTGAAGGCTCCCCTGGGGAGTTCACTTGTACCCAAAGCCTTCCTTTGCGGGAATTTTTGGATGAGCGAAAGGGGCTAGGAATGCGTTTCCTGGTGCCCAGATTTTCAGTCTTCTCCCATGCCGGTAAGGGTTATATTTTGGCTTGTTGTGAAAGAGTGAACCCGGAGGGTCCAGTTGCATGTGGGGCTGCATAAAGTCTCCCCTGGGGAGTTCACTTGTACCCAAAGCCTTCCTTTGGTGACACTTTTGGATGGTCCAAAGGGGCTTGCAACGCGTTTTCTGGGGCCCGATTTTTCAGTCGTCTCTGATGCCGGCCAGGGATATATTTCGGGTTTCTCGGGATGAGTGAACTCGGAGGGTCCAGTTGCATGTGGGGCTGCGTATAGGCTCCCCTGGGGAGTTCACTTGTACCCAAAGCCTTCCTTTGGGGGCACTTTTGGATGGGCGAAAGGGGCTCGCAACGCTTTTTCTGGGGCCCGGTTTTTCAGTCTTATCCCACGCCCGCCAGGGATATATTTAGGCTTGCTGTGAAAGAGTGAACCCGGAGGGTCCAGTTGCATGTGGGGCTGCGAAAGGCTCCCCTGGGGAGTTCAGTTGTACCCAAAGCCTTCCTTTGGGGGCACTTTTGGATTGGCAAAAGGGGCTCGCAACGCGTTTTCTGGGGCCTGATTTTTCAGTCGTCTCTGATGACGGCTAGAGATATATTTAGGGTTGCTTGGAATGAGTGAACTCAGAGGGTCCAGTTGCATGTGGGGCTGCGTAAAGCCTCCTCTGGGGAGTTCACTTGTACCCAAAGCCTTCCTTTGGGGGCATTTTCGATAGGCGACAGGGGCTCGCAATGCGTTTCCTGGGGTCCGGATTTTCAGTCTTGACCCATGACGGCTAAGGATATATTTAGGTTTGCACGGAAAGTGCGAACCCAGAGGGTCCCGTTGCATGTGGGGCTGCGTAAGGGCTCCCCTGGGGAGTTCACTTGTACCCAAAGCCTTCGTTTGCGGGCAATTTTAGATGGGCGAAAGTGGCACGAAACGCGTTTCCTGGGGCCCGATTTTTCAGTCGTCTTCTATGCCGGTAAGGGATATATTAACTCTTGCTCGGAAACAGCGAACCCGGAGGGTCCAGTTGCATGTGGGGCTGCGTGAAGGCTCTCCTGGGGAGTTCACTTGTACCCAAAGCCTTCCTTTGGGGGCACTTTTGGATGGGTGAATGTGGCTCGCAACGCGTTTCCTAGGGCCCGATTTTTCAGACTTCTTCTATGCCGGCTATGGATTTATTTAGGCTGGCTTTGAAAGAGTGAATGTGGAGGTTCGAGTTGCATGTGGGGCTGCCTAAAGCCTCCCCTGGGGAGTTCACTTGTACCCAAAGCCTTCCTTTGCGGGATCTTTTGGATGGGCGAAAGGGGCTCGCAACGCATTTCCTCGGGCCCAGATTTTCAGTCTTCTCCCACGCCAGCTAGGGCTATATTTAGGGTTGCTCGGAAACAGTGAATCCAAAGGGTCCAGCTGCATGTGGGGCTGCGTGAAGGCTCCCCTGGGGAGTTCACTTGTACCCAAAGCCTTCCTATGGGGGCACTTTTGGATGGGCGAAAGGGGCTCGCAATTCTTTTTCTGGGGCCCGGTTTTTCAGTCGTCTCTGATGACGGCTAGGGTTATATATTTGGGTTGCTCGGAATGAGTGACCCTGGAGTATCCAGTTGCATGTGGGGCTGCGTGAAGGCTCCCCTGGGGAGTTCACTTGTACCCAAAGCCTTCCTTTGCGGGAATTTTTGGATGAGCGAAAGGGGCTAGGAATGCGTTTCCTGGTGCCCAGAATTTCAGTCTTCTCCCATGCCGGTAAGGGTTATATTTTGGCTTGTTGTGAAAGAGTGAACCCGGAGGGTCCAGTTGCATGTGGGGCTGCATAAAGTCTCCCCTGGGGAGTTCACTTGTACCCAAAGCCTTCCTTTGGTGACACTTTTGGATGGTCCAAAGGGGCTTGCAACACGTTTTCTGGGGCCCGATTTTTCAGTCGTCTCTGATGCCGGCCAGGGATATATTTCGGGTTTCTCGGGATGAGTGAACTCGGAGGGTCCAGTTGCATGTGGGGCTGCGTATAGGCTCCCCTGGGGAGTTCACTTGTACCCAAAGCCTTCCTTTGGGGGCACTTTTGGATGGGCGAAAGGGGCTCGCAACGCTTTTTCTGGGGCCCGGTTTTTCAGTCTTATCCCACGCCCGCCAGGGATATATTTAGGCTTGCTGTGAAAGAGTGAACCCGGAGGGTCCAGTTGCATGTGGGGCTGCGAAAGGCTCCCCTGGGGAGTTCAGTTGTACCCAAAGCCTTCCTTTGGGGGCACTTTTGGATTGGCAAAAGGGGCTCGCAACGCGTTTTCTGGGGCCTGATTTTTCAGTCGTCTCTGATGACGGCTAGAGATATATTTAGGGTTGCTTGGAATGAGTGAACTCAGAGGGTCCAGTTGCATGTGGGGCTGCGTAAAGCCTCCTCTGGGGAGTTCACTTGTACCCAAAGCCTTCCTTTGGGGGCATTTTCGATAGGCGACAGGGGCTCGCAATGCGTTTCCTGGGGTCCGGATTTTCAGTCTTGACCCATGACGGCTAAGGATATATTTAGGTTTGCACGGAAAGTGCGAACCCAGAGGGTCCCGTTGCATGTGGGGCTGCGTAAGGGCTCCCCTGGGGAGTTCACTTGTACCCAAAGCCTTCGTTTGCGGGCAATTTTAGATGGGCGAAAGTGGCACGAAACGCGTTTCCTGGGGCCCGATTTTTCAGTCGTCTTCTATGCCGGTAAGGGATATATTAACTCTTGCTCGGAAACAGCGAACCCGGAGGGTCCAGTTGCATGTGGGGCTGCGTGAAGGCTCTCCTGGGGAGTTCACTTGTACCCAAAGCCTTCCTTTGGGGGCACTTTTGGATGGGTGAATGTGGCTCGCAACGCGTTTCCTAGGGCCCGATTTTTCAGACTTCTTCTATGCCGGCTATGGATTTATTTAGGCTGGCTTTGAAAGAGTGAATGTGGAGGTTCGAGTTGCATGTGGGGCTGCCTAAAGCCTCCCCTGGGGAGTTCACTTGTACCCAAAGCCTTCCTTTGCGGGATCTTTTGGATGGGCGAAAGGGGCTTGCAACGCATTTCCTCGGGCCCAGATTTTCAGTCTTCTCCCACGCCAGCTAGGGCAATATTTAGGGTTGCTCGGAAACAGTGAATCCAAAGGGTCCAGCTGCATGTGGGGCTGCGTGAAGGCTCCCCTGGGGAGTTCACTTGTACCCAAAGCCTTCCTTTGGGGGCATTTTGCATGGGCGACAGGGGCTCGGAATGCGTTTCCAGGGGCCCAGATTTTCAGTCTTATCCCATGCCGGCAAGGGATATATTTAGGCTTGTTGTGAAAGAGTGAACCCGGAGGGTCCAGTTGCATGTGGGGCTGCGTAAAGGCTCCCCTGGGGAGTTCACTTGTACCCAAAGCCTTCCTTTGCGGGCACTTTTGGATCGGTGAAAGTGGCTCGCAACGCATTTTCTAGTGCCAAATTTTTCAGTTGTCTTCGATGTCAGCTAGGGGTATATTTAGGCTTGCTCGGAAACAGTGAACTCTGAGGGTCCAGTTGCATGTGGGGCTGCGTAAAGGCTCCCCTGGGGAGTTCACTTGTACCCAAAGCCTTCCTTTGGGGGCACTTTTGGATGGGTGAAAGGGGCTAGTAATGCCTTTTCTGGGTCCGGATTTTCAGTCTTCTTCCATGCCGGTAAGGGATATATTTAGGCTTCTTGTGAAAGAGTGAACCCGGAAGGTCCAGTTGCATGTGGGGCTGCGTAAAGGCTCCCCTGGGGAGTTCACTTGTACCCAAAGCCTTCCTTTGCGGACACTTTTGGATGGGCAAAAGTGGATCGCAACGCGTTTCCTGGGGCCCGATTTTTCAGTCGTCTTCTATGTCGGCTAGGGCTATATTAAGGCTTGCTGGAAAGAATGAACCCGGAGGGTCCAGTTGCATGTGGGGCTGCGTAAAGGCTCCCCTGGTGATTTCACTTGTACCAAAAGCCTTCCTTTGGGGGCACTTTTGGATGGGCGAAAGGGGCTCGCAACAATTTTTCTGTGGACTGATTTTTCAATCGTCTCTGATGACGGCTATGGTTATGTGTTTGGGTTGCTCGGAATTATCGACCCCGGAGTTTCCAGTTGAATGCGGGGCTGCGTGAAGGCTCCCCTGGGGAGTTCACTTGTACCCAAAGCCTTCCTTTGCGGGCACTTTTGGATGGGTGAAAGGGTCTAGGAATGTGTTTCCTAGGGCCCAGATTTTCAGTCTTCTCCCATGCCGGCAAGGGATATATTTAGGCTTGTTGTGAAAGAGTGAACCCGGAGGGTCCAGTTGCATGTGGGGCTGCGTAAAGGCTCTCCTGGGGAGTTCACTTGTACCCAAAGCCTTCCTTTGGGGGCACTTTTGGATGGGCGAAAGTGGCTCGCAACGCGTTTCCTGGGGCCGGTTTTTAACTTTTCTCCCAATCCGGCTAGGGCTGTATTTAGGTTTGCTCGGAAAGAGCGAACCCGGAGGGTCCAGTTGCATTTTGGGCTGCGTAAAGCCTCCCTTGGGGAGTTCACTTGTACCCAAAGCCTTCCTTTGGGGGCACTTTTGGATGGGCGAAAGGGGCTCAAAACGCGTTTTCTGGGGCCGGTTTTTAACTTTTCTCCCAATCCGGCTAGGGCTGTATTTAGGTTTGCTCGGAAAGAGCGAACCCGGAGGGTCCAGTTGCATTTTGGGCTGCGTAAAGCCTCCCCTGGGGAGTTCACTTGTACCCAAAGCCTTCCTTTGGGGGCAATATTGAATGGGCGAAAGGAGCTCGCAACGCGTTTCCTAGGGCCTGATTTTTCAGTCGTCTTCGATGCCGGCTATGGATATATTTAGGGTTGCTGTGAAAGAGTGAACCTTGAGGTTCGAGTTGCATGTGGGTTTGCATAAAGGCTCCCCTGGGGAGTTCACTTGTACCCAAAGCCTTCCTTTGCGGGCACTTTTGGATGGGCGAAAGGGGCTCGCAACGCGTTTCCTGGGGCCCGATTTTTCAGTCTTCTCCCACGCGGGCTAGGGCTATATTTAGGCTTGTTGTTAAAGAGTGAACCCGGAGGGTCCAGTTGCATGTGGGGCTGCGTAAAGGCTCCCCTGGGGAGTTCACTTGTACCCAAAGCCTTCCTTTGCGGGCACTTTTGGAAGGGTGAAAGGGGCTCGCAACGCGTTTTCTGGGGCCCGGATTTTCAGTCGTCTCTAAGGCCGGCTAGGGCTATATTTAGGCTTCCTCAGAAAGAGTGAACCTGGAGGGTCCAGTTGCATGTGGGGCTGCGTAAAGGCTCCCCTGGGGAGTTCACTTTTACCCAAAGCCTTCCTTTCTGGGTATTTTTGGACGGGTGAAAAGGGCTCGCAACGTGTTTCCTGGGGCCGAATTTTAAGTCGTCTTCGAAGTTAGCAAGGGCTATATTTAGGGCTGCTCGGAGAGAGTGAACCTGGAGGGTCCTTTTGCATGTGGGGCTGCGTAAAGGCTCCCCTGGGGAGTTCACTTGTACCCAAAGCCTTCCTTTGCGGGCACTTTTGGATGGGTGAAAGTGGCTCGGAATGCGTTTCCTAGGGCTCGATCTATCAGACTTCTTCTATGCCTGCTATGGATATATTTAGGCTTACTGTGAAAGAGTGAAACCGGAGGGTCCCGTTGCATGTGGGGCTGCGTAAAGGCTCCCCTGGGGAGTTCACTTGTACCCAAAGCCTTCCTTTGGGGGCACTTTTGAATGGGCGAAAGGGGATCGCAACGCGTTTTCTGGGGCCCAATTTTTTAGTCGTTTTCGATGCCAGCTAAGGATATATTTAGGCTTGTTGTGAAACAGTGAACCCGGAGGGTCCAGTTGCATGTGGGGCTGCGTAAAGGCTCCCCTGGGGAGTTCACTTGTACCCAAAGCCTTCCTTTGCGGGATCTTTTGGATGGGCGAAAGGGGCTCGCAACGCATTTCCTCGGGCCCAGATTTTCAGTCTTCTCCCACGCCAGCTAGGGCTATATTTAGGGTTGCTCGGAAAGAGAGAACCCGAAGGGTCCAGTTGCATGTGGGGCTGCTAAAGGCTCCCCTGGGGAGTTCACTTGTACCCAAAGCCTTCCTTTGGGGGCATTTTTGGATGGGTGAAAGTGGCTCGGAATGCTTTTCCTCAGGCCTGGATTTTTAGTCTTACGTGCAGGTAAGGGACATATTTACGTTTGCTCGGAAAGAGCGAACCCGGAGGGTCCCGTTGCATGTGGGGCTGCGTAAAGGCTCCCCTGGGGAGTTCACTTGTACCCAAAGCCTTCCTTTGGGGGCACTTTTGAATGGGCGAAAGGGGATCGCAACGCGTTTTCTGGGGCCCAATTTTTTAGTCGTTTTCGATGCCAGCTAAGGATATATTTAGGCTTGTTGTGAAAGAGTGAACCCGGAGGGTCCAGTTGCATGTGGGGCTGCGTAAAGTCTCCCCTGGGGAGTTCACTCGTACCCAAAGCCTTCCTTTGCGGGCACTTTTGGATGGGCGAAAGGGCCTCGGAACGCGTTTCCTGGGGCCCAATTTTTCAGACGTCTTCTATGCCGGCTAGGGCTATATTAAGGCTTGCTGGGAAACAACGATCCCGGAGGGTCCAGTTGCATGTGGGGCTGCGTAAAGGCTCCCCTGGGGAGTTCACTCGTACCCAAAGCCTTCCTTTGGGGGCACTTTTGGATGGGCGAAAGGGGCTCGGAACCCCTTACTTGGTGCCCGCTTTTTCAGTCGTCTTTGATTCCAGCTAGGGATATATTTAGGGTTGCTCGGAAACAGTGAACCCAGTGGGTCTAGTTGCATGTGGGGCTGCGTAAAGGCTCCCCTGGGGAGGTCACTTGTACCGATAGCTTTCCTTTGGGGGCACATTTGGATGGGTGAATGGGGCTAGGAATGCGTTTCTTCGGGCCCGTATTTTCAGTCTTCTTCCATGTCGTTAAGGGCGATATTTAGACTTGTTGTGAAAGAGTGAACCCGGAAGGTCCAGTTGCATGTGGGGCTGCGTAAAGGCTCCCCTGGGGAGTTCACTTGTACCCAAAGCCTTCCTTTCTGGGTATTTTTGGACGGGCCAAAGGTGCTCGCAACGCGTTTTCTGGGGCCCGAATTTTCAGTCGTCTTCGATGCCGGCTAGGGATCTATTTACGGTTGCACGGAAAGAGAGAACCTGGAGGGTCCAGTTGCATGTGGGGCTGCGTAAAGGCTCCCCTGGGGAGTTCACTTGTACCCAAAGCATTCCTTTGCGGACACTTTTAAATGGGCAAAAGGGGCTAGCAACGCGTTTTCTCGGGCTTGGTTTTTCAGTCTTGACCCACGACGTCTAGGGATGTATTTACGTTTGCTCGGAAAGAGCGAAACCGGAGGGTCCCGTTGCATGTGGATCTGCGTAAAGTCTACCCTGGGGAGTTCACTTGTACCCAAAGCCTTCCTTTGCGGCACTTTTGAATGGGCGAAAGGGGATCGCAACGCGTTTTCTTGGGCCCAATTTTTTAGTCGTCTTCGATGCCAGCTAGGGATATATTTAGGGTTGCTCGGAAACAGTGAACCCAAAGGGTCCAGTTGCATGTGTTGCTGCGTAAAGTCTACCCTGGGGAGTTCACTTGTACCGAAAGCCTTCCTTTGCGGGCACATTTGGATGGGCGAAAGTGGCTCGCAATGCGTTTCCTGGGGCCAGATTTCAGTTTTTTCCCAATCCGGCTAGGGATGTATATAGGTTTGCTCGGAAAGAGCGAACCCGGAGGGTCCAGTTGCATGTGGGGCTGCGTAAAGGCTCCCCTGGGGAGTTCATTGTACCCAAAGCCTTCCTTTGGGGGCATTTTTGTATGGGTGAAAGTGGCTCGGAATGCGTTTCCTCGGGCCTGGATTTTCAGTCTTACGTGCAGGTAAGGGACATATTTAGGTTTACTATGAAAGCGTGAACCCGGAGGGTCCCGTTGCATGTGGGGCTGCGTAAAGGCTCCCCTGGGGAGTTCACTTGTACCCAAAGCCTTCCTTTGGGGGCACTTTTGGATGGGCGAAAGGGGCTCGGAATGCGTTTCCTAGGGCCCGATTTTTCAGTCGTCTCTGATGCCGGCTATGGATATATTCAGGCTTGTTGTGAAAGAGTGAACCCGGAGGGTCTAGTTGCATGTGGGGCTGCGTAAAGGCTCCCCTGGGGAGTTCACTTGTACCCAAAGCCTTCCTTTGCGGGCACTTTTGGTGGCGAAATGGGCTCGCAACACTTTTCCTGGGGCCCAATTTTTCAGTTGTCTTCTATGCCAGCTAGGGCTATATTAAGGCTTGCTCAGAAACAACGAACCCGGAGGGTCCAGTTGCATGTGGGGCTGCGTAAAGGCTCCCCTGGGGAGTTCACTTGTACCCAAAGCCTTCCTTTGCGGGCACTTTTGGATGGGCGAAAAGGGCTCGCAACACGTTTCCTGGGGCCCAATTTTTCAGTTGTCTTCTATGCCGCCTAGGGCTATATTAAGGCTTGCTCAGAAACAACGAACCCGGAGGGTCCAGTTGCATTTGGGGCTGTGTAAAGGCTCCCCTGGGGAGTTAACTTGTACCCAAAGCCTTCCTTTGGGGGCACTATTAGATGGGCAAAATGGGCTCGGAACGCGTTTCCTGGGGCCCAATTTTTTAGTCGTCTTCGATGCCAGCTAGGGATATATTTAGGGTTGCTAGGAAACAGTGAACCCAAAGGGTCCAGTTGCATGTGGAGCTGCGTAAAGGCTCCCCTGGGGAGTTCACTTGTACCCAAAGCCTTCCTTTGCGGGCACTTCTGGATGGGCGAAAGGGGCTCGCAACGCGTTTCCTGGGGCTCAATTTTTCAGACGTCTTCTATGTCGGCTAGGGCTATATTAAGGCTTGCTCAGAAACAACGAACCCGAAGGGTCCAGTTGCATGTGGAGCTGCGTAAAGGCTCCCCTGGGGAGTTCACTTGTACCCAAAGCCTTCCTTTGCGGTCACTTTTGGATGGGCGAAAGGGGATCGCAACGCGTTTCCTGGGGCCCGATTTTTCAGTCGTCTTCTATGCCGGCTAGGGATATATTAAGGCTTGCTCGGAAACAACGAACCCGGAGGGTCCAGTTGCATGTGGGGCTGCGTAAAGGCTTCCCTGGGAAGTTCACTTGTACCCAAAGCATTCCTTTGGGGGCACTTTTGGATGAGCGTAGGGGCTCAAAACACGTTTTCTGGGGCCCGATATTTCAGAAGTCTTCAATGCCGGCTAAGGATAAATTAAGGGTTGCTCGGAAACAACGAACCCAGAGGGTCCAGTTGCATGTGGGGCTGCGTAAAGGCTCCCCTGGGGAGTTCACTTGTACCCAAAGCCTTCCTTTGCGGGCACTTTTGGATGGGCGAAAGGGGCACGCAACGCGTTTTCTGGGGCCCAATTTTTCAGTCGTCTTCGATGACGGCTAGGGATATATTTAGGGTTGCTCGGAAACAGTGAACGCAAAGGGTCCAGTTGCATGTGGGGCTGCGTAAAGGCTCCCCTGGGGAGATCACTTGTACCCAAAGCCTTCCTTTGGGGGAACTTTTGGATGGGCGGGAGTCGCTCGCAACGCGTTTCCTGGGGCCTGATTTTTCAGACGTCTTCTATGCCAGCTAGGGCTATATTAAAGTTTGCTCGGAAACAACGAACCCGGAGGGTCCAGTTGCATGTGGGGCTGCGTAAAGGCTCCCCTGGGGAGTTCACTTGTACCCAAAGCCTTCCTTTGCGGGCACATTTGGATAGGCGAAAGGGGCTCACAACGCGTTTTCTGGGGTCTAGATTTTTAGTTTTCTCCCAATCTGGCTAGGGATGTATAGGGTTTGCTCGGATAGAGCAAACCCGGAGGGTCCAGTTGCATGTGGGGCTGCGTAAAGGCTCCCCTGGGGAGTTCACTTGTACCCAAAGCCTTCCTTTGGGGGCATTTTTGTATGGGTGAAAGTGGCTCGGAATGCTTTTCCTCAGGCCTGGATTTTCAGTCTTACGTGCAGGTAAGGGACACATTTAGGTGTACTATGAAAGAGTGAACCCGGAGGGTCCCGTTGCATTTGGGGCTGCGTAAAGGCTCCCCTGGGGAGTTCACTTGTACCCAAAGCCTTCCTTTGGGGGCACTTTTGAATGGGCGAAAGGGGATCGCAACGCGTTTTCTGGGGCCCAATTTTTTAGTCGTTTTCGATGCCAGCTAAGGATATATTTAGGGTTGCTTGCAAACAGTGAACCCGGAGGGTCCTGTTGCATGTGGGGCTGCGTAAAGGCTCCCCTGGGGAGTTCACTCGTACCGAAAGCCTTCCTTTGCGGGCACTTTTGGATGGGCAAATGGGCCTCGGAACGCGTTTCCTGGGGCCCAATTTTTCAGACGTGTTCTATGCCGGCTAGGGCTATATTAAGGCTTGCTGGGAAACAACGAACCCGGAGGGTCCAGTTGCATGTGGGGCTGCGTAAAGGCTCCCCTGGGGAGATCACTTGTACCCAAAGCCTTCCTTTGCGGACACTTTTGGATTGGCGAAAGGGGCTCGGAACCCCTTACTTGGTGCCCGCTTTTTCAGTCGTCTTTGATTCCAGCTAGGGATATATTTAGGGTTGCTCGGAAACAGTGAACCCAGTGGGTCTAGTTGCATGTGGGGCTGCGTAAAGGCTCCCCTGGGGAGGTCACTTGTACCCAAAGCATTCCTTTGGGGGCACTTTTGGATGAGCGTAAGGGCTCAAAACTCGTTTCCTGCGGCCAGATTTTTCCGAAGTCTTCTATGCCTGCTAAGGATAAATTAAGGCTTGCTCGAAAACAACGAACCCAGAGGGTCCAGTTGCATGTGGGGCTGCGTAAAGGGTCCCCTGGGAAGTTCACTTGTACCCAAAGCCTTCCTTTGCGGGCACTTTTGGATGGGCGAAAGGGGCTCGCAACGCGTTTTCTGGGGCCTGATTTTCAGTTTTCTCCCAATCCGGCTAGGGATGTATTTAGGTTTGCTCGGAAAGATCGAACCCGGAGGGTCCAGTTGCATGTGGGGCTGCGTAAAGGCTCCCCTGGGGAGTTCACTTGTACCCAAAGCCTTCCTTTGCGGGCACTTTTGAATGGGCGAAAAGGGATCGCAACACGTTTTCTGGGGCCCAATTTTTCAGTCGTCTTCGATGACGGCTAGGGATATATTTAGGGTTGCTCGGAAACAGTGAACGCAAAGGGTCCAGTTGCATGTGGGGCTGCGTAAAGGCTCCCCTGGGGAGTTCAGATGTACCCATAGCCTTCATTTGGGGGCACATTTGGATGGGCGAATGGGGCTCGCAATGCGTTTTCTGGCGCCAGATTTTTCAGTCGTCTCTGATGCCGGCCAGGGTTATGTTTTTGGGTTGCTCAGAATGAGTGATCCCGGAGTGTCCAGTTGCATGTGGGGCTGCGTGAAGGCTCCCCTGGGGAGGTCAGTTGTACCCAAAGCATTCCATTGCGGGCACTTTTGGATGGGTGAAAGGGACTAGGAATGCGTTTCCTGGGACCCGGATTTTCAGTCTTCTCCCATGCCGGTAAGGGTTATATTTAGGCTTGTTGTGAAAAAGTGAACCCGGAGGGTCCAGTTGCATGTGGGGCTGTGTAAAGGCTCCCCTGGGGAGATCACTTGTACCCAAAGCCTTCCTTTGGGGGTACTTTTCGATGGGCGAGAGTCGCTCGTAACGCGTTTCCTGGGGCCTGATTTTTCAGACGTCTTCTATGCCAGCTAGGGCTATATTAAGGTTTGCTCGGAAACAACGAACCCGGAGGGTCCAGTTGCATGTGGGGCTGCTTAAAAACTCCCCTGGCGAGTTCACATGTACCCAAAGCCGTCCTTTGGGGGCACTTTTGGATGGCTGTAAGGGGCTAGGAATGCCTTTTCTCGGGCCTGGATTTTCAGTCTTCTCCCATGCCGGTAAGGGATATATTTAGGCTTGTTGTGAAAAAGTGAACCCGGAGGGTCCAGTTGCATGTGGGGCTGCGTAAAGGCTCCCCTGGGGAGTTCACTTGTACCCAAAGCCTTCCTTTGGGGGCATTTTTGTATGGGTGAAAGTGGCTCGGAATGCGTTTCCTCGGGCCTGGATTTTCAGTCTTACGTGCAGGTAAGGGACATATTTAGGTTTACTATGAAAACGTGAACCCGGAGGGTCCAGTTGCATGTGGGGCTGCGTAAAGGCTCCCCTGGGGAGTTCACTTGTACCCAAAGCCTTCCTTTCGGGGCACTTTTGGATGGGTGTAAGGGCCTTGCAACGCGTTTTCTGGGGCCCAATTTTTCAGTCGTCTTCGATGCCAGCTAGGGATATATTTAGGGTTGCTCGGAAACAGTGAACCCGGAGGGTCCAGTTGCATGTGGGGCTGCGTGAAGGCTCCACTGCGGAGTTCAGATGTACCCATAGCCTTCATTTGGGGGCACTTTTGGATGGGCGAATGGGGCTCGCAACGCGTTTTCTGGCGCCAGATTTTTCAGTCGTCTCTGATGCCGGCCAGGGTTATGTTTTTGGGTTGCTCAGAATGAGTGATCCCGGAGGGTCCAGTTGCATTTGGGGCTGCGTGAAGGCTCCCCTGGGGAGTTCATTTGTACCCAAAGCCTTCCTTTGCGGGCACTTTTGGAATTGTGAAAGGGGCTAGGAATGTGTTTCCAGGGACCCGGATTTTCAGTCTTCTCCCATGCCGGTAAGGGATATATTTAGGCTTGTTGTGAAAAAGTGAACCCGGAGGGTCCAGTTGCATGTGGGGCTGCGTAAAGGCTCCCCTGGGGAGTTCACTTGTACCCAAACCCTTCCTTTGGGGGCATTTTTGTATGGGTGAAAGTGGCTCGGAATGCGTTTCCTCGGGCCTGGATTTTCAGTCTTACGTGCAGGTAAGGGACATATTCAGGTTTACTATGAAAGCGTGAACCCGGAGGGTCCCGTTGCATGTGGGGCTGCGTAAAGGCTCCCCTGGGGAGTTCACTTGTACCCAAAGCCTTCCTTTGGGGGCATTTTTGTATGGGTTAAAGTGGCTCGGAATGCGTTTCCTCGGGCCTGGATTTTCAGTCTTACGTGCAGGTAAGGGACCTATTTAGGTTTACTATGAAAACGTGAACCCGGAGGGTCCCGTTGCATGTGGGGCTGCGTAAAGGCTCCCCTGGGGAGTTCACTTGTACCCAAAGCCTTCCTTTCGGGGCACTTTTGGATGGGTGTAAGCGCCTTGCAACGCGTTATCTGGGGCCCGATTTTTCAGTCTTCTCTGATGCCGGCCAGGGATATGTTTCGGGTTGCTCGGGATGAGTGAACTCGGAGGGTCCAATTGCATGTGGGGTTGCGTAAAGGCTCCCCTGGGGAGTTCACTTGTACCCAAAGCCTTCCTTTGGGGGCACTTTTGGATGGGCGAAAGGGGCTCAAAACGAATTTTCTGGGGCGTGATTTTCAGTTTTCTCCCAATCCGGCTAGGGATGTATTTAGGTTTGCTCGGAAAGAGCGAACCCGGAGGGTCCAGTTGCATGTGGGGCTGCGTAAAGGCTCCCCTGGGGAGTTCACTTGTACCGAAAGACTTTATTTGCGGGCACTTTGAATGGGCGAATGGGGCTCGCAACGCATTTCCTGGGGCATGATTTTTCAGTTGTCTTCTCTGCCGGCTATGGATATATTAAGGCTTCCTCAGAAACATCGAACCCGGAGGGTCCAGTTGCATTTGGGGCTGAATAAATGCTCCCCTGGGGAGTTCACTTGTACCCAACGCCTTCCTTTGGGTGCACTTTTGGATGGGTGAAAGGGGCTCGCAACACATTTTTTGGGGCCCAATTTTTCAGTCGTCTGTGATGTCGCCCAGGGATATGTTTCGGGATTCTCGGAATGAGTGAACCCGGAGGGTCCAGTTGCATGTGGGGCTGCATAAAGGCTCCCCTCGGGAGTTCACTTGTACCCAAAGCCTTCGTTTCGGGGCACTTTTGGTTGGTCCAAGGGGAATCGCAATGCGTTTTCTAAGGCCCGCTTTTTCAGTCTTCTCCCACTGCATTCAGGGCTATATTTAGGCTTGCGGTGAAAGAGTGAACCCGGAGGGTCATGTTGCATGTGGGGCTGCATGAAGGCTCCCCTGGGGAGTTCAGTTGTACCCAAAGCCTTCCTCTGGGGGCACTTTTGGATGGGCCAATGGGGCTTGTAACGCGTTTTCTAGGGCCCGAATTTTCAGTCGTCTGCCAAGCGGGCCAGGGCTATATTTAGGGTTGCTGTGAAAGAGCGAATACAAAGGTTCCAGTTGCATGTTTTGCTGCGTAATGGCTCCCCTGGGGAGTTCAGTTGTACCCAAAGCTTTCCTCTGGGGGCACTTTTGGATGGGTGAAAAGGGCTCGGAAAGCATTTTCTAGGGCCCGAGATTTCAGTCGTCTCCCATGCTGGCTACGGCTATGTTTAGTGTTGCTCGGAAACAGCGAACCCGGAGGGTCCAGTTGCATGTGGGGCTTCATAAAGGCTCCCCTGGGGAGTACCGCTGTACCCAAAGCCTTCCTTTGGGGGCACTTTTGGATGGTCGAAAGAGACTCGCAATGCGTTTTCTGAGGCCCGCTTTTTCAGTCTTCTCCCTTTGCGGCTAGAGCTATATTTAGGCTTGCGGTGAAAGAGCGAATAAGGAGGGTCCAGTTGCATGTGGGGCTGCATAAAGTCTCCCCTCGGGAGTACACTTGTACCCAAAGCCTTCCGTTGGTGGCACATTTGGATGGTCCAAGTGGAACCGCAATGCGTTTTCTGAGGCCCGCTTTTTCAGTCTTCTCCCTTTGCGCCTAGGGATATATTTAGTCTTGCGGTGAAAGAGTGAACGCGGAGGGTCCAGTTGCATGTGGGGCTGCATAAAGGCTCCCCTGGGGAGTTCAGTTCTACCCATAGCCTTCGTTTGGGGGCACTTCTGGATGGGCGAATAGGGCTTGAAACGCTTTTTCTGTGGCCCATGGCCCGAGTTTTCAGTCTTCTGCCATGCTGTCTAGGGTTATATTTAGGGTTGCTCGTAAACACCGAACACGGAGGGTCCAGTTGCATGTGGGACTGCGTAAAGCCTCCCCTGGGGAGTTCACTTGTACTCAAAGCCTTCCTTTGGGGGCACTTTTGGATGGGTGTAAGGGCCTTGCAACGCGTTTCCTGGGGCTCGATTTTTCAGACGTCTTCTATGCCTGCTAGGGCTATATTAAGGTTTGCTCGGAAACAACGAACCCGGAGGGTCCAGTTGCATGTGGGGCTGCGTAAAGGCTCCACTGGGGAGTTCACTTGTACCTAAAGCCTTCCTTTCGGGGCTCTTTTGGATGGGTGTAAGGGCCTTGCAACGCGTTATCTGGGGCCCGATTTTTCAGTCTTCTCTGATGCCGGCCAGGGATATGTTTCGGGTTGCTCGGGATGAGTGAACTCGGAGGGTCCAATTGCATGTGGGGTTGCGTAAAGGCTCCCCTGGGGAGTTCACTTGTACCCAAAGCCTTCCTTTGCGGGCACTTTTGGATGGGCGAAAGGGGCTCGCAACGCGTTTCCTGGGGCCCAATTTTTCAGACGTCTTCTATGCCAGCTAGGGCTGTATTAAGGCTTGCTCAGAAACAACGAACCCGGAGGGTCCAGTTGCATGTGGGGCTGCGTAAAGGCTCCCCTTGGGAGTTCACTTGTACCCAAAGCCTTCCTTTGCAGGCACTTTTGGATGGGCGAAAGAGACTCGCAATGCGTTTTCTGAGGCCCGCTTTTTCAGTCATCTCTGATGACGGCTAGGGCTATATTTAGGCTTGCAGTGAAAGAGAGAATAAGGAGGGTCCAGTTGTATGTGGGGCTTCATAAATGTTCCCCTGCGGAGTTCAGTGGTACTCAAAGCCTTCCTTTGGGGGCACTTTTGGATGGGCGAATGGGGCTCGGAATCCGTTTCTGGGTCCCGAGTTTTCAGTCTTCTCCAATGCCGGCTAGGGTTATGTTTAGTGTTGATCGGAAAGAGCGAACCCGGAGGGTCCAGTTGCATTTGGGGCTGCGTAAAGGCTCCCCTGGGGAGTTCAGATGTACCAAAGCCTTCCTTTGCGGGCACTTCTGGATGGTCGAAAGAGACTCGCAATTCGTTTTCTGAGGCCCGGTTTTTCAGTCTTCTCCCTTTGCGCCGAGGGCTATATTTAGGCTTGCGGTGAAAGAGTGAACGCGGAGGGTCCAGTTGCATGTGAGGCTGCATAAAGGCTCCCCTGGGGAGTTCACTTGTACCCAAAGCCTTCTTTTGGGGGCACTTTTGAATGGGCGAAAGGGGCTTGTAAGGCGTTTTCTTTGCCCGATTTTTCAGTCATCTCTGATGCCAGGAAGGCTAGATTTAGGCTTTCCAGAAAGAGCGAATAAGGAGGGTCCAGTTGCATGTGGGGCTGCATAAAGGCTCCCCTGGGGAGTTCACTTGTACTCAAAGCCTTCCTTTGGGGGCACTTTTGGATGGTCCAAAGGTAGTCGCAATGCGTTTTCTGAGTCCCGCTTTTTCATTCTTCTCCCTTTGCGGCTAGGGCTATATTTAATCTTGCGGTGAAAGAGTGAACGCGGAGGGTCCAGTTGCATGTGGGGCTGCATAAAGGCTCCCCTGGGGAGTTCAGTTCTACCCATAGCCTTCCTTTGGGGGCACTTCTGGATGGGCGAATAGGGCTTGAAACGCTTTTTCTGGGGCCCTAGTTTTCAGTCATCTCCCGTGCCTGCTATGGCTATGTTTAGTGTTGCTCGGAAAGAGCGAACCCGGAGGGTCCCGTTGCATTAGGGGCTGCGTAAAGGCTCCCCTAGGGAGTTCACTTGTACCCAAAGCCTTCCTTTGCGTGAACTTTTGGTTTTGCGAATGGGGCTTGTAAGGCGTTTTCTGGGGCCCGATTTTTCAGTCATCTCCCATGCCGTCTAGGGCTATGTTAGTGTTGCTCGGAAAGATCGAACCCGGAGGGTCCAGTTTCATGTGGGGCTGCATAAAGGCTCCCCTGGGGAGTTCAGATGTACCCAAAGCCTTCCTTTGGGGGCACTTTTCGATGGTCCAAAGAGACTCGCAATGCATTTTCGGAGGCCCACTTTTTCAGTCATCTCCTTTAAAGCTAGGGATATATTTAGGCTTGCGTAGAAAGAGTGAATGCGGAGGGTCCAGTTGCATGTGGGGCTGCATAAAGGCTCCCCTGGGGAGTTCTCTTGTACCCAAAGCCTTCCTTTGGGGGCACTTTTGGATGGGCGAATGGGGCTTGTAACGCTTTTTCTGGGGCCCTAGTTTTCAGTCGTCTCCCATGCCTGCTATGGCTATGTTTAGTGTTGCTCGGAAAGAGCGAACCCGGAGGGTCCAGTTGCACGTGGGGCTGCATAAAAGCTCCCCTGGGGAGTTCAGTTGTACCCAAAGCCTTCCTTTAGGGGCACTTTTGGATGGGCGAAAGGGGCTCGGAAAGCGTTTTCTGGGGCACGATTTTTCAGTCATCTCCCATGCCGGCTAGGGTTATGTTTAGTTTTGCTCGGAAAGATCGAACCCGGAGGGTCCAGTTTCATGTGGGGCTGCATAAAGGCTCCCCTGGGGAGTTCAGATGTTCCCAAAGCGTTCCTTTGGGGGCACATTTCGATGGTCCAAAGTGACTCGCAATGCATTTTCTGAGGCACACTTTTTCAGTCATCTCCCTTTAAAGCTAGGGCTATATTTAGGCTTGCGTATAAAGAGTGAATGCAGAGGGTCCAGTTGCATGTGGGGCTGCATAAAGGCTCCCCTGGGGAGTTCTCTTGTACCCAAAGCCTTCCTTTGGGGGCACTTTTGGATGGGCCAATGGGGCTTGTAACGCGTTTTCTAGGGCCCGAATTTTCAGTCGTCTGCCAAGCGGGCCGGGGCTATATTTAGGATTGCTGTGAAAGAGCGAATACGGAGGGTCATGTTGCATGTGGGGCTGCATAAAGGCTCCCCTGGGGAGTTCAGTTGTACCCAAAGCCTTCCTTTGGGGGCACTTTTGGATGGGCGAAAGGGGCTCGGATAGCGTTTTCTGGGGCACGATTTTTCAGTCATCTCCCATGCCGGCTAGGGCTATGTTTAGTGTTGCTCGGAAAGATCGAACCCGGAGGGTCCAGTTTCATGTGGGGCTGCATAAAGGCTCCCCTGGGGAGTTCAGATGTTCCCAAAGCCTTCCTTTGGAATCACTTTTCGATGGTCCAAAGAGACTCGCAATGCATTTTCTGAAGCCCGCTCTTTCAGTCATCTCCCTTTAAAGCTAGGGCTATATTTAGGCTTGCGTAGAAAGAGTGAACGCGGAGGGTCCAGTTGCATGTGGGGCTGCATAAAGGCTCCCCTGGGGAGTTCAGTTGTACTCAAAGCCTTCCTTTGGGGTTACTTTTGGATGGGCAAAAGGGGTTTGGAATAAGTTTTCTGTGGCCCGAGTTTTCAGTCATCTCCCATGCCGGCTAGGGCTATCTTTAGTGTTGCTCGGAAAGAGAGAACCCTGAGGGTCCAGTTGCATGTGGGGCTGCATAAAGGCTCCCCTGGGGAGTTCACTTGTACACAAAGACTTCCTTTGGGGGCACGTTTGGATGGTCTAAAGGTAATCGCAATGCTTTTTCTGAGGCCCGCTTTTTCAGTCATCTCCCTTTAAAGCTAGGGCTATATTTAGTCTTGCGGTGAATGGGTGAACGCGGAGGGTCCAGTTGCATGTGGGGCTGCATAAAGGCTCCCCTGGGGAGTTCACTTGTACCCAAAGCCTTCCTTTGGGGGCACTTCTGGATGGGCGAATAGGGCTTCAAACGCTTTTTCTGGGGCCCGAGTTTTCAGTCGTCTCCCATGCCGGCTAGGGCTATGTTTAGTGTTGCTCGGAAAGAGTGAACCGGGAGGGTCCAGTTGCATGTGGGGCTGCGTAAAGGCTCCCCTGGGGAGTTCAGATGTACCCAAAGCCTTCCTTTAGGGGAACTTTTGAATGGGAGAAAGTGTCTTGTAAGGCGTTTTTTTTGGCCCGATTTTTCAGTCGTGTCCCATGCCTGCTAGGGCTATATTTAGGCTTGCGTAGAAAGAGTGAACACGGAGGGTCCAGTTGCATGTGGGGCTGCGTAAAGGCTCCCCTGGGGAGTTCACTTGTACCCAAAGTCTTCCTTTGGGGGCACTTTTGGATGGGCGAATGTGGCTTGTAACGCGTTTTCTAGGGCCCGACTTTTCAGTCCTCTTCCAAGCGGGCCAGGGATATATTTGGGATTGCTGTGAAAGAGCAAATACGGAGGGTCATGTTGCATGTGGGGCTGCATGAAGGATCCCCTGGGGAGTTCAGTTGTACCCAAAGCCTTCCTCTGGGGGCACATTTGGATGGTCCAAGGGGAATCGCAATGCGTTTTCTGAGGCCCGCTTTTTCAGACTTCTCCCTTTGCGGCTAGGGATATATTTAGGCTTGCGGTGAAAGAGTGAACGCGGAGGGTCCAGTTGCATGTGGGACTGCATAAAGGCTCCCCTGGGGAGTTCAGTTGTACCCCAAGCCTTCCTTTGGGGGAACTTCTGGATGGGCGAAAGGGGTTTGGAATAAGTTTTCTGGGGCCCGAGTTTTCAGTCGTCTCCCATGCCGGCTAGGGCTATATTTAGGCTTGCGTAGAAAGATTGAACGCGGAGGGTCCAGATGCATGTGGGACTGCAAAAAGGCTCCCCTTGGGAAGTCAGTTGTACCCAAAGCCTTCCTTTGGGGGCACTTTTCGATGGTCCAAAGAGATTCGCAATGCATTTTCTGAGGCTCGCTTTTTCAGTCATCTCCCTTTAAAGCTAGGGCTATATTTAGTCTTGCGTAGAAAGAGTGAACGCGGAGGGTCCAGTTGCATGTGGGGCTGCAAAAAGGCTCCCCTGCGGAGTTCAGTTCTACCCAAAGCCTTCCGTTGGGGGCACATTTGGATGTGCGAATGGGGCTTGTAAGGCGTTTTCTGGGGCCCAATTTTTCAGTCGTCTGCCATGCGGGCCAGGGCTATATTTAGGGTTGCTGTGAAAGATCGAATACGGAGGGTCATGTTGTATGTGGTGCTGCGTAAAGGCTCCCCTGGGGAGTTCGGTTGTACCCAAAGCCTTCCTCTGGGGGTACTTTTGGATGGGCGAAAGGGGCTCGGAAAGCGTTATCTTGGGCCCGATTTTTCAGTCGTCTCTGATGCCAGCCAGGTATATGTTTTGGGTTGCTCGGGATGAGTGAACTCGGAGGGTCCAATTGCATGTGGGGCTGCGTAAAGGCTCCCCTGGGGATTTCACTTGTACCCAAAGCATTCCTTTGCGGACACTTTTGGATGGGCGAAAGGGGCTCGCAACGAATTTTCTGGGGCGTGATTTTCAGTTTTCTCCCAATCCGGCTAGGGATGTATTTAGGTTTGCTCGGAAAGAGCGAACCCGGAGGGTCCAGTTGCATGTGGGGCTGCGTAAAGGCTCCCCTGGGGAGTTCACTTGTACCGAAAGACTTTATTTGCGGGCACTTTGAATGGGCGAATGGGGCTCGCAACGCATTTCCTGGGGCATGATTTTTCAGTTGTCTTCTCTGCCGGCTATGGATATATTAAGGCTTCCTCAGAAACATCGAACCCGGAGGGTCCAGTTGCATTTGGGGCTGCATAAATGCTCCCCTGGGGAGTTCACTTGTACCCAACGCCTTCCTTTGGGTGCACTTTTGGATGGGTGAAAGGGGCTCGCAACACATTTTTTGGGGCCCAATTTTTCAGTCGTCTGTGATGTCGCCCAGGGATATGTTTCGGGATTCTCGGAATGAGTGAACCCGGAGGGTCCAGTTGCATGTGGGGCTGCATAAAGGCTCCCCTCGGGAGTTCACTTGTACCCAAAGCCTTCGTTTCGGGGCACTTTTGGTTGGTCCAAGGGGAATCGCAATGCGTTTTCTAAGGCCCGCTTTTTCAGTCTTCTCCCACTGCGTTCAGGGCTATATTTAGGCTTGCGGTGAAAGAGTGAACCCGGAGGGTCATGTTGCATGTGGGGCTGCATGAAGGCTCCCCTGGGGAGTTCAGTTGTACCCAAAGCCTTCCTCTGGGGGCACTTTTGGATGGGCCAATGGGGCTTGTAACGCGTTTTCTAGGGCCCGAATTTTCAGTCGTCTGCCAAGCGGGCCAGGGCTATATTTAGGGTTGCTGTGAAAGAGCGAATACAAAGGTTCCAGTTGCATGTTTTGCTGCGTAATGGCTCCCCTGGGGAGTTCAGTTGTACCCAAAGCTTTCCTCTGGGGGCACTTTTGGATGGGTGAAAAGGGCTCGGAAAGCATTTTCTAGGGCCCGAGATTTCAGTCGTCTCCCATGCTGGCTAGGGCTATGTTTAGTGTTGCTCGGAAACAGCGAACCCGGAGGGTCCAATTGCATGTGGGGCTTCATAAAGGCTCCCCTGGGGAGTACCGCTGTACCCAAAGCCTTCCTTTGGGGGCACTTTTGGATGGTCGAAAGAGACTCGCAATGCGTTTTCTGAGGCCCGCTTTTTCAGTCTTCTCCCTTTGCGGCTAGAGCTATATTTAGTCTTGCGGTGAAAGAGTGAACGCGGAGGGTCCAGTTGCATGTGGGGCTGCATAAAGGCTCCCCTGGGGAGTTCAGTTCTACCCATAGCCTTCGTTTGGGGGCACTTCTGGATGGGCGAATAGGGCTTGAAACGCTTTTTCTGTGGCCCATGGCCCGAGTTTTCAGTCTTCTGCCATGCTGTCTAGGGTTATATTTAGGGTTGCTCGTAAACACCGAACACGGAGGGTCCAGTTGCATGTGGGACTGCGTAAAGCCTCCCCTGGGGAGTTCACTTGTACTCAAAGCCTTCCTTTGGGGGCACTTTTGGGTGGGTGTAAGGGCCTTGCAACGCGTTTCCTGGGGCTCGATTTTTCAGACGTCTTCTATGCCTGCTAGGGCTATATTAAGGTTTGCTCGGAAACAACGAACCCGGAGGGTCCAGTTGCATGTGGGGCTGCGTAAAGGCTCCACTGGGGAGTTCACTTGTACTCAAAGCCTTCCTTTCGGGGCTCTTTTGGATGGGTGTAAGGGCCTTGCAACGCGTTATCTGGGGCCCGATTTTTCAGTCTTCTCTGATGCCGGCCAGGGATATGTTTCGGGTTGCTCGGGATGAGTGAACTCGGAGGGTCCAATTGCATGTGGGGTTGCGTAAAGGCTCCCCTGGGGAGTTCACTTGTACCCAAAGCCTTCCTTTGCGGGCACTTTTGGATGGGCGAAAGGGGCTCGCAACGCGTTTCCTGGGGCCCAATTTTTCAGACGTCTTCTATGCCAGCTAGGGCTGTATTAAGGCTTGCTCAGAAACAACGAACCCGGAGGGTCCAGTTGCATGTGGGGCTGCGTAAAGGCTCCCCTTGGGAGTTCACTTGTACCCAAAGCCTTCCTTTGCAGGCACTTTTGGATGGGCGAAAGAGACTCGCAATGCGTTTTCTGAGGCCCGCTTTTTCAGTCATCTCTGATGACGGCTAGGGCTATATTTAGGCTTGCAGTGAAAGAGAGAATAAGGAGGGTCCAGTTGTATGTGGGGCTTCATAAATGTTCCCCTGCGGAGTTCAGTGGTACTCAAAGCCTTCCTTTGGGGGCACTTTTGGATGGGCGAATGGGGCTCGGAATCCGTTTCTGGGTCCCGAGTTTTCAGTCTTCTCCAATGCCGGCTAGGGTTATGTTTAGTGTTGATCGGAAAGAGCGAACCCGGAGGGTCCAGTTGCATTTGGGGCTGCGTAAAGGCTCCCCTGGGGAGTTCAGATGTACCAAAGCCTTCCTTTGCGGGCACTTCTGGATGGTCGAAAGAGACTCGCAATTCGTTTTCTGAGGCCCGGTTTTTCAGTCTTCTCCCTTTGCGCCGAGGGCTATATTTAGGCTTGCGGTGAAAGAGTGAACGCGGAGGGTCCAGTTGCATGTGAGGCTGCATAAAGGCTCCCCTGGGGAGTTCACTTGTACCCAAAGCCTTCTTTTGGGGGCACTTTTGAATGGGCGAAAGGGGCTTGTAAGGCGTTTTCTTTGCCCGATTTTTCAGTCATCTCTGATGCCAGGAAGGCTAGATTTAGGCTTTCCGTGAAAGAGCGAACCCGGAGGGTCCAGTTGCATGTGGGGCTGCATAAAGGCTCCCCTGGGGAGTTCACTTGTACTCAAAGCCTTCCTTTGGGGGCACTTTTGGATGGTCCAAAGGTAGTCGCAATGCGTTTTCTGAGTCCCGCTTTTTCATTCTTCTCCCTTTGCGGCTAGGGCTATATTTAATCTTGCGGTGAAAGAGTGAACGCGGAGGGTCCAGTTGCATGTGGGGCTGCATAAAGGCTCCCCTGGGGAGTTCAGTTCTACCCATAGCCTTCCTTTGGGGGCACTTCTGGATGGGCGAATAGGGCTTGAAACGCTTTTTCTGGGGCCCTAGTTTTCAGTCATCTCCCGTGCCTGCTATGGCTATGTTTAGTGTTGCTCGGAAAGAGCGAACCCGGAGGGTCCCGTTGCATTAGGGGCTGCGTAAAGGCTCCCCTAGGGAGTTCACTTGTACCCAAAGCCTTCCTTTGCGTGAACTTTTGGTTTTGCGAATGGGGCTTGTAAGGCGTTTTCTGGGGCCCGATTTTTCAGTCATCTCCCATGCCGTCTAGGGCTATGTTAGTGTTGCTCGGAAAGATCGAACCCGGAGGGTCCAGTTTCATGTGGGGCTGCATAAAGGCTCCCCTGGGGAGTTCAGATGTACCCAAAGCCTTCCTTTGGGGGCACTTTTCGATGGTCCAAAGAGACTCGCAATGCATTTTCGGAGGCCCACTTTTTCAGTCATCTCCTTTAAAGCTAGGGATATATTTAGGCTTGCGTAGAAAGAGTGAATGCGGAGGGTCCAGTTGCATGTGGGGCTGCATAAAGGCTCCCCTGGGGAGTTCTCTTGTACCCAAAGCCTTCCTTTGGGGGCACTTTTGGATGGGCGAATGGGGCTTGTAACGCTTTTTCTGGGGCCCTAGTTTTCAGTCGTCTCCCATGCCTGCTATGGCTATGTTTAGTGTTGCTCGGAAAGAGCGAACCCGGAGGGTCCAGTTGCACGTGGGGCTGCATAAAAGCTCCCCTGGGGAGTTCAGTTGTACCCAAAGCCTTCCTTTGGGGGCACTTTTGGATGGGCGAAAGGGGCTCGGATAGCGTTTTCTGGGGCACGATTTTTCAGTCATCTCCCATGCCGGCTAGGGCTATGTTTAGTGTTGCTCGGAAAGATCGAACCCGGAGGGTCCAGTTTCATGTGGGGCTGCATAAAGGCTCCCCTGGGGAGTTCAGATGTTCCCAAAGCCTTCCTTTGGAATCACTTTTCGATGGTCCAAAGAGACTCGCAATGCATTTTCTGAAGCCCGCTCTTTCAGTCATCTCCCTTTAAAGCTAGGGCTATATTTAGGCTTGCGTAGAAAGAGTGAACGCGGAGGGTCCAGTTGCATGTGGGGCTGCATAAAGGCTCCCCTGCGGAGTTCACTTGTACACAAAGCATTCCTTTGGGGGCACTTTTGGATGTGCGAATGGGGCTTGTAACGCGTTTTCTGAGTCACGCTTTTTCAGACTTCTCCCTTTGCGGCTAGGGATATATTTAGGCTTGCCGTGAAAGAGTGAACGCGGAGGGTCCAGTTGCATGTGGGGCTGCATAAAGGCTCCCCTGGGGAGTTCAGTTGTACCCCAAGCCTTCCTTTGGGGGCACTTCTGGATGGGCGAATAGGGCTTTAAACGCTTTTTCTGTGGCCCGAGTTTTCAGTCTTCTGCCATGCTGTCTAGGGTTATATTTAGGGTTGCTCGTAAACACCGAACACGGAGGGTCCAGTTGCATGTGGGGCTGCGTAAAGGCTCCCCTGGGGAGTTCATTTGTACTCAAAGCCTTCCTTTGGGGTTACTTTTGGATGGGCAAAAGGGGTTTGGAATAAGTTTTCTGGGGCCCGAGTTTTCAGTCATCTCCCATGCCGGCTAGGGCTATCTTTAGTGTTGCTCGGAAAGAGCGAACCCTGAGGGTCCAGTTGCATGTGGGGCTGCATAAAGGCTCCCCTGGGGAGTTCACTTGTACACAAAGACTTCCTTTGGGGGCACGTTTGGATGGTCTAAAGGTAATCGCAATGCATTTTCTGAGGCCCGCTTTTTCAGTCATCTCCCTTTAAAGCTAGGGCTATATTTAGTCTTGCGGTGAATGGGTGAACGCGGAGGGTCCAGTTGCATGTGGGGCTGCAAAAAGGCTCCCCTGGGGAGTTCACTTGTACCCAAAGCCTTCCTTTGGGGGCACTTCTGGATGGGCGAATAGGGCTTCAAACGCTTTTTCTGGGGCCCGAGTTTTCAGTCGTCTCCCATGCCGGCTAGGGCTATGTTTAGTGTTGCTCGGAAAGAGTGAACCGGGAGGGTCCAGTTGCATGTGGGGCTGCGTAAAGGCTCCCCTGGGGAGTTCAGATGTACCCAAAGCCTTCCTTTAGGGGAACTTTTGAATGGGAGAAAGTGTCTTGTAAGGCGTTTTCTAAGGCCCGATTTTTCAGTCGTGTCCCATGCCTGCTAGGGCTATATTTAGGCTTGCGTAGAAAGAGTGAACACGGAGGGTCCAGTTGCATGTGGGGCTGCGTAAAGGCTCCCCTGGGGAGTTCACTTGTACCCAAAGTCTTCCTTTGGGGGCACTTTTGGATGGGCGAATGTGGCTTGTAACGCGTTTTCTAGGGCCCGACTTTTCAGTCCTCTTCCAAGCGGGCCAGGGATATATTTGGGATTGCTGTGAAAGAGCAAATACGGAGGGTCATGTTGCATGTGGGGCTGCATGAAGGATCCCCTGGGGAGTTCAGTTGTACCCAAAGCCTTCCTTTGCGGGCACTTTTGGATGGGCGAAAGGGTCTTGTAATGCGTTTTATTTGGCCCGATTTTTCAGTCGTCTGCCATGCCGGCTAGGGCTATGTTTAGGGATGCTCGGAAAGAGCGAACCCGGAGGGTCCAGTTGCACGTGGGGCTGCGTAAAGGCTCCCCTGGGAGTTCAGTTGTACCCAAAGCCTTCCTCTGGGGGCACATTTGGATGGTCCAAGGGGAATCGCAATGCGTTTTCTGAGGCCCGCTTTTTCAGACTTCTCCCTTTGCGGCTAGGGATATATTTAGTCTTGCGGTGAATGGGTGAACGCGGAGGGTCCAGTTGCATGTGGGGCTGCAAAAAGGCTCCCCTGGGGAGTTCACTTGTACCCAACGCCTTCCTTTGGGGGCACTTTTGGATGGGTGAAAGGGGCTCGCAACACATTTTTTGGGGCCCAATTTTTCAGTCGTCTGTGATGTCGCCCAGGGATATGTTTCGGGATTCTCGGAATGAGTGAACCCGGAGGGTCCAGTTGCATGTGGGGCTGCATAAAGGCTCCCCTCGGGAGTTCACTTGTACCCAAAGCCTTCGTTTCGGGGCACTTTTGGTTGGTCCAAGGGGAATCGCAATGCGTTTTCTAAGGCCCGCTTTTTCAGTCTTCTCCCACTGCGTTCAGGGCTATATTTAGGCTTGCGGTGAAAGAGTGAACCCGGAGGGTCATGTTGCATGTGGGGCTGCATGAAGGCTCCCCTGGGGAGTTCAGTTGTACCCAAAGCCTTCCTCTGGGGGCACTTTTGGATGGGCCAATGGGGCTTGTAACGCGTTTTCTAGGGCCCGAATTTTCAGTCGTCTGCCAAGCGGGCCAGGGCTATATTTAGGGTTGCTGTGAAAGAGCGAATACAAAGGTTCCAGTTGCATGTTTTGCTGCGTAATGGCTCCCCTGGGGAGTTCAGTTGTACCCAAAGCTTTCCTCTGGGGGCACTTTTGGATGGGTGAAAAGGGCTCGGAAAGCATTTTCTAGGGCCCGAGATTTCAGTCGTCTCCCATGCTGGCTAGGGCTATGTTTAGTGTTGCTCGGAAACAGCGAACCCGGAGGGTCCAGTTGCATGTGGGGCTTCATAAAGGCTCCCCTGGGGAGTACCGCTGTACCCAAAGCCTTCCTTTGGGGGCACTTTTGGATGGTCGAAAGAGACTCGCAATGCGTTTTCTGAGGCCCGCTTTTTCAGTCTTCTCCCTTTGCGGCTAGAGCTATATTTAGTCTTGCGGTGAAAGAGTGAACGCGGAGGGTCCAGTTGCATGTGGGGCTGCATAAAGGCTCCCCTGGGGAGTTCAGTTCTACCCATAGCCTTCGTTTGGGGGCACTTCTGGATGGGCGAATAGGGCTTGAAACGCTTTTTCTGTGGCCCATGGCCCGAGTTTTCAGTCTTCTGCCATGCTGTCTAGGGTTATATTTAGGGTTGCTCGTAAACACCGAACACGGAGGGTCCAGTTGCATGTGGGACTGCGTAAAGCCTCCCCTGGGGAGTTCACTTGTACTCAAAGCCTTCCTTTGGGGGCACTTTTGGATGGGTGTAAGGGCCTTGCAACCTGTTTCCTGGGGCTCGATTTTTCAGACGTCTTCTATGCCTGCTAGGGCTATATTAAGGTTTGCTCGGAAACAACGAACCCGGAGGGTCCAGTTGCATGTGGGGCTGCGTAAAGGCTCCACTGGGGAGTTCACTTGTACCTAAAGCCTTCCTTTCGGGGCTCTTTTGGATGGGTGTAAGGGCCTTGCAACGCGTTATCTGGGGCCCGATTTTTCAGTCTTCTCTGATGCCGGCCAGGGATATGTTTCGGGTTGCTCGGGATGAGTGAACTCGGAGGGTCCAATTGCATGTGGGGTTGCGTAAAGGCTCCCCTGGGGAGTTCACTTGTACCCAAAGCCTTCCTTTGCGGGCACTTTTGGATGGGCGAAAGGGGCTCGCAACGCGTTTCCTGGGGCCCAATTTTTCAGACGTCTTCTATGCCAGCTAGGGCTGTATTAAGGCTTGCTCAGAAACAACGAACCCGGAGGGTCCAGTTGCATGTGGGGCTGCGTAAAGGCTCCCCTTGGGAGTTCACTTGTACCCAAAGCCTTCCTTTGCAGGCACTTTTGGATGGGCGAAAGAGACTCGCAATGCGTTTTCTGAGGCCCGCTTTTTCAGTCATCTCTGATGACGGCTAGGGCTATATTTAGGCTTGCAGTGAAAGAGAGAATAAGGAGGGTCCAGTTGCATGTGGGGCTTCATAAATGTTCCCCTGCGGAGTTCAGTGGTACTCAAAGCCTTCCTTTGGGGGCACTTTTGGATGGGCGAATGGGGCTCGGAATCCGTTTCTGGGTCCCGAGTTTTCAGTCTTCTCCAATGCCGGCTAGGGTTATGTTTAGTGTTGATCGGAAAGAGCGAACCCGGAGGGTCCAGTTGCATTTGGGGCTGCGTAAAGGCTCCCCTGGGGAGTTCAGATGTACCAAAGCCTTCCTTTGCGGGCACTTCTGGATGGTCGAAAGAGACTCGCAATTCGTTTTCTGAGGCCCGGTTTTTCAGTCTTCTCCCTTTGCGCCGAGGGCTATATTTAGGCTTGCGGTGAAAGAGTGAACGCGGAGGGTCCAGTTGCATGTGAGGCTGCATAAAGGCTCCCCTGGGGAGTTCACTTGTACCCAAAGCCTTCTTTTGGGGGCACTTTTGAATGGGCGAAAGGGGCTTGTAAGGCGTTTTCTTTGCCCGATTTTTCAGTCATCTCTGATGCCAGGAAGGCTAGATTTAGGCTTTCCGTGAAAGAGCGAATAAGGAGGGTCCAGTTGCATGTGGGGCTGCATAAAGGCTCCCCTGGGGAGTTCACTTGTACTCAAAGCCTTCCTTTGGGGGCACTTTTGGATGGTCCAAAGGTAGTCGCAATGCGTTTTCTGAGTCCCGCTTTTTCATTCTTCTCCCTTTGCGGCTAGGGCTATATTTAATCTTGCGGTGAAAGAGTGAACGCGGAGGGTCCAGTTGCATGTGGGGCTGCATAAAGGCTCCCCTGCGGAGTTCAGTTCTACCCATAGCCTTCCTTTGGGGGCACTTCTGGATGGGCGAATAGGGCTTGAAACGCTTTTTCTGGGGCCCTAGTTTTCAGTCATCTCCCGTGCCTGCTATGGCTATGTTTAGTGTTGCTCGGAAAGAGCGAACCCGGAGGGTCCCGTTGCATTAGGGGCTGCGTAAAGGCTCCCCTAGGGAGTTCACTTGTACCCAAAGCCTTCCTTTGCGTGAACTTTTGGTTTTGCGAATGGGGCTTGTAAGGCGTTTTCTGGGGCCCGATTTTTCAGTCATCTCCCATGCCGTCTAGGGCTATGTTAGTGTTGCTCGGAAAGATCGAACCCGGAGGGTCCAGTTTCATGTGGGGCTGCATAAAGGCTCCCCTGGGGAGTTCAGATGTACCCAAAGCCTTCCTTTGGGGGCACTTTTCGATGGTCCAAAGAGACTCGCAATGCATTTTCGGAGGCCCACTTTTTCAGTCATCTCCTTTAAAGCTAGGGATATATTTAGGCTTGCGTAGAAAGAGTGAATGCGGAGGGTCCAGTTGCATGTGGGGCTGCATAAAGGCTCCCCTGGGGAGTTCTCTTGTACCCAAAGCCTTCCTTTGGGGGCACTTTTGGATGGGCGAATGGGGCTTGTAACGCTTTTTCTGGGGCCCTAGTTTTCAGTCGTCTCCCATGCCTGCTATGGCTATGTTTAGTGTTGCTCGGAAAGAGCGAACCCGGAGGGTCCAGTTGCACGTGGGGCTGCATAAAAGCTCCCCTGGGGAGTTCAGTTGTACCCAAAGCCTTCCTTTAGGGGCACTTTTGGATGGGCGAAAGGGGCTCGGAAAGCGTTTTCTGGGGCACGATTTTTCAGTCATCTCCCATGCCGGCTAGGGTTATGTTTAGTTTTGCTCGGAAAGATCGAACCCGGAGGGTCCAGTTTCATGTGGGGCTGCATAAAGGCTCCCCTGGGGAGTTCAGATGTTCCCAAAGCGTTCCTTTGGGGGCACATTTCGATGGTCCAAAGAGACTCGCAATGCATTTTCTGAGGCACACTTTTTCAGTCATCTCCCTTTAAAGCTAGGGCTATATTTAGGCTTGCGTATAAAGAGTGAATGCAGAGGGTCCAGTTGCATGTGGGGCTGCATAAAGGCTCCCCTGGGGAGTTCAGTTGTACCCAAAGCCTTCCTTTGGGGGCACTTTTGGATGGGCCAATGGGGCTTGTAACGCGTTTTCTAGGGCCCGAATTTTCAGTCGTCTGCCAAGCGGGCTGGGGCTATATTTAGGATTGCTGTGAAAGAGCGAATACGGAGGGTCATGTTGCATGTGGGGCTGCATAAAGGCTCCCCTGGGGAGTTCAGTTGTACCCAAAGCCTTCCTTTGGGGGCACTTTTGGATGGGCGAAAGGGGCTCGGATAGCGTTTTCTGGGGCACGATTTTTCAGTCATCTCCCATGCCGGCTAGGGCTATGTTTAGTGTTGCTCGGAAAGATCGAACCCGGAGGGTCCAGTTTCATGTGGGGCTGCATAAAGGCTCCCCTGGGGAGTTCAGATGTTCCCAAAGCCTTCCTTTGGAATCACTTTTCGATGGTCCAAAGAGACTCGCAATGCATTTTCTGAAGCCCGCTCTTTCAGTCATCTCCCTTTAAAGCTAGGGCTATATTTAGGCTTGCGTAGAAAGAGTGAACGCGGAGGGTCCAGTTGCATGTGGGGCTGCATAAAGGCTCCCCTGCGGAGTTCACTTGTACACAAAGCATTCCTTTGGGGGCACTTTTGGATGTGCGAATGGGGCTTGTAACGCGTTTTCTGAGTCACGCTTTTTCAGACTTCTCCCTTTGCGGCTAGGGATATATTTAGGCTTGCCGTGAAAGAGTGAACGCGGAGGGTCCAGTTGCATGTGGGGCTGCATAAAGGCTCCCCTGGGGAGTTCAGTTGTACCCCAAGCCTTCCTTTGGGGGCACTTCTGGATGGGCGAATAGGGCTTTAAACGCTTTTTCTGTGGCCCGAGTTTTCAGTCTTCTGCCATGCTGTCTAGGGTTATATTTAGGGTTGCTCGTAAACACCGAACACGGAGGGTCCATTTGCATGTGGGGCTGCGTAAAGGCTCCCCTGGGGAGTTCATTTGTACTCAAAGCCTTCCTTTGGGGTTACTTTTGGATGGGCAAAAGGGGTTTGGAATAAGTTTTCTGGGGCCCGAGTTTTCAGTCATCTCCCATGCCGGCTAGGGCTATCTTTAGTGTTGCTCGGAAAGAGCGAACCCTGAGGGTCCAGTTGCATGTGGGGCTGCATAAAGGCTCCCCTGGGGAGTTCACTTGTACACAAAGACTTCCTTTGGGGGCACGTTTGGATGGTCTAAAGGTAATCGCAATGCATTTTCTGAGGCCCGCTTTTTCAGTCATCTCCCTTTAAAGCTAGGGCTATATTTAGTCTTGCGGTGAATGGGTGAACGCGGAGGGTCCAGTTGCATGTGGGGCTGCAAAAAGGCTCCCCTGGGGAGTTCACTTGTACCCAAAGCCTTCCTTTGGGGGCACTTCTGGATGGACGAATAGGGCTTCAAACGCTTTTTCTGGGGCCCGAGTTTTCAGTCGTCTCCCATGCCGGCTAGGGCTATGTTTAGTGTTGCTCGGAAAGAGTGAACCGGGAGGGTCCAGTTGCATGTGGGGCTGCGTAAAGGCTCCCCTGGGGAGTTCAGATGTACCCAAAGCCTTCCTTTAGGGGAACTTTTGAATGGGAGAAAGTGTCTTGTAAGACGTTTTCTAAGGCCCGATTTTTCAGTCGTGTCCCATGCCTGCTAGGGCTATATTTAGGCTTGCGTAGAAAGAGTGAACACGGAGGGTCCAGTTGCATGTGGGGCTGCGTAAAGGCTCCCCTGGGGAGTTCACTTGTACCCAAAGTCTTCCTTTGGGGGCACTTTTGGATGGGCGAATGTGGCTTGTAACGCGTTTTCTAGGGCCCGACTTTTCAGTCCTCTTCCAAGCGGGCCAGGGATATATTTGGTATTGCTGTGAAAGAGCAAATACGGAGGGTCATGTTGCATGTGGGGCTGCATGAAGGATCCCCTGGGGAGTTCAGTTGTACCCAAAGCCTTCCTTTGCGGGCACTTTTGGATGGGCGAAAGGGTCTTGTAATGCGTTTTATTTGGCCCGATTTTTCAGTCGTCTGCCATGCCGGCTAGGGCTATGTTTAGGGATGCTCGGAAAGAGCGAACCCGGAGGGTCCAGTTGCACGTGGGGCTGCGTAAAGGCTCCCCTGGGAGTTCAGTTGTACCCAAAGCCTTCCTCTGGGGGCACATTTGGATGGTCCAAGGGGAATCGCAATGCGTTTTCTGAGGCCCGCTTTTTCAGACTTCTCCCTTTGCGGCTAGGGATATATTTAGTCTTGCGGTGAATGGGTGAACGCGGAGGGTCCAGTTGCATGTGGGGCTGCAAAAAGGCTCCCCTGGGGAGTTCACTTGTACCCAACGCCTTCCTTTGGGGGCACTTTTGGATGGGTGAAAGGGGCTCGCAACACATTTTTTGGGGCCCAATTTTTCAGTCGTCTGTGATGTCGCCCAGGGATATGTTTCGGGATTCTCGGAATGAGTGAACCCGGAGGGTCCAGTTGCATGTGGGGCTGCATAAAGGCTCCCCTCGGGAGTTCACTTGTACCCAAAGCCTTCGTTTCGGGGCACTTTTGGTTGGTCCAAGGGGAATCGCAATGCGTTTTCTAAGGCCCGCTTTTTCAGTCTTCTCCCACTGCGTTCAGGGCTATATTTAGGCTTGCGGTGAAAGAGTGAACCCGGAGGGTCATGTTGCATGTGGGGCTGCATGAAGGCTCCCCTGGGGAGTTCAGTTGTACCCAAAGCCTTCCTCTGGGGGCACTTTTGGATGGGCCAATGGGGCTTGTAACGCGTTTTCTAGGGCCCGAATTTTCAGTCGTCTGCCAAGCGGGCCAGGGCTATATTTAGGGTTGCTGTGAAAGAGCGAATACAAAGGTTCCAGTTGCATGTTTTGCTGCGTAATGGCTCCCCTGGGGAGTTCAGTTGTACCCAAAGCTTTCCTCTGGGGGCACTTTTGGATGGGTGAAAAGGGCTCGGAAAGCATTTTCTAGGGCCCGAGATTTCAGTCGTCTCCCATGCTGGCTAGGGCTATGTTTAGTGTTGCTCGGAAACAGCGAACCCGGAGGGTCCAGTTGCATGTGGGGCTTCATAAAGGCTCCCCTGGGGAGTACCGCTGTACCCAAAGCCTTCCTTTGGGGGCACTTTTGGATGGTCGAAAGAGACTCGCAATGCGTTTTCTGAGGCCCGCTTTTTCAGTCTTCTCCCTTTGCGGCTAGAGCTATATTTAGGCTTGCGGTGAAAGAGCGAATAAGGAGGGTCCAGTTGCATGTGGGGCTGCATAAAGTCTCCCCTCGGGAGTACACTTGTACCCAAAGCCTTCCGTTGGTGGCACATTTGGATGGTCCAAGTGGAACCGCAATGCGTTTTCTGAGGCCCGCTTTTTCAGTCTTCTCCCTTTGCGCCTAGGGATATATTTAGTCTTGCGGTGAAAGAGTGAACGCGGAGGGTCCAGTTGCATGTGGGGCTGCATAAAGGCTCCCCTGGGGAGTTCAGTTCTACCCATAGCCTTCGTTTGGGGGCACTTCTGGATGGGCGAATAGGGCTTGAAACGCTTTTTCTGTGGCCCATGGCCCGAGTTTTCAGTCTTCTGCCATGCTGTCTAGGGTTATATTTAGGGTTGCTCGTAAACACCGAACACGGAGGGTCCAGTTGCATGTGGGACTGCGTAAAGCCTCCCCTGGGGAGTTCACTTGTACTCAAAGCCTTCCTTTGGGGGCACTTTTGGATGGGTGTAAGGGCCTTGCAACGCGTTTCCTGGGGCTCGATTTTTCAGACGTCTTCTATGCCTGCTAGGGCTATATTAAGGTTTGCTCGGAAACAACGAACCCGGAGGGTCCAGTTGCATGTGGGGCTGCGTAAAGGCTCCACTGGGGAGTTCACTTGTACCTAAAGCCTTCCTTTCGGGGCTCTTTTGGATGGGTGTAAGGGCCTTGCAACGCGTTATCTGGGGCCCGATTTTTCAGTCTTCTCTGATGCCGGCCAGGGATATGTTTCGGGTTGCTCGGGATGAGTGAACTCGGAGGGTCCAATTGCATGTGGGGTTGCGTAAAGGCTCCCCTGGGGAGTTCACTTGTACCCAAAGCCTTCCTTTGCGGGCACTTTTGGATGGGCGAAAGGGGCTCGCAACGCGTTTCCTGGGGCCCAATTTTTCAGACGTCTTCTATGCCAGCTAGGGCTGTATTAAGGCTTGCTCAGAAACAACGAACCCGGAGGGTCCAGTTGCATGTGGGGCTGCGTAAAGGCTCCCCTTGGGAGTTCACTTGTACCCAAAGCCTTCCTTTGCAGGCACTTTTGGATGGGCGAAAGAGACTCGCAATGCGTTTTCTGAGGCCCGCTTTTTCAGTCATCTCTGATGACGGCTAGGGCTATATTTAGGCTTGCAGTGAAAGAGAGAATAAGGAGGGTCCAGTTGTATGTGGGGCTTCATAAATGTTCCCCTGCGGAGTTCAGTGGTACTCAAAGCCTTCCTTTGGGGGCACTTTTGGATGGGCGAATGGGGCTCGGAATCCGTTTCTGGGTCCCGAGTTTTCAGTCTTCTCCAATGCCGGCTAGGGTTATGTTTAGTGTTGATCGGAAAGAGCGAACCCGGAGGGTCCAGTTGCATTTGGGGCTGCGTAAAGGCTCCCCTGGGGAGTTCAGATGTACCAAAGCCTTCCTTTGCGGGCACTTCTGGATGGTCGAAAGAGACTCGCAATTCGTTTTCTGAGGCCCGGTTTTTCAGTCTTCTCCCTTTGCGCCGAGGGCTATATTTAGGCTTGCGGTGAAAGAGTGAACGCGGAGGGTCCAGTTGCATGTGAGGCTGCATAAAGGCTCCCCTGGGGAGTTCACTTGTACCCAAAGCCTTCTTTTGGGGGCACTTTTGAATGGGCGAAAGGGGCTTGTAAGGCGTTTTCTTTGCCCGATTTTTCAGTCATCTCTGATGCCAGGAAGGCTAGATTTAGGCTTTCCGTGAAAGAGCGAATAAGGAGGGTCCAGTTGCATGTGGGGCTGCATAAAGGCTCCCCTGGGGAGTTCACTTGTACTCAAAGCCTTCCTTTGGGGGCACTTTTGGATGGTCCAAAGGTAGTCGCAATGCGTTTTCTGAGTCCCGCTTTTTCATTCTTCTCCCTTTGCGGCTAGGGCTATATTTAATCTTGCGGTGAAAGAGTGAACGCGGAGGGTCCAGTTGCATGTGGGGCTGCATAAAGGCTCCCCTGCGGAGTTCAGTTCTACCCATAGCCTTCCTTTGGGGGCACTTCTGGATGGGCGAATAGGGCTTGAAACGCTTTTTCTGGGGCCCTAGTTTTCAGTCATCTCCCGTGCCTGCTATGGCTATGTTTAGTGTTGCTCGGAAAGAGCGAACCCGGAGGGTCCCGTTGCATTAGGGGCTGCATAAAGGCTCCCCTAGGGAGTTCACTTGTACCCAAAGCCTTCCTTTGCGTGAACATTTGGTTTTGCGAATGGGGCTTGTAAGGCGTTTTCTGGGGCCCGATTTTTCAGTCATCTCCCATGCCGTCTAGGGCTATGTTAGTGTTGCTCGGAAAGATCGAACCCGGAGGGTCCAGTTTCATGTGGGGCTGCATAAAGGCTCCCCTGGGGAGTTCAGATGTACCCAAAGCCTTCCTTTGGGGGCACTTTTCGATGGTCCAAAGAGACTCGCAATGCATTTTCGGAGGCCCACTTTTTCAGTCATCTCCTTTAAAGCTAGGGATATATTTAGGCTTGCGTAGAAAGAGTGAATGCGGAGGGTCCAGTTGCATGTGGGGCTGCATAAAGGCTCCCCTGGGGAGTTCTCTTGTACCCAAAGCCTTCCTTTGGGGGCACTTTTGGATGGGCGAATGGGGCTTGTAACGCTTTTTCTGGGGCCCTAGTTTTCAGTCGTCTCCCATGCCTGCTATGGCTATGTTTAGTGTTGCTCGGAAAGAGCGAACCCGGAGGGTCCAGTTGCACGTGGGGCTGCATAAAAGCTCCCCTGGGGAGTTCAGTTGTACCCAAAGCCTTCCTTTAGGGGCACTTTTGGATGGGCGAAAGGGGCTCGGAAAGCGTTTTCTGGGGCACGATTTTTCAGTCATCTCCCATGCCGGCTAGGGTTATGTTTAGTTTTGCTCGGAAAGATCGAACCCGGAGGGTCCAGTTTCATGTGGGGCTGCATAAAGGCTCCCCTGGGGAGTTCAGATGTTCCCAAAGCGTTCCTTTGGGGGCACATTTCGATGGTCCAAAGAGACTCGCAATGCATTTTCTGAGGCACACTTTTTCAGTCATCTCCCTTTAAAGCTAGGGCTATATTTAGGCTTGCGTATAAAGAGTGAATGCAGAGGGTCCAGTTGCATGTGGGGCTGCATAAAGGCTCCCCTGGGGAGTTCAGTTGTACCCAAAGCCTTCCTTTGGGGGCACTTTTGGATGGGCCAATGGGGCTTGTAACGCGTTTTCTAGGGCCCGAATTTTCAGTCGTCTGCCAAGCGGGCCGGGGCTATATTTAGGATTGCTGTGAAAGAGCGAATACGGAGGGTCATGTTGCATGTGGGGCTGCATAAAGGCTCCCCTGGGGAGTTCAGTTGTACCCAAAGCCTTCCTTTGGGGGCACTTTTGGATGGGCGAAAGGGGCTCGGATAGCGTTTTCTGGGGCACGATTTTTCAGTCATCTCCCATGCCGGCTAGGGCTATGTTTAGTGTTGCTCGGAAAGATCGAACCCGGAGGGTCCAGTTTCATGTGGGGCTGCATAAAGGCTCCCCTGGGGAGTTCAGATGTTCCCAAAGCCTTCCTTTGGAATCACTTTTCGATGGTCCAAAGAGACTCGCAATGCATTTTCTGAAGCCCGCTCTTTCAGTCATCTCCCTTTAAAGCTAGGGCTATATTTAGGCTTGCGTAGAAAGAGTGAACGCGGAGGGTCCAGTTGCATGTGGGGCTGCATAAAGGCTCCCCTGCGGAGTTCACTTGTACACAAAGCATTCCTTTGGGGGCACTTTTGGATGTGCGAATGGGGCTTGTAACGCGTTTTCTGAGTCACGCTTTTTCAGACTTCTCCCTTTGCGGCTAGGGATATATTTAGGCTTGCCGTGAAAGAGTGAACGCGGAGGGTCCAGTTGCATGTGGGGCTGCATAAAGGCTCCCCTGGGGAGTTCAGTTGTACCCCAAGCCTTCCTTTGGGGGCACTTCTGGATGGGCGAATAGGGCTTTAAACGCTTTTTCTGTGGCCCGAGTTTTCAGTCTTCTGCCATGCTGTCTAGGGTTATATTTAGGGTTGCTCGTAAACACCGAACACGGAGGGTCCATTTGCATGTGGGGCTGCGTAAAGGCTCCCCTGGGGAGTTCATTTGTACTCAAAGCCTTCCTTTGGGGTTACTTTTGGATGGGCAAAAGGGGTTTGGAATAAGTTTTCTGGGGCCCGAGTTTTCAGTCATCTCCCATGCCGGCTAGGGCTATCTTTAGTGTTGCTCGGAAAGAGCGAACCCTGAGGGTCCAGTTGCATGTGGGGCTGCATAAAGGCTCCCCTGGGGAGTTCACTTGTACACAAAGACTTCCTTTGGGGGCACGTTTGGATGGTCTAAAGGTAATCGCAATGCTTTTTCTGAGGCCCGCTTTTTCAGTCATCTCCCTTTAAAGCTAGGGCTATATTTAGTCTTGCGGTGAATGGGTGAACGCGGAGGGTCCAGTTGCATGTGGGGCTGCAAAAAGGCTCCCCTGGGGAGTTCACTTGTACCCAACGCCTTCCTTTGGGGGCACTTCTGGATGGGCGAATAGGGCTTCAAACGCTTTTTCTGGGGCCCGAGTTTTCAGTCGTCTCCCATGCCGGCTAGGGCTATGTTTAGTGTTGCTCGGAAAGAGTGAACCGGGAGGGTCCAGTTGCATGTGGGGCTGCGTAAAGGCTCCCCTGGGGAGTTCAGATGTACCCAAAGCCTTCCTTTAGGGGAACTTTTGAATGGGAGAAAGTGTCTTGTAAGGCGTTTTCTAAGGCCCGATTTTTCAGTCGTGTCCCATGCCTGCTAGGGCTATATTTAGGCTTGCGTAGAAAGAGTGAACACGGAGGGTCCAGTTGCATGTGGGGCTGCGTAAAGGCTCCCCTGGGGAGTTCACTTGTACCCAAAGTCTTCCTTTGGGGGCACTTTTGGATGGGCGAATGTGGCTTGTAACGCGTTTTCTAGGGCCCGACTTTTCAGTCCTCTTCCAAGCGGGCCAGGGATATATTTGGGATTGCTGTGAAAGAGCAAATACGGAGGGTCATGTTGCATGTGGGGCTGCATGAAGGATCCCCTGGGGAGTTCAGTTGTACCCAAAGCCTTCCTTTGCGGGCACTTTTGGATGGGCGAAAGGGTCTTGTAATGCGTTTTATTTGGCCCGATTTTTCAGTCGTCTGCCATGCCGGCTAGGGCTATGTTTAGGGATGCTCGGAAAGAGCGAACCCGGAGGGTCCAGTTGCACGTGGGGCTGCGTAAAGGCTCCCCTGGGAGTTCAGTTGTACCCAAAGCCTTCCTCTGGGGGCACATTTGGATGGTCCAAGGGGAATCGCAATGCGTTTTCTGAGGCCCGCTTTTTCAGACTTCTCCCTTTGCGGCTAGGGATATATTTAGGCTTGCGGTGAAAGAGTGAACGCGGAGGGTCCAGTTGCATGTGGGACTGCATAAAGGCTCCCCTGGGGAGTTCAGTTGTACCCAAAGCCTTCCTTTGGGGGAACTTCTGGATGGGCGAATAGGGCTTTAAACGCTTTTTCTGTGGCCCGAGTTTTCAGTCTTCTGCCATGCTGTCTAGCGTTATATTTAGGGTTGCTCGTAAACAGCGAACACGGAGGGTCCAGTTGCATGTGGGGCTGCGTAAAGGCTCCCCTGGGGAGTTCAGTTGTACTCAAAGCCTTCCTTTGGGGTTACTTTTGGATGGGCGAAAGGGGTTTGGAATAAGTTTTCTGGGGCCCGAGTTTTCAGTCGTCTCCCATGCCGGCTAGGGCTATATTTAGGCTTGCGTAGAAAGATTGAACGCGGAGGGTCCAGATGCATGTGGGACTGCAAAAAGGCTCCCCTTGGGAAGTCAGT
Organism: Anas platyrhynchos; assembly: GCF_047663525.1. NCBI lineage: Eukaryota > Metazoa > Chordata > Aves > Anseriformes > Anatidae > Anas > Anas platyrhynchos. The sequence goes on along the minus strand of NC_092609.1, from coordinate 6,889,769 downwards.
TGTACCCAAAGCCTTCCTTTGGGGGCACTTTTCGATGGTCCAAAGAGATTCGCAATGCATTTTCTGAGGCCCGCTTTTTCAGTCATCTCCCTTTAAAGCTAGGGCTATATTTAGTCTTGCGTACAAAGAGTGAACGCGGAGGGTCCAGTTGCATGTGGGGCTGCAAAAAGGCTCCCCTGCGGAGTTCAGTTCTACCCAAAGCCTTCCGTTGGGGGCACATTTGGATGTGCGAATGGGGCTTGTAAGGCGTTTTCTGGGGCCCAATTTTTCAGTCGTCTGCCATGCGGGCCAGGGCTATATTTAGGGTTGCTGTGAAAGATCGAATACGGAGGGTCCAGTTGCATGTGGGGCTGCATAAAGGCTCCCCTGGGGAGTTCACTTGTACCTAAAGCCTTCCTCTGGGGGCACTTTTGGATGGGCGAAAGGGGCTCGGAATGCCTTTTCTGGGGCCCGACTTTTCAGTCGTCTCCCATGCCGGCTATGGATATATTTAGTGTTGCTCGGAAAGAGCGAACCCGGAGGGTCCAGTTGCATATGGGGCTGCATAAAGGCTCCCCTGGGGAGTTCAGTTGTACCCAAAGCCTTCCTTTGGGGGCACTCCTGGATTGGCGAAAGAGTCTTATAATGTGTTTTCTTTGGCCCGATTTTTCAGTCATCTTCGATGCTGGCTAGGGCTATATTTAGGCTTGTTGTGAAAGAGCGAATAAGGATGGTCCAGTTGCATGTGGGGCTTCATAAAGGCTCCCCTGGGGAGTTCAGTTGTGCCCAAACCCTTCCTTTAGGGGCACTTTTGGATGGTCCAAGCGAATCGAAATGCGTTTTTCTGAGAATCACAGAATTTCTAGGTTGGAAGAGACCTCAAGATCATCGAGTCCAACCTCTAAGCTAACACTAACAGTCCCCACTAAACCATATCCCTAAGCTCTACATCTAAACGTCTTTTGAAGACTTCCAGGGATGGTGACTCCACCACCTCCCTGGGCAGCCCCTTCCAGTGCCTAACAACCCTTTCAGTAAAGAAATTCTTCCTAACATCTAACCTAAAACTCCCCTGGCGTAACTTTAGCCCATTCCCCCTCGTCCTGTCACCAGGCACATGGGAGAACAGGCCAACCCCCACCTCGCTACAGCCTCCTTTAATGTACTTATACAGAGCAATAAGGTCACCCCTGAGCCTCCTCTTCTCTAGGCTGAACAAGCCCAGCTCCTTCAGCCGCTCCTCATAGGACTTGCTCTCCAGACCCCTCACCAGCTTCGTCGCCCTTCTTTGGACCCGCTCAAGCCCGCTTTTTCAGTCTTCTCCCATTGTGCCGAGGGATATATTTAGGCTTGCGGTGAAAGAGTGAATGCGGAGGGTCCAGTTGCATGTGGCGCTGCATAAAGGCTCCCCTGGGGAGTTCACTTGTACCCAAAACCTTCCTTTGGGGGCACTTCTGCATGGGCGAATGGGGCTCGGAATGCGTTTTCTGGTGCCCGAGTTTTCAGTCGTCTCCAATGCCAGCTAGGGCTATATTTAGTATTGCTCGGAAAGAGCGAACCCAGAGGGTCCAGTTGCATGTGGGGCTGCGTAAAGGCTCTCTTGGGGTGTTCAGTTGTACCCAAAGCCTTCCTTTGGGGGCACTTCTGGATGGGCGAATGGGGCTTGTAACGCGTTTTCTGGGGCCCAGTTTTTCAGTCGTCTGCCATGCAGGCCAGGGTTATATTTAGGGTTGCTGTGAAAAAGCGAATACGGAGGGTCCAGTTGCATGTGGGGCTGCATAAAGGCTCCCCTGGGGAGTTCACTTGTAAATAAACCTTCCTTTGGGGCCACTTTTGGATGGTCCAAGGGGAATCGCAATGCGTATTCTGAGGCCCGCTTTTTCAGTCTTCTCCCATAGCGCCGAGGGCTATATTTAGTATTGCTCGGAAAGAGTGAACCCGGAGGGTCATGTTGCATGTGGGGCTGCATAAAGGCTCCCCTGGGGAGTTCACTTGTACCTAAAGACTTCCTTTAGGGGCACTTTTGGATGGGCGAAAGGCTCTTGTAAGCGTTTTATTTGGCCCGATTTTTCAGTCGTCTCCAATGCCGGCTAGGGATATATTTATTGTTTCTCAGACACAGCGAACCCGGAGGGTCCAGTTGCATGTGGGGCTGCATAAAGGCTCCCCTGAGGAGTTCACTTGTACCCAAAGCCTTCCATTGGGGGCACTTCTGCATGGGCGAATGGGGCTCGGATTGCGTTTTCTGGAGCCCGAGTTTTCAGTCGTCTCCAATGCCAGCTAGGGCTATATTTAGTATTGCTCGGAAAGAACGAACCCGGAGGGTCCAGTTGCATGTGGGGCTGCGTAAAGGCTCTCTTGGGGTGTTCAGTTGTACCCAAGGCCTTCCTTTGGGGGCACTTCTGGATGGGCGAATGGGTCTTGGAATGAGTTTTCTGGGGCCCAAGTTTTCAGTCGTCTCCCATGCCGGCTAGGGCTATATTTAGTATTGCCCGGAAAGAGTGAACCTGGAGGGTCCAGTTGCATGTGGAGCTGCATAAAGGCTCCCCTGGGGAGTTCACTTGTACCCAAAGCCTTCCTTTGGGGGCACTTTTGGATGGTCGAAGAGGAATCGCAATGCGTTTTCTAAGGCCCGCTTTTTCAGTCTTCTCCCATTGCGTTGAGGGCTATATTTAGGCTTGCGGTGAAAGAGTGAACCAGGAGGGTCCAGTTTCATGTGGGGCTGCATAAAGGCTCCCCTGGGGAGTTCAGTTGTACCCAAAGCCTTCCTTTCGGGGCACTTCTGGATTGGCGAAAAAGTCTTATAATGCGTTTTCTTTGGCCCGATTTTTCAGTCATCTTCGATGCCGGCTAGGGCTATATTTAGGTTTGTTGTGAAAGAGCGAATAAGGATGGTCCAGTTGCAAGTGGGGCTGTATAAAGGCTCCCCTGGGGAGTTCAGTTGTGCCCAAACCCTTCCTTTGGGGGCACTTTTGGATGGTCCAAGCGAATCGAAATACGTTTTTCTGAGAATTACAGAATTTCTAGGTTGGAAGAGACCTCAAGATCATCGAGTCCAACCTCTAAGCTAACACTAACAGTCCCCACTAAACCATATCCCTAAGCTCTACATCTAAACGTCTTTTGAAGACTTCCAGGGATGGTGACTCCACCACCTCCCTGGGCAGCCCCTTCCAGTGCCTAACAACCCTTTCAGTAAAGAAATTCTTCCTAACATCTAACCTAAAACTCCCCTGGCGTAACTTTAGCCCATTCCCCCTCGTCCTGTCACCAGGCACATGGGAGAACAGGCCAACCCCCACCTCGCTACAGCCTCCTTTAATGTACTTATACAGAGCAATAAGGTCACCCCTGAGCCTCCTCTTCTCTAGGCTGAACAAGCCCAGCTCCTTCAGCCGCTCCTCATAGGACTTGCTCTCCAGACCCCTCACCAGCTTCGTCGCCCTTCTTTGGACCCGCTCAAGCCCGCTTTTTCAGTCTTCTCCCGTTGCGCCGAGGGATATATTTAGGCTTGCGGTGAAAGAGTGAATGCGGAGGGTCCAGTTGCATGTGGCGCTGCATAAAGGCTCCCCTGGGGAGTTCACTTGTACCCAAAGCCTTCCTTTGGGAGCACTTCTGCATGGGCGAATGGGGCTCGGAATGCGTTTTCTGGTGCCCGAGTTTTCAGTCGTCTCCAATGCCAGCTAGGGCTATATTTAGTATTGCTCGGAAAGAGCGAACCCAGAGGGTCCAGTTGCATGTGGGGCTGCGTAAAGGCTCTCTTGGGGTGTTCAGTTGTACCCAAAGCCTTCCTTTGGGGGCACTTCTGGATGGGCGAATGGGGCTTGTAACGCGTTTTCTGGGGCCCGAGTTTTCAGTCGTCTGCCAGGCGGGCCAGGGTTATATTTAGGGTTGCTGTGAAAGAGCGAATACGGAGGGTCCAGTTGCATGTGGGGCTGCATAAAGGCTCCCCTGGGGAGTTCACTTGTAAATAAACCTTCCTTTGGGGCCACTTTTGGATGGTCCAAGGGGAATCGCAATGCGTATTCTGAGGCCGGCTTTTCCAGTCTTCTCCCATAGCTCCGAGGGCTATATATAGTATTGCTCGGAAAGAGTGAACCCGGAGGGTCATGTTGCATGTGGGGCTGCATAAAGGCTCCCCTGGGGAGTTCACTTGTACCTGAAGCCTTCCTTTGGGGGCACTTTTGGATGGGCGAAAGGGGCTCGGAAAGCGTTTTCTGGGGCCCGAGTTTTCAGTAGTCTCCCTTGCCGGCTAGGGTTATATTTAGTGTTGCTCGGAAAGAGCAAACCTGGAGGGTCCAGTTGCATGTGGGGCTGCATAAAGGCTCCCCTGGGGAGTTCACATGTACCCAAAGCCTTCCTTTGGCGGCAGTTTTGGATTGTCCAAGGGGAATCGCAATGCGTTTTCTGAGGCCCGCTTTTTCAGTCTTCTCCCATTGCGCCAAGGGTTATATTTAGGCTTGCGGTGAAAGAGTGAACCCAGAGGGTCCAGTTGCATGTGGGACTGCATAAAGGCTCCCCTGGGGTGTTCATTTGTACCCAAAGCCTTCCTTTGGGGGCACTTCTGGATGGGCGAATGGGGCTTGTAACGCGTTTTCGGGGGCCCGAATTTTCAGACGTCTGCCATGCTGGTCAGGATTTTATTTAGGGTTGCTGTGAAAGAGCGAATATGGAGGGTCCAGTTGCATGTGGGGCTGCATAAAGGCTCCCCTGGGGAGTTCAGTTGTACCCAAAGCCTTCCTTTGGGGGCACTTCTGGATGGGCGAATGGGGCTTGTAATGCGTTTTTGGGGGCCCGATTTCTCAGTCTTCTCCCTTTGCGGCTAGGGCTATATATATAGGTTTGCGTAGAAAGAGTGAACGCGGAGGGTCCAGTTGCACGTGGGGCTGCGTAAAGGCTCCCCTGGGGAGTTCACTTGTACCCAAAGTCTTCCTCTGGGGGCACTTTTGGATGGGCCAAAGGGGCTCGGAAAGCGTTTTCTGGGGCCCGATTTTTTAGTCGTCTCCCATGCCGGCTAGTGTTATGTTTAGTGTTACTCGGAAAGAGCGAACCCTGAGGGTCCAGTTGCATGTGGGGCTGCATAAAGGCTCCTCTCGGGAGTTCACTTGTACCCAAAGCCTTCCTTTGGGGGCACTTTTGGATGGTCCAAGGGGAATCGCAATGTGTTTTCTGAGGCCCGCTTTTTCAGTCTTCTCCCATTGCGCCGAGGGCTATATTTAGGCTTGCGGTGAAAGAGTGAACCCGGAGGGTCCAGTTGCATGTTGGGCTGCATAAAGGCTCCCCTGGGGAGTTCACTTGTACCCAAAGTCTACCTTTGGGGGCCCTTTTGGATGCTCGAAAGAGACTCGCAATGCGTTTTCTGAGTCCTGAGTTTTCAGTCGTCTCCAATGCCAGCTAGGGCTATGTTTAGTGTAGCTCGGAAAGAGCGAACCCGGAGGGTCCAGTTGCATGTGGGGCTGCAGAAAGGCTCCCCTGGGGAGTTCAGTTGTACCCAAAGCCTTCCTTTGGGGACCCTTTTGGATATTCGAAAGAGACTCGCAATGCATTTTCGGAGGCCCGCTTTATCAGTCTTCTCCCTTTGCGGCTAGGGCTATATTTAGGCTTGCGTAGAAAGAGTGAACCCGGAGGATCCAGTAGCATGTGAGGCTGCGTAATGGCTTCACTGGGGTGTTCAATTGTATCCAAAACCTTCCTTTGGGTTCACTTTTGGATGGGCGAATGGGGCTTGTAACGCATTTTCTGGGGCCCGAGTTTTCAGTCTTCTGCCATGCTGGCTTGAGTTATATTTAGTGTTGCTCGGAAAGAGCGAACCCGGAGGGTCCCATTGCATGTGGGGCTGCATAAAGGCTCCCCTGGGGAGTTCACTTGTATCCAAAGCCTTCCTTTGGGGGCACTTCTGGATGGGCGAATGGGGTTTGTAACGCGTTTTCTGGGGCCCGATTTTTCAGTCATCTGCCATGCTGGCCAGGGTTATATTTAGGGTTGCTGTGAAAGAGCGAATACGGAGGGTCCAGTTGCATGTGGGGCTGCATAAAGGCTCCCCTGGGAGATCAGATGTACCCAAAGCCTTCCTCTGGGGGCACTTTTGGATGGGCGAATGGGGCTCGGAACGCGTTTTCTGGGGCCCGAGTTTTCAGTCTTCTGCCATGCTGGCTTGAGTTATATTTAGTGTTGCTCGTAAACAGCGAGCACGGAGGGTCCAGTTGCATGTGGGGCTGCATAAAGGCTCCCCTGGGGAGTTCACTTGTACCCAAAGCCTTCCTTTGGGGGCAATTTTGGATGGTCCAAGGGGAATCGCAATGCCTTTTCTGAGGCCCGGTTTTTCAGTCTTCTCCCGTTGCGCCGAGGGTTATATTCAGGCTTGCGGTGAAAGAGTGAACCCGGAGGGTCCAGTTGCATGTTGGGCTGCATAAAGGCTCCCCTGGGGAGTTCACTTGTACCCAAAACCTTCCTTTGGGGGCACTTTTGGATGGTCCAAAGGTGCTCGGAATGCATTTCCTGGGGCCTGATTTTTCACTCGTCTCCGATGACTGCTAGGGCTATGTTTAGGGTTGCTCGGAAACAGCGAACACGTAGGGTCCAGTTGCATGTGGGACTGCATAAAGGCTCCCCTGGGGAGTTCACTTGTACCCAAAGCCTTCCTTTGGGGACACTTCTGGATGGGCGAATGGGGCTTGAAACACGTTTTGGGGGGCCCGATTTTTCAGTCGTCTGCCATGCTGGCCAGGGTTATATTTAGGGTTGCTCGTAAACAGCGAACCCGGAGGGTCCAGTTGCATGTGGGGCTGCGTAAAGGCTCCCCTGGGGAGTTCACTTGTACCCAAAGCCTTCCTTTGGGGGCACTTCTGCATGGGCGAATGGGGCTCGTAACGCGTTTTGGGGAGCCCGATTTTTCAGTCGTCTGCCATGCAGGCCAGGGATATATTTAGGGTTGCTGTGAAAGAGCGAATACGGAGGGTCCAGTTGCATGTGGGGCTGCATAAAGGCTCCCCTGGGGAGTTCACTTGTACCCAAAGCCTTCCTTTGGGGGCACTTCTTCATGGGCGAATGGGGCTTCTAACGCGTTTTGGGGGGCCCGATTTTTCAGTCGTCTGCCATGCGGGCCAGGGTTATATTTAGGGTTGCTGTGAAAGAGCGAACACGGAGGGTCCAGTTGCATGTGGGACTGCGTAAAGGCTCCCCTGGGGAGTTCTCTTGTACCCAAAGCCTTCCTTTGTGGGCACTTCTGGATGAGCGAATGGGGCTCGGAATGCGTGTTCTGGGGCCCGAGTTTTCAGTCGTCTCTAATGCCAGCTAGGGCTATATTTAGTGTTGCTCGTAAACAGCGAACCCGGAGGGTCCAGTTGCATGTGGGGTTGCGTAGAGGATCCCGTGGGGAGTTCGCTTGTACCCAAAGCCTTCCTTTGGGGACACTTCTGGATGGGCAAATGGGGCTTGTAACGCGTTTTCGGGGGCCCGAGTTTTCAGTCGTCTCCCATGCCAGCTAGGGATATGTTTAGTGTTGCTCGGAAAAAGCGAACCCGGAGGGTCCAGATGCATGTGGGGCTGCATAAAGGCTCCCCTGGGGAGTTCAGTTGTACCCAAAGCCTTCCTCTGGGGGCACTTTTGGATGGGCGAAATGGGCTCGGATAGCGTTTTCTGGGGCAGAGTTTTCAGTAGTCTCCCATGCCGGTTAGTGTTATGTTTAGTGTTGATAGGAAAGAGCAAATACGGAGGGTCCAGTTGCATGTGGGGCTGCATAAAGGCTCCCCTGGGGAGTTCACTTGTACCCAAAGCCTTCCTTTGGGGGCCCTTTTGGATGGTCGAAAGAGACTCGCAATGCGTTTTCTGTGGCCAGAGTTTTCAGTCTTCTCCCTTTGCGGCTAGGGCTATATTTAGGCTTGCGTAGAAAGAGTGAACGCGGAGGATCCAGTTGCATGTGGGGCTGCGTAATGGCTCCCCTGGGGTGTTTATTTGTACCCAAAGCCTTCCTTTGGGGGCACTTCTGGATGGGCGAATGGGGCTTGTAACACGTTTTGGGGGGCAAGATTTTTCAGTCGTCTGCCATGCTGGCCAGGGTTATATTTAGGGTTGCTCGTAAACAGCGAACACGGAGGATCCAGTTGCATGTGGGGCTGCATAAAGGCTCCCCTGGGGAGTTCAGTTGTACCCAAAGCCTTCCTCTGGGGGCACTTTTGGATGGGCGAAATGGGCTCGGATAGCGTTTTCTGGGGCAGAGTTTTCAGTAGTCTCCCATGCCGGTTAGTGTTATGTTTAGTGTTGATAGGAAAGAGCAAATACGGAGGGTCCAGTTGCATGTGGGGCTGCATAAAGGCTCCCCTGGGGAGTTCACTTGTACCCAAAGCCTTCCTTTGGGGGCCCTTTTGGATGGTCGAAAGAGACTCGCAATGCGTTTTCTGTGGCCAGAGTTTTCAGTCTTCTCCCTTTGCGGCTAGGGCTATATTTAGGCTTGCGTAGAAAGAGTGAACGCGGAGGATCCAGTTGCATGTGGGGCTGCGTAATGGCTCCCCTGGGGTGTTTATTTGTACCCAAAGCCTTCCTTTGGGGGCACTTCTGGATGGGCGAATGGGGCTTGTAACACGTTTTGGGGGGCAAGATTTTTCAGTCGTCTGCCATGCTGGCCAGGGTTATATTTAGGGTTGCTCGTAAACAGCGAACACGGAGGATCCAGTTGCATGTGGGGCTGCATAAAGGCTCCCCTGGGGAGTTCAGTTGTACCCAAAGCCTTCCTTTGGGGCCACTTTTGGATGGGCGAAAGGGGCTCGGAAAGCGTTTTCTGTGGCCCGAGTTTTCAGTCTTCTGCAATGCTGACTAGATTTATATTTAGGTTTGCTCGGAAAGAGCGAACCCGGAGGGTCCAGTTGCATGTGGGGCTGCATAAAGGCTCCCCTGGGGAGTTCACTTGTACCCAAAGCCTTCCTTTGGGGGCACTTCTGCATGGGCGAATGGGGCTCGTAACGCGTTTTGGGGGGCCAGATTTTTCAGTCGTCTGCCATGCAGGCCAGGGTTATATTTAGGGTTGCTGTGAAAGAGCGAATACGGAGGGTCCAGTTGCATGTGGGGCTGCATAAAGGCTCCCCTGGGGAGATCACTTGTACCCAAAGCCTTCCTTTGGGGGCACTTCTTCATGGGCGAATGGGGCTCGTAACGCGTTTTGGGGGGCCAGATTTTTCAGTCGTCTGCCATGCGGGCCAGGGTTATATTTAGGGTTGCTGTGAAAGAGCGAATACGGAGGGTCCAGTTGCATGTGGGACTGCGTAAAGGCTCCCCTGGGGAGTTCTCTTGTACCCAAAGCCTTCCTTTGTGGGCACTTCTGGATGAGCGAATGGGGCTCGGAATGCGTGTTCTGGGGCCCGAGTTTTCAGTCGTCTCTAATGCCAGCTAGGGCTATATTTAGTGTTGCTCGGAAACAGCGAACCCGGAGGGTCCAGATGCATGTGGGGCTGCATAAAGGCTCCCCTGGGGAGTTCACTTGTACCCAAAGCCTTCCTTTGGAGGCACTTCTGCATGGGCAAATGGGGCTTGAAACGCGTTTTCGGGGGCCCGATTTTTTAGTCTTGTGCCATGCCGGCCAGGGATATATTTAGGGTTGCTCATAAACAGCGAACACAATGGGTCCAGTTGCATGTGGGGCTGCGTAAAGGCTCCCCTGGGGAGTTCAGTTGTACCCAAAGCCTTCCTCTGGGGGCACTTTTGGATGGGCGAAATGGGCTCGGATAGCGTTTTCTGGGGCAGAGTTTTCAGTAGTCTCCCATGCCGGCTAGTGTTATGTTTAGTGTTGATCGGAAAGAGCAAATACGGAGGGTCCAGTTGCATGTGGGGCTGCATAAAGGCTCCCCTGGGGAGTTCACTTGTACCCAAAGCCTTCCTTTGGGGGCCCTTTTGGATGGTCGAAAGAGACTCGCAATGCGTTTTCTGTGGCCAGAGTTTTCAGTCTTCTCCCTTTGCGGCTAGGGATATATTTAGGCTTGCGTAGAAAGAGTGAACGCGGAGGATCCAGTTGCATGTGGGGCTGCGTAATGGCTCCCCTGGGGTGTTCAGTTGTACCCAAAGCCTTCCTTTGGGGGCACTTCTGGATGGGCGAATGGGGCTTGTAACACGTTTTGGGGGGCCCGATTTTTCAGTCGTCTGCCATGCTAGCCAGGGTTATATTTAGGGTTGCTCGTAAACAGCGAACACGGAGGATCCAGTTGCATGTGGGGCTGCATAAAGGCTCCCCTGGGGAGTTCAGTTGTACCCAAAGCCTTCCTCTGGGGCCACTTTTGGATGGGCGAAAAGGGCTCGGAAAACGTTTTCTGTGGCCCGAGTTTTCAGTCTTCTACAATGCTGACTAGGTTTATATTTAGGGTTGCTCGGAAAGAGCAAACCCGGAGGGTCCAGTTGCATGTGGGGCAGTGTAAAGGCTCCCCTGGGGAGTTCACTTGTACCCAAAGCCTTCCTTTGGTGACACTTTTAGATGGTCCAAAGGGGCTTGCAACGCGTTTTCTGGGGCCCGGATTTTCAGTCTTCTCCCATGCCGGCTAGCGATATATTTAGCGTTGCTCGGAAAATCGAACCCGGAGGGTCCAGTTGCATGTGGGGCTGCGTAAAGGCTCCCCTGGGGAGTTCACTTGTACCCAAAGCCTTCCTTTGGGGGCACTTTTGGATGGTCCAAAGGGGCTCGTAACGCATTTCCTGGGGCCTGATTTTTCACTCGTTTCCAATGACGGCTAGGGCTAGGTTTAATTTTGCTCAGGAATAGCGAACCCGGAGGGTCCAGTTGCATGTGGGGCTGCGTAAAGGCTCCCCTGGGGAGTTCACTTGTACCCAAAGCCTTCCTTTGGGGGCACTTTTGGATGGGCGAAAAGGGCTCGAAACGCAGTTCCTGGGGCCTGATTTTTCAGTCGTCATCGATGCCGTCTAGCGCTATGTTTAGGGATGCTCGGAAACAGCGAACCCGGAGGGTCCAGTTGCATGTGGGGCTGCATAAAGGCTCCCCTGGGGAGTTAACTTGTACCCAAAGCCTTCCTTTGGGGGCACTTTTGGATGGGCGAAAAGGGCTCGGAACTCATTTCCTGTGGCCTGATTTTTCAGTCGTCTTCGATGCCGGCTAGGGCTATGTTTAGGGATGCTCGGAAATAGCGAACCCGGAGGGTCCAGTTGCATGTGGGGCTGCGTAAAGGCTCCCCTGGGGAGTTCACTTGTACCCAAAGCCTTCCTTTGGGGGCACTTTTGGATGGGCGAAAAGGGCTCGGAACGCAGTTCCTGGGGCCTGATTTTTCACTCGTCTCCAAAGATTGCTAGGGTTACGTTTAGGGATGCTCGGAAACAGCGAACCCGGAGGGTCCAGTTGCATGTGGGGCTGCGTAACGGCTCCCCTGGGGAGTTCTCTTGTACCGAAAGCCTTCCTTTGTGGGCACTTTTGGATGGGCGAAAAGGGCTCGTAACGCATTTCCTTGGGCCTGATTTTTCATTCGTCTTCGATGCCGGCTAGGGCTATGTTTAGATATGCTCGGAAACAGCGAACCCGGAGGGTCCAGTTGCATGTGGGGCTGCGTAAAGGCTCCCCTGGGGAGTTCACTTGTACCCAAAGCCTTCCTTTGGGGGCACTTTTGGATGGGCGAAAAGTGCTCGTAACGCATTTCCTGGGGCCTGATTTTTCAGTCGTCATCGATGCCGGCTAGGGCTATGTTTATGGATGCTCGGAAACAGCGAACCCGGAGGGTCCAGTTGCATGTGGGTCTGCGTAAAGGCTCCCCTGGGGAGTTCACTTGTACCCAAAGCCTTCCTTTGGGGGCAATTTTGGATGGGCGAAAAGGGCTCGGAACGCATTTCCTGGGGCCTGATTTTTCAGTCGTCTTCAATGCTGGCTAGGGCTATATTTAGGGATGCTCGGAAACAGCGAACCCGGAGGGTCCAGTTGCATGTGGGGCTGCGTAAAGGCTCCCCTGGGGAGTTCACTTGTTCCCAAAGCCTTCCTTAGGGGGCACTTTTGGATGGGCGAAAAGGGCTTGCAACGCGTTTTCTATGGCCCGGATTTTCAGTCTTCTCCCATGCCGTCTAGTGATATATTTAGCGTTGCTCGGAAGAATCGAACCCGGAGGGTCCAGTTGCATGTGGGGCTGCGTAAAGGCTCCCCTGGGGAGTTCACTTGTACCCAAAGCCTTCCTTTAGGGGCACTTTTGGATGGGCGAAAAGGGCTTGCAACGCATTTCCTGGGGCCTGATTTTTCAGTCGTCTCCTATGACGGCTAGGGCTACGTTTAGGTTTGCTCAGGAATAGCGAACCCGGAGGGTCTAGTTGCATGTGGGGCTGCGTAAAGGCTCCCCTGGGGAGTTCACTTGTACCCAAAGCCTTCCTTTGGGGGCACTTTTGGATGGGCGAAAAGGGCTCGTAACGCATTTCCTGGGGCCTGATTTTTCAGTCGTCATCGATGCCGGCTAGGGCTATGTTTAGGGATGCTCGGAAACAGCGAACCCGGAGGGTCCAGTTGCATGTGGGGCTGCGTAAAGGCTCCCCTGGGGAGTTCACTTGTACCCAAAACATTCCTTTGCGGGCACTTTTGGATGGGCGAAAAGGGCTCGCAACGCATTTCCTGGGGCCTGATTTTTCATTCATCATCGATGCCGGCTAGGGCTATGTTCAGGGATGCTCGGAAACAGCGAACCCGGAGGGTCCAGTTGCATATGGGGCTGCGTAAAGGCTCCCCTGGGAACTTCAGATGTACCCAAAGCCTTCCTTAGGGGGCACTTTTGGATGTTCCAAAGGGGCTCGCAACGCATTTCCTGGGTCCTGATCTTTCAGTCGTCTTCGATGACGGCTAGGGATACGTTTAGGTTTGCTCATGAACAGCGAACCTGGAGGGTCCAGTTGCATGTGGGGCTGAGTAAAGGCTCCCCTGGGGAGTTCACTTGTACCCAAAACCTTCCTTTGGGGGCACTTTTGGATGGTCCAAAGGGGCTCGTAACGCATTTCCTGGGGCCTGATTTTTCACTCGTCTCCAATGACGGCTAGGGCTACGTTTAGTTTTGCTCAGGAACAGCGAACCCGGAGGGTCCAGTTGCATGTGGGGCTGCGTAAAGGCTCCCCTGGGGAGTTCACTTGTACCCAAAGCCTTCCTTTGGGGGCACTTTTGGATGGGCGAAAAGGGCTCGCAACGCAGTTCCTGGGGCCTGATTTTTCACTTGTCTCCAAAGACGGCTAGGGCTACGTTTAGGGATGCTCGGAAACAGCGAACCCGGAGGGTCCAGTTGCATGTGGGGCTGCGTAACGGCTCCCCTGGGGAGTTCTCTTGTACCCAAAGCCTTCCTTTGGGGGCACATTTGGATGGGCGTATGGGGCTCGTAACGCATTTCCTGGGGCCTGATTTTTCAGTCGTCTTCGATGCCGGTTAGGGCTATGTTTAGGGATGCTCAGAAACAGCGAACCCGGAGGGTCCAGTTGCATGTGGGGCTGCGTAAAGGCTCCCCTGGGGAGTTCACTTGTACCCAAAGCCTTCCTTTGGGGGCACTTTTGGATGAGCTAAAAGGGCTCGCAACGCATTTCCTGGGGCCTGATTTTTCACTTGTCTCCAAAGACGGCTAGTGCTACGTTTAGGGATGCTCGGAAACAGCGAACCCGGAGGGTCCAGTTGCATGTGGGGCTGCGTAAAGGCTCCCCTGGGGAGTTCACTTGTATCCAAAGGCTTCCTTTGGGGGCACTTTTGGATGGGCGAAAAGGGCTCGCAACGCATTTCCTGGGGCCTGATTGTTCAGTCGTCTTCGATGCCGGCTAGGGCTATGTTTAGGGATGCTCGGAAACAGCGAACCCGGAGGGTCCAGTTGCATGTGGGGCTGAGTAAAGGCTCCCCTGGGGAGTTCACTTGTACCCAAAGCCTTCCTTTGGGGGCACTTTTGGATGGGCGAAAAGGGCTCGTAACGCATTTCCTGGGGCCTGATTTTTCAGTCGTCTTCGATGCCGGCTAGGGCTATGTTTAGGGATGCTTGGAAACAGAGAACCCGGAGGGTCCAGTTGCATGTGGGGCTGCGTAAAGGCTCCGCTGGGGAGTTCACTTGTACCCAAAGCCTTCCTTTGGGGGCACTTTTGGATGGGCGAAAATGGCTCGCAACGCATTTCCTGGGGCCTGATTTTTCAGTCGTCTCCTATGACGGCTAGGGCTACGTTTAGGTTTGCTCAGGAATAGCGAACCGGGAGGGTCTAGTTGCATGTGGGGCTGCGTAAAGGCTCCCCTGGGGAGTTCACTTGTACCCAAAGCCTTCCTTTGGGGGCACTTTTGGATGGGCGAAAAGGGCTCGTAACGCATTTCCTGGGGCCTGATTTTTCAGTCGTCTTCGATGCCGGCTAGGGCTATGTTTAGGGATGCTCGGAAACAGCGAACCCGGAGGGTCCAGTTGCATGTGGGGCTGCGTAAAGGCTCCCCTGGGGAGTTCACTTGTACCCAAAGCCTTCCTTTGGGGGCACTTTTGGATGGACGAAAAGGGCTCGCAACGCATTTCCTGGGGTCTGATTTTTCATTCATCATCGATGCCGGCTAGGGCTATGTTCAGGGATGCTCGGAAACAGCGAACCCGGAGGGTCCAGTTGCATATGGGGCTGCGTAAAGGCTCCCCTGGGGAGTTCACTTGTACCCAAAGCCTTCCTTTGGTGACACTTTGGGATGGTCCAAAGGGGCTTGCAACGCGTTTTTGGGGGCCCGGGTTTTCAGTCTTCTCCCATGCCGGCTAGGGATATATTTAGCGTTGCTCGGAAAAATCGAACCCAAAGGGTCCAGTTGCATGTGGGGCTGCGTAAAGGCTCCCCTGGGGAGTTCACTTGTATCCAAAGGCTTCCTTTGGGGGCACTTTTGTATGGGCGAAAAGGGCTCGCAACGCATTTCCTGGGGCCTGATTGTTCAGTCGTCTTCGATGCCGGCTAGGGCTATGTTTAGGGATGCTCGGAAACAGCGAACCCGGAGGGTCCAGTTGCATGTGGGGCTGCGTAAAGGCTCCCCTGGGGAGTTCACTTGTACCCAAAGCCTTCCTTTGGGGGCACTTTTGGATGGGCGAAAAGGGCTCGCAACGCATTTCCTGGGGTCTGATTTTTCATTCATCATCGATGCCGGCTAGGGCTATGTTCAGGGATGCTCGGAAACAGCGAACCCGGAGGGTCCAGTTGCATATGGGGCTGCGTAAAGGCTCCCCTGGGGAGTTCACTTGTACCCAAAGCCTTCCTTTAGTGACACTTTTGGATGTTCCAAAGCGGCTCGCAACGCATTTCCTGGGTCCTGATTTTTCAGTCGTCTTCGATGACGGCTAGGGCTACGTTTAGGTTTGCTCATGAACAGCGAACCTGGAGGGTCCAGTTGCATGTGGGGCTGAGTAAAGGCTCCCCTGGGGAGTTCACTTGTACCCAAAACCTTCCTTTGGGGGCACTTTTGGATGGTCCAAAGGGGCTCGTAATGCATTTCCTGGGGCCTGATTTTTCACTCGTCTCCAATGACGGCTAGGGCTACGTTTAGTTTTGCTCAGGAACAGCGAACCCGGAGGGTCCAGTTGCATGTGGGGCTGCGTAAAGGCTCCCCTGGGGAGTTCACTTGTACCCAAAGCCTTCCTTTGGGGGCACTTTTGGATGGGCGAAAAGGGCTCGCAACGCAGTTCCTGGGGCGTGATTTTTCACTTGTCTCCAAAGACGGCTAGGGCTACGTTTAGGGATGCTCGGAAACAGCGAACCCGGAGGGTCCAGTTGCATGTGGGGCTGCGTAAAGGCTCCCCTGGGGAGTTCACTTGTACCCAAAGCCTTCCTTTGGGGGCACTTTTGGATTGGCGAAAAGGGCTCGTAACGCATTTCCTGGGGCCTGATTTTTCAGTTGTCTTCGATGCTGGCTAGCGCTATGTTTAGGGATGCTCGGAAACAGCGAACCCGGAGGGTCCAGTTGCATGTGGGGCTGCGTAAAGGCTCCCCTGGGGAGTTCTCTTGTACCCAAAGCCTTCCTTTGGGGGCACTTTTGGATGGGCGAAATGGGCTCGCAACGCATTTCCTGGGGCCTGATGTTTCAGTCGTCTTCGATGCCGGCTAGGGCTATGTTTAGGGATGCTGGGAAACAGCGAACCCGGAGGGTCCAGTTGCATGTGGGGCTGCGTAAAGGCTCCCCTGGGGAGTTCACTTGTATCCAAAGCCTTCCTTTGGGGGCACTTTTGGATGGGCGAATGGGGCTTGCAACGCATTTCCTGGGGCCTGATTTTTCAGTCGTCTCCTATGACGGCTAGGGCTACGTTTAGGTTTGCTCAAGAATAGCGAACCCGGAGGGTCCAGTTGCATGTGGGGCTGCGTAAAGGCTCCCCTGGGGAGTTCACTTGTACCCAAAGCCTTCCTTTTGGGGGCACTTTTGGATGGGCGAAAAGGGCTCGTAACGCATTTCCTGGGGCCTGATTTTTCAGTCGTCATCGATGCCGGCTAGGGCTATGTTTAGGGATGCTCGGAAACAGCGAACCCGGAGGGTCCAGTTGCATGTGGGGCTGCGTAAAGGCTCCCCTGGGGAGTTCTCTTGTACCCAAAACATTCCTTTGGGGGCACTTTTGGATGGGCGAAAAGGGCTCGCAACGCATTTCCTGGGGCCTGATTTTTCATTCATCATCGATGCCGGCTAGGGCTATGTTCAGGGATGCTCGGAAACAGCGAACCCGGAGGGTCCAGTTGCATGTGGGGCTGCGTAAAGGCTCCCCTGGGGAGTTCACTTGTACCCAAAGCCTTCCTTTGGGAGCACTTTTGGATGGGCGAAAAGGGCTCGCAACGCATTTCCTGGGGCCTGATTTTTAACTTGTCGCCAAAGACGACTAGGGATACGTTTAGGTTTGCTCATGAACAGCGAACCCGGAGGGTCCAGTTGCATGTGGGGCTGCATAAAGGCTCCCCTGGGGAGTTCACTTGTATCCAAAGCCTTCCTTTGGTGACACTTTTGGATGGTCCAAAGGGGCTTGCAACGCGTTTTTGGGGGCCTGATTTTTCAGTCGTCTTCGATGCCGGCTAGGGATATGTTTAAGGATGCACGGAAACAGCGAACCCGGAGGGTCCAGTTGCATGTGGGGCTGCGTAAAGGCTCCCCTGGGGAGTTCACTTGTACCCAAAGCCTTCCTTTGGGGGCACTTTTGGATGGGCGAAAAGGGCTCGCAACGCATTTCCTGGGGCCTGATTTTTCAGTCGTCATCGATGCCGGCTAGTGCTATGTGTAGGGATGCTCGGAAACAGCGAACCCGGAGGGTCCAGTTGCATGTGGGGCTGCATAAAGGCTCCCCTGGGGAGTTCACTTGTACCCAAAGCCTTCCTTTGGGGGCACTTTTGGATGGGCGAAAAGGGCTCGCAACGCATTTCCTGGGGCCTGATTTTTCAGTCGTCTTCGATGCTGGCTAGAGATATGTTTAGGGATGCTCGGAAACAGCGAACCCGGAGGGTCCAGTTGCATGTGGGGCTGCGTAAAGGCTCCCCTGGGGAGTTCACTTGTACCCAAAGCCTTCCTTTGGTGACACTTTTTTATGGTCCAAAGGGGCTTGCAACGCGTTTTTGGGGGCCCTGGTTTTCAGTCTTCTGCCGTGCTGGCTAGTGATATATTTAGCGTTGCTCGGAAAAATCGAACCCGAAGGGTCCAGTTGCATGTGGGGCTGCGTAAAGGCTCCCCTGGGGAGTTCACTTGTATCCAAAGGCTTCCTTTGGGGGCACTTCTGGATGGGCGAAAAGGGCTCGCAACGCATTTCCTGGGGCCTGATTTTTCAGTCGTCTCCTATGACCGCTAGGGATACGTTTAGGTTTGCTCAGGAATAGCGAACCCGGAGGGTCCAGTTGCATGTGGGGCTGCGTAAAGGCTCCCCTGGGGAGTTCACTTGTACCCAAAGCCTTCCTTTGGGGGCACATTTGGATGGGCGAAAAGGGCTCGTAACGCATTTCCTGGCGCCTGATTTTTCAGTCGTCATCGATGCCGGCTAGGACTATGTTTAGGGATGCTCGGAAACAGCGAACCCGGAGGGTCCAGTTGCATGTGGGGCTGCGTAAAGGCTCCCCTGGGGAGTTCTCTTGTACCCAAAACATTCCTTTGGGGGCACTTTTGGATGGGCGAAAAGGGCTCGCAACGCATTTCCTGGGGCCTGATTTTTCATTCATCATCGATGCCGGCTAGGGCTATGTTCAGGGATGCTCGGAAACAGCGAACCCGGAGGGTCCAGTTGCATGTGGGGCTGCGTAAAGGCTCCCCTGGGGAGTTCACTTGTACCCAAAGCCTTCCTTTGGTGACACTTTGGGATGGTCCAAAGGGGCTTGCAACGCGTTTTTGGGGGCCCCGGTTTTCAGTCTTCTCCCATGCCGGCTAGGGATATATTTAGCGTTGCTTGGAAAAATCGAACCCGAAGGGTCCAGTTGCATGTGGGGCTGCGTAAAGGCTCCCCTGGGGAGTTCACTTGTACCCAAAGCCTTCCTTAGGGGGCACTTTTGGATGGGCGAAAAGGGCTTTCAACGCATTTCCTGGGGCCTGATTTTTCAGTCGTCTTCGATGCCGGCTAGGTCTATGTTTAGGGATGCTTGGAAACAGCGAACCCGGAGGGTTTAGTTGCATGTGGGGCTGCGTAAAGGCTCCCCTGGGGAGTTCACTTGTACCCAAAGCCTTCCTTTGGGGGCACTTTTGGATGGACGAAAAGGGCTCGCAACGCATTTCCTGGGGCCTGATTTTTCACTTGTCTCCAAAGACAGCTAGGGCTACGTTTAACTTTACTCATGACAAGCGAACCCGGAGGGTCCAGTTGCATGTGGGTTTGCGTAAAGGCTCCCCTGGGGAGTTCACTTGTACCCAAAGCCTTCCTTTGGGGGCACTTTTGGATGGTCCAAAGGGGCTCGGAACGCATTTCCTGGGGCCTGATTTTTCACTTGTCTCCAAAGACGGCTAGGGCTAGGTTTAGGTTTGCTCAGGAATAGCGAACCCGGAGGGTCCAGTTGCATGTGGGGCTGCGTAAAGGCTCCCCTGGGGAGTTCACTTGTACCCAAAGCCTTCCTTTGGGGGCACTTTTGGATGGGCGAAAAGGGCTCGTAACGCATTTCCTGGGGCCTGATTTTTCAGTCGTCTTCGATGCTGGCTAGAGATATGTTTAGGGATGCTCGGAAACAGCGAACCCGGAGGGTCCAGTTGCATGTGGGGCTGCATAAAGGCTCCCCTGGGGAGTTCACTTGTACCCAAAGCCTTCCTTTGGTGACACTTTTTTATGGTCCAAAGGGGCTTGCAACGCGTTTTTGGGGGCCCGGGTTTTCAGTCTTCTGCCGTGCTGGCTAGTGATATATTTAGCGTTGCTTGGAAAAATCGAACCCGAAGGGTCCAGTTGCATGTGGGGCTGCGTAAAGGCTCCCCTGGGGAGTTCACTTGTATCCAAAGGCTTCCTTTGGGGGCACTTCTGGATGGGCGAAAAGGGCTCGCAACGCATTTCCTGGGGCCTGATTTTTCAGTCGTCTCCTATGACCGCTAGGGCTACGTTTAGGTTTGCTCAGGAATAGCGAACCCGGAGGGTCCAGTTGCATGTGGGGCTGCGTAAAGGCTCCCCTGGGGAGTTCACTTGTACCCAAAGCCTTCCTTTGGGGGCACTTTTGGATGGGCGAAAAGGGCTCGTAACGCATTTCCTGGGGCCTGATTTTTCAGACGTCATCGATGCCGGCTAGGACTATGTTTAGGGATGCTCGGAAACAGCGAACCCGGAGGGTCCAGTTGCATGTGGGGCTGCGTAAAGGCTCCCCTGGGGAGTTCTCTTGTACCCAAAACATTCCTTTGGGGGCACTTTTGGATGGGCGAAAAGGGCTCGCAACGCATTTCCTGGGGCCTGATTTTTCATTCATCATCGATGCCGGCTAGGGCTATGTTCAGGGATGCTCGGAAACAGCGAACCCGGAGGGTCCAGTTGCATGTGGGGCTGCGTAAAGGCTCCCCTGGGGAGTTCTCTTGTACCCAAAGCCTTCCTTTGGTGACACTTTTTTATGGTCCAAAGGGGCTTGCAACGCGTTTTTGGGGGCCCGGGTTTTCAGTCTTCTGCCGTGCTGGCTAGTGATATATTTAGCGTTGCTCGGAAAAATCGAACCCGAAGGGTCCAGTTGCATGTGGGGCTGCGTAAAGGCTCCCCTGGGGAGTTCACTTGTATCCAAAGGCTTCCTTTGGGGGCACTTCTGGATGGGCGAAAAGGGCTCGCAACGCATTTCCTGGGGCCTGATTTTTCAGTCGTCTCCTATGACCGCTAGGGATACGTTTAGGTTTGCTCAGGAATAGCGAACCCGGAGGGTCCAGTTGCATGTGGGGCTGCGTAAAGGCTCCCCTGGGGAGTTCACTTGTACCCAAAGCCTTCCTTTGGGGGCACATTTGGATGGGCGAAAAGGGCTCGTAACGCATTTCCTGGGGCCTGATTTTTCAGTCGTCATCGATGCCGGCTAGGACTATGTTTAGGGATGCTCGGAAACAGCGAACCCGGAGGGTCCAGTTGCATGTGGGGCTGCGTAAAGGCTCCCCTGGGGAGTTCTCTTGTACCCAAAACATTCCTTTGGGGGCACTTTTGGATGGGCGAAAAGGGCTCGCAACGCATTTCCTGGGGCCTGATTTTTCATTCATCATCGATGCCGGCTAGGGCTATGTTCAGGGATGCTCGGAAACAGCGAACCCGGAGGGTCCAGTTGCATGTGGGGCTGCGTAAAGGCTCCCCTGGGGAGTTCACTTGTACCCAAAGCCTTCCTTTGGTGACACTTTGGGATGGTCCAAAGGGGCTTGCAACGCGTTTTTGGGGGCCCCGGTTTTCAGTCTTCTCCCATGCCGGCTAGGGATATATTTAGCGTTGCTTGGAAAAATCGAACCCGAAGGGTCCAGTTGCATGTGGGGCTGCGTAAAGGCTCCCCTGGGGAGTTCACTTGTATCCAAAGCCTTCCTTTGGGGGCATTTTGTATGGGCGAAAAGGGCTTTCAACGCATTTCCTGGGGCCTGATTGTTCAGTCGTCTTCGATGCCGGCTAGGTCTATGTTTAGGGATGCTTGGAAACAGCGAACCCGGAGGGTTCAGTTGCATGTGGGGCTGCGTAAAGGCTCCCCTGGGGAGTTCACTTGTACCCAAAGCCTTCCTTTGGGGGCACTTTTGGATGGACGAAAAGGGCTCGCAACGCATTTCCTGGGGCCTGATTTTTCACTTGTCTCCAAAGACGGCTAGGGCTATGTTTAACTTTACTCATGACAAGCGAACCCGGAGGGTCCAGTTGCATGTGGGGCTGCATAAAGGCTCCCCTGGGGAGTTCACTTGTACCCAAAGCCTTCCTTTGGGGGCACTTTTGGATGGACGAAAGGGCTCGCAACGCATTTCCTGGGGCCTGATTTTTCACTTGTCTCCAAAGACGGCTAGGGCTAGGTTTAGGTTTGCTCAGGAATAGCGAACCCGGAGGGTCCAGTTGCATGTGGGGCTGCGTAAAGGCTCCCCTGGGGAGTTCACTTGTACCCAAAGCCTTCCTTTGGTGACACTTTTGGATGGTCCAAAGAGGCTTGCAATGCGTTTTTGGGGGCCCGGGTTTTCAGTCTTCTCCCGTGCCGGCTAGTGATATATTTAGCGTTGCTCGGAAAAATCGAACCCGGAGGGTCCAGTTGCATGTGGGGCTGCGTAAAGTCTCCCCTGGGGAGTTCACTTGTACCCAAAGCCTTCCTTTGGGGGCACTTTTGGATGGGTTAAAATGGCTTGCAAAGCATTTCCTGGGACCTGATTTTTCAGTCGTCTTCGATGACGGCTAGGGCTATGTTTAGGGATGCTCGGAAACAGCGAACCCGGAGGGTCCAGTTGCATGTGGGGCTGCGTAAAGGCTCCCCTGGGGAGCTCACATGTACCCAAAGCCTTCCTTTGGTGACACTTTTGGATGGTCTAAATGGGCTCGGAACGCATTTCCTGGGGCCTGACTTTTCACTAGTCTCCTATGACTGCAAGAGCTATGTTTAGGGTTGCTCGGAAACAGCGAACCCTGAGGGTCCAGTTGCATGTGGGGCTGCGTAAAGGCTCCCCTGGGAACTTCAGATGTACCCAAAGCCTTCCTTTGGGGCACTTTTGGATGTTCCAAAGGGGCTCGCAACGCATTTCCTGGGTCCTGATTTTTCACTCGTCTCCGATGACGGCTAGGGATACTTTTAGGTTTGCTCATGAACAGCGAACCTGGAGGGTCTAGTTGCATGTGGGGCTGCGTAAAGGCTCCCCTGGGGAGTTCACTTGTACCCAAAGCCTTCCTTTGGGGGCACTTTTGGATGGTCCAAAGGGGCTCGTAACGCATTTCCTGGGGCCTGATTTTTCACTCGTCTCCAATGACGGCTAGAGCTACGTTTAGTTTTGCTCAGGAACAGCGAACCCGGAGGGTCCAGTTGCATGTGGGGCTGCGTAAAGGCTCCCCTGGTGAGTTCACTTGTATCCATAGTCTTCATTTGGGGCAACTTTTGGAAGGGCAAAAAGGGCTCGGAAATCATTTCCTGCGGTCTGATTTTTCAGTCGTCATCGATGCCGGATAGGGATATGTTTAGGAATGCTCGGAAACAGCGAACCCGGAGGGTCCAGTTGCATGTGGGGCTGCGTAAAGGCTCCCCTGGGGAGTTCACTTGTACCCAAAGCCTTCCTTTGGGGGCACTTTTGGATGGGCGAAAAGGGCTCGCAACGCAGTTCCTGGGGCCTGATTTTTCACTTGTCTCCAAAGACGGCTAGGGCTACGTTTAGGGATGCTCGGAAACAGCGAACCCGGAGGGTCCAGTTGCATGTGGGGCTGCGTAACGGCTCCCCTGGGGAGTTCTCTTGTACCCAAAGCCTTCCTTTGGGGGCACTTCAGGATGGGCGAAAAAGGCTCGTAACGCATTTCCTGGGGCCTGATTTTTCAGTCGTCATCGATGCCGGCTAGGGCTATGTTTAGGGATGCTCGGAAACAGCGAACCCGGAGGGTCCCGTTGCATGTGGGGCTGCGTAAAGGCTCCCCTGGGGAGTTCACTTGTACCCAAAGCCTTCCTTTGGGGGCACTTTTGGATGGGCGAAAAGGGCTCGTAACGCATTTCCTGGGGCCTGATTTTCAGTCGTCATCGATGCCGGCTAGGGTTATGTTTAGGGAGGCTCGGAAACAGCGAACCCGGAGGGTCCAGTTGCATGTGGGGCTGCGTAAAGGCTCCCCTGGGGAGTTCACTTGTACCCAAAGCCTTCCTTTGGGGGCACTTTTGGATGGGCGAAAAGGGCTCGCAACGCATTTCCTGGGGCCTGATTTTTCAGTCGTCTCCTATGACGGCTAGGGCTACGTTTAGATTTGCTCAGGAATAGCGAACCCGGAGGGTCCAGTTGCATGTGGGGCTGCGTAAAGGCTCCCCTGGGGAGTTCACTTGTACTTAAAGCCTTCCTTTGGGGGCACTTTTGGATGGGCGAAAAGGGCTCGTAACGCATTTCCTGGGGCCTGATTTTTCAGTCGTCATCGATGCCGGCTAGGGCTATGTTTAGGGATGCTCGGAAACAGCGAACCCGGAGGGTCCAGTTGCATGTGGGGCTGCGTAAAGGCTCCCCTGGGGAGTTCACTTGTACCCAAAACATTCCTTTGGGGGCACTTTTGGATGGGCGAAAAGGGCTCGCAACGCATTTCCTGGGGCCTGATTTTTCATTCAACATCGATGCCGGCTAGGGCTATGTTCAGGGATGCTCGGAAACAGCGAACCCGGAGGGTCCAGTTGCATGTGGGGCTGCGTAAAGGCTCCCCTGGGGAGTTCACTTGTACCCAAAGCCTTCCTTTGGGGGCACTTTTGGATGGGCGAAAAGGGCTCGCAACGCATTTCCTGGGGCCTGATTTTTCAGTCGTCTTCGATGCCGGCTAGGGCTATGTTTAGGGATGCTTGGAAACAGAGAACCCGGAGGGTCCAGTTGCATGTGGGGCTGCGTAAAGGCTCCCCTGGGGAGTTCACTTGTACCCAAAGCCTTCCTTTAGGGGCTCTTTTGGATGGGCGAAAAGGGCTCGCAACGCATTTCCTGGGGCCTGATTTTTCAGTCGTGTTCGATGCCGGCTAGCGCTATGTTTAGGGATGCTCGGAAACAGCGAACCCTGAGGGTCCAGTTGCATGTGGGGCTGCGTAAAGGCTCCCCTGGGGAGTTCACTTGTACCCAAAGCCTTTCTTTGGGGGCACTTCAGGATGGGCGAAAAGGGCTCGGAACGTATTTCCTGCGGCCTGATTTTTCAGTCTTCATCGATGCCGGCTAGGGATATGTTTAGGGATGCTCGGAAACAGCGAACCCGGAGGGTCCAGTTGCATGTGGGGCTGCGTAAAGGCTCCCCTGGGGAGTTCACTTGTACCCAAAGCCTTCCTTTGGGGGCACTTTTGGATGGGCGAAAAGGGCTCGCAACGCATTTCCTGGGGCCTGATTTTTCAGTTGTCTCCGATGACGGCTAGGGCTACGTAGAGGTTTGCTCATGAACAGCGAACCTGGAGGGTCTAGTTGCATGTGGGGCTGAGTAAAGGCTCCCCTGGGGAGTTCACTTGTACCCAAAGCCTTCCTTTGGGGGCACTTTTGGATGGGCGAAAAGGGCTCGCAACGCATTTCCTGGGTCCTGATTTTTCACTCGTCTCCGATGACGGCTAGGGATACGTTTAGGTTTGCTCATGAACAGCGAACCTGGAGGGTCTAGTTGCATGTGGGGCTGAGTAAAGTCTCCCCTGGGGAGTTCACTTGTACCCAAAGCCTTCCTTTGGGGGCACTTTTGGATGGTCCAAAGGGGCTCGTAACGCATTTCCTGGGGCCTGATTTTTCACTCGTCTCCAATGACGGCTAGGGCTACGTTTAGTTTTGCTCAGGAACAGCGAACCCGGAGGGTCCAGTTGCATGTGGGGCTGCGTAAAGGCTCCCCTGGGGAGTTCACTTGTACCCATAGTCTTCATTTGGGTCGACTTTTGGAAGGGCAAAAAGGGCTCGGAAATCATTTCCTGCGGTCTGATTTTTCAGTCGTCATCGATGCCGGATAGGGCTATGTTTAGGAATGCTCGGAAACAGCGAACCCGGAGGGTCCAGTTGCATGTGGGGCTGCGTAAAGGCTCCCCTGGGGAGTTCACTTGTACCCAAAGCCTTCCTTTGGGGGCACTTTTGGATGGGCGAAAAGGGCTCGCAACGCATTTCCTGGGTCCTGATTTTTCACTCGTCTCCGATGACGGCTAGGGATACGTTTAGGTTTGCTCATGAACAGCGAACCTGGAGGGTCTAGTTGCATGTGGGGCTGAGTAAAGGCTCCCCTGGGGAGTTCACTTGTACCCAAAGCCTTCCTTTGGGGGCACTTTTGGATGGTCCAAAGGGGCTCGTAACGCATTTCCTGGGGCCTGATTTTTCACTCGTCTCCAATGACGGCTAGGGCTACGTTTAGTTTTGCTCCGGAACAGCGAACCCGGAGGGTCCAGTTGCATGTGGGGCTGCGTAAAGGCTCCCCTGGTGAGTTCACTTGTACCCATAGTCTTCATTTGGGGCGACTTTTGGAAGGGCAAAAAGGGCTCGGAAATCATTTCCTGCGGTCTGATTTTTCAGTCGTCATCGATGCCGGATAGGGCTATGTTTAGGAATGCTCGGAAACAGCGAACCCGGAGGGTCCAGTTGCATGTGGGGCTGCGTAAAGGCTCCCCTGGGGAGTTCACTTGTACCCAAAGCCTTCCTTTGGGGGCACTTTTGGATGGGCGAAAAGGGCTCGTAACGCATTTCCTGGGGCCTGATTTTTCAGTCGTCATCGATGCCGGCTAGGGTTATGTTTAGGGATGCTCGGAAACAGCGAACCCGGAGGGTCCAGTTGCATGTGGGGCTGCGTAAAGGCTCCCCTGGGGAGTTCACTTGTACCCAAAGCCTTCCTTTGGGGGCACTTTTGGATGGGCGAAAAGGGCTCGCAACGCAGTTCCTGGGGCCTGATTTTTCACTTGTCTCCAAAGACGGCTAGGGCTACGTTTAGGGATGCTCGGAAACAGCGAACCCGGAGGGTCCAGTTGCATGTGGGGCTGCGTAAAGGCTCCCCTGGGGAGTTCTCTTGTACCCAAAGCCTTCCTTTGGGGGCACTTTTGGATGGTCGAAAAGGGCTCGCAACGCATTTCCTGGGGCCTGATGTTTCAGTCGTCTTCGATGCCGGCTGGGGCTATGTTTAGGGATGCTTGGAAACAGCGAACCCGGAGGGTCCAGTTTCATGTGGGGGTGCGTAAAGGCTCCCCTGGGGAGTTCACTTGTACCCAAAGCCTTCCTTTGGGGGCACTTTTGGATGGGCGAAAAGGGCTCGCAACGCATTTCCTGGGGCCTGATTTTTCAGTCGTCTTCGATGCCGGCTAGGGCTATGTTTAGGGATGCTCGGAAACAGCGAACCCGGAGGGTCCAGTTGCATGTGGGGCTGCGTAAAGGCTCCCCTGGGGAGTTCACTTGTACCCAAAGCCTTCCTTTGGGGGCTCTGTTGGATGGGCGAAAAGGGCACGCAACGCATTTCCTGGGGCCTGATTTTTCAGTCGTCTTCGATGACGGCTAGCGCTATGTTTAGGGATGCTCGGAAACAGCGAACCCGGAGGGTCCAGTTGCATGTGGGGCTGCATAAAGGCTCCCCTGGGGAGTTCACTTGTACCCAAAGCCTTCCTTTGGGGGCACTTTTGGATGGACGAAAAGGGCTCGCAACGCATTTCCTGGGGCCTGATTTCTCACTTGTCTCCAAAGACGGCTAGGGCTAGGTTTAGGTTTGCTCAGGAATAGCGAACCCGGAGGGTCCAGTTGCATGTGGAGCTGCGTAAAGGCTCCCCTGGGGAGTTCACTTGTACCCAAAGCCTTCCTTTGGGGGCACTTTTGGATGGGCGAAAAGGGCTCGGAACGCATTTCCTGGGGCCTGATTTTTCAGTCGTCTTCGATGCCGGCTAGGGCTATGTTTAGGGATGCTCGGAAACAGCGAACCCGGATGGTCCAGATGCATGTGGGGCTGCGTAAAGGCTCCCCTGGGGAGTTCTCTTGTACCCAAAGCCTTCCTTTGGTGACACTTTTGGATGGTCCAAAGAGGCTTGCAATGCGTTTTTGGGGGCCCGGGTTTTCAGTCTTCTCCCGTGCCGGCTAGTGATATATTTAGCGTTGCTCGGAAAAATCGAACCCAGAGGGTCCAGTTGCATGTGGGGCTGCGTAAAGTCTCCCCTGGGGAGTACACTTGTACCCAAAGCCTTCCTTTGGGGGCACTTTTGGATGGGTTAAAATGGCTTGCAAAGCATTTCCTGGGACCTGATTTTTCAGTCGTCTTCGATGCCGGCTAGGGCTATGTTTAGGGATGCTCGGAAACAGCGAACCCGGAGGGTCCAGTTGCATGTGGGGCTGCGTAAAGGCTCCCCTGGGGAGTTCACATGTACCCAAAGCCTTCCTTTGGTGACACTTTTGGATGGTCTAAAGGGGCTCGGAACGCATTTCCTGGGGCCTGACTTTTCACTAGTCTCCTATGACTGCAAGGGCTATGTTTAGGGTTGCTCGGAAACAGCGAACCCTGAGGGTCCAGTTGCATGTGGGGCTGCGTAAAGGCTCCCCTGGGAACTTCAGATGTACCCAAAGCCTTCCTTTGGGGCACTTTTGGATGTTCCAAAGGGGCTCGCAACGCATTTCCTGGGTCCTGATTTTTCACTCGTCTCCGATGACGGCTAGGGATACTTTTAGGTTTGCTCATGAACAGCGAACATGGAGGGTCTAGTTGCATGTGGGGCTGAGTAAAGGCTCCCCTGGGGAGTTCACTTGTACCCAAAGCCTTCCTTTGGGGGCACTTTTGGATGGTCCAAAGGGGCTCGTAACGCATTTCCTGGGGCCTGATTTTTCACTCGTCTCCAATGACGGCTAGAGCTACGTTTAGTTTTGCTCAGGAACAGCGAACCCGGAGGGTCCAGTTGCATGTGGGGCTGCGTAAAGGCTCCCCTGGGGAGTTCACTTGTACCCATAGTCTTCATTTGGGGCGACTTTTGGAAGGGCAAAAAGGGCTCGGAAATCATTTCCTGCGGTCTGATTTTTCAGTCGTCATCGATGCCGGCTAGGGATATGTTTAGGGATGCTCGGAAACAGCGAACCCGGAGGGTCCAGTTGCATGTGGGGCTGCGTAAAGGCTCCCCTGGGGAGTTCACTTGTACCCAAAGCCTTCCTTTGGGGGCACTTTTGGATGCGCGAAAAGAGCTCGCAACGCAGTTCCTGGGGCCTGATTTTTCACTTGTCTCCAAATACGGCTAGGGCTACGTTTAGGGATGCTCGGAAACAGCGAACCCGGAGGGTCCAGTTGCATGTGGGGCTGCGTAACAGCTCCCCTGGGGAGTTCTCTTGTACCCAAAGCCTTCCTTTGGGGGCACTTTTGGATGGGCGAAATAGGCTCGTAACGCATTTCCTGGGGCCTGATTTTTCAGTCGTCTTCGATGCCGGTTAGGGCTATGTTTAGGGATGCTCGGAAACAGCGAACCCGGAGGGTCCAGTTGCATGTGGGGCTGCGTAAAGGCTCCCCTGGGGAGTTCACTTGTACCCAAAGCCTTCCTTTGGGGGCACTTTTGGATGGGCGAAAAGGGCTCGCAACGCATTTCCTGGGGCCTGATTTTTCAGTCGTCTCCTATGACGGCTAGGGCTACGTTTAGGTTTGCTCAGGAATAGCGAACCCGGAGGGTCCAGTTGCATGTGGGGCTGCGTAAAGGCTCCCCTGGGGAGTTCACTTGTACTTAAAGCCTTCCTTTGGGGGCACTTTTGGATGGGCGAAAAGGGCTCGTAACGCATTTCCTGGGGCCTGATTTTTCAGTCGTCATCGATGCCGGCTAGGGCTATGTTTAGGGATGCTCGGAAACAGCGAACCCGGAGGGTCCAGTTGCATGTGGGGCTGCATAAAGGCTCCCCTGGGGAGTTCACTTGTACCCAAAACATTCCTTTGCGGGCACTTTTGGATGGGCGAAAAAGGCTCGCAACGCATTTCCTGGGGCCTGATTTTTCATTCAACATCGATGCCGGCTAGGGCTATGTTCAGGGATGCTCGGAAACAGCGAACCCGGAGGGTCCAGTTGCATGTGGGGCTGCGTAAAGGCTCCCCTGGGGAGTTCACTTGTACCCAAAGCCTTCCTTTGGGGGCACTTTTGGATGGGCGAAAAGGGCTCGCAACGCAGTTCCTGGGGCCTGATTTTTCAGTCGTCTTCGATGCCGGCTAGGACTATTTTTAGGGATGCTTGGAAACAGAGAACCCGGAGGGTCCAGTTGCATGTGGGGCTGCGTAAAGGCTCCCCTGGGGAGTTCACTTGTACCCAAAGCCTTCCTTTGGGGGCACTTTTGGATGGGCGAAAAGGGCTCGCAACGTATTTCCTGGGGCCTGATTTTTCAGTTGTCTTCGATGCCGGCTAGCGCTATGTTTAGGGATGCTCGGAAACAGCGAACCCGGAGGGTCCAGTTGCATGTGGGGCTGCGTAAAGGCTCCCCTGGGGAGTTCACTTGTACCCAAAGCCTTTCTTTGGGGGCACTTCAGGATGGGCGAAAAGGGCTCGGAACGTATTTCCTGCGGCCTGATTTTTCAGTCTTCATCGATGCCGGCTAGGGATATGTTTAGGGATGCTCGGAAACAGCGAACCCGGAGGGTCCAGTTGCATGTGGGGCTGCGTAAAGGCTCCCCTGGGGAGTTCACTTGTACCCAAAGCCTTCCTTTGGGGGCACTTTTGGATGGGCGAAAAGGGCTCGCAACGCATTTCCTGGGGCCTGATTTTTCACTCGTCTCCGATGACGGCTAGGGATACGTTTAGGTTTGCTCATGAACAGCGAACCTGGAGGGTCTAGTTGCATGTGGGGCTGAGTAAAGGCTCCCCTGGGGAGTTCACTTGTACCCAAAGCCTTCCTTTGGGGGCACTTTTGGATGGTCCAAAGGGGCTCGTAACGCATTTCCTGGGGCCTGATTTTTCACTCGTCTCCAATGACGGCTAGGGCTACGTTTAGTTTTGCTCAGGAACAGCGAACCCGGAGGGTCCAGTTGCATGTGGGGCTGCGTAAAGGCTCCCCTGGGGAGTTCACTTGTACCCATAGTCTTCATTTGGGGCGACTTTTGGAAGGGCAAAAAGGGCTCGGAAATCATTTCCTGCGGTCTGATTTTTCAGTCGTCATCGATGCCGGATAGGGCTATGTTTAGGAATGCTCGGAAACAGCGAACCCGGAGGGTCCAGTTGCATGTGGGGCTGCGTAAAGGCTCCCCTGGGGAGTTCACTTGTACCCAAAGCCTTCCTTTGGGGGCACTTTTGGATGGGCGAAAAAGGCTCGTAACGCATTTCCTGGGGCCTGATTTTTCAGTCGTCTTCGATGCCGGTTAGGGCTATGTTTAGGGATGCTCGGAAACAGCGAAACCGGAGGGTCCCGTTGCATGTGGGGCTGCGTAAAGGCTCCCCTGGGGAGTTCTCTTGTACCCAAAGCCTTCCTTTGGGGGCACTTTTGTATGGTCGAAAAGGGCTCGCAACGCATTTCCTGGGGCCTGATGTTTCAGTCGTCTTCGATGCCGGGTAGGGCTATGTTTAGGGATGCTTGGAAACAGCGAACCCGGAGGGTCCAGTTGCATGTGGGGCTGCGTAAAGGCTCCCCTGGGGAGTTCACTTGTATCCAAAGCCTTCCTTTGGGGGCACTTTTGGATGGGCGAAAAGGGCTCGCAACGCATTTCCTGGGGCCTGATTTTTCAGTCGTCTCCTATGACGGCTAGGGCTACATTTAGGTTTGCTCAGGAATAGCGAACCCGGAGGGTCCAGTTGCATGTGGGGCTGCGTAAAGGCTCCCCTGGGGAGTTCACTTGTACCCAAAGCCTTCCTTTGGGGGCACTTTTGGATGGGCGAAAAGGGCTCGTAACGCATTTCCTGGCGCCTGATTTTTCAGTCGTCATCGATGCCGGCTAGGGCTATGTTTAGGGATGCTCGGAAACAGCGAACCCGGAGGGTCCAGTTGCATGTGGGGCTGCGTAAAGGCTCCCCTGGGGATTTCTCTTGTACCCAAAACATTCCTTTGGGGGCACTTTTGGATGGGCGAAAAGGGCTCGCAACGCATTTCCTGGGGCCTGATTTTTCAGTCGTCTTCGATGCCGGCTAGGGCTATGTTTAGGGATGCTTGGAAACAGAGAACCCGGAGGGTCCAGTTGCATGTGGGGCTGCGTAAAGGCTCCCCTGGGGAGTTCACTTGTACCCAAAGCCTTCCTTTGGGGGCTCTTTTGGATGGGCGAAAAGGGCTTGCAACGCATTTCCTGGGGCCTGATTTTTCAGTCGTCTTCGATGCCGGCTAGCGCTATGTTTAGGGATGCTCGGAAACAGCGAACCCGGAGGGTCCAGTTGCATGTGGGGCTGCGTAAAGGCTCCCCTGGGGAGTTCACTTGTACCCAAAGCCTTTCTTTGGGGGCACTTCAGGATGGGCGAAAAGGGCTCGGAACGTATTTCCTGCGGCCTGATTTTTCAGTCTTCATCGATGCCGGCTAGGGATATGTTTAGGGATGCTCGGAAACAGCGAACCCGGAGGGTCCAGTTGCATGTGGGGCTGCGTAAAGGCTCCCCTGGGGAGTTCACTTGTACCCAAAGCCTTCCTTTGGGGGCACTTTTGGATGGGCGAAAAGGGCTCGCAACGCATTTCCTGGGGCCTGATTTTTCAGTTGTCTCCGATGACGGCTAGGGCTACGTTTAGGTTTGCTCATGAACAGAGAACCTGGAGGGTCTAGTTGCATGTGGGGCTGAGTAAAGGCTCCCCTGGGGAGTTCACTTGTACCCAAAGCCTTCCTTTGGGGGCACTTTTGGATGGGCGAAAAGGGCTCGCAACGCATTTCCTGGGGCCTGATTTTTCACTCGTCTCCGATGACGGCTAGGGATACGTTTAGGTTTGCTCATGAACAGCGAACCCGGAGGGTCTAGTTGCATGTGGGGCTGAGTAAAGGCTCCCCTGGGGAGTTCACTTGTACCCAAAGCCTTCCTTTGGGGGCACTTTTGGATGGTCCAAAGGGGCTCGTAACGCATTTCCTGGGGCCTGATTTTTCACTCGTCTCCAATGACGGCTAGGGCTACGTTTAGTTTTGCTCAGGAACAGCGAACCCGGAGGGTCCAGTTGCATGTGGGGCTGCGTAAAGGCTCCCCTGGGGAGTTCACTTGTACCCATAGTCTTCATTTGGGGCGACTTTTGGAAGGGCAAAAAGGGCTCGGAAATCATTTCCTGCGGTCTGATTTTTCAGTCGTCATCGATGCCGGATAGGGCTATGTTTAGGAATGCTCGGAAACAGCGAACCCGGAGGGTCCAGTTGCATGTGGGGCTGCGTAAAGGCTCCCCTGGGGAGTTCACTTGTACCCAAAGCCTTCCTTTGGGGGCACTTTTGGATGGGCGAAAAAGGCTCGTAACGCACTTCCTGGGGCCTGATTTTTCAGTCGTCTTCGATGCCGGTTAGGGCTATGTTTAGGGATGCTCGGAAACAGCGAAACCGGAGGGTCCCGTTGCATGTGGGGCTGCGTAAAGGCTCCCCTGGGGAGTTCACTTGTACCCAAAGCCTTCCTTTGGGGGCACTTTTGGATGGGCGAAAAGGGCTCGTAACGCATTTCCTGGGGCCTGATTTTTCAGTCGTCATCGATGCCGGCTAGGGTTATGTTTAGGGATGCTCGGAAACAGCGAACCCGGAGGGTCCAGTTGCATGTGGGGCTGCGTAAAGGCTCCCCTGGGGAGTTCACTTGTACCCAAAGCCTTCCTTTGGGGGCACTTTTGGATGGGCGAAAAGGGCTCGCAACGCAGTTCCTGGGGCCTGATTTTTCACTTGTCTCCAAAGACGGCTAGGGCTACGTTTAGGGATGCTCGGAAACAGCGAACCCGGAGGGTCCAGTTGCATGTGGGGCTGCGTAAAGGCTCCCCTGGGGAGTTCTCTTGTACCCAAAGCCTTCCTTTGGGGGCACTTTTGGATGGTCGAAAAGGGCTCGCAACGCATTTCCTGGGGCCTGATGTTTCAGTCGTCTTCGATGCCGGCTAGGGATATGTTTAGGGATGCTTGGAAACAGCGAACCCGGAGGGTCCAGTTGCATGTGGGGCTGCGTAAAGGCTCCCCTGGGGAGTTCACTTGTTCCCAAAGCCTTCCTTAGGGGGCACTTTTGGATGGGCGAAAAGGGCTTGCAACGCGTTTTCTATGGCCCGGATTTTCAGTCTTCTCCCATGCCGTCTAGTGATATATATAGCGTTGCTCGGAAAAATCGAACCCGGAGGGTCCAGTTGCATGTGGGGCTGCGTAAAGGCTCCCCTGGGGAGTTCACTTGTACCCAAAGCCTTCCTTTGGGGGCACTTTTGGATGGGCGAAAAGGGCTCGGAACGCATTTCCTGGCGCCTGATTTTTCAGTCGTCATCGATGCCGGCTAGGGCTATGTTTAGGGATGCTCGGAAACAGCGAACCCGGAGGGTCCAGTTGCATGTGGGGCTGCGTAAAGGCTCCCCTGGGGAGTTCTCTTGTACCCAAAACATTCCTTTGGGGGCACTTTTGGATGGGCGAAAAGGGCTCGCAACGCATTTCCTGGGGCCTGATTTTTCATTCATCATCGATGCCGGCTAGGGCTATGTTCAGGGATGCTCGGAAACAGCGAACCCGGAGGGTCCAGTTGCATGTGGGGCTGCGTAAAGGCTCCCCTGGGGAGTTCACTTGTACCCAAAGCCTTCCTTTGGGGGCACTTTTGGATGGGCGAAAAGGGCTCGCAACGCATTTCCTGGGGCCTGATTTTTCAGTTGTCTCCGATGACGGCTAGGGCTACGTTTAGGTTTGCTCAGGAACAGCGAACCCGGACGGTCCAGTTGCATGTGGGGCTGCGTAAAGGCTCCCCTGGGGAGTTCACTTGTACCCAAAGCCTTCCTTTGGGGGCACTTTTGGATGGGCGAAAAGGGCTCGCAACGCATTTCCTGGGTCCTGATTTTTCACTCGTCTCCGATGATGGCTAGGGATACGTTTAGGTTTGCTCATGAACAGCGAACCCGGAGGGTCTAGTTGCATGTGGGGCTGAGTAAAGGCTCCCCTGGGGAGTTCACTTGTACCCAAAGCCTTCCTTTGGGGGCACTTTTGGATGGTCCAAAGGGGCTCGTAACGCATTTCCTGGGGCCTGATTTTTCACTCGTCTCCAATGACGGCTAGGGCTACGTTTAGTTATGCTCAGGAACAGCGAACCCGGAGGGTCCAGTTGCATGTGGGGCTGCGTAAAGGCTCCCCTGGTGAGTTCACTTGTACCCATAGTCTTCATTTGGGGCGACTTTTGGAAGGGCAAAAAGGGCTCGGAAATCATTTCCTGCGGTCTGATTTTTCAGTCGTCATCGATGCCGGATAGGGCTATGTTTAGGAATGCTCGGAAACAGCGAACCCGGAGGGTCCAGTTGCATGTGGGGCTGCGTAAAGGCTCCCCTGGGGAGTTCACTTGTACCCAAAGCCTTCCTTTGGGGGCACTTTTGGATGGGCGAAAAAGGCTCGTAACGCACTTCCTGGGGCCTGATTTTTCAGTCGTCTTCGATGCCGGTTAGGGCTATGTTTAGGGATGCTCGGAAACAGCGAAACCGGAGGGTCCCGTTGCATGTGGGGCTGCGTAAAGGCTCCCCTGGGGAGTTCACTTGTACCCAAAGCCTTCCTTTGGGGGCACTTTTGGATGGGCGAAAAGGGCTCGTAACGCATTTCCTGGGGCCTGATTTTTCAGTCGTCATCGATGCCGGCTAGGGTTATGTTAAGGGATGCTCGGAAACAGCGAACCCGGAGGGTCCAGTTGCATGTGGGGCTGCGTAAAGGCTCCCCTGGGGAGTTCACTTGTACCCAAAGCCTTCCTTTGGGGGCACTTTTGGATGGGCGAAAAGGGCTCGCAACGCAGTTCCTGGGGCCTGATTTTTCACTTGTCTCCAAAGACGGCTAGGGCTACGTTTAGGGATGCTCGGAAACAGCGAACCCGGAGGGTCCAGTTGCATGTGGGGCTGCGTAAAGGCTCCCCTGGGGAGTTCTCTTGTACCCAAAGCCTTCCTTTGGGGGCACTTTTGGATGGTCGAAAAGGGCTCGCAACGCATTTCCTGGGGCCTGATGTTTCAGTCGTCTTCGATGCCAGCTAGGGCTATGTTTAGGGATGCTTGGAAACAGCGAACCCGGAGGGTCCAGTTGCATGTGGGGCTGCGTAAAGGCTCCCCTGGGGAGTTCACTTGTTCCCAAAGCCTTCCTTAGGGGGCACTTTTGGATGGGCGAAAAGGGCTTGCAACGCGTTTTCTATGGCCCGGATTTTCAGTCTTCTCCCATGACGTCTAGTGATATATATAGCGTTGCTCGGAAAAATCGAACTCGGAGGGTCCAGTTGCATGTGGGGCTGCGTAAAGGCTCCCCTGGGGAGTTCACTTGTACCCAAAGCCTTCCTTTGGGGGCACTTTTGGATGGGCGAAAAGGGCTCGGAACGCATTTCCTGGCGCCTGATTTTTCAGTCGTCATCGATGCCGGCTAGGGCTATGTTTAGGGATGCTCGGAAACAGCGAACCCGGAGGGTCCAGTTGCATGTGGGGCTGCGTAAAGGCTCCCCTGGGGAGTTCTCTTGTACCCAAAACATTCCTTTGGGGGCACTTTTGGATGGGCGAAAAGGGCTCGCAACGCATTTCCTGGGGCCTGATTTTTCATTCATCATCGATGCCGGCTAGGGCTATGTTCAGGGATGCTCGGAAACAGCGAACCCGGAGGGTCCAGTTGCATGTGGGGCTGCGTAAAGGCTCCCCTGGGGAGTTCACTTGTACCCAAAGCCTTCCTTTGGGGGCACATTTGGATGGGCGAAAAGGGCTCGCAACGCATTTCCTGGGGCCTGATTTTTCAGTCGTCTTCGATGCCGGCTAGGGCTATGTTTAGGGATGCTTGGAAACAGCGAACCCGGAGGGTCCAGTTGCATGTGGGGCTGCGTAAAGGCTCCCCTGGGGAGTTCACTTGTACCCAAAGCCTTCCTTTGGGGGCACTTTTGGATGGTCCAAAGGGGCTTGCAACGCATTTCCTGGGGCCTGATTTTTCAGTCGTCTTCGATGCCGGCTAGGGATATGTTTAGGGATGCTCGGAAACAGCGAACCCGGAGGGTCCAGTTGCATGTGGGGCTGCGTAAAGGCTCCCCTGGGGAGTTCACTTGTACCCAAAGCCTTCCTTTGGGGGCACTTTTGGATGGGCGAAAAGGGCTCGCAACGCATTTCCTGGGGCCTGATTTTTCAGTCGTCATCGATGCCGGCTAGCGCTATGTGTAGGGATGCTCGGAAACAGCGAACCCGGAGGGTCCAGTTGCATGTGGGGCTGCGTAAAGGCTCCCCTGGGGAGTTCACTTGTACCCAAAGCCTTCCTTTGGGGGCACTTTTGGATGGGCGAAAAGGGCTCGCAACGCATTTCCTGGGGCCTGATTTTTCAGTCGTCTTCGATGCTGGCTAGAGATATGTTTAGGGATGCTCGGAAACAGCGAACCCGGAGGGTCCAGTTGCATGTGGGGCTGCGTAAAGGCTCCCCTGGGGAGTTCACTTGTACCCAAAGCCTTCCTTTGGTGACACTTTTTTATGGTCCAAAGGGGCTTGCAACGCGTTTTTGGGGGCCCGGGTTTTCAGTTTTCTGCCGTGCCGGCTAGTGATGTATTTAGCGTTGCTCGGAAAAATCGACCCCGAAGGGTCCAGTTGCATGTGGGGCTGCGTAAAGGCTCCCCTGGGGAGTTCACTTGTACCCAAAGCCTTCCTTTGGGGGCACTTTTGGATGGGCGAAAAGGGCTCGCAACGCATTTCCTGGGGCCTGATTTTTCATTCATCATCGATGCCGGCTAGGGCTATGTTCAGGGATGCTCGGAAACAGCGAACCCGGAGGGTCCAGTTGCATGTGGGGCTGCGTAAAGGCTCCCCTGGGGAGTTCACTTGTATCCAAAGCCTTCCTTTGGGGGCACTTTTGGATGGGCGAAAAGGGCTCGCAACGCATTTCCTGGGGCCTGATTTTTCAGTCGTCTTCGATGCCGGCTAGGGCTATGTTTAGGGATGCTTGGAAACAGCGAACCCGGAGGGTCCAGTTGCATGTGGGGCTGCGTAAAGGCTCCCCTGGGGAGTTCACTTGTACCCAAAGCCTTCCTTTGGGGGCACTTTTGGATGGTCCAAAGGGGCTTGCAACGCGTTTTTGGAAGCCTGATTTTTCAGTCGTCTTCGATGCCGGCTAGGGATATGTTTAGGGATGCTCGGAAACAGCGAACCCGGAGGGTCCAGTTGCATGTGGGGCTGCGTAAAGGCTCCCCTGGGGAGTTCACTTGTACCCAAAGCCTTCCTTTGGGGGCACTTTTGGATGGGCGAAAAGGGCTCGCAACGCATTTCCTGGGGCCTGATTTTTCAGTCGTCATCGATGCCGGCTAGCGCTATGTGTAGGGATGCTCGGAAACAGCGAACCCGGAGGGTCCAGTTGCATGTGGGGCTGCGTAAAGGCTCCCCTGGGGAGTTCACTTGTACCCGAAGCCTTCCTTTGGGGGCACTTTTGGATGGGCGAAAAGGGCTCGCAACGCATTTCCTGGGGCCTGATTTTTCAGTCGTCTTCGATGCTTCTAGAGATATGTTTAGGGATGCTCGGAAACAGCGAACCCGGAGGGTCCAGTTGCATGTGGGGCTGCGTAAAGGCTCCCCTGGGGAGTTCACTTGTACCCAAAGCCTTCCTTTGGTGACACTTTTTTATGGTCCAAAGGGGCTTGCAACGCGTTTTTGGGGGCCCGGGTTTTCAGTTTTCTGCCGTGCCGGCTAGTGCTGTATTTAGCGTTGCTCGGAAAAATCGACCCCGAAGGGTCCAGTTGCATGTGGGGCTGCGTAAAGGCTCCCCTGGGGAGTTCACTTGTATCCAAAGCCTTCCTTTGGGGGCACTTTTGGATGGGCGAAAAGGGCTCGTAACACATTTCCTGGGGCCTGATTTTTCAGTTGTCTTCGATGCCGGCTAGGGCTATGTTTAGGGATGCTCGGAAACAGCGAACCCGGAGGGTCCAGTTGCATGTGGGGCTGCGTAAAGGCTCCCCTGGGGAGTTCACTTGTATCCAAAGCCTTCCTTTGGGGGCACTTTTGGATCGGTGAAAAGGACTCGTAATGCATTTCCTGGGGCCTGATTTTTCATTCATCATCAATGCCGGCTAGGGCTATGTTCAGGGATGCTTGGAAACAGCGAACCCGGAGGGTCCAGTTGCATGTGGGGCTGCGTAAAGGCTCCCCTGGGGAGTTCACTTGTACCCAAAGCCTTCCTTTGGTGACACTTTGGGATGGTCCAAAGGGGCTTGCAACACGTTTTTGGGGGCCCGGGTTTTCAGTCTTCTCCCATGCCGGCTAGGGATATATTTAGCGTTGCTTGGAAAAATCGAACCCAAAGGGTCCAGTTGCATGTGGGGCTGCGTAAAGGCTCCCCTGGGGAGTTCACTTGTATCCAAAGCCTTCTTTTGGGGGCACTTTTGTATGGGCGAAAAGGGCTCGCAACGCATTTCCTGGGGCCTGATTGTTCAGTCGTCTTCGATGCCGGCTACGGCTATGTTTAGGGATGCTCGGAAACAGCGAACCCGGAGGGTCCAGTTGCATGTGGGGCTGCGTAAAGGCTCCCCTGGGGAGTTCACTTGTACCCAAAGCCTTCTTTTGGGGGCACTTTTGGATGGGCGAAAAGGGCTCGCAACGCATTTCCTGGGGCCTGATTTTTCACTCGTCTTCGATGCCGGCTAGGGCTATGTTTAGGGATGCTTGAAAACAGAGAACCCAGAGGGTCCAGTTGCATGTGGGGCTGCGTAAAGGCTCCCCTGGGGAGTTCACTTGTACCCAAAGCCTTCCTTTGGGGGCTCTTTTGGATGGGCGAAAAGGGCTCGTAACGCATTTCCTGGGGCCTGATTTTTCAGTCGTATTCGATGCCGGCTAGCGCTATGTTTAGGGATGCTCAGAAACAGCGAACCCGGAGGGTCCAGTTGCATGTGGGGCTGCGTAAATGCTCCCCTGGGGAGTTCACTTGTACCCAAAGCCTTCCTTTGGGGCACTTTTGGATGGGCGAAAAGGGCTCGGAACGCATTTCCTGGGGCCTGATTTTTCAGTCTTCATCGATGCCGGCTAGGGATATGTTTAGGGATGCTCGGAAACAGCGAACCCGGAGGGTCCAGTTGCATGTGGGGCTGCGTAAAGGCTCCCCTGGGGAGTTCACTTGTACCCAAAGCCTTCCTTTGGTGATACTTTGGGATGGTCCAAAGGGGCTTGCAACACGTTTTTGCGGGCCCGGGTTTTCAGTCTTCTCCCATGCCGGGTAGGGATATATTTAGCGTTGCTTGGAAAAATCGAACCCGAAGGGTCCAGTTGCATGTGGGGCTGCGTAAAGGCTCCCCTGGGGAGTTCACTTGTACCCAAAGCCTTCCTTTGGGGGCACTTTTGGATGGGCGAAAAGGGCTCGCAACGCATTTCCTGGGGCCTGATTTTTCAGTCGTCTTCGATGCCGGCTAGGGCTATGTTAAGGGATGCTTGAAAACAGAGAACCCGGAGGGTCCAGTTGCATGTGGGGCTGCGTAAAGGCTCCCCTGGTGAGTTCACTTGTACCCAAAGCCTTCCTTTGGGGGCTCTTTTGGATGGGCGAAAAGGGCTCGTAACGCATTTCCTGGGGCCTGATTTTTCAGTCGTCTTCGATGCCGGCTAGCGCTACGTTTAGGGATGCTCGGAAACAGCGAACCCGGAGGGTCCAGTTGCATGTGGGGCTGCGTAAAGGCTCCCCTGGGGAGTTCACTTGTACCCAAAGCCTTCCTTTGGGGGCACTTTTGGATGGGCGAAAAGGGCTCGCAACGCATTTCCTGGGGCCTGATTTTTCAGTCGTCATCGATGCCGGCTAGTGCTATGTGTAGGGATGCTCGGAAACAGCGAACCCGGAGGGTCCAGTTGCATGTGGGGCCGCGTAAAGGCTCCCCTGGGGAGTTCACTTGTACCCAAAGCCTTCCTTTGGGGGCACTTTTGGATGGGTGAAAAGGGCTCGCAACGCATTTCCTGGGGCCTGATTTTTCAGTCGTCTTCGATGCCGGCTAGTGCTATGTGTAGGGATGCTCGGAAACAGCGAACCCGGAGGGTCCAGTTGCATGTGGGGCCGCGTAAAGGCTCCCCTGGGGAGTTCACTTGTACCCAAAGCCTTCCTTTGGGGGCACTTTTGGATGGGTGAAAAGGGCTCGCAACGCATTTCCTGGGGCCTGATTTTTCAGTCGTCTTCGATGCTGGCTAGATATATGTTTAGCGTTGCTCGGAAAAATCGAACCCGAAGGGTCCAGTTGCATGTGGGGCTGCGTAAAGGCTCCCCTGGGGAGTTCTCTTGTACCCAAAGACTTCCTTTTGTGACACTTTTGGATGGTCCAAAGGGGCTTGAAACTCGTTTTCTGGGGCCCGGGTTTTCAGTCTTCTCCCATGCCGGCTAGGGATATATTTAGGGTTGCTCGGAAAAATCGAACCCGGAGGGTCCAGTTGCATGTGGGGCTGCGTAAAGGCTCCCCTGGGGAGTTCACTTGTACCCAAAGCCTTCCTTTGGGGGCACTTTTGGATGGGCGAAAAGGGCTCGCAACACGTTTCCTGGGGCCTGATTTTTCAGTCGTCTTCGATGCCGACTAGGGCTATGTTTAGGGATGCTCGGAAACAGCGAACCCGGAGGGTCCAGTTGCATGTGGGGCTGCGTAAAGGCTCCCCTGGGGAGTTCACTTGTACCCAAAGCCTTCCTTTGGGGGCACTTTTGGATGGGCGAAAAGGGCTTGCAACGCATTTCCTGGGGCCTGATTTTTCAGTCGTCTCCGATGACGGCTAGGGCTACGTTTAGGTTTGCTCAGGAACAGCGAACCCGGACGGTCCAGTTGCATGTGGGGCTGCGTAAAGGCTCCCCTGGGGAGTTCACTTGTACCCAAAGCCTTCCTTTGGGGGCACTTTTGGATGGGCGAAAAGGGCTCGCAACACATTTCCTGGGGCCTGATTTTTCAGTCGTCTTCGATGACGGCTAGGGCTATGTTTAGGGATGCTCGGAAACAGCGAACCCGGAGGGTCCAGTTGCATGTGGGGCTGCGTAAAGGCTCCACTGGGGAGTTCACTTGTATCCAAAGCCTTCCTTTGGTGACACTTTTGGATGGTCCAAAGGGGTTGCAACGCATTTCCTGGGACCTGATTTTTCATTCGACTTCGATGCTGGCTAGGGCTATGTGTAGGGATGCTCAGAAACAGCGAACCCGGAGGGTCCAGTTGCATGTGGGGCCGCGTAAAGACTCCCCTGGGGAGTTCACTTGTACCCAAAGCCTTCCTTTGGGGGCACTTTTGGATGGGCGAAAAGGGCTCGTAACGCGTTTCTTGGGGCCTAATTTTTCAGTCGACTTCGATGCCGGCTAGGGATATGTTAGGGATGCTCGGAAACAGCGAACCCGGAGGGTCCAGTTGCATGTGGGGCTGCGTAAAGGCTCCCCTGGGGAGTTCACTTGTACCCAAAGCCTTCCTTTAGTGACACTTTTGGATGGTCCAAAGGGGCTTGCAACGCGTTTTCTAGGACCAGGGTTTTCAGTCTTCTCTCATGCCGGCTAGGGATATATTTAGGGTTGCTCGGAAAAATCGAACCCGGACGGTCCAGTTGCATGTGGGGCTGCATAAAGGCTCCCCTGGGGAGTTCACTTGTACCCAAAGCCTTCCTTTGGGGGCACTTTTGGATGGGTGAAAAGGGCTCGCAACGCATTTCCTGGGGCCTGATTTTTCAGTCGTCTTCGATGCCGGCTAGTGCTATGTGTAGGGATGCTCGGAAACAGCGAACCCGGAGGGTCCAGTTGCATGTGGGGCCGCGTAAAGGCTCCCCTGGGGAGTTCACTTGTACCCAAAGCCTTCCTTTGGGGGCACTTTTGGATGGGTGAAAAGGGCTCGCAACGCATTTCCTGGGGCCTGATTTTTCAGTCGTCTTCGATGCTGGCTAGATATATGTTTAGCGTTGCTCGGAAAAATCGAACCCGAAGGGTCCAGTTGCATGTGGGGCTGCGTAAAGGCTCCCCTGGGGAGTTCTCTTGTACCCAAAGACTTCCTTTTGTGACACTTTTGGATGGTCCAAAGGGGCTTGAAACTCGTTTTCTGGGGCCCGGGTTTTCAGTCTTCTCCCATGCCGGCTAGGGATATATTTAGGGTTGCTCGGAAAAATCGAACCCGGAGGGTCCAGTTGCATGTGGGGCTGCGTAAAGGCTCCCCTGGGGAGTTCACTTGTACCCAAAGCCTTCCTTTGGTGACACTTTTGGATGGGCGAAAAGGGCTCGTAACGCATTTCCTGGGGCCTGATTTTTCAGTCGTCTTCGATGCCAGCTAGGGCTATGTTTAGGGATGCTCGGAAACAGCGAACCCGGAGGGTCCAGTTGCATGTGGGGCTGCGTAAAGGCTCCCCTGGGGAGTTCACTTGTACCCAAAGCCTTCCTTTGGGGGCACTTTTGGATGGGCGAAAAGGGCTTGCAACGCATTTCCTGGGGCCTGATTTTTCAGTCGTCTCCGATGACGGCTAGGGCTACGTTTAGGTTTGCTCAGGAACAGCGAACCCGGACGGTCCAGTTGCATGTGGGGCTGCGTAAAGGCTCCCCTGGGGAGTTCACTTGTACCCAAAGCCTTCCTTTGGGGGCACTTTTGGATGGGCGAAAAGGGCTCGCAACACATTTCCTGGGGCCTGATTTTTCAGTCGTCTTCGATGACGGCTAGGGCTATGTTTAGGGATGCTCGGAAACAGCGAACCCGGAGGGTCCAGTTGCATGTGGGGCTGCGTAAAGGCTCCACTGGGGAGTTCACTTGTATCCAAAGCCTTCCTTTGGTGACACTTTTGGATGGTCCAAAGGGGTTGCAACGCATTTCCTGGGGCCTGATTTTTCATTCGACTTCGATGCTGGCTAGGGCTATGTTTAGGGATGCTCAGAAACAGCGAACCCGGAGGGTCCAGTTGCATGTGGGGCCGCGTAAAGACTCCCCTGGGGAGTTCACTTGTACCCAAAGCCTTCCTTTGGGGGCACTTTTGGATGGGCGAAAAGGGCTCGTAACGCGTTTCTTGGGGCCTAGTTTTTCAGTCGACTTCGATGCCGGCTAGGGATATGTTAGGGATGCTCGGAAACAGCGAACCCGGAGGGTCCAGTTGCATGTGGGGCTGCGTAAAGGCTCCCCTGGGGAGTTCACTTGTACCCAAAGCCTTCCTTTAGTGACACTTTTGGATGGTCCAAAGGGGCTTGCAACGCGTTTTCTAGGACCAGGGTTTTCAGTCTTCTCTCATGCCGGCTAGGGATATATTTAGGGTTGCTCGGAAAAATCGAACCCGGACGGTCCAGTTGCATGTGGGGCTGCATAAAGGCTCCCCTGGGGAGTTCACTTGTATCCAAAGCCTACCTTTGGGGGCACTTTTGGATGGTCCAAAGGGGCTTGCAACGCATTTCCTGGGGCGTGATTTTTCACTGGTCTCCGATGACGGCTAGGGATTCGTTTAGGTTTTCTCAGGAAGAGCGAACCCAGAGGGTCCAGTTGCATGTGGGGCTGCGTAAAGGCTCCCCTGGGGAGTTCACTTGTATCCAAAGCCTTCCTTTGGGGGCACTTTTGGATGGGCGAAAAGGGCTCGCAACGCATTTCCTGGGGCCTGATTTTTCAGTCGTCTTCGATGCCGGCTAGGGATATGTTTAGGGATGCTCGGAAACAGTGAACCCGGAGGGTCCAGTTGCATGTGGGGCTGCGTAAAGGCTCCCCTGGGGAGTTCACTTGTA
Organism: Anas platyrhynchos; assembly: GCF_047663525.1. Taxonomy (NCBI): domain Eukaryota; kingdom Metazoa; phylum Chordata; class Aves; order Anseriformes; family Anatidae; genus Anas; species Anas platyrhynchos. The sequence continues at coordinate 6,846,125 of NC_092609.1, read as the reverse complement.
CCCAAAGCCTTCCTTTGGGGGCACTTTTGGATGGGCGAAAAGGGCTCGCAACGCATTTCCTGGGGCCTGATTTTTCAGTCGTCTTCGATGCCGGCTAGGGCTATGTGTAGGGATGCTCGGAAACAGCGAACCCGGAGGGTCCAGTTGCATGTGGGGCTGCGTAAAGGCTCCCCTGGGGAGTTCACTTGTACCCAAAGCCTTCCTTTGGGGGCACTTTTGGATGGGCGAAAAGGGCTCGGAACGCATTTCCTGGGGCCTGATTTTTCAGTCGTCTCCGATGACGGCTAGGGCTACGTTTAGGTTTGCTCAGGAATAGCGAACCCGGAGGGTCCAGTTTCATGTGGGGGTGCGTAAAGGCTCCCCTGGGGAGTTCACTTGTACCCAAAACATTCCTTTGGGGGCACTTTTGGATGGGCGAAAAGGGCTCGCAACGCATTTCCTGGGGCCTGATTTTTCATTCATCATCGATGCCGGCTAGGGCTATGTTCAGGGATGCTCGGAAACAGCGAACCCGGAGGGTCCAGTTGCATGTGGGGCTGCGTAAAGGCTCCCCTGGGGAGTTCACTTGTACCCAAAGCCTTCCTTTGGGGGCACATTTGGATGGGCGAAAAGGGCTCGCAACGCATTTCCTGGGGCCTGATTTTTCAGTCGTCTTCGATGCCGGCTAGGGCTATGTTTAGGGATGCTTGGAAACAGCGAACCCGGAGGGTCCAGTTGCATGTGGGGCTGCGTAAAGGCTCCCCTGGGGAGTTCACTTGTACCCAAAGCCTTCCTTTGGGGGCACTTTTGTATGGGCGAAAAGGGCTCAGAACGCATTTCCTAGGGCCTGATTTTTCAGTCATCATCGATGCGGGCTAGGGCTATGTTTAGGGATGCTCGGAAACAGCGAACCCGGAGGGTCCAGTTGCATGTGGGGCTGCGTAAAGGCTCCCCTGGGGAGTTCACTTGTACCCAAAGCCTTCCTTTGGTTACACTTTTGGATGGTCCAAAGGGGCTTGCAACGCGTTTCCTGGGGCCTGATTTTTCAGTCGTCTTCGATGTCGGCTAGGGCTATGTTTAGGGATGCTCAGAAACAGCGAACCCGGAGGGTCCAGTTGCATGTGGGGCTGCGTAAAGGCTCCCCTGGGGAGTTCACTTGTACCCAAAGCCTTCCTTTGGGGGCACTTTTGGATGGGCGAAAAGGGCTTGCAACGCATTTCCTGGGGCCTGATTTTTCAGTCGTCTCCGATGACAGCTAGGGATACTTTTAGGTTTGCTCAGGAATAGCGAACCCGGAGGGTCCAGTTGCATGTGGGGCTGCGTAAAGGCTCCCCTGGGGAGTTCACTTGTACCCAAAGCCTTCCTTTGGTGACACTTTTGGATGGGCAAAAAGGGCTCGGAGCACATTTCCTGGGGCCTGATTTTTCAGTCGTCTTCGATGACGGCTAGGTCTATGTTTAGGGATGCTCGGAAACAGCGAACCCGGAGGGTCCAGTTGCATGTGGGGCTGCGTAAAGGCTCCCCTGGGGAGTTCACTTGTACCCAAAGCCTTCCTTTGGGGGCACTTTTGGATGGGCGAAAAGGGCTCGGAACGCATTTCCTGGGGCCTGATTTTTCAGTCGTCTCCAATGACGGCTAGGGCTACGTTTAGGTTTGCTCAGGAATAGCGAACCCGGAGGGTCCAGTTTCATGTGGGGGTGCGTAAAGGCTCCCCTGGGGAGTTCTCTTGTACCCAAAACCTTCCTTTGGGGGCACTTTTGGATGGGCGAAAAGGGCTCGCAACGCATTTCCTGGGGCCTGATTTTTCAGTCGTCTTCGATGACGGCTAGGGCTATGTTCAGGGATGCTCGGAAACAGCTAACCCGGAAGGTCCAGTTGCATGTGGGGCTGCGTAAAGGCTCCCCTGGGGAGTTCACTTGTATCCAAAGCCTTCCTTTGGGGGCACTTTTGTATGGGCGAAAAGGGCTCAGAACGCATTTCCTAGGGCCTGATTTTTCAGTCATCATCGATGCGGGCTAGGGCTATGTTTAGGGATGCTCGGAAACAGCGAACCCGGAGGGTCCAGTTGCATGTGGGGCTGCGTAAAGGCTCCCCTGGGGAGTTCACTTGTACCCAAAGCCTTCCTTTGGTTACACTTTTGGATGGTCCAAAGGGGCTTGCAACGCGTTTCCTGGGGCCTGATTTTTCAGTCGTCTTCGATGTCGGCTAGGGCTATGTTTAGGGATGCTCAGAAACAGCGAACCCGGAGGGTCCAGTTGCATGTGGGGCTGCGTAAAGGCTCCCCTGGGGAGTTCACTTGTACCCAAAGCCTTCCTTTGGGGGCACTTTTGGATGGGCGAAAAGGGCTTGCAACGCATTTCCTGGGGCCTGATTTTTCAGTCGTCTCCGATGACAGCTAGGGATACTTTTAGGTTTGCTCAGGAATAGCGAACCCGGAGGGTCCAGTTGCATGTGGGGCTGCGTAAAGGCTCCCCTGGGGAGTTCACTTGTACCCAAAGCCTTCCTTTGGTGACACTTTAGGATGGGCAAAAAGGGCTCGGAGCACATTTCCTGGGGCCTGATTTTTCAGTCGTCTTCGATGACGGCTAGGTCTATGTTTAGGGATGCTCGGAAACAGCGAACCCGGAGGGTCCAGTTGCATGTGGGGCTGCGTAAAGGCTCCCCTGGGGAGTTCTCTTGTACCCAAAACCTTCCTTTGAGGGCACTTTTGGATTGGCGAATGGGGCTTGCAACGCATTTCCTGGGGCCTTATTTTTCAGTCGTCATCGATGCCGGCTCGGGCTATCTTTAGGGATGCTCGGAAACAGCGAACCCGGAGGGTCCAGTTGCATGTGGGGCTGCGTAAAGGCTCCCCTGGGGAGTTCACTTGTACCCAAAGCCTTCCTTTGGGGGCACTTTTGGATTGGCGAATGGGGCTTGCAACGCATTTCCCTTGGCCTGATTTTTCAGTCGTCATCGATGCCGGCAAGGGTTATGTTTAGGGATGCTCGGAAACAGCGAACCCGGAGGGTCCAGTTGCATGTGGGGCTGCGTAAAGGCTCCCCTCGGGAGTTCACTTGTACCCAAAGCCTTCCTTTGGGGGCACTTTTGGATGGGCGAAAAGGGCTCGCAACGCATTTCCTGGGGCCTGATTTTTCAGTCGTCATGGATGCCGGCTAAGGATATGTTTAGGGATGCTCGGAAACAGCGAACCCGGAGGGTCCAGTTGCATGTGGGGCTGCGTAAAGGCTCCCCTGGGGAGTTCTCTTGTACCTAAAGTCTTCCTTTGGGGTACTTTTGGATGGGCGTATGGGGCTTGTAACGCATTTCCTGGGGCCTGATTTTTCACTCGTCTCCGATGACTGCTAGGGCTATGTTTAGGGATGCACGGAAACAGCAAACCCGGAGGGTCCAGTTGCATGTGGGGCTGCGTAAAGGCTCCCTTGGGAAGTTCACTTGTATCCAAAGCCTTCCTTTGGGGGCACTTTTGGATGGGCGAAAAGGGCTCGCAACGCATTTCCTGGGGCCTGATTTTTCAGTCGTCTTCGATGCCTGCTAGGGATATGTTTAGGGATGCTCAGAAACAGCGAACCCGGAGGGTCCAGTTGCATGTGGGGCTGCGTAAAGGCTCCCCTGGGGAGTTCACTTGTACCCAAAGCCTTCCTTTGGGGGCACTTTTGGATTGGTGAAAAGGGCTCGCAACGCATTTCCTGGGGCCTGATTTTTCAGTCGTCTCCGATGACGACTAGGGCTACGTTTAGGTTTGCTCAGGAACAGCGAACCCGGACGGTCCAGTTGCATGTGGGGCTGCGTAAAGGCTCCCCTGGGGAGTTCACTTGTACCCAAAGCCTTCCTTTGGGGGCACTTTTGGATGGGCGAAAAGGGCTTTCAACGCATTTCCTGGGGCCTGATTTTTCACTCGTCTTCGATGCCGGTAGGGCTATGTTTAGGGATGCTCGGAAACAGCGAACCCTGAGGGTCCAGTTGCATGTGGGGCTGCGTAAAGGCTCCCCTGGGGAGTTCACTTGTACCCAAAGCCTTCCTTTGGGGGCACTTTTGGATGGTCCAAAGGGGCTTGAAACTCGTTTTCTGGGTCCCGGGTTTTCAGTCGTCATCGATGCCGGCTAGGGCTATGTTTAGGGATGCTCGGAAACAGCGAACCCGGAGGGTCCAGTTGTATGTGGGGCTGCGTAAAGGCTCCCCTGGGGAGTTCTCTTGTACCCAAAGCCTTCCTTTGGGGGCACTTTTTTATGGGCGAAAAGGTCTCGCAACGCATTTCCTGGGGCCTGAATTTTCAGTCGTCTTCGATGCTGGCTAGGGCTAAGTTTAGGGATGCTCGGAAACAGCGAACCCGGAGGGTCCAGTTGCATGTGGGGCTGCGTAAAGGCTCCCCTGGGGAGTTCACTTGTACCCAAAGCCTTCCTTTGGTGACACTTTTGGATGGTCCAAAGGGGCTTGCAACGCGTTTCCTGGGGCCTGATTTTTCACTCGTCTTCGATGCCGGCTAGGGATATGTATATGGATGCTCGGAAACAGCGAACCCGAAGGGTCCAGTTGCATGTGGGGCTGCGTAAAGGCTCCCCTGGGGAGTTCACTTGTACCCAAAGCCTTCCTTTGGAGACACTTTTGGATGGTCCAAAGGGGCTTGCAACGCGTTTCCTGGGGCCGGATTTTTCAGTCGTCTTCGATGCCGGCTAGGGCTATGTTTAGGGATGCTCGGAAACAGCGAACCCGGAGGGTCCAGTTGCATGTGGGGCTGCATAAAGGCTCCCCTGGGGAGTTCACTTGTATACAAAGCCTTCCTTTGGGGGCACTTTTGGATGGTCCAAAGGGGCTTGGAACGCATTTCCTGGGGCCTGATTTTTCAGTCGTCTTCGATGCCGGTAGGGCTACGTTTAGTTTTGCTCAGGAACAGCGAACCCGGAGGGTCCAGTTGCATGTGGGGCTGCGTAAAGGCTCCCCTGGGGAGTTCACTTGTATCCAAAGCCTTCCTTTGGGGGCACTTTTGGATGGTCCAAAGGGGCTTGCAACGCGTTTCCTGGGGCCGGATTTTTCAGTCGTCTTCGATGCCGGCTAGGGCTATGTTTAGGGATGCTCGGAAACAGCGAACCCAGAGGGTCCAGTTGCATGTGGGGCTGCGTAAAGGCTCCCCTGGGGAGTTCACTTGTATACAAAGCCTTCCTTTGGGGGCACTTTTGGATGGTCCAAAGGGGCTTGGAACGCATTTCCTGGGGCCTGATTTTTCAGTCGTCTTCGATGCCGGCTAGGGATACGTTTAGTTTTGCTCAGGAACAGCGAACCCGGAGGGTCCAGTTGCATGTGGGGCTGCGTAAAGGCTCCCCTGGGGAGTTCACTTGTATCCAAAGCCTTCCTTTGGGGGCACTTTTGGATGGTCCAAAGGGGCTTGCAACGCGTTTCCTGGGGCCGGATTTTTCAGTCGTCTTCGATGCCGGCTAGGGCTATGTTTAGGGATGCTCGGAAACAGCGAACCCGGAGGGTCCAGTTGCATGTGGGGCTGCGTAAAGGCTCCCCTGGGGAGTTCACTTGTATACAAAGCCTTCCTTTGGGGGCACTTTTGGATGGTCCAAAGGGGCTTGGAACGCATTTCCTGGGGCCTGATTTTTCAGTCGTCTTCGATGCCGGCTAGGGCTACGTTTAGTTTTGCTCAGGAACAGCGAACCCGGAGGGTCCAGTTGCATGTGGGGCTGCGTAAAGGCTCCCCTGGGGAGTTCACTTGTATCCAAAGCCTTCCTTTGGGGGCACTTTTGGATGTTCCAAAGGGGCTTGCAACGCATTTTCTGGGGCCCGGGTTTTCAGTCTTCTCCCATGCCGGCTAGTGATATATTTAGGGTTGCTCGGAAAAACCGAACCCGGAGGGTCCAGTTGCATGTGGGGCTGCGTAAAGGCTCCCCTGGGGAGTTCTCTTGTACCCAAAGCCTTCCTTTGGTGACACTTTGGAATGGTCCAAAGGGGCTTGCAACGCGTTTTATGCGACCCGTGTTTTCAGTCTTCTCCCATGCCGGCTAGGGATATATTTAGGTTTGCTCGGAAAAATCGAACCGGAAGGGTCCAGTTGCATGTGGGGCTGCGTAAAGGCTCCCCTGGGGAGTTCTCTTGCACCAAAAGACTTCCTTTGGGGCACTTCTGGATGGGCAAAAAGGGCTCGTAACGCATTTCCTGGGGCCTGATTTTTTAGTCGTCTTCGATGCCGGCTAGGGCTATGTTTAGGGATGCTCGGAAACAGCGAACCCGGAGGGTCCAGTTGCATGTGGGGCTGCGTAAAGGCTCCCCTGGGGAGTTCTCTTGTACCCAAAGCCTTCCTTTGGGGGCACTTTTGGATGGTCCAAAGGGGCTTGTAACGCATTTCCTGGGGCCTGATTTTTCAGTCGTCTCCGATGACGGCTAGGGCTACGTTTAGTTTTGCTCAGGAACAGCGAACCCGGACGGTCCAGTTGCATGTGGGGCTGCGTAAAGGCTCCCCTGGGGAGTTCTCTTGTACCCAAAGCCTTCCTTTGGTGACACTTTTGGATGGGCGAAAAGGGCTCGCAACGCATTTCCTGGGGCCTGATTTTTCAGTCGTCTTCGATGCCGGCTAGGGATAGGTTTACGGATGCTCGGAAACAGCGAACCCGGAGGGTCCAGTTGCATGTGGGGCTGCGTAAAGGCTCCCCTGGGGAGTTCACTTGTATCCAAAGCCTTTTTTTGGGGGCACTTTTGGATGTTCCAAAGGGGCTTGCAACGCGTTTTCTGGGTCCCGGGTTTTCAGACTTCTCCCATGCCGGCTAGTGATATATTTAGCGTTGCTCGGAAAATCGAACCCGGAGGGCCCAGTTGCATGTGGGGCTGCGTAAAGGCTCCCCTGGGGAGTTCACTTGTACCCAAATTCTTCCTTTGGGGGCACTTTTGGATGGGCGAAAAAGGCTCGTAACGCATTTCCTGGGGCCTGATTTTTCAGTCGTCTTCGATGCCGGCAAGGGCTATGTTTAGGGATGCTCGGAAACAGCGAACCCGGAGGGTCCAGTTGCATGTGGGGCTGCGTAAAGGCTCCCCTGGGGAGTTCACTTGTACCCAAAGCCTTCCTTTGGGGGCACTTTTGGATGGGCGAAAAGGGCTCAGAACGCATTTCCTAGGGCCTGATTTTTCAGTCATCATCGATGCGGGCTAGGGCTATGTTTAGGGATGCTCGGAAACAGCGAACCCGGAGGGTCCAGTTGCATGTGGGGCTGCGTAAAGGCTCCCCTGGGGAGTTCACTTGTACCCAAAGCCTTCCTTTGGTGACACTTTTGGATGGTCCAAAGGGGCTTGCAACGCGTTTCCTGGGGCCTGATTTTTCAGTCGTCTTCGATGTCGGCTAGGGCTATGTTTAGGGATGCTCAGAAACAGCGAACCCGGAGGGTCCAGTTGCATGTGGGGCTGCGTAAAGGCTCCCCTGGGGAGTTCACTTGTACCCAAAGCCTTCCTTTGGGGGCACTTTTGGATGGGCGAAAATGGCTCGTAACGCATTTCATGGGGCCTGATTTTTCAGTCGTCTTCGATGCCGGCTAGGGGTATGTTTAGGGATGCTCGGAAACAGCGAACCCGGAGGGTCCAGTTGCATGTGGGGCTGCGTAAAGGCTCCCCTGGGGAGTTCTCTTGTACCCAAAGCCTTCCTTTGGTGACACTTTGGAATGGTCCAAAGGGGCTTGCAACGCGTTTTATGCGACCCGTGTTTTCAGTCTTCTCCCATGCCGGCTAGGGATATATTTAGGTTTGCTCGGAAAAATCGAACCGGAAGGGTCCAGTTGCATGTGGGGCTGCGTAAAGGCTCCCCTGGGGAGTTCTCTTGCACCAAAAGACTTCCTTTGGGGCACTTCTGGATGGGCAAAAAGGGCTCGTAACGCATTTCCTGGGGCCTGATTTTTTAGTCGTCTTCGATGCCGGCTAGGGCTATGTTTAGGGATGCTCGGAAACAGCGAACCCGGAGGGTCCAGTTGCATGTGGGGCTGCGTAAAGGCTCCCCTGGGGAGTTCTCTTGTACCCAAAGCCTTCCTTTGGGGGCACTTTTGGATGGTCCAAAGGGGCTTGTAACGCATTTCCTGGGGCCTGATTTTTCAGTCGTCTCCGATGACGGCTAGGGCTACGTTTAGTTTTGCTCAGGAACAGCGAACCCGGAGGGTCCAGTTGCATGTGGGGCTGCGTAAAGGCTCCCCTGGGGAGTTCACTTGTACCCAAAGCCTTCCTTTGGTGACACTTTTGGATGGGCGAAAAGGGCTCGCAACGCATTTCCTGGGGCCTGATTTTTCAGTCGTCTTCGATGCCGGCTAGGGATAGGTTTACGGATGCTCGGAAACAGCGAACCCGGAGGGTCCAGTTGCATGTGGGGCTGCGTAAAGGCTCCCCTCGGGAGTTCACTTGTATCCAAAGCCTTTTTTTGGGGGCACTTTTGGATGTTCCAAAGGGGCTTGCAACGCGTTTTCTGGGTCCCGGGTTATCAGACTTCTCCCATGCCGGCTAGTGATATATTTAGCGTTGCTCGGAAAATCGAACCCGGAGGGCCCAGTTGCATGTGGGGCTGCGTAAAGGCTCCCCTGGGGAGTTCACTTGTACCCAAATTCTTCCTTTGGGGGCACTTTTGGATGGGCGAAAAAGGCTCGTAACGCATTTCCTGGGGCCTGATTTTTCAGTCGTCTTCGATGCCGGCAAGGGCTATGTTTAGGGATGCTCGGAAACAGCGAACCCGGAGGGTCCAGTTGCATGTGGGGCTGCGTAAAGGCTCCCCTGGGGAGTTCACTTGTACCCAAAGCCTTCCTTTGGGGGCACTTTTGTATGGGCGAAAAGGGCTCAGAACGCATTTCCTAGGGCCTGATTTTTCAGTCATCATCGATGCGGGCTAGGGCTATGTTTAGGGATGCTCGGAAACAGCGAACCCGGAGGGTCCAGTTGCATGTGGGGCTGCGTAAAGGCTCCCCTCGGGAGTTCACTTGTATCCAAAGCCTTCCTTTGGGGGCACTTTTGGATGTTCCAAAGGGGCTTGCAACACATTTTCTGGGGCCCGGGTTTTCAGTCTTCTCCCATGCCGGCTAGGGATATATTTAGGGTTGCTCGGAAAAACCGAACCCGGAGGGTCCAGTTGCATGTGGGGCTGCGTAAAGGCTCCCCTGGGGAGTTCTCTTGTACCCAAAGCCTTCCTTTGGTGACACTTTGGAATGGTCCAAAGGGGCTTGCAACGCGTTTTATGCGACCCGTGTTTTCAGTCTTCTCCCATGCCGGCTAGGGATATATTTAGGTTTGCTCGGAAAAATCGAACCCAAAGGGTCCAGTTGCATGTGGGGCTGCGTAAAGGCTCCCCTGGGGAGTTCTCTTGCACCAAAAGACTTCCTTTGGGGCACTTCTGGATGGGCAAAAAGGGCTCGTAACGCATTTCCTGGGGCCTGATTTTTTAGTCGTCTTCGATGCCGGCTAGGGCTATGTTTAGGGATGCTCGGAAACAGCGAACCCGGAGGGTCCAGTTGCATGTGGGGCTGCGTAAAGGCTCCCCTGGGGAGTTCTCTTGTACCCAAAGCCTTCCTTTGGGGGCACTTTTGGATGGTCCAAAGGGGCTTGTAACGCATTTCCTGGGGCCTGATTTTTCAGTCGTCTCCGATGACGGCTAGGGCTACGTTTAGTTTTGCTCAGGAACAGCGAACCCGGAGGGTCCAGTTGCATATGGGGCTGTGTAAAGGCTCCTCTGGGGAGTTCTCTTGTACCCAAAGCCTTCCTTTGGGGGCACTTTTGGATGGTCCAAAGGGGCTTGTAACGCATTTCCTGGGGCCTGATTTTTCAGTCGTCTTCGATGCCGGCTAGGGATAGGTATAGGGATGCTCGGAAACAGCGAACCCGGAGGGTCCAGTTGCATGTGGGGCTGCGTAAAGGCTCCCCTGGGGAGTTCACTTGTACCCAAAGCCTTCCTTTGGGGGCACTTTTGGATGGGCGAAAATGGCTCGTAACGCATTTCATGGGGCCTGATTTTTCAGTCGTCTCCGATGACGGCTAGGGCTACGTTTAGTTTTGCTCAGGAACAGCGAACCCGGAGGGTCCAGTTGCATGTGGGGCTGCGTAAAGGCTCCCCTGGGGAGTTCACTTGTACCCAAAGCCTTCCTTTGGTGACACTTTTGGATGGGCGAAAAGGGCTCGCAACGCATTTCCTGGGTCCTGATTTTTCAGTCGTCTTCGATGCCGGCTAGGGATAGGTTTACGGATGCTCGGAAACAGCGAACCCGGAGGGTCCAGTTGCATGTGGGGCTGCGTAAAGGCTCCCCTGGGGAGTTCACTTGTATCCAAAGCCTTTTTTTGGGGGCACTTTTGGATGTTCCAAAGGGGCTTGCAACGCGTTTTCTGGGTCCCGGGTTTTCAGACTTCTCCCATGCCGGCTAGTGATATATTTAGCGTTGCTCGGAAAATCGAACCCGGAGGGCCCAGTTGCATGTGGGGCTGCGTAAAGGCTCCCCTGGGGAGTTCACTTGTACCCAAATTCTTCCTTTGGGGGCACTTTTGGATGGGCGAAAAAGGCTCGTAACGCATTTCCTGGGGCCTGATTTTTCAGTCGTCTTCGATGCCGGCAAGGGCTATGTTTAGGGATGCTCGGAAACAGCGAACCCGGAGGGTCCAGTTGCATGTGGGGCTGCGTAAAGGCTCCCCTGGGGAGTTCACTTGTACCCAAAGCCTTCCTTTGGGGGCACTTTTGTATGGGCGAAAAGGGCTCAGAACGCATTTCCTAGGGCCTGATTTTTCAGTCATCATCGATGCGGGCTAGGGCTATGTTTAGGGATGCTCGGAAACAGCGAACCCGGAGGGTCCAGTTGCATGTGGGGCTGCGTAAAGGCTCCCCTGGGGAGTTCACTTGTACCCAAAGCCTTCCTTTGGTGACACTTTTGGATGGTCCAAAGGGGCTTGCAACGCGTTTCCTGGGGCCTGCTTTTTCAGTCGTCTTCGATGTCGGCTAGGGCTATGTTTAGGGATGCTCAGAAACAGCGAACCCGGAGGGTCCAGTTGCATGTGGGGCTGCGTAAAGGCTCCCCTGGGGAGTTCACTTGTACCCAAAGCCTTCCTTTGGGGGCACTTTTGGATGGGCGAAAATGGCTCGTAACGCATTTCATGGGGCCTGATTTTTCAGTCGTCTTCGATGCCGGCTAGGGGTATGTTTAGGGATGCTCGGAAACAGCGAACCCGGAGGGTCCAGTTGCATGTGGGGCTGCGTAAAGGCTCCCCTCGGGAGTTCACTTGTATCCAAAGCCTTCCTTTGGGGGCACTTTTGGATGTTCCAAAGGGGCTTGCAACACATTTTCTGGGGCCCGGGTTTTCAGTCTTCTCCCATGCCGGCTAGGGATATATTTAGGGTTGCTCGGAAAAACCGAACCCGGAGGGTCCAGTTGCATGTGGGGCTGCGTAAAGGCTCCCCTGGGGAGTTCTCTTGTACCCAAAGCCTTCCTTTGGTGACACTTTGGAATGGTCCAAAGGGGCTTGCAACGCGTTTTATGCGACCCGTGTTTTCAGTCTTCTCCCATGCCGGCTAGGGATATATTTAGGTTTGCTCGGAAAAATCGAACCGGAAGGGTCCAGTTGCATGTGGGGCTGCGTAAAGGCTCCCCTGGGGAGTTCTCTTGCACCAAAAGACTTCCTTTGGGGCACTTCTGGATGGGCAAAAAGGGCTCGTAACGCATTTCCTGGGGCCTGATTTTTTAGTCGTCTTCGATGCCGGCTAGGGCTATGTTTAGGGATGCTCGGAAACAGCGAACCCGGAGGGTCCAGTTGCATGTGGGGCTGCGTAAAGGCTCCCCTGGGGAGTTCTCTTGTACCCAAAGCCTTCCTTTGGGGGCACTTTTGGATGGTCCAAAGGGGCTTGTAACGCATTTCCTGGGGCCTGATTTTTCAGTCGTCTCCGATGACGGCTATGGCTACGTTTAGTTTTGCTCAGGAACAGCGAACCCGGAGGGTCCAGTTGCATATGGGGCTGTGTAAAGGCTCCTCTGGGGAGTTCTCTTGTACCCAAAGCCTTCCTTTGGGGGCACTTTTGGATGGTCCAAAGGGGCTTGGAACGCATTTCCTGGGGCCTGATTTTTCACTCGTCTTCGATGCCGGCTAGGGATAGGTATAGGGATGCTCGGAAACAGCGAACCCGGAGGGTCCAGTTGCATGTGGGGCTGCGTAAAGGCTCCTCTGGGGAGTTCACTTGTACCCAAAGCCTTCCTTTGGGGGCACTTTTGGATGTTCCAAAGGGGCTTGCAACGCGTTTTCTGGGTCCCGGGTTTTCAGACTTCTCCCATGCCGGCTAGTGATATATTTAGCGTTGCTCGGAAAATCGAACCCGGAGGGCCCAGTTGCATGTGGGGCTGCGTAAAGGCTCCCCTGGGGAGTTCACTTGTACCCAAAGCCTTCCTTTGGTGACACTTTTGGATTGTCCAAAGGGGCTTGAATCTCGTTTTCTGGGCCCCGGGTTTTCAGTCTTCTCCCATGCGGGCTAGTGATATAGTTAGCGTTGCTCGGAAACAGCGAACCCGGAGGGTCCAGTTGCATGTGGGGCTGCGTAAAGGCTCCCCTCGGGAGTTCACTTGTACCAAAAGCCTTCCTTTGGTGACACTTTTGGATGGTCCAAAGGGGCTTGCAACGCGTTTCCTGGGGCCGGATTTTTCAGTCGTCTTCGATGCCGGCTAGGGCTATGTTTAGGGATGCTCGGAAACAGCGAACCCGGAGGGTCCAGTTGCATGTGGGGCTGCGTAAAGGCTCCCCTGGGGAGTTCTCTTGCACCAAAAGACTTCCTTTGAGGCACTTCTTGATGGGCGAAAAGGGCTCGTAACGCATTTCCTGGGGCCTGATTTTTTAGTCGTCTTCGATGCCGGCTAGGGCTATGTTTAGGGATGCTCGGAAACAGCGAACCCGGAGGGTCCAGTTGCATGTGGGGCTGCGTAAAGGCTCCCCTGGGGAGTTCACTTGTATCCAAAGCCTTCCTTTGGGGGCACTTTTGGATGGTCCAAAGGGGCTTGTAACGCATTTCCTGGGGCCTGATTTTTCAGTCGTCTCCGATGACTGCTAGGAATACGTTTAGTTTTGCTCAGGAACAGCGAACCCGGAGGGTCCAGTTGCATGTGGGGCTGCGTAAAGGCTCCCCTGGGGAGTTCACTTGTACCCAAAGCCTTCCTTTGGTGACACTTTTGGATGGGCGAAAAGGGCTCGTAACGCATTTCCTGGGGCCTGATTTTTCAGTCGTCTTCGATGCCGGCTAGGGATAGGTTTAGGGATGCTCGGAAACAGCGAACCCGGAGGGTCCAGTTGCATGTAGGGCTGCGTAAAGGCTCCCCTGGGGAGTTCACTTGTACCCAAAGCCTTCCTTTGGTGACACTTTTGGATGGGCGAAAAGGGCTCGTAACGCATTTCCTGGGGCCTGATTTTTCAGTCTTCGATGCCTGCTAGGGATTGGTTTAGGGATGCTCGGAAACAGCGAACCCGGAGGGTCCAGTTTCATGTGGGGCTGCGTAAAGGCTCCTCTGGGGAGTTCACTTGTACCCAAAGCCTTCCTTTGGGGGCACTTTTGGATGTTCCAAAGGGGCTTGCAACGCGTTTTCTGGGTCCCGGGTTTTCAGACTTCTCCCATTCCGGCTAGTGATATATTTAGCGTTGCTCGGAAAATCGAACCCGGAGGGTCCAGTTGCATGTGGGGCTGCGTAAAGGCTCCCCTGGGGAGTTCACTTGTACCCAAATTCTTCCTTTGGGGGCACTTTTGGATGGGCGAAAAGGGCTCGTAACGCATTTCCTGGGGCCTGATTTTTCAGTCGTCTTCGATGACGGCAAGGGCTATGTTTAGGGATGCTCGGAAACAGCGAACCCGGAGGGTCCAGTTGCATGTGGGGCTGCGTAAAGGCTCCCCTGGGGAGTTCTCTTGTACCCAAAGCCTTCCTTTGGTGACACTTTTGGATGGTCCAAAGGGGCTTGCAACACATTTCCTGGGGCCTGATTTTTCACTCGTCTTCGATGCCGGCTAGGGATATGTTTAGGGATGCTCAGAAAGAGCGAACCCGAAGGGTCCAGTTGCATGTGGGGCTGCGTAAAGGCTCCCCTGGGGAGTTCACTTGTACCCAAAGCCTTCCTTTGGTGACACTTTTGGATGTTCCAAAGGGGCTTGAATCTCGTTTTCTGGGCCCCGGGTTTTCAGTCTTCTCCCATGCCGGCTAGTGATATAGTTAGCGTTGCTCGGAAACAGCGAACCCGGAGGGTCCAGTTGCATGTGGGGCTGCGTAAAGGCTCCCCTGGGGAGTTCACTTGTACCAAAAGCCTTCCTTTGGTGACACTTTTGGATGGTCCAAAGGGGCTTGCAACGCGTTTCCTGGTGCCGGATTTTTCAGTCGTCATCGATGCCGGCTAGGGCTATGTTTAGGGATGCTCGGAAACAGCGAACCCGGAGGGTCCAGTTGCATGTGGGGCTGCGTAAAGGCTCCCCTGGGGAGTTCACTTGTACCCAAAGCCTTCCTTTGGGGGCACTTTTGGATGGGCGAAAAGGGCTCGTAACGCATTTCCTGGGGCCTGATTTTTCAGTCGTCTTCGATGCCGGCAAGGGCTATGTTTAGGGATGCTCGGAAACAGCGAACCCGGAGGGTCCAGTTGCATGTGGGGCTGCGTAAAGGCTCCCCTGGGGAGTTCTCTTGTACCCAAAGCCTTCCTTTGGTGACACTTTTGGATGGTCCAAAGGGGCTTGCAACGCATTTCCTGGGGCCTGATTTTTCACTCGTCTTCGATGCCGGCTAGGGATATGTTTAGGGATGCTCGGAAACAGCGAACCCGAAGGGTCCAGTTGCATGTGGGGCTGCGTAAAGGCTCCACTGGGGAGTTCACTTGTACCAAAAAGCCTTCCTTTGGTGACACTTTTGGATTGTCCAAAGGGGCTTGAATCTCGTTTTCTGGGGCCCGGGTTTTCAGTCTTCTCCCATGCCGGCTAGTGATATATTTAGAGTTGCTCGGAAACAGCGAACCCGGAGGGTCCAGTTGCATGTGGGGCTGCGTAAAGGCTCCCCTGGGGAGTTCACTTGTACCAAAAGCCTTCCTTTGGTGACACTTTTGGATGGTCCAAAGGGGCTTGCAACGCCTTTCCTGGGGCCGGATTTTTCAGTCGTCATCGATGCCGGCTAGGACTATGTTTAGGGATGCTCGGAAACAGCGAACCCGGAGGGTCCAGTTGCATGTGGGGCTGCGTAAAGGCTCCCCTGGGGAGTTCTCTTGCACCAAAAGACTTCCTTTGGGGCACTTCTTGATGGGCGAAAAGGGCTCGTAACGCATTTCCTGGGGCCTGATTTTTTAGTCGTCTTCGATGCCGGCTAGGGCTATGTTTAGGGATGCTCGGAAACAGCGAACCCGGAGGGTCCAGTTGCATGTGGGGCTGCGTAAAGGCTCCCCTGGGGAGTTCACTTGTACTCAAAGCTTTCCTTTGGTGACACTTTTGGATGGTCCAAAGGGGCTTGTAACGCATTTCCTGGGGCCTGATTTTTCAGTCGTCTCCGATGACGGCTAGGGCTACGTTTAGGTTTGCTCAGGAACAGCGAACCCGGAGGGTCCAGTTGCATGTGGGGCTGCGTAAAGGCTCCCCTGGGGAGTTCACTTGTACCCAAAGCCTTCCTTAGGGGGCACTTTTGGATGGGCGAAAAGGGCTTTCAACGCATTTCCTGGGGCCTGATTTTTCAGTCGTCTTCGATGCCGGCTAGGGATAGGTTTAGGGATGCTCGGAAACAGCGAACCCGGAGGGTCCAGTTGCATGTGGGGCTGCGTAAAGGCTCCTCTGGGGAGTTCACTTGTACCCAAAGCCTTCCTTTGGGGGCACTTTTGGATGGGCGAAATGTGCTCGCAACGCATTTCCTGGGGCCTGATTTTTCATTCGTCTTCGATGCCGGCTAGGGCTTTGTTTAGGGATGCTCAGAAGCACAGAACCCGGAGGGTCCAGTTGCATGTGGGGCTGCGTAAAGGCTCCCCTGGGGAGTTCACTTGTATCCAAAGCCTTCCTCTGGGGGCACTTTTGGATGTTCCAAAGGGGCTTGCAACGCGTTTTCTGGGTCCCGGGTTTTCAGACTTCTCCCATGCCGGCTAGTGATATATTTAGCGTTGCTCGGAAAATCGAACCCGGAGGGCCCAGTTGCATGTGGGGCTGCGTAAAGGCTCCCCTGGGGAGTTCACTTGTACCCAAATTCTTCCTTTGGGGGCACTTTTGGATGGGCGAAAAGGGCTCGTAACGCATTTCCTGGGGCCTGATTTTTCAGTCGTCTTCGATGCCGGCAAGGGCTATGTTTAGGGATGCTCGGAAACAGCGAACCCGGAGGGTCCAGTTGCATGTGGGGCTGCGTAAAGGCTCCCCTGGGGAGTTCTCTTGTACCCAAAGCCTTCCTTTGGTGACACTTTTGGATGGTCCAAAGGGGCTTGCAACGCGTTTCCTGGGGCCTGATTTTTCACTCGTCTTCGATGCCGGCTAGGGATATGTATAGGGATGCTCGGAAACAGCGAACCCTGAGGGTCCAGTTGCATGTGGGGCTGCGTAAAGGCTCCCCTGGGGAGTTCACTTGTACCCAAATTCTTCCTTTGGGGGCACTTTTGGATGGGCAAAAAGGGCTCGTAACGCATTTCCTGGGGCCTGATTTTTCAGTCGTCTTCGATGCCGGCAAGGGCTATGTTTAGGGATGCTCGGAAACAGCGAACCCGGAGGGTCCAGTTGCATGTGGGGCTGCGTAAAGGCTCCCCTGGGGAGTTCTCTTGTACCCAAAGCCTTCCTTTGGTGACACTTTTGGATGGTCCAAAGGGGCTTGCAACGCGTTTCCTGGGGCCTGATTTTTCACTCGTCTTCGATGCCGGCTAGGGATATGTATAGGGATGCTCGGAAACAGCGAACCCTGAGGGTCCAGTTGCATGTGGGGCTGCGTAAAGGCTCCCCTGGGGAGTTCACTTGTACCCAAATTCTTCCTTTGGGGGCACTTTTGGATGGGCAAAAAGGGCTCGTAACGCATTTCCTGGGGCCTGATTTTTCAGTCGTCTTCGATGCCGGCAAGGGCTATGTTTAGGGATGCTCGGAAACAGCGAACCCGGAGGGTCCCATTGCATGTGGGGCTGCGTAAAGGCTCCCCTGGGGAGTTCACTTGTACCCAAAGCCTTCCTTTGGTGACACTTTTGGATGGTCCAAAGGGGCTTGCAACGCGTTTCCTGGGGCCTGATTTTTCACTCGTCTTCGATGCCGGCTAGGGATATGTATAGGGATGCTCGGAAACAGCGAACCCGAAGGGTCCAGTTGCATGTGGGGCTGCGTAAAGGCTCCCCTGGGGAGTTCTCTTGCACCAAAAGACTTCCTTTAGGGCCCTTCTTGATGGGCGAAAAGGGCTCGCAACGCATTTCCTGGGGCCTGATTTTTTAGTCGTCTTCGATGCCGGCTAGGGCTATGTTTAGGGATGCTCGGAAACAGCGAACCCGGAGGGTCCAGTTGCATGTGGGGCTGCGTAAAGGCTCCCCAGGGGAGTTCACTTGTACCCAAAGCCTTCCTTTGGGGGCACTTTTGGATGGTCCAAAGGGGCTTGTAACGCATTTCCTGGGGCCTGATTTTTCAGTCGTCTCCGATGACGGCTAGGGCTACGTTTAGTTTTGCTCAGGAACAGCGAACCCGGAGGGTCCAGTTGCATGTGGGGCTGCGTAAAGGCTCCCCTGGGGAGTTCACTTGTACCCAAAGCCTTCCTTTGGTGACACTTTTGGATGGGCGAAAAGGGCTCGTAACGCATTTCCTGGGGCCTGATTTTTCAGTCGTCTTCGATGCCGGCTAGGGATAGGTTTAGGGATGCTCGGAAACAGCGAACCCGGAGGGTCCAGTTGCATGTGGGGCTGCGTAAAGGCTCCCCTGGGGAGTTCACTTGTACCCAAAGCCTTCCTTTGGGGGCACTTTTGGATGGGCGAAATGGGCTCGCAACGCATTTCCTGGGGCCTGATTTTTCATTCGTCTTCGATGCCGGCTAGGGCTTTGTTTAGGGATGCTCAGAAGCACAGAACCCGGAGGGTCCAGTTGCATGTGGGGCTGCGTAAAGGCTCCCCTGGGGAGTTCACTTGTATCCAAAGCCTTCCTTTGGGGGCACTTTTGGATGTTCCAAAGGGGCTTGCAACGCGTTTTCTGGGTCTAGGGTTTTCAGACTTCTCCCATGCCGGCTAGTGATATATTTAGCGTTGCTCGGAAAATCGAACCCGGAGGGCCCAGTTGCATGTGGGGCTGCGTAAAGGCTCCCCTGGGGAGTTCACTTGTACCCAAATTCTTCCTTTGGGGGCACTTTTGGATGGGCGAAAAGGGCTCGTAACGCATTTCCTGGGGCCTGATTTTTTAGTCGTCTTCGATGCCGGCTAGGGCTATGTTTAGGGATGCTCGGAAACAGCGAACCCGGAGGGTCCAGTTGCATGTGGGGCTGCGTAAAGGCTCCCCTGGGGAGTTCACTTGTACCCAAAGCCTTCCTTTGGTGACACTTTTGGATTGTCCAAAGGGGCTTGTAACGCATTTCCTGGGGCCTGATTTTTCAGTCGTCTCCGATGACGGCTAGGGCTACGTTTAGTTTTGCTCAGGAACAGCGAACCCGGAGGGTCCAGTTGCATGTGGGGCTGCGTAAAGGCTCCCCTGGGGAGTTCACTTGTACCCAAAGCCTTCCTTTGGTGACACTTTTGGATGGGCGAAAAGGGCTCGTAACGCATTTCCTGGGGCCTGATTTTTCAGTCGTCTTCGATGCCGGCTAGGGATAGGTTTAGGGATGCTCGGAAACAGCGAACCCGGAGGGTCCAGTTGCATGTGGGGCTGCGTAAAGGCTCCCCTGGGGAGTTCACTTGTACCCAAAGCTTTAATTTGGGGGCACTTTTGGATGGGCGAAATGGGCTCGCAACGCATTTCCTGGGGCCTGATTTTTCATTCGTCTTCGATGCCGGCTAGGGCTTTGTTTAGGGATGCTCAGAAGCACAGAACCCGGAGGGTCCAGTTGCATGTGGGGCTGCGTAAAGGCTCCCCTGGGGAGTTCTCTTGTACCCAAAGCCTTCCTTTGGGGGCACTTTTGGATGGTCCAAAGGGGCTTGCAACACGTTTCCTGGGGCCTGATTTTTCAGTCGTCTTCGATGCCGGCTACGGCTTTGTTTAGGGATGCTCGGAAACAGCGAACCCGGAGGGTCCAGTTGCATGTGGGGCTGCGTAAAGGCTCCCCTGGGGAGTTCACTTGTACCCAAAGCTTTAATTTGGGGGCACTTTTGTATGGGCGAAAGGGGCTCGAAACGCGTTTCCTGGGGCCTGATTTTTCAGTCTTCTTCGATGCCGGCTAGGGCTATGTTTACGGATGCTCGGAAACAGCGAACCCGGAGGGTCCAGTTGCATGTGGGGCTGCGTAAAGGCTCCCCTGGGGAGTTCACTTGTACCCAAAGCCTTCCTTTGGGGGCACTTTTGGATGGTCCAAAGGGGATCGCAATGCATTTCCTGGGGCCTGATTTTTCAGTCGTCTCCGATGACGGCTAGGGCTACGTTTAGTTTTGCTCAGGAACAGCGAACCCGCAGGGTCCAGTTGCATGTGGGGCTGCGTAAAGGCTCCACTGGGGAGTTCTCTTGTACCCAAAGCCTTCCTTTGGTGACACTTTTGGATGGTCCAAAGGGGATTGCAACGCGTTTTCTAGGGCCTCTTTTTTCAGTCTTCTCCCATGCCAGCTAGGGATATATTTAGGGATGCTCGGAAACAGCGAACCCCGAGGGTCCAGTTGCATGTGGGGCTGCGTAAAGGCTCCCTTGGGGAGTTCACTTGTACCCAAAGCCTTCCTTTGGGGGCCCTTTTGGATGGGCGAAAAGGGCTCGGAACACGTATCCTGGGGCCTGATTTTTCAGTCGTCTTTGATGCCGGCTAGGGCTATGTTTAGGGATGCTCGGAAACAGCGAACCCGGAGGGTCCAGTTGCATGTGGGGCTGCGTAAAGGCTCCACTGGGGAGTTCACTTGTACCCAAAGCCTTCCTTTGGGGGAACTTTTGGATGGTCCAAAGGGGCTTGCAACACGTTTCCTGGGGCCTGATTTTTCAGTCGTCTTCGATGCCGGCTACGGCTATGTTTAGGGATGCTCGGAAACAGTGAACCCGGAGGGTCCAGTTGCATGTGGGGCTGCGTAAAGGCTCCCCTGGGGAGTTCACTTGTACCCAAAGCTTTAATTTGGGGGCACTTTTGGATTGGCGAAAGGGCCTGGAAACGCGTTTCCTGGGGCCTGATTTTTCAGTCGTCTTCGATGCCGGCTACGGCTATGTTTAGGGATGCTCGGAAACAGCGAACCCGGAGGGTCCAGTTGCATGTGGGGCTGCGTAAAGGCTCCCCTGGGGAGTTCTCTTGTAACCAAAGCCTTCCTTTGGTGACACTTTTGGTTGGGCGAAAAGAGCTCCGAACGCATTTCCTGGGGCCTGATTTTTCAGTCGTCTCCGATGACGGCTAGGGATACGTTTAGGTTTGCTCAGGAACAGCGAACCCGGAGGGTCCAGTTGCATGTGGGGCTGCGTAAAGGCTCCCCTGGGGAGTTCTCTTGTAACAAAAGCCTTCCTTTGGGGGCACTTTTGGATGGGCGAAAAGGGCTCGGAACGCATTTCCTCGGGCCTGTTTTTTCACACGTCTCCGATGCCGGCTAGGGCTACGTTTAGGTTTGCTCAGGAACAGCGAAACCGGAGCGTCCAGTTGCATGTGGGGCTGCGTAAAGGCTCCCCTGGGGAGTTCACTTGTACCCAAAGCCTTCCTTTGGGGACACTTTTGGATGGTCCAAAGAGGCTTGAAATGCGTTTTCTGGGGCGTGGTTTTTCAGTCTTCTCCCATGCCGGCTAGTTATATATTTAGGGTTGCTCGGAAACAGCGAACCCGGAGGGTCCAGTTGCATGTGGGGCTGCGTAAAGGCTCCCCTGGGGAGTTCTCTTGTACCCAAAGCCTTCCTTTGGGGGCATTTTTGGATGGGCGAAAAGGGCTCGCAACGCATTTCCTGGGGCCTGATTGTTCAGTCGTCTTCGATGCCGGCTACGGCTATGTTTAGGGATGCTCAGAAAAAAAGAACCCAAAGGGTCCAGTTGCATATGGGGCTGCGTAAAGGCTCCCCTGGGGATTTCACTTGTACCCAAAGCCTTCCTTTGGGGGCACTTTTGGATGGTCCAAAGGGGCTCGCAACACATTTCCTGGTGCCTGATTTTTCACTCGTCTCCGATGCCGGCTAGGGATATGTTTAGGGATGCTCGGAAACAGCGAACCCAGAGGGTCCAGTTGCATGTGGGGCTGCATAAAGGCTCCCCTGGGGAGTTCACTTGTACCCAAAGCCTTCCTTTGGGGGCACTTTTGGATGGTCCAAAGGGGCTTGCAATGCGTTTTCTGGGGCACGGTTTTTTAGTCTTCTCCCATGCCGGCTAGGGCTACGTTTAGGTTTGCTCAGGAACAGCGAACCCGGAGGGTCCAGTTGCATGTGAGGCTGCGTAAAGGCTCCCCTGGGGAGTTCACTTGTACCCAAAGCCTTCCTTTGGTGACACTTTTGGATGGTCTAAAGGGGCTTGCAACGCGTTTTCTGGTGCCCGGTTTTTCAGTCTTCTCCCATGCCGGCTAGGGCTACGTTTAGGTTTGCTCAGGAACAGCGAACCCGGAGAGTCCAGTTGCATGTGAGGCTGCGTAAAGGCTCCCCTGGGGAGTTCTCTTGTACCCAAAGCCTTCCTTTGGTGACACTTTTGGATGGTCCAAAGGGGCTCGCAACGCGTTTCCTGGGGCCTGTTTTTTCACACGTCTCCGATGCCGGCTAGGGCTACGTTTCGGTTTCCTCAGGAACAGCAAAACCGGAGCGTCCAGTTGCATGTGGGGCTGCGTAAAGGCTCCCCTGGGGAGTTCTCTTGTAACAAAAGCCTTCCTTTGGGGGCACTTTTGGATGGGCGAAAAGGGCTCGGAACGCATTTCCTGGGGCCTGATTTTTTAGTCGTCTCCGATGCCGGCTAGGGATATGTTTAGGGATGATCGGAAACAGCGAACCCAGAGGGTCCAGTTGCATGTGGGGCTGCGTAAAGGCTCCCCTGGGGAGTTCACTTGTACCCAAAGCCTTCCTTTGGTGACACTTTTGGATGGTCCAAAGGGGCTTGCAACGCGTTTTCTGGGGCCCGGTTTTTCAGTCTTCTCTCATGTCGTCTAGGTCTACGTTTAGGTTTGCTCAGGAACAGCGAACCCGGAGGGTCCAGTTGCATGTGGGGCTGCATAAGGCTCCCCTGGGGAGTTCTCTTGTACCCAAAGCCTTCCTTTGGGGGCACTTTTGGATGGGCTAAAAGGGCTCGGAACGCATTTCCTGGGGCCTGATTTTTCAGCAGTCTTCTCGATTCCGGCTAGGGCTATGTTTAGGGATGCTCGGAAACAGCGAACCCGGAGGGTCCAGTTGCATGTGGGGCTGCGTAAAGGCTCCCCTTGGGAGTTCACTTCTACCCAAAGCCTTCCTTTGGGGGCAATTTTTGGATGGTCCAAATGGGATCGCAACGCGTTTTCTGGGGCCTGATTTTTCAGTCGTATCCGATGACGGCTAGGGATACGTTTAGTTTTGCTCAGGAACAGCGAACCCGCAGGGTCCAGTTGCATGTGGGGCTGCGTAAAGGCTCCCCTGGGGAGTTCTCTTGTAACCAAAGCCTTCCTTTGGGGGCACTTTTGGATGGGCGAAAAGGGCTCGGAACACATATCCTGGGGCCTGATTTTTCAGTCGTCTTTGATGCCGGCTAGGGCTATGTTTAGGGATGCTCGGAAACAGCAAACCCGGAGGGTCCAGTTGCATGTGGGGCTGCGTAAAGGCTCCCCTGGGGAGTTCACTTGTACCCAACGCCTTCCTTTGGGGGCACTTTTGGATTCGCGAAAAGGGCTCGGAACGCGTTTCCTGGGGCCTGATTTTTCACTTGTCTCCGATGACATCTAGGGCTAAGTTTAGGTTTGCTCAGGAACAGCGAACCCAGAGGGTCCAGTTGCATGTGGGGCTGCGTAAAGGCTCCCCTGGGGAGTTCACTTGTACCCAAAGCCTTCCTTTAGGGGCACTTTTGTATGGGCGAAAAGGGCTCGCAACGCGTTTCCTGGGGCCTGATTTTTCACTCGTCTCCGAAGCCGGCTAGGGATACGTTTAGGTTTGCTCAGGAACAGCGAACCCGGAGGGTCCAGTTGCATGTGGGGCTGTGTAAAGGCTCCCCTGGGGAGTTCAATTGTACCCAAAGCCTTCCTTTGGGGGCACTTTTGGATGGTTTAAAGGGGCTTGCAACGCGTTTTCTGTGACCCGGTTTTTCAGTCTTCTCCCATACCGGCTAGGGATATATTTAGGGTTGCTCGGAAACAGCGAACCCGGAGGGTCCAGTTGCATGTGGGGCTGCGTAAAGGCTCCCCTGGGGAGTTCACTTGTACCCAAAGCCTTCCTTTGGGGACACTTTGGATGGGCGAAAAGGGCTCGGAACGCATTTCCTGGGGCCTGATTTTTCAGCAGTCTTCTCGATGCCGGCTAGGGCTATGTTTAGGGATGCTCGGAAACAGCGAACCCGGAGGGTCCAGTTGCATGTGGGGCTGCATAAAGGCTCCCCTGGGGAGTTCTCTTGTACCCAAAGCCTTCCTTTGGGGGCAATTTTGGATGGTCCAAAGGGGCTTGCAACACGTTTCCTGGGGCCTGATTTTTCAGTCGTCTTCATTGCCCGCTAGAGCTATGTTTAGGGATGCTCGGAAACAGCGAACCCGGAGGGTCCAGTTGCATGTGGGGCTGCGTAAAGGCTCCCCTGGGGAGTTCTCTTGTACCTAAAGCCTTCCTTTGGGGGCACTTTTGGATTGGCGAAAAGGGCTCGGAACGCATTTCCTGGGGCTTGATTTTTCAGTCTTCTTCGATGCCGACTAGGGCTATGTTTAGGGATGCTCGGAAACAGCGAACCCGGAGGGTCCAGTTGCATGTGGGGCTGCGTAAAGGCTCCCCTGGGGAGTACTCTTGTACCCAAAGCCTTCCTTTGGGGGAACTTTTGGATGGTCCAAAGGGGCTTGCAACGCTTTTTCTGGGGCCTGTTTTTTCAGTCTTCTCCCATGCCGGCTAGGGATATATTTAGGGATGCTCGGAAACAGCGAACACCGAGGGTCCAGTTGCATGTGGGGCTGCGTAAAGGCTCCCTTGGGGAGTTCACTTGTACCCAAAGCCTTCCTTTGGTGACACTTTTGGATGGTCCAAAGGGGCTTGCAACGCGTTTTCTGGGGCACGGTTTTTCAGTCTTCTCCCATGCCAACTAGGGATATATTTAGGGTTGCTCGGAAACAGCGAACCCGGAGGGTACAGTTGCATGTGGGGCTGCGTAAAGACTCCCCTGGGAACTTCAGATGTACCCAAAGCCTTCCTTTGGGGGCACTTTTCGATGGTCCAAAGGGGCTCGGAACGCATTTCCTGGGGCCTGATTTTTCACTCGTCTCCGGTGACGGCTAGGGCTACGTTTAGGTTTGCTCTGGAAACAGCGAACCCGGAGGGTCCAGTTGCATGTGGGGCTGCGTAAACACTACCCTGGGGAGTTCTCTTGTACCCAAAGCCTTCCTTTGGGGGCACTTTTGGATGGGCGAAAAGGGCTCGGAACGCATTTCCTGGGGCCTGATTTTTCAGCAGTCTTCTCGATGCCGGCTAGGGCTATGTTTAGGGATGCTCGGAAACAGCGAACCCGGAGGGTCCAGTTGCATGTGAGGCTGCGTAAAGGCTCCCCTGGGGAGTTCACTTGTACCCAAAGCCTTCCTTTGCGGGCATTTTTGGATGGTCCAAAGTGGATCGCAACGCGTTTTCTGGGGCCTGATTTTTCAGTCGTCTCCGATGACGGCTAGGGATATGTTTAGGTTTGCTCAGGAACAGCGAACCCGCAGGGTCCAGTTGCATGTGGGGCTGCGTAAAGGCTCCCCTGGGGAGTTCACTTGTACCCAAAGCCTTCCTATGGTGACACTATTGGATGGTCCAAAGGGGCTTGCAACGCGTTTTCTGGGGCCCGGTTTTCAGTCTTCTCCCATGCAAACTAGGGATATATTTAGGGATGCTCGGAAACAGCGAACCCGGAGGGTCCAGTTGCATGTGGGGCTGCGTAAAGGCTCCCCTGGGGAGTTCACTTGTACCCAAAGCCTTCCTTTGGGGACTCTTTGGATGGGCGAAAAGGGCTCGGAACGCATTTCCTGGGGCCTGATTTTTCAGCAGTCTTCTCGATTCCGGCTAGGGCTATGTTTGGGGATGCTCGGAAACAGCGAACCCGGAGGGTCCAGTTGCATGTGGGGCTGCGTAAAGGCTCCCCTGGGGAGTTCTCTTGTACCTAAAGCCTTCCTTTGGGGGCACTT
Organism: Anas platyrhynchos; assembly: GCF_047663525.1. Classification (NCBI taxonomy): domain Eukaryota; kingdom Metazoa; phylum Chordata; class Aves; order Anseriformes; family Anatidae; genus Anas; species Anas platyrhynchos. Next base: position 6,820,842 of record NC_092609.1, on the reverse strand, counting down.
CTGGATTGGCGAAAAGGGCTCGGAACGCATTTCCTGGGGCTTGATTTTTCAGTCTTCTTCGATGCCGACTAGGGCTATGTTTAGGGATGCTCGGAAATAGCGAACCCGGAGGGTCCAGTTGCATGTGCGGCTGCGTAAAGGCTCCCCTGGGGAGTTCTCTTGTACCCAAAACCTTCCTTTGGTGTAACTTTTGGATGGTTTAAAGGGGCTTGCAACACGTTTTCTGTGACCCGGTTTTTAAGTCTTCTCCCATACCGGCTAGGAATATATTTAGGGTTGCTCGGAAACAGCGAACCCAGAGGGTCCAGTTGCATGTGGGGCTGCGTAAAGGCTCCCCTGGGGAGTTCTCTTGTACCCAAAGCCTTCCTTTGGGGACACTTTTGGATGGGCGAAAAGGGCTCGGAACACGTATCCTGGGGCCTGATTTTTCAGTCGTCTTCGATGCCGGCTAGGACTATATTTAGGGATGCTCGGAAACAGCGAACCCGGAGGGTCCAGTTGCATGTGGGGTTGCGTAAAGGCTCCCTGGGGAGTTCACTTGTACCCAAACCGTTCCTTTGGTGACACTTTTGAATGGTCCAAAGGGGCTTGCAACGCGTTTTCTGGGGCCCGGATTTTCAGTCTTCTCCCATGCCGGCTAGGGATATATTTAGGGTTGCTCGGAAAAATCGAACCCGTAGGGTCCAGTTGCATGTGGGGCTGCGTAAAGGCTCCCCTGGGGAGTTCTCTTGTACCCAAAGCCTTCCTTTGGGGGCACTTTTGGATGGGCGAAAAAGGGTCGCAACGCATTTCCTGGGGCCTGATTTTTCAGTCTTCTTCGATGCCGGCTAGGGCTATGTTTAGGGATGCTCGGAAACAGCGAACCCGGAGGGTCCAGTTGCATATGGGGCTGCGTAAAGGCTCCCCTGGGGAGTTCACTTGTACCCAAAGCCTTCCTTTGGGGGAACTTTTGGATTCGCGAAAAGGGCTCGGAACGCGTTTCCTGGGGCCTGATTTTTCACTTGTCTCCGATGACAGCTAGGGCTAAGTTTAGGTTTGCTCAGGAACAGCGAACCCGGAGGGTCCAGTTGCATGTGGGGCTGCGTAAAGGCTCCCCTGGGGTGTTCACTTTTACCCAAAGCCTTCCTTTGGGGGCACTTTTGTATGGGCGAAAGGGGCTCGCAACGCATTTCCTGGGGCCTGATTTTTCAATCGTCTTCGATGACTGCTAGGGCTATGTTTAGGGATGCTCGGAAACAGCGAACCCGGAGGGTCCAGTTGCATATGGGGCTGTGTAAAGGCTCCCCTGGGGAGTTCTCTTGTACCCAAAGCCTTCCTTTGGTGTCACTTTTTGATGGTTTAAAGGGGCTTGCAACGCGTTTTCTGTGACCCGGTTTTTCAGTCTTCTCCCATACCGGCTAGGAATATATTTAGGGTTGCTCGGAAACAGCGAACCCGGAGGGTCCAGTTGCATGTGGGGCTGCGTCAAGGCTCCCCTGGGGAGTTCTCTTCTACCCAATGCCTTCCTTTGGGGGCACTTTTGGATGGGCGAAAAGGGCTCGCAACGCATTTCCTGGGGCCTGATTTTTCAGCAGTCTTCTCGATTCCGGCTAGGGCTATCTTTAGGGATGCTCGGAAACAGCGAACCCGGAGGGTCCAGTTGCATGTGGGGCTGCGTAAAGGCTCCCCTGGGGAGTTCTCTTGTAACCAAAGCCTTCCTTTGGTGACACTTTTGGTTGGGCGAAAAGAGCTCCGAACGCATTTCCTGGGGCCTGATTTTTCAGTCGTCTCCGATGACGGCTAGGGATACGTTTAGGTTTGCTCAGGAACAGCGAACCCGGAGGGTCCAGTTGCATGTGGGGCTGCGTAAAGGCTCCCCTGGGGAGTTCTCTTGTAACAAAAGCCTTCCTTTGGGGGCACTTTTGGATGGGCGAAAAGGGCTCGGAACGCATTTCCTCGGGCCTGTTTTTTCACACGTCTCCGATGCCGGCTAGGGCTACGTTTAGGTTTGCTCAGGAACAGCGAAACCGGAGCGTCCAGTTGCATGTGGGGCTGCGTAAAGGCTCCCCTGGGGAGTTCACTTGTACCCAAAGCCTTCCTTTGGGGACACTTTTGGATGGTCCAAAGAGGCTTGAAATGCGTTTTCTGGGGCGTGGTTTTTCAGTCTTCTCCCATGCCGGCTAGTTATATATTTAGGGTTGCTCGGAAACAGCGAACCCGGAGGGTCCAGTTGCATGTGGGGCTGCGTAAAGGCTCCCCTGGGGAGTTCTCTTGTACCCAAAGCCTTCCTTTGGGGGCATTTTTGGATGGGCGAAAAGGGCTCGCAACGCATTTCCTGGGGCCTGATTGTTCAGTCGTCTTCGATGCCGGCTACGGCTATGTTTAGGGATGCTCAGAAAAAAAGAACCCAAAGGGTCCAGTTGCATATGGGGCTGCGTAAAGGCTCCCCTGGGGATTTCACTTGTACCCAAAGCCTTCCTTTGGGGGCACTTTTGGATGGTCCAAAGGGGCTCGCAACACATTTCCTGGTGCCTGATTTTTCACTCGTCTCCGATGCCGGCTAGGGATATGTTTAGGGATGCTCGGAAACAGCGAACCCAGAGGGTCCAGTTGCATGTGGGGCTGCATAAAGGCTCCCCTGGGGAGTTCACTTGTACCCAAAGCCTTCCTTTGGGGGCACTTTTGGATGGTCCAAAGGGGCTTGCAATGCGTTTTCTGGGGCACGGTTTTTTAGTCTTCTCCCATGCCGGCTAGGGCTACGTTTAGGTTTGCTCAGGAACAGCGAACCCGGAGGGTCCAGTTGCATGTGAGGCTGCGTAAAGGCTCCCCTGGGGAGTTCACTTGTACCCAAAGCCTTCCTTTGGTGACACTTTTGGATGGTCTAAAGGGGCTTGCAACGCGTTTTCTGGTGCCCGGTTTTTCAGTCTTCTCCCATGCCGGCTAGGGCTACGTTTAGGTTTGCTCAGGAACAGCGAACCCGGAGAGTCCAGTTGCATGTGAGGCTGCGTAAAGGCTCCCCTGGGGAGTTCTCTTGTACCCAAAGCCTTCCTTTGGTGACACTTTTGGATGGTCCAAAGGGGCTCGCAACGCGTTTCCTGGGGCCTGTTTTTTCACACGTCTCCGATGCCGGCTAGGGCTACGTTTCGGTTTCCTCAGGAACAGCAAAACCGGAGCGTCCAGTTGCATGTGGGGCTGCGTAAAGGCTCCCCTCGGGAGTTCTCTTGTACCCAAAGCCTTCCTTTGGTGACACTTTTGGATGGTCCAAAGGGGCTTGAAACGCGTTTTCTGGGGCGTGGTTTTTCAGTCTTCTCCCATGCCGGCTAGTTATATATTTAGGGTTGCTCGGAAACAGCGAACCCGGATGGTCCAGTTGCATGTGGGGCTGCGTAAAGGATCCCCTGGGGAGTTCTCTTGTAACAAAAGCCTTCCTTTGGGGGCACTTTTGGATGGGCGAAAAGGGCTCGGAACGCATTTCCTGGGGCCTGATTTTTTAGTCGTCTCCGATGCCGGCTAGGGATATGTTTAGGGATGATCGGAAACAGCGAACCCGGAGGGTCCAGTTGCATGTGGGGCTGCGTAAAGGCTCCCCTGGGGAGTTCACTTGTACCCAAAGCCTTCCTTTGGTGACACTTTTGGATGGTCCAAAGGGGCTTGCAACGCGTTTTCTGGGGCCCGGTTTTTCAGTCTTCTCTCATGTCGTCTAGGTCTATGTTTAGGTTTGCTCAGGAACAGCGAACCCGGAGGGTCCAGTTGCATGTGGGGCTGCATAAGGCTCCCCTGGGGAGTTCTCTTGTACCCAAAGCCTTCCTTTGGGGGCACTTTTGGATGGGCTAAAAGGGCTCGGAACGCATTTCCTGGGGCCTGATTTTTCAGCAGTCTTCTCGATTCCGGCTAGGGCTATGTTTAGGGATGCTCGGAAACAGCGAACCCGGAGGGTCCAGTTGCATGTGGGGCTGCGTAAAGGCTCCCCTTGGGAGTTCACTTCTACCCAAAGCCTTCCTTTGGGGGCAATTTTTGGATGGTCCAAATGGGATCGCAACGCGTTTTCTGGGGCCTGATTTTTCAGTCGTATCCGATGACGGCTAGGGATACGTTTAGTTTTGCTCAGGAACAGCGAACCCGCAGGGTCCAGTTGCATGTGGGGCTGCGTAAAGGCTCCCCTGGGGAGTTCTCTTGTAACCAAAGCCTTCCTTTGGGGGCACTTTTGGATGGGCGAAAAGGGCTCGGAACACGTATCCTGGGGCCTGATTTTTCAGTCGTCTTTGATGCCGGCTAGGGCTATGTTTAGGGATGCTCGGAAACAGCAAACCCGGAGGGTCCAGTTGCATGTGGGGCTGCGTAAAGGCTCCCCTGGGGAGTTCACTTGTACCCAACGCCTTCCTTTGGGGGCACTTTTGGATTCGCGAAAAGGGCTCGGAACGCGTTTCCTGGGGCCTGATTTTTCACTTGTCTCCGATGACATCTAGGGCTAAGTTTAGGTTTGCTCAGGAACAGCGAACCCAGAGGGTCCAGTTGCATGTGGGGCTGCGTAAAGGCTCCCCTGGGGAGTTCACTTGTACCCAAAGCCTTCCTTTAGGGGCACTTTTGTATGGGCGAAAAGGGCTCGCAACGCGTTTCCTGGGGCCTGATTTTTCAGCAGTCTTCTCGATGCCGGCTAGGGATATATTTAGGGTTGCTCGGAAACAGCGAACCCGGAGGGTCCAGTTGCATGTGGGGCTGCGTAAAGGCTCCCCTGGGGAGTTCACTTGTACCCAAAGCCTTCCTTTGGGGACACTTTGGATGGGCGAAAAGGGCTCGGAACGCATTTCCTGGGGCCTGATTTTTCAGCAGTCTTCTCGATGCCGGCTAGGGCTATGTTTAGGGATGCTCGGAAACAGCGAACCCGGAGGGTCCAGTTGCATGTGGGGCTGCATAAAGGCTCCCCTGGGGAGTTCTCTTGTACCCAAAGCCTTCCTTTGGGGGCAATTTTGGATGGTCCAAAGGGGCTTGCAACACGTTTCCTGGGGCCTGATTTTTCAGTCGTCTTCATTGCCCGCTAGAGCTATGTTTAGGGATGCTCGGAAACAGCGAACCCGGAGGGTCCAGTTGCATGTGGGGCTGCGTAAAGGCTCCCCTGGGGAGTTCTCTTGTACCTAAAGCCTTCCTTTGGGGGCACTTTTGGATTGGCGAAAAGGGCTCGGAACGCATTTCCTGGGGCTTGATTTTTCAGTCTTCTTCGATGCCGACTAGGGCTATGTTTAGGGATGCTCGGAAACAGCGAACCCGGAGGGTCCAGTTGCATGTGGGGCTGCGTAAAGGCTCCCCTGGGGAGTACTCTTGTACCCAAAGCCTTCCTTTGGGGGAACTTTTGTATGGTCCAAAGGGGCTTGCAACGCTTTTTCTGGGGCCTGTTTTTTCAGTCTTCTCCCATGCCGGCTAGGGATATATTTAGGGATGCTCGGAAACAGCGAACACCGAGGGTCCAGTTGCATGTGGGGCTGCGTAAAGACTCCCCTGGGAACTTTAGATGTACCCAAAGCCTTCCTTTGGGGGCACTTTTCGATGGTCCAAAGGGGCTCGGAACGCATTTCCTGGGGCCTGATTTTTCACTCGTCTCCGGTGACGGCTAGGGCTACGTTTAGGTTTGCTCTGGAAACAGCGAACCCGGAGGGTCCAGTTGCATGTGGGGCTGCGTAAACACTACCCTGGGGAGTTCTCTTGTACCCAAAGCCTTCCTTTGGGGGCACTTTTGGATGGGCGAAAAGGGCTCGGAACGCATTTCCTGGGGCCTGATTTTTCAGCAGTCTTCTCGATGCCGGCTAGGGCTATGTTTAGGGATGCTCGGAAACAGCGAACCCGGAGGGTCCAGTTGCATGTGAGGCTGCGTAAAGGCTCCCCTGGGGAGTTCACTTGTACCCAAAGCCTTCCTTTGCGGGCATTTTTGGATGGTCCAAAGTGGATCGCAACGCGTTTTCTGGGGCCTGATTTTTCAGTCGTCTCCGATGACGGCTAGGGATATGTTTAGGTTTGCTCAGGAACAGCGAACCCGCAGGGTCCAGTTGCATGTGGGGCTGCGTAAAGGCTCCCCTGGGGAGTTCACTTGTACCCAAAGCCTTCCTATGGTGACACTATTGGATGGTCCAAAGGGGCTTGCAACGCGTTTTCTGGGGCCCGGTTTTCAGTCTTCTCCCATGCAAACTAGTTATATATTTAGGGATGCTCGGAAACAGCGAACCCGGAGGGTCCAGTTGCATGTGGGGCTGCGTAAAGGCTCCCCTGGGGAGTTCACTTGTACCCAAAGCCTTCCTTTGGGGACTCTTTGGATGGGCGAAAAGGGCTCGGAACGCATTTCCTGGGGCCTGATTTTTCAGCAGTCTTCTCGATTCCGGCTAGGGCTATGTTTGGGGATGCTCGGAAACAGCGAACCCGGAGGGTCCAGTTGCATGTGGGGCTGCGTAAAGGCTCCCCTGGGGAGTTCTCTTGTACCTAAAGCCTTCCTTTGGGGGCACTTCTGGATTGGCGAAAAGGGCTCGGAACGCATTTCCTGGGGCTTGATTTTTCAGTCTTCTTCGATGCCGACTAGGGCTATGTTTAGGGATGCTCGGAAATAGCGAACCCGGAGGGTCCAGTTGCATGTGCGGCTGCGTAAAGGCTCCCCTGGGGAGTTCTCTTGTACCCAAAACCTTCCTTTGGTGTAACTTTTGGATGGTTTAAAGGGGCTTGCAACACGTTTTCTGTGACCCGGTTTTTAAGTCTTCTCCCATACCGGCTAGGAATATATTTAGGGTTGCTCGGAAACAGCGAACCCAGAGGGTCCAGTTGCATGTGGGGCTGCGTAAAGGCTCCCCTGGGGAGTTCTCTTGTACCCAAAGCCTTCCTTTGGGGACACTTTTGGATGGGCGAAAAGGGCTCAGAACACGTATCCTGGGGCCTGATTTTTCAGTCGTCTTCGATGCCGGCTAGGACTATATTTAGGGATGCTCGGAAACAGCGAACCCGGAGGGTCCAGTTGCATGTGGGGTTGCGTAAAGGCTCCCTGGGGAGTTCACTTGTACCCAAACCGTTCCTTTGGTGACACTTTTGAATGGTCCAAAGGGGCTTGCAACGCGTTTTCTGGGGCCCGGATTTTCAGTCTTCTCCCATGCCGGCTAGGGATATATTTAGGGTTGCTCGGAAAAATCGAACCCGTAGGGTCCAGTTGCATGTGGGGCTGCGTAAAGGCTCCCCTGGGGAGTTCTCTTGTACCCAAAGCCTTCCTTTGGGGGCACTTTTGGATGGGCGAAAAAGGGTCGCAACGCATTTCCTGGGGCCTGATTTTTCAGTCTTCTTCGATGCCGGCTAGGGATATGTTTAGGGATGCTCGGAAACAGCGAACCCGGAGGGTCCAGTTGCATATGGGGCTGCGTAAAGGCTCCCCTGGGGAGTTCACTTGTACCCAAAGCCTTCCTTTGGGGGAACTTTTGGATTCGCGAAAAGGGCTCGGAACGCGTTTCCTGGGGCCTGATTTTTCACTTGTCTCCGATGACAGCTAGGGCTAAGTTTAGGTTTGCTCAGGAACAGCGAACCCGGAGGGTCCAGTTGCATGTGGGGCTGCGTAAAGGCTCCCCTGGGGTGTTCACTTTTACCCAAAGCCTTCCTTTGGGGGCACTTTTGTATGGGCGAAAGGGGCTCGCAACGCATTTCCTGGGGCCTGATTTTTCAATCGTCTTCGATGACTGCTAGGGCTATGTTTAGGGATGCTCGGAAACAGCGAACCCGGAGGGTCCAGTTGCATATGGGGCTGTGTAAAGGCTCCCCTGGGGAGTTCTCTTGTACCCAAAGCCTTCCTTTGGTGTCACTTTTTGATGGTTTAAAGGGGCTTGCAACGCGTTTTCTGTGACCCGGTTTTTCAGTCTTCTCCCATACCGGCTAGGAATATATTTAGGGTTGCTCGGAAACAGCGAACCCGGAGGGTCCAGTTGCATGTGGGGCTGCGTCAAGGCTCCCCTGGGGAGTTCTCTTCTACCCAATGCCTTCCTTTGGGGGCCCTTTTGGATGGGCGAAAAGGGCTCGCAACGCATTTCCTGGGGCCTGATTTTTCAGCAGTCTTCTCGATTCCGGCTAGGGCTATCTTTAGGGATGCTCGGAAACAGCGAACCCGGAGGGTCCAGTTGCATGTGGGGCTGCGTAAAGGCTCCCCTGGGGAGTTCTCTTGTACCCAAAGCCTTCCTTTGGGTCAATTTTGGATGTTCCAAAGGGGCTTGCAACACGTTTCCTGGGGCCTGATTTTTCAGCAGTCTTTGATTCCGGCTAGGGCTATGTTTAGGGATGCTCGGAAACAGTGAACCCGGAGGGTCCAGTTGCATGTGGGGCTGCGTAAAGGCTCCCCTGGGGAGTTCTCTTGTACCTAAAGCCTTCCTTTGTGGGCATTTTTGGATTGGCGAAAAGGGCTCGGAACGCATTTCCTGTGGCCTGATTTTTCAGTCGTCTTCGATGCCGGCTAGGGATATGTTTAGGGATGCTCGGAAACAGCGAACACCGAGGGTCCAGTTGCATGTGGGGCTGCGTAAAGGCTCCCCTGGGGAGTTCACTTGTACCCAAAGCCTTCCTTTGGGGGCACTTTTGGATGGTCCAAAGGGGCTTGCAACGCGTTTTCTGGGGCACGGTTTTTCAGTCTTCTCCCATTCCAACTAGGGATATATTTAGGGTTGCTCGGAAACAGCGAACCCGGAGGGTACAGTTGCATGTGGGGCTGCGTAAAGACTCCCCTGGGAACTTCAGATGTACCCAAAGCCTTCCTTTGGGGGCACTTTTGGATGGTCCAAAGGGGCTCGGATCGCATTTCCTGGTGCCTGATTTTTCACTCGTCTCCGATGACGGCTAGGGCTACCTTTAGGTTTGCTCTGGAAACAGCGAACCCGGAGGGTCCAGTTGCATGTGGGGCTGCGTAAACACTACCCTAGGGACTTCTCTTGTACCCAAAGCCTTCCTTTGGGGGCACTTTTGGATCGGCGAAAAGGGCTCGCAACGCATTTCCTGGGGCCTGATTTTTCAGCAGTCTTCTCGTTGCCGGCTAGGGATATGTTTAGGGATGCTCGGAAACAGCGAACCCGGAGGGTCCAGTTGCATGTGGGGCTGCGTAAAGGCTCCCCTGGGGAGTTCACTTGTACCCAAAGCCTTCCTTTGGGGGCATTTTTGGATGGTCCAAAGGGGATCGCAACGCGTTTTCTGGGGCCTGATTTTTCAGTCGTCTCCGATGACGGCTAGGGATATGTTTAGGTTTGCTCAGGAACAGCGAACCCGCAGGGTCCAGTTGCATGTGGGGCTGCGTAAAGGCTCCCCTGGGGAGTTCACTTGTACCCAAAGCCTTCCTTTGGGGACACTTTGGATGGGCGAAAAGGGCTCGGAACGCATTTCCTCGGGCCTGATTTTTCAGCAGTCTTCTCGATTCCGGCTAGGGCTATGTTTAGGGATGCTCGGAAACAGCGAACCCGGAGCGTCCAGTTGCATGTGGGGCTGCATAAAGGCTCCCCTGGGGAATTCTCTTGTACTCAAAGCCTTCCTTTGGGGGCAATTTTGGATGGTCCAAAGGGGCTTGCAACCCGTTTCCTGGGGCCTGATTTTTCAGTCTTCTCCCATGCCGGCTAGGGATATATTTAGGGATGCTCGGAAACAGCGAACACCGAGGGTCCAGTTGCATGTGGGGCTGCGTAAAGGCTCCCTTGGGGAGTTCACTTGTACCCAAAGCCTTCCTTTGGGGGCACTTTTGGATGGGCGAAAAGGGCTCGGAACACGTATCCTGGGGCCTGATTTTTCAGTCATCTTTGATGCCGGTTAGGGCTATGTTAGGGATGCTCGAAAACAGCGAACCCGGAGTGTCCAGTTGCATGTGGTGCTGCGTAAAGGCTCCCCTGGGGAGTTCTCTTGTACCCAAAGCCTTCCTTTGGGGACACTTTTGGATGGTCCAAAGGGGCTTGCAACACGTTTTCTGGGGCACGGTTTTTCAGTCTTCTCCCATGCCAACTAGGGATATATTTAGGGTTGCTCGGAAACAGCGAACCCGGAGGGTCCAGTTGCTTGTGGGGCTGCGTAAAGGCTCCCCTGGGGAGTTCTCTTGTACCCAAAGCCTTCCTTTGGTGTCAATTTTGGATGGTTTAAAGGGGCTTGCAACGCGTTTTCTGTGGCCCGGTTTTTCAGTCTTCTACCATACCGGCTAGGAATATATTTAGGGTTGCTCGGAAACAGCGAACCCGGAGGGTCCAGTTGCATGTGGGGCTGCGTAAAGGCTCCCCTGGGGAGTTCACTTGTACCCAAAGCCTTCCTTTGGGGGCACTTTTGGATGGGCGAAAAGGCCTCGGAACGCATTTCCTTGGGCCTGATTTTTCAGCAGTCTTCTCGATGCCGGCTAGGGCTATGTTTAGGGATGCTCGGAAACAGCGAACCCGGAGGGTCCAGTTGCATGTGGGGCTGCGTAAAGGCTCCCCTGGGGAGTTCTCTTGTAACCAAAGCCTTCCTTTGGTGTCACTTTTGCATGGTCCAAAGGGGCGTGCAACACATTTCCTGGGGCCTGATTTTTCAGTCGTCTTCGATACCGGCTAGGGCTATGTTTCGGGATGCTCAGAAACAGCGAACCCGGAGGGTCCAGTTGCATGTGGGGCTGCGTAAAGGCTCCCCTGGGGAGTTCACTTGTACCCAAAGCCTTCCTTTGGGGGCACTTTTGAATGGTCCAAAGGGGCTTGCAACGCGTTTTCTGGGGCCCGGTTTTTCAGTCTTCTCCCATGCCAACTAGGGATATATTTAGGGTTGCTCGGAAAAATCAAACCCAGAGGGTCCAGTTGCATGTGGGGCTGCGTAAAGGCTCCCCTGGGGAGTTCTCTTGTACCCAAAGCCTTCCTTTGGTGTCACTTTTGGATGGTTTAAAGGGGCTTGCAACGCGTTTTCTGTGACCCGGTTTTTCAGTCTTCTCCCATACCGGCTAGGAATATATTTAGGGTTGCTCGGAAACAGCGAACCCGGAGGGTCCAGTTGCATGTGGGGCTGCGTGAAGGCTCCCCTGGGGAGTTCACTTGTACCCAAAGCCTTCCTTTGGGGGCACTTTTGGATGGGCGAAAAGGGCTCGGAACACGTATCCTGGGGCCTGATTTTTAACTCGTCTCCGATGACGGCTAGGGCTATGTTTAGGTTTGCTCGGAGACGGCGAACCCGGAGGGTCCAGTTGCATGTGGGGCTGCGTAAAGGCTCCCCTCGGGAGTTCTCTTGTAGCCAAAGCCTTCCTTTGGGGGCAATTTTGTATGGTCCAAAGAGGCTTGCAACGCGTTTTCTGGGGCGTGGTTTTTCAGTCTTCTCCCATGCCGGCTAGGGATATATTTAGGGTTGCTCGGAAACAGCGAACCCGGAGGGTCCAGTTGCATATGGCGCTGCGTAAAGGCTCCCCTGGGGAGTTCTCTTGTACCCAAAGCCTTCCTTTGGGGGCGCTTTTGGATGGGCGAAAAGGGCTCGCAACGCATTTCCTGGGGCCTGATTTTTCAGTCGTGTTCTCGATGCCGGCTAGGGATATATATAGGGTTGCTCGGAAACAGCGAACCCGGAGGGTCCAGTTGCATGTGGGGCTGCGTAAAGGCTCCCCTGGGGAGTTCTCTTGTACCCAAAGCCTTCCTTTGGGGGCACTTTTGGATGGTCCAAAGGGGCTCGCAACGCATTTCCTGGGGCCTGATTTTTCAGTCGTATTCGATGCCGGCTATGGCTATGTTTAGGGATGCTCGGAAACAGCGAACCCGGAGGGTCCAGTTGCATGTGGGGCTGCGTAAAGGCTCCCCTGGGAACTTCAGATGTACCCAAAGCCTTCCTTTGGGGGCACTTTTCGATGGTCCAAAGGGGCTCGGAACGCATTTCCTGGGGCCTGATTTTTCACTCGTCTCCGATGACGGCTAGGGCTACGTTTAGGTTTGCTCTTGAAATAGCGAACCCGGAGGGTCCAGTTGCATGTGGGGCTGCGTAAAGGCTCCCCTGGGGAGTTCTCTTGTACCCAAAGCCTTCCTTTGGTGTCAATTTTGGATGGTTTAAAGGGGCTTGCAACGCGTTTTCTGTGGCCCGGTTTTTCAGTCTACCATACCGGCTAGGAATATATTTAGGGTTGCTCGGAAACAGCGAACCCGGAGGGTCCAGTTGCATGTGGGGCTGCGTAAAGGCTCCCCTGGGGAGTTCACTTGTACCCAAAGCCTTCCTTTGGGGGCACTTTTGGATGGGCGAAAAGGGCTCGGAACGCATTTCCTGGGGCCTGATTTTTCAGCAGTCTTCTCGATGCAGGCTAGGGCTATATTTAGGGATGCTCGGAAACAGCGAACCCGGAGGGTCCAGTTGCATGTGGGGCTGCGTAAAGGCTCCCCTGGGGAGTTCTCTTGTAACCAAAGCCTTCCTTTGGTGTCACTTTTGCATGGTCCAACGGGGCGTGCAACACATTTCCTGGGGCCTGATTTTTCAGTCGTCTTCGATGCCGGCTAGGGCTATGTTTCTGGATGCTCAGAAACAGCGAACCCGGAGGGTCCAGTTGCATGTGGGGCTGCGTAAAGGCTCCCCTGGGGAGTTCACTTGTACCCAAAGCGTTCCTTTCGTGACACTTTTGAATGGTCCAAAGGGGCTTGCAACGCGTTTTCTGGGGCCCGGTTTTTCAGGCTTCTCCCATGCCAACTAGGGATATATTTAGGGTTGCTCGGAAAAATCAAACCCGGAGGGTCCAGTTGCATGTGGGGCTGCGTAAAGGCTCCCCTGGGGAGTTCTCTTGTACCCAAAGCCTTCCTTTTGTGACACTTTTGGATGGGCGAAAAGGGCTCCCAATGCATTTCCTGGGGCCTGATTTTTCACTCGTCTTCGATGCCGGCTAGGGCTATGTTTAGGGATGCTCGGAAACAGCGAACCCGGAGGGTCCAGTTGCATATGGGGCTGTGTAAAGGCTCCCCTGGGGAGTTCACTTGTACCCAAACCGTTCCTTTGGTGACACTTTTGGATGGTCGAAAGGGGCTTGCAACGCGTTTTCTGGGGCCCGGATTTTCAGTCTTCTCCCATGCCGGCTAGGGATATATTTAGGGTTGCTCGGAAAAATCGAACCCGTAGGGTCCAGTTGCATGTGGGGCTGCGTAAAGGCTCCCCTGGGGAGTTCTCTTGTACCCAAAGCCTTCCTTTGGTGTCACTTTTGGATGGTTTAAAGGGGCTTGCAACGCGTTTTCTGTGACCCGGTTTTTCAGTCTTCTCCCATACCGGCTAGGAATATATTTAGGGTTGCTCGGAAACAGCGAACCCGGAGGGTCCAGTTGCATGTGGGGCTGCGTGAAGGCTCCCCTGGGGAGTTCACTTGTACCCAAAGCCTTCCTTTGGGGGCACTTTTGGATGGGCGAAAAGGGCTCGGAACACGTATCCTGGGGCCTGATTTTTAACTCGTCTCCGATGACGGCTAGGGCTATGTTTAGGTTTGCTCGGAGACGGCGAACCCGGAGGGTCCAGTTGCATGTGGGGCTGCGTAAAGGCTCCCCTGGGGAGTTCTCTTGTAGCCAAAGCCTTCCTTTGGGGGCAATTTTGTATGGTCCAAAGAGGCTTGCAACGCGTTTTCTGGGGCGTGGTTTTTCAGTCTTCTCCCATGCCGGCTAGGGATATATTTAGGGTTGCTCGGAAACAGCGAACCCGGAGGGTCCAGTTGCATATGGGGCTGCGTAAAGGCTCCCCTGGGGAGTTCTCTTGTACCCAAAGCCTTCCTTTGGGGGCGCTTTTGGATGGGCGAAAAGGGCTCGCAACGCATTTCCTGGGGCCTGATTTTTCAGTAGTGTTCTCGATGCCGGCTAGGGATATATATAGGGTTGCTCGGAAACAGCGAACCCGGAGGGTCCAGTTGCATGTGGGGCTGCGTAAAGGCTCCCCTGGGGAGTTCTCTTGTACCCAAAGCCTTCCTTTGGGGGCACTTTTGGATGGTCCAAACGGGCTCGCAACGCATTTCCTGGGGCCTGATTTTTCAGTCGTATTCGATGCCGGCTAGGGCTATGTTTAGGGATGCTCGGAAACAGCGAACCCGGAGGGTCCAGTTGCATGTGGGGCTGCGTAAAGGCTCCCCTGGGAACTTCAGATGTACCCAAAGCCTTCCTTTGGGGGCTCTTTTCGATGGTCCAAAGGGGCTCGGAACGCATTTCCTGGGGCCTGATTTTTCACTCGTCTCCGATGACGGCTAGGGCTACATTTAGGTTTGCTCTTGAAATAGCGAACCCGGAGGGTCCAGTTGCATGTGGGGCTGCGTAAAGGCTCCCCTGGGGAGTTCTCTTGTACCCAAAGCCTTCCTTTGGTGTCAATTTTGGATGGTTTAAAGGGGCTTGCAACGCGTTTTCTGTGGCCCGGTTTTTCAGTCTTCTCCCATACCGGCTAGGAATATATTTAGGGTTGCTCGGAAACAGCGAACCCGGAGGGTCCAGTTGCATGTGGGGCTGCGTAAAGGCTCCCCTGGGGAGTTCACTTGTACCCAAAGCGTTCCTTTCGTGACACTTTTGAATGGTCCAAAGGGGCTTGCAACGCGTTTTCTGGGGCCCGGTTTTTCAGTCTTCTCCCATGCCAACTAGGGATATATTTAGGGTTGCTCGGAAAAATCAAACCCGGAGGGTCCAGTTGCATGTGGGGCTGCGTAAAGGCTCCCCTGGGGAGTTCTCTTGTACCCAAAGCCTTCCTTTTGTGACACTTTTGGATGGGCGAAAAGGGCTCCCAATGCATTTCCTGGGGCCTGATTTTTCACTCGTCTTCGATGCCGGCTAGGGCTATGTTTAGGGATGCTCGGAAACAGCGAACCCGGAGGGTCCAGTTGCATATGGGGCTGTGTAAAGGCTCCCCTGGGGAGTTCACTTGTACCCAAACCGTTCCTTTGGTGACACTTTTGGATGGTCGAAAGGGGCTTGCAACGCGTTTTCTGGGGCCCGGATTTTCAGTCTTCTCCCATGCCGGCTAGGGATATATTTAGGGTTGCTCGGAAAAATCGAACCCGGAGGGTCCAGTTGCATTGGGGCTGCGTAAAGGCTCCCCTGGGGAGTTCTCTTGTACCCAAAGCCTTCCTTTTGGGGGCGCTTTTGGATGGGCGAAAAGGGCTCGGAACGCATTTCCTGGGGCATGATTTTTCAGTCGTATTCTCGATGCCGGCTAGGGATATATATAGGGTTGCTCGGAAACAGCGAACCCGGAGGGTCCAGTTGCATGTGGGGCTGCCTAAAGGCTCCCCTGGGGAGTTCTCTTGTACCCAAAGCCTTCCTTTGGGGGCACTTTTGGATGGTCCAAAGGGGCTCGCAACGCATTTCCTGGGGCCTGATTTTTCAGTCGTATTCGATGCCGGCTATGGCTATGTTTAGGGATGCTCGGAAACAGCGAACCCGGAGGGTCCAGTTGCATGTGGGGCTGCGTAAAGGCTCCCCTGGGAACTTCAGATGTACCCAAAGCCTTCCTTTGGGGCTCTTTTAGATGGTCCAAAGGGGCTCGGAACGCATTTCCTGGGGCCTGATTTTTCACTCGTCTCCGATGACGGCTAGGGCTACATTTAGGTTTGCTCTTGAAATAGCGAACCCGGAGGGTCCAGTTGCATGTGGGGCTGCGTAAAGGCTCCCCTGGGGAGTTCTCTTGTACCCAAAGCCTTCCTTTGGTGTCAATTTTGGATGGTTTAAAGGGGCTTGCAACGCGTTTTCTGTGGCCCGGTTTTTCAGTCTTCTCCCATACCGGCTAGGAATATATTTAGGGTTGCTCGGAAACAGCGAACCCGGAGGGTCCAGTTGCATGTGGGGCTGCGTAAAGGCTCCCCTGGGGAGTTCACTTGTACCCAAAGCCTTCCTTTGGGGGCACTTTTGGATGGGCGAAAAGGGCTCGGAACGCATTTCCTGGGGCTGATTTTTCAGCAGTCTTCTCGATGCCGGCTAGGGCTATGTTTAGGGATGCTCGGAAACAGCGAACCAGGAGGGTCCAGTTGCATGTGGGGCTGCGTAAAGGCTCCCCTGGGGAGTTCTCTTGTAACCAAAGCCTTCCTTTGGTGTCACTTTTGCATGGTCCAAAGGGGCGTGCAACACATTTCCTGGGGCCTGATTTTTCAGTCGTCTTCGATGCCGGCTAGGGCTATGTTTCGGGATGCTCAGAAACAGCGAACCCGGAGGGTCCAGTTGCATGTGGGGCTGCGTAAAGGCTCCCCTGGGGAGTTCACTTGTACCCAAAGCGTTCCTTTCGTGACACTTTTGAATGGTCCAAAGGGGCTTGCAACGCGTTTTCTGGGGCCCGGTTTTTCAGTCTTCTCCCATGCCAACTAGGGATATATTTAGGGTTGCTCGGAAAAATCAAACCCGGAGGGTCCAGTTGCATGTGGGGCTGCGTAAAGGCTCCCCTGGGGAGTTCTCTTGTACCCAAAGCCTTCCTTTTGTGACACTTTTGGATGGGCGAAAAGGGCTCCCAATGCATTTCCTGGGGCCTGATTTTTCAGTCGTCTTCGATGCCGGCTAGGGCTATGTTTAGGGATGCTCGGAAACAGCGAACCCGGAGGGTCCAGTTGCATATGGGGCTGTGTAAAGGCTCCCCTGGGGAGTTCACTTGTACCCAAACCGTTCCTTTGGTGACACTTTTGGATGGTCGAAAGGGGCTTGCAACGCGTTTTCTGGGGCCCGGATTTTCAGTCTTCTCCCATGCCGGCTAGGGATATATTTAGGGTTGCTCGGAAAAATCGAACCCGGAGGGTCCAGTTGCATTGGGGCTGCGTAAAGGCTCCCCTGGGGAGTTCTCTTGTACCCAAAGCCTTCCTTTGGGGGCACTTTTGGATGGTTTAAAGGGGCTTGCAACGCGTTTTCTGGGGCCCGGTTTTTAAGTCTTCTCCCATACCGGCTAGGAATATATTTAGGGTTGCTCGGAAACAGCGAACCCAGAGGGTCCAGTTGCATGTGGGGCTGCGTAAAGGCTCCCCTGGGGAGTTCTCTTGTACCCAAAGCTTTCCTTTGGTGTCACTTTTGGATGGTTTAAAGGGGCTTGCAACGCGTTTTCTGTGACCCGGTTTTTCAGTCTTCTCCCATACCGGCTAGGAATATATTTAGGGTTGCTCGGAAACAGCGAACCCGGAGGGTCCAGTTGCATGTGGGGCTGCGTGAAGGCTCCCCTGGGGAGTTCACTTGTACCCAAAGCCTTCCTTTGGGGGCGCTTTTGGATGGGCGAAAATGGCTCGGAACACGTATCCTGGGGCCTGATTTTTAACTCGTCTCCGATGACGGCTAGGGCTATGTTTAGGTTTGCTCGGAGACGGCGAACCCGGAGGGTCCAGTTGCATGTGGGGCTGCGTAAAGGCTCCCCTCGGGAGTTCTCTTGTAGCCAAAGCCTTCCTTTGGGGGCATTTTTGGATGGTCCAAAGAGGCTTGCAACGCGTTTTCTGGGGCGTGGTTTTTCAGTCTTCTCCCATGCCGGCTAGGGATATATTTAGGGTTGCTCGGAAACAGCGAACCCGGAGGGTCCAGTTGCATATGGCGCTGCGTAAAGGCTCCCCTGGGGACTTCTCTTGTACCCAAAGCCTTCCTTTTGGGGGCGCTTTTGGATGGGCGAAAAGGGCTCGGAACGCATTTCCTGGGGCATGATTTTTCAGTCGTATTCTCGATGCCGGCTAGGGATATATATAGGGTTGCTCGGAAACAGCGAACCCGGAGGGTCCAGTTGCATGTGGGGCTGCATAAAGGCTCCCCTGGGGAGTTCTCTTGTACCCAAAGCCTTCCTTTGGGGGCACTTTTGGATGGTCCAAAGGGGCTCGCAACGCATTTCCTGGGGCCTGATTTTTCAGTCGTATTCGATGCCGGCTAGGGCTATGTTTAGGGATGCTCGGAAACAGCGAACCCGGAGGGTCCAGTTGCATGTGGGGCTGCGTAAAGGCTCCCCTGGGAACTTCAGATGTACCCAAAGCCTTCCTTTGGGGGCACTTTTCGATGGTCCAAAGGGGCTCGGAACGCATTTCCTGGGGCCTGATTTTTCACTCGTCTCCGATGACGGCTAGGGCTACGTTTAGGTTTGCTCTTGAAATAGCGAACCCGGAGGGTCCAGTTGCATGTGGGGCTGCATAAGGCTCCCCTGGGGAGTTCACTTGTACCCAAAGCCTTCCTTTGGGGGCACTTTTGGATGGGCGAAAAGGGCTCGCAACGCAGTTCCTGGGGCCTGATTTTTCAGCAGTCTTCTCGATGCCGGCTAGGGCTATGTTTAGGGATGCTCGGAAACAGCGAACCCGGAGGGTCCAGTTGCATGTGGGGCTGCGTAAAGGCTCCCCTGGGGAGTTCTCTTGTACCCAAAGCCTTCCTGTGGTGTCACTTTTGGATGGTTTAAAGGGGCTTGCAACGCGTTTTCTGTGACCCGGTTTTTCAGTCTTCTCCCATAGCGGCTAGGAATATATTTAGGGTTGCTCGGAAACAGCGAACCCGGAGGGTCCAGTTGCATGTGGGGCTGCGTAAAGGCTCCCCTGGGGAGTTCTCTTGTACCCATAGCCTTCCTTTGGTGACATTTTTGGATGGTCCAAAGGGGCTTGCAACACGTTTTCTGGGGCCTCTTTTTTCAGTCTTCTCCCATGCCAGCTAGGGATATATTTAGGGATGCTCGGAAACAGCGAACACCGAGGGTCCAGTTGCATGTGGGGCTGCGTAAAGGCTCCCTTGGGGAGTTCACTTGTACCCAAAGCCTTCCTTTGGGGGCATTTTTGGATGGGCGAAAAGGGCTCGGAACACGTATCCTGGGGCCTGATTTTTAACTCATCTCCGATGACGGCTAGGGCTATGTTTAGGTTAGCTCGGAAACGGCGAACCCGGAGGGTCCAGTTGCATGTGGGGCTGCGTAAAGGCTCCCCTCGGGAGTTCTCTTGTAGCCAAAGCCTTCCTTTGGGGGCAATTTTGGATGGTCCAAAGAGGCTTGCAACGCGTTTTCTGGGGCGTGGTTTTTCAGTCTTCTCCCATGCCGGCTAGGGATATATTTAGGGTTGCTCGGAAACAGCGAACCCGGAGGGTCCAGTTGCATATGGCGCTGCGTAAAGGCTCCCCTGGGGAGTTCTCTTGTACCCAAAGCCTTCCTTTGGGGGCGCTTTTGGATGGGCGAAAAGGGCTCGCAACGCATTTCCTGGGGCCTGATTTTTCAGTCGTGTTCTCGATGCCGGCTAGGGATATATTTAGGGTTGCTCGGAAACAGCGAACCCGGAGGGTCCAGTTGCATGTGGGGCTGCATAAAGGCTCCCCTGGGGAGTTCTCTTGTACCCAAAGCCTTCCTTTGGGGGCAATTTTGGATGGTCCAAAGGGGCTTGCAACACATTTCCTGGGGCCTGATTTTTCAGTCGTCTTCGATGCCCGCTAGAGCTATGTTTAGGGATGCTCGGAAACAGCGAACCCGGAGGGTCCAGTTGCATGTGGGGCTGCGTAAAGGCTCCCTTGGGGAGTTCTCTTGTACCCAAAGCCTTCCTTTGGGGGCACTTTTGGATGGGCGAATAGGGCTCGGAACACGTATCCTGGGGCCTGATTTTTCAGTCATCTTTGATGCCGGTTAGGGCCATGTTTAGGGATGCTCGGAAACAGCGAACCCGGAGGGTCCAGTTGCATGTGGGGCTGCGTAAAGGCTCCCCTGGGGAGTTCACTTGTACCCAAAGCCTTCCTTTGGTGACACTTTTGGATGGTCCAAAGGGGCTTGCAACGCGTTTTCTGGGGCACGGTTTTTCAGTCTTCTCCCATGCCAACTAGGGATATATTTAGGGTTGCTCGGAAACAGCGAACCCGGAGGGTCCAGTTGCATGTGGGGCTGCGTAAAGGCTCCCCTGGGAACTTCAGATGTACCCAAAGCCTTCCTTTGGGGGCACTTTTCGATGGTCCAAAGGGGCTCGGAACGCATTTCCTGGGGCCTGATTTTTCACTCGTCTCCGATGACGGCTAGGGCTACGTTTAGGTTTGCTCTTGAAATAGCGAACCCGGAGGGTCCAGTTGCATGTGGGGCTGCGTAAAGGCTCCCCTGGGGAGTTCTCTTGTACCCAAAGCCTTCCTTTGGGGGCACTTTTGGATGGGCGAAAAGGGCTCGGAACGCATTTCCTGGGGCCTGATTTTTCAGCAGTCTTCTCGATGCCGGCTGGGGCTATGTTTAGGGATGCTCGGAAACAGCGAACCCGGAGGGTCCAGTTGCATGTGGGGCTGCGTAAAGGCTCCCCTGGGGAGTTCTCTTGTAACCAAAGCCTTCCTTTGGTGTCACTTTTGCATGGTCCAAAGGGGCGTGCAACACATTTCCTGGGGCCTGATTTTTCAGTCGTCTTCGATACCGGCTAGGGCTATGTTTCGGGATGCTCAAAAACAGCGAACCCGGAGGGTCCAGTTGCATGTGGGGCTGCGTAAAGGCTCCCCTGGGGAGTTCTCTTGTACCCAAAGCCTTCCTTTTGTGACACTTTTGGATGGGCGAAAAGGGCTCCCAATGCATTTCCTGGGTCCTGATTTTTCACTCGTCTTCGATGCCGGCTAGGGCTATGTTTAGGGATGCTCGGAAACAGCGAACCCGGAGGGTCCAGTTGCATGTGGGGCTGCGTAAAGGCTCCCCTGGGGAGTTCTCTTGTAACCAAAGCCTTCCTTTGGTGTCACTTTTGCATGGTCCAAAGGGGCGTGCAACACATTTCCTGGGGCCTGATTTTTCAGTCGTCTTCGATACCGGCTAGGGCTATGTTTCGGGATGCTCAAAAACAGCGAACCCGGAGGGTCCAGTTGCATGTGGGGCTGCGTAAAGGCTCCCCTGGGGAGTTCACTTGTACCCAAAGCGTTCCTTTCGTGACACTTTTGGATGGTCCAAAGGGGCTTGCAACGCGTTTTCTGGGGCCCGGATTTTCAGTCTTCTCCCATGCCGGCTAGGGATATATTTAGGGTTGCTCGGAAAAATCGAACCCGGAGGGTCCAGTTGCATGTGGGGCTGCGTAAAGGCTCCCCTGGGGAGTTCTCTTGTTCCCAAAGCCTTCCTTTGGGGGCACTTTTGGATGGTTTAAAGGGGCTTGCAGCGCGTTTTCTGGGGCCCGGTTTTTAAGTCATCTCCCATACCGGCTAGGAATATATTTAGTGTTGCTCGGAAACAGCGAACCCGGAGGGTCCAGTTGCATGTGGGGCTGCGTAAAGGCTCCCCTGGGGAGTTCTCTTGTACCCAAAGCCTTCCTTTGGTGTCACTTTTGGATGGTTTAAAGGGGCTTGCAACGCGTTTTCTGTGACCCGGTTTTTCAGTCTTCTCCCATAGCGGCTAGGAATATATTTAGGGTTGCTCGGAAACAGCGAACCCGGAGGGTCCAGTTGCATGTGGGCCTGCGTAAAGGCTCCCCTGGGGAGTTCACTTGTACCCAAAGCCTTCCTTTGGGGGCGCTTTTGGATGGGCGAAAAGGGCTCGCAACGCATTTCCTGGGGCCTGATTTTTCAGTCGTGTTCTCGATGCCGGCTAGGGATATATATAGTGTTGCTCGGAAACAGAGAACCCGGAGGGTCCAGTTGCATGTGGGGCTGCGTAAAGGCTCCCCTGGGGAGTTCTCTTGTACCCAAAGCCTTCCTTTGGGGGCACTTTTGGATGGTCCAAAGGGGCTCGCAACGCATTTCCTGGGGCCTGATTTTTCAGTCGTCTTCGATGCCGGCTAGGGCTATGTTTAGGGATGCTCGGAAACGGCGAACCCGGAGGGTCCAGTTGCATGTGGGGCTGCGTAAAGGCTCCCCTGGGGAGTTCACTTGTACCCAAAGCTTTCCTTTGGTGACACTTTTGAACGGTCCAAAGGGGCTTGCAACGCGTTTTCTGGGGCCCGGCTTTTAAGTCTTCTCCCATGCTAGCTAGGATTATTTTTAGGTTTGCTCGGAAAAGTCGAACCCGAAGGGTCCAGTTGCATGTGGGGCTGCGTAAAGGCTCCCCTCTGGAGTTCTCTTGTACCCAAAGCCTTCCTTTGGGGGCACTTTT
The DNA here is from genome assembly GCF_047663525.1 of Anas platyrhynchos. Classification (NCBI taxonomy): domain Eukaryota; kingdom Metazoa; phylum Chordata; class Aves; order Anseriformes; family Anatidae; genus Anas; species Anas platyrhynchos. The sequence goes on along the minus strand of NC_092609.1, from coordinate 6,798,957 downwards.
GGATGGGCGAAAAGGACTCGCAACGCATTTCCTGGGGTCTGATTTTTCAGTCGTCTTCCATGCCATCTAGGGTTATGTTTAGGGATGCTCGGAAACAGCGAACTCGGAGTGTCCAGTTGGATGTGGGGCTGCGAATAGGCTCCCCTGGGGAGTTCACTTGTACCCAAAGCCTTCCTTTGGGGGCATTTTTGGATGGGCGAAAAGGGCTCGGAACGCATTTCCTGGGGCCTGATTTTTCAGTCGTCTTCGATGCCGGCTAGGGCTATGTTTAGGGATGATCGGAAAAATCGAACCCGGAGGGTCCAGTTGCATGTGGGGCTGCGTAAAGGCTCCCCTGGGGAGTTTACCTGTACCCAAAGCCTTCCTTTGGGGGCTCTTTTGGATGGTCCAAAGGGGCTCGCAACGCATTTCCTGGGGCCTGATTTTCACTCGTCTCCAATGCCGGCTAGGGCTATGTTTAGGGATGCTCGGAAACAGCGAACCAGGAGGGTCCAGTTGCATGTGGGGCTGCGTAAAGGCTCCCCTGGGGAGTTCACTTGTACCCAAAGCCTTCCTTTGGGGGCACTTTTGGATTGGCGAAAGGGCCTCGAAACGCGTTTCCTGGGGCCTGATTTTTCAGTCGTCTTCGAAGCCGGCTAGGGCTATGTTTAGGGATGCTCGGAAACAGCGAACCCGGAGGGTCCAGTTGCATGTGGGGCTGCGTAAAGGCTCCCCTGGGGAGTTCTCTTGTACCCATAGCCTTCCTTTGGTGACACTTTTGGATGGTCCAAAGGGGCTTGCAACACGTTTTCTGGGGCCTATTTTTTCAGTCTTCTCCCATGCCAGCTAGGGATATATTTAGGGATGCTCGGAAACAGCGAACCCCGAGGGTCCAGTTGCATGTGGGGCTGCGTAAAGGCTCCCTTGGGGAGTTCACTTGTACCCAAAGCCTTCCTTTGGGGGCACTTTTGGATGGGCGAAAAGGGCTCGGAACACGTATCCTGGGGCCTGATTTTTAACTCATCTCCGATGACGGCTAGGGCTATGTTTAGGTTTGCTCGGAGACGGCGAACCCGGAGGGTCCAGTTGCATGTGGGGCTGCGTAAAGGCTCCCCTCGGGAGTTCTCTTGTAGCCAAAGCCTTCCTTTGATGACACTTTTGGATGGTCCAAAGAGGCTTGCAACGCGTTTTCTGGGGCGTGGTTTTTCAGTCTTCTCCCATGCCGGCTAGGGATATATTTAGGGTTGCTCGGAAACAGCGAACCCGGAGGGTCCAGTTGCATATGGCGCTGCGTAAAGGCTCCCCTGGGGAGTTCTCTTGTACCCAAAGCCTTCCTTTGGGGGCACTTTTGGATGGGCGAAAAGGGCTCGCAACGCATTTCCTGGGGCCTGATTTTTCAGTCGTGTTCTCGATGCCGGCTAGGGATATATATAGGGTTGCTCGGAAACAGCGAACCCGGAGGGTCCAGTTGCATGTGGGGCTGCGTAAAGGCTCCCCTGGGGAGTTCTCTTGTACCCAAAGCCTTCCTTTGGGGGCACTTTTGGATGGTCCAAAGGGGCTCGCAACGCATTTCCTGGGGCCTGATTTTTCAGTCGTCTTCGATGCCGGCTAGGGCTATGTTTAGGGATGCTCAGAAAAATCGAACCCAGAGGGTCCAGTTGCATGTGGGGCTGTGTAACGGCTCCCCTGGGGAGTTCACTTGTACCCAAAGCCTTCCTTTGGGGACACTTTGGATGGGCGAAAAGTGCTCGGAACGCATTTCCTGGGGCCTGATTTTTCAGCAGTCTTCTCGATTCCGGCTAGGGCTATGTTTAGGGATGCTCGGAAACAGCGAACCCGGAGCGTCCAGTTGCATGTGGGGCTGCATAAAGGCTCCCCTGGGGAATTCTCTTGTACTCAAAGCCTTCCTTTGGGGGCAATTTTGGATGGTCCAAAGGGGCTTGCAACACGTTTCCTGGGGCCTGATTTTTCAGTCTTCTCCCATGCCGGCTAGGGATATATTTAGGGATGCTCGGAAACAGCGAACACCGAGGGTCCAGTTGCATGTGGGGCTGCGTAAAGGCTCCCTTGGGGAGTTCACTTGTACCCAAAGCCTTCCTTTGGGGGAACTTTTGGATGGGCGAAAAGGGCTCGGAACACGTATCCTGGGGCCTGATTTTTCAGTCGTATTCGATGCCGGCTATGGCTATGTTTAGGGATGCTCGGAAACAGCGAACCCGGAGGGTCCAGTTGCATGTGGGGCTGCGTAAAGGCTCCCCTGGGAACTTCAGATGTACCCAAAGCCTTCCTTTGGGGGCACTTTTCGATGGTCCAAAGGGGCTCGGAACGCATTTCCTGGGGCCTGATTTTTCACTCGTCTCCGATGACGGCTAGGGCTACGTTTAGGTTTGCTCTTGAAATAGCGAACCCGGAGGGTCCAGTTCCATGTGGGGCTGCGTAAAGGCTCCCCTGGGGAGTTCTCTTGTACCCAAAACCTTCCTTTGGTGTCAATTTTGGATGGTTTAAAGGGGCTTGCAACGCGTTTTCTGTGGCCCGGTTTTTCAGTCTTCTCCCATACCGGCTAGGAATATATTTAGGGTTGCTCGGAAACAGCGAACCCGGAGGGTCCAGTTGCATGTGGGGCTGCGTAAAGGCTCCCCTGGGGAGTTCTCTTGTAGCCAAAGCCTTCCTTTGATGACACTTTTGGATGGTCCAAAGAGGCTTGCAACGCGTTTTCTGGGGCGTGGTTTTTCAGTCTTCTCCCATGCCGGCTAGGGATATATTTAGGGTTGCTCGGAAACAGCGAACCCGGAGGGTCCAGTTGCATATGGCGCTGCGTAAAGGCTCCCCTGGGGAGTTCTCTTGTACCCAAAGCCTTCCTTTGGGGGCACTTTTGGATGGGCGAAAAGGGCTCGCAACGCATTTCCTGGGGCCTGATTTTTCAGTCGTGTTCTCGATGCCGGCTAGGGATATATATAGGGTTGCTCGGAAACAGCGAACCCGGAGGGTCCAGTTGCATGTGGGGCTGCGTAAAGGCTCCCCTGGGGAGTTCTCTTGTACCCAAAGCCTTCCTTTGGGGGCACTTTTGGATGGTCCAAAGGGGCTCGCAACGCATTTCCTGGGGCCTGATTTTTCAGTCGTCTTCGATGCCGGCTAGGGCTATGTTTAGGGATGCTCAGAAAAATCGAACCCAGAGGGTCCAGTTGCATGTGGGGCTGCGTAAAGGCTCCCCTGGGGAGTTCACTTGTACCCAAAGCCTTCCTTTGGGGACACTTTGGATGGGCGAAAAGTGCTCGGAACGCATTTCCTGGGGCCTGATTTTTCAGCAGTCTTCTCGATTCCGGCTAGGGCTATGTTTAGGGATGCTCGGAAACAGCGAACCCGGAGCGTCCAGTTGCATGTGGGGCTGCATAAAGGCTCCCCTGGGGAGTTCTCTTGTACCCAAAACCTTCCTTTGGTGTCAATTTTGGATGGTCCAAAGGGGCTTGCAACACGTTTCCTGGGGCCTGATTTTTCAGTCTTCTCCCATGCCGGCTAGGGATATATTTAGGGTTGCTCGGAAACAGCGAACCCGGAGGGTCCAGTTGCATGTGGGGCTGCGTAAAGGCTCCCCTGGGGAGTTCTCTTGTACCCAAAGCCTTCCTTTGGGGGCACTTTTGGATGGGCGAAAAGGGCTCGGAACGCATTTCCTGGGGCCTGATTTTTCAGCAGTCTTCTCGATGCCGGCTAGGGCTATGTTTAGGGATGCTCGAAAACAGCGAACCCGGAGGGTCCAGTTGCATGTGGGGCTGCGTAAAGGCTCCCCTGGGGAGTTCTCTTGTACCCAAAGCCTTCCTTTGTTGTCACTTTTGCATGGTCCAAAGGGGCGTGCAACACATTTCCTGGGGCCTGATTTTTCAGTCGTCTTCGATACCGGCTAGGGCTATGTTTCGGGATGCTCAGAAACAGCGAACCCGGAGGGTCCAGTTGCATGTGGGGCTGCGTAAAGGCTCCCCTGGGGAGTTCACTTGTACCCAAAGCGTTCCTTTCGTGACACTTTTGAATGGTCCAAAGGGGCTTGCAACGCGTTTTCTGGGGCCCGGTTTTTCAGTCTTCTCCCATGCCAACTAGGGATAAAATTAGGTTTGCTCGGAAAAATCAAACCCGGAGGGTCCAGTTGCATGTGGGGCTGCGAAAAGGCTCCCCTGGGGAGTTCTCTTGTACCCAAAGCCTTCCTTTTGTGACACTTTTGGATGGGCGAAAAGGGCTCGGAACGCATTTCCTGGGGCCTGATTTTTCACTCGTCTTCGATGCCGGCTAGGGCTATGTTTAGGGATGCTCGGAAACAGCGAACCCGGAGGGTCCAGTTGCATATGGGGCTGTGTAAAGGCTCCCCTGGGGAGTTCACTTGTACCCAAACCGTTCCTTTGGTGACACTTTTGGATGGTCAAAAGGGGCTTGCAACGCGTTTTCTGGGGCCCGGATTTTCAGTCTTCTCCCATGCCGGCTAGGGATATATTTAGGGTTGCTCGGAAAAATCGAACCCGTAGGGTCCAGTTGCATGTGGGGCTGCGTAAAGGCTCCCCTGGGGAGTTCTCTTGTTCCCAAAGCCTTCCTTTGGGGGCACTTTTGGATGGTTTAAAGGGGCTTGCAACGCGTTTTCTGGGGCCCGGTTTTTAAGTCTTCTCCCATACCGGCTAGGAATATATTTAGGGTTGCTCGGAAACAGCGAACCCAGAGGGTCCAGTTGCATGTGGGGCTGCGTAAAGGCTCCCCTCGGGAGTTCTCTTGTACCCAAAGCCTTCCTTTGGTGTCACTTTTGGATGGTTTAAAGGGGCTTGCAACGCGTTTTCTGTGACCCGGTTTTTCAGTCTTCTCCCATACCGGCTAGGAATATATTTAGGGTTGCTCGGAAACAGCGAACCCGGAGGGTCCAGTTGCATGTGGGCCTGCGTAAAGGCTCCCCTGGGGAGTTCACTTGTACCCAAAGCCTTCCTTTGGGGGCGCTTTTGGATGGGCGAAAAGGGCTCGCAACGCATTTCCTGGGGCCTGATTTTTCAGTCGTGTTCTCGATGCCGGCTAGGGATATATATAGTGTTGCTCGGAAACAGAGAACCCGGAGGGTCCAGTTGCATGTGGGGCTGCGTAAAGGCTCCCCTGGGGAGTTCTCTTGTACCCAAAGCCTTCCTTTGGGGGCACTTTTGGATGGTCCAAAGGGGCTCGCAACGCATTTCCTGGGGCCTGATTTTTCAGTCGTCTTCGATGCCGGCTAGGGCTATGTTTAGGGATGCTCGGAAACAGCGAACCCTGAGGGTCCAGTTGCATGTGGGGCTGCGTAAAGGCTCCCCTGGGGAGTTCACTTGTACCCAAAGCTTTCCTTTGGTGACACTTTTGAACGGTCCAAAGGGGCTTGCAAGGCGTTTTCTGGGGCCCGGCTTTTAAGTCTTCTCCCATGCTGGCTAGGATTATTTTTAGGTTTCCTCGGAAAAGTCGAACCCGAAGGGTCCAGTTGCATGTGGGTCTGCGTAAAGGCTCCCCTCTGGAGTTCTCTTGTACCCAAAGCCTTCCTTTGGGGGCACTTTTGGATGGGCGAAAAGGACTCGCAACGCATTTCCTGGGGTCTGATTTTTCAGTCGTCTTCCATGCCATCTAGGGTTATGTTTAGGGATGCTCGGAAACAGCGAACTCGGAGTGTCCAGTTGGATGTGGGGCTGCGAATAGGCTCCCTTGGGGAGTTCACTTGTACCCAAAGCCTTCCTTTGGGGGCACTTTTGGATGGGCGAAAAGGGCTCGGAACACGTGTCCTGGGGCCTGATTTTTCAGTCATCTTTGATGCCGGTTAGGGCTATGTTTAGGGATGCTCGGAAACAGCGAACCCGGAGGGTCCAGTTGCATGTGGTGCTGCGTAAAGGCTCCCCTGGGGAGTTCACTTGTACCCAAAGCCTTCCTTTGGTGACACTTTTGGATGGTCCAAAGGGGCTTGCAACACGTTTTCTGGGGCACGGTTTTTTAGTCTTCTCCCATGCCAACTAGGGATATATTTAGGGTTGCTCGGAAACAGCGAACCCGGAGGGTCCAGTTGCATGTGGGGCTGCGTAAAGGCTCCCCTGGGAACTTCAGATGTACCCAAAGCCTTCCTTTGGGTGCACTTTTCGATGGTCCAAAGGGGCTCGGAACGCATTTCCTGGGGCCTGATTTTTCACTCGTCTCCGATGACGGCTAGGGCTACGTTTAGGTTTGCTCTTGAAATAGCGAACCCGGAGGGTCCAGTTGCATGTGGGGCTGCGTAAAGGCTCCCCTGGGGAGTTCTCTTGTACCCAAAGCCTTCCTTTGGTGTCAATTTTGGATGGTTTAAAGGGGCTTGCAACGCGTTTTCTGTGGCCCGGTTTTCCAGTCTTCTCCCATACCGGCTAGGAATATATTTAGGGTTGCTCGGAAACAGCGAACCCGGAGGGTCCAGTTGCATGTGGGGCTGCGTAAAGGCTCCCCTGGGGAGTTCACTTGTAGCCAAAGCCTTCCTTTGGGGGCACTTTTGGATGGGCGAAAAGGGCTCGGAACGCATTTCCTGGGGCCTGATTTTTCAGCAGTCTTCTCGATGCCGGCTAGGGCTATGTTTAGGGATGCTCGGAAACAGCGAACCCGGAGGGTCCAGTTGCATGTGGAGCTGCGTAAAGGCTCCCCTGGGGAGTTCTCTTGTAACCAAAGCCTTCCTTTGGTGTCACTTTTGCATGGTCCAAAGGGGCGTGCAACACATTTCCTGGGGCCTGATTTTTCAGTCGTCTTCGATGCCGGCTAGGGCTATGTTTCGGGATGCTCAGAAACAGCGAACCCGGAGGGTCCAGTTGCATGTGGGGCTGCGTAAAGGCTCCCCTGGGGAGTTCACTTGTACCCAAAGCGTTCCTTTCGTGACACTTTGAATGGTCCAAAGGGGCTTGCAACGCGTTTTCTGGGGCCCGGTTTTTCAGTCTTCTCCCATGCCAACTAGGGATATATTTAGGGTTGCTCGGAAACAGCGAACCCGGAGGGTCCAGTTGCATGTGGGGCTGCGTAAAGGCTCCCCTGGGAACTTCAGATGTACCCAAAGCCTTCCTTTGGGTGCACTTTTCGATGGTCCAAAGGGGCTCGGAACGCATTTCCTGGGGCCTGATTTTTCACTCGTCTCCGATGACGGCTAGGGCTACGTTTAGGTTTGCTCTTGAAATAGCGAACCCGGAGGGTCCAGTTGCATGTGGGGCTGCGTAAAGGCTCCCCTGGGGAGTTCTCTTGTACCCAAAGCCTTCCTTTGGTGTCAATTTTGGATGGTTTAAAGGGGCTTGCAACGCGTTTTCTGTGGCCCGGTTTTCCAGTCTTCTCCCATACCGGCTAGGAATATATTTAGGGTTGCTCGGAAACAGCGAACCCGGAGGGTCCAGTTGCATGTGGGGCTGCGTAAAGGCTCCCCTGGGGAGTTCACTTGTAGCCAAAGCCTTCCTTTGGGGGCACTTTTGGATGGGCGAAAAGGGCTCGGAACGCATTTCCTGGGGCCTGATTTTTCAGCAGTCTTCTCGATGCCGGCTAGGGCTATGTTTAGGGATGCTCGGAAACAGCGAACCCGGAGGGTCCAGTTGCATGTGGGGCTGCGTAAAGGCTCCCCTGGGGAGTTCTCTTGTAACCAAAGCCTTCCTTTGGTGTCACTTTTGCATGGTCCAAAGGGGCGTGCAACAGATTTCCTGGGGCCTGATTTTTCAGTCGTCTTCGATACCGGCTAGGGCTATGTTTCGGGATGCTCAGAAACAGCGAACCCGGAGGGTCCAGTTGCATGTGGGGCTGCGTAAAGGCTCCCCTGGGGAGTTCACTTGTACCCAAAGCGTTCCTTTCGTGACACTTTTGAATGGTCCAAAGGGGCTTGCAACGCGTTTTCTGGGGCCCGGTTTTTCAGTCTTCTCCCATTCCAACTAGGGATATATTTAGGGTTGCTTGGAAAAATCAAACCCGGAGGGTCCAGTTGCATGTGGGGCTGCGTAAAGGCTCCCCTGGGGAGTTCTCTTGTACCCAAAGCCTTCCTTTTGTGACACTTTTGGATGGGCGAAAAGGGCTCCCAATGCATTTCCTGGGGCCTGATTTTTCACTCGTCTTCGATGCCGGCTAGGGCTATGTTTAGGGATGCTCGGAAACAGCGAACCCGGAGGGTCCAGTTGCATATGGGGCTGTGTAAAGGCTCCCCTGGGGAGTTCACTTGTACCCAAACCGTTCCTTTGGTGACACTTTTGAATGGTCGAAAGGGGCTTGCAACGCGTTTTCTGGGGCCCGGATTTTCAGTCTTCTCCCATACCGGCTAGGGATATATTTAGGGTTGCTCGGAAAAATCGAACCCGTAGGGTCCAGTTGCATGTGGGGCTGCGTAAAGGCTCCCCTGGGGAGTTCTCTTGTACCCAAAGCCTTCCTTTGGGGGCACTTTTGGATGGTTTAAAGGGGCTTGCAACGCGTTTTCTGTGGCCCGGTTTTTAAGTCTTCTCCCATACCGGCTAGGAATATATTAAGGGTTGCTCGGAAACAGCGAACCCGGAGGGTCCAGTTGCATGTGGGGCTGCGTAAAGGCTCCCCTGGGGAGTTCTCTTGTACCCATAGCCTTCCTTTGGTGTCACTTTTGGATGGTTTAAAGGGGCTTGCAACGCGTTTTCTGTGACCCGGTTTTTCAGTCTTCTCCCATAGCGGCTAGGAATATATTTAGGGTTGCTCGGAAACAGCGAACCCGGAGGGTCCAGTTGCATGTGGGGCTGCGTGAAGGCTCCCCTGGGGAGTTCACTTGTACCCAAAGCCTTCCTTTGGGGGCACTTTTGGATGGGCGAAAAGGGCTCGGAACACGTATCCTGGGGCCTGATTTTTAACTCGTCTCCGATGACGGCTAGGGCTATGTTTAGGTTTGCTCGGAGACGGCGAACCCGGAGGGTCCAGTTGCATGTGGGGCTGCGTAAAGGCTCCCCTCGGGAGTTCTCTTGTAGCCAAAGCCTTCCTTTGGGGGCAATTTTGGATGGTCCAAAGAGGCTTGCAACGCGTTTTCTGGGGCGTGGTTTTTCAGTCTTCTCCCATGCCGGCTAGGGATATATTTAGGGTTGCTCGGAAACAGCGAACCCGGAGGGTCCAGTTGCATATGGCGCTGCGTAAAGGCTCCCCTGGGGAGTTCTCTTGTACCCAAAGCCTTCCTTTGGGGGCGCTTTTGGATGGGCGAAAAGGGCTCGCAACGCATTTCCTGGGGCCTGATTTTTCAGTAGTGTTCTCGATGCCGGCTAGGGATATATATAGGGTTGCTCGGAAACAGCGAACCCGGAGGGTCCAGTTGCATGTGGGGCTGCGTAAAGGCTCCCCTGGGGAGTTCTCTTGTACCCAAAGCCTTCCTTTGGGGGCACTTTTGGATGGTCCAAATTGGCTCGCAACGCATTTCCTAAGGCCTGATTTTTCAGTCGTATTCGATGCCGGCTAGGGCTATGTTTAGGGATGCTCGGAAACAGCGAACCCTGAGGGTCCAGTTGCATGTGGGGCTGCGTAAAGGCTCCCCTGGGAACTTCAGATGTACCCAAAGCCTTCCTTTGGGGGCACTTTTCGATGGTCCAAAGGGGCTCGGAACGCATTTCCTGGGGCCTGATTTTTCACTCGTCTCCGATGACGGCTAGGGCTACGTTTAGGTTTGCTCTTGAAATAGCGAACCCGGAGGGTCCAGTTGCATGTGGGGCTGCGTAAAGGCTCCCCTGGGGAGTTCTCTTGTACCCAAAGCCTTCCTTTGGTGTCAATTTTGGATGGTTTAAAGGGGCTTGCAACGCGTTTTCTGTGGCCCGGTTTTTCAGTCTTCTCCCATACCGGCTAGGAATATATTTAGGGTTGCTCGGAAACAGCGAACCCGGAGGGTCCAGTTGCATGTGGGGCTGCGTAAAGGCTCCCCTGGGGAGTTCACTTGTACCCAAAGCCTTCCTTTGGGGGCGCTTTTGGATGGGCGAAAAGGGCTCGCAACGCATTTCCTTGGGCCTGATTTTTCAGTCGTGTTCTCGATGCCGGCTAGGGATATATATAGGGTTGCTCGGAAACAGCGAACCCGGAGGGTCCAGTTGCATGTGGGGCTGCGTAAAGGCTCCCCTGGGGAGTTCTCTTGTACCCAAAGCCTTCCTTTGGGGGCACTTTTGGATGGTCCAAAGGGGCTCGCAACGCATTTCCTGGGGCCTGATTTTTCAGTCGTCTTCGATGCCGGCTAGGGCTATGTTTAGGGATGCTCAGAAAAATCGAACCCTGAGGGTCCAGTTGCATGTGGGGCTGCGTAAAGGCTCCCCTGGGGAGTTCACTTGTACCCAAAGCCTTCCTTTGGTGACACTTTTGAACGGTCCAAAGGGGCTTGCAACGCGTTTTCTGGGGCCCGGTTTTTAAGTCTTCTCCCATGCTGGCTAGGAATATTTTTAGGCTTGCTCGGAAAAGTCGAACCCGAAGGGTCCAGTTGCATGTGGGGCTGCGTAAAGGCTCCCCTCTGGAGTTCTCTTGTACCCAAAGCCTTCCTTTGGGGGCACTTTTGGATGGGCGAAAAAGACTCGCAACGCATTTCCTGGAGACTGATTTTTCAGTCGTCTTCCATGCCATCTAGGGTTATGTTTAGGGATGCTCGGAAACAGCGAACTCGGAGTGTCCAGTTGGATATGGGGCTGCAAATAGGCTCCCCTGGGGAGTTCACTTGTACCCAAAGCCTTCCTTTGGGGGCATTTTTGGATGGGCGAAAAGGGATCGGAACGCATTTCCTGGGGCCTGATTTTTCAGTCGTCTTCGATGCCGGCTAGGGCTATGTTTAGGGATGATCGGAAAAATCGAACCCGGAGGGTCCAGTTGCATATGGGGCTGCGTAAAGGCTCCCCTGGGGAGTTTACCTGTACCCAAAGCCTTCCTTTGGGGGCTCTTTTGGATGGTCCAAAGGGGCTCGCAACGCATTTCCTGGGGCCTGATTTTCACTCGTCTCCGATGCCGGCTAGGGCTATGTTTAGGGATGCTCGGAAACAGCGAACCAGGAGGGTCCAGTTGCATGTGGGGCTGCGTAAAGGCTCCCCTGGGGAGTTCACTTGTACCCAAAGCCTTCCTTTGGTGACACTTTTGGATGGTCCAAAGGGGCTCGCAACACATTTTTTGGGGCCCGATTTTTCAGTCTTCTCTCATGTCGTCTAGGTCTACGTTTAGGTTTGCTCAGGAACAGCGAACCCGGAGGGTCCAGTTGCATGTGAGGCTGCGTAAAGGTTCCCCTCGGGAGTTCACTTGTACCCAACGCCTTCCTTTGGGGGCACTTTTGGATGTTCCAAAGAGGCTCGGAACGCATTTCCTGGGGCCTGATTTTTCACTCGTCTCCGACGTCGGCTGCGGATACGTTTAGGTTTCCTCAGGAACAGCGAACCCGGAGGGTCCAGTTGCATGTGGGGCTGCGTAAAGGCTCCCCTGGGGAGTTCTCTTGTACCCAAAGCCTTCCTTTGGGGGCACTTTTGGATGGGCGAAAAGGGCTCGCAACGCATTTCCTGGGGCCTCATTTTTCAGTCGTCTTCGATGCCGGCTAGGGCTATGTTTAGGGATGCTCGGAAACAGTGAACCCGGAGGGTCCAGTTGCATGTGGGGCTGCGTAAAGGCTCCCCTGGGGAGTTCTCTTGTACCCAAAGCCTTCCTTTGGTGACACTTTTGGATGGTCCAAAAAGGCTTGAAACGCATTTTCTGGGGCCCGGTTTTTCAGTCTTCTCCCATGCCGGCTAGGGATATATATAGTGTTGCTCGGAAACAGCGAACCCGGAGGGTCCAGTTGCATGTGGGGCTGCGTAAAGGCTCCCCTCTGGAGTTCACTTCTACCCTATGCCTTCCTTTGGGGGCACTTTTGGATGGGCGAAAAGGGGCTTGCAACGTTTTTTCTGAGGCCTGATTTTTCACTCGTCCCCGATGACGGCTAGGAATACGTTTAGATTTGATCGGAAACAGCGAACCCGGAGGTTCCAGTTGCATGTGGGGCTGCGTAAAGGCTCCCCTGGGGAGTTCTCTTGTACCCAAAGCCTTCCTTTGGTGACACTTTTGAATGGTCCAAAGGGGCTTGCAACGCGTTTTCTGGGGCCCGGTTTTCAGTCTTCTCCCATGCCGGCTAGGACTATTTTTAGGCTTGCTAGGAAAAGTCGAACCCGAAGGGTCCAGTTGCATGTGGGGCTGCGTAAAGGCTCCCCTGGGGAGTTCACTTGTAACCAAAGCCTTCCTTTGGGGGCGTTTTTGGATGGGTGAAAAGGGCTCGGAACGCATTTCCTGGGGCCGGATTTTTCAGTCGTCTTCGATGCCGGCTAGGGCTATGTTTAGGGATGCTCGGAAAAATCGAACCCGGAGGGCCCATTTGCATATGGGGCTGCGTAAAGGCTCCCCTGGGGAGTTCACGTCTACCCAAAGCCTTCCTTTGGTGACACTTTTGGATGGTCTAAAAGGGCTCGCAACACATTTTTTGGGGCCTGATTTTTCACTCTTCTCCGATGACGGCTAGGGCTATGTTTAGGGATGCTCGGAAACAGCGAACCCGGAGGGTCCAGTTGCATGTGGAGCTGCGTAAAGGCTCCCCTGGGGAGTTCTCTTGTACCCAAAGCCTTCCTTTGGGGGTACTTTTGAATGCTCCAAAGGGGCTCGCAACGCATTTCCTGGGGCCTGATTTTTCAGTCTTCTCCGATGACGGCTAGGGCTACGTTTAGGTTTGCTCAGGAACAGCGAACCCGGAGGGTCCATTTGCATGTGGGGCTGCGTAAAAGCTCCCCTGGGGAGTTCTCTTGTACCCAAAGCCTTCCTTTGGTGACACTTTTGGTGGGCGAAAAGGACTCGCAACGCATTTCCTGGAGACTGATTTTTCAGTCGTCTTCCATGCCATCTAGTGCTATGTTTAGGGATGCTCGGAAACAGCGAACTCGGAGGGTCCAGTTGGATGTGGGGCTGCGTAAAGGCTCCCCTGGGGAGTTCACTTGTACCCAAAGCCTTCCTTTGGTGACACTTTTGGATGGGCGAAAAGGTATCAGAAAGCATTTCCTGGGGTCTGATTTTTCAGTCGTCTTCGATGCCGGCTAGGGCTATGTTTAGGGATGATCGGAAAAATCGAACCCAGAGGGTCCAGTTGCATGTGGGGCTGCGTAAAGGCTCCCCTCGGGAGTTCTCTTGTACCCAAAGCCTTCCTTTGATGACACTTTTGGATGGTCCAAAGGGGCTTGCAACTTTTTTTCTGGGGCCCGGTTTTTCAGTCTTCTCCCGTGCCGGCTAGGGATATATTTAGGTTTGCTCGGAAACAGAGAACCCGGAGGGTCCAGTTGCATATGGCGCTGCGTAAAGGCTCCCCTGGGGAGTTCACTTGTACCCAAAGCCTAACTTTGCGGGCACTTTTGGATGGTCCAAAGGGGCTCGGAACGCATTTCCTGCGGCCTGATTTTTCACTCGTCTCTGATGACGGCTAGGGCTACGTTTAGGTTTGCTCAGGAACAGCGAACACGGAGAGTCCAGTTGCATGTGGGGCTGCGTAAAGGCTCCCCTGGGGAGTTCTCTTGTACCCAAAGCCTTCCTTTGGGGGCACTTTTGGATGGGCGAAAAGGGCTGGCAACGCATTTCCTGGAGACTGATTTTTCAGTCGTCTTCCTTGCCAGCTAGGGCTATGTTTAGGGATGCTCGGAAACAGCGAACTCGGAGGGTCCAGTTGCATGTGGGGCTGCGAATATGCTCCCCTGGGGAGTTCACTTGTACCCAAAGCCTTCCTTTGGGGGCACTTTTGGATGGTCCAAAGGGGCTCGAAACGCATTTCCTGGGGCCTGATTTTTAACTCGTCTCCGATGACGGCTAGGGATATGTTTAGGTTTGCTCGGAAACGGCGAACCCGGAGGGTCCAGTTGCATGTGGGGCTGCGTAAAGGCTCCCTTGGGGAGTTCTCTTGTACCCAAAGACTTCCTTTGGGGGTACTTTTGAATGCTCCAAAGGGGCTCGCAACGCATTTCCTGGGGCCTGATTTTTCAGTCTTCTCCGATGACGGCTAGTGCTACGCTTAGGTTTGCTCAGGAACAGCGAACCCGGAGGGTCCATTTGCATGTGGGGCTGCGTAAAAGCTCCCCTGGGGAGTTCTCTTGTACCCAAAGCCTTCCTTTGGTGACACTTTTGGATGGGCGAAAAGGTATCGGAAAGCATTTCCTGGGGCCTGATTTTTCAGTCGTCTTCGATGCCGGCTAGGGCTATGTTTAGGGATGATCGGAAAAATCGAACCCAGAGGGTCCAGTTGCATGTGGGGCTGCGTAAAGGCTCCCCTCAGGAGTTCTCTTGTACCCAAAGCCTTCCTTTGATGACACTTTTGGATGGTCCAAAGGGGCTTGCAACGTTTTTTCTGGGGCCCGGTTTTTCAGTCTTCTCCCGTGCCGGCTAGGGATATATTTAGGTTTGCTCGGAAACAGAGAACCCGGAGGGTCCAGTTGCATATGGGGCTGCGTAAAGGCTCCCCTGGGGAGTTCACTTGTACCCAAAGCCTAACTTTGCGGGCACTTTTGGATGGTCCAAAGGGGCTCGGAACGCATTTCCTGCGGCCTGATTTTTCACTCGTCTCCGACGTCGGCTGCGGATACGTTTAGGTTTCCTCAGGAACAGCGAACCCGGAGGGTCCACTTGCATGTGGGGCTGCGTAAAGGCTCCCCTGGGGAGTTCACTTGTACCCAAAGCCTTCCTTTGGGGGCACTTTTGGATGGGCGAAAAGGGCTGGCAACGCATTTCCTGGGGCCTGATTTTTCAGTCGTCTTCCTTGCCAGCTAGGGCTATGTTTAGGGATGCTCGGAAACAGCGAACTCGGAGGGTCCAGTTGCATGTGGGGCTGCGAATAGGCTCCCCTGGGGAGTTCACTTGTACCCAAAGCCTTCCTTTGGGGGCACTTTTGAATGCTCCAATGGGGCTCGCAACGCATTTCCTGGGGCCTGATTTTTCAGTCTTCTCCGATGACGGCTAGGGCTATGTTTAGGTTTGCTCGGAAACGGCGAACCCGGAGGGTCCAGTTGCATGTGGGACTGCGAAAAGGCTCCCCTCGGGAGTTCTCTTGTAGCCAAAGCCTTCCTTTGATGACACTTTTGGATGGTCCAAAGAGGCTTGCAACGCGTTTTCTGGGGCGTGGTTTTTCAGTCTTCTCCCATGCCGGCTAGGGATATATTTAGGGTTGCTCGGAAACAGCGAACCAGGATGGTCCAGTTGCATATGGCGCTGCGTAAAGGCTCCCCTGGGGAGTTCTCTTGTACCCAAAGCCTTCCTTTGGGGGCGCTTTTGGAAGGGCGAAAAGGGCTCGCAACGCATTTCCTGGGGCCTGATTTTTCAGTCGTGTTCTCGATGCCGGCTAGGGATATATATAGGGTTGCTCGGAAACAGCGAACCCGGAGGGTCCAGTTGCATGTGGGGCTGCGTAAAGGCTCCCCTGGGGAGTTCTCTTGTACCCAAAGCCTTCCTTTGGGGGCACTTTTGGATGGTCCAAAGGGGCTCGCAACGCATTTCCTGGGGCCTGATTTTTCAGTCGTCTTCGATGCCGGCTAGGGCTATGTTTAGGGATGCTCGGAAACAGCGAACCCGGAGGGTCCAGTTGCATGTGGGGCTGCGTAAAGTCTCCCCTCGGGAGTTCACTTGTACCCAAAGCCTTCCTTTGGTGACACTTTTGAATGGTCCAAAGGGGCTTGCAACGCGTTTTCTGGGGCCCGGCTTTTAAGTCTTCTCCCATGCTGGCTAGGATTATTTTTAGGCTTGCTCGGAAAAGTCGAACCCGAAGGGTCCAGTTGCATATGGGGCTGCATAAAGGCTCCCCTCTGGAGTTCACTTCTACCCTATGCCTTCCTTTGGGGGCACTTTTGGATGGGCGAAAAGGGGCTTGCAACGTTTTTTCTGGGGCCTGATTTTTCACTCGTCCCCGATGACGGCTAGGATTACGTTTAGATTTTATCGGAAACAGCGAACCCTGAGGGTCCAGTTGCATGTGAGGCTGCGTAAAGGCTCCCCTGGGGAGTTCTCTTGTACCCAAAGCCTTCCTTTGGTGACACTTTTGAATGGTCCGAAGGGGCTTGCAACGCGTTTTCTGGGGCCCGGTTTTCAGTCTTCTCCCATGCCGGCTAGGACTATTTTTAGGCTTGCTAGGAAAAGTCGAACCCGAAGGGTCCAGTTGCATGTGGGGCTGCGTAAAGGCTCCCCTGGGGAGGTCACTTGTACCCAAAGCATTCCTTTGGGGGCACTTTTGGATGGGCGAAAGGGGCTCGCAACGCATTAGCTGGGGCCTGATTTTTCACTCGTCTCCGATGACGGCTAGGATTACGTTTAGGTTTGCTCAGGAACAGCGAACCCGGAGGGTCCAGTTGCATGTGGGGCTGCGTAAAGGCTCCCCTCTGGAGTTCTCTTGTACCCAAAGCCTTCCTTTGGGGGCACTTTTGATAGGCGAAAAGGACTCGCAACACATTTGCTGGGGCCTGATTTTTCAGTCGTCTTCCATGCCATCTAGGGTTATGTTTAGGGATGCTCGGAAACAGCGAACTCGGAGGGTCCAGTTGGATGTGGGGCTGCGTAAAGGCTCCCCTGGGGAGTTCACTTGTACCCAAAGCCTTCCTTTGGGGGCATTTTTGGATGGGTGAAAAGGGCTCGGAACGCATTTCCTGGGGCCTGATTTTTCAGTCGTCTTCGATGCCGGCTAGGGCTATGTTTAGGGATGATCGGAAAAATCGAACCCGGAGGGTCCATTTGCATATGGAGCTGCGTAAAGGCTCCCCTGGGGAGTTCACGTCTACCCAAAGCCTTCCTTTGGTGACACTTTTGGATGGTCTAAAGGGGCTCGCAACACATTTTTTGGGGCCTGATTTTTCACTCTTCTCCGATGACGGCTAGGGCTATGTTTAGGGATGCTCGGAAACAGCGAACCCGGAGGGTCCAGTTGCATGTGGGGCTGCGTAAAGGCTCCCTTGGGGAGTTCTCTTGTACCCAAAGACTTCCTTTGGGGGTACTTTTGAATGCTCCAAAGGGGCTCGCAACGCATTTCCTGGGGCCTGATTTTTCAGTCTTCTCCGATGACGGCTAGTGCTACGCTTAGGTTTGCTCAGGAACAGCGAACCCGGAGGGTCCAGTTGCATGTGGGGCTGCGTAAAAGCTCCCCTGGGGAGTTCTCTTGTACCCAAAGCCTTCCTTTGGTGACACTTTTGGATGGGCGAAAAGGTATCGGAAAGCATTTCCTGGGGCCTGATTTTTCAGTCATCTTCGATGCCGGCTAGGGCAATGTTTAGGGATGATCGGAAAAATCGAACCCAGAGGGTCCAGTTGCATGTGGGGCTGCGTAAAGGCTCCCCTCGGGAGTTCTCTTGTACCCAAAGCCTTCTTTTGATGACACTTTTGGATGGTCCAAAGGGGCTTGCAACGTTTTTTCTGGGGCCCGGTTTTTCAGTCTTCTCCCGTGCCGGCTAGGGATATATTTAGGTTTGCTCGGAAACAGAGAACCCGGAGGGTCCAGTTGCATATGGGGCTGCGTAAAGGCTCCCCTGGGGAGTTCACTTGTACCCAAAGCCTAACTTTGCGGGCACTTTTGGATGGTCCAAAGGGGCTCGGAACGCATTTCCTGCGGCCTGATTTTTCACCAGTCTCTGATGACGGCTAGGGCTACGTTTAGGTTTGCTCAGGAACAGCGAACACGGAGAGTCCAGTTGCATGTGGGGCTGCGTAAAGGCTCCCCTGGGGAGTTCTCTTGTACCCAAAGCCTTCCTTTGGGGGCACTTTTGGATGGGCGAAAAGGGCTCGCAACGCATTTCCTGGGGCCAGATTTTTCACTCGTCTTCCTTGCCAGCTAGGGATATGTTTAGGGATGCTCGGAAACAGCGAACTCGGAGGTTCCAGTTGCATGTGGGGCTGCCAATAGGCTCCCCTGGGGAGTTCACTTGTACCCAAAGCCTTCCTTTGGGGGCACTTTGGGATGGTCCAAAGGGGCTCGCAACGCATTTCCTGGGGCCTGATTTTTCACTCGTCTCCGATGACGGCTAGGGCTATGTTTAGGTTTGCTCGGAAACGGCGAACCCGGAGGGGCCAGTTGCATGTGGGGTTCCGTAAAGGCTCCCCTCGGGAGTTCTCTTGTAGCCAAAGCCTTCCTTTGATGACACTTTTGGATGGTCCAAAGAGGCTTGCAACGTTTTCTGGTGCGTGGTTTTTCAGTCTTCTCCCATGCCGGCTAGGGATATATTTAGGGTTGCTCGGAAACAGCGAACCCAAAGGGTCCAGTTGCATATGGCGCTGCGTAAAGGCTCCCCTGGGGAGTTCTCTTGTACCCAAAGCCTTCCTTTGGGGGCGCTTTTGGATGGTCCAAAGGGGCTCGCAACGCATTTCCTGGGGCCTGATTTTTCAGTAGTCTTCGATGCCGGCTAGGGCTATGTATAGAGATACTCGGAAACAGCGAACCCGGAGGGTCCAGTTGCATGTGGGGCTGCGTAAAGGCTCCCCTGGGGAGTTCACTTGTACCCAAAGCCTTCCTTTGGTGACACTTTTGAATGGTCCAAAGGGGCTTGCAACGCGTTTTCTGGGGCCCGGCTTTTAAGTCTTCTCCCATGCTGGCTAGGAATATTTTTAGGCTTGCTCGGAAAAGTCGAACCCGAAGGGTCCAGTTGCATGTGGGGCTGCGTAAAGGCTCCCCTCTGGAGTTCTCTTGTACCCAAAGCCTTCCTTTGGGGGCACTTTTGGTGGGCGAAAAGGACTCGCAACTCATTTCCTGGAGACTGATTTTTCATTCGTCTTCCATGCCATCTAGGGTTATGTTTAGGGATGCTCAGAAACAGCGAACCCGGAGGGTCCAGTTGGATGTGGGGCTGCGTAAAGGCTCCCCTGGGGAGTTCACTTGTACCCAAAGCCTTCCTTTGGGGGCATTTTTGGATGGGCGAAAAGGACTCGCAACGCATTTCCTGGGGCCTGATTTTTCAGTCGTCTTCGATGCCGGCTAGGGCTATGTTTAGGGATGATCGGAAAAATCGAACCCGGAGGGTCCAGTTGCATATGGGGCTGCGTAAAGGCTCCCCTGGGGAGTTTACCTGTACCCAAAGCCTTCCTTTGGGGGCTCTTTTGGATGGTCCAAAGGGGCTCACAACGCATTTCCTGGGGCCCGATTTTTACTCGTCTCCGATGCCGGCTAGGACTATGTGTAGGGATGCTCGGAAACAGCGAACCCGGAGGGTCCAGTTGCATGTGGGGCTGCGTAAAGGCTCCCCTGGGGAGTTCACTTGTACCGAAAGCCTTCCTTTGGGGGCACTTTTGGATGGTCCAAAGGGGCTCGCAACACATTTTTTGGGGCCCGGTTTTTCAGTCTTCTCTCATGTCGTCTAGGTCTACGTTTAGGTTTGCTCAGGAACAGCGAACCCGGAGGGTCCAGTTGCATGTGGGGCTGCATAAGGCTCCCCGGGGGAGTTCACTTGTACCGAAAGCCTTCCTTTGGGGGCACTTTTGGATGGTCCAAAGGGGCTTGCAACACGTTTCCTGGGGCCTGATTTTTCAGCCGTCTCCGATGACGGCTAGGGCTATGTTTAGGGATGCTCGGAAACAGCGAACCCGGAGGGTCCAGTTGCATGTGGGGCTGCGTAAAGGCTCCCCTGGGGAGTTCACTTGTACCCAAAGCCTTCCTTTGGGGGCACTTTTGGATTGGCGAAAGGGCCTCGAAACGCGTTTCCTGGGGCCTGATTTTTCAGTCGTCTTCGAAGCCGGCTAGGGTTATGTTTAGGGATGCTCAGAAACAGCGAACCCGGAGGGTCCAGTTGCATGTGGGGCTGCGTAAAGGCTCCCCTGGGGAGTTCTCTTGTACCCATAGCTATCCTTTGGTGACACTTTTGGATGGTCCAAAGGGGCTTGCAACACGTTTTCTGTGGCCTCTTTTTTCAGTCTTCTCCCATGCCAGCTAGGGATATATTTAGGGATGCTCGGAAACAGCGAACACCGAGGGTCCAGTTGCATGTGGGGCTGCGTAAAGGCTCCCTTAGGGAGTTCACTTGTACCCAAAGCCTTCCTTTGGGGGCACTTTTGGATGGGCGAAAAGGGCTCGGAACACGTATCCTGGGGCCTGATTTTTAACTCGTCTCCGATGACGGCTAGGGCTATGTTTAGGTTTGCTCGGAAACGGCAAACCCGGAGGGTCAGGTTGCATGTGGGGCTGTGTAAAGGCTCCCCTCGGGAGTTCTCTTGTAGCCAAAGCCTTCCTTTGATGACACTTTTGGATGGTCCAAAGAGGCTTGCAACGCGTTTTCTGGGGCGTGGTTTTTCAGTCTTCTCCCATGCCGGCTAGGGATATATTTAGGGTTGCTCGGAAACAGCGAACCCGGAGGGTCCAGTTGCATGTGGGGCTGCGTAAAGGCTCCCCTGGGGAGTTCTCTTGTACCCAAAGCCTTCCTTTGGGGGCGCTTTTGGATGGGCGAAAAGGGCTCGCAACGCATTTCCTGGGGCCTCATTTTTCAGTCGTGTTCTCGATGCCGGCTAGGGATATATATAGGGTTGCTCGGAAACAGCGAACCCGGAGGTTCCAGTTGCATGTGGGGCTGCGTAAAGGCTCCCCTGGGGAGTTCTCTTGTACCCAAAGCCTTCCTTTGGGGGCACTTTTGGATGGTCCAAAGGGGCTTGCAACACGTTTTCTGGGGCCTCTTTTTTCAGTCTTCTCCCATGCCAGCTAGGGATATATTTAGGGATGCTCGGAAACAGCGAACCCGGAGGGTCCAGTTGCATGTGGGGCTGCGTAAAGGCTCCCTTGGGGAGTTCACTTGTACCCAAAGCCTTCCTTTGGGGGCACTTTTGGATGGGCGAAAAGGGCTCGGAACACGTATCCTGGGGCCTGATTTTTAACTCGTCTCCGATGACGGCTAGGGCTATGTTTAGGTTTGCTCGGAAACGGCGAACCCGGAGGGTCAGGTTGCATGTGGGGCTGCGTAAAGGCTCCCCTCGGGAGTTCTCTTGTAGCCAAAGCCTTCCTTTGATGACACTTTTGGATGGTCCAAAGAGGCTTGCAACGCGTTTTCTGGGGCGTGGTTTTTCAGTCTTCTCCCATGCCGGCTAGGGATATATTTAGGGTTGCTCGGAAACAGCGAACCCGGAGGGTCCAGTTGCATATGGCGCTGCGTAAAGGCTCCCCTGGGGAGTTCTCTTGTACCCAAAGCCTTCCTTTGGGGGCACTTTTGGATGGTCCAAAGGGGCTCGCAACGCATTTCCTGGGGCCTCATTTTTCAGTCGTCTTCGATGCCGGCTAGGGCTATGTTTAGGGATGCTCGGAAACAGCGAACCCGGAGGGTCCAGTTGCATATGGCGCTGCGTAAAGGCTCCCCTGGGGAGTTCTCTTGTACCCAAAGCCTTCCTTTGGGGGCACTTTTGGATGGGCGAAAAAGACTCGCAACGCATTTCCTGGAGACTGATTTTTCAGTCGTCTTCCATGCCATCTAGGGTTTTGTTTAGGGATGCTCGGAAACAGCGAACTCGGAGTGTCCAGTTGGATATGGGGCTGCGAATAAGCTCCCCTGGGGAGTTCACTTGTACCCAAAGCCTTCCTTTGGGGACATTTTTGGATGGGCGAAAAGGGATCGGAACGCATTTCCTGGGGCCTGATTTTTCAGTCGTCTTCGATGCCGGCTAGGGCTATGTTTAGGGATGATCGGAAAAATCGAACCCGGAGGGTCCAGTTGCATATGGGGCTGCGTAAAGGCTCCCCTGGGGAGTTTACCTGTACCCAAAGCCTTCCTTTGGGGGCTCTTTTGGATGGTCCAAAGGGGCTCGCAACGCATTTCCTGGGGCCTGATTTTCACTCGTCTCCGATGCCGGCTAGGGCTATGTTTAGGGATGCTCGGAAACAGCGAACCCGGAGGGTCCAGTTGCATGTGGGGCTGCGTAAAGGCTCCCCTGGGGAGTTCACTTGTACCCAAAGCCTTCCTTTGGTGACACTTTTGGATGGTCCAAAGGGGCTCGCAACACATTTTTTGGGGCCCGATTTTTCAGTCTTCTCTCATGTCGTCTAGGTCTACGTTTAGTTTTGCTCAGGAACAGCGAACCCGGAGGGTCTAGTTGCATGTGAGGCTGCGTAAAGGTTCCCCTCGGGAGTTCACTTGTACCCAACGCCTTCCTTTGGGGGCACTTTTGGATGTTCCAAAGAGGCTCGGAACGCATTTCCTGGGGCCTGATTTTTCACTCGTCTCCGACGTCGGCTGCGGATACGTTTAGGTTTCCTCAGGAACAGCGAACCCGGAGGTTCCAGTTGCATGTGGGGCTGCGTAAAGGCTCCCCTGGGGAGTTCTCTTGTACCCAAAGCCTTCCTTTGGGGGCACTTTTGGATTGTCGAAAAGGGCTCGCAACGCATTTCCTGGGGCCTCATTTTTCAGTCGTCTTCGATGCCGGCTAGGGCTATTTTTAGGGATGCTCGGAAACAGTGATCCCGGAGGGTCCAGTTGCATGTGGGGCTGCGTAAAGGCTCCCCTCGGGAGTTCTCTTGTACCCAAAGCCTTCCTTTGGTGACACTTTTGGATGGTCCAAAAAGGCTTGAAACGCATTTTCTGGGGCCCGGTTTTTCAGTCTTCTCCCATGCCGGCTAGGGATATATTTAGTGTTGCTCGGAAACAGCGAACCCGGAGGGTCCAGTTGCATGTGGGGCTGCGTAAAGGCTCCCCTCTGGAGTTCACTTCTACCCTATGCCTTCCTTTGGGGGCACTTTTGGATGGGCGAAAAGGGGCTTGCAACGTTTTTTCTGGGGCCTGATTTTTCACTCGTCCCCGATGACGGCTAGGAATACGTTTAGATTTGATCGGAAACAGCGAACCCGGAGGTTCCAGTTGCATGTGGGGCTGCGTAAAGTCTCCCCTGGGGAGTTCTCTTGTACCCAAAGCCTTCCTTTGGTGACACTTTTGAATGGTCCAAAGGGGCTTGCAACGCGTTTTCTGGGGCCCGGTTTTCAGTCTTCTCCCATGCCGGCTAGGACTATTTTTAGGCTTGCTAGGAAAAGTCGAACCCGAAGGGTCCAGTTGCATGTGGGGCTGCGTAAAGGCTCCCCTGGGGAGTTCACTTGTACCCAAAGCATTCCTTTGGGGGCACTTTTGGATGGGCGAAAGGGGCTCGGAACGCATTACCTGGGGCCTGATTTTTCACTCGTCTCCGATGACGGCTGCGGCTACGTTTATGTTTGCTCAGGAACAGCGAACCCGGAGGGTCCACTTGCATGTGGGGCTGCGTAAAGGCTCCCCTCTGGAGTTCTCTTGTACCCAAAGCCTTCCTTTGGGGGCACTTTTGATGGGCGAAAAGGACTCGCAACACATTTCCTGGAGACTGATTTTTCAGTCGTCTTCCATGCCATCTAGGGTTATGTTTAGGGATGCTCGGAAACAGCGAACCCGGAGGGTCCAGTTGGATGTGGGGCTGCGTAAAGGCTCCCCTGGGGAGTTCACTTGTACCCAAAGCCTTCCTTTGGGGGCATTTTTGGATGGGTGAAAAGGGCTCGGAACGCATTTCCTGGGGCCTGATTTTTCAGTCGTCTTCGATGACGGCTAGGGCTATGTTTAGGGATGATCGGAAAAATCGAACCCGGAGGGCCCATTTGCATATGGGGCTGCGTAAAGGCTCCCCTGGGGAGTTCACGTCTACCCAAAGCCTTCCTTTGGTGACACTTTTGGATGGGTGAAAAGGGCTCGGAACGCATTTCCTGGGGCCTGATTTTTCAGTCGTCTTCGATGCCGGCTAGGGCTATGTTTAGGGATGATCGGAAAAATCGAACCCGGAGGGCCCATTTGCATATGGGGCTGCGTAAAGGCTCCCCTGGGGAGTTCATTTCTACCCAAAGCCTTCCTTTGGTGACACTTTTGGATGGGTGAAAAGGGCTCGGAACGCATTTCCTGGGGCCTGATTTTTCAGTCGTCTTCGATGCCGGCTAGGGCTATGTTTAGGGATGATCGGAAAAATCGAACCCGGAGGGCCCATTTGCATATGGGGCTGCGTAAAGTCTCCCCTGGGGAGTTCACGTCTACCCAAAGCCTTCCTTTGGGGGCATTTTTGGATGGGTGAAAAGGGCTCGGAACGCATTTCCTGGGGCCTGATTTTTCAGTCGTCTTCGATGCCTGCTAGGGCTATGTTTAGGGATGATCGGAAAAATCGAACCCGGAGGGCCCATTTGCATATGGGGCTGCGTAAAGGCTCCCCTGGGGAGTTCATTTCTACCCAAAGCCTTCCTTTGGTGACACTTTTGGATGGTCTAAAGGGGCTCGCAACACATTTTTTGGGGCCTGATTTTTCACTCTTCTCCGATGCCGGCTAGGGCTATGTTTAGGGATGCTCGGAAACAGCGAACCCGGAGGGTCCAGTTGCATGTGGGGCTGCGTAAAGGCTCCCTTGGGGAGTTCTCTTGTACCCAAAGCCTTCCTTTGGGGGTACTTTTGAATGCTCCAAAGGGGCTCGCAACGCATTTCCTGGGGCCTGATTTTTCAGTCTTCTCCGATGACGGCTAGGGCTACGCTTAGGTTTGCTCAGGAACAGCGAACCCGGAGGGTCCATTTGCATGTGGGGCTGCGTAAAAGCTCCCCTGGGGAGTTCACGTCTACCCAAAGCCTTCCTTTGGTGACACTTTTGGATGGGCGAAAAGGTATCGGAAAGCATTTCCTGGGGCCTGATTTTTCAGTCGTCTTCGATGCCGGCTAGGGCTATGTTTAGGGATGATCGGAAAAATCGAACCCAGAGGGTCCAGTTGCATGTGGGGCTGCGTAAAGGCTCCCCTCGGGAGTTCTCTTGTACCCAAAGCCTTCCTTTGATGACACTTTTGGATGGTCCAAAGGGGCTTGCAACGTTTTTTCTGGGGCCCGGTTTTTCAGTCTTCTCCCGTGCCGGCTAGGGATATATTTAGGGTTGCTCGGAAACAGAGAACCCGGAGGGTCCAGTTGCATATGGGGCTGCGTAAAGGCTCCCCTGGGGAGTTCACTTGTACCCAAAGCCTAACATTGCGGGCACTTTTGGATGGTCCAAAGGGGCTCGGAACGCATTTCCTGCGGCCTGATTTTTCACTCGTCTCTGATGACGGCTAGGGCTACGTTTAGGTTTGCTCAGGAACAGCGAACACGGAAGGTCCAGTTGCATGTGGGGCTGCGTAAAGGCTCCCCTCTGGAGTTCTCTTGTACCCAAAGCCTTCCTTTGGGGGCACTTTTGATAGGCGAAAAGGACTCGCAACGCATTTCCTGGGGCCTGATTTTTCAGTCGTCTTCCATGCCATCTAGGGTTATGTTTAGGGATGCTCGGAAACAGCGAACTCGGAGTGTCCAGTTGGATGTGGGGCTGCGTAAAGGCTCCCCTGGGGAGTTCACGTCTACCCAAAGCCTTCCTTTGGGGGCATTTTTGGATGGGTGAAAAGGGCTCGGAACGCATTTCCTGGGGCCTGATTTTTCAGTCGTCTTCGATGCCGGCTAGGGCTATGTTTAGGGATGATCGGAAAAATCGAACCCGGAGGGTCCATTTGCATATGGAGCTGCGTAAAGGCTCCCCTGGGGAGTTCACGTCTACCCAAAGCCTTCCTTTGGTGACACTTTTGGATGGTCTAAAGGGGCTCGCAACACATTTTTTGGGGCCTGATTTTTCACTCTTCTCCGATGACGGCTAGGGCTATGTTTAGGGATGCTCGGAAACAGCGAACCCGGAGAGTCCAGTTGCATGTGGGGCTGCGTAAAGGCTCCCCTGGGGAGTTCTCTTGTACCCAAAGCCTTCCTTTGGGGGCGCTTTTGGATGGGCGAAAAGGGCTCGCAACGCATTTCCTGGGGCCTGATTTTTCAGTCGTGTTCTCGATGTCGGCTAGGGATATATATAGGGTTGCTCGGAAACAGCAAACCGAAAGGGTCCAGTTGCATGTGGGGCTGCGTAAAGGCTCCCCTGGGGAGTTCTCTTGTACCCAAAGCCTTCCTTTGGTGACACTTTTGAATGGTCCAAAGGGGCTTGCAACGCGTTTTCTGGGGCCCGGCTTTTAAGTCTTCTCCCATGCTGGCTAGGATTATTTTTCGGCTTGCTCGGAAAAGTCGAACCCGAAGGGTCCAGTTGCATGTGGGGCTGCGTAAAGGCTCCCCTCTGGAGTTCATTTCTACCCTATGCCTTCCTTTGGGGGCACTTTTGGATGGGCGAAAAGGGGCTTGCAACGTTTTTTCTGGGGCCTGATTTTTCACTCGTCCCCGATGACGGCTAGGATTACGTTTAGATTTGATCGGAAACAGCAAACCCGGAGGTTCCAGTTGCATGTGAGGCTGCGTAAAGGCTCCCCTGGGGAGTTCTCTTGTACCCAAAGCCTTCCTTTGGTGACACTTTTGAATGGTCCAAAGGGGCTTGCAACGCGTTTTCTGGGGCCCGGTTTTCAGTCTTCTCCCATGCCGGCTAGGACTATTTTTAGGCTTGCTAGGAAAAGTCGAACCCGAAGGGTCCAGTTGCATGTGGGGCTGTGTAAAGGCTCCCCTGGGGAGGTCACTTGTACCCAAAGCATTCCTTTGGGGGCACTTTTGGATGGGCGAAAGGGGCTCGCAACGCATTTCCTGGGGCCTGATTTTTCACTCGTCTCCGATGACGGCTAGGATTACGTTTAGGTTTGCTCAGGAACAGCGAACCCGGAAGGTCCAGTTGAATGTGGGGCTGCGTAAAGGCTCCCCTCTGGAGTTTTCTTGTACCCAAAGCCTTCCTTTGGGGGCACTTTTGATAGGCGAAAAGGACTCGCAACGCATTTCCTGGGGCCTGATTTTTCAGTCGTCTTCCATGCCATCTAGGGTTATGTTTAGGGATGCTCGGAAACAACGAACTCGGAGTGTCCAGTTGGATGTGGGGCTGCGTAAAGGCTCCCCTGGGGAGTTCACGTCTACCCAAAGCCTTCCTTTGGGGGCATTTTTGGATGGGTGAAAAGGGCTCGGAACGCATTTCCTGGGGCCTGATTTTTCAGTCGTCTTCGATGCCGGCTAGGGCTATGTTTAGGGATGCTCGGAAAAATCGAACCCGGAGGGTCCATTTGCATATGGAGCTGCGTAAAGGCTCCCCTGGGGAGTTCACGTCTACCCAAAGCCTTCCTTTGGTGACACTTTTGGATGGTCTAAAGGGGCTCGCAACACATTTTTTGGGGCCTGATTTTTCACTCTTCTCCGATGACGGCTAGGGCTATGTTTAGGGATGCTCGGAAACAGCGAACCCGGAGGGTCCAGTTGCATGTGGGGCTGCGTAAAGGCTCCCTTGGGGAGTTCTCTTGTACCCAAAGCCTTCCTTTGGGGGTACTTTTGAATGCTCCAAAGGGGCTCGCAACGCATTTCCTGGGGCCTGATTTTTCAGTCTTCTCCGATGACGGCTAGGGCTACGCTCTAGGTTTGCTCAGGAACAGCGAACCCGGAGGGTCCATTTGCATGTGGGGCTGCGTAAAGGCTCCCTTGGGGAGTTCTCTTGTACCCAAAGCCTTCCTTTGGGGGCATTTTTGGATGGGGGAAAAGGGCTGGCAACGCATTTCCTGGGGCCTGATTTTTCAGTCGTCTTCCTTGCCAGCTAGGGATATGTTTAGGGATGCTCGGAAACAGCGAACCCGGAGGTTCCAGTTGCATGTGGGGCTGCGAATAGGCTCCCCTGGGGAGTTCTCTTGTAGCCAAAGCCTTCCTTTGGGGGCACTTTTGGATGGCCCAAATGGGCTCGCAACGCATTTCCTGGGGCCTGATTTTTCACTCGTCTCCGATGACGGCTAGGGCTATGTTTAGGTTTGCTCGGAAACGGCGAACCCGGAGGGTCCAGTTGCATGTGGGGCTGCGAAAAGGCTCCCCTCGGGAGTTCTCTTGTAGCCAAAGCCTTCCTTTGATGACACTTTTGGATGGTCCAAAGAGGCTTGCAACGTTTTCTGGTGCGTGGTTTTTCAGTCTTCTCCCGTGCCGACTAGGGATATATTTAGGGTTGCTCGGAAACAGCGAACCCAAAGGGTCCATATGCATATGGCGCTGCGTAAAGGCTCCCCTGGGGAGTTCTCTTGTACCCAAAGCCTTCCGTTTATGACACTTTTGGATGGTCCAAAGAGGCTTGCAACGTTTTCTGGGGCCCGGCTTTTCAGTCTTCTCCCATGCCGGCTAGGAATATTTTTAGGCTTGCTCGGAAAAGTCAAACCCGAAGGGTCCAGTTGCATGTGGGGCTGCGTAAAGGCTCCCCTCTGGAGTTCTCTTGTACCCAAAGCCTTCCTTTGGGGGCACTTTTGGTGGGCGAAAAGGACTCGGAACTCATTTCCTGGAGACTGATTTTTCAGTCGTCTTCCATGCCATCTAGGGTTATGTTTAGGGATGCTCAGAAACAGCGAACCCGGAGGGTCCAGTTGCATGTGGGGCTGCGTAAAGGCTCCCCTGGGGAGTTCACTTGTACCCAAAGCCTTCCTTTGGTGACACTTTTGGATGGTCCAAAGTGGCTCGCAACACATTTTTTGGGGCCCGGTTTTTCAGTCTTCTCTCATGTCGTCTAGGTCTACGTTTAGGTTTGCTCAGGAACAGCGAACCCGGAGGGTCCAGTTGCATGTGGGGCTGCATAAGGCTCCCCTGGGGAGTTCACTTGTACCGAAAGCCTTCCTTTGGGGGCACTTTTGGATGTTCCAAAGAGGCTCGGAACGCATTTCCTGGGGCCTGATTTTTCACTCGTCTCCGATGTCGGCTACGGCTACGTTTAGGTTTGCTCAGGAACAGCGAACCCGGAGGGTCCAGTTGCATGTGGGGCTGCGTAAAGGCTCCCCTGGGGAGTTCACTTGTACCCAAAGCCTTCCTTTGGGGGCACTTTTGGATGGGCGAAAAGGGCTCGCAACGCATTTCCTGGGGCCTCATTTTTCAGTCGTCTTCGATGCCGGCTAGGGCTATGTTTAGGGATGCTCGGAAACAGCGAACCCGGAGGGTCCAGTTGCATGTGGGGCTGCGTAAAGGCTCCCCTGGGGAGATCTCTTGTACCCAAAGCCTTCCTTTGGTGACACTTTTGGATGGTCCAAAAAGGCTTGAAATGCATTTTCTGGAGCCCGGTTTTTCAGTATTCTCCCATGCCGGCTAGGGATATATTTAGTGTTGCTCGGAAACAACGAACCCGGATTGTCCAGTTGCATGTGGGGCTGCGTAAAGGCTCCCCTGGGGAGTTCTCTTGTACCCAAAGCCTTCCTTTGGGGGCTCTTTTGGATGGTCCAAAGGGGCCCGCAAAACATTTTTTGGGGCCCGGTTTTTCAGTCTTCTCCCATACTGGCTAGGGATATATTTAGGGTTGCTCGGAAACAGAGAACCCGGAGGGTCCAGTTGCATGTGGGGCTGCGTAAAGGCTCCCCTGGGGAGTTCTCTTGTACCCAAAGCCTTCCTTTGGTTACACTTTTGGATGGTCCAAAAAGGCTTGAAACTCGTTTTCTGGGGCCTCATTTTTCAGTCGTCTTCAATGCTGGGTAGGGCTATGTTTAGGGATTCTCGGAAACAGCGAACCCGGAGGGTCCAGTTGCATGTGGGGCTGCGTAAAGGCTCCCCTGGGGAGTTCACTTGTACCCAAAGCCTTCCTTTGTTGACTCTTTTGGATGGTCCAAAGGGGCTCGCAACGCATTAGCTGGGGCCTGATTTTTCACTCGTCTCCGATGACGGCTACGGCTACGTTTAGGTTTTCTCAGGAACATCGAACCCGGAGGGTCCAGTTGCATGTGGGGCTGCGTAAAGGCTCCCCTGGGAAGTTCACTTGTACCCAAAGCCTTCCTTTGGGGGCACTTTTGGATGGGCGAAAAGGGCTCGCAACGCATTTCCTGGGGCCTGATTTTTCACTCGTCTCCGATGACGGCTAGGGCTATGTTTAGGGATGCTCGGAAACAGCGAACCCGGAGGGTCCAGTTGCATGTGGGGCTGCGTAAAGGCTCCCCTGGGGAGTTCTCTTGTACCCAAAGCCTTCCTTTGGGGGCACTTTTGGATGGTCCAAAGGGGCTTGCAACGCGTTTTCTAGGGCCCGGTTTTTCAATCTTCTCCCATGCCGGCTAGGGATATGTTTAGGGATGCTCGGAAACAGCGAACCCGAAGGGTCCAGTTGCATGTGGGGCTGTGTAAAGGCTCCCCTGGGGAGTTCACTTGTACCCAAAGCCTTCCTTTGGGGACTCTTTTGGATGGTCCAAAGGGGCTCGCAACGCATTTCCTGGGGCCTGATTTTCACTCGTCTCCGATGCCGGCTAGGGCTATGTTTAGGGATGCTCAGAAACAGCGAACCCGGATGGTCCAGTTGCATGTGGGGCTGCGTAAAGGCTCCCCTGGGGAGTTCACTTGTACCCAAAGCCTTCCTTTGGGGGCACTTTTGGATGGTCTAAAGGGGCTTGCAACGCGTTTTCTGGGTCCCGGTTTTTTAGTGTTCTCCCATGCCGGCTAGGACTATGTTTAGGGTTGCTCGGAAAAATCGAACCCAAAGGGTCCAGTTGCATGTGGGGCTGCGTAAAGGCTCCCCTGGGGAGTTCACTTGTACCCAAAGCCTTCCTTTGGTGACACTTTTGGATGGTCCAAAAAGGCTTGAAACTCGTTTTCTGGGGCCTGATTTTTCACACGTCTCCGATGACGGCTAGAGCTATGTTTAGGGATGCTAGGAAACAGCGAACCCGGAGGGTCCAGTTGCATGTGGGGCTGCGTAAAGGCTCCCCTCTGGAGTTCTCTTGTACCCAAAGCCTTCCTTTGGGGGCGCTTTTGGTGGAAGAAAAGGACTCGCAACGCATTTCCTGGGGCCTGATTTTTCAGTCGTCTTCCATGCCATCTAGGGATATGTTTAGGGATGCTCGGAAACAGCGAACCCGGAGGGTCCAGTTGCATGTGGGGCTGCGTAAAGGCTCCCCTGGGGAGTTCACTTGTACCCAAAGCCTTCCTTTGGGGGCATTTTTGGATGGGCCAAAAGGGATCGGAACGCATTTCCTGGGGCCTGATTTTTCAGTCGTCTTGGATGCCGGCTAGGGCTATGTTTAGGGATGATCAGAAAAATCGAACCCGGAGGGTCCAGTTGCATATGGGGCTGCGTAAAGGCTCCCCTGGGGAGTTCTCTTGTACCCAAAGCCTTCCTTTGGGGGCACTTTTGGATGGTCCAAAGGGGCTCGAACACATTTTTTGGGGGCCTGATTTTTCACTCGTCTCCGATGACGGCTAGGGCTATGTTTAGGGATGCTCAGAAACAGAGAACCCGGAGGGTCCAGTTGCATGTGGGGCTGCGTAAAGGCTCCCCTGGGGAGTTCTCTTGTACCCAAAGCCTTCCTTTGGGGGCTCTTTTGGATGGTCCAAAGGGGCCCGCAAAACATTTTTTGGGGCCCGGTTTTTCAGTCTTCTCCCATACTGGCTAGGGATATATTTAGGGTTGCTCGGAAACAGAGAACCCGGAGGGTCCAGTTGCATGTGGGGCTGCGTAAAGGCTCCCCTGGGGAGTTCTCTTGTACCCAAAGCCTTCCTTTGGTTACACTTTTGGATGGTCCAAAAAGGCTTGAAACTCGTTTTCTGGGGCCTCATTTTTCAGTCGTCTTCAATGCTGGGTAGGGCTATGTTTAGGGATTCTCGGAAACAGCGAACCCGGAGGGTCCAGTTGCATGTGGGGCTGCGTAAAGGCTCCCCTGGGGAGTTCACTTGTACCCAAAGCCTTCCTTTGTTGACTCTTTTGGATGGTCCAAAGGGGCTCGCAACGCATTAGCTGGGGCCTGATTTTTCACTCGTCTCCGATGACGGCTACGGCTACGTTTAGGTTTTCTCAGGAACATCGAACCCGGAGGGTCCAGTTGCATGTGGGGCTGCGTAAAGGCTCCCCTGGGAAGTTCACTTGTACCCAAAGCCTTCCTTTGGGGGCACTTTTGGATGGGCGAAAAGGGCTCGCAACGCATTTCCTGGGGCCTGATTTTTCACTCGTCTCCGATGACGGCTAGGGCTATGTTTAGGGATGCTCGGAAACAGCGAACCCGGAGGGTCCAGTTGCATGTGGGGCTGCGTAAAGGCTCCCCTGGGGAGTTCTCTTGTACCCAAAGCCTTCCTTTGGGGGCACTTTTGGATGGTCCAAAGGGGCTTGCAACGCGTTTTCTAGGGCCCGGTTTTTCAATCTTCTCCCATGCCGGCTAGGGATATGTTTAGGGATGCTCGGAAACAGCGAACCCGAAGGGTCCAGTTGCATGTGGGGCTGTGTAAAGGCTCCCCTGGGGAGTTCACTTGTACCCAAAGCCTTCCTTTGGGGGCACTTTTGGATGGTCCAAAGGTGCTCGCAAAACATTTCCTGGGGCCTGATTTTTCACGCGTCTCCGATGACGGCTAGGACAATGTTTAGGGATGCTCGGAAACAGCGAACCCGGAGGGTCCAGTTGCATGTGGGGCTGCGTAAAGGCTCCCCTCTGGAGTTCACTTGTACCCAAAGCCTTCCTTTGAGGCCACTTTTGGATGGGCGAAAAGGGCTCGGAACGCATTTCCTGGGGCCTGATTTTTCACTCGTCTCCGATGACGGCAAGGGCTATGTTTAGGGATGCTCGGAAACAGCGAACCCGGAGGGTCCAGTTGCATGTGGGGCTGCGTAAAGGCTCCCCTGGGGAGTTCACTTGTACCCAAAGCCTTCCTTTGGAGACACTTTTGGATGGTCCAAAGGGGCTTGCAACGCGTTTTCTGGGGCCCGGTTTTTCAGTCTTCTCCCATACCGGCTAGGTCTACGTTTAGGTTTGCTCAGGAACAGCGAACCCGGAGGGTCCAGTTGCATGTGGGGCTGCGTAAAGGCTCCCCTGGGGAGTTCTCTTGTACCCCAAGCCTTCCTTTGGGGGCACTTTTGGATGGGCGAAAATGTCTCGCAACGCGTTTCCTGGGGCCTGATTTTTCAGTCGTCTTCGTTGCAGACTAGTGCTATGTTTAAGGATGTTCGGAAACAGCGAACCCGGAGGGTCCAGTTGCATGTGGGGCTGCGTAAAGGCTCCCCTGGGGAGTTCACTTGTACCCAAAGCCTTCCTTTGGTGACACTTTTGGATCGTCCAAAAATGCATGAATCGCATTTTCTGGGGCCCGGTTTTTCAGTCTTCTCCCATGCGGGCTAGGGCTACGTTTAGGTTTGCTCAGGAACAGCGAACCCGGAGGGTCCAGTTGCATGTGAGGCTGCGTAAAGGTTACCCTCGGGAGTTCACTTGTACCCAAAGCCTTCCTTTGCTGACACTTTTGGATGGTCCAAAGGGGCTCGCAACGCATTAACTGGGGTCTGATTTTTCACTCGTCTCCGATGACGGCTGAGGATACGTTTAGGTTTGCTCTGGAACAGCGAACCCGGAGGGTCCAGTTGCATGTGGGACTGCGTAAAGTCTCCCCAGGGGATTTCTCTTGTACCCAAAGCCTTCCTTTGATGACACTTTTGGATGGTCCAAAGTGGCTTGAAACGCGTTTTCTGGGGCCCGGTTTTTAAGTCTTCTCCCATGCCGGCTAGGGATATATTTAGTGTTGCTCGGAAAAATCGAACCCGGAGAGTCAATTTGCATGTGGGGCTGCGTAAAGGCTCCCCTGGGGAGTTCACTTGTACCCAAAGCCTTCCTTTGGGGGCACTTTTGAATGGTCCAAAGGGGCTCGTAACGCATTTCCTGGGGCCAGATTTTTGAGTCGACTTCGATGCCGCTAGGGATTTGTTTAGAGATGCTCGGAAACAGCGAACCCGGAGGGTCCAGTTGCATGTGGGGCTGCGTAAAGGCTCCCCTGGGGAGTTCACTTGTACCCAAAGCCTTCCTTTGGGGGCACTTTTGGATGGGCGAAAAGGGCTCGCAACGCATTTCCTGGGGCCGGATTTTTCAGTCGTCTTCGATGCCGACTAGGGTTATGTATATGGATGCTCGGAAACAGCGAACCCGGATGGTCCAGTTGCATGTGGGGCTGCGTAAAGGCTCCCCTGGGGAGTTCACTTGTACCCCAAGCCTTTCTTTGGGGGCACTTTTGGATGGTCCAAAGGGTTTGAAACGCGTTTTCTGGGGCCCGGTTTTTCAGTCTTCTCCCATGCCGGCCAGGAATATGTTTAGGGTTGCTCGGAAAAATCGAACCCGAAGGGTCCAGTTGCATGTGGGGCTGCGTAAAGGCTCCCCTGGGGAGTTTACCTCTACCCAAAGCCTTCCTTTGGGGCACTTTTGAAAGGGCGAAAAGGGCTCGCAACGCATTAGCTGGGGCCTGATTTTTCAGTCGTCTTCCATGCCAGCTAGGAATATGTTTAGGGATGCTCGGAAACAGCGAACCCGGAGGGTCCAGTTGCATGTGGGGCTGCGTAAAGGCTCCCCTGGGGAGTTCACTTGTACCCAAAGCCTTCCTTTGTTGACTCTTTTGGATGGTCCAAAGGGGCTCGCAACGCATTAGCTGGGGCCTGATTTTTCACTCGTCTCCGATGACGGCTACGGCTACGTTTAGGTTTGCTCAGGAACAGCGAACCCGGAGGGTCCAGTTGCATGTGGGGCTGCGTAAAGGCTCCCCTGGGGAGTTCACTTGTACCCAAAGCCTGCCTTTGTGGGCACTTTTGGATGGGCGAAAAGGGCTCGCAACGCATTCCCTGGGGCCTGATTTTTCACTCGTCTCCGATGACGGCTAGGGCTATGTTTAGGGATGCTCGGAAACAGCGAACCCGGAGGGTCCAGTTGCATGTGGGGCTGCGTAAAGGCTTCCCTGGGGAGTTCTCATGTACCCAAAGCCTTTCTTTGGGGCCACTTTTGGATGGTCCAAAGGTGATTGCAACGTGTTTTCTGGGGCCCGGGTTATCAGTCTTCTCCCATGCCGGCTCGGATATATTTAGGGTTGCTCGGAAAAATCGAACCCAAAGGGTCCAGTTGCATGTGGGGCTGCGTAAAGGCTCCCCTGGGGAGTTCTCTTGTACCCAAAGCCTTCCTTTGGGGGTACTTTTGAATGCTCCAAAGGGGCTCGCAACGCATTTCCTGGGGCCTGATTTTTCACTCGTCTCCGATGACGGCTAGGGCTACGCTTAGGTTTGCTCAGGAACAGCGAACCCGGAGGGTCCATTTGCATGTGGGGCTGCGTAAAGGTTCCCCTGGGGAGTTCTTTTGTACCCAAAGCCTTCCTTTGGGGGCACTTTTGGATGGTCCAAAGGGGCTTGCAACGCGTTTTCTGGGGCCCGGTTTTTCAGTCTTCTCCCATGCCGGCTAGGGATATATTTAGGGTTGCTCGGAAAAATCGAAACCGAAGGGTCCAGTTGCATGTGGGGCTGCGTAAGGGCTCCCCTGGGGAGTTCACTTGTACCCAAAGCCTTCCTTTGGGGGCACTTTTGGATGGGCGAAAAGGGCTCGCAACGCATTTCCTGGAGACTGATTTTTCAGTCGTCTTCCATGCCAGCTAGGACTATGTTTAGGGATGCTCGGAAACAGCGAACTCGGAGGGTCCAGTTGCATGTGGGGCTGCGTAAAGGCTCCCCTGGGGAGTTCACTTGTACCCAAAGCCTTCCTTTGGGGGCACTTTTGGATGGTCCAAAGGGGCTCGCAACGCATTTCCTGGGGCCTGATTTTTGAGTCATCTTCGATGCCGTCTAGGGCTATGTTTAGGGATGCTCGGAAACAGCGAACCCGGATGGTCCAGTTGCATGTGGGGCTGCGTAAAGGCTCCCCTGGAGAGTTGACTTGTACCCAAAGCCTTCCTTTGGTGACACTTTTGGATCGTCCAAAATTGCATGAAACGCGTTTTCTGGGGCCCGGTTTTTCAGTCTTCTCCCATGCCGGCTAGGGCTACGTTTAGATTTGCTCAGGAACAGCGAACCCGGAGGGTCCAGTTGCATGTGAGGCTGCGTAAAGTTTCCCCTCGGGAGTTCACTTATACCCAAATCCTTCCTTTGTTGACACTTTTTGATGGTCCAAAGGGGCTCGCAACGCATTATCTGGGGTCTGATTTTTCACTCGTCTCCGATGACGGCTGCGGATACGTTTAGGTTTGCTCTGGAACAGCGAACCCGGAGGGTCCAGTTGCATGTGGGGCTGCGTAAAGGCTCCCCTGGGGAGTTCACTTGTACCCAAAGCCTTCCTTTGGTGACACTTTTGGATGGTACAAAACGGCTTGAAACGCGTTTTCTGGGGCCCAGTTTTTCAGTCTTCTCCCATGCCGGCTAGGGATATATTTAGGGTTGCTCGGAAACAGCGAACCCGGAGGGTCCAGTTGCATGTGGTGCTGCGTAAAGGCTCCCCTGGGGAGTTCACTTGTACCCAAAGACTTCCTTTGGGGGCACTTTTGGATGGGTGAAAAGGGCTCGGAACGCATTTCCTGGGGCCTGATTTTCACTCGTCCCCCATTCGGTTAGGGCTACGTTTAGGTTTGCTCAGGAACAGCGAACCCGGAGGGTCCAGTTGCATGTGGGGCTGCGTAAAGGCTCCCCTGGGGAGTTCTCTTGTACCCAAAGCCTTCCTTTGATGACACTTTTGGATGGTCCAAAGGGGCACGGAACGCATTTCCTGCGGCCTGACTTTTCGGTAGTCTCCGTTGACGGCTAGGGCTACGTTTAGATTTGCTCGGAAACAGCGAACCCGGAGAGTCCAGTTGCATGTGGGGCTGCGTAAAGGATCCCCTGGGGAGTTGTCTTGTACCCAAAGCCTTCCTTTGGTGACACTTTTGGATGGTCCAAAGGGGCTCGGAACGCATTTCCTGGGGCCTGACTTTTCGGTAGTCTCCGTTGACGGCTAGGGCTACGTTTAGATTTGCTCGGAAACAGCGAACCCGGAGAGTCCAGTTGCATGTGGGGCTGCGTAAAGGCTCCCCTGGGGAGTTCTCTTGTACCCCAAGCCTTCCTTTGGTGACACTTTTGGATGGTCCAAAAAGACTCGAACATAGTTTTTGGGGCCTGATTTTTCACTCGTCTCCGATGACGGCTAGGGATATGTTTAGGGATGCTCGGAAACAGCGAACCCGGAGGGTACAGTTGCATGTGGTGCTGCGTAAAGGCTCCCCTGGGGAGTTCTCTTGTACCCATAGCCTTCCTTTGGTGACACTTTTTGATGGTCCAAAGGGGCTTGCAACGCGTTTTCTGGGGCCCGGTTTTTCAGTCTTCTCTCATGCCGGCTAGGACTATGTTTAGGGATGCTCGGAAAAATCGAACGCGATGGGTCCAGTTGCATGTGGGGCTGCGTAAAGGCTCCCCTGGGGAGTTCACTTGTACCCAAAGCCTTCTTTGGGGGCACTTTTGGATGGTCCAAAGGGGCTCGTAACACATTTCCTGGGACCTGATTTTTCAGTCGTCTCCGATGACGGCAAGGGCTACGTTTAGGTTTACTCAGGATCAGCGAACTTGGAGGGTCCAGTTGCATGTGGGGCTTCGTAAAGGCTCCCCTGGGGAGATCTCTTGTACCTAAAGCCTTCCTTTGGGGGCTCTTTTGCATAGGCAAAAAGGGCTCGGAACGCATTTCCTGGGGCT
Organism: Anas platyrhynchos; assembly: GCF_047663525.1. NCBI lineage: Eukaryota > Metazoa > Chordata > Aves > Anseriformes > Anatidae > Anas > Anas platyrhynchos. Next base: position 6,761,679 of record NC_092609.1, on the reverse strand, counting down.
TGATTTTTCAGCAGTCTTCTCGATGCCGGCTAGGGCTATGTTTAGTGTTGATCGGAAACAGCGAACCCGGAGGGTCCAGTTGCATGTGGGGCTGCGTAAACGCTCCCCTGGGGAGTTCACTTGTACCCAAAGCCTTCCTTTGGGGGCACTTTTGGATGGGCGAAAAGGGCTCGGAACGCATTTCCTGGGGCCTGATTTTTCAGTCGTCTTTGATGCCGACTAGGGCTATATATAGTCTTATTGTGAAAGAGGGAATGTGGAATGTCCAGTTCCATTTGGGGCTGCAAAAGGCTCCCCTGGGGAGTATAGTTGTACCCAAAGCCTTCCTTTGCGGGCACTTATGGATGGACGAAAGGGGCTTGTAACGCGTTGTCCTCAGTCCGCCAGAGACGGGACCCGGACCCCGGTGCGGCTAGCACACACGTCGCGCAGGAGCCTATGGGCTCGGGAAGCCGGACCCACGCTGCCCGTGGAGGGACACTCGTGTCCTGCGATCGAAATAGCGGAGCCGACCGAGGTCCCACCCGGACCCCAGTGCGGCTAGCACACACGTCGCCCAGGATAGGAGCGTGGCTGTTCGGGACGGACGGCTGCCGCTCCGGACAGGACAGAAGCTTCCGTCTCGGGGACAGCCAGCCCACGAGTCAGCGGATGATAGCCTCCTGTTTCACGACACGGCTGCTACGCATGCGGCTCCTGGCCGCACAATCGCGTCCTGGGATCGTTGTCCCCAATCCGCCCGAAACGGGATTCTTACCCTTGCGCGGATAGCATACACGTCTCCCAGGACCGGAGTCTTGGCGTTCGTGAAGGACGGTCACCGCTACGGGACGGCGAGTTCCCGAGCGAACGGAACACAGCCTCCTCCTTCGCGGCAAGGCTGGTACCCACACCGCGTGTGGCCGGTCATCCGTGTCTTGCGGTCACTTTCGTCGAGACGCCCAAGGCGGGACCCGGACCCCGGCGCGGCTAGCACACACGTCGCGCAGGACCGGAGCCCAGGGTCCACATCCGGACGCCTGCCGCTCTGGACTGTCTGAATCGACGTTCCCCCGAACGGCGTAACTCCGAGCCGGTGAACGACAGCCTGACCCTTCGCGGCAAGGCTGGCTCCCATGCCGCTCGTGGCCGGACAACCGTGTCTTGGGATCGTTGTCCCCAGTCCGCCCGAGACGGGACCCGGACCCCGGAGCGGCTAGCACACACGTCGCGCAGGACGGGAGCCCAGGGTCCACATCCGGACGCCTGCCGCTCTGGACTGTCTGAATCGACGGTCCCCAGGACGGCGTAACTCCGAGCCGGTGAACGACAGCCTGAAGCTTCGCGGCAAGGCTGGCTCCCATGCCGCTCGTGGCCGGACAACCGTGTCTTGGGATCGTTGTCCCCAGTCCGCCCGAGACGGGACCCGGACCCCGGAGCGGCTAGCACACACGTCGCGCAGGACCGGAGCCTAGGGGCTCGGGAAGCCGGACCCACGCTGCCCGTGGAGGGACACACGTTTCCTGCGTTCGAAATAGCGGAGCCGACAGAGGTCCGACCGGCACCTAGTGCGGCTAGCACACACATCGCCCAGGACCGCAGCGGGGCTGTTCGGGAAGGACGGCCGGTGCTCCGGACTGGACAATCCCCTGTCTCGAGGATATGTAATTCCCGAACGAGCGGACCACAGCCTCCTGATTCGCGGCAAGGCTGGTACCCACACCGCGTGAGGCCGGTCCCCCGTGTCTTGCAGTCACTTTCGTCGAGCCGCCTGAGACAGAACACGGACCCCGGTGCGGCTAGCAGACACGTCGCCCAGGACCGGAGCCAAGGAGCTCTGCACAGCCGGTCCCACACTGCCCGTAGACGGACACCCGTGTCCTGCAATCGCTTTCCCGGAGCCGATCGAAGTGCGACCCGGACCGCGGTCCGGCTAGCACACACGTCGCCCAGGACCGGAGCGGGGCTGTTCGGTAAGGACGGTCGCCGCTCCGGACAGGACAGAAGCTTCCGTCTCGGGGACAGCCAGCACCCGAGCCAGCGGATGACAGCCTCCTGTGTCAGAACACGGCTGCCACGCATGCAGCTCGTGGCCGCACAACCGTGTCGTGGGATCGTTGTCCCCAATCTGCCCGAAACGGGATTCTTACCCTTGCGCGGCTAGCATACACGTCTCCCAGGACCGGAGTCTTGGCGTTCGGGAAGGACGGTCGCCGCTCCGGGACGGCGAGTTCCCGAGCGAAAGGAACACAGCCTCCTCCTTCGCGGCAAGGCTGGTACCCACACCGCGTGTGGCCGGTCATCCGTGTCTTGCGGTCACTTTCGTCGAGACGCCCAAGGCGGGACCCGGACCCCGGAGCGGCTAGCACACACGTCGCGCAGGACCGGAGCCCAGGGTCCACATCCGGACGCCTGCCGCTCTGGACTGTCTGAATCGACGGTCCCCAGGACGGCGTAACTCCGAGCCGGTGAACGACAGCCTGAAACTTCGCGGCAAGGCTGGCTCCCATGCCGCTAGTGACCGGACAATCGTGTCTTGGGATCGTTGTCCCCAGTCCGCCCGAGACGGGACCCGGACCCCGGAGCGGCTAGCACACACGTCGCGCAGGACCGGAGCCTAGGGACTCGGGAAGCCGAACCCACGCTGCCCGTAGAGGGGCACACGTTTCCTGCGATCGAAATAGCGGAGCCGACAGAGGTCCGACCGGCACCTAGTTCGGCTAGCACACACATCGCCCACGACCGCAGCGGGGCTGTTCGGGAAGGACGGCCGGTGCTCCGGACTGGACAATCCCCTGTCTCGAGGATAAGTAATTCCCGAACGAGCGGACCACAGCCTCCTGATTCGCGGCAAGGCTTGTACCCACACCGCGTGAGGCCGGTCCCCCGTGTCTTGCAGTCTCTTTCGTCGAGCCGCCTGAGACAGAACACGGACCCCGGTGCGGCTAGCAGACACGTCGCCCAGGACCGGAGCCAAGGAGCTCTGCACAGCCGGTCCCACACTGCCCGTAGACGGACACCCGTGTCCTGCAATCGCTTTCCCGTAGCCGATCGAAGTGCGACCCGGACCGCGGTCCGGCTAGCACACACGTCGCCCAGGACCGGAGCGGGGCTGTTCGGTAAGGACGGTCGCCGCTCCGGACAGGACAGAAGCTTCCGTCTCGGGGACAGCCAGCACCCGAGCCAGCGGATGACAGCCTCCTGTGTCAGAACACGGCTGCCACGCATGCGGCTCGTGGCCGCACAACCGTGTCGTGGGATCGTTGTCCCCAATCTGCCCGAAACGGGATTCTTACCCTTGCGCGGCTAGCATACACGTCTCCCAGGACCGGAGTCTTGGCGTTCGGGAAGGACGGTCGCCGCTCCGGGAAGGACAGTTCCCGAGCGAACGGAACACAGCCTCCTCCTTCGCGGCAAGGCTGGTACCCACACCGCGTGTGGCCGGTCATCCGTGTCTTGCGGTCACTTTCGTCGAGACGCCCAAGGCGGGACCCGGACCCCGGAGCGGCTAGCACACACGTCGCGCAGGACCGGAGCCCAGGGTCCACATCCGTACGACTGCCGCTCTGGACTGTCTGAATCGACGTTCCCCTGAACGGCGTAACTCCGAGCCGGTGAACGACAGCCTGACGCTTCGCGGCAAGGCTGGCTCCCATGCCGCTCGTGGCCGGACAACCGTGTCTTGGGATCGTTGTCCCCAGTCCGCCCGAGACGGGACCCGGACCCCGGAGCGGCTAGCACACACGTCGCGCAGGACCGGAGCCTAGGGGCTCGGGAAGCCGGACCCACGCTGCCCGTGGAGGGACACACGTTTCCTGCGTTCGAAATAGCGGAGCCGACAGAGGTCCGACCGGCACCTAGTGCGGCTAGCACACACATCGCCCAGGACCGCAGCGGGGCTGTTCGGGAAGGACGGCCGGTGCTCCGGACTGGACAATCCCCTCTCTCGAGGATATGTAATTCCCGAACGAGCGGACCACAGCCTCCTGATTCGCGGCAAGGCTTGTACCCACACCGCGTGAGGCCGGTCCCCCGTGTCTTGCAGTCACTTTCGTCGAGCCGCCTGAGACAGAACACGGACCCCGGTGCGGCTAGCAGACACGTCGCCAAGGACCGGAGCCAAGGAGCTCTGCACAGCCGGTCCCACACTGCCCGTAGACGGACACCCGTGTCCTGCAATCGCTTTCCCGGAGCCGATCGAAGTGCGACCCGGACCGCGGTCCGGCTAGCACACACGTCGCCCAGGACCGCAGCGGGGCTGTTCGGTAAGGACGGTCGCCGCTCCGGACAGGACAGAAGCTTCCGTCTCGGGGACAGCCAGCACCCGAGCCAGCGGATGACAGCCTCCTGTGTCAGAACACGGCTGCCACGCATGCGGCTCGTGGCCGCACAACCGTGTCGTGGGATCGTTGTCCCCAATCCGCCCGAAACGGGATTCTTACCCTTGCGCGGCTAGCATACACGTCTCCCAGGACCGGAGTCTTGGCGTTCGGGAAGGACGGTCGCCGCTCCGGGAAGGACAGTTCCCGAGCGAACGGAACACAGCCTCCTCCTTCGCGGCAAGGCTGGTACCCACACCGCGTGTGGCCGGTCATCCGTGTCTTGCGGTCACTTTCGTCGAGACGCCCAAGGCGGGACCCGGACCCCGGAGCGGCTAGCACACACGTCGCGCAGGACCGGAGCCCAGGGTCCACATCCGGACGCCTGCCGCTCTGGACTGTCTGAATCGACGGTCCCCAGGACGGCGTAACTCCGAGCCGGTGAACGACAGCCTGACGCTTCGCGGCAAGGCTGGCTCCCATGCCGCTCGTGGCCGGACAACCGTGTCTTGGGATCGTTGTCCCCAGTCCGCCCGAGACGGGACCCGGACCCCGGAGCGGCTAGCACACACGTCGCGCAGGACCGGAGCCTAGGGGCTCGGGAAGCCGGACCCACGCTGCCCGTGGAGGGACACACGTTTCCTGCGATCGAAATAGCGGAGCCGACAGAGGTCCGACCGGCACCCAGTGCGGCTAGCACACACATCGCCCAGGACCGGAGCGGGGCTCTCCGGGAAGGACGGCCGCCGCTCCGGACAGGATAGACGCTTTCCTCTCGGGGACAGCCAGCCCCCGAGTAAGCGGAAGATAGCCTCCTGTTTCACGACACGGTTGCTACGCATGCGGCTCGTGGCCGCACAACCGTGTCGTGGGATCTCCTTCCCCTAGGCGCCCGAAATGGGATCCGGACCCTGGTGCGGCGAGCAAACACGACACCTAGGATGGAGCCAAAGGGCTCGGGAAGCCGGACCCACGCTGCCCGTGGAGGGACACTCGTGTCCTGCGATCGAAATAGCGGAGCCGACCGAGGTCCCACCCGGACCCCAGTGCGGCTAGCACACACGTCGCCTAGGATAGGAGCGTGGCTGTTCGGGACGGACGGCTGCCGCTCCGGACAGGACAGAAGCTTCCGTCTCGGGGACAGCCAGCCCACGAGTCAGCGGATGATAGTCTCCTGTTTCACGACACGGCTGCCACGCATGCGGCTCGTGGCCGCACAATCGCGTCATGGGATCGTTGTCCCCAATCCGCCCGAAACGGGATTCTTACCCTTGCGCGGCTAGCATACACGTCTCCCAGGACCGGAGTCTTGGCGTTCGGGAAGGACGGTCGCCGCTCCGGGACGGCGAGTTCCCGAGCGAACTGAACACAGCCTCCTGCTTCGCGGCAAGGCTGCCACCCACACCGCGTGTGGCCGGTCATCCGTGTCTTGCGGTCACTTTCGTCGAGACGCCCAAGGCGGGACCCGGACCCCGGAGCGGCTAGCACACACGTCGCGCAGGACCGGAGCCTAGGGGCTCGGGAAGCCGGACCCACGCTGCCCGTGGAGGGACACACGTTTCCTGCGTTCGAAATAGCGGAGCCGACAGAGGTCCGACCGGCACCTAGTTCGGCTAGCACACACGTCGCCCAGGACCGGAGCGGGGCTCTCCGGGAAGGACGGCCGCCGCTCCGAACACGATAGACGCTTTCCTCTCGGGGACAGCCAGCCCCCGAGGAAGCGGATGATAGCCTCCTGTTTCACGTCACGGCTGCTACGCATGCAGCTCGTGGCCGGACCACTGTGTCGTGGGATCTCCTTCCCCGAGGCGCCCGAAATGGGATCCGGACCCCGGTGCGGCGAGCAAACACGACACCTAGGATGGAGCCAAAGGGCTCGGGGAGCCGGACCCACGCTGCCCGTGGAGGGACACTCGTGTCCTGCGATCGAAATAGCGGAGCCGACCGAGGTCCCACCCGGACCCCAGTGCGGCTAGCACACACGTCGCCCAGGATAGGAGCGTGGCTGTTCGGGACGGACGGCTGCCGCTCCGGACAGGACAGAAGCTTCCGTCTCGGGGACAGCCAGCCCACGAGTCAGCGGATGATAGCCTCCTGTTTCACGACACGGCTGCCACGCATGCGGCTCGTGGCCGCACAACTGTGTCGTGGGATCGTTGTCCCCAATCTGCCCGAAACGGGATTCTTACCCTTGCGCGGCTAGCATACACGTCTCCCAGGACCGGAGTCTTGGCGTTCGGGAAGGACGGTCGCCGCTCCGGGACGGCGAGTTCCCGAGCGAACGGAACACAGCCTCCTCCTTCGCGGCAAGGCTGGTACCCACACCGCGTGTGGCCGGTCATCCGTGTCTTGCGGTCACTTTCGTCGAGACGCCCAAGGCGGGACCCGGACCCCGGCGCGGCTAGCACACACGTCGCGCAGGACGGGAGCCCAGGGTCCACATCCGGACGCCTGCCGCTCTGGACTGTCTGAATCGACGGTCCCCAGGACGGCGTAACTCCGAGCCGGTGAACGACAGCCTGACGCTTCGCGGCAAGGCTGGCTCCCATGCCGCTCGTGGCCGGACAACCGTGTCTTGGGATCGTTGTCCCCAGTCCGCCCGAGACGGGACCCGGACCCCGGAGCGGCTAGCACACACGTCGCCCAGGACCGGAGCCCAGGGTCCACATCCGGACGCCTGCCGCTATGGACTGTCTGAATCGACGTTCCCCCGAACGGCGTAACTCCGAGCCGGTGAACGACAGCCTGAAGCTTCGCGGCAAGGCTGGCTCCCATGCCGCTAGTGGCCGGACAACCGTGTCTTGGGATCGTTGTCCCCAGTCCGCCCGAGACGGGACCCGGACCCCGGAGCGGCTAGCACACACGTCGCGCAGGACCGGAGCCTAGGGACTCGGGAAGCCGAACCCACGCTGCCCGTAGAGGGGCACACGTTTCCTGCGATCGAAATAGCGGAGCCGACAGAGGTCCGACCGGCACCTAGTTCGGCTAGCACACACATCGCCCAGGACCGCAGCGGGGCTGTTCGGGAAGGACGGCCGGTGCTCCGGACTGGACAATCCCCTGTCTCGAGGATAAGTAATTCCCGAACGAGCGGACCACAGCCTCCTGATTCGCGGCAAGGCTTGTACCCACACCGCGTGAGGCCGGTCCCCCGTGTCTTGCAGTCTCTTTCGTCGAGCCGCCTGAGACAGAACACGGACCCCGGTGCGGCTAGCAGACACGTCGCCCAGGACCGGAGCCAAGGAGCTCTGCACAGCCCGTCCCACACTGCCCGTAGACGGACACCCGTGTCCTGCAATCGCTTTCCCGTAGCCGATCGAAGTGCGACCCGGACCGCGGTCCGGCTAGCACACACGTCGCCCAGGACCGGAGTCTTGGCGTTCGGGAAGGACGGTCGCCGCTCCGGGAAGGACAGTTCCCGAGCGAACGGAACACAGCCTCCTCCTTCGCGGCAAGGCTGGTACCCACACCGCGTGTGGCCGGTCATCCGTGTCTTGCGGTCACTTTCGTCGAGACGCCCAAGGCGGGACCCGGACCCCGGAGCGGCTAGCACACACGTCGCGCAGGACCGGAGCCCAGGGTCCACATCCGTACGACTGCCGCTCTGGACTGTCTGAATCGACGTTCCCCCGAACGGCGTAACTCCGAGCCGGTGAACGACAGCCTGACGCTTCGCGGCAAGGCTGGCTCCCATGCCGCTCGTGGCCGGACAACCGTGTCTTGGGATCGTTGTCCCCAGTCCGCCCGAGACGGGACCCGGACCCCGGAGCGGCTAGCACACACGTCGCGCAGGACCGGAGCCTAGGGACTCGGGAAGCCGGACCCACGCTGCCCGTGGAGGGACACACGTGTCCTGCGTTCGAAATAGCGGAGCCGACAGAGGTCCGACCGGCACCCAGTGCGGCTAGCACACACATCGCCCAGGACCGGAGCGGGGCTCTCCGGGAAGGACGGCCGCCGCTCCGGACAGGATAGACGCTTTCCTCTCAGGGACAGCCAGCCCCCGAGTAAGCGGATGATAGCCTCCTGTTTCACGACACGGCTGCCACGCATGCGGCTCGTGGCCGCACAACCGTGTCGTGGGATCGTTGTCCCCAATCTGCCCGAAACGGGATTCTTACCCTTGCGCGGCTAGCATACACGTCTCCCAGGACCGGAGTCTTGGCGTTCGGGAAGGACGGTCGCCGCTCCGGGAAGGACAGTTCCCGAGCGAACGGAACACAGCCTCCTCCTTCGTGGCAAGGCTGGCTCCCATGCCGCTCGTGGCCGGACAACCGAGTCTTGGGATCGTTGTCCCCAGTCCGCCCGAGACGGGACCCGGACCCCGGAGCGGCTAGCACACACGTCGCGCAGGACCGGAGCCTAGGGGCTCGGGAAGCCGGACCCACGCTGCCCGTAGAGGGGCACACGTTTCCTGCGATCGAAATAGCGGAGCCGACAGAGGTCCGACCGGCACCTAGTTCGGCTAGCACACACATCGCCCAGGACCGCAGCGGGGCTGTTCGGGAAGGACGGCCGGTGCTCCGGACTGGACAATCCCCTGTCTCGAGGATATGTAATTCCCGAACGAGCGGACCACAGCCTCCTGATTCGCGGCAAGGCTGGTACCCACACCGCGTGAGGCCGGTCCCCCGTGTCTTGCAGTCACTTTCGTCGAGCCGCCTGAGACAGAACACGGACCCCGGTGCGGCTAGCAGACACGTCGCCCAGGACCGGAGCCAAGGAGCTCTGCACAGCCGGTCCCACACTGCCCGTAGACGGACACCCGTGTCCTGCAATCGCTTTCCGGGAGCCGATCGAAGTGCGACCCGGACCGCGGTCCGGCTAGCACACACGTCGCCCAGGACCGGAGCGTGGCTGTTCGGTAAGGACGGTCGCCGCTCCGGACAGGACAGAAGCTTCCGTCTCGGGGACAGCCAGCACCCGAGCCAGCGGATGACAGCCTCCTGTGTCAGAACACGGCTGCCACGCATGCAGCTCGTGGCCGCACAACCGTGTCGTGGGATCGTTGTCCCCAATCTGCCCGAAACGGGATTCTTACCCTTGCGCGGCTAGCATACACGTCTCCCAGGACCGGAGTCTTGGCGTTCGGGAAGGACGGTCGCCGCTCCGGGACGGCGAGTTCCCGAGCGAATGGAACACAGCCTCCTCCTTCGCGGTAAGGCTGGTACCCACACCGCGTGTGGCCGGTCATCCGTGTCTTGCGGTCACTTTCGTCGAGACGCCCAAGGCGGGACCCGGACCCCGGAGCGGCTAGCACACACGTCGCGCAGGACCGGAGCCCAGGGTCCACATCCGGACGCCTGCCGCTCTGGACTGTCTGAATCGACGGTCCCCAGGACGGCGTAACTCCGAGCCGGTGAACGACAGCCTGACGCTTCGCGGCAAGGCTGGCTCCCATGCCGCTCGTGGCCGGACAACCGTGTCTTGGGATCGTTGTCCCCAGTCCGCCCGAGACGGGACCCGGACCCCGGAGCGGCTAGCACACACGTCGCGCAGGACCGGAGCCTAGGGGCTCGGGAAGCCGGACCCACGCTGCCCGTGGAGGGACACACGTTTCCTGCGATCGAAATAGCGGAGCCGACAGAGGTCCGACCGGCACCCAGTGCGGCTAGCACACACATCGCCCAGGACCGGAGCGGGGCTCTCCGGGAAGGACGGCCGCCGCTCCGGACAGGATAGACGCTTTCCTCTCGGGGACAGCCAGCCCCCGAGGAAGCGGATGATAGCCTCCTGTTTCACGTCACGGCTGCTACGCATGCAGCTCGTGGCCGGACCACTGTGTCGTGGGATCTCCTTCCCCGAGGCGCCCGAAATGGGATCCGGACCCCGGTGCGGCGAGCAAACACGACACCTAGGATGGAGCCAAAGGGCTCGGGGAGCCGGACCCACGCTGCCCGTGGAGGGACACTCGTGTCCTGCGATCGAAATAGCGGAGCCGACCGAGGTCCCACCCGGACCCCAGTGCGGCTAGCACACACGTCGCCCAGGATAGGAGCGTGGCTGTTCGGGACGGACGGCTGCCGCTCCGGACAGGACAGAAGCTTCCGTCTCGGGGACAGCCAGCCCACGAGTCAGCGGATGATAGCCTCCTGTTTCACGACACGGCTGCCACGCATGCGGCTCGTGGCCGCACAACCGTGTCGTGGGATCGTTGTCCCCAATCTGCCCGAAACGGGATTCTTACCCTTGCGCGGCTAGCATACACGTCTCCCAGGACCGGAGTCTTGGCGTTCGGGAAGGACGGTCGCCGCTCCGGGACGGCGAGTTCCCGAGCGAACGGAACACAGCCTCCTCCTTCGCGGCAAGGCTGGTACCCACACCGCGTGTGGCCGGTCATCCGTGTCTTGCGGTCACTTTCGTCGAGACGCCCAAGGCGGGACCCGGACCCCGGCGCGGCTAGCACACACGTCGCGCAGGACGGGAGCCCAGGGTCCACATCCGGACGCCTGCCGCTCTGGACTGTCTGAATCGACGGTCCCCAGGACGGCGTAACTCCGAGCCGGTGAACGACAGCCTGACGCTTCGCGGCAAGGCTGGCTCCCATGCCGCTCGTGGCCGGACAACCGTGTCTTGGGATCGTTGTCCCCAGTCCGCCCGAGACGGGACCCGGACCCCGGAGCGGCTAGCACACACGTCGCCCAGGACCGGAGCCCAGGGTCCACATCCGGACGCCTGCCGCTATGGACTGTCTGAATCGACGTTCCCCCGAACGGCGTAACTCCGAGCCGGTGAACGACAGCCTGAAGCTTCGCGGCAAGGCTGGCTCCCATGCCGCTAGTGGCCGGACAACCGTGTCTTGGGATCGTTGTCCCCAGTCCGCCCGAGACGGGACCCGGACCCCGGAGCGGCTAGCACACACGTCGCGCAGGACCGGAGCCTAGGGACTCGGGAAGCCGAACCCACGCTGCCCGTAGAGGGGCACACGTTTCCTGCGATCGAAATAGCGGAGCCGACAGAGGTCCGACCGGCACCTAGTTCGGCTAGCACACACATCGCCCAGGACCGCAGCGGGGCTGTTCGGGAAGGACGGCCGGTGCTCCGGACTGGACAATCCCCTGTCTCGAGGATAAGTAATTCCCGAACGAGCGGACCACAGCCTCCTGATTCGCGGCAAGGCTTGTACCCACACCGCGTGAGGCCGGTCCCCCGTGTCTTGCAGTCTCTTTCGTCGAGCCGCCTGAGACAGAACACGGACCCCGGTGCGGCTAGCAGACACGTCGCCCAGGACCGGAGCCAAGGAGCTCTGCACAGCCCGTCCCACACTGCCCGTAGACGGACACCCGTGTCCTGCAATCGCTTTCCCGTAGCCGATCGAAGTGCGACCCGGACCGCGGTCCGGCTAGCACACACGTCGCCCAGGACCGGAGTCTTGGCGTTCGGGAAGGACGGTCGCCGCTCCGGGAAGGACAGTTCCCGAGCGAACGGAACACAGCCTCCTCCTTCGCGGCAAGGCTGGTACCCACACCGCGTGTGGCCGGTCATCCGTGTCTTGCGGTCACTTTCGTCGAGACGCCCAAGGCGGGACCCGGACCCCGGAGCGGCTAGCACACACGTCGCGCAGGACCGGAGCCCAGGGTCCACATCCGTACGACTGCCGCTCTGGACTGTCTGAATCGACGTTCCCCCGAACGGCGTAACTCCGAGCCGGTGAACGACAGCCTGACGCTTCGCGGCAAGGCTGGCTCCCATGCCGCTCGTGGCCGGACAACCGTGTCTTGGGATCGTTGTCCCCAGTCCGCCCGAGACGGGACCCGGACCCCGGAGCGGCTAGCACACACGTCGCGCAGGACCGGAGCCTAGGGACTCGGGAAGCCGGACCCACGCTGCCCGTGGAGGGACACACGTGTCCTGCGTTCGAAATAGCGGAGCCGACAGAGGTCCGACCGGCACCCAGTGCGGCTAGCACACACATCGCCCAGGACCGGAGCGGGGCTCTCCGGGAAGGACGGCCGCCGCTCCGGACAGGATAGACGCTTTCCTCTCAGGGACAGCCAGCCCCCGAGTAAGCGGATGATAGCCTCCTGTTTCACGACACGGCTGCCACGCATGCGGCTCGTGGCCGCACAACCGTGTCGTGGGATCGTTGTCCCCAATCTGCCCGAAACGGGATTCTTACCCTTGCGCGGCTAGCATACACGTCTCCCAGGACCGGAGTCTTGGCGTTCGGGAAGGACGGTCGCCGCTCCGGGAAGGACAGTTCCCGAGCGAACGGAACACAGCCTCCTCCTTCGTGGCAAGGCTGGCTCCCATGCCGCTCGTGGCCGGACAACCGAGTCTTGGGATCGTTGTCCCCAGTCCGCCCGAGACGGGACCCGGACCCCGGAGCGGCTAGCACACACGTCGCGCAGGACCGGAGCCTAGGGGCTCGGGAAGCCGGACCCACGCTGCCCGTAGAGGGGCACACGTTTCCTGCGATCGAAATAGCGGAGCCGACAGAGGTCCGACCGGCACCTAGTTCGGCTAGCACACACATCGCCCAGGACCGCAGCGGGGCTGTTCGGGAAGGACGGCCGGTGCTCCGGACTGGACAATCCCCTGTCTCGAGGATATGTAATTCCCGAACGAGCGGACCACAGCCTCCTGATTCGCGGCAAGGCTGGTACCCACACCGCGTGAGGCCGGTCCCCCGTGTCTTGCAGTCACTTTCGTCGAGCCGCCTGAGACAGAACACGGACCCCGGTGCGGCTAGCAGACACGTCGCCCAGGACCGGAGCCAAGGAGCTCTGCACAGCCGGTCCCACACTGCCCGTAGACGGACACCCGTGTCCTGCAATCGCTTTCCGGGAGCCGATCGAAGTGCGACCCGGACCGCGGTCCGGCTAGCACACACGTCGCCCAGGACCGGAGCGTGGCTGTTCGGTAAGGACGGTCGCCGCTCCGGACAGGACAGAAGCTTCCGTCTCGGGGACAGCCAGCACCCGAGCCAGCGGATGACAGCCTCCTGTGTCAGAACACGGCTGCCACGCATGCAGCTCGTGGCCGCACAACCGTGTCGTGGGATCGTTGTCCCCAATCTGCCCGAAACGGGATTCTTACCCTTGCGCGGCTAGCATACACGTCTCCCAGGACCGGAGTCTTGGCGTTCGGGAAGGACGGTCGCCGCTCCGGGACGGCGAGTTCCCGAGCGAATGGAACACAGCCTCCTGCTTCGCGGAAAGGCTGGCACCCACACCGCGTGTGACCGGTCACCTGTGTCTTGCGGTCACTTTCGTCGAGACGCCCAAGGCGGGACCCGGACCCCGGAGCGGCTAGCACACACGTCGCGCAGGACCGGAGCCCAGGGTCCACATCCGGACGCCTGCCGCTCTGGACTGTCTGAATCGACGGTCCCCCGTACGGCGTAACTCCGAGCCGGTGAACGACAGCCTGACGCTTCGCGGCAAGGCTGGCTCCCATGCCGCTCGTGGCCGGACAACCGTGTCTTGGGATCGTTGTCCCCAGTCCGCCCGAGACGGGACCCGGACCCCGGAGCGGCTAGCACACACGTCGCGCAGGACCGGAGCCTAGGGGCTCGGGAAGCCGGACCCACGCTGCCCGTGGAGGGACACACGTTTCCTGCGTTCGAAATAGCGGAGCCGACAGAGGTCCGACCGGCACCTAGTTCGGCTAGCACACACGTCGCCCAGGACCGGAGCGGGGCTCTCCGGGAAGGACGGCCGCCGCTCCGAACACGATAGACGCTTTCCTCTCGGGGACAGCCAGCCCCCGAGGAAGCGGATGATAGCCTCCTGTTTCACGTCACGGCTGCTACGCATGCAGCTCGTGGCCGGACCACTGTGTCGTGGGATCTCCTTCCCCGAGGCGCCCGAAATGGGATCCGGACCCCGGTGCGGCGAGCAAACACGACACCTAGGATGGAGCCAAAGGGCTCGGGGAGCCGGACCCACGCTGCCCGTGGAGGGACACTCGTGTCCTGCGATCGAAATAGCGGAGCCGACCGAGGTCCCACCCGGACCCCAGTGCGGCTAGCACACACGTCGCCCAGGATAGGAGCGTGGCTGTTCGGGACGGACGGCTGCCGCTCCGGACAGGACAGAAGCTTCCGTCTCGGGGACAGCCAGCCCACGAGTCAGCGGATGATAGCCTCCTGTTTCACGACACGGCTGCCACGCATGCGGCTCGTGGCCGCACAACCGTGTCGTGGGATCGTTGTCCCCAATCTGCCCGAAACGGGATTCTTACCCTTGCGCGGCTAGCATACACGTCTCCCAGGACCGGAGTCTTGGCGTTCGGGAAGGACGGTCGCCGCTCCGGGACGGCGAGTTCCCGAGCGAACGGAACACAGCCTCCTCCTTCGCGGCAAGGCTGGTACCCACACCGCGTGTGGCCGGTCATCCGTGTCTTGCGGTCACTTTCGTCGAGACGCCCAAGGCGGGACCCGGACCCCGGCGCGGCTAGCACACACGTCGCGCAGGACGGGAGCCCAGGGTCCACATCCGGACGCCTGCCGCTCTGGACTGTCTGAATCGACGGTCCCCAGGACGGCGTAACTCCGAGCCGGTGAACGACAGCCTGACGCTTCGCGGCAAGGCTGGCTCCCATGCCGCTCGTGGCCGGACAACCGTGTCTTGGGATCGTTGTCCCCAGTCCGCCCGAGACGGGACCCGGACCCCGGAGCGGCTAGCACACACGTCGCCCAGGACCGGAGCCCAGGGTCCACATCCGGACGCCTGCCGCTATGGACTGTCTGAATCGACGTTCCCCCGAACGGCGTAACTCCGAGCCGGTGAACGACAGCCTGAAGCTTCGCGGCAAGGCTGGCTCCCATGCCGCTAGTGGCCGGACAACCGTGTCTTGGGATCGTTGTCCCCAGTCCGCCCGAGACGGGACCCGGACCCCGGAGCGGCTAGCACACACGTCGCGCAGGACCGGAGCCTAGGGACTCGGGAAGCCGAACCCACGCTGCCCGTAGAGGGGCACACGTTTCCTGCGATCGAAATAGCGGAGCCGACAGAGGTCCGACCGGCACCTAGTTCGGCTAGCACACACATCGCCCAGGACCGCAGCGGGGCTGTTCGGGAAGGACGGCCGGTGCTCCGGACTGGACAATCCCCTGTCTCGAGGATAAGTAATTCCCGAACGAGCGGACCACAGCCTCCTGATTCGCGGCAAGGCTTGTACCCACACCGCGTGAGGCCGGTCCCCCGTGTCTTGCAGTCTCTTTCGTCGAGCCGCCTGAGACAGAACACGGACCCCGGTGCGGCTAGCAGACACGTCGCCCAGGACCGGAGCCAAGGAGCTCTGCACAGCCCGTCCCACACTGCCCGTAGACGGACACCCGTGTCCTGCAATCGCTTTCCCGTAGCCGATCGAAGTGCGACCCGGACCGCGGTCCGGCTAGCACACACGTCGCCCAGGACCGGAGTCTTGGCGTTCGGGAAGGACGGTCGCCGCTCCGGGAAGGACAGTTCCCGAGCGAACGGAACACAGCCTCCTCCTTCGCGGCAAGGCTGGTACCCACACCGCGTGTGGCCGGTCATCCGTGTCTTGCGGTCACTTTCGTCGAGACGCCCAAGGCGGGACCCGGACCCCGGAGCGGCTAGCACACACGTCGCGCAGGACCGGAGCCCAGGGTCCACATCCGTACGACTGCCGCTCTGGACTGTCTGAATCGACGTTCCCCCGAACGGCGTAACTCCGAGCCGGTGAACGACAGCCTGACGCTTCGCGGCAAGGCTGGCTCCCATGCCGCTCGTGGCCGGACAACCGTGTCTTGGGATCGTTGTCCCCAGTCCGCCCGAGACGGGACCCGGACCCCGGAGCGGCTAGCACACACGTCGCGCAGGACCGGAGCCTAGGGACTCGGGAAGCCGGACCCACGCTGCCCGTGGAGGGACACACGTGTCCTGCGTTCGAAATAGCGGAGCCGACAGAGGTCCGACCGGCACCCAGTGCGGCTAGCACACACATCGCCCAGGACCGGAGCGGGGCTCTCCGGGAAGGACGGCCGCCGCTCCGGACAGGATAGACGCTTTCCTCTCAGGGACAGCCAGCCCCCGAGTAAGCGGATGATAGCCTCCTGTTTCACGACACGGCTGCCACGCATGCGGCTCGTGGCCGCACAACCGTGTCGTGGGATCGTTGTCCCCAATCTGCCCGAAACGGGATTCTTACCCTTGCGCGGCTAGCATACACGTCTCCCAGGACCGGAGTCTTGGCGTTCGGGAAGGACGGTCGCCGCTCCGGGAAGGACAGTTCCCGAGCGAACGGAACACAGCCTCCTCCTTCGTGGCAAGGCTGGCTCCCATGCCGCTCGTGGCCGGACAACCGAGTCTTGGGATCGTTGTCCCCAGTCCGCCCGAGACGGGACCCGGACCCCGGAGCGGCTAGCACACACGTCGCGCAGGACCGGAGCCTAGGGGCTCGGGAAGCCGGACCCACGCTGCCCGTAGAGGGGCACACGTTTCCTGCGATCGAAATAGCGGAGCCGACAGAGGTCCGACCGGCACCTAGTTCGGCTAGCACACACATCGCCCAGGACCGCAGCGGGGCTGTTCGGGAAGGACGGCCGGTGCTCCGGACTGGACAATCCCCTGTCTCGAGGATATGTAATTCCCGAACGAGCGGACCACAGCCTCCTGATTCGCGGCAAGGCTGGTACCCACACCGCGTGAGGCCGGTCCCCCGTGTCTTGCAGTCACTTTCGTCGAGCCGCCTGAGACAGAACACGGACCCCGGTGCGGCTAGCAGACACGTCGCCCAGGACCGGAGCCAAGGAGCTCTGCACAGCCGGTCCCACACTGCCCGTAGACGGACACCCGTGTCCTGCAATCGCTTTCCGGGAGCCGATCGAAGTGCGACCCGGACCGCGGTCCGGCTAGCACACACGTCGCCCAGGACCGGAGCGTGGCTGTTCGGTAAGGACGGTCGCCGCTCCGGACAGGACAGAAGCTTCCGTCTCGGGGACAGCCAGCACCCGAGCCAGCGGATGACAGCCTCCTGTGTCAGAACACGGCTGCCACGCATGCAGCTCGTGGCCGCACAACCGTGTCGTGGGATCGTTGTCCCCAATCTGCCCGAAACGGGATTCTTACCCTTGCGCGGCTAGCATACACGTCTCCCAGGACCGGAGTCTTGGCGTTCGGGAAGGACGGTCGCCGCTCCGGGACGGCGAGTTCCCGAGCGAATGGAACACAGCCTCCTGCTTCGCGGAAAGGCTGGCACCCACACCGCGTGTGACCGGTCACCTGTGTCTTGCGGTCACTTTCGTCGAGACGCCCAAGGCGGGACCCGGACCCCGGAGCGGCTAGCACACACGTCGCGCAGGACCGGAGCCCAGGGTCCACATCCGGACGCCTGCCGCTCTGGACTGTCTGAATCGACGGTCCCCCGTACGGCGTAACTCCGAGCCGGTGAACGACAGCCTGACGCTTCGCGGCAAGGCTGGCTCCCATGCCGCTCGTGGCCGGACAACCGTGTCTTGGGATCGTTGTCCCCAGTCCGCCCGAGACGGGACCCGGACCCCGGAGCGGCTAGCACACACGTCGCGCAGGACCGGAGCCTAGGGGCTCGGGAAGCCGGACCCACGCTGCCCGTGGAGGGACACACGTTTCCTGCGTTCGAAATAGCGGAGCCGACAGAGGTCCGACCGGCACCTAGTTCGGCTAGCACACACGTCGCCCAGGACCGGAGCGGGGCTCTCCGGGAAGGACGGCCGCCGCTCCGAACACGATAGACGCTTTCCTCTCGGGGACAGCCAGCCCCCGAGGAAGCGGATGATAGCCTCCTGTTTCACGTCACGGCTGCTACGCATGCAGCTCGTGGCCGGACCACTGTGTCGTGGGATCTCCTTCCCCGAGGCGCCCGAAATGGGATCCGGACCCCGGTGCGGCGAGCAAACACGACACCTAGGATGGAGCCAAAGGGCTCGGGGAGCCGGACCCACGCTGCCCGTGGAGGGACACTCGTGTCCTGCGATCGAAATAGCGGAGCCGACCGAGGTCCCACCCGGACCCCAGTGCGGCTAGCACACACGTCGCCCAGGATAGGAGCGTGGCTGTTCGGGACGGACGGCTGCCGCTCCGGACAGGACAGAAGCTTCCGTCTCGGGGACAGCCAGCCCACGAGTCAGCGGATGATAGCCTCCTGTTTCACGACACGGCTGCCACGCATGCGGCTCGTGGCCGCACAATCGCGTCCTGGGATCGTTGTCCCCAATCCGCCCGAAACGGGATTCTTACCCTTGCGCGGCTAGCATACACGTCTCCCAGGACCGGAGTCTTGGCGTTCGTGAAGGACGGTCGCCGCTCCGGGACGGCGAGTTCCCGAGCGAAAGGAACACAGCCTCCTCCTTCGCGGCAAGGCTGGTACCCACACCGCGTGTGGCCGGTCATCCGTGTCTTGCGGTCACTTTCGTCGAGACGCCCAAGGCGGGACCCGGACCCCGGAGCGGCTAGCACACACGTCGCGCAGGACCGGAGCCCAGGGTCCACATCCGGACGCCTGCCGCTATGGACTGTCTGAATCGACGTTCCCCCGAACGGCGTAACTCCGAGCCGGTGAACGACAGCCTGAAGCTTCGCGGCAAGGCTGGCTCCCATGCCGCTAGTGGCCGGACAACCGTGTCTTGGGATCGTTGTCCCCAGTCCGCCCGAGACGGGACCCGGACCCCGGAGCGGCTAGCACACACGTCGCGCAGGACCGGAGCCTAGGGACTCGGGAAGCCGAACCCACGCTGCCCGTAGAGGGGCACACGTTTCCTGCGATCGAAATAGCGGAGCCGACAGAGGTCCGACCGGCACCTAGTTCGGCTAGCACACACATCGCCCAGGACCGCAGCGGGGCTGTTCGGGAAGGACGGCCGGTGCTCCGGACTGGACAATCCCCTCTCTCGAGGATAAGTAATTCCCGAACGAGCGGACCACAGCCTCCTGATTCGCGGCAAGGCTTGTACCCACACCGCGTGAGGCCGGTCCCCCGTGTCTTGCAGTCTCTTTCGTCGAGCCGCCTGAGACAGAACACGGACCCCGGTGCGGCTAGCAGACACGTCGCCCAGGACCGGAGCCAAGGAGCTCTGCACAGCCCGTCCCACACTGCCCGTAGACGGACACCCGTGTCCTGCAATCGCTTTCCCGTAGCCGATCGAAGTGCGACCCGGACCGCGGTCCGGCTAGCACACACGTCGCCCAGGACCGGAGTCTTGGCGTTCGGGAAGGACGGTCGCCGCTCCGGGAAGGACAGTTCCCGAGCGAACGGAACACAGCCTCCTCCTTCGCGGTAAGGCTGGTACCCACACCGCGTGTGGCCGGTCATCCGTGTCTTGCGGTCACTTTCGTCGAGACGCCCAAGGCGGGACCCGGACCCCGGAGCGGCTAGCACACACGTCGCGCAGGACCGGAGCCCAGGGTCCACATCCGTACGACTGCCGCTCTGGACTGTCTGAATCGACGTTCCCCCGAACGGCGTAACTCCGAGCCGGTGAACGACAGCCTGACGCTTCGCGGCAAGGCTGGCTCCCATGCCGCTCGTGGCCGGACAACCGTGTCTTGGGATCGTTGTCCCCAGTCCGCCCGAGACGGGACCTGGACCCCGGAGCGGCTAGCACACACGTCGCGCAGGACCGGAGCCTAGGGACTCGGGAAGCCGGACCCACGCTGCCCGTGGAGGGACACACGTGTCCTGCGTTCGAAATAGCGGAGCCGACAGAGGTCCGACCGGCACCCAGTGCGGCTAGCACACACATCGCCCAGGACCGGAGCGGGGCTCTCCGGGAAGGACGGCCGCCGCTCCGGACAGGATAGACGCTTTCCTCTCAGGGACAGCCAGCCCCCGAGTAAGCGGATGATAGCCTCCTGTTTCACGACACGGCTGCTACGCATGCAGCTCGTGGCCGGACCACTGTGTCGTGGGATCTCCTTCCCCGAGGCGCCCGAAATGGGATCCGGACCCCGGTGCGGCGAGCAAACACGACACCTAGGATGGAGCCAAAGGGCTCGGGAAGCCGGACCCACGCTGCCCGTGGAGGAACACTCGTGTTCTGCGATCGAAATAGCGGAGCCGACAGAGGTCCCACCCGGACCCCAGTGCGGCTAGCACACACGTCGCCCAGGATAGGAGCGTGGCTGTTCGGGACGGACGGCTGCCGCTCCGGACAGGACAGAAGCTTCCGTCTCGGGGACAGCCAGCCCACGAGTCAGCGAATGATAGCCTCCTGTTTCACGACACGGCTGCCACGCATGCGGCTCGTGGCCGCACAACCGTGTCGTGGGATCGTTGTCCCCAATCTGCCCGAAACGGGATTCTTACCCTTGCGCGGCTAGCATACACGTCTCCCAGGACCGGAGTCTTGGCGTTCGGGAAGGACGGTCGCCGCTCCGGGACGGCGAGTTCCCGAGCGAACGGAACACAGCCTCCTCCTTCGCGGCAAGGCTGGTACCCACACCGCGTGTGGCCGGTCATCCGTGTCTTGCGGTCACTTTCGTCGAGACGCCCAAGGCGGGACCCGGACCCCGGCGCGGCTAGCACACACGTCGCGCAGGACGGGAGCCCAGGGTCCACATCCGGACGCCTGCCGCTCTGGACTGTCTGAATCGACGGTCCCCAGGACGGCGTAACTCCGAGCCGGTGAACGACAGCCTGACGCTTCGCGGCAAGGCTGGCTCCCATGCCGCTCGTGGCCGGACAACCGTGTCTTGGGATCGTTGTCCCCAGTCCGCCCGAGACGGGACCCGGACCCCGGAGCGGCTAGCACACACGTCGCCCAGGACCGGAGCCCAGGGTCCACATCCGGACGCCTGCCGCTATGGACTGTCTGAATCGACGTTCCCCCGAACGGCGTAACTCCGAGCCGGTGAACGACAGCCTGAAGCTTCGCGGCAAGGCTGGCTCCCATGCCGCTAGTGGCCGGACAACCGTGTCTTGGGATCGTTGTCCCCAGTCCGCCCGAGACGGGACCCGGACCCCGGAGCGGCTAGCACACACGTCGCGCAGGACCGGAGCCTAGGGACTCGGGAAGCCGAACCCACGCTGCCCGTAGAGGGGCACACGTTTCCTGCGATCGAAATAGCGGAGCCGACAGAGGTCCGACCGGCACCTAGTTCGGCTAGCACACACATCGCCCAGGACCGCAGCGGGGCTGTTCGGGAAGGACGGCCGGTGCTCCGGACTGGACAATCCCCTGTCTCGAGGATAAGTAATTCCCGAACGAGCGGACCACAGCCTCCTGATTCGCGGCAAGGCTTGTACCCACACCGCGTGAGGCCGGTCCCCCGTGTCTTGCAGTCTCTTTCGTCGAGCCGCCTGAGACAGAACACGGACCCCGGTGCGGCTAGCAGACACGTCGCCCAGGACCGGAGCCAAGGAGCTCTGCACAGCCCGTCCCACACTGCCCGTAGACGGACACCCGTGTCCTGCAATCGCTTTCCCGTAGCCGATCGAAGTGCGACCCGGACCGCGGTCCGGCTAGCACACACGTCGCCCAGGACCGGAGTCTTGGCGTTCGGGAAGGACGGTCGCCGCTCCGGGAAGGACAGTTCCCGAGCGAACGGAACACAGCCTCCTCCTTCGCGGCAAGGCTGGTACCCACACCGCGTGTGGCCGGTCATCCGTGTCTTGCGGTCACTTTCGTCGAGACGCCCAAGGCGGGACCCGGACCCCGGAGCGGCTAGCACACACGTCGCGCAGGACCGGAGCCCAGGGTCCACATCCGTACGACTGCCGCTCTGGACTGTCTGAATCGACGTTCCCCCGAACGGCGTAACTCCGAGCCGGTGAACGACAGCCTGACGCTTCGCGGCAAGGCTGGCTCCCATGCCGCTCGTGGCCGGACAACCGTGTCTTGGGATCGTTGTCCCCAGTCCGCCCGAGACGGGACCCGGACCCCGGAGCGGCTAGCACACACGTCGCGCAGGACCGGAGCCTAGGGACTCGGGAAGCCGGACCCACGCTGCCCGTGGAGGGACACACGTGTCCTGCGTTCGAAATAGCGGAGCCGACAGAGGTCCGACCGGCACCCAGTGCGGCTAGCACACACATCGCCCAGGACCGGAGCGGGGCTCTCCGGGAAGGACGGCCGCCGCTCCGGACAGGATAGACGCTTTCCTCTCAGGGACAGCCAGCCCCCGAGTAAGCGGATGATAGCCTCCTGTTTCACGACACGGCTGCCACGCATGCGGCTCGTGGCCGCACAACCGTGTCGTGGGATCGTTGTCCCCAATCTGCCCGAAACGGGATTCTTACCCTTGCGCGGCTAGCATACACGTCTCCCAGGACCGGAGTCTTGGCGTTCGGGAAGGACGGTCGCCGCTCCGGGAAGGACAGTTCCCGAGCGAACGGAACACAGCCTCCTCCTTCGTGGCAAGGCTGGCTCCCATGCCGCTCGTGGCCGGACAACCGAGTCTTGGGATCGTTGTCCCCAGTCCGCCCGAGACGGGACCCGGACCCCGGAGCGGCTAGCACACACGTCGCGCAGGACCGGAGCCTAGGGGCTCGGGAAGCCGGACCCACGCTGCCCGTAGAGGGGCACACGTTTCCTGCGATCGAAATAGCGGAGCCGACAGAGGTCCGACCGGCACCTAGTTCGGCTAGCACACACATCGCCCAGGACCGCAGCGGGGCTGTTCGGGAAGGACGGCCGGTGCTCCGGACTGGACAATCCCCTGTCTCGAGGATATGTAATTCCCGAACGAGCGGACCACAGCCTCCTGATTCGCGGCAAGGCTGGTACCCACACCGCGTGAGGCCGGTCCCCCGTGTCTTGCAGTCACTTTCGTCGAGCCGCCTGAGACAGAACACGGACCCCGGTGCGGCTAGCAGACACGTCGCCCAGGACCGGAGCCAAGGAGCTCTGCACAGCCGGTCCCACACTGCCCGTAGACGGACACCCGTGTCCTGCAATCGCTTTCCGGGAGCCGATCGAAGTGCGACCCGGACCGCGGTCCGGCTAGCACACACGTCGCCCAGGACCGGAGCGTGGCTGTTCGGTAAGGACGGTCGCCGCTCCGGACAGGACAGAAGCTTCCGTCTCGGGGACAGCCAGCACCCGAGCCAGCGGATGACAGCCTCCTGTGTCAGAACACGGCTGCCACGCATGCAGCTCGTGGCCGCACAACCGTGTCGTGGGATCGTTGTCCCCAATCTGCCCGAAACGGGATTCTTACCCTTGCGCGGCTAGCATACACGTCTCCCAGGACCGGAGTCTTGGCGTTCGGGAAGGACGGTCGCCGCTCCGGGACGGCGAGTTCCCGAGCGAATGGAACACAGCCTCCTGCTTCGCGGAAAGGCTGGCACCCACACCGCGTGTGACCGGTCACCTGTGTCTTGCGGTCACTTTCGTCGAGACGCCCAAGGCGGGACCCGGACCCCGGAGCGGCTAGCACACACGTCGCGCAGGACCGGAGCCCAGGGTCCACATCCGGACGCCTGCCGCTCTGGACTGTCTGAATCGACGGTCCCCCGTACGGCGTAACTCCGAGCCGGTGAACGACAGCCTGACGCTTCGCGGCAAGGCTGGCTCCCATGCCGCTCGTGGCCGGACAACCGTGTCTTGGGATCGTTGTCCCCAGTCCGCCCGAGACGGGACCCGGACCCCGGAGCGGCTAGCACACACGTCGCGCAGGACCGGAGCCTAGGGGCTCGGGAAGCCGGACCCACGCTGCCCGTGGAGGGACACACGTTTCCTGCGTTCGAAATAGCGGAGCCGACAGAGGTCCGACCGGCACCTAGTTCGGCTAGCACACACGTCGCCCAGGACCGGAGCGGGGCTCTCCGGGAAGGACGGCCGCCGCTCCGAACACGATAGACGCTTTCCTCTCGGGGACAGCCAGCCCCCGAGGAAGCGGATGATAGCCTCCTGTTTCACGTCACGGCTGCTACGCATGCAGCTCGTGGCCGGACCACTGTGTCGTGGGATCTCCTTCCCCGAGGCGCCCGAAATGGGATCCGGACCCCGGTGCGGCGAGCAAACACGACACCTAGGATGGAGCCAAAGGGCTCGGGGAGCCGGACCCACGCTGCCCGTGGAGGGACACTCGTGTCCTGCGATCGAAATAGCGGAGCCGACCGAGGTCCCACCCGGACCCCAGTGCGGCTAGCACACACGTCGCCCAGGATAGGAGCGTGGCTGTTCGGGACGGACGGCTGCCGCTCCGGACAGGACAGAAGCTTCCGTCTCGGGGACAGCCAGCCCACGAGTCAGCGGATGATAGCCTCCTGTTTCACGACACGGCTGCCACGCATGCGGCTCGTGGCCGCACAATCGCGTCCTGGGATCGTTGTCCCCAATCCGCCCGAAACGGGATTCTTACCCTTGCGCGGCTAGCATACACGTCTCCCAGGACCGGAGTCTTGGCGTTCGTGAAGGACGGTCGCCGCTCCGGGACGGCGAGTTCCCGAGCGAAAGGAACACAGCCTCCTCCTTCGCGGCAAGGCTGGTACCCACACCGCGTGTGGCCGGTCATCCGTGTCTTGCGGTCACTTTCGTCGAGACGCCCAAGGCGGGACCCGGACCCCGGAGCGGCTAGCACACACGTCGCGCAGGACCGGAGCCCAGGGTCCACATCCGGACGCCTGCCGCTATGGACTGTCTGAATCGACGTTCCCCCGAACGGCGTAACTCCGAGCCGGTGAACGACAGCCTGAAGCTTCGCGGCAAGGCTGGCTCCCATGCCGCTAGTGGCCGGACAACCGTGTCTTGGGATCGTTGTCCCCAGTCCGCCCGAGACGGGACCCGGACCCCGGAGCGGCTAGCACACACGTCGCGCAGGACCGGAGCCTAGGGACTCGGGAAGCCGAACCCACGCTGCCCGTAGAGGGGCACACGTTTCCTGCGATCGAAATAGCGGAGCCGACAGAGGTCCGACCGGCACCTAGTTCGGCTAGCACACACATCGCCCAGGACCGCAGCGGGGCTGTTCGGGAAGGACGGCCGGTGCTCCGGACTGGACAATCCCCTCTCTCGAGGATAAGTAATTCCCGAACGAGCGGACCACAGCCTCCTGATTCGCGGCAAGGCTTGTACCCACACCGCGTGAGGCCGGTCCCCCGTGTCTTGCAGTCTCTTTCGTCGAGCCGCCTGAGACAGAACACGGACCCCGGTGCGGCTAGCAGACACGTCGCCCAGGACCGGAGCCAAGGAGCTCTGCACAGCCCGTCCCACACTGCCCGTAGACGGACACCCGTGTCCTGCAATCGCTTTCCCGTAGCCGATCGAAGTGCGACCCGGACCGCGGTCCGGCTAGCACACACGTCGCCCAGGACCGGAGTCTTGGCGTTCGGGAAGGACGGTCGCCGCTCCGGGAAGGACAGTTCCCGAGCGAACGGAACACAGCCTCCTCCTTCGCGGTAAGGCTGGTACCCACACCGCGTGTGGCCGGTCATCCGTGTCTTGCGGTCACTTTCGTCGAGACGCCCAAGGCGGGACCCGGACCCCGGAGCGGCTAGCACACACGTCGCGCAGGACCGGAGCCCAGGGTCCACATCCGTACGACTGCCGCTCTGGACTGTCTGAATCGACGTTCCCCCGAACGGCGTAACTCCGAGCCGGTGAACGACAGCCTGACGCTTCGCGGCAAGGCTGGCTCCCATGCCGCTCGTGGCCGGACAACCGTGTCTTGGGATCGTTGTCCCCAGTCCGCCCGAGACGGGACCCGGACCCCGGAGCGGCTAGCACACACGTCGCGCAGGACCGGAGCCTAGGGACTCGGGAAGCCGGACCCACGCTGCCCGTGGAGGGACACACGTGTCCTGCGTTCGAAATAGCGGAGCCGACAGAGGTCCGACCGGCACCCAGTGCGGCTAGCACACACATCGCCCAGGACCGGAGCGGGGCTCTCCGGGAAGGACGGCCGCCGCTCCGGACAGGATAGACGCTTTCCTCTCAGGGACAGCCAGCCCCCGAGTAAGCGGATGATAGCCTCCTGTTTCACGACACGGCTGCTACGCATGCAGCTCGTGGCCGGACCACTGTGTCGTGGGATCTCCTTCCCCGAGGCGCCCGAAATGGGATCCGGACCCCGGTGCGGCGAGCAAACACGACACCTAGGATGGAGCCAAAGGGCTCGGGAAGCCGGACCCACGCTGCCCGTGGAGGAACACTCGTGTTCTGCGATCGAAATAGCGGAGCCGACAGAGGTCCCACCCGGACCCCAGTGCGGCTAGCACACACGTCGCCCAGGATAGGAGCGTGGCTGTTCGGGACGGACGGCTGCCGCTCCGGACAGGACAGAAGCTTCCGTCTCGGGGACAGCCAGCCCACGAGTCAGCGAATGATAGCCTCCTGTTTCACGACACGGCTGCCACGCATGCGGCTCGTGGCCGCACAACCGTGTCGTGGGATCGTTGTCCCCAATCTGCCCGAAACGGGATTCTTACCCTTGCGCGGCTAGCATACACGTCTCCCAGGACCGGAGTCTTGGCGTTCGGGAAGGACGGTCGCCGCTCCGGGAAGGACAGTTCCCGAGCGAACGGAACACAGCCTCCTCCTTCGTGGCAAGGCTGGCTCCCATGCCGCTCGTGGCCGGACAACCGAGTCTTGGGATCGTTGTCCCCAGTCCGCCCGAGACGGGACCCGGACCCCGGAGCGGCTAGCACACACGTCGCGCAGGACCGGAGCCTAGGGGCTCGGGAAGCCTGACCCACGCTGCCCGTAGAGGGGCACACGTTTCCTGCGATCGAAATAGCGGAGCCGACAGAGGTCCGACCGGCACCTAGTTCGGCTAGCACACACATCGCCCAGGACCGCAGCGGGGCTGTTCGGGAAGGACGGCCGGTGCTCCGGACTGGACAATCCCCTGTCTCGAGGATATGTAATTCCCGAACGAGCGGACCACAGCCTCCTGATTCGCGGCAAGGCTGGTACCCACACCGCGTGAGGCCGGTCCCCCGTGTCTTGCAGTCACTTTCGTCGAGCCGCCTGAGACAGAACACGGACCCCGGTGCGGCTAGCAGACACGTCGCCCAGGACCGGAGCCAAGGAGCTCTGCACAGCCGGTCCCACACTGCCCGTAGACGGACACCCGTGTCCTGCAATCGCTTTCCCGGAGCCGATCGAAGTGCGACCCGGACCGCGGTCCGGCTAGCACACACGTCGCCCAGGACCGCAGCGGGGCTGTTCGGTAAGGACGGTCGCCGCTCCGGACAGGACAGAAGCTTCCGTCTCGGGGACAGCCAGCACCCGAGCCAGCGGATGACAGCCTCCTGTGTCAGAACACGGCTGCCACGCATGCAGCTCGTGGCCGCACAACCGTGTCGTGGGATCGTTGTCCCCAATCCGCCCGAAACGGGATTCTTACCCTTGCGCGGCTAGCATACACGTCTCCCAGGACCGGAGTCTTGGCGTTCGGGAAGGACGGTCGCCGCTCCGGGACGGCGAGTTCCCGAGCGAATGGAACACAGCCTCCTGCTTCGCGGAAAGGCTGGCACCCACACCGCGTGTGACCGGTCACCTGTGTCTTGCGGTCACTTTCGTCGAGACGCCCAAGGCGGGACCCGGACCCCGGAGCGGCTAGCACACACGTCGCGCAGGACCGGAGCCCAGGGTCCACATCCGGACGCCTGCCGCTATGGACTGTCTGAATCGACGGTCCCCCGTACGGCGTAACTCCGAGCCGGTGAACGACAGCCTGACGCTTCGCGGCAAGGCTGGCTCCCATGCCGCTCGTGGCCGGACAACCGTGTCTTGGGATCGTTGTCCCCAGTCCGCCCGAGACGGGACCCGGACCCCGGAGCGGCTAGCACACACGTCGCGCAGGACCGGAGCCTAGGGGCTCGGGAAGCCGGACCCACGCTGCCCGTGGAGGGACACACGTTTCCTGCGTTCGAAATAGCGGAGCCGACAGAGGTCCGACCGGCACCTAGTTCGGCTAGCACACACGTCGCCCAGGACCGGAGCGGGGCTCTCCGGGAAGGACGGCCGCCGCTCCGAACACGATAGACGCTTTCCTCTCGGGGACAGCCAGCCCCCGAGGAAGCGGATGATAGCCTCCTGTTTCACGTCACGGCTGCTACGCATGCAGCTCGTGGCCGGACCACTGTGTCGTGGGATCTCCTTCCCCGAGGCGCCCGAAATGGGATCCGGACCCCGGTGCGGCGAGCAAACACGACACCTAGGATGGAGCCAAAGGGCTCGGGGAGCCGGACCCACGCTGCCCGTGGAGGGACACTCGTGTCCTGCGATCGAAATAGCGGAGCCGACCGAGGTCCCACCCGGACCCCAGTGCGGCTAGCACACACGTCGCCCAGGATAGGAGCGTGGCTGTTCGGGACGGACGGCTGCCGCTCCGGACAGGACAGAAGCTTCCGTCTCGGGGACAGCCAGCCCACGAGTCAGCGGATGATAGCCTCCTGTTTCACGACACGGCTGCCACGCATGCGGCTCGTGGCCGCACAATCGCGTCCTGGGATCGTTGTCCCCAATCCGCCCGAAACGGGATTCTTACCCTTGCGCGGCTAGCATACACGTCTCCCAGGACCGGAGTCTTGGCGTTCGTGAAGGACGGTCGCCGCTCCGGGACGGCGAGTTCCCGAGCGAAAGGAACACAGCCTCCTCCTTCGCGGCAAGGCTGGTACCCACACCGCGTGTGGCCGGTCATCCGTGTCTTGCGGTCACTTTCGTCGAGACGCCCAAGGCGGGACCCGGACCCCGGAGCGGCTAGCACACACGTCGCGCAGGACCGGAGCCCAGGGTCCACATCCGGACGCCTGCCGCTATGGACTGTCTGAATCGACGTTCCCCCGAACGGCGTAACTCCGAGCCGGTGAACGACAGCCTGAAGCTTCGCGGCAAGGCTGGCTCCCATGCCGCTAGTGGCCGGACAACCGTGTCTTGGGATCGTTGTCCCCAGTCCGCCCGAGACGGGACCCGGACCCCGGAGCGGCTAGCACACACGTCGCGCAGGACCGGAGCCTAGGGACTCGGGAAGCCGAACCCACGCTGCCCGTAGAGGGGCACACGTTTCCTGCGATCGAAATAGCGGAGCCGACAGAGGTCCGACCGGCACCTAGTTCGGCTAGCACACACATCGCCCAGGACCGCAGCGGGGCTGTTCGGGAAGGACGGCCGGTGCTCCGGACTGGACAATCCCCTGTCTCGAGGATAAGTAATTCCCGAACGAGCGGACCACAGCCTCCTGATTCGCGGCAAGGCTTGTACCCACACCGCGTGAGGCCGGTCCCCCGTGTCTTGCAGTCTCTTTCGTCGAGCCGCCTGAGACAGAACACGGACCCCGGTGCGGCTAGCAGACACGTCGCCCAGGACCGGAGCCAAGGAGCTCTGCACAGCCCGTCCCACACTGCCCGTAGACGGACACCCGTGTCCTGCAATCGCTTTCCCGTAGCCGATCGAAGTGCGACCCGGACCGCGGTCCGGCTAGCACACACGTCGCCCAGGACCGGAGTCTTGGCGTTCGGGAAGGACGGTCGCCGCTCCGGGAAGGACAGTTCCCGAGCGAACGGAACACAGCCTCCTCCTTCGCGGCAAGGCTGGTACCCACACCGCGTGTGGCCGGTCATCCGTGTCTTGCGGTCACTTTCGTCGAGACGCCCAAGGCGGGACCCGGACCCCGGAGCGGCTAGCACACACGTCGCGCAGGACCGGAGCCCAGGGTCCACATCCGGACGCCTGCCGCTCTGGACTGTCTGAATCGACGGTCCCCAGGACGGCGTAACTCCGAGCCGGTGAACGACAGCCTGACGCTTCGCGGCAAGGCTGGCTCCCATGCCGCTCGTGGCCGGACAACCGTGTCTTGGGATCGTTGTCCCCAGTCCGCCCGAGACGGGACCCGGACCCCGGAGCGGCTAGCACACACGTCGCGCAGGACCGGAGCCTAGGGGCTCGGGAAGCCGGACCCACGCTGCCCGTGGAGGGACACACGTTTCCTGCGTTCGAAATAGCGGAGCCGACAGAGGTCCGACCGGCACCTAGTTCGGCTAGCACACACGTCGCCCAGGACCGGAGCGGGGCTCTCCGGGAGGGACGGCCGCCGCTCCGGACAGGATAGACGCTTTCCTCTCGGGGACAGCCAGCCCCCGAGGAAGCGGATGATAGCCTCCTGTTTCACGTCACGGCTGCTACGCATGCAGCTCGTGGCCGGACCACTGTGTCGTGGGATCTCCTTCCCCGAGGCGCCCGAAATGGGATCCGGACCCCGGTGCGGCGAGCAAACACGACACCTAGGATGGAGCCAAAGGGCTCGTGAAGCCGTACCCACGCTGCCCGTGGAGGGGCACACGTTTCCTGCGATCGAAATAGCGGAGCCGACAGAGGTCCGACCGGCACCTAGGGCGGCTAGCACACACATCGCCCAGGACCGCAGCGGGGCTGTTCGGGAAGGACGGCCGGTGCTCCGGACTGGACAATCCCCTGTCTCGAGGATAAGTAGTTCCCGAACGAGCGGACCACAGCCTCCTGATTCGCGGCAAGGCTGGTACCCACACCGCGTGAGGCCGGTCCCCCGTGTCTTGCAGTCACTTTCGTCGAGCCGCCTGAGACAGAACACGGACCCCGGTGCGGCTAGCAGACACGTCGCCCAGGACCGGAGCCAAGGAGCTCTGCACAGCCGGTCCCACATTGCCCGTAGACGGACACCCGTGTCCTGCAATCGCTTTCCCGGAGCCGATCGAAGTGCGACCCGGACCGCGGTCCGGCTAGCACACACGTCGCCCAGGACCGGAGCGGGGCTGTTCGGTAAGGACGGTCGCCGCTCCGGACAGGACAGAAGCTTCCGTCTCGGGGACAGCCAGCACCCGAGCCAGCGGATGACAGCCTCCTGTGTCAGAACACGGCTGCTACGCATGCGGCTCGTGGCCGCACAATCGCGTCCTGGGATCGTTGTCCCCAATCAGCCCGAAACGGGATTCTTACCCTTGCGCGGCTAGCATACACGTCTCCCAGGACCGGAGTCTTGGCGTTCGGGAAGGACGGTCGCCGCTCCGGGACGGCGAGTTCCCGAGCGAACGGAACACAGCCTCCTGCTTCGCGGCAAGGCTGGCACCCACACCGCGTGTGGCCGGTCATCCGTGTCTTGCGGTCACTTTCGTCGAGGCGCCCAAGGCGGGACCCGGACCCCGGAGCGGCTAGCACACACGTCGCGCAGGACCGGAGCCTAGGGGCTCGGGACGCCGGACCCACGCTGCCCGTGGAGGGACACACGTTTCCTGCGTTCGAAATAGCGGAGCCGACAGAGGTCCGACCGGCACCTAGTTCGGCTAGCACACACGGCGCCCAGGACCGGAGCGGGGCTCTCCGGGAAGGACGGCCGCCGCTCCGAACACGATAGACGCTTTCCTCTCGGGGACAGCCAGCCCCCGAGGAAGCGGATGATAGCCTCCTGTTTCACGTCACGGCTGCTACGCATGCAGCTCGTGGCCGGACCACTGTGTCGTGGGATCTCCTTCCCCGAGGCGCCCGAAATGGGATCCGGACCCCGGTGCGGCGAGCAAACACGACACCTAGGATGGAGCCAAAGGGCTCGGGGAGCCGGACCCACGCTGCCCGTGGAGGGACACTCGTGTCCTGCGATCGAAATAGCGGAGCCGACCGAGGTCCCACCCGGACCCCAGTGCGGCTAGCACACACGTCGCCCAGGATAGGAGCGTGGCTGTTCGGGACGGACGGCTGCCGCTCCGGACAGGACAGAAGCTTCCGTCTCGGGGACAGCCAGCCCACGAGTCAGCGGATGATAGCCTCCTGTTTCACGACACGGCTGCCACGCATGCGGCTCGTGGCCGCACAATCGCGTCCTGGGATCGTTGTCCCCAATCCGCCCGAAACGGGATTCTTACCCTTGCGCGGCTAGCATACACGTCTCCCAGGACCGGAGTCTTGGCGTTCGGGAAGGACGGTCGCCGCTCCGGGAAGGACAGTTCCCGAGCGAACGGAACACAGCCTCCTCCTTCGCGGCAAGGCTGGTACCCACACCGCGTGTGGCCGGTCATCCGTGTCTTGCGGTCACTTTCGTCGAGACGCCCAAGGCGGGACCCGGACCCCGGAGCGGCTAGCACACACGTCGCGCAGGACCGGAGCCCAGGGTCCACATCCGGACGCCTGCCGCTCTGGACTGTCTGAATCGACGGTCCCCAGGACGGCGTAACTCCGAGCCGGTGAACGACAGCCTGACGCTTCGCGGCAAGGCTGGCTCCCATGCCGCTCGTGGCCGGACAACCGTGTCTTGGGATCGTTGTCCCCAGTCCGCCCGAGACGGGACCCGGACCCCGGAGCGGCTAGCACACACGTCGCGCAGGACCGGAGCCTAGGGGCTCGGGAAGCCGGACCCACGCTGCCCGTGGAGGGACACACGTTTCCTGCGTTCGAAATAGCGGAGCCGACAGAGGTCCGACCGGCACCTAGTTCGGCTAGCACACACGTCGCCCAGGACCGGAGCGGGGCTCTCCGGGAGGGACGGCCGCCGCTCCGGACAGGATAGACGCTTTCCTCTCGGGGACAGCCAGCCCCCGAGGAAGCGGATGATAGCCTCCTGTTTCACGTCACGGCTGCTACGCATGCAGCTCGTGGCCGGACCACTGTGTCGTGGGATCTCCTTCCCCGAGGCGCCCGAAATGGGATCCGGACCCCGGTGCGGCGAGCAAACACGACACCTAGGATGGAGCCAAAGGGCTCGGGAAGCCGGACCCACGCTGCCCGTGGAGGGGCACACGTTTCCTGCGATCGAAATAGCGGAGCCGACAGAGGTCCGACCGGCACCTAGGGCGGCTAGCACACACATCGCCCAGGACCGCAGCGGGGCTGTTCGGGAAGGACGGCCGGTGCTCCGGACTGGACAATCCCCTGTCTCGAGGATAAGTAGTTCCCGAACGAGCGGACCACAGCCTCCTGATTCGCGGCAAGGCTGGTACCCACACCGCGTGAGGCCGGTCCCCCGTGTCTTGCAGTCACTTTCGTCGAGCCGCCTGAGACAGAACACGGACCCCGGTGCGGACCACGGGTCCCGACGGGACACGGACCCCGGGATCTTAGGACGGCAAGCCTCCCATCCGCATGGGACTGAACCCTGGCACCAAGACGACCAGTACATTAACCCTTCCCGTTCCTATTCTTGTTCCCGTTACCCTTCTCCTTTCCCTTCCCCTTTCAATTCCCCTTCCTCTAACCCTTTAACACTTAACCTAACTCTAACCCTTACTCTAATCCAAAACTTAACCCTTAACCTTACGCTAAAAAAAAGTTACACTAAACCTAAAACTTACCCTTACACTAAACCTAATTCTCTAACCCTATCCCTAAACCTAACCATAATACTCTCACCCTAACCTAAGCCTAACGAGAACCCGAAATATTAAACTAACGCACTCACCATATCCTTAAATGAAGGCGCTTTCCGGGGCCCGATTTTTCAGTCGTCTCCGATTCCGGAGAGGGCTATGTTTAGGGATGCTCGGAAACAGCGAACCCGGAGGGTCCAGTGGCATGCGGGGCTGCGTAAAGGCTCCGCTAGAGAGTAGATCTGCAAGTAAGAGGAAGGCTTTGGGTACAACGGGACTCCCCAGGGGAGTATTTACGCAGCCCTACATACAACTAGACCCTCTGTATGCGCTCCTTAACAGCAACCCTAAATAAAGTCCTGGCCCGCATGGCAGACGACTGAGAACTCGGGTCCCAGAAACTGCAAAACAAGCAACTTTCACACATCCAAAAGTGCCCCCAAACGAAGGCTTTGGGTACAAGTGAACTCCCAGGGAGCCTTTACGGAGCCCCATATGCAACTGGACCCTCCAGGTTCGCTGTTCCTGAGCAAACCTAAACGTATCCCTAGCCGTCATAGGAGACGAGTGAAAAATCAGTCTCCAGGAAACGCGTTGCAATCCCCTTTGGACCATCCAAAAGTGCACCCAAAGGAAGGCTTTGGGAACAAGTGAACTCCCCAGGGGAGCCTTTACGCAGCCCCACATGCAACTGGACCCTCCGGGTTCGCTGTTTCCGAGCATCCGTAAACATATCCCTAGCCGTCATCGGAGACGAGTGAAAAATCAGGCCCCAGGAAAGGCGTTCCGAGCCCTTTTCGCCAATCCAAAAATGCCCACAAAGGAAGGCTTTGGGTACAAGTGAACTCCCCAGGGGAGCCTTTACGCAGCCCCACATGCAACTGGACCCTCCGGGTTCGCTGTTTCCGAGCATCCCTAAATATAACCCTAGCCGGCATTGAAGACGACTGAAAAATCAGGCCCCAGGAAATGCGTTCCGAGCCCTTTTCGCCCATCCAAAAGTGCCCCCCAAAAAAGGCTTTGGGTACATCTGAAGTTCCCAGGGGAGCCTTTACGCAGCCCCATATGCAAGTGGACCCTCCTGGTTCGCTGTTCCTGAGCAAACCTAAACGTAGCCCTAGCCGTCATCGGAGACGAGTGAAAAATCAGGCCCCAGGAAATGCGTTCCGAGCCCCTTTGCACCATCCAAAAGTGCCCCCAAAGGAAGGCTTTGGGTACAAGAGAACTCCCCAGGGGAGCCTTTACACAGCCCCACATGCAACTGGACCCTCCGTGTTCGCTGTTTCCGAGCATCCCTATATATATCCCTAGCCGGCATCGAAGACGACTGAAAAATCAGGCCCAAGGAAATGCGTTCCGAGCCCTTT
Source organism: Anas platyrhynchos (assembly GCF_047663525.1). NCBI lineage: Eukaryota > Metazoa > Chordata > Aves > Anseriformes > Anatidae > Anas > Anas platyrhynchos. Next base: position 6,726,857 of record NC_092609.1, on the reverse strand, counting down.
TCGCCCATCCAAAAGTGCCCCCAAAGGAAGGCTTTGGTTACTAGTGAGCTCCCCAGGGGAGCCTTTACGCAGCGCCATATGCAACTGGACCATCCGGGTTCGCTGTTTCCGAGCATCCCTAAACATAGCTCTAGCCGGCATCGAAGACGACTGAAAAATCAGGCCCCAGGAAATGCGTTGCGAGCCCTTTTCGCCCATCCAAAAGTGCCCCCAAAGGAAGGCTTTGGGTACAAGTGAACTTCCCAGGGGAGCATTTACGCAGCCCCACATGCAACTGGACCCTCCGGGTTCGCTGTTTCCTGAGCAAACCTAAACGTAGCCTTAGCGGTCATCGGAGACGAGTGAAAAATGAGGCCCCAGGAAATGCTTTGCGAGCCCCTTTGGACAATCCAAAAGCGCCCCCAAAGGAAGGCTTTGGGTACAAGAGAACTCCCCAGGGGAGCCTTTACGCAGCCCCACATTCAACTGGACCCTCCGGGTAGCAGTTTCCGAGCAACCCTAAATATATCCCTAGTTGGCATGGGAGAAGACTGAAAAACCGGGCCCTAGAAAACGCGTTGCAAGCCCCTTTGGATCATCCAAAGGTTCCCCCAAAGGAAGGCTTTGGGTACATCTGAACTCCCCAGGGGAGCCTTTACGCAGCCCCACATGCAACTGGACCCTCCGGGTTGGCTGTTTCCTAGCATCCGTAAACATATCCCTAGCCGTCATCGGAGACGAGTGAAAAATCAGGCCCCAGGAAATGCGTTCCGAGCCCCTTTGCACCATCCAAAAGTGCCCCCAAAGGAAGGCTTTGGGTACAAGTGAACTCCCCAGGGGAGCCTTTACGCAGCCCCACATGCAACTGGACCCTCCGTGTTCGCTGTTTCCGAGCAACACTAAATATATCCCTAGTTGGCATGGGAGAAGTCTGAAAAAGCGGGCCCCAGAAAACGCGTTGCAAGCCCCTTTGGACCATCCAAAAGTGTCACCAAAGGAAGGCTTTGGGTACAAGTGAACTCCCCAGGGGAGCCTTTACGCAGCCCCACATGCAACTGGACCCTCCGGGTTCACTGCTCCTTAGAAAACCTAAACGTAGCACTAGCCGTCATCGGAGACGAGTGAAAAATCAGGCCCCAGGAAATGCATTGCGAGCCTTTTTCGCCAATCCAAAAGTGTCACCAAAGGAAGGCTTTGGGTACAAGTGAACTCCCGAGGGGAGCCTTTACGCAGCCTCACATGCAACTGGACCCTCCGGGTTCGCTTTTCCTGAGCAAACCTAAACGTAGCCCTAGCCGGCATGGGAGAAGACTGAAAAACCGGGCCCCAGAAAACGCGTTGCAAGCCCCTTTGGACCATCCAAAAGTGCCCCCAAAGGAAGGCTTTGGGTACAAGTGAACTCCCGAGGGGAGCATTTACGCAGCCTCACATGCAACTGGACCCTTTGGGTTCGATTTTTCTGAGCATTCCTAAACATAGCCCTACCCAGCATCGAAGAGGACTGAAAAATCAGGCCCCAGGAAATGCGTTCCGAGCCCTTTTCGCCCATTCATAAGTGCCACCAAAGGTAGGCTTTATTTACAAGAGAACTCCCCAGGGGAGCCTTATGCAGCCCCACATGCAACTGGACCCTCCGGGTTCGCTGTTCCTGAGCAAACCTAAACGTAGACCTAGACGACATGAGAGAAGACTGAAAATCCGGGCCCCAGAAAACGCGTTGCAAGCCCCTTTGGACCATCCAAAAGTGTCACCAAAGGAAGGCTTTGGGTACAAGTGAACTCCCCAGGGGAGCCTTTACGCAGCCCCACATGCAACTGGACCCTCTGGGTTCGCTGTTTCCGATCATCCCTAAACATATCCCTAGCCGGCATCGGAGACGAGTGAAAAATCAGGCCCCAGGAAATGCGTTCCGAGCCCTTTTCGCCCATCCAAAAGTGCCCCCAAAGGAAGGCTTTGGGTACAAGAGAACTCCCCAGGGGAGCCTTTACGCAGCCCCACATGCAACTGGACCCTCCGGGTTCGCTGTTTCCGAGCAACCCTAAATATATAACTAGCCGGCATGGGAGAAGACTGAAAAACCACGCCCCAGAAAACGCGTTTCAAGCCTCTTTGGACCATCCAAAAGTGTCACCAAAGGAAGGCTTTGGGTACAAGAGAACTCCCGAGGGGAGCCTTTACGCAGCCCCACATGCAACTGGACCCTCCGGTTTCGCTGTTCCTGAGGAAACCGAAACGTAGCCCTAGCCGGCATCGGAGACGTGTGAAAAAACAGGCCCCAGGAAACGCGTTGCGAGCCCCTTTGGACCATCCAAAAGTGTCACCAAAGGAAGGCTTTGGGTACAAGTGAACTCCCCAGGGGAGCCTTTACGCAGCCCCACATGCAACTGGACCCTCCGGGTTCGCTGTTTCCGAGCAAACCTAAATATATTCCTAGCCGGCTTCAAGACGACTGAAAAATCAGTCCCCAGGAAATGCGTTCCGAGCCCCTTTCGCCCATCCAAAATTGCCCCCTAAGGAAGGCTTTGGGTACAAGAGAACTCCCCAGGGGAGCCTTTACGCAGCCCCACATGCAACTGGACCCTCCGGGTTCGATTTTTCCGAGCAACCTTAAATATATCCCTAGCCGGCATGGGAGAAGACTGAAAACTCGGGCCCCAGGTAACGCATTGCAAGCCCCTTTGGACCATCCAAAAGTGTTACCAAAGGAAGGCTTTGGGTACAAGTGAACTCCCCAGGGGAGCCTTTACGCAGCCCCATATGCAACTGGACCCTCCGGGTTCGTTGTTTCGGAGCATCCCTAAATATATCCATAGTTGGCATGGGAGAAGACTGAAAAACCGGGTCACAGAAAACGCGTTGCAAGGCCCTTTGGACCATCCAAAAGTGTCACCAAAGGAAGGCTTTGGGTACAAGTGAACTCCCCAGGGGAGCATTTACGCAGCCCCACATGCAACTGGACCCTCCGGGTTCGCTGTTTCCGAGCATCACTAAAAATAACCCTAGCCGGCATCAAAGACGACTGAAAAATCAGGCCCCAGGAAATGCGTTCCGAGCACTTATCGCCCATCCAAAAGAGCCCCCAAAGGAAGGCTTTGGTTACAAGAGTACTCCCCAGGGGAGCCTTTACGCAGCCCCACATGCAACTGGACCCTCGGGGTTCGCTCTTTCCGAGCATTCCTAAATATATCCCTAGCCGGCATGGGAGAAGACTGAAAAACCGGGCCCCAGAAAACGCGTTTCAAGCCTTTTTTGACCATCCAAAAGTGTCACCATAGGAAGGCTTTGGGTACAAGAGAACTCCCCAGGGAAGCCTTTACACAGCCCCATATGCAACTAGACCCTCCGGGTTCGCTGTTTCCGAGCATCCCTAAACATAGCCCTAGCCGGCATCGAAACGACTGAAAAATCAGGCCCCAGGAAATGCGTTGCGAGCCCTTTTCGTCCATCCAAAAGTGACCGGAAAGGAAGGCTTTGGTTACAAGTGAGCTCCCCAGCGGAGCCTTTACGCAGCCCCACATGCAACTGGACCCTCCGGGTTCGCTGTTTCCGAGCAACACTAAATATATAACTAATTTGCATGGGAGAAGACTGAAAAACCGGGCCCCAGAAAACGCGTTGCAAGCCCCTTTGGACCATCCAAAAGTGTCACCAATGGAAGGCTTTGGGTACAAGTGAACTCCCCAGGGGAGCATTTACGCAGCCCCACATGCAACTGGACCCTCCAGGTTCGCTGTTTCCTGAGCAAATCTAAACGTAGCCCTAGCGGTCATCGGAGACGAGTGAAAAATCAGGCCCTAGGAAATGCTTTGCGAGCCCCTTTGGACAATCCAAAAGTGCCCACAAAGGAAGGCTTTGGGTACAAGAGAACTCCCCAGGGGAGCCTTTACGCAGCCCCACATGCAACTGGACCCTCCGGGTAGCAGTTTCCGAGCAACCCTAAATATATCCCTAGTTGGCATGGGAGAAGACTGACAAACCGGGCCCCAGAAAACGCGTTGCAAGCCCCTTTGGATCATCCAAAGGTTCCCCCAAAGGAAGGCTTTGGGTACATCTGAACTCCCCAGGGGAGCCTTTACGCAGCCCCACATGCAACTGGACCCTCCGGGTTCGCTGTTTCCGAGCATCCCTAAACGTAGCCCTAGCCAGCATCGAAGACGACTGAAAACTCAGGCCCCAGGAAATGCATTCCGAGCCCTGTTCGCCCATCCAAAAGTGCCCCCAAAGGAAGGCTTTGGTTACAAGAGAACTCCCCAGGGGAGCCTTTACGCAGCCCCACATGCAACTGGACCATCCGGGTTCGCTGTTCCTGAGCAAACCTAAACGTATCCCTAGCCGGCATAGGAGACGAGTGAAAAATCAGTCTCAAGGAAACGCGTTGCGATCCCCTTTGGACAATCCAAAAGTGCCCCAAAAGGAAGGCTTTGGGTACAAGTGAACTCCCCAGGGGAGCCTTTACGCAGCCCCACATGCAACTGGACCCTCCGGGTTGGCTGTTTCCGAGCATCCGTAAACATATCCCTAGCCGTCATCGGAGACGAGTGAAAAATCAGGCCCCAGGAAAGGCGTTCCGAGCCCTTTTCGCCAATCCAAAAATGCCCCCAAAGGAAGGCTTTGGGTACAAGTGAACTCCCCAGGGGAGCCTTTACGCAGCCCCACATGCAACTGGACCCTCCGGGTTCGCTGTTTCCGAGCATCCCTAAACATAGCCCTAGCCGGCATCGAAGACGACTGAAAAATCAGGCCCCAGGAAATGCGTTCCGAGCCCTTTTCGCCCATCCAAAAGTGCCCCCAAAAAAAGGCTTTGGGTACATCTGAAGTTCCCAGGGGAGACTTTACGCAGCCCCATATGGAAGTGGACCCTCCTGGTTCGCTGTTCCTGAGCAAACCTAAACGTAGCCCTAGCCGTCATCGGAGACGAGTGAAAAATCAGGCCCCAGGAAATGCGTTCCGAGCCCCTTTTCACCATCCAAAAGTGCCCCATAAGGAAGGCTTTGGGTACAAGAGAACTCCCCAGGGGAGCCTTTACACAGCCCCACATGCAACTGGACCCTCCGTGTTCGCTGTTTCCGAGCATCCCTAAACATAGCCCTAGCCGGCATCCAAGAAGACTGATAAATCAGGCCCCAGGAAATGCGTTCCGAGCCCTTTTCGCCCGTCCAAAAGTGTAACCAAAGGAAGGCTTTGGGTACAAGAGAACTCCCCAGGGGAGCCTTTACGCAGCCCCACATACAGCTGGACCCTCCGGGTTCGCTTTTTCCGAGCATCAGTAAAAATAACCCTAGCCGGCATCGAAGACGACTGAAAAATCAGGCCCCAGGAAATGCGTTCCGAGACTTTTTCGCCCATGTAAAAGTGCCCCCAAAGGAAGGCTTTGGGTACAAGTGAACTCCCCAGGGGAGCCTTTACGCAGCCCCACATGCAACTGGACCCTCCGTGTTCGCTGTTTCCGAGCAACCCTAAATATATCCCTAGTTGGCATGGGAGAAGTCTGAAAAAGCGGGCCCCAGAAAACGCGTTGCAAGCCCCTTTGGACCATCCAAAAGTGTCACCAAAGGAAGGCTTTGGGTACAAGTGAACTCCCCAGGGGAGCCTTTACGCAGCCCCACATGCAACTGGACCATCCGGGTTCGCTGTTTCCTAGCATCCCTAAACATATCCCTAGCCGGCATCAAAGACGACTGAAAAATCAGGCCCCAGGATACATGTTCCGAGCCCTTTTACCCCATCCAAAAGTGCCCCCAAAGGAAGGCTTTGGGTACAAGTGAACTCCCCAGGGGAGCCTTTACGCAGCCCCACATGCAACTGGACCCTCCGGGTTCGCTGCTCCTGAGAAAACCTAAACGTAGCACGAGCCGTCATCGGAGATGAGTGAAAAATCAGGCCCCAGGAAATGCATTGCGAGCCTTTTTCGCCAATCCAAAAGTGTCACCAAAGGAAGGCTTTGGGTACAAGTGAACTCCCCAGGGGAGCCTTTACGCAGCCCCACATGCAACTGGACCCTCCGGGTTCGCTGTTTCCGAGCAACCCTATATATATCCCTAGCCGGCATGGGAGAAAACTGAAAAACCAGGCCCCAGAAAACGCGTTGCAAGCCCTTTTGGACCATCCAAAAGTGCCCCCAAAGGAAGGCTTTGGGTACAAGTGAACTCCCCAGGGGAGCCTTTACGCAGCCCCACATGCAACTGGACTCTCCGATTTCGCTGTTCCTGAGCAAACCTAAACGTAGCCGCAGTCGTCATCGGAGACGAGTGAAAAATCAGGCCCCAGCTAATGCGTTGCGAGCCCCTTTGGACCATCCAAAAGTGTCACCAAAGGAAGGCTTTGGGTACAAGTGAACTCCCGAGGGGAGCCTTTACGCAGCCTCACATGCAACTGGACCCTCCGGGTTCGCTGTTCCTGAGCAAACCTAAACGTAGCCCTAGCCGGCATGGGAGAAGACTGAAAAACCGGGCCCCAGAAAACGCGTTGCAAGCCCCTTTGGACCATCCAAAAGTGTCACTAAAGGAAGGCTTTGGGTACAAGTGAACTCCCGAGGGGAGCCTTTACGCAGCCTCACATGCAACTGGACCCTCCGGGTTCGCTTTTCCTGAGCAAACCTAAACGTAGCCCTAGCCGGCATGGGAGAAGACTGAAAAACCGGGCCCCAGAAAACGCGTTGCAAGCCCCTTTGGACCATCCAAAAGTGCCCCCAAAGGAAGGCTTTGGGTACAAGTGAACTCCCCAGGGGAGCCTTTACGCAGCCTCACATGCAACTGGACCCTTTGGGTTCGATTTTTCTGAGCATTCCTAAACATAGCCCTACCCAGCATCGAAGACGACTGAAAAATCAGGCCCCTGGAAATGTGTTCCGAGCCCTTTTTCGCCCATCCAAAGATGCCCCCAAAGGAAGGCTTTGGGTACAAGTGAACTCCCGAGGGGAGCTTTTACGCAGCCTCACATGCAACTGGACCCTCCGGGTTCGCTGTTTCCGAGCAACCCTAAATATATCCCTAGCCGGCATGGGAGAAGACTGAAAAACCCGGCCCCAGAAAACGCGTTGCAAGCCTTTTTGGACCATCCAAAAGTGTCACCAAAGGAAGGCGTTGGGTACAAGTGAACTCCCGAGGGGAGCCTTTACGCAGCCCCACATGCAACTGGACCCTCCGGGTTCGCTGTTTCTGAGCAAACCTAAACGTAGCCCTAGCCGGCATCGAAGACAACTGAAAAATCAGGCCCCAGGAAATGCGTTGCGAGCCCTTTTCGCCCATTCATAAGTGCCACCAAAGGTAGGCTTTATTTACAAGAGAACTCCCCAGGGGAGCCTTATGCAGCCCCACATGCAACTGGACCCTCCGGGTTCGCTGTTCCTGAGCAAACCTAAACGTAGACCTAGACGACATGAGAGAAGACTGAAAAACCGGGCCCCAGAAAACGCGTTGCAAGCCCTTTTGGACCATCCAAAAGTGTCACCAAAGGAAGGCTTTGGGTACAAGTGAACTCCCCAGGGAAGCCTTTACGCAGCCCCACATGCAACTGGACCCTCTGGGTTCGCTGTTTCCGATCATCCCTAAACATATCCCTAGCCGGCATCGGAGACGAGTGAAAAATCAGGCCCCAGGAAATGCGTTCCGAGCCCTTTTCGCCCATCCAAAAGTGCCCCCAAAGGAAGGCTTGGGGTACAAGAGAACTCCCCAGGGGAGCCTTTACGCAGCCCCACATGCAACTGGACCATCCGGGTTCGCTGTTTCCGAGCAACCCTAAATATATAACTAGCTGGCATGGGAGAAGACTTAAAAACCACGCCCCAGAAAACGCGTTTCAAGCCTCTTTGGACCATCCAAAAGTGTCACCAAAGGAAGGCTTTGGGTACAAGTGAACTCCCCAGGGGAGCCTTTACGCAGCCCCACATGCAACTGGACCCTCCGGGTTCGCTGTTTCCGAGCAACCCTATATATATCCCTAGCCGGCATGGGAGAAGACTGAAAAACCAGGCCCCAGAAAACGCGTTGCAAGCCCTTTTGGACCATCCAAAAGTGCCCCCAAAGGAAGGCTTTGGGTACAAGTGAACTCCCCAGGGGAGCCTTTACGCAGCTCCACATGTAACTGGACTCTCCGATTTCGCTGTTCCTGAGCAAACCTAAACGTAGCCGCAGTCGTCATCGGAGACGAGTGAAAAATCAGGCCCCAGCTAATGCGTTGCGAGCCCCTTTGGACCATCCAAAAGTGTCAACAAAGGAAGGCTTTGGGTACAAGTGAACTCCCGAGGGGAGCTTTTACGCAGCCTCACATGCAACTGGACCCTCCGGGTTCGCTGTTCCTGAGCAAACCTAAACGTAGCCCTAGCCGGCATGGGAGAAGACTGAAAAACCGGGCCCCAGAAAACGCGTTGCAAGCCCCTTTGGACCATCCAAAAGTGTCACTAAAGGAAGGCTTTGGGTACAAGTGAACTCCCGAGGGGAGCCTTTACGCAGCCTCACATGCAACTGGACCCTCCGGGTTCGCTGTTCCTGAGCATTCCTAAACATAGCCCTACCCAGCATCGAAGACGACTGAAAAATCAGGCCCCTGGAAATGTGTTCCGAGCCCTTTTTCGCCCATCCAAAGATGCCCCCAAAGGAAGGCTTTGGGTACAAGTGAACTCCCGAGGGGAGCTTTTACGCAGCCTCACATGCAACTGGACCCTCCGGGTTCGCTGTTTCCGAGCAACCCTAAATATATCCCTAGCCGGCATGGGAGAAGACTGAAAAACCCGGCCCCAGAAAACGCGTTGCAAGCCTTTTTGGACCATCCAAAAGTGTCACCAAAGGAAGGCGTTGGGTACAAGTGAACTCCCGAGGGGAGCCTTTACGCAGCCCCACATGCAACTGGACCCTCCGGGTTCGCTGTTTCTGAGCAAACCTAAACGTAGCCCTAGCCGGCATCGAAGACAACTGAAAAATCAGGCCCCAGGAAATGCGTTCCGAGCCCTTTTCGCCCATTCATAAGTGCCACCAAAGGTAGGCTTTATTTACAAGAGAACTCCCCAGGGGAGCCTTATGCAGCCCCACATGCAACTGGACCCTCCGGGTTCGCTGTTCCTGAGCAAACCTAAACGTAGACCTAGACGACATGAGAGAAGACTGAAAAACCGGGCCCCAGAAAACGCGTTGCAAGCCCTTTTGGACCATCCAAAAGTGTCACCAAAGGAAGGCTTTGGGTACAAGTGAACTCCCCAGGGAAGCCTTTACGCAGCCCCACATGCAACTGGACCCTCTGGGTTCGCTGTTTCCGATCATCCCTAAACATATCCCTAGCCGGCATCGGAGACGAGTGAAAAATCAGGCCCCAGGAAATGCGTTCCGAGCCCTTTTCGCCCATCCAAAAGTGCCCCCAAAGGAAGGCTTGGGGTACAAGAGAACTCCCCAGGGGAGCCTTTACGCAGCCCCACATGCAACTGGACCATCCGGGTTCGCTGTTTCCGAGCAACCCTAAATATATAACTAGCTGGCATGGGAGAAGACTTAAAAACCACGCCCCAGAAAACGCGTTTCAAGCCTCTTTGGACCATCCAAAAGTGTCACCAAAGGAAGGCTTTGGGTACAAGAGAACTCCCCAGGGGAGCCTTTACGCAGCCCCACATGCAACTGGACCCTCCGGGTTCGCTGTTTCCGAGCAACCCTAAATATATCCCTAGTTGGCATGGGAGAAGACTGAAAAACCCGGCCTCAGAAAACGCGTTGCAAGCCCTTTTGGACCATCCAAAAGTGCCCCCAAAGGAAGGCTTTGGGTACAAGTGAACTCCCCAGGGGAGCCTTTACGCAGCCCCACATGCAACTGGACCCTCCGGGTTCGCTGTTTCCGAGAAACCCTATATATATCCCTAGCCGGCATGGGAGAAGACTGAAAAACCAGGCCCCAGAAAACGCGTTTCAAGCCTCTTTGGACCATCCAAAAGTGTCACCAAAGGAAGGCTTTGGGTACAAGTGAACTCCCCAGGGGAGCCTTTACGCAGCCCCACATGCAACTGGACCCTCCGATTTCGCTGTTCCTGAGCAAACCTAAACGTAGCCGCAGTCGTCATCGGAGACGAGTGAAAAATCAGGCCCCAGCTAATGCGTTGCGAGCCCCTTTGGACCATCCAAAAGTGTCACCAAAGGAAGGCTTTGGGTACAAGTGAACTCCCGAGGGGAGGCTTTACGCAGCCCCACATGCAACTGGACCCTCCGGGTTCGCTGTTCCTGAGCAAACCTAAACGTAGCCCTAGCCGGCATGGGAGAAGACTGAAAAACCGGGCACCAGAAAACGCGTTGCAAGCCCCTTTGGACCATCCAAAAGTGTCACCAAAGGAAGGCTTTGGGTACAAGTGAACTCCCGAGGGGAGCCTTTACGCAGCCTCACATGCAACTGGACCCTCCGGGTTCGCTTTTCCTGAGCAAACCTAAACGTAGCCCTAGCCGGCATGGGAGAAGACTGAAAAACCGGGCCCCAGAAAACGCGTTGCAAGCCCCTTTGGACCATCCAACAGTGCCCCCAAAGGAAGGCTTTGGGTACAAGAGAACTCCCCAGGGGAGCCTTTACGCAGCCCCACATGCAACTGGACCCTCCGGGTTCGCTGTTTCCGAGCAACCCTAAATATATTCCTAGCCGGTATGGGAGAAGACTGAAAAACCGGGTCACAGAAAACGCGTTGCAAGCCCCTTTAAACCATCCAAAAGTGCCCCCAAAGGAAGGCTTTGGGTACAAGAGAACTCCCCAGGGGAGCCTTTACACAGCCCCACATGCAACTGGACCCTCCGTGTTCGCTGTTTCCGAGCATCCCTAAACATAGCCCTAGCCGGCATCCAAGAAGACTGATAAATCAGGCCCCAGGAAATGCGTTCCGAGCCCTTTTCGCCCGTCCAAAAGTGTCACCAAAGGAAGGCTTTGGTTACAAGAGAACTCCCCAGGGGAGCCTTTACGCAGCCCCACATACAGCTGGACCCTCCGGGTTCGCTGTTTCCGAGCATCACTAAAAATAACCCTAGCCGGCATCGAAGACGACTGAAAAATCAGGCCCCAGGAAATGCGTTCCGAGACTTTTTCGCCCATGCAAAAGTGCCCCCAAAGGAAGGCTTTGGGTACAAGTGAACTCCCCAGGGGAGCCTTTACGCAGCCCCACATGCAACTGGACCCTCCGTGTTCGCTGTTTCCGAGCAACCCTAAATATATCCCTAGTTGGCATGGGAGAAGTCTGAAAAAGCGGGCCCCAGAAAACGCGTTGCAAGCCCCTTTGGACCATCCAAAAGTGTCACCAAAGGAAGGCTTTGGGTACAAGTGAACTCCCCAGGGGAGCCTTTACGCAGCCCCACATGCAACTGGACCATCCGGGTTCGCTGTTTCCTAGCATCCCTAAACATATCCCTAGCCGGCATCAAAGACGACTGAAAAATCAGGCCCCAGGATACATGTTCCGAGCCCTTTTACCCCATCCAAAAGTGCCCCCAAAGGAAGGCTTTGGGTACAAGTGAACTCCCCAGGGGAGCCTTTACGCAGCCCCACATGCAACTGGACCCTCCGGGTTCGCTGCTCCTGAGAAAACCTAAACGTAGCACGAGCCGTCATCGGAGATGAGTGAAAAATCAGGCCCCAGGAAATGCATTGCGAGCCTTTTTCGCCAATCCAAAAGTGTCACCAAAGGAAGGCTTTGGGTACAAGTGAACTCCCCAGGGGAGCCTTTACGCAGCCCCACATGCAACTGGACCCTCCGGGTTCGCTGTTTCCGAGCAACCCTATATATATCCCTAGCCGGCATGGGAGAAGACTGAAAAACCAGGCCCCAGAAAACGCGTTGCAAGCCCTTTTGGACCATCCAAAAGTGCCCCCAAAGGAAGGCTTTGGGTACAAGTGAACTCCCCAGGGGAGCCTTTACGCAGCCCCACATGCAACTGGACTCTCCGATTTCGCTGTTCCTGAGCAAACCTAAACGTAGCCGCAGTCGTCATCGGAGACGAGTGAAAAATCAGGCCCCAGCTAATGCGTTGCGAGCCCCTTTGGACCATCCAAAAGTGTCAACAAAGGAAGGCTTTGGGTACAAGTGAACTCCCGAGGGGAGCCTTTACGCAGCCTCACATGCAACTGGACCCTCCGGGTTCGCTGTTCCTGAGCAAACCTAAACGTAGCCCTAGCCGGCATGGGAGAAGACTGAAAAACCGGGCACCAGAAAACGCGTTGCAAGCCCCTTTGGACCATCCAAAAGTGCCCCCAAAGGAAGGCTTTGGGTACAAGTGAACTCCCGAGGGGAGCATTTACGCAGCCTCACATGCAACTGGACCCTTTGGGTTCGCTTTTCCTGAGCAAACCTAAACGTAGCCCTAGCCGGCATGGGAGAAGACTGAAAAACCGGGCCCCAGAAAACGCGTTGCAAGCCCCTTTGGACCATCCAAAAGTGCCCCCAAAGGAAGGCTTTGGGTACAAGTGAACTCCCGAGGGGAGCATTTACGCAGCCTCACATGCAACTGGACCCTTTGGGTTCGATTTTTCTGAGCATTCCTAAACATAGCCCTACCCAGCATCGAAGACGACTGAAAAATCAGGCCCCTGGAAATGTGTTCCGAGCCCTTTTTCGCCCATCCAAAGATGCCCCCAAAGGAAGGCTTTGGGTACAAGTGAACTCCCGAGGGGAGCTTTTACGCAGCCTCACATGCAACTGGACCCTCCGGGTTCGCTGTTTCCGAGCAACCCTAAATATATCCCTAGCCGGCATGGGAGAAGACTGAAAAACCCGGCCCCAGAAAACGCGTTGCAAGCCTTTTTGGACCATCCAAAAGTGTCACCAAAGGAAGGCGTTGGGTACAAGTGAACTCCCGAGGGGAGCCTTTACGCAGACCCACATGCAACTGGACCCTCCGGGTTCGCTGTTTCTGAGCAAACCTAAACGTAGCCCTAGCCGGAATCGAAGACAACTGAAAAATCAGGCCCCAGGAAATGCGTTGCGAGCCCTTTTCGCCCATTCATAAGTGCCACCAAAGGTAGGCTTTATTTACAAGAGAACTCCCCAGGGGAGCCTTATGCAGCCCCACATGCAACTGGACCCTCCGGGTTCGCTGTTCCTGAGCAAACCTAAACGTAGACCTAGACGACATGAGAGAAGACTGAAAAACCGGGCCCCAGAAAACGCGTTGCAAGCCCTTTTGGACCATCCAAAAGTGTCACCAAAGGAAGGCTTTGGGTACAAGTGAACTCCCCAGGGAAGCCTTTACGCAGCCCCACATGCAACTGGACCCTCTGGGTTCGCTGTTTCCGATCATCCCTAAACATATCCCTAGCCGGCATCGGAGACGAGTGAAAAATCAGGCCCCAGGAAATGCGTTCCGAGCCCTTTTCGCCCATCCAAAAGTGCCCCCAAAGGAAGGCTTGGGGTACAAGAGAACTCCCCAGGGGAGCCTTTACGCAGCCCCACATGCAACTGGACCATCCGGGTTCGCTGTTTCCGAGCAACCCTAAATATATAACTAGCTGGCATGGGAGAAGACTTAAAAACCACGCCCCAGAAAACGCGTTTCAAGCCTCTTTGGACCATCCAAAAGTGTCACCAAAGGAAGGCTTTGGGTACAAGAGAACTCCCCAGGGGAGCCTTTACGCAGCCCCACATGCAACTGGACCCTCCGGGTTCGCTGTTTCCGAGCAACCCTAAATATATCCCTAGTTGGCATGGGAGAAGACTGAAAAACCCGGCCTCAGAAAACGCGTTGCAAGCCCTTTTGGACCATCCAAAAGTGCCCCCAAAGGAAGGCTTTGGGTACAAGTGAACTCCCCAGGGGAGCCTTTACGCAGCCCCACATGCAACTGGACCCTCCGGGTTCGCTGTTTCCGAGAAACCCTATATATATCCCTAGCCGGCATGGGAGAAGACTGAAAAACCAGGCCCCAGAAAACGCGTTTCAAGCCTCTTTGGACCATCCAAAAGTGTCACCAAAGGAAGGCTTTGGGTACAAGTGAACTCCCCAGGGGAGCCTTTACGCAGCCCCACATGCAACTGGACCCTCCGATTTCGCTGTTCCTGAGCAAACCTAAACGTAGCCGCAGTCGTCATCGGAGACGAGTGAAAAATCAGGCCCCAGCTAATGCGTTGCGAGCCCCTTTGGACCATCCAAAAGTGTCACCAAAGGAAGGCTTTGGGTACAAGTGAACTCCCGAGGGGAGCCTTTACGCAGCCTCACATGCAACTGGAGCCTCCGGGTTCGCTGTTCCTGAGCAAACCTAAACGTAGCCCTAGCCGGCATGGGAGAAGACTGAAAAACCGGGCCCCAGAAAACGCGTTGCAAGCCCCTTTGGACCATCCAAAAGTGTCACCAAAGGAAGGCTTTGGGTACAAGTGAACTCCCGAGGGGAGCCTTTACGCAGCCTCACATGCAACTGGACCCTCCGGGTTCGCTTTTCCTGAGCAAACCTAAACGTAGCCCTAGCCGGCATGGGAGAAGACTGAAAAACCGGGCCCCAGAAAACGCGTTGCAAGCCCCTTTGGACCATCCAAAAGTGCCCCCAAAGGAAGGCTTTGGGTACAAGTGAACTCCCGAGGGGAGCATTTACGCAGCCTCACATGCAACTGGACCCTTTGGGTTCGATTTTTCTGAGCATTCCTAAACATAGCCCTACCCAGCATCGAAGACGACTGAAAAATCAGGCCCCTGGAAATGTGTTCCGAGCCCTTTTTCGCCCATCCAAAGATGCCCCCAAAGGAAGGCTTTGGGTACAAGTGAACTCCCGAGGGGAGCTTTTACGCAGCCTCACATGCAACTGGACCCTCCGGGTTCGCTGTTTCCGAGCAACCCTAAATATATCCCTAGCCGGCATGGGAGAAGACTGAAAAACCCGGCCCCAGAAAACGCGTTGCAAGCCTTTTTGGACCATCCAAAAGTGTCACCAAAGGAAGGCGTTGGGTACAAGTGAACTCCCGAGGGGAGCCTTTACGCAGACCCACATGCAACTGGACCCTCCGGGTTCGCTGTTTCTGAGCAAACCTAAACGTAGCCCTAGCCGGAATCGAAGACAACTGAAAAATCAGGCCCCAGGAAATGCGTTGCGAGCCCTTTTCGCCCATTCATAAGTGCCACCAAAGGTAGGCTTTATTTACAAGAGAACTCCCCAGGGGAGCCTTATGCAGCCCCACATGCAACTGGACCCTCCGGGTTCGCTGTTCCTGAGCAAACCTAAACGTAGACCTAGACGACATGAGAGAAGACTGAAAAACCGGGCCCCAGAAAACGCGTTGCAAGCCCTTTTGGACCATCCAAAAGTGTCACCAAAGGAAGGCTTTGGGTACAAGTGAACTCCCCAGGGAAGCCTTTACGCAGCCCCACATGCAACTGGACCCTCTGGGTTCGCTGTTTCCGATCATCCCTAAACATATCCCTAGCCGGCATCGGAGACGAGTGAAAAATCAGGCCCCAGGAAATGCGTTCCGAGCCCTTTTCGCCCATCCAAAAGTGCCCCCAAAGGAAGGCTTGGGGTACAAGAGAACTCCCCAGGGGAGCCTTTACGCAGCCCCACATGCAACTGGACCATCCGGGTTCGCTGTTTCCGAGCAACCCTAAATATATAACTAGCTGGCATGGGAGAAGACTTAAAAACCACGCCCCAGAAAACGCGTTTCAAGCCTCTTTGGACCATCCAAAAGTGTCACCAAAGGAAGGCTTTGGGTACAAGAGAACTCCCCAGGGGAGCCTTTACGCAGCCCCACATGCAACTGGACCCTCCGGGTTCGCTGTTTCCGAGCAACCCTAAATATATCCCTAGTTGGCATGGGAGAAGACTGAAAAACCCGGCCTCAGAAAACGCGTTGCAAGCCCTTTTGGACCATCCAAAAGTGCCCCCAAAGGAAGGCTTTGGGTACAAGTGAACTCCCCAGGGGAGCCTTTACGCAGCCCCACATGCAACTGGACCCTCCGGGTTCGCTGTTTCCGAGAAACCCTATATATATCCCTAGCCGGCATGGGAGAAGACTGAAAAACCAGGCCCCAGAAAACGCGTTTCAAGCCTCTTTGGACCATCCAAAAGTGTCACCAAAGGAAGGCTTTGGGTACAAGTGAACTCCCCAGGGGAGCCTTTACGCAGCCCCACATGCAACTGGACCCTCCGATTTCGCTGTTCCTGAGCAAACCTAAACGTAGCCGCAGTCGTCATCGGAGACGAGTGAAAAATCAGGCCCCAGCTAATGCGTTGCGAGCCCCTTTGGACCATCCAAAAGTGTCACCAAAGGAAGGCTTTGGGTACAAGTGAACTCCCGAGGGGAGCCTTTACGCAGCCTCACATGCAACTGGAGCCTCCGGGTTCGCTGTTCCTGAGCAAACCTAAACGTAGCCCTAGCCGGCATGGGAGAAGACTGAAAAACCGGGCCCCAGAAAACGCGTTGCAAGCCCCTTTGGACCATCCAAAAGTGTCACCAAAGGAAGGCTTTGGGTACAAGTGAACTCCCGAGGGGAGCCTTTACGCAGCCTCACATGCAACTGGACCCTCCGGGTTCGCTTTTCCTGAGCAAACCTAAACGTAGCCCTAGCCGGCATGGGAGAAGACTGAAAAACCGGGCCCCAGAAAACGCGTTGCAAGCCCCTTTGGACCATCCAAAAGTGCCCCCAAAGGAAGGCTTTGGGTACAAGTGAACTCCCGAGGGGAGCATTTACGCAGCCTCACATGCAACTGGACCCTTTGGGTTCGATTTTTCTGAGCATTCCTAAACATAGCCCTACCCAGCATCGAAGACGACTGAAAAATCAGGCCCCTGGAAATGTGTTCCGAGCCCTTTTTCGCCCATCCAAAGATGCCCCCAAAGGAAGGCTTTGGGTACAAGTGAACTCCCGAGGGGAGCTTTTACGCAGCCTCACATGCAACTGGACCCTCCGGGTTCGCTGTTTCCGAGCAACCCTAAATATATCCCTAGCCGGCATGGGAGAAGACTGAAAAACCCGGCCCCAGAAAACGCGTTGCAAGCCTTTTTGGACCATCCAAAAGTGTCACCAAAGGAAGGCGTTGGGTACAAGTGAACTCCCGAGGGGAGCCTTTACGCAGACCCACATGCAACTGGACCCTCCGGGTTCGCTGTTTCTGAGCAAACCTAAACGTAGCCCTAGCCGGAATCGAAGACAACTGAAAAATCAGGCCCCAGGAAATGCGTTGCGAGCCCTTTTCGCCCATTCATAAGTGCCACCAAAGGTAGGCTTTATTTACAAGAGAACTCCCCAGGGGAGCCTTATGCAGCCCCACATGCAACTGGACCCTCCGGGTTCGCTGTTCCTGAGCAAACCTAAACGTAGACCTAGACGACATGAGAGAAGACTGAAAAACCGGGCCCCAGAAAACGCGTTGCAAGCCCTTTTGGACCATCCAAAAGTGTCACCAAAGGAAGGCTTTGGGTACAAGTGAACTCCCCAGGGAAGCCTTTACGCAGCCCCACATGCAACTGGACCCTCTGGGTTCGCTGTTTCCGATCATCCCTAAACATATCCCTAGCCGGCATCGGAGACGAGTGAAAAATCAGGCCCCAGGAAATGCGTTCCGAGCCCTTTTCGCCCATCCAAAAGTGCCCCCAAAGGAAGGCTTGGGGTACAAGAGAACTCCCCAGGGGAGCCTTTACGCAGCCCCACATGCAACTGGACCATCCGGGTTCGCTGTTTCCGAGCAACCCTAAATATATAACTAGCTGGCATGGGAGAAGACTTAAAAACCACGCCCCAGAAAACGCGTTTCAAGCCTCTTTGGACCATCCAAAAGTGTCACCAAAGGAAGGCTTTGGGTACAAGAGAACTCCCCAGGGGAGCCTTTACGCAGCCCCACATGCAACTGGACCCTCCGGGTTCGCTGTTTCCGAGCAACCCTAAATATATCCCTAGTTGGCATGGGAGAAGACTGAAAAACCCGGCCTCAGAAAACGCGTTGCAAGCCCTTTTGGACCATCCAAAAGTGCCCCCAAAGGAAGGCTTTGGGTACAAGTGAACTCCCCAGGGGAGCCTTTACGCAGCCCCACATGCAACTGGACCCTCCGGGTTCGCTGTTTCCGAGAAACCCTATATATATCCCTAGCCGGCATGGGAGAAGACTGAAAAACCAGGCCCCAGAAAACGCGTTTCAAGCCTCTTTGGACCATCCAAAAGTGTCACCAAAGGAAGGCTTTGGGTACAAGTGAACTCCCCAGGGGAGCCTTTACGCAGCCCCACATGCAACTGGACCCTCCGATTTCGCTGTTCCTGAGCAAACCTAAACGTAGCCGCAGTCGTCATCGGAGACGAGTGAAAAATCAGGCCCCAGCTAATGCGTTGCGAGCCCCTTTGGACCATCCAAAAGTGTCACCAAAGGAAGGCTTTGGGTACAAGTGAACTCCCGAGGGGAGCCTTTACGCAGCCTCACATGCAACTGGACCCTCCGGGTTCGCTGTTCCTGAGCAAACCTAAACGTAGCCCTAGCCGGCATGGGAGAAGACTGAAAAACCGGGCCCCAGAAAACGCGTTGCAAGCCCCTTTGGACCATCCAAAAGTGTCACCAAAGGAAGGCTTTGGGTACAAGTGAACTCCCGAGGGGAGCCTTTACGCAGCCTCACATGCAACTGGACCCTCCGGGTTCGCTTTTCCTGAGCAAACCTAAACGTAGCCCTAGCCGGCATGGGAGAAGACTGAAAAACCGGGCCCCAGAAAACGCGTTGCAAGCCCCTTTGGACCATCCAAAAGTGCCCCCAAAGGAAGGCTTTGGGTACAAGTGAACTCCCGAGGGGAGCATTTACGCAGCCTCACATGCAACTGGACCCTTTGGGTTCGATTTTTCTGAGCATTCCTAAACATAGCCCTACCCAGCATCGAAGACGACTGAAAAATCAGGCCCCTGGAAATGTGTTCCGAGCCCTTTTTCGCCCATCCAAAGATGCCCCCAAAGGAAGGCTTTGGGTACAAGTGAACTCCCGAGGGGAGCTTTTACGCAGCCTCACATGCAACTGGACCCTCCGGGTTCGCTGTTTCCGAGCAACCCTAAATATATCCCTAGCCGGCATGGGAGAAGACTGAAAAACCCGGCCCCAGAAAACGCGTTGCAAGCCTTTTTGGACCATCCAAAAGTGTCACCAAAGGAAGGCGTTGGGTACAAGTGAACTCCCGAGGGGAGCCTTTACGCAGACCCACATGCAACTGGACCCTCCGGGTTCGCTGTTTCTGAGCAAACCTAAACGTAGCCCTAGCCGGAATCGAAGACAACTGAAAAATCAGGCCCCAGGAAATGCGTTCCGAGCCCTTTTCGCCCATTCATAAGTGCCACCAAAGGTAGGCTTTATTTACAAGAGAACTCCCCAGGGGAGCCTTATGCAGCCCCACATGCAACTGGACCCTCCGGGTTCGCTGTTCCTGAGCAAACCTAAACGTAGACCTAGACGACATGAGAGAAGACTGAAAAACCGGGCCCCAGAAAACGCGTTGCAAGCCCTTTTGGACCATCCAAAAGTGTCACCAAAGGAAGGCTTTGGGTACAAGTGAACTCCCCAGGGGAGCCTTTACGCAGCCCCATATGCAACTGGACCCTCCGGGTTCGTTGTTTCCGAGCATCCCTAAATATATCCCTAGTTGGCATGGGAGAAGACTGAAAAACCGGGTCACAGAAAACGCGTTGCAAGCCCCTTTGGACCATCCAAAAGTGTCACCAAAGGAAGGCTTTGGGTACAAGTGAACTCCCCAGGGGAGCATTTACGCAGCCCCACATGCAACTGGACCCTCCGGGTTCGCTGTTTCCGAGCATCACTAAAAATAACCCTAGCCGGCATCAAAGACGACTGAAAAATCAGGCCCCAGGAAATGCGTTCCGAGCACTTATCGCCCATCCAAAAGAGCCCCCAAAGGAAGGCTTTGGTTACAAGAGTACTCCCCAGGGGAGCCTTTACGCAGCCCCACATGCAACTGGACCCTCGGGGTTCGCTCTTTCCGAGCATTCCTAAATATATCCCTAGCCGGCATGGGAGAAGACTGAAAAACCGGGCCCCAGAAAACGCGTTTCAAGCCTTTTTTGACCATCCAAAAGTGTCACCATAGGAAGGCTTTGGGTACAAGAGAACTCCCCAGGGGAGCCTTTACACAGCCCCATATGCAACTGGACCCTCCGGGTTCGCTGTTTCCGAGCATCCCTAAACATAGCCCTAGCCGGCATCGAAACGACTGAAAAATCAGGCCCCAGGAAATGCGTTGCGAGCCCTTTTCGTCCATCCAAAAGTGACCGGAAAGGAAGGCTTTGGTTACAAGTGAGCTCCCCAGCGGAGCCTTTACGCAGCCCCACATGCAACTGGACCCTCCGGGTTCGCTGTTTCCGAGCAACACTAAATATATAACTAATTTGCATGGGAGAAGACTGAAAAACCGGGCCCCAGAAAACGCGTTGCAAGCCGCTTTGGACCATCCAAAAGTGTCACCAATGGAAGGCTTTGGGTACAAGTGAACTCCCCAGGGGAGCATTTACGCAGCCCCACATGCAACTGGACCCTCCAGGTTCGCTGTTTCCTGAGCAAATCTAAACGTAGCCCTAGCGGTCATCGGAGACGAGTGAAAAATCAGGCCCTAGGAAATGCTTTGCGAGCCCCTTTGGACAATCCAAAAGTGCCCACAAAGGAAGGCTTTGGGTACAAGAGAACTCCCCAGGGGAGCCTTTACGCAGCCCCACATGCAACTGGACCCTCCGGGTAGCAGTTTCCGAGCAACCTTAAATATATCCCTAGTTGGCATGGGAGAAGACTGACAAACCGGGCCCCAGAAAACGCGTTGCAAGCCCCTTTGGATCATCCAAAGGTTCCCCCAAAGGAAGGCTTTGGGTACATCTGAACTCCCCAGGGGAGCCTTTACGCAGCCCCACATGCAACTGGACCCTCCGGGTTCGCTGTTTCCGAGCATCCCTAAACGTAGCCCTAGCCAGCATCGAAGACGACTGAAAACTCAGGCCCCAGGAAATGCATTCCGAGCCCTGTTCGCCCATCCAAAAGTGCCCCCAAAGGAAGGCTTTGGTTACAAGAGAACTCCCCAGGGGAGCCTTTACGCAGCCCCACATGCAACTGGACCATCCGGGTTCGCTGTTCCTGAGCAAACCTAAACGTATCCCTAGCCGGCATAGGAGACGAGTGAAAAATCAGTCTCAAGGAAACGCGTTGCGATCCCCTTTGGACAATCCAAAAGTGCCCCAAAAGGAAGGCTTTGGGTACAAGTGAACTCCCCAGGGGAGCCTTTACGCAGCCCCACATGCAACTGGACCCTCCGGGTTGGCTGTTTCCGAGCATCCGTAAACATATCCCTAGCCGTCATTGGAGACGAGTGAAAAATCAGGCCCCAGGAAAGGCGTTCCGAGCCCTTTTCGCCAATCCAAAAATGCCCCCAAAGGAAGGCTTTGGGTACAAGTGAACTCCCCAGGGGAGCCTTTACGCAGCCCCACATGCAACTGGACCCTCCGGGTTCGCTGTTTCCGAGCATCCCTAAACATAGCCCTAGCCGGCATCGAAGACGACTGAAAAATCAGGCCCCAGGAAATGCGTTCCGAGCCCTTTTCGCCCATCCAAAAGTGCCCCCAAAAAAAGGCTTTGGGTACATCTGAAGTTCCCAGGGGAGACTTTACGCAGCCCCATATGGAAGTGGACCCTCCTGGTTCGCTGTTCCTGAGCAAACCTAAACGTAGCCCTAGCCGTCATCGGAGACGAGTGAAAAATCAGGCCCCAGGAAATGCGTTCCGAGCCCCTTTTCACCATCCAAAAGTGCCCCATAAGGAAGGCTTTGGGTACAAGAGAACTCCCCAGGGGAGCCTTTACACAGCCCCACATGCAACTGGACCCTCCGTGTTCGCTGTTTCCGAGCATCCCTAAACATAGCCCTAGCCGGCATCCAAGAAGACTGATAAATCAGGCCCCAGGAAATGCGTTCCGAGCCCTTTTCGCCCGTCCAAAAGTGTCACCAAAGGAAGGCTTTGGGTACAAGAGAACTCCCCAGGGGAGCCTTTACGCAGCCCCACATACAGCTGGACCCTCCGGGTTTGCTGTTTCCGAGCATCAGTAAAAATAACCCTAGCCGGCATCGAAGACGACTGAAAAATCAGGCCCCAGGAAATGCGTTCCGAGACTTTTTCGCCCATGTAAAAGTGCCCCCAAAGGAAGGCTTTGGGTACAAGTGAACTCCCCAGGGGAGCCTTTACGCAGCCCCACATGCAACTGGACCCTCCGTGTTCGCTGTTTCCGAGCAACCCTAAATATATCCCTAGTTGGCATGGGAGAAGTCTGAAAAAGCGGGCCCCAGAAAACGCGTTGCAAGCCCCTTTGGACCATCCAAAAGTGTCACCAAAGGAAGGCTTTGGGTACAAGTGAACTCCCCAGGGGAGCCTTTACGCAGCCCCACATGCAACTGGACCATCCGGGTTCGCTGTTTCCTAGCATCCCTAAACATATCCCTAGCCGGCATCAAAGACGACTGAAAAATCAGGCCCCAGGATACATGTTCCGAGCCCTTTTACCCCATCCAAAAGTGCCCCCAAAGGAAGGCTTTGGGTACAAGTGAACTCAGCAGGGGAGCCTTTACGCAGCCCCACATGCAACTGGACCCTCCGGGTTCGCTGCTCCTGAGAAAACCTAAACGTAGCACGAGCCGTCATCGGAGATGAGTGAAAAATCAGGCCCCAGGAAATGCATTGCGAGCCTTTTTCGCCAATCCAAAAGTGTCACCAAAGGAAGGCTTTGGGTACAAGTGAACTCCCCAGGGGAGCCTTTACGCAGCCCCACATGCAACTGGACCCTCCGGGTTCGCTGTTTCCGAGCAACCCTATATATATCCCTAGCCGGCATGGGAGAAGACTGAAAAACCAGGCCCCAGAAAACGCGTTGCAAGCCCTTTTGGACCATCCAAAAGTGCCCCCAAAGGAAGGCTTTGGGTACAAGTGAACTCCCCAGGGGAGCCTTTACGCAGCCCCACATGCAACTGGACTCTCCGATTTCGCTGTTCCTGAGCAAACCTAAACGTAGCCGCAGTCGTCATCGGAGACGAGTGAAAAATCAGGCCCCAGCTAATGCGTTGCGAGCCCCTTTGGACCATCCAAAAGTGTCACCAAAGGAAGGCTTTGGGTACAAGTGAACTCCCGAGGGGAGCCTTTACGCAGCCTCACATGCAACTGGACCCTCCGGGTTCGCTGTTCCTGAGCAAACCTAAACGTAGCCCTAGCCGGCATGGGAGAAGACTGAAAAACCGGGCACCAGAAAACGCGTTGCAAGCCCCTTTGGACCATCCAAAAGTGTCACTAAAGGAAGGCTTTGGGTACAAGTGAACTCCCGAGGGGAGCCTTTACGCAGCCTCACATGCAACTGGACCCTCCGGGTTCGCTTTTCCTGAGCAAACCTAAACGTAGCCCTAGCCGGCATGGGAGAAGACTGAAAAACCGGGCCCCAGAAAACGCGTTGCAAGCCCCTTTGGACCATCCAAAAGTGCCCCCAAAGGAAGGCTTTGGGTACAAGTGAACTCCCGAGGGGAGCATTTACGCAGCCTCACATGCAACTGGACCCTTTGGGTTCGATTTTTCTGAGCATTCCTAAACATAGCCCTACCCAGCATCGAAGACGACTGAAAAATCAGGCCCCTGGAAATGTGTTCCGAGCCCTTTTTCGCCCATCCAAAGATGCCCCCAAAGGAAGGCTTTGGGTACAAGTGAACTCCCGAGGGGAGCTTTTACGCAGCCTCACATGCAACTGGACCCTCCGGGTTCGCTGTTTCCGAGCAACCCTAAATATATCCCTAGCCGGCATGGGAGAAGACTGAAAAACCCGGCCCCAGAAAACGCGTTGCAAGCCTTTTTGGACCATCCAAAAGTGTCACCAAAGGAAGGCGTTGGGTACAAGTGAACTCCCGAGGGGAGCCTTTACGCAGCCCCACATGCAACTGGACCCTCCGGGTTCGCTGTTTCTGAGCAAACCTAAACGTAGCCCTAGCCGGCATCGAAGACAACTGAAAAATCAGGCCCCAGGAAATGCGTTGCGAGCCCTTTTCGCCCATTCATAAGTGCCACCAAAGGTAGGCTTTATTTACAAGAGAACTCCCCAGGGGAGCCTTATGCAGCCCCACATGCAACTGGACCCTCCGGGTTCGCTGTTCCTGAGCAAACCTAAACGTAGACCTAGACGACATGAGAGAAGACTGAAAAACCGGGCCCCAGAAAACGCGTTGCAAGCCCTTTTGGACCATCCAAAAGTGTCACCAAAGGAAGGCTTTGGGTACAAGTGAACTCCCCAGGGAAGCCTTTACGCAGCCCCACATGCAACTGGACCCTCTGGGTTCGCTGTTTCCGATCATCCCTAAACATATCCCTAGCCGGCATCGGAGACGAGTGAAAAATCAGGCCCCAGGAAATGCGTTCCGAGCCCTTTTCGCCCATCCAAAAGTGCCCCCAAAGGAAGGCTTGGGGTACAAGAGAACTCCCCAGGGGAGCCTTTACGCAGCCCCACATGCAACTGGACCATCCGGGTTCGCTGTTTCCGAGCAACCCTAAATATATAACTAGCTGGCATGGGAGAAGACTGAAAAACCACGCCCCAGAAAACGCGTTTCAAGCCTCTTTGGACCATCCAAAAGTGTCACCAAAGGAAGGCTTTGGGTACAAGTGAACTCCCCAGGGGAGCCTTTACGCAGCCCCACATGCAACTGGACCCTCCGGGTTCGCTGTTTCCGAGCAACCCTATATATATCCCTAGCCGGCATGGGAGAAGACTGAAAAACCAGGCCCCAGAAAACGCGTTGCAAGCCCTTTTGGACCATCCAAAAGTGCCCCCAAAGGAAGGCTTTGGGTACAAGTGAACTCCCCAGGGGAGCCTTTACGCAGCCCCACATGCAACTGGACTCTCCGATTTCGCTGTTCCTGAGCAAACCTAAACGTAGCCGCAGTCGTCATCGGAGACGAGTGAAAAATCAGGCCCCAGCTAATGCGTTGCGAGCCCCTTTGGACCATCCAAAAGTGTCAACAAAGGAAGGCTTTGGGTACAAGTGAACTCCCGAGGGGAGCCTTTACGCAGCCCCACATGCAACTGGACCCTCCGGGTTCGCTGTTCCTGAGCAAACCTAAACGTAGCCCTAGCCGGCATGGGAGAAGACTGAAAAACCGGGCACCAGAAAACGCGTTGCAAGCCCCTTTGGACCATCCAAAAGTGTCACTAAAGGAAGGCTTTGGGTACAAGTGAACTCCCGAGGGGAGCCTTTACGCAGCCTCACATGCAACTGGACCCTCCGGGTTCGCTTTTCCTGAGCAAACCTAAACGTAGCCCTAGCCGGCATGGGAGAAGACTGAAAAACCGGGCCCCAGAAAACGCGTTGCAAGCCCCTTTGGACCATCCAAAAGTGCCCCCAAAGGAAGGCTTTGGGTACAAGTGAACTCCCGAGGGGAGCATTTACGCAGCCTCACATGCAACTGGACCCTCCGGGTTCGCTGTTCCTGAGCATTCCTAAACATAGCCCTACCCAGCATCGAAGACGACTGAAAAATCAGGCCCCTGGAAATGTGTTCCGAGCCCTTTTTCGCCCATCCAAAGATGCCCCCAAAGGAAGGCTTTGGGTACAAGTGAACTCCCGAGGGGAGCTTTTACGCAGCCTCACATGCAACTGGACCCTCCGGGTTCGCTGTTTCCGAGCAACCCTAAATATATCCCTAGCCGGCATGGGAGAAGACTGAAAAACCCGGCCCCAGAAAACGCGTTGCAAGCCTTTTTGGACCATCCAAAAGTGTCACCAAAGGAAGGCGTTGGGTACAAGTGAACTCCCGAGGGGAGCCTTTACGCAGCCCCACATGCAACTGGACCCTCCGGGTTCGCTGTTTCTGAGCAAACCTAAACGTAGCCCTAGCCGGCATCGAAGACAACTGAAAAATCAGGCCCCAGGAAATGCGTTCCGAGCCCTTTTCGCCCATTCATAAGTGCCACCAAAGGTAGGCTTTATTTACAAGAGAACTCCCCAGGGGAGCCTTATGCAGCCCCACATGCAACTGGACCCTCCGGGTTCGCTGTTCCTGAGCAAACCTAAACGTAGACCTAGACGACATGAGAGAAGACTGAAAAACCGGGCCCCAGAAAACGCGTTGCAAGCCCTTTTGGACCATCCAAAAGTGTCACCAAAGGAAGGCTTTGGGTACAAGTGAACTCCCCAGGGGAGCCTTTACGCAGCCCCACATGCAACTGGACCCTCTGGGTTCGCTGTTTCCGATCATCCCTAAACATATCCCTAGCCGGCATCGGAGACGAGTGAAAAATCAGGCCCCAGGAAATGCGTTCCGAGCCCTTTTCGCCCATCCAAAAGTGCCCCCAAAGGAAGGCTTGGGGTACAAGAGAACTCCCCAGGGGAGCCTTTACGCAGCCCCACATGCAACTGGACCATCCGGGTTCGCTGTTTCCGAGCAACCCTAAATATATAACTAGCTGGCATGGGAGAAGACTTAAAAACCACGCCCCAGAAAACGCGTTTCAAGCCTCTTTGGACCATCCAAAAGTGTCACCAAAGGAAGGCTTTGGGTACAAGAGAACTCCCCAGGGGAGCCTTTACGCAGCCCCACATGCAACTGGACCCTCCGGGTTCGCTGTTTCCGAGCAACCCTAAATATATCCCTAGTTGGCATGGGAGAAGACTGAAAAACCCGGCCTCAGAAAACGCGTTGCAAGCCCTTTTGGACCATCCAAAAGTGCCCCCAAAGGAAGGCTTTGGGTACAAGTGAACTCCCCAGGGGAGCCTTTACGCAGCCCCACATGCAACTGGACCCTCCGGGTTCGCTGTTTCCGAGAAACCCTATATATATCCCTAGCCGGCATGGGAGAAGACTGAAAAACCAGGCCCCAGAAAACGCGTTTCAAGCCTCTTTGGACCATCCAAAAGTGTCACCAAAGGAAGGCTTTGGGTACAAGTGAACTCCCCAGGGGAGCCTTTACGCAGCCCCACATGCAACTGGACCCTCCGATTTCGCTGTTCCTGAGCAAACCTAAACGTAGCCGCAGTCGTCATCGGAGACGAGTGAAAAATCAGGCCCCAGCTAATGCGTTGCGAGCCCCTTTGGACCATCCAAAAGTGTCACCAAAGGAAGGCTTTGGGTACAAGTGAACTCCCGAGGGGAGGCTTTACGCAGCCCCACATGCAACTGGACCCTCCGGGTTCGCTGTTCCTGAGCAAACCTAAACGTAGCCCTAGCCGGCATGGGAGAAGACTGAAAAACCGGGCACCAGAAAACGCGTTGCAAGCCCCTTTGGACCATCCAAAAGTGTCACCAAAGGAAGGCTTTGGGTACAAGTGAACTCCCGAGGGGAGCCTTTACGCAGCCTCACATGCAACTGGACCCTCCGGGTTCGCTTTTCCTGAGCAAACCTAAACGTAGCCCTAGCCGGCATGGGAGAAGACTGAAAAACCGGGCACCAGAAAACGCGTTGCAAGCCCCTTTGGACCATCCAAAAGTGCCCCCAAAGGAAGGCTTTGGGTACAAGTGAACTCCCGAGGGGAGCATTTACGCAGCCTCACATGCAACTGGACCCTTTGGGTTCGATTTTTTTGAGCATTCCTAAACATAGCCCTACCCAGCATCGAAGACGACTGAAAAATCAGGCCCCTGGAAATGTGTTCCGAGTCCTTTTTCGCCCATCCAAAAATGCCCCCAAAGGAAGGCTTTGGGTACAAGTGAACTCCCGAGGGGAGCCTTTACGCAGCCTCACATGCAACTGGACCCTCCGGGTTCGCTGTTTCCGAGCAACCCTAAATATATCCCTAGCTGGCATGGGAGAAGACTGAAAAACCCGGCCCCAGAAAACGCGTTGCAAGCCTTTTTGGACCATCCAAAAGTGTCACCAAAGGAAGGCGTTGGGTACAAGTGAACTCCCCAGGGGAGCCTTTACGCAGCCCCACATGCAACTGGACCCTCCGGGTTCGCTGTTTCTGAGCAAACCTAAACGTAGCCCTAGCCGGCATCGAAGACAACTGAAAAATCAGGCCCCAGGAAATACGTTCCGAGCCCTTTTCGCCCATTCATAAGTGCCACCAAAGGTAGGCTTTATTTACAAGAGAACTCCCCAGGGGAGCCTTATGCAGCCCCACATGCAACTGGACCCTCCGGGTTCGCTGTTCCTGAGCAAACCTAAACGTAGACCTAGACGACATGAGAGAAGACTGAAAAACCGGGCCCCAGAAAACGCGTTGCAAGCCCCTTTGGACCATCCAAAAGTGTCACCAAAGGAAGGCTTTGGGTACAAGTGAACTCCCCAGGGGAGCCTTTACGCAGCCCCACATGCAACTGGACCCTCTGGGTTCGCTGTTTCCGATCATCCCTAAACATATCCCTAGCCGGCATCGGAGACGAGTGAAAAATCAGGCCCCAGGAAATGCGTTCCGAGCCCTTTTCGCCCATCCAAAAGTGCCCCCAAAGGAAGGCTTTGGGTACAAGAGAACTCCCCAGGGGAGCCTTTACGCAGCCCCACATGCAACTGGACCCTCCGGGTTCGCTGTTTCCGAGCATCCGTAAACATAGCCCTAGCCGGCATCGAAGAAGACTGAAAAATCAGGCCCCAGGAAATGCGTTCGGAGTCCTTTTCGCCCAACCAAAGTGTCACCAAAGGAAGGCTTTGGTTACAAGAGAACTCCCCAGGGGAGCCTTTACGCAGCCCCACATGCAACTGGACCGTCCGGGTTCGCTGTTTCCGAGCATCCCTAAACATAGCCGTAGCCGGCATCGAAGACGACTGAAAAATCAGGCCCCAGGAAACGCGTTGCGAGCCCCTTTCGCCAATCCAAAAGTGCCCCCAAATTAAAGCTTTGGGTACAAGTGAACTCCCCAGGGGAGCCTTTACGCAGCCCCACATGCATCTGGACCCTCCGGGTTCGCTGTTTCCGAGCATCCCTAAACAAAGCCGTAGCCGGCATCGAAGACGACTGAAATATCAGGCCCCAGGAAACGTGTTGCAAGCCTCTTTGGACCATCCAAAATTGCCCCCAAAGGAAGGCTTTGGGTACAAGAGAACTCCCCAGGGGAGCCTTTACGCAGCCCCACATGCAACTGGACCCTCCGGGTTCGCTGTTTCCGAGCATCCCTAAAAACATCCATAGCCGGCATCGAGAAGCCTGCTGAAAAATCAGGCCCAGGAAATGAGTACCGAGCCCCTTTGGACCATCCAAAAGTGCCCCCAAAGGAAGGCTTTGGGTACAAGAGAACTCCCCAGGGGAGCCTTTACGCAGCCACACATGCAACTGGACCCTCCGGGTTCGCTGTTCCTGAGAAAAGCTAAACGTAGCCCTAGCCGTCATCGGAGACGAGTGAAAAATCAGGCCCCAGGAAATGAGTACCGAGCCCCTTTGGACCATCCAAAAGTGCCCCCAAAGGAAGGCTTTGGGTACAAGAGAACTCCCCAGGGGAGCCTTTACGCAGCCCCACATGCAACTGGACCCTCCGGGTTCGCTGTTTCCGAGCAACCCTAAATATATTCCTAGCCGGTATGGGAGAAGACTGAAAAACCGGGTCACAGAAAACGCGTTGCAAGCCCCTTTAAACCATCCAAAAGTGCCCCCAAAGGAAGGCTTTGGGTACAAGAGAACTCCCCAGGGGAGCCTTTACACAGCCCCACATGCAACTGGACCCTCCGTGTTCGCTGTTTCCGAGCATCCCTAAACATAGCCCTAGCCGGCATCCAAGAAGACTGATAAATCAGGCCCCAGGAAATGCGTTCCGAGCCCTTTTCGCCCGTCCAAAAGTGTCACCAAAGGAAGGCTTTGGTTACAAGAGAACTCCCCAGGGGAGCCTTTACGCAGCCCCACATACAGCTGGACCCTCCGGGTTCGCTGTTTCCGAGCATCACTAAAAATAACCCTAGCCGGCATCGAAGACGACTGAAAAATCAGGCCCCAGGAAATGCGTTCCGAGACTTTTTCGCCCATGCAAAAGTGCCCCCAAAGGAAGGCTTTGGGTACAAGTGAACTCCCCAGGGGAGCCTTTACGCAGCCCCACATGCAACTGGACCCTCCGTGTTCGCTGTTTCCGAGCAACCCTAAATATATCCCTAGTTGGCATGGGAGAAGTCTGAAAAAGCGGGCCCCAGAAAACGCGTTGCAAGCCCCTTTGGACCATCCAAAAGTGTCACCAAAGGAAGGCTTTGGGTACAAGTGAACTCCCCAGGGTAGCCTTTACGCAGCCCCACATGCAACTGGACCATCCGGGTTCGCTGTTTCCTAGCATCCCTAAACATATCCCTAGCCGGCATCAAAGACGACTGAAAAATCAGGCCCCAGGATACATGTTCCGAGCCCTTTTACCCCATCCAAAAGTGCCCCCAAAGGAAGGCTTTGGGTACAAGTGAACTCCCCAGGGGAGCCTTTACGCAGCCCCACATGCAACTGGACCCTCCGGGTTCGCTGCTCCTGAGAAAACCTAAACGTAGCACGAGCCGTCATCGGAGATGAGTGAAAAATCAGGCCCCAGGAAATGCATTGCGAGCCTTTTTCGCCAATCCAAAAGTGTCACCAAAGGAAGGCTTTGGGTACAAGTGAACTCCCCAGGGGAGCCTTTACGCAGCCCCACATGCAACTGGACCCTCCGGGTTCGCTGTTTCCGAGCAACCCTATATATATCCCTAGCCGGCATGGGAGAAGACTGAAAAACCAGGCCCCAGAAAACGCGTTGCAAGCCCTTTTGGACCATCCAAAAGTGCCCCCAAAGGAAGGCTTTGGGTACAAGTGAACTCCCCAGGGGAGCCTTTACGCAGCCCCACATGCAACTGGACTCTCCGATTTCGCTGTTCCTGAGCAAACCTAAACGTAGCCGCAGTCGTCATCGGAGACGAGTGAAAAATCAGGCCCCAGCTAATGCATTGCGAGCCCCTTTGGACCATCCAAAAGTGTCACCAAAGGAAGGCTTTGGGTACAAGTGAACTCCCGAGGGGAGGCTTTACGCAGCCCCACATGCAACTGGACCCTCCGGGTTCGCTGTTCCTGAGCAAACCTAAACGTAGCCCTAGCCGGCATGGGAGAAGACTGAAAAACCGGGCACCAGAAAACGCGTTGCAAGCCCCTTTGGACCATCCAAAAGTGTCACTAAAGGAAGGCTTTGGGTACAAGTGAACTCCCGAGGGGAGCCTTTACGCAGCCTCACATGCAACTGGACCCTCCGGGTTCGCTTTTCCTGAGCAAACCTAAACGTAGCCCTAGCCGGCATGGGAGAAGACTGAAAAACCGGGCCCCAGAAAACGCGTTGCAAGCCCCTTTGGACCATCCAAAAGTGCCCCCAAAGGAAGGCTTTGGGTACAAGTGAACTCCCGAGGGGAGCATTTACGCAGCCTCACATGCAACTGGACCCTTTGGGTTCGATTTTTCTGAGCATTCCTAAACATAGCCCTACCCAGCATCGAAGACGACTGAAAAATCAGGCCCCTGGAAATGTGTTCCGAGCCCTTTTTCGCCCATCCAAAGATGCCCCCAAAGGAAGGCTTTGGGTACAAGTGAACTCCCGAGGGGAGCTTTTACGCAGCCTCACATGCAACTGGACCCTCCGGGTTCGCTGTTTCCGAGCAACCCTAAATATATCCCTAGCCGGCATGGGAGAAGACTGAAAAACCCGGCCCCAGAAAACGCGTTGCAAGCCTTTTTGGACCATCCAAAAGTGTCACCAAAGGAAGGCGTTGGGTACAAGTGAACTCCCCAGGGGAGCCTTTACGCAGCCCCACATGCAACTGGACCCTCCGGGTTCGCTGTTTCTGAGCAAACCTAAACGTAGCCCTAGCCGGAATCGAAGACAACTGAAAAATCAGGCCCCAGGAAATGCGTTCCGAGCCCTTTTCGCCCATTCATAAGTGCCACCAAAGGTAGGCTTTATTTACAAGAGAACTCCCCAGGGGAGCCTTATGCAGCCCCACATGCAACTGGACCCTCCGGGTTCGCTGTTCCTGAGCAAACCTAAACGTAGACCTAGACGACATGAGAGAAGACTGAAAAACCGGGCCCCAGAAAACGCGTTGCAAGCCCTTTTGGACCATCCAAAAGTGTCACCAAAGGAAGGCTTTGGGTACAAGTGAACTCCCCAGGGGAGCCTTTACGCAGCCCCACATGCAACTGGACCCTCTGGGTTCGCTGTTTCCGATCATCCCTAAACATATCCCTAGCCGGCATCGGAGACGAGTGAAAAATCAGGCCCCAGGAAATGCGTTCCGAGCCCTTTTCGCCCATCCAAAAGTGCCCCCAAAGGAAGGCTTGGGGTACAAGAGAACTCCCCAGGGGAGCCTTTACGCAGCCCCACATGCAACTGGACCATCCGGGTTCGCTGTTTCCGAGCAACCCTAAATATATAACTAGCTGGCATGGGAGAAGACTTAAAAACCACGCCCCAGAAAACGCGTTTCAAGCCTCTTTGGACCATCCAAAAGTGTCACCAAAGGAAGGCTTTGGGTACAAGAGAACTCCCCAGGGGAGCCTTTACGCAGCCCCACATGCAACTGGACCCTCCGGGTTCGCTGTTTCCGAGCAACCCTAAATATATCCCTAGTTGGCATGGGAGAAGACTGAAAAACCCGGCCTCAGAAAACGCGTTGCAAGCCCTTTTGGACCATCCAAAAGTGCCCCCAAAGGAAGGCTTTGGGTACAAGTGAACTCCCCAGGGGAGCCTTTACGCAGCCCCACATGCAACTGGACCCTCCGGGTTCGCTGTTTCCGAGCAACCCTATATATATCCCTAGCCGGCATGGGAGAAGACTGAAAAACCAGGCCCCAGAAAACGCGTTGCAAGCCCTTTTGGACCATCCAAAAGTGCCCCCAAAGGAAGGCTTTGGGTACAAGTGAACTCCCCAGGGGAGCCTTTACGCAGCCCCACATGCAACTGGACTCTCCGATTTCGCTGTTCCTGAGCAAACCTAAACGTAGCCGCAGTCGTCATCGGAGACGAGTGAAAAATCAGGCCCCAGCTAATGCGTTGCGAGCCCCTTTGGACCATCCAAAAGTGTCAACAAAGGAAGGCTTTGGGTACAAGTGAACTCCCGAGGGGAGCTTTTACGCAGCCTCACATGCAACTGGACCCTCCGGGTTCGCTGTTCCTGAGCAAACCTAAACGTAGCCCTAGCCGGCATGGGAGAAGACTGAAAAACCGGGCCCCAGAAAACGCGTTGCAAGCCCCTTTGGACCATCCAAAAGTGTCACTAAAGGAAGGCTTTGGGTACAAGTGAACTCCCGAGGGGAGCCTTTACGCAGCCTCACATGCAACTGGACCCTCCGGGTTCGCTTTTCCTGAGCAAACCTAAACGTAGCCCTAGCCGGCATGGGAGAAGACTGAAAAACCGGGCCCCAGAAAACGCGTTGCAAGCCCCTTTGGACCATCCAAAAGTGCCCCCAAAGGAAGGCTTTGGGTACAAGTGAACTCCCGAGGGGAGCATTTACGCAGCCTCACATGCAACTGGACCCTTTGGGTTCGATTTTTCTGAGCATTCCTAAACATAGCCCTACCCAGCATCGAAGACGACTGAAAAATCAGGCCCCTGGAAATGTGTTCCGAGCCCTTTTTCGCCCATCCAAAGATGCCCCCAAAGGAAGGCTTTGGGTACAAGTGAACTCCCGAGGGGAGCTTTTACGCAGCCTCACATGCAACTGGACCCTCCGGGTTCGCTGTTTCCGAGCAACCCTAAATATATCCCTAGCCGGCATGGGAGAAGACTGAAAAACCCGGCCCCAGAAAACGCGTTGCAAGCCTTTTTGGACCATCCAAAAGTGTCACCAAAGGAAGGCGTTGGGTACAAGTGAACTCCCGAGGGGAGCCTTTACGCAGACCCACATGCAACTGGACCCTCCGGGTTCGCTGTTTCTGAGCAAACCTAAACGTAGCCCTAGCCGGAATCGAAGACAACTGAAAAATCAGGCCCCAGGAAATGCGTTCCGAGCCCTTTTCGCCCATTCATAAGTGCCACCAAAGGTAGGCTTTATTTACAAGAGAACTCCCCAGGGGAGCCTTATGCAGCCCCACATGCAACTGGACCCTCCGGGTTCGCTGTTCCTGAGCAAACCTAAACGTAGACCTAGACGACATGAGAGAAGACTGAAAAACCGGGCCCCAGAAAACGCGTTGCAAGCCCTTTTGGACCATCCAAAAGTGTCACCAAAGGAAGGCTTTGGGTACAAGTGAACTCCCCAGGGAAGCCTTTACGCAGCCCCACATGCAACTGGACCCTCTGGGTTCGCTGTTTCCGATCATCCCTAAACATATCCCTAGCCGGCATCGGAGACGAGTGAAAAATCAGGCCCCAGGAAATGCGTTCCGAGCCCTTTTCGCCCATCCAAAAGTGCCCCCAAAGGAAGGCTTGGGGTACAAGAGAACTCCCCAGGGGAGCCTTTACGCAGCCCCACATGCAACTGGACCATCCGGGTTCGCTGTTTCCGAGCAACCCTAAATATATAACTAGCTGGCATGGGAGAAGACTTAAAAACCACGCCCCAGAAAACGCGTTTCAAGCCTCTTTGGACCATCCAAAAGTGTCACCAAAGGAAGGCTTTGGGTACAAGAGAACTCCCCAGGGGAGCCTTTACGCAGCCCCACATGCAACTGGACCCTCCGGGTTCGCTGTTTCCGAGCAACCCTAAATATATCCCTAGTTGGCATGGGAGAAGACTGAAAAACCCGGCCTCAGAAAACGCGTTGCAAGCCCTTTTGGACCATCCAAAAGTGCCCCCAAAGGAAGGCTTTGGGTACAAGTGAACTCCCCAGGGGAGCCTTTACGCAGCCCCACATGCAACTGGACCCTCCGGGTTCGCTGTTTCCGAGAAACCCTATATATATCCCTAGCCGGCATGGGAGAAGACTGAAAAACCAGGCCCCAGAAAACGCGTTTCAAGCCTCTTTGGACCATCCAAAAGTGTCACCAAAGGAAGGCTTTGGGTACAAGTGAACTCCCCAGGGGAGCCTTTACGCAGCCCCACATGCAACTGGACCCTCCGATTTCGCTGTTCCTGAGCAAACCTAAACGTAGCCGCAGTCGTCATCGGAGACGAGTGAAAAATCAGGCCCCAGCTAATGCGTTGCGAGCCCCTTTGGACCATCCAAAAGTGTCACCAAAGGAAGGCTTTGGGTACAAGTGAACTCCCGAGGGGAGCCTTTACGCAGCCTCACATGCAACTGGACCCTCCGGGTTCGCTGTTCCTGAGCAAACCTAAACGTAGCCCTAGCCGGCATGGGAGAAGACTGAAAAACCGGGCACCAGAAAACGCGTTGCAAGCCCCTTTGGACCATCCAAAAGTGTCACCAAAGGAAGGCTTTGGGTACAAGTGAACTCCCGAGGGGAGCCTTTACGCAGCCTCACATGCAACTGGACCCTCCGGGTTCGCTTTTCCTGAGCAAACCTAAACGTAGCCCTAGCCGGCATGGGAGAAGACTGAAAAACCGGGCCCCAGAAAACGCGTTGCAAGCCCCTTTGGACCATCCAAAAGTGCCCCCAAAGGAAGGCTTTGGGTACAAGTGAACTCCCGAGGGGAGCATTTACGCAGCCTCACATACAACTGGACCCTTTGGGTTCGATTTTTCTGAGCATTCCTAAACATAGCCCTACCCAGCATCGAAGACGACTGAAAAATCAGGCCCCTGGAAATGTGTTCCGAGCCCTTTTTCGCCCATCCAAAGATGCCCCCAAAGGAAGGCTTTGGGTACAAGTGAACTCCCGAGGGGAGCTTTTACGCAGCCTCACATGCAACTGGACCCTCCGGGTTCGCTGTTTCCGAGCAACCCTAAATATATCCCTAGCCGGCATGGGAGAAGACTGAAAAACCCGGCCCCAGAAAACGCGTTGCAAGCCTTTTTGGACCATCCAAAAGTGTCACCAAAGGAAGGCGTTGGGTACAAGTGAACTCCCGAGGGGAGCCTTTACGCAGACCCACATGCAACTGGACCCTCCGGGTTCGCTGTTTCTGAGCAAACCTAAACGTAGCCCTAGCCGGAATCGAAGACAACTGAAAAATCAGGCCCCAGGAAATGCGTTCCGAGCCCTTTTCGCCCATTCATAAGTGCCACCAAAGGTAGGCTTTATTTACAAGAGAACTCCCCAGGGGAGCCTTATGCAGCCCCACATGCAACTGGACCCTCCGGGTTCGCTGTTCCTGAGCAAACCTAAACGTAGACCTAGACGACATGAGAGAAGACTGAAAAACCGGGCCCCAGAAAACGCGTTGCAAGCCCTTTTGGACCATCCAAAAGTGTCACCAAAGGAAGGCTTTGGGTACAAGTGAACTCCCCAGGGAAGCCTTTACGCAGCCCCACATGCAACTGGACCCTCTGGGTTCGCTGTTTCCGATCATCCCTAAACATATCCCTAGCCGGCATCGGAGACGAGTGAAAAATCAGGCCCCAGGAAATGCGTTCCGAGCCCTTTTCGCCCATCCAAAAGTGCCCCCAAAGGAAGGCTTGGGGTACAAGAGAACTCCCCAGGGGAGCCTTTACGCAGCCCCACATGCAACTGGACCATCCGGGTTCGCTGTTTCCGAGCAACCCTAAATATATAACTAGCTGGCATGGGAAAAGACTTAAAAACCACGCCCCAGAAAACGCGTTTCAAGCCTCTTTGGACCATCCAAAAGTGTCACCAAAGGAAGGCTTTGGGTACAAGAGAACTCCCCAGGGGAGCCTTTACGCAGCCCCACATGCAACTGGACCCTCCGGGTTCGCTGTTTCCGAGCAACCCTAAATATATCCCTAGTTGGCATGGGAGAAGACTGAAAAACCCGGCCTCAGAAAACGCGTTGCAAGCCCTTTTGGACCATCCAAAAGTGCCCCCAAAGGAAGGCTTTGGGTACAAGTGAACTCCCCAGGGGAGCCTTTACGCAGCCCCACATGCAACTGGACCCTCCGGGTTCGCTGTTTCCGAGAAACCCTATATATATCCCTAGCCGGCATCGGAGACGAGTGAAAAATCAGGCCCCAGGAAATGCGTTCCGAGCCCTTTTCGCCCATCCAAAAGTGCCCCCAAAGGAAGGCTTGGGGTACAAGAGAACTCCCCAGGGGAGCCTTTACGCAGCCCCACATGCAACTGGACCATCCGGGTTCGCTGTTTCCGAGCAACCCTAAATATATAACTAGCTGGCATGGGAGAAGACTTAAAAACCACGCCCCAGAAAACGCGTTTCAAGCCTCTTTGGACCATCCAAAAGTGTCACCAAAGGAAGGCTTTGGGTACAAGAGAACTCCCGAGGGGAGACTTTACGCAGCCCCACATGCAACTGGACCCTCCGGGTTCGCTGTTTCCGAGCAACCCTAAATATATCCCTAGTTGGCATGGGAGAAGACTGAAAAACCCGGCCTCAGAAAACGCGTTGCAAGCCCTTTTGGACCATCCAAAAGTGCCCCCAAAGGAAGGCTTTGGGTACAAGTGAACTCCCCAGGGGAGCCTTTACGCAGCCCCACATGCAACTGGACCCTCCGGGTTCGCTGTTTCCGAGAAACCCTATATATATCCCTAGCCGGCATGGGAGAAGACTGAAAAACCAGGCCCCAGAAAACGCGTTTCAAGCCTCTTTGGACCATCCAAAAGTGTCACCAAAGGAAGGCTTTGGGTACAAGTGAACTCCCCAGGGGAGCCTTTACGCAGCCCCACATGCAACTGGACCCTCCGATTTCGCTGTTCCTGAGCAAACCTAAACGTAGCCGCAGTCGTCATCGGAGACGAGTGAAAAATCAGGCCCCAGCTAATGCGTTGCGAGCCCCTTTGGACCATCCAAAAGTGTCACCAAAGGAAGGCTTTGGGTACAAGTGAACTCCCGAGGGGAGCCTTTACGCAGCCTCACATGCAACTGGACCCTCCGGGTTCGCTGTTCCTGAGCAAACCTAAACGTAGCCCTAGCCGGCATGGGAGAAGACTGAAAAACCGGGCACCAGAAAACGCGTTGCAAGCCCCTTTGGACCATCCAAAAGTGTCACCAAAGGAAGGCTTTGGGTACAAGTGAACTCCCGAGGGGAGCCTTTACGCAGCCTCACATGCAACTGGACCCTCCGGGTTCGCTTTTCCTGAGCAAACCTAAACGTAGCCCTAGCCGGCATGGGAGAAGACTGAAAAACCGGGCCCCAGAAAACGCGTTGCAAGCCCCTTTGGACCATCCAAAAGTGCCCCCAAAGGAAGGCTTTGGGTACAAGTGAACTCCCGAGGGGAGCATTTACGCAGCCTCACATGCAACTGCACCCTTTGGGTTCGATTTTTTTGAGCATTCCTAAACATAGCCCTACCCAGCATCGAAGACGACTGAAAAATCAGGCCCCAGGAAATGTGTTCCGAGTCCTTTTTCGCCCATCCAAAAATGCCCCCAAAGGAAGGCTTTGGGTACAAGTGAACTCCCGAGGGGAGCCTTTACGCAGCCTCACATGCAACTGGACCCTCCGGGTTCGCTGTTTCCGAGCAACCCTAAATATATCCCTAGCTGGCATGGGAGAAGACTGAAAAACCCGGCCCCAGAAAACGCGTTGCAAGCCTTTTTGGACCATCCAAAAGTGTCACCAAAGGAAGGCTTTGGGTACAAGTGAACTCCCCAGGGGAGCCTTTACGCAGCCCCACATGCAACTGGACCCTCCGGGTTCGCTGTTCCTGAGCAAACCTAAACGTAGCCCTAGCCGGCATCGAAGACAACTGAAAAATCAGGCCCCAGGAAATGCGTTCCGAGCCCTTTTCGCCCATTCATAAGTGCCACCAAAGGTAGGCTTTATTTACAAGAGAAATCCCCAGGGGAGCCTTATGCAGCCCCACATGCAACTGGACCCTCCGGGTTCGCTGTTCCTGAGCAAACCTAAACGTAGACCTAGACGACATGAGAGAAGACTGAAAAACCGGGCCCCAGAAAACGCGTTGCAAGCCCCTTTGGACCATCCAAAAGTGTCACCAAAGGAAGGCTTTGGGTACAAGTGAACTCCCCAGGGGAGCCTTTACGCAGCCCCACATGCAACTGGACCCTCTGGGTTCGCTGTTTCCGATCATCCCTAAACATATCCCTAGCCGGCATCGGAGACGAGTGAAAAATCAGGCCCCAGGAATTGCGTTCCGAGCCCTTTTCGCCCATCCAAAAGTGCCCCCAAAGGAAGGCTTTGGGTACAAGAGAACTCCCCAGGGGAGCCTTTACGCAGCCCCACATGCAACTGGACCATCCGGGTTCGCTGTTTCCGAGCAACCCTAAATATATAACTAGCCGGCATGGGAGAAGACTGAAAAACCACGCCCCAGAAAACGCGTTTCAAGCCCCTTTGGACCATCCAAAAGTGTCACCAAAGGAAGGCTTTGGGTACAAGAGAACTCCCCAGGGGAGCCTTTACGCAGCCCCACATGCAACTGGACGCTCCGGTTTCGCTGTTCCTGAGGAAACCGAAACGTAGCCCTAGCCGGCATCGGAGACGTGTGAAAAAACAGGCCCCAGGAAACGCGTTGCGAGCCCCTTTGGACCATCCAAAAGTGTCACCAAAGGAAGGCTTTGGGTACAAGAGAACTCCCCAGGGGAGCCTTTACGCAGCCCCACATGCAACTGGACCCTCCGGGTTCGCTGTTTCCGAGCAACCCTAAATATATCCCTAGTTGGCATGGGAGAAGACTGAAAAACCCGGCCTCAGAAAACGCGTTGCAAGCCCTTTTGGACCATCCAAAAGTGCCCCCAAAGGAAGGCTTTGGGTACAAGTGAACTCCCCAGGGGAGCCTTTACACAGCCCCATATGCAACTGGACCCTCCGGGTTCGCTGTTTCCGAGCATCCCTAAACATAGCCCTAGCCGGCATCGAAACGACTGAAAAATCAGGCCCCAGGAAATGCGTTCCGAGCACTTTTCGCCCATCCAAAAGAGCCCCCAAAGGAAGGCTTTGGGTACAAGAGTACTCCCCAGGGGAGCCTTTACGCAGCCCCACATGCAACTGGACCCTCGGGGTTCGCTCTTTCCGAGCATTCCTAAATATATCCCTAGCCGGCATGGGAGAAGTCTGAAAAACCGGGCCCCAGAAAACGCGTTTCAAGCCTTTTTTGACCATCCAAAAGTGTCACCAAAGGAAGGCTTTGGGTACAAGAGAACTCCCCAGGGGAGCCTTTACACAGCCCCATATGCAACTGGACCCTCCGGGTTCGCTGTTTCCTAGCATCCCTAAACATAGCCCTAGCCGGCATCGAAACGACTGAAAAATCAGGCCCCAGGAAATGCGTTCCGAGCCCTTTTCGCCCATCCAAAAGTGCCCCCAAAGGAAGGCGTTTGTTACAAGAGAACTCCCCAGGGGAGCCTTTACGCAGCCCCACATGCAACTGGACCCTCCGGGTTCGCTGTTCCTGAGCAAACCTAAACGTATCCCTAGCCGTCATCGGAGACGACTGAAAAATCAGGCCCCAGGAAACGCATTGCGATCCCCTTTGGACCATCCAAAAATGCCCCCAAAGGAAGGCTTTGGGTACAAGTGAACTCCCCAGGGGAGCCTTTACGCAGCCCCACATGCAACTGGACCCTCCGGGTTCGCTGTTTCCGAGCATCCCTAAATATATCCCTAGCTGGCATGGGAGAAGACTGAAAAAAGAGGCCCCAGAAAACGCGTTGCAAGCCCCTTTGGACCATCCAGAAGTGTCACCAAAGGAAGGCTTTGGGTACAAGAGAACTCCCCAGGGGAGCCTTTACGCAGCCCCACATGCAACTGGACCCTCCGGGTTCGCTGTTTCCGAGCATCCGTAAACATAGCCCTAGCCGGCATCGAAGAAGACTGAAAAATCAGGCCCCAGGAAATGCGTTCGGAGTCCTTTTCGCCCAACCAAAGTGTCACCAAAGGAAGGCTTTGGTTACAAGAGAACTCCCCAGGGGAGCCTTTACGCAGCCCCACATGCAACTGGACCCTCCGGGTTCGCTGTTTCCGAGCATCCCTAAACATAGCCGTAGCCGGCATCGAAGACGACTGAAAAATCAGGCCCCAGGAAACGCGTTGCGAGCCCCTTTCGCCAATCCAAAAGTGCCCCCAAATTAAAGCTTTGGGTACAAGTGAACTCCCCAGGGGAGCCTTTACGCAGCCCCACATGCAACTGGACCCTCCGGGTTCGCTGTTTCCGAGCATCCCTAAACAAAGCCGTAGCCGGCATCGAAGACGACTGAAATATCAGGCCCCAGGAAACGTGTTGCAAGCCTCTTTGGACCATCCAAAATTGCCCCCAAAGGAAGGCTTTGGGTACAAGAGAACTCCCCAGGGGAGCCTTTACGCAGCCCCACATGCAACTGGACCCTCCGGGTTCGCTGTTTCCGAGCATCCCTAAAAACATCCATAGCCGGCATCGAGAAGCCTGCTGAAAAATCAGGCCCAGGAAATGCGTTGGGAGCCCTTTTCGCCCATCCAAAAGTGCCCCCAAAGGAAGGCTTTGGGTACAAGAGAACTCCCCAGGGGAGCCTTTACGCAGCCACACATGCAACTGGACCCTCCGGGTTCGCTGTTCCTGAGAAAAGCTAAACGTAGCCCTAGCCGTCATCGGAGACGAGTGAAAAATCAGGCCCCAGGAAATGAGTACCGAGCCCCTTTGGACCATCCAAAAGTGCCCCCAAAGGAAGGCTTTGGGTACAAGAGAACTCCCCAGGGGAGCCTTTACGCAGCCCCACATGCAACTGGACCCTCCGGGTTCGCTGTTTCCGAGCAACCCTAAATATATTCCTAGCCGGTATGGGAGAAGACTGAAAAACCGGGTCACAGAAAACGCGTTGCAAGCCCCTTTAAACCATCCAAAAGTGCCCCCAAAGGAAGGCTTTGGGTACAAGAGAACTCCCCAGGGGAGCCTTTACACAGCCCCATATGCAACTGGACCCTCCGGGTTCGCTGTTTCCGAGCATCCCTAAACATAGCCCTAGCAGTCATCGAAGACGATTGAAAAATCAGGCCCCAGGAAATGCGTTCCGAGCCCTTTTCGCCCATCCAAAAGTGCCCCCAAAGGAAGGCTTTGGTTACAAGAGAACTCCCCAGGGGAGCCTTTACGCAGCCCCACATGCAACTGGACCCTCCGGGTTCGCTGTTCCTGAGCAAACCTAAACGTATCCCTAGCCGTCATCGGAGACGACTGAAAAATCAGGCCCCAGAAAACGCGTTGTGATCCCCTTTGGACCATCCAAAAATGCCCCCAAAGGAAGGCTTTGGGTTCAAGAGAACTCCTCAGGGGAGCCTTTACGCAGCCCCACATGCAACTGGACCCTCCGGGTTCGCTGTTTCCGAGCATCCGTAAACATAGCCCTAGCCGGCATCGAAGAAGACTGAAAAATCAGGCCCCAGGAAATGCGTTTGGAGCTCTTTTCGCCCAACCAAAAGTGTCACCAAAGGAAGGCTTTGGTTACAAGAGAACTCCCCAGGGGAGCCTTTACGCAGCCCCACATGCAACTGGACCCTCCGGGTTCGCTGTTTCCGAGCATCCCTAAACATAGCCGTAGCCGGCATCGAAGACGACTGAAAAATCAGGCCCCAGGAAACGCGTTTCGAGGCCCTTTCGCCAATCCAAAAGTGCA
This sequence comes from Anas platyrhynchos, assembly GCF_047663525.1. Classification (NCBI taxonomy): domain Eukaryota; kingdom Metazoa; phylum Chordata; class Aves; order Anseriformes; family Anatidae; genus Anas; species Anas platyrhynchos. The sequence goes on along the minus strand of NC_092609.1, from coordinate 6,684,474 downwards.
GCCAAATTAAAGCTTTGGGTACAAGTGAACTCCCCAGGGGAGCCTTTACGCAGCCCCACATGCAACTGGACCCTCCGGGTTCGCTGTTTCTGAGCATCCCTAAACATAGCCGTAGCCGGCATCGAAGACGACTGAAAAATCAGGCCCCAGGAAACGTGTTGCAAGCCCCTTTGGACCATCCAAAAGTGCCCCCAAAGGAAGGCTTTGGGTACAAGTGAACTCCCCAGGGGAGCCTTTATGCAGCCCCACATGCAACTGGACCCTCCGGGTTCGCTGTTTCCGAGCATCCCTAAACATAGCCATAGCCGGCATCGAGAAGCCTGCTGAAAAATCAGGCCCCAGGAAATGCGTTGCGAGCCCTTTCCGCCCATCCAAAAGTGCCCCCAAAGGAAGGCTTTGGGTACAAGAGAACTCCCCAGGGGAGCCTTTACGCAGCCACACATGCAACTGGACCCTCCGGGTTCGCTGTTCCTGAGAAAAGCTAAACGTAGCCCTAGCCGTCATCGGAGACGAGTGAAAAATCAGGCCCCAGGAAATGAGTACCGAGCCCCTTTGGACCATCCAAAAGTGCCCCCAAAGGAAGGCTTTGGGTAAAAGAGAACTCCCCAGGGGAGCCTTTACGCAGGCCCACATGCAACTGGACCCTCCGGGTTCGCTGTTTCCGAGCAACCCTAAATATATTCCTAGCCGGTATGGGAGAAGACTGAAAAACCGGGTCACAGAAAACGCGTTGCAAGCCCCTTTAAACCATCCAAAAGTGCCCCCAAAGGAAGGCTTTGGGTACAAGAGAACTCCCCAGGGGAGCCTTTACAGAGCCCCACATGCAACTGGACCCTCCGGGTTCGCTGTTTCCGAGCATCCCTAAACATAGCCCTAGCAGTCATCGAAGACTATTGAAAAATCAGGCCCCAGGAAACGCGTTCCGAGCCCTTTTCGCCCATCCAAAAGTGCCCCCAAAGGAAGGCTTTGGGTACAAGAGAACTCCCCAGGGGAGCCTTTACGCAGCCCCACATGCAACTGGACCCTCCGGGTTCGCTGTTCCTGAGCAAACCTAAACGTATCCCTAGCCGTCATCGGAGACGACTGAAAAATCAGGCCCCAGAAAACGCGTTGCAAGCCCCTTTGGTCCATCCAAAAGTGTCACCAAAGGAAGGCTTTGGGTACAAGTGAACTCCCCAGTGGAGCCTTTACGCAGCCCCACATGCAACTGGACCCTCCGGGTTCGCTGTTTCCGAGCATCCCTAAACATACCCGTAGCCGGCATCGAATACGACTGAAAAATCAGGCCCCAGGAAACGCGTTTCGAGGCCCTTTCGCCAATCCAAAAGTGCCCCCAAAGGAAGGCTTTGGGTACAAGTGAACTCCCCAGGGGAGCCTTTACGCAGCCCCACATGCAACTGGACCCTCCGGGTTCGCTGTTTCCGAGCATCCCTAAACATAGCCCTAGCCGGAATCAAAGACTGCTGAAAAATCAGGCCCCAGGAAACGTGTTGCAAGCCCCTTTGGAACATCCAAAATTGACCCAAAGGAAGGCTTTGGGTACAAGAGAACTCCCCAGGGGAGCCTTTACGCAGCCCCACATGCAACTGGACCCTCCGGGTTCGCTGTTTCCGAGCATCCCTAAAGATAGCCCTAGCCGGAATAGAGAAGACTGCTGAAAAATCAGGCCCCAGGAAATGCGTTGCGAGCCCTTTTCGCCCATCCAAAAGTGCCCCCAAAGGAAGGCATTGGGTAGAAGAGAACTCCCCAGGGGAGCCTTGACGCAGCCCCACATGCAACTGGACCCTCCGGGTTCGCTGTTTCCGAGCAACCCTAAATATATTCCTAGCCGGTATGGGAGAAGACTGAAAAACCGGGTCACAGAAAACGCGTTGCAAGCCCCTTTAAACCATCAAAAAGTGACACCAAAGGAAGGCTTTGGGTACAAGAGAACTCCCCAGGGGAGCCTTTACACAGCCCCATATGCAACTGGACCCTCCGGGTTCGCTGTTTCCGAGCATCCCTAAACATAGCCCTAGCAGTCATCGAAGACGATTGAAAAATCAGGCCCCAGGAAATGCGTTGCGAGCCCCTTTCGCCCATACAAAAGTGCCCCCAAAGGAAGGCTTTGGGTAAAAGTGAACACCCCAGGGGAGCCTTTACGCAGCCCCACATGCAACTGGACCCTCCGGGTTCGCTGTTCCTGAGCAAACCTAAACTTAGCCCTAGCTGTCATCGGAGACAAGTGAAAAATCAGGCCCCAGGAAACGCGTTCCGAGCCCTTTTCGCGAATCCAAAAGTTCCCCCAAAGGAAGGCTTTGGGTACAAGTGAACTCCCCAGGGGAGCCTTTACGCAGCCCCATATGCAACTGGACCCTCCGGGTTCGCTGTTTCCGAGCATCCCTAAACATATCCCTAGCCGGCATCGAAGAAGACTGAAAAATCAGGCCCCAGGAAATGCGTTGCGACCCTTTTTCGCCCATCCAAAAGTGCCCCCAAAGGAAGGCTTTGGGTACAAGAGAACTCCCCAGGGGAGCCTTTACGCAGCCCCACATGCAACTGGACCCTACGGGTTCGATTTTTCCGAGCAACCCTAAATATATCCCTAGCCGGCATGGGAGAAGACTGAAAATCCGGGCCCCAGAAAACGCGTTGCAAGCCCCTTTGGACCATTCAAAAGTGTCACCAAAGGAACGGTTTGGGTACAAGTGAACTCCCCAGGGAGCCTTTACGCAACCCCACATGCAACTGGACCCTCCGGGTTCGCTGTTTCCGAGCATCCCTATATATAGTCCTAGCCGGCATCGAAGACGACTGAAAAATCAGGCCCCAGGATACGTGTTCCGAGCCCTTTTCGCCCATCCAAAAGTGTCCCCAAAGGAAGGCTTTGGGTACAAGAGAACTCCCCAGGGGAGCCTTTACGCAGCCCCACATGCAACTGGACCCTCTGGGTTCGCTGTTTCCGAGCAACCCTAAATATATTCCTAGCCGGTATGGGAGAAGACTTAAAAACCGGGTCACAGAAAACGTGTTGCAAGCCCCTTTAAACTATCCAAAAGTTACACCAAAGGAAGGCTTTGGGTACAAGAGAACTCCCCAGGGGAGCCTTTACGCAGCCGCACATGCAACTGGACCCTCCGGGTTCGCTATTTCCGAGCATCCCTAAACATAGCCCTAGTCGGCATCGAAGAAGACTGAAAAATCAAGCCCCAGGAAATGCGTTCCGAGCCCTTTTCGCCAATCCAGAAGTGCCCCCAAAGGAAGGCTTTAGGTACAAGAGAACTCCCCAGGGGAGCCTTTACGCAGCCCCACATGCAACTGGACCCTCCGGGTTCGCTGTTTCCGAGCATCCCTAAACATAGCCCTAGCCGGAATCGAGAAGACTGCTGAAAAATCAGGCCCCAGGAAATGCGTTCCGAGCCCTTTTCGCCCATCCAAAGAGTCCCCAAAGGAAGGCTTTGGGTACAAGTGAACTCCCCAGGGGAGCCTTTACGCAGCCCCACATGCAACTGGACCCTCCGGGTTCGCTGTTTCCGAGCATCCCTAAATATATAACTAGTTTGCATGGGAGAAGACTGAAAACCGGGCCCCAGAAAACGCGTTGCAAGCCCCTTTGGACCATCCAATAGTGTCACCATAGGAAGGCTTTGGGTACAAGTGAACTCCCCAGGGGAGCCTTTACGCAGCCCCACATGCAACTGGACCCTGCGGGTTCGCTGTTCCTGAGCAAACCTAAACATATCCCTAGCCGTCATCGGAGACGACTGAAAAATCAGGCCCCAGAAAACGCGTTGCGATCCACTTTGGACCATCCAAAAATGCCCGCAAAGGAAGGCTTTGGGTACAAGTGAACTCCCCAGGGGAGCCTTTACGCAGCCTCACATGGAACTGGACCCTCCGGGTTCGCTGTTTCCGAGCATCCCTAAACATAGCCCTAGCCGGCATCGAGAAGACTGCTGAAAAATCAGGCCGCAGGAAATGCGTTAAGAGCCCTTTTCGCCCATCCAAAAGTGCCCCCAAAGGAAGGCTTTGGGTACAAGAGAACTCCCCAGGGTAGTGTTTACGCAGCCCCACATGCAACTGGACCCTCCGGGTTCGCTGTTTCCAGAGCAAACCTAAACGTAGCCCTAGCCGTCACCGGAGACGAGTGAAAAATCAGGCCCCAGGAAATGCGTTCCGAGCCCCTTTGGACCATCGAAAAGTGCCCCCAAAGGAAGGCTTTGGGTACATCTGAAGTTCCCAGGGGAGTCTTTACGCAGCCCCACATGCAACTGTACCCTCCGGGTTCGCTGTTTCCGAGCAACCCTAAATATATCCCTAGTTGGCATGGGAGAAGACTGAAAAACCGTGCCCCAGAAAACGCGTTGCAAGCCCCTTTGGACCATCCAAAAGTGTCACCAAAGGAAGGCTTTGGGTACAAGTGAACTCCCCAAGGGAGCCTTTACGCAGCCCCACATGCAACTGGACCCTCGGTGTTCGCTGTTTCCGAGCATCCCTAAATATATCCCTAGCCGGCATGGGAGAAGACTGAAAAAACAGGCCCCAGAAAAAGCGTTGCAAGCCCCTTTGGACCATCCAAAAGTTCCCCCAAAGGAAGGCTTTGGGTACAAGAGTACTCCCCAGGGGAGCCTTTACGCAGCCCCACATGCAACTGGACCCTCCGGGTTCGCTGTTTCCGAGCATCCCTAAACATAGCCCTAGTCGGCATCGAAGAAGACTGAAAAATCAAGCCCCAGGAAATGCGTTCCGAGCCCTTTTCGCCAATCCAAAAGTGCCCCCAAAGGAAGGCTTTAGGTACAAGAGAACTCCCCAGGGGAGCCTTTACGCAGCCCCACATGCAACTGGACCCTCCGGGTTCGCTGTTTCCGAGCATCCCTAAACATAGCTCTAGCGGGCAATGAAGACGACTGAAAAATCAGGCCCCAGGAAACGTGTTGCAAGCCCCTTTGGACCATCCAAAATTGCCCCCAAAGGAAGGCTTTGGGTACAAGAGAACTCCCCGGGGAGCCTTTATGCAGCCCCACATGCAACTGGACCCTCCGGGTTCGCTGTTTCCGAGCATCCCTAAACATAGCCCTAGCCGGCATCGAGAAGACTGCTGAAAATTCAGGCCCCAGGAAATGCGTTCCGAGCCCTTTTCGCCCATCCAAAGTGTCCCCAAAGGAAGGCTTTGGGTACAAGTGAACTCCCCAGGGGAGCCTTTACGCAGCCCCACATGCAACTGGACCCTCCGGGTTCGCTGTTTCCGAGCAACCCTAAATATATCCCTAGCCGGTATGGGAGAAGACTGAAAAACCGGGTCACAGAAAACGCGTTGCGAGCCCCTTTAAACCATCCAAAAGTGCCCCCAAAGGAAGGCTTTGGGTACAATTGAACTCCCCAGGGGAGCCTTTACACAGCCCCACATGCAACTGGACCCTCCGGGTTCGCTGTTCCTGAGCAAACCTAAACGTATCCCTAGCCGGCATCGGAGACGAGTGAAAAATCAGGCCCCAGGAAACGCGTTGCGAGCCCTTTTCGCCCATACAAAAGTGCCCCTAAAGGAAGGCTTTGGGTACAAGTGAACTCCCCAGGGGAGCCTTTACGCAGCCCCACATGCAACTGGACCCTCTGGGTTCGCTGTTCCTGAGCAAACCTAAACTTAGCCCTAGATGTCATCGGAGACAAGTGAAAAATCAGGCCCCAGGAAACGCGTTCCGAGCCCTATTCGCGAATCCAAAAGTGCCCCCAAAGGAAGGCGTTGGGTACAAGTGAACTCCCCAGGGGAGCCTTTACGCAGCCCCACATGCAACTGGACCCTCCGGGTTCGCTGTTTCCGAGCATCCCTAAACATAGCCCTAGCCGGCATCAAAGACGACTGAAAAATCAGGCCCCAGGATACGTGTTCCGAGCCCTTTTCGCCCATCCAAAAGTGCCCCCAAAGGAAGGCTTTGGTTACAAGAGAACTCCCCAGGGGAGCCTTTACGCAGCCCCACATGCAACTGGACCCTGCGGGTTCGCTGTTCCTGAGCAAAACTAAACGTATCCCTAGCCGTCATCAGAGACGACTGAAAAATCAGGCCCCAGAAAACGCGTTGCGATCCCATTTGGACCATCCAAAAATTGCCCCCAAAGGAAGGCTTTGGGTAGAAGTGAACTCCCAAGGGGAGCCTTTACGCAGCCCCACATGCAACTGGACCCTCCGGGTTCGCTGTTTCCGAGCATCCCTAAACATAGCCCTAGCCGGAATCGAGAAGACTGCTGAAAAATCAGGCCCCAGGAAATGCGTTCCGAGCCCTTTTAGCCCATCCAAAAGTGCCCCCAAAGGAAGGCTTTGGGTACAAGAGAACTCCCCAGGGGAGCCTTATGCAGCCCCACATGCAACTGGACCCTCCGGGTTCGCTGTTCCTGAGCAAACCTAAACTTAGCCCTAGCTGTCATCGGAGACAAGTGAAAAATCAGGCCCCAGGAAACGCGTTCCGAGCCCTTTTCGCGAATCCAAAAGTTCCCCCAAAGGAAGGCTTTGGGTACAAGTGAACTCCCCAGGGGAGCCTTTACGCAGCCCCATATGCAACTGGACCCTCCGGGTTCGCTGTTTCCGAGCATCCCTAAACATATCCCTAGCCGGCATCGAAGAAGACTGAAAAATCAGGCCCCAGGAAATGCGTTGCGACCCTTTTTCGCCCATCCAAAAGTGCCCCCAAAGGAAGGCTTTGGGTACAAGAGAACTCCCCAGGGGAGCCTTTACGCAGCCCCACATGCAACTGGACCCTACGGGTTCGATTTTTCCGAGCAACCCTAAATATATCCCTAGCCGGCATGGGAGAAGACTGAAAATCCGGGCCCCAGAAAACGCGTTGCAAGCCCCTTTGGACCATTCAAAAGTGTCACCAAAGGAACGGTTTGGGTACAAGTGAACTCCCCAGGGAGCCTTTACGCAACCCCACATGCAACTGGACCCTCCGGGTTCGCTGTTTCCGAGCATCCCTAAATATAGTCCTAGCCGGCATCGAAGACGACTGAAAAATCAGGCCCCAGGATACGTGTTCCGAGCCCTTTTCGCCCATCCAAAAGTGTCCCCAAAGGAAGGCTTTGGGTACAAGAGAACTCCCCAGGGGAGCCTTTACGCAGCCCCACATGCAACTGGACCCTCTGGGTTCGCTGTTTCCGAGCAACCCTAAATATATTCCTAGCCGGTATGGGAGAAGACTTAAAAACCGGGTCACAGAAAACGTTTTGCAAGCCCCTTTAAACCATCCAAAAGTTACACCAAAGGAAGGCTTTGGGTACAAGAGAACTCCCCAGGGGAGCCTTTACGCAGCCCCACATGCAACTGGACCCTCCGGGTTCGCTATTTCCGAGCATCCCTAAACATAGCCCTAGTCGGCATCGAAGAAGACTGAAAAATCAAGCCCCAGGAAATGCGTTCCGAGCCCTTTTCGCCAATCCAGAAGTGCCCCCAAAGGAAGGCTTTGGGTACAAGAGAACTCCCCAGGGGAGCCTTTATGCAGCCCCACATGCAACTGGACCCTCCGGGTTCGCTGTTTCCGAGCATCCCTAAACATAGCCCTAGCCGGCATCGAGAAGACTGCTGAAAAATCAGGCCCCAGGAAATGCGTTCCGAGCCCTTTTCGCCCATCCAAAGTGTCCCCAAAGGAAGGCTTTGGGTACAAGTGAACTCCCCAGGGGAGCCTTTACGCAGCCCCACATGCAACTGGACCTTCCGGGTTCGCTGTTTCCGAGCATCCCTAAATATATAACTAGTTTGCATGGGAGAAGACTGAAAACCGGGCCCCAGAAAACGCGTTGCAAGCCCCTTTGGACCATCCAATAGTGTCACCATAGGAAGTCTTTGGGTACAAGTGAACTCCCCAGGGGAGCCTTTACGCAGCCCCACATGCAACTGGACCCTGCGGGTTCGCTGTTCCTGAGCAAACCTAAACATATCCCTAGCCGTCATCGGAGACGACTGAAAAATCAGGCCCCAGAAAACGCGTTGCGATCCCCTTTGGACCATCCAAAAATGCCCCCAAAGGAAGGCTTTGGGTACAAGTGAACTCCCCAGGGGAGCCTTTACGCAGCCCCACCTGCAACTGGACCCTCCGGGTTCGCTGTTTCCGAGCATCCCTAAACATATCCCTAGCCGGAATTGAGAAGACTGCTGAAAAATCAGGCCCCAGGAAATGCGTTCCGAGCCCTTTTCGCCCATCCAAAAGTGCCCCCAAAGGAAGGCTTTGGGTACAAGAGAACTCCCCAGGGTAGTGTTTACGCAGCCCCACATGCAACTGGACCCGCCAAGTTCGCTGTTTCCAGAGCAAAGCTAAACGTAGCCCTAGCCGTCATCGGAGACGAGTGAAAAATCAGGTACCAGGAAATGCGATCCGAGCCCCTTTGGACCATCCAAAAGTGCCCCCAAAGGAAGGCTTTGGGTACATCTGAAGTTCCTAGGGGAGTTTTTACGCAGCCCCACATGCAACTGTACCCTCCGGGTTCGCTGTTTCCGAGCAACCCTAAATATATCCCTAGTTGGAATGGGAGAAGACTGAAAAACCGTGCCCCAGAAAACGCGTTGCAAGCCCCTTTGGACCATCCAAAAGTGTCACCAAAGGAAGGCTTTGGGTACAAGTGAACTCCCCAGGGGAGCCTTTACGCAGCCCCACATGCAACTGGACCCTCCGGGTTCGCTGTTTCCGAGCATCCCTAAACATATCCCTAGCCGGCATCGAATACGACTGAAAAATCAGGCCCCAGGAAATGCGTTCCGAGCCCTTTTCGCCAATCCAAAAATGCCCACAAAGGAAGGCTTTAGGTACAAGAGAACTCCCCAGGGGAGCCTTTACGCAGCCCCACATGCAACTGGACCCTGCGGGTTCGCTGTTTCCGAGCATCCCTAAACATAGCCCTAGCCGGAATCAAAGACTGCTGAAAAATCAGGCCCCAGGATACGTGTTGCAAGCCCCTTTGGAACATCCAAAATTGACCCAAAGGAAGGCTTTGGGTACAAGCGAACTCCCCAGGGGAGCCTTTACGCAGCCCCACATGCAACTGGACCCTCCGGGTTCACTGTTTCCAAGCATCACTAAAGATAGCCCTAGCCGGAATCGAGAAGACTGCTGAAAAATCAGGCCCCAGGAAATGCGTTGCGAGCCCTTTTCGCCCATCCAAAAGTGCCCCCAAAGGAAGGCATTGGGTAGAAGAGAACTCCCCAGGGGAGCCTTGACGCAGCCCCACATGCAACTGGACCCTCCGGGTTCGCTGTTTCCGAGCAACCCTAAATATATTCCTAGCCGGTATGGGAGAAGACTGAAAAACCGGGTCACAGAAAACGCGTTGCAAGCCCCTTTAAACCATCCAAAAGTGACACCAAAGGAAGGCTTTGGGTACAAGAGAACTCCCCAGGGGAGCCTTTACACAGCCCCATATGCAACTGGACCCTCCGGGTTCGCTGTTTCCGAGCATCCCTAAACATAGCCCTAGCAGTCATCGAAGACGATTGAAAAATCAGGCCCCAGGAAATGCGTTGCGAGCCCCTTTCGCCCATACAAAAGTGCCCCCAATGGAAGGCTTTGGGTAAAAGTGAACACCCCAGGGGAGCCTTTACGCAGCCCCACATGCAACTGGACCCTCTGGGTTCGCTGTTCCTGAGCAAACCTAAACTTAGCCCTAGCTGTCATCGGAGACAAGTGAAAAATCAGGCCCCAGGAAACGCATTCCGAGCCCTTTTCGCGAATCCAAAAGTTCCCCCAAAGGAAGGCTTTGGGTACAAGTGAACTCCCCAGGGGAGCCTTTACGCAGCCCCATATGCAACTGGACCCTCCGGGTTCGCTGTTTCCGAGCATCCCTAAACATATCCCTAGCCGGCATCGAAGACGACTGAAAAATCAGGCCCCAGGAAATGTGTTGCGACCCTTTTTCGCCCATCCAAAATTGCCCCCAAAGGAAGGCTTTGGGTACAAGAGAACTCCCCAGGGGAGCCTTTACGCAGCCCCACATGCAACTGGACCCTACGGGTTCGATTTTTCCGAGCAACCCTAAATATATCCCTAGCCGGCATGGGAGAAGACTGAAAATCCGGGCCACAGAAAACGCGTTGCAAGCCCCTTTGGACCATTCAAAATTGTCACCAAAGGAACGGTTTGGGTAAAAGTGAACTCCCCAGGGGAGCCTTTACGCAGCCCCACATGCAACTGGACCCTCCGGGTTCGCTGTTTCCGAGCATCCCTAAACATAGTCCTAGCCGGCATCGAAGACGACTGAAAAATCAGGCCCCAGGATACGTGTTCCGAGCCCTTTTCACCCATCCAAAAGTGTCCCCAAAGGAAGGCTTTGGGTACAAGAGAACTCCCCAGGGGAGCCTTTACGCAGCCCCACATGCAACTGGACCCTCTGGGTTCGCTGTTTCCGAGCAACCCTAAATATATCCCTAGCCGGTATGGGAGAAGACTTAAAAACCGGGCCACAGAAAACGCGTTGCAAGCCCCTTTAAACCATCCAAAAGTTACACCAAAGGAAGGCTTTGGGTACAAGAGAACTCCCCAGGGGAGCCTTTACGCAGCCCCACATGCAACTGGACCCTGCGGGTTCGCTGTTCCTGAGCAAACCTAAACGTATCCCTAGCCGTCATCGGAGACGACTGAAAATCAGGCCCCAGAAAACGCGTTGCGATCCCCTTTGGACCATCGAAAAATGCCCCCAAAGGAAGGCTTTGGGTACAAGTGAACTCCCCAGGGGAGCCTTTACGCAGCCCCACATGCAACTGGACCCTCCGGGTTCGCTGTTTCCGAGCATCCCTAAACATAGCCCTAGCCGGCATCGAGAAGACTGCTGAAAAATCTGGCCCCAGGAAATGCGTTCCGAGCCCTTTTAGCCCATCCAAAAGTGCCCCCAAAGGAAGGCTTTGGGTACAAGTGAACTCCCCAGGGGAGCCTTTACGCAGCCCCACATGCAACTGGACCCTCCGGGTTCGCTGTTTCCGAGCAACCCTAAATATATCCCGAGTTGGCATGGGAGAAGACTGAAAAACCGTGCCCCAGAAAAAGCGTTGCAAGCCCCTTTGGACCATCCAAAATTGCCCCCAAAGGAAGGCTTTGGGTACAAGAGAACTCCCCAGGGGAGCCTTTACGCAGCCCCACATGCAACTGGACCCTCCGGGTTCGCTGTTTCCGAGCATCCCTAAACATAACCCTAGCCGGAATCGAGAAGACTGCTGAAAAATCAGGCCCCAGGAAATGCGTTGCGAGCCCTTTTCGCCCATCCAAAAGTGCCCCCAAAGGAAGGCTTTGGGTAGAAGAGAACTCCCCAGGGGAGCCTTGACGCAGCCCCACATGCAACTGGACCCTCCGGGTTCGCTGTTTCCGAGCAACCCTAAATATATTCCTAGCCGGTATGGGAGAAGACTGAAAAACCGGGTCACAGAAAACGCGTTGCAAGCCCCTTTAAACCATCCAAAAGTGACACCAAAGGAAGGCTTTGGGTACAAGAGAACTCCCCAGGGGAGCCTTTACGCAGCCCCACATGCAACTGGACCCTCCGGGTTCACTGTTTCCGAGCATCCCTAAACATATCCCTAGCCGGAATCGAGAAGACTGCTGAAAAATCAGGCCCCAGGAAATGAGTTGCGAGCCCTTTTCGCCCATCAAAAAGTGCCCCCAATGGAAGGCTTTGGGTAGAAGAGAACTCCCCAGGGGAGCCTTGACGCAGCCCCACATGCAACTGGACCCTCCGGGTTCGCTGTTTCCGAGCAACCCTAAATATATTCCTAGCCGGTATGGGAGAAGACTGAAAAACCGGGTCACAGAAAACGCGTTGCAAGCCCCTTTAAACCATCCAAAAGTGACACCAAAGGAACGGTTTGGGTACAAGAGAACTCCCCAGGGGAGCCTTTACACAGCCCCACATGCAACTGGACCCTCCGGGTTCGCTGTTTCCGAGCATCCCTAAACATAGCCCTAGCAGTCATCGAAGACGATTGAAAAATCAGGCCCCAGGAAATGCGTTCCGAGCCCTTTTCGCCCATCCAAAAGTGCCCCTAAAGGAAGGCTTTGGGTACAATTGAACTCCCCAGGGGAGCCTTTACACAGCCCCACATGCAACTGGACCCTCCGGGTTCGCTGTTCCTGAGCAAACCTAAACGTAGCCCTAGCCGGCATCGGAGACGAGTGAAAAATCAGGCCCCAGGAAACGGGTTGCGAGCCCCTTTCGCCCATACAAAAGTGCCCCCAAAGGAAGGCTTTGGGTAAAAGTGAACACCCCAGGGGAGCCTTTACGCAGCCCCACATGCAACTGGACCCTCTGGGTTCGCTGTTCCTGAGCAAACCTAAACATAGCCCTAGCTGTCATCGGAGACAAGTGAAAAATCAGGCCCCAGGAAACGCTTTGCGACCCTTTTTCGCCCATCCAAAAGTGCCCGCAAAGGAAGGCTTTGGGTACAAGTGAACTCCCCAGGGGAGCCTTTACGCAGCCCCATATGCAACTGGACCCTCCGGGTTCGCTGTTTCCGAGCATCCCTAAACATATCCCTAGCCGGCTTCGAAGACAACTGAAAAATCAGGCCCCAGGAAATGCGTTGCGACCCTGTTTCGCCCATCCAAAAGTGCCCCCAAAGGAATGCTTTGGGTACAAGAGAACTCCCCAGGGGAGCCTTTACGCAGCCCCACATGCAACTGGACCCTACGGGTTCGATTTTTCCGAGCAACCCTATATATATCCCTAGCCGGCATGGGAGAAGACTGAAAATCCGGGCCCCAGAAAACGCGTTGCAAGCCCCTTTGGACCATTCAAAAGTGTCACCAAAGGAACAGTTTGGGTACAAGTGAACTCCCCAGGGGAGCCTTTACGCAGCCCCACATGCAACTGGACCCTCCGGGTTCGCTGTTTCCTAACATCCCTAAACATAGTCCTAGCCGGCATCGAAGACGACCTAAAAATCAGGCCCCAGGATACGTGTTCCGAGCCCTTTTAGCCCATCCAAAAGTGCCCCCAAAGGAAGGCTTTGGGTACAAGAGAACTCCCCAGGGGAGCCTTTACGCAGCCCCACATGCAACTGGACCCTCCGGGTTCGCTGTTTCCGAGCAACCCTAAATATATCCCTAGTTGGCATGGGAGAAGACTGAAAAATCAGGCCCCAGGAAATGCGTTCCGAGCCCTATTCGCCAATCCAAAAATGCCCACAAAGGAAGGCTTTAGGTACAAGAGAACTCCCCAGGGGAGCCTTTACGCAGCCCCACATGCAACTGGACCCTCCGGGTTCACTGTTTCCGAGCATCCCTAAACATAGCCCTAGCAGTCATCGAAGACGATTGAAAAATCAGGCCCCAGGAAATGCGTTCCGAGCCCTTTTCGCCCATACAAAAGTGCCCCTAAAGGAAGGCTTTGGGTACAATTGAACTCCCCAGGGGAGCCTTTACACAGCTCCACATGCAACTGGACCCTCCGGGTTCGCTGTTCCTGAGCAAACCTAAACGTATCCCTAGCCGGCATCGGAGACGAGTGAAAAATCAGGCCCCAGGAAACGCGTAGCGAGCCCCTCTCGCCCATACAAAAGTGCCCCCAAAGGAAGGCTTTGGGTACAAGTGAACTCCCCAGGGGAGCCTTTACGCAGCCCCACATGCAACTGGACCCTCCGGGTTCGCTGTTCCTGAGCAAACCTAAACGTAGCCCTAGCCGTCATCGGAGACGAGTGAAAAATCAGGCCCCAGGAAATGAGTACCGAGCCCCTTTGGACCATCCAAAAGTGCCCCCAAAGGAAGGCTTTGGGTACAAGAGAACTCCCCAGGGGAGCCTTTACGCAGCCCCACATGCAACTGGACCCTCCGGGTTCGCTGTTTCCGAGCAACCCTAAATATATTCCTAGCCGGTATGGGAGAAGACTGAAAAACCGGGTCACAGAAAACGCGTTGCAAGCCCCTTTAAACCATCCAAAAGTGACACCAAAGGAAGGCTTTGGGTACAATTCAACTCCCCAGGGGAGCCTTTACACAGCCCCATATGCAACTGGACCCTCCGGGTTCGCTGTTCCTGAGCAAACCTAAACGTAGCCCTAGCCGGCATCGGAGACGAGTGAAAAATCAGGCCCCAGGAAATGCGTTCCGAGCCCTTTTCGCCCATACAAAAGTGCCCCTAAAGGAAGGCTTTGGGTACAATTGAACTCCCCAGGGGAGCCTGTACACAGCCCCAATGCAACTGGACCCTCCGGGTTCGCTGTTCCTGAGCAAACCTAAACGTAGCCCTAGCCGTCATCGGAGACGAGTGAAAAATCAGGCCCCAGGAAACGCATTGCGAGCCCGTTTCGCCCATACAAAAGTGCCCCCAAAGGAAGGCGTTTGTTACAAGAGAACTCCCCAGGGGAGCCTTTACGCAGCCCCACATGCAACTGGACCCTCTGGGTTCGCTGTTCCTGAGCAAACCTAAACTTAGCCCTAGCTGTCATCGGAGACAAGTGAAAACTCAGGCCCCAGGAAACGCGTTCCGAGCCCTTTTCGCCCATCCAAAAGTGCCCCCAAAGGATGGCTTTGGGTACAAGTGAACTCCCCAGGGGAGCCTTTACGCAGCCCCACATGCAACTGGACCCTCCGGGTTCGCTGTTTCCGAGCATCCCTAAACATAGCCCTAGCCGGCATCGGAGACGGCTGAGAAGTCAAGCCCCAGGAAACGTGTTGCAAGCCCCTTTGGACCATCCAAAATTGCCCCCAAAGGAAGGCTTTGGGTACAAGAGAACTCCCCAGGGGAGCCTTTATGCAGCCCCACATGCAACTGGACCCTCCGGGTTCGCTGTTTCCGAGCATCCATAAACATAGCCCTAGCCGGCATCGAAGTCGTCTGAAAAATCAGGCCCCAGGAAATGCGTTCCGAGCCCTTTTCGCCCATCCAAAAGTGCCCCCAAAGGAAGGCTTTGGGTACAAGTGAACTCCCCAGGGGAGCCTTTACGCAGCCCCACATGCAACTGGACCCTCCGGGTTTGCTGTTCCTGAGAAAACCTAAACGTAGCCCTAGCCGTCATCGGAGACGAGTGAAAAATCAGGCCCCAGGAAATGAGTACCGAGCCCCTTTGGACCATCCAAAAGTGCCCCCAAAGGAAGGCTTTGGGTAGAAGAGAACTCCCCAGGGGAGCCTTTACGCAGCCCCACATGCAACTGGACCCTCTGGGTTCGCTGCTTCCGAGCAACCCTAAATATATTCCTAGCCGGTATGGGAGAAGACTGAAAAACCGGGTCACAGAAAACGCGTTGCAAGCCCCTTTAAACCATCCAAAAGTTACACCAAAGGAAGGCTTTGGGTACAAGAGAACTCCCCAGGGGAGCCTTTACGCAGCCCCACATGCAACTGGACCCTCCGGGTTCGCTGTTTCCGAGCATCCCTAAACATAGCCCTAGCAGTCATCGAAGACGATTGAAAAATCAGGCCCCAGGAAATGCGTTCCGAGCCCTTTTCGCCCATACAAAAGTGCCCCTAAAGCAAGGCTTTGGGTACAATTGAACTCCCCAGGGGAGCCTTTACACAGCTCCACATGCAACTGGACCCTCCGGGTTCGCTGTTCCTGAGCAAACCTAAACGTAGCCCTAGCCGGCATCGGAGACGAGTGAAAAATCAGGCCCCAGGAAACGCGTAGCGAGCCCCTTTCGCCCATACAAAAGTGCCCACAAAGGAAGGCTTTGGGTACAAGTGAACTCCCCAGGGGAGCCTTTACGCAGCCCCACATGCAACTGGACCCACTGGGTTCGCTGTTCCTGAGCAAACCTAAACTTAGCCCTAGCTGTCATCGGAGACAAGTGAAAAATCAGGCCCCAGGAAACGCTTTGCGACCCTTTTTCGCCCATCCAAAAGTGCCCCCAAAGGAATGCTTTGGGTACAAGAGAACTCCCCAGGGGAGCCTTTACGCAGCCCCACATGCAACTGGACCCTCCGGGTTCGCTGTTCCAGAGCAAACCTAAACTTAGCCCTAGCCGGCATCGAAGACGACTGAAAAATCAGGCCCCAGGAAATGTGTTGCGACCCTTTTTCGCCCATCAAAAAGTGCCCCCAAAGGAAGGCTTTGGGTACAAGTGAACTCCCCAGGGGAGCCTTTACGCAGCCCCACATGCAACTGGACCCTACGGGTTCGATTTTTCCGAGCAACCCTAAATATATCCCTAGCCGGCATGGGAGAAGACTGAAAATCCGGGCCCCAGAAAACGCGTTGCAAGCCCCTTTGGACCATTCAAAAGTGTCAACAAAGTAAGGCTTTGGGTACAAGTGAACTCCCCAGGGGAGCCTTTACGCAGCCCCACATGCAACTGGACCCTCCGGGTTCGCTGCTTCCGAGCAACCCTAAATATATTCCTAGCCGGTATGGGAGAAGACTGAAAAACCGGGTCACAGAAAACGCGTTGCAAGCCCCTTTAAACCATCCAAAAGTGACACCAAAGGAAGGCTTTGGGAACAAGAGAACTCCCCAGGGGAGCCTTTACACAGCCCCATATGCAACTGGACCCTCCGGGTTCGCTGTTTCCGAGCATCCCTAAACATAGCCCTAGCAGTCATCGAAGACGATTGAAAAATCAGGCCCCAGGAAATGCGTTCCGAGCCCCTTTGGACCATCGAAAAGTGCCCCCAAAGGAAGGCTTTGGGTACAATTCAACTCCCCAGGGGAGCCTTTACGCAGCCCCATATGCAACTGGACCCTCCGGGTTCGCTGTTTCCGAGCATCCCTAAACATATCCCTAGCCGGCTTCGAAGACAACTGAAAAATCAGGCCCCAGGAAATGCGTTGCGACCCTTTTTCGCCCATCCAAAAGTGCCCCCAAAGGAATGCTTTGGGTACAAGAGAACTCCCCAGGGGAGCCTTTACGCAGCCCCACATGCAACTGGACCCTACGGGTTCGATTTTTCCGAGCAACCCTATATATATCCCTAGCCGGCATGGGAGAAGACTGAAAATCCGGGCCCCAGAAAACGCGTTGCAAGCCCCTTTGGTCCATTCAAAAGTGTCACCAAAGGAACGGTTTGGGTACAAGTGAACTCCCCAGGGGAGCCTTTACGCAGCCCCACATGCAACTGGACCCTCCGGGTTCGCTGTTTCCGAACATCCCTAAACATAGTCCTAGCCGGCATCGAAGACGACCTAAAAATCAGGCCCCAGGATACGTGTTCCGAGCCCTTTTAGCCCATCCAAAAGTGCCCCCAAAGGAAGGCTTTGGGTACAAGAGAACTCCCCAGGGGAGCCTTTACGCAGGCGCACATGCAACTGGACCCTCCGGATTCGCTGTTTCCGAGCAACCCTAAATATATCCCTAGTTGGCATGGGAGAAGACTTAAAAACCGTGCCCCAGAAAAAGCGTTGCAAGCCCCTTTGGACCATCCAAAAGTTCCCCCAAAGGAAGGCTTTGGGTACATCTCAACTCCCCAAGGGAGCCTTTATGCAGCCCCACATGCAACTGGACCCTCCGGGTTCGCTGTTTCCGAGCATCCCTAAACATAGCCCTAGCCGGCATCGAAGACGACTGAAAAATCAGGCCCCAGGAAATGCGTTCCGAGCCCTTTTCGCCCATCCAAAAGTGCCCCCAAAGGAAGGCTTTGGTACAAGTGAACTCCCCAAGGGAGCCTTTACGCAGCCCCACATGCAACTGGACCCTCGGGGTTCGCTGTTTCCGAGCATCCCTAAATATATCCCTAGCTGGAATGAGAGAAGACTAAAAAAGAGGCCCTAGAAATCGCGTTGCAAGCCCCTTTGGACCATCCAAAAGTGTCACCAAAGGAAGGCTTTGGGTACAAGAGAACTCCCCAGGGTAGTGTTTACGCAGCCCCACATGCAACTGGACCCTCCGGGTTGGCTGTTTCCAGAGCAATCCTAAACCTAGCCCTAGCCGTCATCGGAGACGAGTGAAAAATCAGGCCCCAGGAAATGCGTTCCGAGCCTGTTTGGACCATCCAAAAGTGCCCCCAAAGGAAGGCTTTGGGTACATCTGAAGTTCCCAGGGGAGTCTTTACGCAGCCCCATATGCAACTGGACCCTCCGGGTTCGCTGTTTCCGAGCAACCCTAAATATATCCCTAGTTGGCATGGGAGAAGACTGAAAAACTGTGCCCCAGAAAACGCGTTGCAAGCCCCTTTGGACCATCCAAAAGTGTCACCAAAGGAAGGCATTGGGTACAAGTGAACTCCCCAGGGGAGCCTTTACGCAGCCCCACATGCAACTGGACCCTCCGGGTTCGCTGTTTCCGAGCATCCCTAAACATAGCCCTAGCCGGCATCGAAGACGACTGAAAAATCAGGCCCCAGGAAATGCGTTCCGAGCCCTATTCGCCAATCCAAAAACGCCCACAAAGGAAGGCTTTAGGTACAAGAGAACTCCCCAGGGGAGCCTTTACGCAGCCCTACATGCAACTGGACCCTCCGGGTTCACTGTTTCCGAGCATCCCTAAACATAGCCCTAGCCGGCATCAAAGACTGCTGAATAATCAGGCCCCAGGAAACGTGTTGCAAGCCCCTTTGGACCATCCAAAATTGCCCCCAAAGGAAGGCTTTGGGTACAAGAGAACTCCCCAGGGGAGCCTTTACGCAGCCCCACATGCAACTGGACCCTCCGGGTTCGCTGTTTCCGAGCAACCCTATATATATTCCTAGCCGGTATGGGAGAAGACTGAAAAACCGGGTCACAGAAAACGCGTTGCAAGCCCCTTTAAACCATCCAAAAGTGACACCAAAGGAAGGCTTTGGGCACAAGAGAACTCCCCAGGGGAGCCTTTACACAGCCCCATATGCAACTGGACCCTCCGGGTTCGCTGTTTCCGAGCATCCCTAAACATAGCCCTAGCAGTCATCGAAGACGATTGAAAAATCAGGCCCCAGGAAATGCGGTCCGAGCCCTTTTCGCCCATACAAAAGTGCCCCTAAAGGAAGGCTTTGGGTACAATTGAACTCCCCAGGGGAGCCTTTACACAGCTCCACATGCAACTGGACCCTCCGGGTTCGCTGTTCCTGAGCAAACCTAAACGTATCCCTAGCCGGCATCGGAGACGAGTGAAAAATCAGGCCCCAGGAAACGCGTAGCGAGCCCCTCTCGCCCATACAAAAGTGCCCCCAAAGGAAGGCTTTGGGTACAAGTGAACTCCCCAGGGGAGCCTTTACGCAGCCCCACATGCAACTGGACCCTCTGGGTTCGCTGTTCCTGAGCAAACCTAAACTTAGCCCTAGCTGTCATCGGAGACAAGTGAAAAATCAGGCCCCAGGAAACGCTTTGCGACCCTTTTTCACCCGTCCAAAAGTGCCCCCAAAGGAAGGCTTTGGGTACAAGAGAACTCCCCAGGGGAGCCTTTACGCAGCCCCACATGCAACTGGACCCTCCGGGTTCGCTGTTCCTGAGCAAACCTAAACTTAGCCCTATCCGGAATCGAAGACGACTGAAAAATCAGGCCCCAGGAAATGCGTTGCGACCCTTTTTCGCCCATCCAAAAGTGCCCCCAAAGGAAGGCTTTGGGTACAAGAGAACTCCCCAGGGGAGCCTTTACGCAGCCGCACATGCAACTGGACCCTCCGGGTTCGCTGTTCCAGAGCAAACCTAAACTTAGCCCTAGCTGTCATCGGAGACAAGTGAAAAATCAGGCCCCAGGAAACGCGTTGCGACCCTTTTTCGCCCATCCAAAAGTGCCCCCAAAGGAAGGCTTTGGGTACAAGTCAACACCCCAGGGGAGCCTTTACGCAGCCCCACATGCAACTGGACGCTACGGGTTCGATTTTTCCGAGCAACCCTGAATATATCCCTAGCCGGCATGAGAGAAGACTGAAAATCCGGGCCCCAGAAAACGTGTTGCAAGCCCCTTTGGACCATTCAAAAGTGTCACCAAAGGAACGGTTTGGGTACAAGTGAACTCCCCAGGGGAGCCTTTACGCAGCCCCACATGCAACTGGACCCTCCGGGTTCGCTGTTTCCGAGCATCCCTAAACATAGTCCTAGCCGGCATCAAAGACGTCTGAAAAATCAGGCCCCAGGATACGTGTTCCGAGCCCTTTTCGCCCATCCAAAAGTGTCCCCAAAGGAAGGCTTTGGGTACAAGAGAACTCCCCAGGGGAGCCTTTACGCAGCCCCACATGCAACTGGACCCTCCGGGTTCGCTGTTTCCGAGCATCCCTAAACATAGCCCTAGCCGGCATCGAGAAGACTGCTGAAAAATCAGGCCCCAGGAAATGCGTTCCGAGCCCTTTTAGCCCATCCAAAAGTGCCCCCAAAGGAAGGTTTGGGTACAAGAGAACTCCCCAGGGGAGCCTTTACGCAGCCCCACATGCAACTGGACCCTCCGGGTTTGCTGTTTCCGAGCATCCCTAAACCTATTCCCAGCCGGCATCGAAGACGACTGAAAAATCAGGCCCCAGGAAATGCGTTCCGAGCCCTTTTCGCCAATCCTAAAATGCCCCCAAAGGAAGGCTTTAGGTACAAGAGAACTCCCCAGGGGAGCCTTTACGCAGCCCCACATGCAACTGGACCCTCCGGGTTCGCTGTTTCCGAGCATCCCTAAACATAGCCCTAGCCGGAATCGAGAAGACTGCTGAAAAATCAGGCCCCAGGAAACGTGTTGCAAGCCCATTTGGACCATTCAAAATTGCCCCCAAAGGAAGGCTTTTGTTACAAGAGAACTCCCCAGGGGAGCCTTTACGCAGCCCCACATGCAACTGGACCCTCCGGGTTCGCTGTTCCTGAGCAAACCTAAACGTAGCCCTAGCCGTCATCGGAGACGAGTGAAAAATCAGGCCCCAGGAAATGAGTACCGAGCCCCTTTGGACCATCCAAAAGTGCCCCCAAAGGAAGGCTTTGGGTACAAGAGAACTCCCCAGGGGAGCCTTTACGCAGCCCCACATGCAACTGGACCCTCCGGGTTCGCTGTTTCCGAGCAACCCTAAATATATTCCTAGCCGGTATGGGAGAAGACTGAAAAACCGGGTCACAGAAAACGCGTTGCAAGCCCCTTTAAACCATCCAAAAGTGACACCAAAGGAAGGCTTTGGGTACAATTCAACTCCCCAGGGGAGCCTTTACACAGCCCCATATGCAACTGGACCCTCCGGGTTCGCTGTTCCTGAGCAAACCTAAACGTAGCCCTAGCCGGCATCGGAGACGAGTGAAAAATCAGGCCCCAGGAAATGCGTTCCGAGCCCTTTTCGCCCATCCAAAAGTGCCCCTAAAGGAAGGCTTTGGGTACAATTGAACTCCCCAGGGGAGCCTTTACACAGCCCCAATGCAACTGGACCCTCCGGGTTCGCTGTTCCTGAGCAAACCTAAACGTAGCCCTAGCCGTCATCGGAGACGAGTGAAAAATCAGGCCCCAGGAAACGCATTGCGAGCCCGTTTCGCCCATACAAAAGTGCCCCCAAAGGAAGGCTTTGGGTACAAGTGAACTCCCCAGGGGAGCCTTTACGCAGCCCCACATGCAACTGGACCCTCCGGGTTCGCTGTTCCTGAGCAAACCTAAACTTAGCCCTAGCTGTCATCGGAGACAAGTGAAAAATCAGGCCCCAGGAAACGCGTTCCGAGCCCTTTTCGCCCATCCAAAAGTGCCCCCAAAGGATGGCTTTGGGTACAAGTGAACTCCCCAGGGGAGCCTTTACGCAGCCCCACATGCAACTGGACCCTCCGGGTTCGCTGTTTCCGAGCATCCCTAAACATAGCCCTAGCTTGCATCGGAGACGGCTGAGAAGTCAGGCCCCAGGAAACGTGTTGCAAGCCCCTTTGGACCATCCAAAATTGCCCCCAAAGGAAGGATTTGGGTACAAGAGAACTCCCCAGGGGAGCCTTTATGCAGCCCCACATGCAACTGGACCCTCCGGGTTCGCTGTTTCCGAGCATCCCTAAACATAGCCCTAGCCGGCATCGAAGTCGACTGAAAAATCAGGCCCCAGGAAATGCGTTCCGAGCCCTTTTCGCCCATCCAAAAGTGCCCCCAAAGGAAGGCTTTGGGTACAAGTGAACTCCCCAGGGGAGCCTTTACGCAGCCCCACATGCAACTGGACCCTCCGGGTTTGCTGTTCCTGAGAAAACCTAAACGTAGCCCTAGCCGTCATCGGAGACGAGTGAAAAATCAGGCCCCAGGAAATGAGTACCGAGCCCCTTTGGACCATCCAAAAGTGCCCCCAAAGGAAGCCTTTGGGTACAAGAGAACTCCCCAGGGGAGCCTTTACGCAGGCCCACATGCAACTGGACCCTCTGGGTTCGCTGCTTCCGAGCAACCCTAAATATATTCCTAGCCGGTATGGGAGAAGACTGAAAAACCGGGTCACAGAAAACGCGTTGCAAGCCCCTTTAAACCATCCAAAAGTTACACCAAAGGAAGGCTTTGGGTACAAGAGAACTCCCCAGGGGAGCCTTTACGCAGCCCCAGATGCAACTGGACCCTCCGGGTTCGCTGTTTCCGAGCATCCCTAAACATAGCCCTAGCAGTCATCGAAGACGATTGAAAAATCAGGCCCCAAGAAATGCGTTCCGAGCCCTTTTCGCCCATACAAAAGTGCCCCTAAAGGAAGGCTTTGGGTACAATTGAACTCCCCAGGGGAGCCTTTACACAGCTCCACATGCAACTGGACCCTCCGGGTTCGCTGTTCCTGAGCAAACCTAAACGTAGCCCTAGCCGGCATCGGAGACGAGTGAAAAATCAGGTCCCAGGAAACGCGTAGCGAGCCCCTTTCGCCCATACAAAAGTTCCCCCAAAGGAAGGCTTTGGGTACAAGTGAACTCCCCAGGGGAGCCTTTACGCAGCCCCACATGCAACTGGACCCTCTGGGTTCGCTGTTCCTGAGCAAACCTAAACTTAGCCCTAGCTGTCATCGGAGACAAGTGAAAAATCAGGCCCCAGGAAACGCTTTGCGACCCTTTTTCGCCCATCCAAAAGTGCCCCCAAAGGAAGGCTTTGGGTACAAGAGAACTCCCCAGGGGAGCCTTTACGCAGCCCCACATGCAACTGGACCCTCCGGGTTCGCTGTTCCTGAGCAAACCTAAACTTAGCCCTAGCCGGAATCGAAGACGACTGAAAAATCAGGCCCCAGGAAATGCGTTGCGACCCTTTTTCGCCCATCCAAAAGTGCCCCCAAAGGAAGGCTTTGGGTACAAGAGAACTCCCCAGGGGAGCCTTTACGCAGCCCCAGATGCAACTGGACCCTCCGGGTTCGCTGTTCCTGAGCAAACCTAAACTTAGCCCTAGCTGTCATCGGAGACAAGTGAAAAATCAGGCCCCAGGAAACGAGTTGCGACCCTTTTTCGCCCATCCAAAAATGCCCCCAAAGGAAGGCTTTGGGTACAAGTCAACACCCCAGGGGAGCCTTTACGCAGCCCCACATGCAACTGGACCCTCCGGGTTCGCTGTTCCAGAGCAAACCTAAACTTAGCCCTAGCCGGCATCGAAGACGACTGAAAAATCAGGCCCCAGGAAATGTGTTGCGACCCTTTTTCGCCCATCCAAAAGTGCCCCCAAAGGAAGGCTTTGGGTACAAGAGAACTCCCCAGGGGAGCCTTTACGCAGCCCCACATGCAACTGGACGCTACGGGTTCGATTTTTCCGATCAACCCTAAATATATCCATAGCCGGCATGGGAGAAGACTGAAAATCCGGGCCCCAGAAAACGCGTTGCAAGCCCCTTTGGACCATTCAAAAGTGTCAACAAAGTAAGGCTTTGGGTACAAGTGAACTCCCCAGGGGAGCCTTTACGCAGCCCCACATGCAACTGGACCCTCCGGGTTCGCTGCTTCCGAGCAACCCTAAATATATTCCTAGCCGGTATGGGAGAAGACTGAAAAACCGGGTCACAGAAAACGCGTTGCAAGCCCCTTTAAACCATCCAAAAGTTACACCAAAGGAAGGCTTTGGGAACAAGAGAACTCCCCAGGGGAGCCTTTACACAGCCCCATATGCAACTGGACCCTCCGGGTTCGCTGTTTCCGAGCATCCCTAAACATAGCCCTAGCAGTCATCGAAGACGATTGAAAAATCAGGCCCCAGGAAATGCGTTCCGAGCCCTTTTCGCCCATCCAAAAATGCCCCCAAAGGAAGGCTTTGGGTACAATTCAACTCCCCAGGGGAGCCTTTACACAGCCCCATATGCAACTGGACCCTCCGGGTTCGCTGTTCCTGAGCAAACCTAAACGTAGCCCTAGCCGGCATCGGAGACGAGTGAAAAATCAGGCCCCAGGAAATGCGTTCCGAGCCCTTTTCGCCCATCCAAAAGTGCCCCTAAAGGAAGGCTTTGGGTACAATTGAACTCCCCAGGGGAGCCTTTACACAGCCCCACATTCAACTGGACCCTCCGGGTTCGCTGTTCCTGAGCAAACCTAAACGTAGCCCTAGCCGGCATCGGAGACGAGTGAAAAATCAGGCCCCAGGAAACGCATTGCGAGCCCGTTTCGCCCATACAAAAGTGCCCCCAAAGGAAGGCTTTGGGTACAAGTGAACTCCCCAGGGGAGCCTTTACGCAGCCCCACATGCAACTGGACCCTCCGGGTTCGCTGTTCCTGAGCAAACCTAAACTTAGCCCTAGCTGTCATCGGAGACAAGTGAAAAATCAGGCCCCAGGAAACGCGTTCCGAGCCCTTTTCGCCCATCCAAAAGTGCCCCCAAAGGATGGCTTTGGGTACAAGTGAACTCCCCAGGGGAGCCTTTACGCAGCCCCACATGCAACTGGACCCTCCGGGTTCGCTGTTTCCGAGCATCCCTAAACATAGCCCTAGCTTGCATCGGAGACGGCTGAGAAGTCAGGCCCCAGGAAACGTGTTGCAAGCCCCTTTGGACCATCCAAAATTGCCCCCAAAGGAAGGATTTGGGTACAAGAGAACTCCCCAGGGGAGCCTTTATGCAGCCCCACATGCAACTGGACCCTCCGGGTTCGCTGTTTCCGAGCATCCCTAAACATAGCCCTAGCCGGCATCGAAGTCGACTGAAAAATCAGGCCCCAGGAAATGCGTTCCGAGCCCTTTTCGCCCATCCAAAAGTGCCCCCAAAGGAAGGCTTTGGGTACAAGTGAACTCCCCAGGGGAGCCTTTACGCAGCCCCACATGCAACTGGACCCTCCGGGTTTGCTGTTCCTGAGAAAACATAAACGTAGCCCTAGCCGTCATCGGAGACGAGTGAAAAATCAGGCCCCAGGAAATGAGTACCGAGCCCCTTTGGACCATCCAAAAGTGCCCCCAAAGGAAGCCTTTGGGTACAAGAGAACTCCCCAGGGGAGCCTTTACGCAGGCCCACATGCAACTGGACCCTCTGGGTTCGCTGCTTCCGAGCAACCCTAAATATATTCCTAGCCGGTATGGGAGAAGACTGAAAAACCGGGTCACAGAAAACGCGTTGCAAGCCCCTTTAAACCATCCAAAAGTTACACCAAAGGAAGGCTTTGGGTACAAGAGAACTCCCCAGGGGAGCCTTTACGCAGCCCCAGATGCAACTGGACCCTCCGGGTTCGCTGTTTCCGAGCATCCCTAAACATAGCCCTAGCAGTCATCGAAGACGATTGAAAAATCAGGCCCCAAGAAATGCGTTCCGAGCCCTTTTCGCCCATACAAAAGTGCCCCTAAAGGAAGGCTTTGGGTACAATTGAACTCCCCAGGGGAGCCTTTACACAGCTCCACATGCAACTGGACCCTCCGGGTTCGCTGTTCCTGAGCAAACCTAAACGTAGCCCTAGCCGGCATCGGAGACGAGTGAAAAATCAGGCCCCAGGAAACGCGTAGCGAGCCCCTTTCGCCCATACAAAAGTTCCCCCAAAGGAAGGCTTTGGGTACAAGTGAACTCCCCAGGGGAGCCTTTACGCAGCCCCACATGCAACTGGACCCTCTGGGTTCGCTGTTCCTGAGCAAACCTAAACTTAGCCCTAGCTGTCATCGGAGACAAGTGAAAAATCAGGCCCCAGGAAACGCTTTGCGACCCTTTTTCGCCCATCCAAAAGTGCCCCCAAAGGAAGGCTTTGGGTACAAGAGAACTCCCCAGGGGAGCCTTTACGCAGCCCCACATGCAACTGGACCCTCCGGGTTCGCTGTTCCTGAGCAAACCTAAACTTAGCCCTAGCCGGAATCGAAGACGACTGAAAAATCAGGCCCCAGGAAACGAGTTGCGACCCTTTTTCGCCCATCCAAAAGTGCCCCCAAAGGAAGGCTTTGGGTACAAGAGAACTCCCCAGGGGAGCCTTTACGCAGCCCCAGATGCAACTGGACCCTCCGGGTTCGCTGTTCCTGAGCAAACCTAAACTTAGCCCTAGCTGTCATCGGAGACAAGTGAAAAATCAGGCCCCAGGAAACGAGTTGCGACCCTTTTTCGCCCATCCAAAAATGCCCCCAAAGGAAGGCTTTGGGTACAAGTCAACACCCCAGGGGAGCCTTTACGCAGCCCCACATGCAACTGGACCCTCCGGGTTCGCTGTTCCAGAGCAAACCTAAACTTAGCCCTAGCCGGCATCGAAGACGACTGAAAAATCAGGCCCCAGGAAATGTGTTGCGACCCTTTTTCGCCCATCCAAAAGTGCCCCCAAAGGAAGGCTTTGGGTACAAGAGAACTCCCCAGGGGAGCCTTTACGCAGCCCCACATGCAACTGGACGCTACGGGTTCGCTGCTTCCGAGCAACCCTAAATATATTCCTAGCCGGTATGGGAGAAGACTGAAAAACCGGGTCACAGAAAACGCGTTGCAAGCCCCTTTAAACCATCCAAAAGTTACACCAAAGGAAGGCTTTGGGAACAAGAGAACTCCCCAGGGGAGCCTTTACACAGCCCCATATGCAACTGGACCCTCCGGGTTCGCTGTTTCCGAGCATCCCTAAACATAGCCCTAGCAGTCATCGAAGACGATTGAAAAATCAGGCCCCAGGAAATGCGTTCCGAGCCCTTTTCGCCCATCCAAAAATGCCCCCAAAGGAAGGCTTTGGGTACAATTCAACTCCCCAGGGGAGCCTTTACACAGCCCCATATGCAACTGGACCCTCCGGGTTCGCTGTTCCTGAGCAAACCTAAACGTAGCCCTAGCCGGCATCGGAGACGAGTGAAAAATCAGGCCCAGGAAATGCGTTCCGAGCCCTTTTCGCCCATCCAAAAGTGCCCCCAAAGGAAGGCTTTGGGTACAATTGAACTCCCCAGGGGAGCCTTTACACAGCCCCAATGCAACTGGACCCTCCGGGTTCGCTGTTCCTGAGCAAACCTAAACGTATCCCTAGCCGGCATCGGAGACGAGTGAAAAATCAGGCCCCAGGAAACGCGTTGCGAGCCCGTTTCGCCCATCCAAAAGTGCCCCCAAAGGAAGGCTTTGGGTACACGTGAACTCCCCAGGGGAGCCTTTACGCAGCCCCACATGCAACTGGACCCTCTGGGTTCGCTGTTCCTGAGCAAACCTAAACTTAGCCCTAGCTGTCATCGGAGACAATTGAAAAATCAGGCCCCAGGAAACGCGTTCCGAGCCCTTTTCGCCCATCCAAAAGTGCCCCCAAAGGATGGCATTGGGTACAAGTGAACTCCCCAGGGGAGCCTTTACGCAGCCCCACATGCAACTGGACCCTCCGGGTTCGCTGTTTCCGAGCATCCCTAAACATAGCCCTAGCTGGCATCAAAGACGACTGAAAAATCAGGCCCCAGGATACGTGTTCCGAGCCCTTTTCGCCCATCCAAAAGTGCCCCCAAGGGAAGGCTTTGGGTACAAGTGAACTCCCCAGGGGAGCCTTTACGCAGCCCCACATGCAACTGGACCCTCGGGGTTCGCTGTTTCCGAGCATCCCTAAATATATCCCTAGCTGGCATGGGAGAAGACTGAAAAAAGAGGCCCCAGAAAACGCGTTGCAAGCCCCTTTGGACCATCCAAAAGTGTCACCAAAGGAAGGCTATGGGTACAAGAGAACTCCCCAGGGGAGCCTTTACGCAGCCCCACATGCAACTGGACCCTCCGGGTTCGCTGTTTCCGAGCATCCCTAAACATAGCCCTAGCCGGCATCGAAGACGACTGAAAAATCAAGCCCCAGGAAATGCGTTGCGAGCCCTTTTCGCCCATCCAAAAGTGCCCGCAAAGGAAGGCTTTGGGTACAAGTGAACTCTCCAGGGGAGCCTTTACGCAGCCCCACATGCAACTGGACCCTCCGGGTTCGCTGTTCCTGAGCAAACCTAAACGTAGCCCTAGCCGTCATCGGAGACGAGTGAAAAATCAGGCCCCAGGAAATGAGTACCGAGCCCCTTTGGACCATCGAAAAGTGCCCCCAAAGGAAGGCTTTGGGTACAAGAGAACTCCCCAGGGGAGCCTTTACGCAGCCCCACATGCAACTGGACCCTCCGGGTTCGCTGTTTCCAGAGCAAACCTAAACGTAGCCCTAGCCGTCATCGGAGACGAGTGAAAAATCAGGCCCCAGGAAATGCGTTCCGAGCCCCTTTGGACCATCGAAAAGTGCCCCCAAAGGAAGGCTTTGGGTACATCTGAAGTTCCCAGGGGAGCCTTTACGCAGCCCCACATGCAACTGGACCCTCCGCGTTCGCTGTTTCCGAGCAACCCTAAATATATCCCTAGTTGGCATGGGAGAAGACTGAAAAACCGTGCCCCAGAAAACGCGTTGCAAGCCCCTTTGGACCTTCCAAAAGTGCCCCCAAAGGAAGGCTTTGGGTACAAGTGAACTCCCCAGGGGAGCCTTTACGCAGCCCCACATGCAACTGGACCCTCCGGGTTCGCTGTTCCTGAGCAAACCTAAACGTAGCCCTAGCCGTCATCGGAGACGAGTGAAAAATCAGGCCCCAGGAAATGAGTACCGAGCCCCTTTGGACCATCCAAAAGTGCCCCCAAAGGAAGGCTTTGGGTACAAGTGAACTCCCCAGGGGAGCCTTTACGCAGACCCACATGCAACTGGACCCTCCGGGTTCGCTGTTTCCGAGCATCCCTAAACATATCCCTAGCCGGCATCAAAGACGACTGAAAAATCAGGCCCCAGGATACGTGTTCCGAGCCCTTTTCGCCCATCCAAAAGTGCCCCCAAGGGAAGGCTTTGGGTACAAGAGAACTCCCCAAGGGAGCCTTTACGCAGCCCCACATGCAACTGGACCCTCGGGGTTCGCTGTTTCCGAGCATCCCTAAATATATCCCTAGCCGGCATCGAAGACGACTGAAAAATGAGGCCCCAGGAAACGCGTTTCGAGGCCCTTTTCGCCCATCCAAAAGTGCCCCCAAAGGAAGGCTTTCGGTACAAGTGAACTCTCCAGGGGAGCCTTTACGCAGCCCCACATGCAACTGGACCCTCCGGGTTCGCTGTTTCCGAGCATCCCTAAACATATTCCTAGCCGGCACCAAAGACGACTGAAAAATCAGGCCCCAGGAAATGCATTCCGAGCCCTTTTCGCCAATCCTAAAATGCCCCCAAAGGAAGGCTTTGGGTACAAGAGAACTCCCCAGGGGAGCCTTTACGCAGCCCCACATGCAACTGGACCCTCCGGGTTCGCTGTTTCCGAGCATCCCTAAATATATTCCTAGCCGGTATGGGAGAAGACTGAAAAACCGGGTCACAGAAAACGCGTTGCAAGCCCCTTTAAACCATCCAAAAGTGACACCAAAGGAAGGCTTTGGGTACAAGAGAACTCGCCAGGGGAGCCTTTACACAGCCCCATATGCAACTGGACCCTCCGGGTTCGCTGTTCCTGAGCAAACCTAAACGTAGCCCTAGCCGGCATCGGAGACGAGTGAAAAATCAGGCCCCAGGAAATGCGTTCCGAACCCTTTTCGCCCATACAAAACTGCCCCCAAAGGAAGGCTTTGGGTACAATTGAACTCCCCAGGGGAGCCTTTACACAGCCCCAATGCAACTGGACCCTCCGGGTTCGCTGTTCCTGAGCAAACCTAAACGTAGCCCTAGCCGGCATCGGAGACGAGTAAAAAATCAGGCCCCAGGAAACGCGTTGCGAGCCCGTTTCGCCCATACAAAAGTGCCCACAAAGGAAGGCTTTGGGTACAAGTGAACTCCCCAGGGGAGCCTTTACGCAGCCCCACATGCAACTGGACCCTCTGGGTTCGCTGTTCCTGAGCAAACCTAAACTTAGCCCTAGCTGTCATCGGAGACAAGTGAAAAATCAGGCCCCAGGAAACGCGTTCCGAGCCCTTTTCGCCCATCCAAAAGTGCCCCCAAAGGAAGGCTTTCGGTACAAGAGAACTCCCCAGGGGAGCCTTTACGCAGACCCACATGCAACTGGACCCTCCGGGTTCGCTGTTTCCGAGCATCCCTAAACATATCCCTAGCCGGCATCAAAGACGACTGAAAAATCAGGCCCCAGGATACGTGTTCCGAGCCATTTTCGCCCATCCAAAAGTGCCCCCAAGGGAAGGCTTTGGGTACAAGTGAACTCCCCAAGGGAGCCTTTACGCAGCCCCACATGCAACTGGACCCTCGGGGTTCGCTGTTTCCGAGCATCCCTAAACATATTCCTAGCCGGCATCGAAGACCATTGAAAAATCAGGCCCCAGGAAATGCGTTCCGAGCCCTTTTCGCGAATCCTAAAATGCCCCCAAAGGAAGGCTTTGGGTACAAGAGAACTCCCCAGGGGAGCCTTTACGCAGCCCCACATGCAACTGGACCCTCCGGGTTCGCTGTTTCCGAGCATCCCTAAACATAGCCCTAGCCGGCATCTAGAAGACTGCTGAAAAATCAGGCCCCAGGAAATGCGTTCCGAGCCCTTTTCGCCCATCCAAAAGTGCCCCCAAAGGAAGGCTTTGGGTACAAGTGAACTCCCCAGGGGAGCCTTTACGCAGCCCCACATGCAACTGGACCCTCCGGGTTCGCTGTTTCCGAGCAACCCTAAATATATTCCTAGCCGGTATGGGAGAAGACTGAAAAACCGGGCCACAGAAAACGCGTTGCAAGCCCCTTTAAACCATCCAAAATTGACACCAAAGGAAGGCTTTGGGTACAAGAGAACTCCCCAGGGGAGCCTTTACACAGCCCCACATGCAACTGGACCCTCCGGGTTCGCTATTTCCAGAGCAAACCTAGACGTAGCCCTAGCAGTCATCGGAGACGAGTGAAAAATCAGGCCCCAGGAAATGCGTTCCGAGCCCTTTTCGCCCATCCAAAAGTGCCCCCAAAGGAAGGCTTTGGGTACATCTGAAGTTCCCAGGGGAGCCTTTACGCAGCCCCACATGCAACTGGACCCTCTGGGTTCGCCGTTTCCGAGCAACCCTAAATATATCCCCAGTTGGCATGGGAGAAGACTGAAAAACCGTGCCCCAGAAAACGCGTTGCAAGCCCCTTTGGACCTTCCAAAAGTGCCCCCAAAGGAAGGCTTTGGGTACAAGTGAACTCCCCAGGGGAGCCTTTACGCAGCCCCACATGCAACTGGACCCTCGGTGTTCGCTGTTTCCGAGCATCCCTAAACATAGCCCTAACCGGCATCAAAGATGACTGAAAAATCAGGCCCCAGGATACGTGTTCCGAGCCCTTTTCGCCCATCCAAAAGTGCCCCCAAGGGAAGGCTTTGGGTACAAGTGAACTCCACAAGGGAGACTTTACGCAGCCCCACATGCAACTGGACCCTCGGTGTTCGCTGTTTCCGAGCATCCCTAAATATATCCCTAGCCGGCATGGGAGAAAACTTTAAAAACAGGCCCCAGAATAAGCGTTGCAAGCCCCTTTGGAAAATCCAAAAGTGTCCCCAAAGGAAGGCTTTGGGTACAAGAGAACTCCCCAGGGGAGCCTTTACGCAGCCCCACATGCAACTGGACCCTCCGGGTTCGCTGTTTCCGAGCATCCCTAAACATAGCCCTAGCCGGCATCGAAGAAGACTGAAAAATCAAGCCCCAGGAAATGCGTTCCGAGCCCTTTTCGCCAATTCAAAAGTGCCCCCAAAGGAAGGCTTTAGGTACAAGAGAACTCCCCAGGGGAGCCTTTACGCAGCCCCACATGCAACTGGACCCTCCGGGTTCGCTGTTTCCGAGCATCCCTAAACATAGCTCTAGCGGGCATTGAAGACGACTGAAAAATCAGGCCCCAGGAAATGCGTTCCGAGCCCTTTTCGCCCATCCAAAATTGTCCCCAAAGGAAGGCTTTGGTTACAAGAGAACTCCCCAGGGGAGCCTTTACGCAGCCCCACATGCAACTGGACCCTCCGGGTTCGCTGTTTCCGAGCATCCCTAAACATAGCTCTAGCGGGCATCGAAGACGACTGAAAAATCAGGCCCCAGGAAACGTGTTGCAAGCCCCTTTGGACCATCCAAAATTGCCCCCAAAGGAAGGCTTTGGGTACAAGAGAACTCCCCAGGGGAGCCTTTATGCAGCCCCACATGCAACTGGACCCTCCTGGTTCGCTGTTTCCGAGCATCCCTAAACATAGCCCTAGCCGGAATCGAGAAGACTGCTGAAAAATCAGGCCCCAGGAAATGCGTTCCGAGCCCTTTTCGCCCATCCAAAGTGTCCCCAAAGGAAGGCTTTGGGTACAAGTGAACTCCCCAGGGGAGCCTTTACGCAGCCCCACATGCAACTGGACCCTCCGTGTTCGCTGTTTCCGAGCATCCCTAAACATATCCCTAGCCGGCATCGAAGACGACTGAAAAATCAGGCCCCAGGAAATGCGTTCCGAGCCCTTTTCGCCCATCCAAAAGTGCCCGCAAAGGAAGGCTTTCGGTACAAGTGAACTCCCCAGGGGAGCCTTTACGCAGTCCCGTATGCAACTGGACCCCCCGGGTTCGCAGTTTCCGAGCAACCCTAAATATATAACTAGTTGGCATGGGAGAAGACTGAAAACCGGGCCCCAGAAAACGCGTTGCAAGCCCCTTTGGACCATCCAATAGTGTCACCATAGGAAGGCTTTGGGTACAAGTGAACTCCCCAGGGGAGCCTTTACGCAGCCCCACATGCAACTGGACCCTCCGGGTTCGCTGTTCCTGAGCAAACCTAAATGTATCCCTATTTGTCATCGGAGACAATGAAAAATCAGGCCCCAGAAAACGCGTTCCGAGCCCTTTTCGCCAATCCAAAAGTGCCCCCAAAGGAAGGCTTTGGGTACAATTGAACTCCCCAGGGGAGCCTTTATACAGCCCCACATGCAACTGGACCCTGCGGGTTCGCTGTTCCGGAGCAAACCTAAACATATCCCTAGCCGTCATCGGAGACGACTGAAAAATCAGGCCCCAGAAAACGCGTTGCGATCCCCTTTGGACCATCCAAAAATGCCCCCAAAGGAAGGCTTTGGGTACAATTGAACTCCCCAGGGGAGCCTTTACGCAGCCCCACATGCAACTGGACCCTCCGGGTTGGCTGTTTCCGAGCATCCCTAAACATAGCCCTAGCCGGCATCGAGAAGACTGCTGAAAAATCAGGCCCCAGGAAACGTGTTGCAAGCCCCTTTGGACCATCCAAAATTGCCCCCAAAGGAAGGCTTTGGGTACAAGAGAACTCCCCAGGGGAGCCTTTACGCAACCCCACATGCAACTGGACCCTCCGGGTTCGCTGTTTCCAGAGCAAACCTAAACGTAGCCCTAGCCGTCATCGGAGACGAGTGAAAAATCAGGGCCCAGGAAATGCGTTCCGAGCCCTTTTCGCCAATTCAAAAGTGCCCCCAAAGGAAGGCTTTGGGTACAAGAGAACTCCCCAGGGGAGCCTTTACGCAGCCCCACATGCAACTGGACCCTCCGGGTTCGCTGTTATTGAGAAAACCTAAACGTAGCCCTAGCCGTCATCGGAGACTAGTGAAAAGTCAGGCCCCAGGAAATGAGTACCGAGCCCCTTTGGACCATCCAAAAGTGTCCCCAAAGGAAGGCTTTGGGTACAAGAGAACTCCCCAGAGGAGCCTTTACGCAGGCCCACATGCAACTGGACCCTCCGGGTTCGCTGTTTCCGAGCAACCCTAAATATATTCTTAGCCGGTATGGGAGAAGACTGAAAAACCGGGTCACAGAAAACGCGTTGCAAGCCCCTTTAAACCATCCAAAAGTGACACCAAAGGAAGGCTTTGGGTACAAGAGAACTCCCCAGGGGAGCCTTTACACAGCCCCATATGCAACTGGACCCTCCGGGTTCGCTGTTTCCGAGCATCCCTAAACATAGCCCTAGCAGTCATCGAAGACGATTGAAAAATCAGGCCCCAGGAAATGCGTTCCGAGCCCTTTTCGCCCATCCAAAAGTGCCCCTAAAGGAAGGCTTTGGGTACAATTGAACTCCCCAGGGGAGCCTTTACACAGCCCCACATTCAACTGGACCCTCCGGGTTCGCTGTTCCTGAGCAAACCTAAACGTAGCCCTAGCCGGCATCGGAGACGAGTGAAAAATCAGGCCCCAGGAAACGCGTTGCGAGCCCCTTTCGCCCATACAAAAGTGCCCCCAAAGGAAGGCTTTGGGTACAAGTGAACTCCCCAGGGGAGCCTTTACGCAGCCCCACATGCAACTGGACCCTCCGGGTTGGCTGTTTCCGAGCATCCCTAAACATAGCCCTAGCCGGCATCGAGAAGACTGCTGAAAAATCAGGCCCCAGGAAATGCGTTCCGAGCCCTTTTCGCCCATCCAAAAGTACCCCCAAAGGAAGGCTTTGGGTACAAGAGAACTCCCCAGGGGAGCCTTTACGCAGCCCCACATGCAACTGGACCCTCCGGGTTCGCTGTTTCCAGAGCAAACCTAAACGTAGCCCTAGCCGTCATCGGAGACGAGTGAAAAATCAGGGCCCAGGAAATGCGTTCCGAGCCCTTTTCGCCAATTCAAAAGTGCCCCCAAAGGAAGGCTTTGGGTACAAGAGAACTCCCCAGGGGAGCCTTTACGCAGCCCCACATGCAACTGGACCCTCCGGGTTAACTGTTTCCGAGCATCCCTAAACATAGCCCTAGCCGGCATCAAAGACTGCTGAAAAATCAGGCCCCAGGAAACGTGTTGCAAGCCCCTTTGGACCATCCAAAATTGCCCCCAAAGGAAGGCTTTGGGTACAAGAGAACTCCCCAGGGGAGCCTTTACGCAGCCCCACATGCAACTGGACCCTCCGTGTTCGCTGTTATTGAGAAAACCTAAACGTAGCCCTAGCCGTCATCGGAGACGAGTGAAAAATCAGGCCCCAGGAAATGCGTTCCGAGCCCTTTTCGCCCATCCAAAAGTGCCCGCAAAGGAAGGCTTTCGGTACAAGTGAACTCCCCAGGGGAGCCTTTACGCAGTCCCGTATGCAACTGGACCCCCCGGGTTCGCAGTTTCCGAGCAACCCTAAATATATAACTAGTTGGCATGGGAGAAGACTGAAAACCGGGCCCCAGAAAACGCGTTGCAAGCCCCTTTGGACCATCCAATAGTGTCACCATAGGAAGGCTTTGGGTACAAGTGAACTCCCCAGGGGAGCCTTTACGCAGCCCCACATGCAACTGGACCCTCCGGGTTCGCTGTTCCTGAGCAAACCTAAATGTATCCCTATTTGTCATCGGAGACAATGAAAAATCAGGCCCCAGAAAACGCGTTCCGAGCCCTTTTCGCCAATCCAAAAGTGCCCCCAAAGGAAGGCTTTGGGTACAATTGAACTCCCCAGGGGAGCCTTTATACAGCCCCACATGCAACTGGACCCTGCGGGTTCGCTGTTCCGGAGCAAACCTAAACATATCCCTAGCCGTCATCGGAGACGACTGAAAAATCAGGCCCCAGAAAACGCGTTGCGATCCCCTTTGGACCATCCAAAAATGCCCCCAAAGGAAGGCTTTGGGTACAATTGAACTCCCCAGGGGAGCCTTTACGCAGCCCCACATGCAACTGGACCCTCCGGGTTGGCTGTTTCCGAGCATCCCTAAACATAGCCCTAGCCGGCATCGAGAAGACTGCTGAAAAATCAGGCCCCAGGAAACGTGTTGCAAGCCCCTTTGGACCATCCAAAATTGCCCCCAAAGGAAGGCTTTGGGTACAAGAGAACTCCCCAGGGGAGCCTTTACGCAACCCCACATGCAACTGGACCCTCCGGGTTCGCTGTTTCCAGAGCAAACCTAAACGTAGCCCTAGCCGTCATCGGAGACGAGTGAAAAATCAGGGCCCAGGAAATGCGTTCCGAGCCCTTTTCGCCAATTCAAAAGTGCCCCCAAAGGAAGGCTTTGGGTACAAGAGAACTCCCCAGGGGAGCCTTTACGCAGCCCCACATGCAACTGGACCCTCCGGGTTCGCTGTTATTGAGAAAACCTAAACGTAGCCCTAGCCGTCATCGGAGACTAGTGAAAAGTCAGGCCCCAGGAAATGAGTACCGAGCCCCTTTGGACCATCCAAAAGTGTCCCCAAAGGAAGGCTTTGGGTACAAGAGAACTCCCCAGAGGAGCCTTTACGCAGGCCCACATGCAACTGGACCCTCCGGGTTCGCTGTTTCCGAGCAACCCTAAATATATTCTTAGCCGGTATGGGAGAAGACTGAAAAACCGGGTCACAGAAAACGCGTTGCAAGCCCCTTTAAACCATCCAAAAGTGACACCAAAGGAAGGCTTTGGGTACAAGAGAACTCCCCAGGGGAGCCTTTACACAGCCCCATATGCAACTGGACCCTCCGGGTTCGCTGTTTCCGAGCATCCCTAAACATAGCCCTAGCAGTCATCGAAGACGATTGAAAAATCAGGCCCCAGGAAATGCGTTCCGAGCCCTTTTCGCCCATCCAAAAGTGCCCCTAAAGGAAGGCTTTGGGTACAATTGAACTCCCCAGGGGAGCCTTTACACAGCCCCACATTCAACTGGACCCTCCGGGTTCGCTGTTCCTGAGCAAACCTAAACGTAGCCCTAGCCGGCATCGGAGACGAGTGAAAAATCAGGCCCCAGGAAACGCGTTGCGAGCCCCTTTCGCCCATACAAAAGTGCCCCCAAAGGAAGGCTTTGGGTACAAGTGAACTCCCCAGGGGAGCCTTTACGCAGCCCCACATGCAACTGGACCCTCCGGGTTGGCTGTTTCCGAGCATCCCTAAACATAGCCCTAGCCGGCATCGAGAAGACTGCTGAAAAATCAGGCCCCAGGAAATGCGTTCCGAGCCCTTTTCGCCCATCCAAAAGTACCCCCAAAGGAAGGCTTTGGGTACAAGAGAACTCCCCAGGGGAGCCTTTACGCAGCCCCACATGCAACTGGACCCTCCGGGTTCGCTGTTTCCAGAGCAAACCTAAACGTAGCCCTAGCCGTCATCGGAGACGAGTGAAAAATCAGGGCCCAGGAAATGCGTTCCGAGCCCTTTTCGCCAATTCAAAAGTGCCCCCAAAGGAAGGCTTTGGGTACAAGAGAACTCCCCAGGGGAGCCTTTACGCAGCCCCACATGCAACTGGACCCTCCGGGTTAACTGTTTCCGAGCATCCCTAAACATAGCCCTAGCCGGCATCAAAGACTGCTGAAAAATCAGGCCCCAGGAAACGTGTTGCAAGCCCCTTTGGACCATCCAAAATTGCCCCCAAAGGAAGGCTTTGGGTACAAGAGAACTCCCCAGGGGAGCCTTTACGCAGCCCCACATGCAACTGGACCCTCCGTGTTCGCTGTTATTGAGAAAACCTAAACGTAGCCCTAGCCGTCATCGGAGACGAGTGAAAAATCAGGCCCCAGGAAATGCGTTCCGAGCCCTTTTCGCCCATCCAAAAGTGCCCGCAAAGGAAGGCTTTCGGTACAAGTGAACTCCCCAGGGGAGCCTTTACGCAGTCCCGTATGCAACTGGACCCCCCGGGTTCGCAGTTTCCGAGCAACCCTAAATATATAACTAGTTGGCATGGGAGAAGACTGAAAACCGGGCCCCAGAAAACGCGTTGCAAGCCCCTTTGGACCATCCAATAGTGTCACCATAGGAAGGCTTTGGGTACAAGTGAACTCCCCAGGGGAGCCTTTACGCAGCCCCACATGCAACTGGACCCTCCGGGTTCGCTGTTCCTGAGCAAACCTAAATGTATCCCTATTTGTCATCGGAGACAATGAAAAATCAGGCCCCAGAAAACGCGTTCCGAGCCCTTTTCGCCAATCCAAAAGTGCCCCCAAAGGAAGGCTTTGGGTACAATTGAACTCCCCAGGGGAGCCTTTATACAGCCCCACATGCAACTGGACCCTGCGGGTTCGCTGTTCCGGAGCAAACCTAAACATATCCCTAGCCGTCATCGGAGACGACTGAAAAATCAGGCCCCAGAAAACGCGTTGCGATCCCCTTTGGACCATCCAAAAATGCCCCCAAAGGAAGGCTTTGGGTACAAGTGAACTCCCCAGGGGAGCCTTTACGCAGCCCCACATGCAACTGGACCCTCCGGGTTGGCTGTTTCCGAGCATCCCTAAACATAGCCCTAGCCGGCATCGAGAAGACTGCTGAAAAATCAGGCCCCAGGAAACGTGTTGCAAGCCCCTTTGGACCATCCAAAATTGCCCCCAAAGGAAGGCTTTGGGTACAAGAGAACTCCCCAGGGGAGCCTTTACGCAACCCCACATGCAACTGGACCCTCCGGGTTCGCTGTTTCCAGAGCAAACCTAAACGTAGCCCTAGCCGTCATCGGAGACGAGTGAAAAATCAGGGCCCAGGAAATGCGTTCCGAGCCCTTTTCGCCAATTCAAAAGTGCCCCCAAAGGAAGGCTTTGGGTACAAGAGAACTCCCCAGGGGAGCCTTTACGCAGCCCCACATGCAACTGGACCCTCCGGGTTCGCTGTTATTGAGAAAACCTAAACGTAGCCCTAGCCGTCATCGGAGACGAGTGAAAAGTCAGGCCCCAGGAAATGAGTACCGAGCCCCTTTGGACCATCCAAAAGTGTCCCCAAAGGAAGGCTTTGGGTACAAGAGAACTCCCCAGGGGAGCCTTTACGCAGGCCCACATGCAACTGGACCCTCCGGGTTCGCTGTTTCCGAGCAACCCTAAATATATTCTTAGCCGGTATGGGAGAAGACTGAAAAACCGGGTCACAGAAAACGCGTTGCAAGCCCCTTTAAACCATCCAAAAGTGACACCAAAGGAAGGCTTTGGGTACAAGAGAACTCCCCAGGGGAGCCTTTACACAGCCCCATATGCAACTGGACCCTCCGGGTTCGCTGTTTCCGAGCATCCCTAAACATAGCCCTAGCAGTCATCGAAGACGATTGAAAAATCAGGCCCCAGGAAATGCGTTCCGAGCCCTTTTCGCCCATCCAAAAGTGCCCCTAAAGGAAGGCTTTGGGTACAATTGAACTCCCCAGGGGAGCCTTTACACAGCCCCACATTCAACTGGACCCTCCGGGTTCGCTGTTCCTGAGCAAACCTAAACGTAGCCCTAGCCGGCATCGGAGACGAGTGAAAAATCAGGCCCCAGGAAACGCGTTGCGAGCCCCTTTCGCCCATACAAAAGTGACCCCAAAGGAAGGCTTTGGGTACAAGTGAACTCCCCAGGGGAGCCTTTACGCAGCCCCACATGCAACTGGACCCTCCGGGTTGGCTGTTTCCGAGCATCCCTAAACATAGCCCTAGCCGGCATCGAGAAGACTGCTGAAAAATCAGGCCCCAGGAAATGTGTTCCGAGCCCTTTTCGCCCATCCAAAAGTACCCCCAAAGGAAGGCTTTGGGTACAAGAGAACTCCCCAGGGGAGCCTTTACGCAGCCCCACATGCAACTGGACCCTCCGGGTTCGCTGTTTCCAGAGCAAACCTAAACGTAGCCCTAGCCGTCATCGGAGACGAGTGAAAAATCAGGGCCCAGGAAATGCGTTCCGAGCCCTTTTCGCCAATTCAAAAGTGCCCCCAAAGGAAGGCTTTGGGTACAAGAGAACTCCCCAGGGGAGCCTTTACGCAGCCCCACATGCAACTGGACCCTCCGGGTTAACTGTTTCCGAGCATCCCTAAACATAGCCCTAGCCGGCATCAAAGACTGCTGAAAAATCAGGCCCCAGGAAACGTGTTGCAAGCCCCTTTGGACCATCCAAAAGTGTCCCCAAAGGAAGGCTTTGGTTACAAGAGAACTCCCCAGGGGAGCCTTTACGCAGGCCCACATGCAACTGGACCCTCCGGGTTCGCTGTTTCCGAGCATCCCTAAACATATCCCTAGTCGGCATCGAAGACGACTGAAAAATCAGGCCCCAGGAAATGCGTAGCGACCATTTTTCGCCCATCCAAAAGTGCCCCCAAAGGAAGGCTTTGGGTACAACAGAACTCCCCAGGGGAGCCTTTACGCAGCCCCACATGCAACTGGACCCTCCGGGTTCGCTGTTTCCGAGCAACCCTATATATATCCCTAGCCGGCATGGGAGAAGAGTGAAAATCCGGGCCCCAGAAAACGCGTTGCAAGCCCCTTTGGACCATTCAAACGTGTCACCAAAGGAACGGTTTGGGTACAAGAGAACTCCCCAGGGGAGCCTTTACGCAGCCCCACATGCAACTGGACCCTCCGGGTTCGCTGTTTCCGAGCATCCCTAAACATAGCCCTAGCCGGCATCGAAGACCACTGAAAAATCAGGCCCCAGGAAACGTGTTGCAAGCCCCTTTGGACCATTCAAAATTGCCCCCAAAGGAAGGCATTGGTAACAAGAGAACTCCCCAGGGGAGCCTTTACGCAGCCCCACATGCAACTGGACCCTCCGGGTTCGCTGTTTCCGAGCAACCCTAAATATATTCCTAGCCGGTATGGGAGAAGACTGAAAATCCGGGCCACAGAAAACGCGTTGCAAGCCCCTTTAAACCATCCAAAATTGACACCAAAGGAAGGCTTTGGGTACAAGAGAATTCCCCAGGGGAGCCTTTACGCAGCCCCACATGCAACTGGACCCTCCGGGTTCGCTGTTTCCGAGCATCCCTAAACATAGCCCTAACCGGCATCAAAGATGACTGAAAAATCAGGCCCTAGGATACGTGTTCCGAGCCCTTTTCGCCCATCCAAAAGTGCCCCCAAAGGAAGGCTTTGGGTACAAGTGAACTCCCCAAGGGAGACTTTACGCAGCCCCACATGCAACTGGACCCTCGGTGTTCGCTGTTTCCGAGCATCCCTAAATATATCCCTAGCCGGCATGGGAGAAGACTGAAAAAACAGGCCCCAGAAAAAGCGTTGCAAGCCCCTTTGGACCATCCAAAAGTGTCCCCAAAGGAAGGCTTTGGGTACAAGAGAACTCCCCAGGGGAGCCTTTACGCAGCCCCACATGCAACTGGACCCTCCGGGTTAACTGTTTCCGAGCAACCCTAAATATATTCCTAGCCGGTATGGGAGAAGACTGAAAAACCGGGCCACAGAAAACGCGTTGCAAGCCCCTTTAAACCATCCAAAATTGACACCAAAGGAAGGCTTTGGGTACAAGAGAACTCCCCAGGGGAGCCTTTACACAGCCCCACATGCAACTGGACCCTCCGGGTTCGCTATTTCCAGAGCAAACCTAAACGTAGCCCTAGCAGTCATCGGAGACGAGTGAAAAATCAGGCCCCAGGAAATGCGTTCCGAGCCCCTTTGGACCATCGAAAAGTGCCCCCAAAGGAAGGCTTTGGGTACATCTGAAGTTCCCAGGGGAGCCTTTACGCAGCCCCACATGCAACTGGACCCTCTGGGTTCGCCGTTTCCGAGCAACCCTAAATATATCCCTAGTTGGCATGGGAGAAGACTGAAAAACCGTGCCCCAGAAAACGCGTTGCAAGCCTCTTTGGACCTTCCAAAAGTGCCCCCAAAGGAAGGCTTTGTGTACAAATGAACTCCCCAGGGGAGCCTTTACGCAGCCCCACATGCAACTGGACCCTCCGGGTTCGCCGTTTCCGAGCAACCCTAAATATATCCCTAGTTGGCATGGGAGAAGACTGAAAAACCGTGCCCCAGAAAACGCGTTGCAAGCCCCTTTGGACCTTCCAAAAGTGCCCCCAAAGGAAGGCTTTGTGTACAAGTGAACTCCCCAGGGGAGCCTTTACGCAGCCCCACATGCAACTGGACCCTCCGGGTTCGCTGTTTCCGAGCATCCCTAAACATAGCCCTAACCGGCATCAAAGATGACTGAAAAATCAGGCCCCAGGATACGTGTTCCGAGCCCTTTTCGCCCATCCAAAAGTGCCCCCAAAGGAAGGCTTTGGGTACAAGTGAACTCCACAAGGGAGACTTTACGCAGCCCCACATGCAACTGGACCCTCGGTGTTCGCTGTTTCCGAGCATCCCTAAATATATCCCTAGCCGGCATGGGAGAAGACTTTAAAAACAGGCCCCAGAAAAAGCGTTGCAAGCCCCTTTGGAAAATCCAAAAGTGTCCCCAAAGGAAGGCTTTGGGTACAAGAGAACTCCCCAGGGGAGCCTTTACGCAGCCCCACATGCAACTGGACCCTCCGGGTTCGCTGTTTCCGAGCATCCCTAAACATATCCCTAGCCGGCATCGAAGAAGACTGAAAAATCAAGCCCCAGGAAATGCGTTCCTAGCCCTTTTCGCCAATTCAAAAGTGCCCCCAAAGGAAGGCTTTAGGTACAAGAGAACTCCCCAAGGGAGCCTTTACGCAGCCCCACATGCAACTGGACCCTCCGGGTTCGCTGTTTCCGAGCATCCCTAAGCATAGCTCTAGCGGGCATTGAAGACGACTGAAAAATCAGGCCCCAGGAAATGCGTTCCGAGCCCTTTTCGCCCATCCAAAAGTGTCCCCAAAGGAAGGCTATGGTTACAAGAGAACTCCCCAGGGGAGCCTTTACGCAGCCCCACATGCAACTGGACCCTCCGGGTTCGCTGTTTCCGAGCATCACTAAACATAGCTCTAGCGGGCATCGAAGACGACTGAAAAATCAGGCCCCAGGAAACGTGTTGCAAGCCCCTTTGGACCATCCAAAATTGCCCCCAAAGGAAGGCTTTGGGTACAAGAAAACTCCCCAGGGGAGCCTTTATGCAGCCCCACATGCAACTGGACCCTCCTGGTTCGCTGTTTCCGAGCATCCCTAAACATAGCCCTAGCCGGAATCGAGAAGACTGCTGAAAAATCAGGCCCCAGGAAATGCATT
Organism: Anas platyrhynchos; assembly: GCF_047663525.1. NCBI lineage: Eukaryota > Metazoa > Chordata > Aves > Anseriformes > Anatidae > Anas > Anas platyrhynchos. The sequence goes on along the minus strand of NC_092609.1, from coordinate 6,641,721 downwards.
CCGAGCCCTTTTCGCCCATCCAAAGTGTCCCCAAAGGAAGGCTTTGGGTACAAGTGAACTCCCCAGGGGAGCCTTTACGCAGCCCCACATGCAACTGGACCCTCCGTGTTCGCTGTTTCCGAGCATCCGTAAACATATCCCTAGCCGGCATCGAAGACGACTGAAAAATCAGGCCCCAGGAAATGCGTTCCGAGCCCTTTTCGCCCATCCAAAAGTGCCCGCAAAGGAAGGCTTTCGGTACAAGTGAACTCCCCAGGGGAGCCTTTACGCAGCCCCACATGCAACTGGACCCTCCGGGTTCGCTGTTTCCGAGCAACCCTAAATATATAACTAGTTGGCATGGGAGAAGACTGAAAACCGGGCCCCAGAAAACGCGTTGCAAGCCCCTTTGGACCATCCAATAGTGTCACCATAGGAAGGCTTTGGGTACAAGTGAACTCCCCAGGGGAGCCTTTACGCAGCCCCACATGCAACTGGACCCTCCGGGTTCGCTGTTCCTGAGCAAACCTAAATGTATCCCTATTTGTCATCGGAGACAAGTGAAAAATCAGGCCCCAGAAAACGCGTTCCGAGCCCTTTTCGCCAATCCAAAAGTGCCCCCAAAGGAAGGCTTTGGGTACAATTGAACTCCCCAGGGGAGCCTTTACACAGCCCCACATGCAACTGGACCCTGCGGGTTCGCTGTTCCTGAGCAAAACTAAACGTATCCCTAGCCGTCATCGGAGACGACTGAAAAATCAGGCCCCAGAAAACGCGTTGCGATCCCCTTTGGACCATCCAAAAATGCCCCCAAAGGAAGGCTTTGGGTACAAGAGAACTCCCCAGGGGAGCCTTTACGCAGCCCCACATGCAACTGGACCCTCCGGGTTCGCTGTTATTGAGAAAAACTAAACGTAGCCCTAGCCGTCATCGGAGACGAGTGAAAAGTCAGGAACCCAGGAAATGAGTACCGAGCCCCTTTGGACCATCCAAAAGTGTCCCCAAAGGAAGGCTTTGGGTACAAGAGAACTCTCCAGGGGAGCCTTTACGCAGGCCCACATGCAACTGGACCCTCCGGGTTCGCTGTTTCCGAGCAACCCTAAATATATTCTTAGCCGGTATGGGAGAAGACTGAAAAACCGGGTCACAGAAAACGCGTTGCAAGCCCCTTTAAACCATCCAAAAGTGCCCCCAAAGGAAGGCTTTGGGTACAAGAGAACTCGCCAGGGGAGCCTTCACACAGCCCCATATGCAACTGGACCCTCCGGGTTCGCTGTTTCCGAGCATCCCTAAACATAGCCCTAGCAGTCATCGAAGACGATTGAAAAATCAGGCCCCAGGAAATGCGTTCCGAGCCCTTTTCGCCCATCCAAAAGTGCCCCTAAAGGAAGGCTTTGGGTACAATTGAACTCCCCAGGGGAGCCTTTACACAGCCCCACATTCAACTGGACCCTCCGGGTTCGCTGTTCCTGAGCAAACCTAAACGTAGCCCTAGCCGGCATCGGAGACGAGTGAAAAATCAGGCCCCAGGATACGTGTTCCGAACCCCTTTCGCCCATACAAAAGTGCCCCCAAAGGAAGGCTTTGGGTACAAGTGAACACCCCAGGGGAGCCTTTACGCAGCCCCACATGCAACTGGACCCTCTGGGTTCGCTGTTCCTGAGCAAACCTAAACTTAGCCCTAGCTGTCATCGGAGACAAGTGAAAAATCAGGCCCCAGGAAACGCGTTCCGTGCCCTTTTCGCGAATCCAAAAGTGCCCCCAAAGGAAGGCTTTGGGTACAAGTGAACTCCCCAGGGGAGCCTTTACGCAGCCCCATATGCAACTGGACCCTCCGGGTTCGCTGTTTCCGAGCAACCCTAAACATATCCCTAGCCGGCATCGAAGACGACTGAAAAATCAGGCCCCAGGAAATGCGTTGCGACCATTTTTCGCCCATCCAAAAGTCCCCCAAAGGAAGGCTTTGGGTACAAGAGAACTCCCCAGGGGAGCCTTTACGCAGCCCCACATGAAACTGGACCTTACGGGTTCGATTTTTCCGAGCAACCCTAAATATATCCCTAGCCGGCATGGGAGAAGACTGAAAATCCGGGCCCCAGAAAACGCGTTGCAAGTACCTTTGGACCATTCAAACGTGTCACCAAAGGAACGGTTTGGGTACAAGTGAACTCCCCAGGGGAGCCTTTACGCAGCCCCACATGCAACTGGACCCTCCGGGTTCGCTGTTTCCGAGCATCCCTAAACATAGCCCTAGCCGGCATCAAAGACTGCTGAAAAATCAGGCCCCAGGAAACGTGTTGCAAGCCCCTTTGGACCATTAAAAATTGCCCCCAAAGGAAGGCTTTGGTTACAAGAGAACTCCCCAGGGGAGCCTTTACGCAGCCCCACATGCAACTGGACCCTCCGGGTTCGCTGTTCCTGAGAAAACCTAAACGTAGCCCTAGCCGTCATCGGAGATGAGTGAAAAATCAGGCCCCAGGAAACGCGTTGCGAGCCCTTTTCGCCCATACAAAAGTGCCCCCAAAGGAAGGCTTTGGGTACAAACGAACTCCCCAGGGGAGCCTTTACGCAGGCCCACATGCAACAGGACCCTCCGGGTTCGCTGTTTCCGAGCAACCCTAAATATATTCCTAGCCCTTATGGGAGAAGACTGAAAAACAGGGTCACAGAAAACGCGTTGCAAGCCCCTTTAAACCATCCAAAAGTGACACCAAGGGAAGGCTTTGGGTACAAGAGAACTCCCCAGGGGAGCCTTTACGCAGCCCCACATGCAACTGGACCCTCCGGGTTCGCTGTTCCTGAGCAAACCTAAAGTTAGCCCTAGCTGTCATCGGAGACAAGTGAAAAATCAGGCCCCAGGAAACGCGTTCCGAGCCCTTTTCGCCAATCCAAAAGTTCCCCCAAAGGAAGGCTTTGGGTACAAGTGAACTCCCCAGGGGAGCCTTTACGCAGCCCCATATGCAACTGGACCCTCCGGGTTCGCTGTTTCCGAGCATCCGTAAACATATCCCTAGCCGGCATCGAAGACGACTGAAAAATCAGGCCCCAGGAAATGCGTTGCGACCGTTTTTCGCCCATCAAAAAATTGCCCCCAAAGGAAGGCTTTGGGTACAATTGAACTCCCCAGGGGAGCCTTTACGCAGCCCCATATGCAACTGGACCCTCCGGGTTCGCTGTTTCCGAGCATCCCTAAACATAGCCCTAGCCGGCATCGAAGACGACTGAAATATCAGGCCCCAGGAAATGCGTTCCGAGCCCTTTTAGACCATCCAAAAGTGCCCCCAAAGAAATTCTTTGGGTACAAGAGAACTCCCCAGGGGAGCCTTTACGCAGCCCCACATGCAACTGGACCCTCCGGGTTCGCTGTTTCCGAGCATCCCTAAACATAGCCCTAGCCGGCATCGAAGAAGACTGAAAAATCAGGCCCCAGAAAAAGCGTTGCAAGCCCCTTTGGACCATCCAAAAGTGTAACCAAAGGAAGGCTTTGGTTACAAGAGAACTCCTCAGGGGAGACTTTACGCAGCCCCACATGCAACTGGACCCTCCGGGTTCGCTGTTTCCGAGCATCCCTAAACATAGCCCTAGCCGGCATCAAAGACGACTGAAAAATCAGGCCCCAGGATACGTGTTCCGAGCCCTTTTCGCCCATCCAAAAGTGCCCCCAAAGGAAGGCTTTGGGTACAAGTGAACTCCCCAGGGGAGCCTTTACGCAGCCCCACATGCAACTGGACCCTCGGGGTTCGTTGCTCCTGAGAAAACCTAAACGTAGCCCTAGCCGTCATCGGAGACGAGTGAAAAATCAGGCCCCAGGAAATGCATTCCGAGCCCTTTTCGCCAATCCAAAAGTGCCCCCAAAAGAAGGCTTTGGGTACAAGAGAACTCCCCAGGGGAGCCTTTACGCAGCTCCACATGCAACTGGACCCTCCGGGTTCGCTGTTCATGAGCAAACCTAAACGTATCCCTAGCTGTCTTCGGAGAGAAGTGAAAAATCAGGCCCCAGGAAATGCGTTCCGAGCCCTTTTCGCCAATCCAAAAGTGCCCCCAAAGGAAGGCTTTAGGTACAAGTGAACTCCCCAGGGGAGCCTTTACGCAGCCCCACATGCAACTGGACCCTCCGGGTTCGCTGTTTCCGAGCATCCCTAAACATAGCCCTAGCCGTCATCGGAGACGAGTGAAAAATCAGGCCCCAGGAAACGCGTTCCGAGCCCTTTTCGCCAATCCAAAAATGCCCCCAAAGGAAGGCTTTGGGTACAAGTGAACTCCCCAGGGGAGCCTTTACGCAGCACCACATGCAACTGGACCCTCCGGGTTCGCTGTTTCCGAGCATCCCTAAACATAGCCCTAGCCGGCATCGAAGACGACTGAAAAATCAGGCCCCAGGAAATGCTTTGCGAGTCCCTTTGGACCATCCAAAAGTGCCCACAAAGGAAGGCTTTGGGTACAAGTGAACTCCCCAGGGGAGCCTTTACGCAGCCCCACATGCAACTGGACCCTCGGGGTTCGTTGCTCCTGAGAAAACCTAAAAGTAGCCCTAGCCGTCATCGGAGACGAGTGAAAAATCAGGCCTCAGGAAATGCATTCCGAGCCGTTTTCGCCAATCCAAAAGTGCCCCCAAAAGAAGGCTTTGGGTACAAGAGAACTCCCCAGGGGAGCCTTTACGCAGCTCCACATGCAACTGGACCCTCCGGGTTCGCTGTTCCTGAGCAAACCTAAACGTATCCCTAGCTTTCTTCGGAGACAATTGAAAAATCAGGCCCCAGGAAACGCGTTCCGAGCACTTTTCGCCAATCCAAAAGTGCCCGCAAAGGAAGGATTTGGGTACAAGTGAACTCCCGAGGGGAGCCTTTACGCAGCCCCACATGCAACTGGACCCTCCGGGGTCGCTGTTTCCGAGCAACCCTAAATATATAACTAGTTTGCATGGGAGAAGACTGAAAAACCGTGCCCCAGAAAACGCGTTGCAAGCCCCTTTGGACCATCCAATAGTGTAACCATAGGAAGGCTTTGGGTACAAGTGAACTCCCCAGGGGAGCCTTTACGCAGCCGCACATGCAACTGGACCCTCCGGGTTCGCTGTTTCCGAGCATCCCTAAACATATCCCTAGCCGTCATCGGAGACGAGTGAAAAATCTGGCCCCAGGAAACGCGGTCCGAGCCCTTTTCGCCAATGCAAAAGTGCCCCCAAAGGAAGGCTTTGGGTACAAGTGAACTCCCCAGGGAGCCTTTACGCAGCCCCACATGCAACTGGACCCTCCGGGTTCGCTGTTTCCGAGCATCCCTAAACATAGCCCTAGCGGGCATCGAAGACGACTGAAAAATCAGGCCCCAGGAAACGTGTTGCAAGCCCCTTTGGACCATCCAAAATTGCCCCCAAAGGAAGGCTTTGGTTACAAGAGAACTCCCCAGGGGAGCCTTTACGCAGCCCCACATGCAACTGGACCCTCCGGGTTCGCTGTTTCCGAGCATCCCTAAACATAGCCCTAGCCGGAATCGAGAAGACTGCTGAAAAATCAGGCCCCAGGAAATGCGTTCCGAGCCCTTTTCGCCCATCCAAAAGTGTCCCCAAAGGAAGGCTTTCGGTACAAGTGAATTCCCCAGGGGAGCCTTTACGCAGCCCCACATGCAACTGGACCCTCCGGGTTCGCTGTTTCCGAGCATCCCTAAACATATCCCTAGCCGGCATCGAAGACGACTGAAAAATCTGGCCCCAGGTAATGCGTTCCGAGCCCTTTTCGCCCATCCAAAAGTGCCCCCAAAGGAAGGCTTTGGGTACAAGAGAACTCCCCAGGGGAGCCTTTACGCAGCCCCACATGCAACTGGACCCTCCGGGTTCGCTGTTCCTGAGCAAACCTAAATGTATCCCCAGCTGTCATCGGAGACAAGTGAAAAATCAGGCCCCAGAAAACGTGTTCCGAGCCGTTTTCGCCAATCCAAAAGTGCCCCCAAAGGAAGGCTTTGGGTACAAGTGAACTCCCCAGGGGAGCCTTTACGCAGCCCCACATGCAACCTGACCCTACGGGTTGGATTTTTACGAGCAACCCTAAATATATCCCTAGCCGGCATGGGAGAAGATTGAAAATCCGGGCCCCCGAAAACGCGTTGCGAGCCCCTTTGGACCATTCAAAGGTGTCACCAAAGGAAGGCTTTGGGTACAAGTGAACTCCCCAGGGGAGCCTTTACGCAGCCCCACATGCAACTGGACCCTCCGGGTTCGCTGTTTCCGAGCATCCCTAAACATAGCCCTGGCCGGCATCGAGAAGACTGCTGAAAAATCACGCCCCCGGATACGTGTTCCGAGCCCTTTTCGCCCATCCAAAAGTGCCCCCAAAGGAAGGCTTTGGGTACAAGAGAACTCCCCAGGGGAGCCTTTACGCAGCCCCACATGCAACTGGACCATCCGGGTTCGCTGTTCCTGACCAAACCTAAACGTATCCCTAGCCGTCATCGGAGACGAGTGAAAAATCAGGCGCCAGGAAATGCTTTGCGAGTCCCTTTGGACCATCCAAAAGTGCCCCCAAAGGAAGGCTTTGAGTACATCTGAAGTTCCCAGGGGAGCCTTTACGCAGCCCCACATGCAACTGGACACTCCGGGTTCGCTGTTTCCGAGCATCCCTAAACATAGCCCTAGCCGGCATCGAAGAAGACTGAAAAATCAGTCCCCAGGAAATGCGTTCCGAGCCCTTTTCGCCCATCCAAAAGTGTCACCAAAGGAAGGCTTTGGTTACAAGAGAACTCCCTAGGGGAGCCTTTACGCAGCCCCACATGCAACTGGACCCTCCGGGTTCGCTGTTTCCGAGCATCCCTAAACATAGCCCTAGCCGTCATCGGAGACGAGTGAAAAATCAGGCCCCAGGAAACGCGTTCCGAGCCCTTTTCGCCAATCCAAAAGTGCCCCCAAAGGAAGGCTTTGGGTACAGGTGAACTCCCCAGGGGAGCCTTTACGCAGCCCCACATGCAACTGGACCCTCCGGGTTCGCTTTTTCTGAGCATCCTTAATCATATCCCTAGCCCTCATCGGAGACGAGTGAAAAATCAGGCCCCAGGAAACGCGTTCCGAGCCCTTTTCACCAATCCAAAAGTGCCCCCAAAGGAAGGCTTTGGGTACAAGTGAACTCCCCAGGGGAGCCTTTACGCAGCCCCACATGCAACTGGACCCTCCGGGTTCGCTGCTTCCGAGCATCCCTAAACATAGCCCTAGCCGGCATCGAAGACGACTGAAAAATCAGGCCCCAGGAAATGCGTTCCGAGCCCTTTTCGCCCATCCAAAAGTGCCCCCAAAGGAAGGCTTTGGGTACAAGAGAACTCCCCAGTGGAGCCTTTACGCAGCCCCACATGCAACTGGACCCTCCGGGTTCGCTGTTTCCTGAGCAAACCTAAACGTAGCCCTAGCCGTCATCAGAGACACGTGAAAAATCAGGCCCCAGGAAATGAGTACCGAGCCCCTTTGGACCATCCAAAAGTGCCCCCAAAGGAAGGCTTTGGGTACAAGTGAACTCCTCAGGGGAGCCTTTACGCAGGCCCACATGCAACTGGACCCTCCGGGTTCGCTGTTTCCGAGCATCCCTAAACATAGCCCTAGCCGGCATCAAAGACGACTGAAAAATCAGGCCCCCGGATACGTGTTCCGAGACCATTTCGCCCATCCAAAAGTGCCCCCAAAGGAAGGCTTTGGGTACAAGTGAACTCCCCAGGGGAGCCTTTACGCAGCCCCACATGCAACTGGACCGTCGGGGTTCGTTGCTCCTGAGAAAACCTAAACGTAGCCCTAGCCGTCATCGGAGACGAGTGAAAAATCAGGCCCCAGGAAATGCATTCCGAGCCCTTTTCGTCAATCCAAAAGTGCCCCCAAAAGAAGGCTTTGGGTACAAGTGAACTCCCCAGGGGAGCCTTTACGCAGCTCCACATGCAACTGGACCCTCCGGGTTCGCTTTTCCTGAGCAAACCTAAACGTATCCCTAGCTGTCTTCGGAGACAAGTGAAAAATCAGGCCCCAGGAAATGCGTTCCGAGCCCTTTTCGCCATTCCAAAAGTGCCCCCAAAGGAAGGCTTTGGGTACAAGTGAACTCCCGAGGGGAGCCTTTACGCAGCCCCACATGCAACTGGACCCTCCGGGTTCGCTGTTTCCGAGCATCCCTAAACATAGCCCTAGCCGGCATCGGAGACGAGTGAAAAATCAGGCCCCAGGAAACGCGTTCCGAGCCCTTTTCGCCCGTCCAAAAGTGTCACCAAAGGAAGGCTTTGGTTACAAGAGAACTCCCCAGGGGAGCCTTTACGCAGCCCCACATGCAACTGGACCCTCCGGGTTCGCTATTTCCGAGCATCCCTAAACATAATCCTAGCTGTCATCAGAGACAAGTGAAAAATCAGGCCCCAGGAAACGCGGTCCGAGCCCTTTTCTCCAATCCAAAAGTGCCCCCAAAGGAAGGCTTTGGGTACAAGTGAACTCCCCAGGGGAGCCTTTACGCAGCCCCACATGCAACTGGACCCTTGGAGTTCGTTGCTCCTGAGAAAACCTAAACGTAGCCCTAGGCGTCATCGGAGACGAGTGAAAAATCAGGCCTCAGGAAATGCATTCCGAGCCTTTTTCGCCAATCCAAAAGTGCCCCCAAAAGAAGGCTTTGGGTACAAGAGAACTCCCCAGGGGAGCCTTTACGCAGCTCCACATGCAACTGGACCCTCCGGGTTCGCTGTTCCTGAGCAAACCTAAACGTATCCCTAGCTGTCTTCGGAGACAAGTGAAAAATCAGGCCCCAGGAAACGCGTTCCGAGCCCTTTTCGCCAATCCAAAAGTGCCCCCAAAGGAAGGCTTTGGGTACAAGTGAACTCCCCAGGGGAGCCTTTACGCAGCCCCACATGCAACTGGACCCTCCGGGTTCGCTGTTTCCGAGCATCCCTAAACATAGCCCTAGCCGGCATCGGAGACGAGTGAAAAATCAGGCCCCAGGAAACGCGTTCCGAGCCCTTTTTGCCAATCCAAAAATGACCCCAAAGGAAGGCTTTGGGTACAAGTGAACTCCCCAGGGGAGCCTTTACGCAGCCCCACATATAGCTGGACCCTCCGGGTTCGCTGTTTCCAAGCATCACCAAACATATCCCTAGTTGGCATGGGAGAAGACTGAAAAACCGGGCCCCAGAAAACGCGTTGCAAGCCCCTTTGGACCATCCAAAAGTTCCCCCAAATGAAGGCTTTGGGTACATCTGAACTCCCCAGGGGAGCCTTTACGCAGCCCCACATGCAACTGGACCCTCCGGGTTCGCTGTTTCCGAGCATCCCTAAACATAGCCCTAGCCGGCATCGAAGACGACTGAAAAATCAGGCCCCAGGATACGTGTTCCGAGCCCTTTTCGCCCTTCCAAAAGTGCCCCCAAAGGAAGGCTTTGGGTACAAGTGAACTCCCCAGGGGAGCCTTTACGCAGCCCCACATGCAACTGGACCCTCGGTGTTCGCTGCTCCTGAGAAAACCTAAACGTAGCCCTAGCCGTCATCGGAGACGAGTGAAAAATCAGGCCCCAGGAAATGCATTGCGAGCCCTTTTCGCCAATCCAAAAGTTCCCCCAATGGAAGGCTTTGGGTACAAGTGAACTCCCCAGGGGAGCCTTTACGCAGCCCCACATGCAACTGGACCCTCCGGGTTCGCTGTTTCCGAGCATCCCTAAACATAGCCCTAGCCGGCATCGAAGAAGACTGAAAAATCAGTCCCCAGGAAATGCGTTCCGAGCCCTTTTCGCCCGTCCAAAAGTGTCACCAAAGGAAGGCTTTGGGTACAAGTGAACTCCCCAGGGGAGCCTTTACGCAGCCCCACATGCAACTGGACCCTCCGGGTTCGCTGTTCCTGAGCAAACATAAACGTATCCCTAGCTGTCTTCGGAGACAAGTGAAAAATCAGGCCCCAGGAAACGCGTTCCGAGCCCTTTTCGCCTATCCAAAAGTGCCCCCAAAGGAAGGCTTTGTGTACAAGTGAACTCCCCAGGGGAGCCTTTACGCAGCCCCACATGCAACTGGACCCTCGGGGTTCGCTGTTTCCGAGCATCCCTAAACGTAGCCCTAGCCGTCATCGGAGACAAGTGAAAAATCAGGCCCCAGGAAATGCATTCCGAGCCATTTTCGCCAATCCAAAAGTGCCCCCAAAAGAAGGCTTTGGGTACAAGAGAATTCCCCAGGGGAGCCTTTACGCAGCTCCACATGCAACTGGACCCTCCGGGTTCGCTGTTCATGAGCAAACCTTAACGTATCCCTAGATGTCTTCGGAGACAAGTGAAAAATCAGGCCCCAGGAAACACATTCCGAGCCCTTTTCGCCTATCCAAAAGTGCCCCCAAAGGAAGGCTTTGGGTACAAGTGAACTCCCCAGGGGAGCCTTTACGCAGCCCCACATGCAACTGGACCCTCCGGGTTCGCTGTTTCCGAGCATCCCTAAACATAGCCCTAGCCGTCATCGGAGACGAGTGAAAAATCAGGCCCCAGGAAACGCGTTCCGAGCCCTTTTCGCCAATCCAAAAATGACCACAAAGGAAGGCTTTGGGTACAAGTGAACTCCCCAGGGGAGCCTTTACGCAGCCCCACATACAGCTGGACCCTCCGGGTTCGCTGTTTCCAAGCATCACTAAATATATCCCTAGTTGGCTTGGGAGAAGACTGAAAAACCGGGACGCAGAAAACCTGTTGCAAGCCCCTTTGGACCATCCAAAAGTTCCCCCAAAAGAAGGCTTTGGGTACATCTGAACTCCCCAGGGGAGCCTTTACGCAGCCCCACATGCAACTGGACCCTCCGGGTTCGCTGTTTCCGAGCATCCCTAAACATAGCCCTAGCCGTCATCGAAGACGACTGAAAAATCAGGCCCCAGGATACGTGTTCCGAGCCCTTTTCGCCCATCCAAAAGTGCCCCCAAAGGAAGGCTTTGGGTACAAGTGAACTCCCCAGGGGAGCCTTTACGCAGCCCCACATGCAACTGGACCCTCCGGGTTCGCTGTTTCCGAGCATCCCTAAACATAGCCCTAGCCGGTATCGAAGAAGACTGAAAAATCAGTCCCCAGGAAATGCGTTCCGAGCCCTTTTCGCCCGTCCAAAAGTGTCACCAAAGGAAGGCTTTGGTTACAAGAGAACTCCCCAGGGTAGCCTTTACGCAGCCCCACATGCAACTGGACCCTCCGGGTTCGCTGTTCCTGAGCAAACCTAAACGTATCCCTAGCTGTCTTCGGAGACAAGTGAAAAATCAGGCCCCAGGAAACGCGTTCCGAGCCCTTTTCGCCAATCCAAAAGTGCCCCCAAAGGAAGGCTTTCGGTACAAGTGAACTCCCCAGGGGAGCCTTTATGCAGCCCCACATGCAACTGGACCCTCCGGGTTCGCTGTTTCCGAGCATCCCTAAACATAGCCCTAGCCGTCATCGGAGACGAGTGAAAAATCAGTCCCCAGGAAATGCATTCCGAGCCCTTTTCGCCAATCCAAAAGTGCCCCCAAAAGAAGGCTTTGGGTACAAGAGAACTCCCCAGGGGAGCCTTTACGCAGCTCCACATGCAACTGGACCCTCCGGGTTCGCTGTTCATGAGCAAAGCTAAACGTATCCCTAGATGTCTTCGGAGACAAGTGAAAAATCAGGCCCCAGGAAACACGTTCCGAGCCCTTTTCGCCTATCCAAAAGTGCCCCCAAAGGAAGGCTTTGGGTACAAGTGAACTCCCCAGGGGAGCCTTTACGCAGCCCCACATGCAACTGGACCCTCCGGGTTCGCTGTTTCCGAGCATCCCTAAACATAGCCCTAGCCGTCATCGGAGACGAGTGAAAAATCAGGCCCCAGGAAACGCGTTCCGAGCCCTTTTCGCCAATCCAAAAATGACCCCAAAGGAAGGCTTTGGGTACAAGTGAACTCCCCAGGGGAGCCTTTACGCAGCCACACATACAGCTGGACCCTCCGGGTTCGCTGTTTCCAAGCATCACTAAATATATCCCTAGTTGGCTTGGGAGAAGACTGAAAAACCGGGACGCAGAAAACCTGTTGCAAGCCACTTTGGACCATCCAAAAGTTCCCCCAAAAGAAGGCTTTGGGTACATCTGAACTCCCCAGGGGAGCCTTTACGCAGCCCCACATGCAACTGGACCCTCCGGGTTCGCTGTTTCCGAGCATCCCTAAACATAGCCCTAGCCGTCATCGAAGAAGACTGAAAAATCAGGCCCCAGGATACGTGTTCCGAGCCCTTTTCGCCCATCCAAAAGTGCCCCCAAAGGAAGGCTTTGGGTACAAGTGAACTCCCCAGGGGAGCCTTTACGCAGCCCCACATGCAACTGGACCCTCGGGGTTCGCTGCTCCTGAGAAAACCTAAACGTAGCCCTAGCCGTCATCTAAGACGAGTGAAAAATCAGGCCCCAGGAAATGCATTGCGAGCCCTTTTCGCCAATCCAAATGTTCCCCCAATGGAAGGCTTTGGGTACAAGTGAACTCCCCAGGGGAGCCTTTACGCAGCCCCACATGCAACTGGACCCTCCGGGTTCGCTGTTTCCGAGCATCCCTAAACATAGCCCTAGCCGGCATCGAAGAAGACGGAAAAATCAGTCCCCAGGAAATGCGTTCCGATCCCTTTTCGCCCGTCCAAAAGTGTCAGCAAAGGAAGGCTTTGGTTACAAGAGAACTCCCCAGGGGAGCCTTTACGCAGCCCCACATGCAACTGGACCCTCCGGGTTCGCTGTTTACGAGCAACCCTATATATATCCCTAGTTGGCATGAGAGAAGACTGAAAAACCGGGCCCCAGAAAACGCGTTGCAAGCCCCTTTTGACCATCCAAAAGTGTCACCAAAGGAAGGCTTTGGGTACAAGTGAACTCCCCAGGGGAGCCTTTACGCAGCCCCACATGCAACTGGACCCTCCGGGTTCGCTGTTTCCGAGCATCCCTAAACATAGCCGTAGCCGGCATCGAAGACGACTGAAAAATCAGGCCCCAGGAAACGCATTGCAAGCCCCTTTAGACCATCCAAAAGTGTCACCAAAGGAAGGCTTTGGGTACAAGAGAACTCCCCAGGGGAGCCTTTACGCAGCCCCACATGCAACTGGACCCTCCGGGTTCGCTGTTTCCGAGCATCCCTAAACATAGCCCTAGCCGGCATCGAAGACGACTGAAAAATCAGGCCCCAGGAAATGCGTTCCGAGCCATTTTTGCCCACCCAAAAGTGCCCCCAAAGGAAGGCTTTGGGTACAAGTGAACTCCCCAGGGGAGCCTTTACGCAGCCCCACATGCTACTGGACCCTCCGGGTTCGCTGTTTCTGAACATCCCTAAACATAGCCCTAGTCGGCATCAAAGACGACTGAAAAATCAGGCCCCAGGAAATGCGTTCCGAGCCTTTTTCGCCCATTCAAAAGTGCCTCCAAAGGAAGGCTTTGGGTACAGGTGAACTCCCCAGGGGAGCCTTTACGCAGCCCCACATGCAACTGGACCCTCCGCATTCCTTCCTTCATACTAAGACTATATATAGCCCTAGGCGGCATCGGAGACGAGTGAAAAATCAGGCCCCAGAAAACGGATTCTGAGCCCCTTTCGCCCATCCAAAAGTGCCCCCAAAGGAAGGCTTTGGGTACAAGTGAACTCCCCAGGGGAGACCTTATGAAGCCCCATATGCAACTGGACCCTCCGGGTTCGCTGTTTCCGAGCAACCCAAAATATAGCCCTAGCAGCAAAGGGAGAAGACTGAAAAATTGTGCCTCAGAAAACGCATTGCGATTCCCCTTGGACCATCCAAAAGTGCCCCAAAGGAAGGTTTTAGGTACATCTGAACTCCGCAGGGGAGCCTTTACGCAGCGCAACATGCAACTGGACCCTACAAATTTCCTCTTTCCGAACAACACTATACATAGCCCTGGTCCGCATGGTAGATGACTTAAAAATCGGGCCCCAGAAAACGAGTTCCAAGCCCCTTTCGCCCATCCAAATGTGTCCCCAGAGGAATGCTTTGGGTACAAGTGAACTCCCCAGGGGAGCCTTTATGCAGCACTACATGCAACGGGACCCTCCTTATTCGCTCTTTCCGAGCAGACCTAAATATAGCCGTGACCCGCATGGGAGACGACTGAAAAATCAGGCCCCAGAAAACGCGTTGCGAGCCCCATTCGCCCATCCAAAAGTGCCCCCAAAGGAAGGCTTTGGGTACAAGTGAACAACCCAGGGCAGCCTTTACGCAGCCCCACATGCAACTGGAACCTCTGCATTCACTCCATCAGAGCAACCGTAAATATAGCCCTGGCCCTCATGGTAGACGACTGAAAAATCGGGCCCCAGTAAACGAGTTACAAGCGCCATTCGCCCATCCAAAAGTGCCCCCAAAGAAAGGCTTTGGGTACATCTGAACTCCCCAGGGGAGACTTTTTGCAGCCGCACATGCAACTGGACCCTCCGGGTTCGCTGTTTCCGAGCAACCCTAAATATACCCTAAACGGCATCAGAGATAACTGAAAAATCAGGCCCCAGAAAACACGTTACAAGCCCCTTTCGTCCATCCAAAAGTGCCCCCAGAGGAAGGCTTTGGGTACATCTGAACTCCCCAGGGGAGCCGTTACGCAGCCCCACATGCAACTGGACCCTCCGGGTTCGCTCTTTCACAGCAAACCTAAATATAGACCGAGAATGCATAGGAGATGACTGAAAAATCGATACAAAGAAAACGTAATACGTGCCCCTTTCGTCCATCCAAAAGTGCCCCCAAAGGAAGGCTTTGGGTAGAAGTGAACTCCCCAGGGGAGCCTTTACGCAGCCCCACATGCAACTGGACCCTCCGGGTTCGCTCTTTCACAGTAAGACTATATATAGCCCCAGCCGGCATCGGAGATGACTGAAAAATCGGGCCCCAGAAAACACATTAAAAGCCCCTTTCACCCATCCAAAAGTGCCCCCAAAAGAAGGCTTTGGGTACAAGTGAACTCCCCAGGGGAGCCTTTACGCAGCCCCACATGCAACTGGACCCTGCGGGTTCGCTCTTTCACAGTAAGGCTATATATAGCCCTAGCCGGCATCGGAGACGACTGAAAAATCGGGCCTCAGTAAACGCATTGCGAATCCACTTGGACAATCCAAAAGTGCCCCCAAAGGAAGGCTTTGGGTACAAGTGAACTCCCCAGGGCAGCCTTTACGCAGCCCCACATGCAACTGGACCCTCCGGGTTCGCTGTTTCCGAGCAACCATAAATATAACCCTAACTAGCATGGCAGAAGATTGAAAACTTGGTCCCTAGAAAACGCTTTCCGAGCCCCTTTCACCCATCCAAAAGTGCCCGCAAAGGAAGGCTTTCGGTACAAGTGAACTCCCCAGGGGAGCCTTTACGCATCCCCTCATGCAACTGGACCCTCCGTGTTCGCTGTTTCCGAGCAACCCCATATATAGCCCTAACCGCAAAGGGAGAAGACTGAAAAATCGTGCCTCAGAAAACGCATTGCGATTCCCCTTGGACCATCCAAAAGTGCCCCAAAGGAAGGTTTTGGGTACATCTGAACTCCGCAGGGGAGCCTTTACGCAGCGCAACATGCAACTGGACCCTCCAAATTTACTCTTTCCGAACAACACTATACATAGCCCTGGTCCGCATGGTAGATGACTTAAAAATCGGGCCCCAGAAAACGAGTTCTGAGGCCCTTTCGCCCATCCAAATGTGTCCCCAGAGGAATGTTTTGGGTACAAGTGAACTCGCCAGGGGAGCCTTATGCAGCACTACATGCAACTGGAACCTCTGCATTCACTCTTTCACAGGAACCCTAAATATAACCGTGGCCCGCATGGGAGACGACTGAAAAATCGGGCCCCAGAAAACGCGTTACAAGACCATTTCGCCCATCCAAAAGAGCCCCCAGAGGAAGGCTTTGGGTACAAGTGAACTCCAGAGGGGAGCCTTTACGCAGCCCCACACGCAACTGGACCCTTCGGGTTCACTCTTTCTACGCAAGCCTAAATATAGCCTAGCCGGCATCAGAGATGACTGAAAAATCGGGCCCCAGAAAACGCGTTACAAGCCCCTTTCGTCCATCCATAAGTGCCCAAAGGAAGGCTTTGGGTACAACTGTACTCCCCAGGGGAGCCTTTACGCAGCCCCACATGCAACTGGACCCTCCGCATTCCCTCTTTTACAGTAAGACTATATATAGCCCTAGGCGGCATCGGAGACGAGTGAAAAATCAGGCCCCAGAAAACGGATTCTGAGCCCCTTTCGCCCATCCAAAAGTGCCCCCAAAGGAAGGCTTTGGGTACAAGTGAACTCCCCAGGGGAGCCTTTATGCAGCCCCACATGCAACTGGAACCTCTGCATTCACTCTTTCAGAGCAACCGTAAATATAGCCCTGGCCCTCATGGTAGACGACTGAAAAATCGGGCCCCAGAAAACGAGTTACAAGCGCCATTCGCCCATCCAAAAGTGCCCCCATGGAAGGCTTTGGGTACATCTGAACTCCCCAGGGGAGACTTTTTGCAGCCGCACATGCAACTGGACCCTCCGGGTTCGCTGTTTCCGAGCGACCCTAAATATACCCTAGCCGGCATCAGAGATAACTGAAAAACCGTGCCCCAGAAAACGAGTTACAAGCCCCTTTCGTCCATCCAAAAGTTCCCCCAGAGGAAAGCTTTGGGTACATCTGAACTCCCCAGGGGAGCCTTTACGCAGCCCCACATGCAACTGGACCCTGCGGGTTCACTCTTTCACAGCAAACCTAAACATAGACCGAGAATGCATAGGAGATGACTGAAAAATCGATACAAAGAAAACGTAATACATGCCCCTTTCGTCCATCCAAAAGTGCCCCCAAGAGAAGGCATTGTGTACATCTGAACTCCCCAGGGGAGCCTTTATGCAGCCCCACATGCAACTGGACCCTCCTTATTTGCTCTTTCACGCCAAGCGTAAATGTATCCCTAGCCGGCATCGGAGACGACTGAAAAATCGGGCCCCAGAAAACGCGTTCCGAGCCCCATTCGCCCATCCAAAAGTGCCCCCAAAGGAAGGCTTTGGGTACAAGTGAACTCCCGAGGGGAGCCTTTACGCAGCCCCACATGCAACTGGACCCTCCGGGTTCGCTCTTTCACAGTAAGACTATATTTAGCCCCAGCCGGCATCGGAGACGACTGAAAAATCGGGCCCCAGAAAACACATTAAAGCCCCTTTCGCCCATCCAAAAGTGCCCCCAAAGGAAGGCTTTGGGTACAACTGAACTCCCCAGGGGAGCCTTTATGCAGCCCCACATGCAACTGGACCCTCCTTATTCGCTCTTTCACAGTAAGCCTATATATATCTCTAGCCGGCATCGGAGACGACTGAAAAATCGGGCCTCAGTAAACGCATTGCGAATCCACTTGGACCATCCAAAAGTGCCCCAAAGGAAGGCTTTGGGTACAAGTGAACTCCCCAGGGCAGCCTTTATGCAGCCCCACATGCAACTGGACCCTCCGTGTTCGCTCTTTCCGAGCAACCAAAGATATTGCCCTAGCCGCAAAGGGAGAAGACTGAAAAATCGGACCAAAGAAAACGGTGTACAAGACCCTTTCGCCCATCCAAAAGTGCCCCCAAAGAAAGGCTTTTGGTACAACTGAACTCCCCAGGGGAGACTTTATGCAACCTACAAATGTCACTGGACCCTCCTGGTTCGCTGTTTCCGAGCAACACTAAATATAGCCCAAGCAGGCATGGGAGACGACTGAAAACTCGGGCCCCAGAAAAAGCGATTCGAGTCCCTTTCGCCCATCCAAAAGTGCCCCCAGAGGAAGGTTTTGGGTACAAGTGAACTCCCCATGAGAGCCTTTACGCAGCCCCACATGCAACTGGACCCTCCGTGTTCGCTCTTTCACAGCAAGCCTAAATATAGACCGAGAATGCATAGGAGATGACTGAAAAATCGATACAAAGAAAACGTAATACATGCCCCTTTCGTCCATCCAAAAGTGCCCCAAAAGGAAGGCTTTGTGTACATCTGAACTCCCCAGGGGAGCTTTTATGCAGCCCCACATGCAACTGGACCCTCCTTATTTGCTCTTTCACGCCAAGCGTAAATGTATCCCTAGCCGGCATCGGAGACGACTGAAAAATCGGGCCCCAGAAAACGCATTCTGAGACCCTTTCGCCCATCCAAAAGCGCCCCCAAAGGAAGGCTTTGGGTACAAGTGAACTCCCCAGGGGAGCCTTTATGCAGCCCCACATGCAACTGGACCCTCCGGGTTCGCTCTTTCCGAGCAACCCTAAATATAGCCCTAGCCGCAAAGGGAGAGGACTGAAAAATCGTGCCTCAGAAAACGCATTGCGATTCCCCATGGACCGTCCCTAAGTGCCCCAAAGGAAGGCTTTGGGTACAAGTGAACTCCCCAGGGGAGCCTTTACGCAGCCCCACATGCAACTGGACCCTCCGTGTTCGCTGTTTCCGAGCAACCAAAAATATAGCCCTAGCCGCAAAGGGAGGAGACTGAAAAATCGGACCAAAGAAAACGGTGTACAAGACCCTTTCGCCCATCCAAAAGTGCCCCCAAAGGAAGGCTTTGGGTACAAGTGAACTCCCCAGGGGAGCCTTTACGCAGCCCCACATGCAACTGGACCCTCCGTGTTCGCTCTTTCTGAGCAACCAAAAATATAGCCCTAGCCGCAAAGGGAGAAGACTGAAAAATCGGACCAAAGAAAACGGTGTACAAGACCCTTTCGCCCACCCAAAAGTGCCCCCAAAGAAAGGCTTTGTGTACAACTGAACTCCCCAGGGGAGACTTTATGCAACGTACAAATGACACTGGACCCTCGTGGTTCGCTGTTTCCGAGCAACACTAAATATAGCCCAAGCAGGCATGGGAGACGACTGAAAACTCGGGCCCCAGAAAAAGCGATTCGAGTCCCTTTCGTCCATCCAAAAGTGCCCCCAAAGGAAGGCTTTGTGTACATCTGAACTCCCCAAGGGAACTTTTATGCAGCCCCACATGCAACTGGACCCTCCTTATTTGCTCTTTCATGTCAAGCGTAAATGTATCCCTAGTCGGCATCGGAGACGACTGAAAAATCGGGCCCCAGAAAACGCGTTCCGAGCCCCATTCGCCCATCCAAAAGTGCCCCCAAAGGAAGGCTTTGGGTACAAGTGAACTCCCGAGGGGAGCCTTTACGCAGCCCCACATGCAACTGGACGCTCCGGGTTCGCTCTTTCACAGTAAGACTGTATATAGCCCTAGCCGGCATCAGAGACGACTGAAAAATCGGGCCCCAGAAAACGCATTCTGAGCCCCTTTCGCCCATCCAAAAGTGCCCCCAAAGGAAGGCTTTGGGTACAACTGAACTCCCCAGGGGAGCCTTTACGCAGCCCCACATGCAACTGGAGCCTCCTTATTCGCTCTTTCACAGTAAGCCGAAATATAACCCTAGCCGGCATCGGAGACGACTGAAAAATCGGGCCTCAGTAAACGCATTGCGAATCCACTTGGACCATCCAAAAGTGCCCCCAAAGGAAGGCTTTGGGTACAACTGAACTCCCCAGGGGAGCCTTTATGCAGCCCCACATGCAACTGGACCCTCCGGGTTCGCTGTTTCCGAGCAACCCTAAATATAGCCCTAGCCGCAAAGGGAGAAGACTGAAAAATCGTGCCTCAGAAAACGCATTGCGATTCCCAATGGACCGTCCCTAAGTGCCCCAAAGGAAGGCTTTGGGTACAACTGAACTCCCCAGGGGAGCCTTTACGCAGCACCATATGCAACTGGACCCTCCAGGTTCACTCTTTCCGAGCAAACCTAAATATATCCCTAGCCGGCATCGGAGATGATTGAAAACTTGGTCCCCAGAAAACGAGATCTGAGCCCCTTTCGTCCATCCTAAAGTGCCCCCAAAGGAAGGCTTTCTGTACATCTGAACTCCCCAGGGGAGCCTTTATGCAGCCCCACATGCAACTGGACCCTCATTATTTGCTCTTTCACGTCAAGCGTAAATGTAGCCCTAGCCGGCATCGGAGACGACTGAAAAATCGGGCCCCAGAAAACGCGTTCCGAGCCCCATTCGCTCATCCAAAAGTGCCCCCAAAGGAATGCTTTGGGTACAAGTGAACTCCCCAGGGGAGCCTTTACGCAGCCCCACATGCAACTGGACGCTCCGGGTTCGCTCTTTCACAGTAAGACTATAGATAGCCCTAGCCGGCATCGGAGACGACTGAAAAATCGGGCCCCAGAAAACACATTAAAAGCCCCTTTCGCCCATCCAAAAGAGCCCCCAGAGGAAGGCTTTGGGTACAAGTGAACTCCCCAGGGGAGCCTTTATGCAGCCCCACATGCAACTGTACCCTCCTTATTCGCTCTTTCACAGTAAGCCTAAATATAACCCTAGCCGGCATCGGAGACGACTGAAAAATCGGGCCTCAGTAAACGCATTGCGATTCCACTTGGACCATCCAAAAGTGCCCCCATAGGAAGGCTTTGGGTACAAGTGAACTCCCCAGGGGAGCCTTTATGCACCCCACATGCAACTGGACCCTCCTGTTCGCTGTTTCCGAGCAACCCTAAATATAGCCCTAGCCGCAAAGGGAGAAGACTGAAAAATCGTGCCTCAGAAAACGCATTGCGATTCCCCATGGACCGTCCCTAAGTGCCCCAAAGGAAGGCTTTGGGTACAACTGTACTCCCCAGGGGAGCCTTTACGCAGCCCCACATGCAACTGGACCCTCCGGGTTCGCTGTTTCCGAGCAACCATAAATATAACCCTAACCAGCATGGCAGAAGACTGAAAACTTGGTCCCCAGAAAACGCTATTCGAGCCCCTTTCACCCATCCAAAAGTGCCCCCAAAGGAAGGCTTTGGGTACAAGTGAACTCCCCAGGGGAGCCTTTACGCAGCCCCACATGCAACTGGACCCTCAGTGTTCACTGTTTCCGAGGAACCCAATATATAGCCCTAACCGCAAAGGGAGAAGACTGAAAAATCGTGCCTCAGAAAACGCATTGCGATTCCTCTTGGACCATCCAAAAGTGCCCCAAAGGAAGGTTTTGGGTACATCTGAACTCCCCAGGGGAGCCTTTACGCAGCGCAACATGCAACTGGACCCTGCAAATTTGCTATTTCCGAACAACACTATACATAGCCCTGGTCCGCATGGTAGATGACTTAAAAATCGGGCCCCAGAAAACGAGTTCCGAGGCCCTTTCGCCCATCCAAATGTGTCCCCAGAGGAATGCTTTGGGTACAAGTGAACTCCCCAGGGGAGCCTTTATGCAGCACTACATGCAACTGGACCCTCCTTATTCGCTCTTTCCGAGCAACCCTAAATATAACCGTGGCCCGCATGGGAGACGACTGAAAATTCAGGCCCCAGAAAACGCGTTGCGAGCCCCATTCGCCCATCCAAATGCGCCCCCAAAGGAAGGCTTTGGGTACATCTGAACTCCCCAGGGGAGCCTTTACGCAGCCCCACATGCAACTGGAACCTCTGCATTCACTCTTTCACAGCAACCGTAAATATATCCCTGGCCCTCATGGTAGACGACTGAAAAATCGGGCCCCAGAAAACGCGTTACAAGCCCCTTTCGTCCATCCAAAAGTGCCCACAGAGGAAGGCTTTGGGTACATCTGAACTCCCCAGGGGAGCCTTTACGCAGCCCCACATGCATCTGGACCCTCCGGGTTCGCTCTTTCACAGCAAACCTAAATATAGACCGAGACTGCATAGGAGATGACTGAAAAATCGAGACAAAGAAAACGTAATACATGCCCCTTTCGTCCATCCAAAAGTGCCCCCATGGGAAAGCTTTGGGTACAACTGAACTCCCCAGGAGAGACTTTACGCAGCACCATATGCAACTGGACCCTCCAGGTTCACTCTTTCCGAGCAACCGTAAATATAGCCCTATCCGGCATCGGAGATGACTGAAAACTTGGTCCCCAGAAAACGAGTTCTGAGCCCCTTTTGCCCATCCAAAAGTGCCCCCAAAGGAAGGCTTTGTGTACATCTGAACTCCCCAGGGGAGCCTTTATGCAGCCCCACATGCAACTGGACCCTTCGGGTTCACTCTTTCCGAGTAACCCTAAACATAGGCCTAGCCGGCATCGGAGATGACTGAAAACTTGGTACCCAGAAAACGCGTTACAAGACCCTTTCGCCCATCCAAAAGAGCCCCCAAAGGAAGCCTTTGGGTACAAGTGAACTCCCCAGGGGAGCCTTTTTGCTGCCCCACATGCAACTGGACCCTTCGGGGTAACTCTTTCTACGCAAGCCTAAATATAGCCTAGCCGGCATCAGAGATGACTTAAAAATCGGGCCCCAGAAAACGCGTTACAAGTCCCATTCGTCCATCCATAAGTGCCCCCAAAGGAAGGCTTTGGGTACAACTATACTCCCCAGCGGAGCCTTTTGCAGCCCCACATGCAACTGGACCCTCCGCATTCCCTCTTTTACAGTAAGAATATATATAGCCCTAGGCGGCATCGGAGACGAGTGAAAAATCGGGCCCCAGAAAACGCATTCTGAGACCCTTTCGCCCATCCAAAAGTGCCCCCAAAGGAAGGCTTTGGGTACAAGTGAACTCTCCAGGGGAGCCTTTATGCAGCCCCACATGCAACTGGACCCTCCGGGTTCGCTGTTTCCGAGCAACCCTAAATATAGCCCTAGCCGCAAAGGGAGAGGACTGAAAAATCGTGCCTCAGAAAACGCATTGCGATTCCCCATGGACCGTCCCTAAGTGCCCCAAAGGAAGGCTTTGGGTACAACTGAAATCCGCAGGGGAGCCTTTACGCAGCCCCACATGCAACTGGACCCTCCGGCTTCGCTGTTTCCGAGCAACCATAAATATAACCCTAACCAGCATGGCAGAAGACTGAAAACTTGGTCCCCAGAAAACGCATTCCGAGCCCCTTTCGCCCATCCAAAAGTACCCCCAAAGGAAGGCTTTGGGTACAACTGAACTCCCCAGGGGAGCCTTTACGCAGCCCCACATGCAACTGGACCCTCCGTGTTCGCTCTTTCTGAGCAACCAAAAATATAGCCCTAGCCGCAAAGGGAGAGGACTGAAAAATCGGACCAAAGAAAACGGTGTACAAGACCCTTTCGCCCATCCAAAAGTGCCCCCAAAGAAAGGCTTTGTGTACAACTGAACTCCCCAGGGGAGACTTTATGCAACGTACAAATGACACTGGACCCTCGTGGTTCGCTGTTTCCGAGCAACACTAAATATAGCCCAAGCAGGCATGGGAGACGACTAAAAACTCGGGCCCCAGAAAAAGCGATTCGAGTCCCTATCGCCCATCCAAAAGTGCCCCCAGAGGAAGGTTTTGGGTACAAGTGAACTCCCCATGGGAGCCTTTACGCAGCCCCACATGCAACTGGACCCTCCGGGTTCGCTCTTTCACAGCAAGCCTAAATATAGACCGAGAATGCATAGGAGATGACTGAAAAATCGATACAAAGAAAACGTAATACATGCCCCTTTCGTCCATCCAAAAGTGCCCCCAAAGGAAGGCTTTGTGTACATCTGAACTCCCCAGGGGAGCTTTTATGCAGACCCACATGCAACTGGACCCTCCTTATTTGCTCTTTCACGCCAAGCGTAAATGTAGCCCTAGCCGGCATCGGAGACGACTGAAAAATCGGGCCTCAGTAAACGCATTGCGAATCCACTTGGACCATCCAAAAGTGCCCCCAAAGGAAGGCTTTGGGTACAACTGAACTCCCCAGGGGAGCCTTTATGCAGCCCCACATGCAACTGGACCCTCCGGGTTCGCTGTTTCCGAGCAACCCTAAATATAGCCCTAGCCGCAAAGGGAGAAGACTGAAAAATCGTGCCTCAGAAAACGCATTGCGATTCCCCATGGACCGTCCCTAAGTGCCCCAAAGGAAGGCTTTGGGTACAACTGTACTCCCCAGGGGAGCCTTTACGCAGCACAATATGCAACTGGACCCTCCAGGTTCACTCTTTCCGAGCAAACCTAAATATATCCCTAGCCGGCATCGGAGATGATTGAAAACTTGGTCCCCAGAAAACGAGTTCTGAGCCCCTTTCGTCCATCCTAAAGTGCCCCCAAAGGAAGGCTTTGTGTACATCTGTACTCCCCAGGGGAGACTTTATGCAGCCCCACATGCAACTGGACCCTCCTTATTTGCTCTTTCACGTCAAGCGTAAATGTAGCCCTAGCCGGCATCAGAGACGACTGAAAAATCGGACCCCAGAAAACGCGTTCCGAGCCCCATTCGCTCATCCAAAAGTGCCCCCAAAGGAAGGCTTTGGGTACACGTGAACTCCCCAGTGGAGCCTTTACGCAGCCCCACATGCAACTGGACGCTCCGTGTTCGCTCTTTCACAGTAAGACTATATATAGCCCTAGCCGGCATCGGAGACGACTGAAAAATCGGGCCTCAGTAAACGCATTGCGAATCCACTTGGACCATCCAAAAGTGCCCCCAAAGGAAGGCTTTGGGTACAAGTGAACTCCGCAGGGGAGCCTTTATGCAGCCCCACATGCAACTGGACCCTCCGGGTTCGCTGTTTCCGAGCAACCCTAAATATAGCCCTAGCCGCAAAGGGAGAAGACTGAAAAATCGTGCCTCAGAAAACGCATTGCGATACCCCATGGACCGTCCCTAAGTGCCCCAAAGGAAGGCTTTGGGTACAACTGTACTCCCCAGGGGAGCCTTTACGCAGCACCATATGCAACTGGACCCTCCAGGTTCACTCTTTCCGAGCAAACCTAAATATATCCCTAGCCGGCATCGGAGATGATTGAAAACATGGTCCCCAGAAAACGAGTTCTGAGCCCCTTTCGTCCATCCTAAAGTGCCCCCAAAGGAAGGCTTTGTGTACATCTGAACTCCCCAGGGGAGCCTTTATGCAGCCCCACATGCAACTGGACCCTCCAAATTTGATCTTTCCGAACAACACTATACATAGCCCTGGTCCGCATGGTAGATGACTTAAAAATTGGGCCCCAGAAAACGAGTTCCGAGGCCCTTTCGCCCATCCAAATGTGTCCCCAGAGGAATGCTTTGGGTACAAGTGAACTCCCCAGGGGAGCCTTTATGCAGCACTACATGCCACTGGATCCTCCTTATTCGCTCTTTCCGAGCAACCCTAAATATAACCGTGGCCCTCATGGTAGACGACTGAAAAATCGGGCCCCAGGAAACGCGTTACAAGCCCCTTTCGTCCATCCAAAAGTGCCCCCAGAGGAAGGCTTTGGGTACATCTGAACTCCCCAGGGGAGCCTTTACGCAGCCCCACATGCAACTGGACCCTCCGGGTTCACTCTTTCTCTGCAAACCTAAATATAGCCCTAGCCGCAAAGGAGAAGACTGAAAAAGCGGGCCTAAGAAAATGCATTGCGATTCCCCTTTGAACATCCAAAAGTGCCCCCAAAGGAAGGCTTAGGGTACAACTGAACTCCCCAGGGGAGACTTTACGCAGCCCCACATGTCACTGGACCCTCCAGGTTCACTCTTTCCGAGCAACCCTAAACATAGCCCTAGCCGGCATCGGAGATGACTGAAAACTTGGTACCCAGAAAACGCGTTACAAGACCCTTTCGCCCATCCAAAAGAGCCCCCAAAGGAAGCCTTTGGGTACAAGTGAACTCCCCAGGGGAGCCTTTTTGTTGCCCCACATGCAACTGGACCCTCCTTATTTGCTCTTTCACGTCAAGCGTAAATGTAGCCCTAGCCGGCATGGGAGACGACTGAAAAATCGGGCCCCAGAAAACGCGTTACAAGACCATTTCGTCCATCCAAAAGTGCCCCCAAAGGAAGGCTTTGGGTACAAGTGAACTCCGCAGGGGAGCCTTTATGCAGCCCCACATGCAACTGGAACGTTCGGGGTAACTCTTTCTACGCAAGCCTAAATATACCCTGGCCGGCATCAGAGATGACTTAAAAATGGGGCCCCAGAAATCGCGTTACAAGCCCCATTCGTCCATCCAAAAGTGCCCCCAAAGGAAAGCTTTGGGTACAACTATACTCCCCAGCGGAGCCTTTACGCAGCCCCACATGCAACTGGACCCTCCGCATTCCCTCTTTTACAGTAAGACTATATATAGCCCTAGGTGGCATCGGAGACGACTGAAAAATCGGGCCCCAGAAAACGCATTCTGAGCCCCTTTCGCCCATCCAAAAGTGCCCCCAAAGGAAGGCTTAGGGTACAACTGAACTCCCCAGGGGAGCCTTTATGCAGCCCCACATGCAACTGGACCCTGCGGGTTCGCTGTTTCCGAGCAACCCTAAATATAGCCCTAGCCGCAAAGGGAGAGGACTGAAAAATCGTGCCTCAGAAAACGCATTGCGATTCCCCATGGACCGTCCCTAAGTGCCCCAAAGGAAGGCTTTGGGTACAACTGAACTCCCCAGGGGAGCCTTTACGCAGCCCCACATGCAACTGGACCCTCCGGGTTCGCTGTTTCCGAGCAACCATAAATATAACCCTAACCAGCATGGCAACAGACTGAAAACTTGGTCCCCAGAAAACGCTTTCCGAGCCCCTTTCGCCCATCCAAAAGTGCCCCCAAAGGAAGGCTTTGGGTACAAGTGAACTACCCAGGGGAGCCTTTACGCAGCCCCACATGCAACTGGACCCTCCGTGTTCGCTGCTTCCGAGCATCCCTAAACATAGCCCTAGCCTGATTTGGAGATGACTGAAAAATCGGGCCCCAGAAAATGCGTTCCGAGCCCCATTCGCCCATCCAAAAGTGCCCCCAAAGGAAGGCTTTGGGTACAAGTGAACTCCCCAGTGGAGCCTTTACGCAGCCCCACATGCAACTGGACCCTCCGGGTTCACTCTTTCTCTGCAAGCCTAAATATAGCCCTAGCCGCAAAGGGAGAAGACTGAAAAAGCGGGCCTCAGAAAATGCATTGCGATTCCCCTTGGAACATCCAAAAGTGCCCCCAAAGGAAGGCTTTGGGTACAAGTGAACTCCCCAGGGGAGCCTTTACGGAGCCCCACATGCAACTGGACCCTCCTTATTCGCTCTTTCACTGTAAGCCTAAATATAGCCCTAGCCGGCATCGGAGACGACTGAAAAATCGGGCCTCAGTAAACGCATTGCGAATCCACTTGGACCATCCAAAAGTGCCCCCAAAGGAAGGCTTTGGGTACAAGTGAACTCCCCAGTGGAGCCTTTACGCAGCCCCACATGCAACTGGACACTCCGTGTTCGCTCTTTCCGAGCAAAACTAAATACAGCCCAAGCCGGCATGGGAGACGACTGAAAACTCGGGCCCAGAAAACGTGATCCGAGTCCCTTTCGCCCATCCAAAAGTGCCCCCAGAGGAAGACTATGGGTATAAGTGAACTCCCCAGGGGAGCCTTTATGCATCCCCACATGCAACTGGACCCTCCGCATTCACTCTTTCACAGCAAACCTAAATATAGCCCTGGCCCTCATGGTAGACGACTGAAAAACCGGGCCCCAGAAAATGCGTTACAAGCGCCATTCGCCCATCCAAAAGTGCCCCCAAAGGAAGGCCTTGGGTACAACTGAACTCCCCAGGGGAGCCTTTATGCAGCCCCACATGCAACTGGACCCTCCGCATTCCCTCTTTCACAGTAAGACTATATATAGCCCTAGCCGGCATCAGAATTTACTGAAAAATCGGGCCCCAGAAAACGCATTCTGAGCCCCTTTCGCCCATCCAAAAGTGTCCCCAGAGGAAGGCTTTGGGTACAAGTGAACTCCCGAGGGGAGCCTTTATGCAACCCACACATGTCACTGGACCCTCCTTATTCGCTCTTTCCGAGCAACACTAAATATAGCCCTGGCCGGCATGGTAGACGACTGAAAATTCAGGCCCCAGAAAACGCTTTGCGAGCCCCATTCTCCCATCCAGAAGTGCCCCCAAAGGAAGGCTTGGGTACAAGTGAACTCCCCAGGGGAGATTTTATGAAGCCCTATATGCAACTGGACCCTCCGGGTTCGCTGTTTCCGAGCATCCTTAAATATATCCCTAGGCGGCATCGGAGACGACTGAAAAATCGGGCCCCAGAAAACTCGTTAAAAGCCCCATTCACCCATCCAAAAGTGCCCTCAAAGGAAGGTTTTGGGTACAACTGAACTCCCCTGGGGAGCCTTTACGCAGCACCATATGCAACTGGACCCTCCAGGTTCACTCTTTCCGAGCAACCCTAAATATAGCCCTAGCCGGCATCGGAGATGACTGAAAACTTGGTACCCAGAAAACGCGTTACAAGACCCTTTCGCCCATCCAAAAGAGCCCCCAAAGGAAGCCTTTGGGTACAAGTGAACTCCCCAGGGGAGCCTTTTTGCTGCCCCACATGCAACTGGACCCTTCGGGGTAACTCTTTCTACGCAAGCCTAAATATAGCCTAGCCGGCATCAGAGATGACTTAAAAATCGGGCCCCAGAAAACGCGTTACAAGCCCCATTCGTCCATCCATAAGTGCCCCCAAAGGAAGGCTTAGGGTACAACTGAACTCCCCAGGGGAGCCTTTATGCAGCCCCACATGCAACTGGACCCTCCTTATTTGCTCTTTCACGTCAAGCGTAAATGTAGACCTAGCCGGCATCGGAGACGACTGAAAAATCGGGCCCCAGAAAATGCGTTCCGAGCCCATTTCGTCCATCCAAAAGTGCCCCCAAAGGAAGGCTTTGGGTACAACTGAACTCCGCAGGGGAGCCTTTACGCAATCCCACATGCAACTGGACCCTCCGGGTTCACTGTTTCCGAACAACCCTAAATATAACCCTTACCAGCATGGCAGAAGACTGAAAACTAAGACCCCAGAAAACGCTTTCCGAGCCCCTTTCGCCCATACAAAAGAGACTTTGGAGTGAAGGATCAAATAAGGAGGGTCCAGTTGCATGTGGGGCTGCATAAAGGCTCCCCTGGGGAGTTCAGATGTACGCAAAGCCTTCCTTTGGGGGCACTTTTCAATGGGCAAAAGGGGCTCAGAACTCGTTTTCTGGGTACCAAGTTTTCAGTCATCTCCGATGCCGGCTAGGGCTGTATTTAGGGTTGCTCGGAAAGAGTGAACCTGGAGGGTCCAGTTGCATATGGTGCTGCATAAAGGCTCCCCTGGGGAGTTCACTTGTACCCAAAGCCTTCCATTGGGGGCACTTTTGGATGGTCCAAGGGGGAATCGCAATGCGTATTCTGAGGCACGATTTTTCAGTCTTCTCCCTTTGCGGCTAGGGCTATATTTAGGGTTGCAGAGAAAGAGTGAACCCGGAGGGTCCAGTTGCATGTGGGGCTGCATAAAGGCTCCCCTGGGGAGTTCACTTGTACCCAAAGCCTTCCTTTGGGGGCACTTTTGGATGGGCGAAAGGGTCTTGTAACGCGTTTTATTTGGCCCGAATTTACAGTCGTCTCCTATGCTTGCTAGGGCTGCATTTAGGCTTGGCGTGAAAGAGGAAATAAGGAGGGTCCAGTTGCATGTGGGGCTGCATAAAGGCTCCCCTGGGGAGTACGGATGTACCCAAAGCCTTCCTTTGGGGGCACTTTTGGATGGATGAAAGGGGCTTGTAACGCATTTTCTGGGGCTTGATTTTTCAGTAATCTCTTATGCCGGCTAGGGTATATTTAGGCTTGCGTAGAAAGAGTGAACCCGGAGGGTCCAGTTGCATGTGGGGCTGCAAAAAAACGAACCTGGGGAGTTCAGTTGTACCCAACGCCTTCCTTTGGGGGCACTTTTGGATGGGCGAAAGGGGCTCGGAACGCGTTTTCTGGGGTCCTAATTTTCAGTCTTCTGCCATGCTGGTTAGGGTTATATTTAGGGTTGCTCAGAAACAGCGAACCCGGAGGGTCCAGTTGCATGTGGGGCTGCGTAAAGGCTCCCCTGGGGAGTACAGATATACCCAAAGACTTCCTTTGGGGGCACTTTTGGATGGGCGAAAGGGGCTCAGAACACGTCTTTTTGGGCCCGATTTTTCAGTTGTCTCCAATGCCGGCTAGGGCTATATTTAGTGTTGATCCGAAACAGCGAACCCAGAGCGTCCAGTTGCATGTGGGGCTGCATAAAGGCTCCTCTGGGGATTTCACTTGTACCCAAAGACTTCCTTTGGGGGCACTTTTGGATGTTCCAAGGGGAATTGCAATGCATTTTCGGAGGCCCGCTTTATAAGTCTTCTCCCATTGCGGCTAGGGCTATATTTACGCTTGCAGAGAAAGACTGAACCCGGAGGGACCAGTTGCATGTGGGGCTGTGTAAAGGCTCCCCTGGGGAGTTCACTTGTACCCAAAGCCTTCCTCTTGGGGCACTTTTGGATGGGCAAAAGGGGCTCAGAACTCGTTTCATGGGACCAAGTTTTCAATAATCTCCGACGCAGGCTAGGGCTATATTAAGGGTTGCTCGGAAAGAGTGAACCTGAAGGGTCCAGTTGCATATGGTGCTGCGTAAAGGCTCCCCTGGGGAGTTCAGTTGTACCAAAAGCCTTCCTCTGGGGCACTTTTGGATGGACGAAAGGGGCTTGTAACGCGTTTTCTGGAGCCCGATTTTTCAGTCATCTCTGATGCTGGCTAGGGTATATTTAGGCTTGCGTAGAAAGAGTGAACCCGAAGGGTCCAGTTGCATGTGGGGCTGCAAAAAGGCACCCCTGGGGAGTTCAGTTGTACCCAAAGCCTTCCTTTGGGGGCACTTTTGGATGGGCGAATGGCTATTGTATTGCGTTTTCTGGGGCCCGATTTTTCAGTCGTCTACCATGAGGGCCAGGGCTATATTTAGGGTTGCTGTGAAAGAGTGAATGCGGAGGGTCCAGTTGCATGTGGGGCTTAGTAAAGGCTCCCCTGCGGAGTTCAGATGTACCCAAAGCCTTCCTTTGGGGCACTTTTGGATGGGCGAATGGGGCTCGGAACACGTTTTATGGGGCCCGATTTTTCAGTCGTCTACATTGCGGGCCTGGGCTATATTTAGGGTTGCTCGGAAAGAGCGAATAAGGAGGGTCCAGTTGCATGTGGGGCTGCGTAAAGGCTCCCCTGCGGAGTTCAGATGTACCCAAAGCCTTCCTTTGGGGCACTTTTGGATGGTCCATGGGGAATCGCAATGCGTTTTCTGAGGCACGATTTTTCAGTCTTCTCCCTTTGCGGCTAGGGCTATATTTAGGGTTGCTCGGAAACAGCGAACCCGGAGGGTCCAGTTGCATATGGGGCTTCATAAAGTCTCCCCTGGGGAGTTCAGTTGTACCCAAAGCCTTCCTTTGGGGGCACTTTTGGATGGGCGAAAGGGGCTCAGAATGCGTTTTCTGGGGCCCGATTTTTCAGACGTCTCCCAGGCCGGCTTGGGCTATATTTAATGTTGCTCGGAAACAGCGAACCAGGAGGGTCCAGTGACATGTGTGGGTTGCATAAAGTCTCCCCTGGGGAGTTCAGTTGTACACAAAGCCTTTCTTTGGGGCCACTTCTGGATGGGCGAAAGGGTCTTGTATACCGTTTTCTTTGGTCCGATTTTTCAGTGGTCTCCGATGCGGGCTAGGGCTATATTTAGGGTTGCTCGGAAAGAGCGAATAAGGAGGGTCTAGATGCATGTGGGGCTGCGTAAAGGCTCCCCTGAGGAGTTCAGTTGTACCCAAAGCCTTCCTTTGGGGCACTTAGGGACGGTCCATGGGGAATCGCAATGCGTTTTCTGAGGCACGATTTTTCAGTCTTCTCCCTTTGCGGCTAGGGCTATATTTTGGGTTACTCGGAAACAGCGAACCCGGAGGGTCCAGTTGCATATGGGGTTGCGTAAAGGCTCCCCTGGAGAGTACAGATGTACCCAAAGCCTTCCTTTGGGGGCACTTTTGGATGGATGAAAGGGGCTTGTAACGTGTTTTCTGGGGCTTGATTTTTCAGTCATCTCTTATGCCGGCTAGGGTATATTTAGGCTTGCGTAGAAAGAGT
The DNA here is from genome assembly GCF_047663525.1 of Anas platyrhynchos. Taxonomy (NCBI): domain Eukaryota; kingdom Metazoa; phylum Chordata; class Aves; order Anseriformes; family Anatidae; genus Anas; species Anas platyrhynchos. The sequence goes on along the minus strand of NC_092609.1, from coordinate 6,609,972 downwards.
GAACCCGGAGGGTCCAGTTGCATGTGGGGCTGCAAAAAGGCGACCCTGGGGAGTTCAGTTGTACCCAACGCCTTCCTTTGGGGGCACTTTTGGATGGGTGAATGGGGCTCGGAACGCGTTTTCTGGGGCCCGATTTTTCAGTCGTCTACCATGTGGTCCAGGGATATGTAGTGTGTTGCTCGGAAAGAGCAAATCCGGAGGGTCCAGTTGCATGTGGGGCTGCGTAAAGGCTCCCCTGCGGAGTTCAGATGTACCCAAAGCCTTCCTTTGGGGCACTTTTGGATGGTCCAAAGGGAATCGCAATGCGTTTTCTGAGGCACGATTTTTTAGTCTTCTCCCTTTGCGGCTAGGGCTATATTTAGGGTTGCTCGGAAAAAGCGAACCCGGAGGGTCCAGTTGCATATAGGGCTTCATAAAGTCTCCCCTGGGGAGTTCAGTTGTAACCAAAGCCTTCCTTTGGGGCACTTTTGGATGGTCCAAGGGGAATAGCAATGCATTTTCTGAGGCCCGCTTTTTAAGTCTTCTCCCATTGCGGCTAGGGCTATATTTACGCTTGCAGAGAAGGAGTGAACCCGGAGGGTCCAGTTGCATGTGGGGCTGTGTAAAGGCTCCCCTGTGGAGTTCACTTGTACCCAAAGCCTTCCTTTTGGGGCACTTTTGGATGGGCGAAAGGGTCTTGCAACGGGTTTTTTTGGCCCGATTTTTCAGTCGTCTCCCATGTCGGTTAGGCCTATATTTAGTGTTGCTCAGAAAGAGCGAACCCGGAGGGTCCAGTTGCATGTGGGGCTGCATAAAGGCTCCCCTGGGGAGTTCACTTGTACCCAAAGCCTTCCATTGGGGGCACTTTTGGATGGTCCAAGGGGGAATCGCAATGCGTTTTCTGAGGCACGATTTTTCAGTCTTCTCCCTTTGCGGCTAGGGCTGTATTTAGGGTTGCAGAGAAAGAGTGAGCCCGGAGGGTCCAGTTGCATGTGGGGCTGCATAAAGGCTCCCCTGGGGAGTTCAGATGTACACAAAGCCTTCCTTTTGGGGCACTTTTGGATGGGCAAAAGGGGCTCAGAAGTCGTTTTCAGGGGACCAAGTTTTCAGTAATCTCCGACGCAGGCTAGGGCTATATTAAGGGTTGCTCGGAAAGAGTGAACCTGAAGGGTCCAGTTGCATATGGTGCTGCATAAAGGCTCCCCTGGGGAGTTCAGTTGTACCCAAAGCCTTCCTTTGGGGGCACTTTTGGATGGACGAAAGGGGCATGTGTTACGTTTTCTTTGACTCGATTTTTCAGTCATCTCCTATGCAGTCTCGGTCTATATTTAGGGTTGCTGTGAAAGAGCGAACCCGGAGGGTCCAGTTGCATGTGGGGCTGCAAAAAGGATCCCCTGGGGAGTTCAATTGTACCCAAAGCCTTCCTTTGGGGGCACTTTTGGATGGGCGAATGGCTATTGTATTGCGTTTTCTGGGGCCCGATTTTTCAGTCGTCTACCATGAGGGCCAGGGCTATATTTAGGGTTGCTGTGAAAGAGTGAATGCGGAGGGTCCAGTTGCATGTGGGGCTGCGTAAAGGCTCCCCTGGGGAGTTCAGTTGTACCCAAAGCCTTCCTTTGGGGGCGCTTTTGGATGGGCGAATGGGGCTCGGAACGCGTTTTATGGGGCCCGATTTTTCAGTCGTCTACCTTGCGGGCCTGGGCTATATTTAGTGTTGCTCGGAAAGAGCGAATAAGGAGGGTCCAGTTGCATGTGGGGCTGCGTAAAGGCTCCCCTGCGGAGTTCAGATGTACCCAAAGCCTTCCTTTGGGGCACTTTTGGATGGTCCAAGGGGAATCGCAATGCGTTTTCTGAGGCACGATTTTTCAGTCTTCTCCCTTTGCGGCTAGGGCTATATTTAGTGTTGCTCGGAAACAGCGAACCCGGAGGGTCCAGTTGCATATGGGGCTTCATAAAGTCTCCCCTGGGGAGTCAGTTGTACCCAAAGCCTTCCTTTGGGGGCACTTTTGGATGGGCGAAAGAGGCTCAGAAAGCGTTTTCTGGGGCCCGATTTTTCAGACGTCTCCCATGCCGGCTTGGGCTATATTTAGTGTTGCTCGGAAACAGCGAACCAGGAGGGTCCAGTGACATGTGTGGGTTGCATAAAGTCTCCCCTGGGGAGTTCAGTTGTACACAAAGCCTTCCTTTGGGGGCACTTTTGGATGGACGAAAGGGGCATGTGTTACGTTTTCTTTGACTCGATTTTTCAGTCATCTCCTATGCAGTCTCGGTATATATTTAGGGTTGCTGTGAAAGAGCGAACCCGGATGGTCCAGTTGCATGTGGGGCTGCAAAAAGGCTCCCCTGGGGAGTTCAGATGTACCCAAAGCCTTCTTCTGGAGGCACCTTTGGAATGGTGAAAGGGACTCGAATCGCGTTTTCTGGTGCCCGAATTTTCTATCGTCTCCCATGCCGGCTTGGGTTATATTTAGTGTTGCTCGGAAACAGCGAACCAGGAGGGTCCAGTGACATGTGTGGGTTGCATAAAGGCTCCCCTGGGGAGTTCAGTTGTACCAAAAGCCTTCCTCTGGGGCACTTTTGGATGGACGAAAGGGGCTTGTAACGCGTTTTCTGGGGCCCGATTTTTCAGTCATCTCTGATGCCGGCTAGGGTATATTTAGGCTTGCGTAGAAAGAGTGAACCCGAAGGGTCCAGTTGCATGTGGGGCTGCAAAAAGGCTCCCCTGGGGAGTTCAGTTGTACCCAAAGCCTTCCTTTGGGGCACTTTTGGATGGGCGAAAGGGGCTCAGAATATGTTTTCTGGGGCCCGATTTTTCAGTCGTCTACCTTGCGGGCCTGGGCTATATTTAGGGTTGCTCGGAAAGAGCGAATAAGGAGGGTCCAGTTGCATGTGGGGCTGCGTAAAGGCTCCCCTGCGGAGTTCAGATGTACCCAAAGCCTTCCTTTGGGGCACTTTTGGATGGTCCAAAGGGAATCGCAATGCGTTTTCTGAGGCACGATTTTTCAGTCTTCTCCCTTTGCGGCTAGGGCTATATTTAGGGTTGCTCGGAAACAGCGAACCCGGAGGGTCCAGTTGCATATGGGGCTTCATAAAGTCTCCCCTGGGGAGTTCAGTTGTACCCAAAGCCTTCCTTTGGGGGCACTTTTGGATGGGCGAAAGGGGCTCAGAATGCGTTTTCTGGGGCCCGATTTTTCAGTCTTCTCCCTTTGCGGCTTGGGCTATATTTAGTTTTGCTCGGAAACAGCGAACCAGGAGGGTCCAGTGACATGTGTGGGTTGCATAAAGTCTCCCCTGGGGAGTTCAGTTGTACACAAAGCCTTTCTTTCGGGGCACTTTTGGATGGGCGAAAGGGTCTTGTATACCGTTTTCTTTGGTCCGATTTTTCAGTGGTCTCCGATGCGGGCTAGGGCTATATTTAGGGTTGCTCGGAAAGAACGAATACGGAGGGTCTAGATGCATGTGGGGCTGCGTAAAGGCTCTCCTGGGGAGTTCTCTTGTACCCAACGCCTTCCTTTGGGGGCACTTTTGGATGGGCGAAAGGGGCTCGGAAAGCGTTTTCTGTGGTCCTAATTTTCAGTCTTCTGCCATGCTGGTTAGGGTTATATATAGGGTTGCTCAGAAACAGCGAACCCGGAGGGTCCAGTTGCATGTGGGGCTGCGTAAAGGCTCCCCTGCGGAGTACAGATGTACCGAAAGCCTTTCTTTGGGGCATTTTTGGATGGTCCAAAGGGAATCCCAATGCGTTTTCTGAGGCACGATTTTTCAGTCTTCTCCCTTTGCGGCTAGGGCTATATTTTGGGTTGCTCGGAAACAGCGAACCCGGAGGGTCCAGTTGCATATGGGGCTTCATAAAGTCTCCCCTGGGGAGTTCAGTTGTACCCAAAGCCTTCCTTTGGGGGCACTTTTGGATGGACGAAAGGGGCATGTATTACGTTTTCTTTGACTCGATTTTTCAGTCATCTCCTATGCAGTCTCGGTCTATATTTAGGGGTGCTGTGAAAGAGCGAACCCGGAGGGTCCAGTTGCATGTGGGGCTGCAAAAAGGCTGCCCTGGGGAGTTCAGATGTACCCAAAGCCTTCTTCTGGAGGCACTTTTGGATTGGTGAAAGGGACTCGAATCGCGTTTTCTGGTGCCCGAGTTTTCTATCGTCTCCCATACCGGCTTGGGCTATATTTTGTGTTGCTCGGAAACAGCGAACCAGGAGGGTCCAGTGACATGTGTGGGTTGCATAAAGGCTCCCCTGGGGAGTTAAGTTGTACCAAAAGCCTTCCTCTGGGGCACTTTTTGATGGACGAAAGGGGCTTGTAACGCGTTTTCTGGGGTCCGATTTTTCAGTCGTCTCCGATGCCGGCTAGGGATATATATACTCTTACTATGAAAGAGGGAATGCGGAGGGTTTAGTTGCATGTGCGGCTGCGTAAAGGCTCCCCTGGGGAGTTCAGATGTACCCAAAGCCTTCTTCTGGGGGCACTTTTGGATGGACGAAAGGGGCTTCTAACGCGTTTTCTGGGGCCCGATTTTTCAGTCATCTCTGATGCCGGCTAGGGTATATTAAGGCTTGCGTAGAAAGAGTGAACCCGAAGGGTCCAATTGCATGTGGGGCTGCAAAAAGGCTCCCCTGGGGAGCTCACTTGTACCCAAAGCCTTCCTTTGGGGACACTTTTGGATTGGCGAAAAGGGCTCGGAACGCGTTTTTTGGGGCCCGATTTTTCAGTCGTCTACCATGCGGGCCAGGGCTATGTATAGTGTTGCTCGGAAAGAGCAAATCCGGAGGGTCCAGTAGCATGTGGGGCTGCGTAAAGGCTCCCCTGCGGAGTTCAGATGTTCCTAAAGCCTTTATTTGGTGACACTTTTGGATGGTCCAAAGGGGCTTGCAACGCGTTTTATGGGGCCTGATTTTTCAGTCTTCTCCCATGCCGGCTAGGTATATATTTTGGGTTACTCGGAAACAGCGAACCCGGAGGGTCCAGTTGCATGTGGGGCTGCGTAAAGGCTCCCCTGGGGAGTTCACCTGTACCCAAAGCCTTCCTTTGGGGGCACTTTTGGATGGTCCAAATGGGCTCGCAACGCATTTCCTGGGGCCTGATTTTTCACTCGTCTCCGATGACGGCTAGGGATATGTTTACGGATGCTCGGAAACAGCGAACCCGGAGGGTCCAGTTGCATGTGGGGCTGCGTAAAGGCTCCCCTGGGGAGTTCACTTGTACCCAAAGCCTTCCTTTGGGGGCTCTTTTGGATTGGCGAAAAGGGCTCGGAACGCATTTCCTGGGGCCTGATTTTTCACTCGTCTCCGATGACCGCTAGGGCTACGTTTAGGTTTGCTCAGGAACAGCGAACCCCGAGGGTCCAGTTGCATGTGGGGCTGCGTAAGGGCTCCCCTGGGGAGTTCTCTTGTACCCAAAGCCTTCCTTTGGGGCACTTTTGGATGGTCCAAGGGGAATCGCAATGCGTTTTCTGAGGCACGATTTTTCAGTCTTCTCCCTTTGCGGCTAGTGCAATATTTTGGGTTGCTCGGAAACAGCGAACCCGGAGGGTCCAGTTGCATATGGGGCTTCATAAAGTCTCCCCTGGGGAGTTCAGTTGTACCCAAAGCCTTCCTTTGGGGGCACTTTTGGGTGGGCGAAAAGGGCTCAGAATGCGTTTTTTGGGGCCCGATTTTTCAGTCGTCTCCAATGCCGGCTAGGGCTATATTTAGTGTTGCTCGGAAACAGCGAACCCAGAGTGTCCAGTTGCATGTGGGGCTGCATAAAGGCTCCCCTGGGGAGTTCACTTGTACCCAAAGCCTTCCTTTTGGGGCACTTTTGGATGGGCGAAAGGGGCTCGGAAAGCGTTTTCTGGGGTCCTAATTTTTAGTCTTCTGCCATGCTTGTGTGGTGTAAATGCATGAAGTAACTAGGAAAATAAAACTAACATTCACGTTTTTAAGGAAAAGGTACAGCTTTGAAGAGGCTTTCAGGGTAGGGCATAACTGCATTATCTGAGCGTTCCCTAGGCTCCCAACCTTAGATGCTATCACGCTGGGGAAACTTGGTGTGCTAGCTCTAAGGAACACCACGGAGCGTGGAGTGGAGTGGAGTGGAGACACCACGGCTAGGCTCTGTGATCAGGTGGGACCTCGATTGTTCTTGTGCACAAAGCAGCACTTTTTGCCACCCTAAGCCAAAGACCTGTCATGTTTTGACAAATTCTGTACCCTAGTGTTCTTTTTGCTCATTATAATATCATTATAATACCAAAACACACCTCCATCCCGAAAGCTACCCGCCTCCAAGGTGCGACCACCCCTCACTGAGCATGCGCTCTGAATTTCTCGGAGCCTATTACTTTAAACGGAGACGGGAAAACTTTACACCAATCATAACTAAGATATGCTTGACTAGAGCCACTCAAGCTCCACCTAAAAGATAGAAAATAATATAAATTGGCCCAAGAGAGAGGGGATGTTAGGGAAGATACCATCGTCAGGGGAGATACCATCCCGAGGACATACAGCATCCTTAGGACCTCCTGACTCCTGGGATCAGTCGACGGGCTGAGCCTCTCTTCCCCCCCCATTGGGACGCCTTTGGGTGAGATCTGAATATTTGCTTATAAATCTCTATATAGAGTCTTTGATCCTTTCAACGCGTTTATTTCTAGGCTGTGCACCCATAACACCTATAACACCTGTAACACCTGTAACATCTATACCATCTATAACATCTGTAACACCTATAACACCTGTCACATCTGTAACACCTATAACACCCGTGTATTTCATGCATACTAGCTTGCTTTTGCAGACAGTCACTATCGCCGGCAATCCAAAAGAACCTGATTATCTGTTGCTGTAATAAACCATACTTGATTGCATTGTGATAGCTTTCATTAATGCGACTTGGGTGAGGGTGACTATCCGTGATAATTCAGTGTTCTGAATCTAACCAGACCCCCAGACGGTTAATACATTGTTGGTGAATGTCTGAACGGACCCCCAGGTGGTTAATACGTTTTTGGTGAATGTCTGAGTGGACCCCCAGGCGGTTATTACGTTTTTGGTGATTGTCCGAACGGACCCCCAGTTTTGGTGAATGTCCGACTGGTTCAGTACTCTGAATCCAAACGGGCCCGTGACGGTTAATCAGCTACACCTCTTTAACGCGACAGCTGGTTAGGGTTATATTTAGGGTTGCTCGGAAACAGTGAACCCGGAGGGTCCAGTTGCATGTGGGGCTGCGTAAAGGCTCCCCTGGGGAGTTCAGATGTACCCAAAGCCTTCTTCTGGAGGCACTTTTGGATTGGTGAAAGGGACTCGAATCGCGTTTTCTGGTGCCCGAGTTTTCTATCGTCTCCCATGCCGGCTTGGGCTATATTTAGTGTTGCTCGGAAACAGCGAACCCGGAGGGTCCAGTTACATATGGGGCTTCATAAAGTCTCCCCTGGGGAGTTCAGTTGTACCCAAAGCCTTCCTTTGGGGGCACTTTTGGATGGGCGAAAGGGGCTCAGAATGCGTTTTCTGGGGCCCGATTTTTCAGTCTTCTCCCTTTGCGGCTTGGGCTATATTTAGTTTTGCTCGGAAACAGCGAACCAGGAGGGTCCAGTGACATGTGTGGGTTGCATAAAGTCTCCCCTGGGGAGTTCAGTTGTACACAAAGCCTTTCTTTGGGGGCACTTTTGGATGGGCGAAAGGGTCTTGTATACCGTTTTCTTTGGTCCGATTTTTCAGTGGTCTCCGATGCGGGCCAGGGCTATATTTAGGGTTGCTGTGAAAGAGTGAATGCGGAGGGTCCAGTTGCATGTGGGGCTGCGTAAAGGCTCCCCTGGGGAGTTCAGTTGTACCCAAAGCCTTCCTTTGGGGGCGCTTTTGGATGGGCGAATGGGGCTCGGAACGCGTTTTATGGGGCCTGATTTTTCAGTCGTCTACCTTGAGGGCCTGGGCTATATTTAGTGTTGCTCGGAAAGAGCGAATAAGGAGGGTCCAGTTGCATGTGGGGCTGCGTAAAGGCTCCCCTGCGGAGTTCAGATGTACCCAAAGCCTTCCTTTGGGGCACTTTTGGATGGTCCAAAGGGAATCGCAATGCGTTTTCTGAGGCACGATTTTTCAGTCTTCTCCCTTTGCGGCTAGGGCTATATTTAGGGTTGCTCGGAAACAGCGAACCCGGAGGGTCCAGTTGCATATGGGGCTTCATAAAGTCTCCCCTGGGGAGTTCAGTTGTACCCAAAGCCTTCCTTTGGGGGCACTTTTGGATGGGCGAAAGGGGCTCAGAATGCGTTTTCTGGGGCCCGATTTTTCAGTCTTCTCCCTTTGCGGCTTGGGCTATATTTAGTTTTGCTCGGAAACAGCGAACCAGGAGGGTCCAGTGACATGTGTGGGTTGCATAAAGTCTCCCCTGGGGAGTTCAGTTGTACACAAAGCCTTTCTTTGGGGGCACTTTTGGATGGGCGAAAGGGTCTTGTATACCGTTTTCTTTGGTCCGATTTTTCAGTGGTCTCCGATGCGGGCCAGGGCTATATTTAGGGTTGCTGTGAAAGAGTGAATGCGGAGGGTCCAGTTGCATGTGGGGCTGCGTAAAGGCTCCCCTGGGGAGTTCAGTTGTACCCAAAGCCTTCCTTTGGGGGCGCTTTTGGATGGGCGAATGGGGCTCGGAACGCGTTTTATGGGGCCTGATTTTTCAGTCGTCTACCTTGAGGGCCTGGGCTATATTTAGTGTTGCTCGGAAAGAGCGAATAAGGAGGGTCCAGTTGCATGTGGGGCTGCGTAAAGGCTCCCCTGCGGAGTTCAGATGTACCCAAAGCCTTCCTTTGGGGCACTTTTGGATGGTCCAAAGGGAATCGCAATGCGTTTTCTGAGGCACGATTTTTCAGTCTTCTCCCTTTGCGGCTAGGGCTATATTTAGGGTTGCTCGGAAACAGCGAACCCGGAGGGTCCAGTTGCATATGGGGCTTCATAAAGTCTCCCCTGGGGAGTTCAGTTGTACCCAAAGCCTTCCTTTGGGGGCACTTTTGGATGGGCGAAAGGGGCTCAGAATGCGTTTTCTGGGGCCCGATTTTTCAGTCTTCTCCCTTTGCGGCTTGGGCTATATTTAGTTTTGCTCGGAAACAGCGAACCAGGAGGGTCCAGTGACATGTGTGGGTTGCATAAAGTCTCCCCTGGGGAGTTCAGTTGTACACAAAGCCTTTCTTTGGGGGCACTTTTGGATGGGCGAAAGGGTCTTGTATACCGTTTTCTTTGGTCCGATTTTTCAGTGGTCTCCGATGCGGGCTAGGGCTATATTTAGGGTTGCTCGGAAAGAGCGAATACGGAGGGTCCAGATGCATGTGGGGCTGCGTAAAGGCTCCGCCTGGGAATTCTCTTGTACCCAACGCCTTCCTTTGGGGGCACTTTTGGATGGGCGAAAGGGGCTCGGAAAGCGTTTTCTGGGGTCCTAATTTTCAGTCTTCTGCCATGCTGGTTAGGGTTATATTCAGGGTTGCTCAGAAACAGCAAACCCGGAGGGTCCAGTTGCATGTGGGGCTGCGTAAAGGCTCCCCTGCGGAGTTCAGTTGTACCCAAAGCCTTCCTTTGGGGGCATTTTTGGATGGTCCATAGGGGCTCGCAACGCATTTCCTGGGGCCTGATTTTTCACTCGTCTCCGATGACGGCTAGGGCTACGTTCAGGTTTGCTAAGGAATAGCGAACCCGGAGGGTCCAGTTGCATGTGGGGCTGCGTAAAGGCTCCCCTTGGAACTTCAGATGTACCCCAAGCCTTCCTTTGGGGCACTATTGTATGGGCGAAAGGGTCTCGCAACGTGTTTCCTGGGGCCTGATTTTTCAGTCATCTTCGATGCTGGCTAGGGCTATGTTTAGGGATGCTCGGAAACAGCGAACCCGGAGGGTCCAGTTGCATATAGGGCTTCATAAAGTCTCCCCTGAGGAGTTCAGATGTACCCAAAGCCTTCCTTTGGGGGCACTTTTGGATGGGCGAAAGGGTCTCGCAATGCATTTCCTGAGGCCTGATTTTTCAGTCGTCTTCGATGCCGGCTAGGGCTATGTTTAGGGATGCTCGGAAAAAGCGAATTTGGAGGGTCCAGTTGCATATGGGGCTGCGTAAAGGCTCCCCTTGGAACTTCAGATGTTCCCAAAGCCTTCCTTTGGGGGCACTTTTGGATGGGCGAATGGGTCTCGTAACGCGTTTCTTGGGGCGTGATTTTTCAGTCGTCTTTTATGCCGGCTAGTGCTATGTTTAGGGATGCTCGGAAACAGCGAACCCGGAGGGTCCAGTTGCATATAGGGCTTCATAAAGTCTCCCCTGAGGAGTTCAGATGTACCCAAAGCCTTCCTTTGGGGGCACTTTTGGATGGGCGAAAGGGGCTCAGAATGCATTTTCTGGGGCCCGATTTTTCAGACGTCTCCCAGGCCGGCTTGGGCTATTTTTAGTGTTGCTTGGAAACAGCGAACCAGGAGGGTCCAGTGACATGTGTGGGTTGCATAAAGTCTCCCCTGGGGAGTTCAGTTGTACACAAAGCCTTTCTTTGGGGGCACTTTTGGATGGGCGAAAGGGTCTTGTATACCGTTTTCTTTGGTCCGATTTTTCAGTGGTCTCCGATGCGGGCTAGGGCTATATTTAGGGTTGCTCGGAAAGAGCGAATACGGAGGGTCCAGATGCATGTGGGGCTGCGTAAAGGCTCCGCCTGGGAATTCTCTTGTACCCAACGCCTTCCTTTGGGGGCACTTTTGGATGGGCGAAAGGGGCTCGGAAAGCGTTTTCTGGGGTCCTAATTTTCAGTCTTCTGCCATGCTGGTTAGGGTTATATTCAGGGTTGCTCAGAAACAGCAAACCCGGAGGGTCCAGTTGCATGTGGGGCTGCGTAAAGGCTCCCCTGCGGAGTTCAGTTGTACCCAAAGCCTTCCTTTGGTGCACTTATGGACGGTCCATGGGGAATCGCAATGCGTTTTCTGAGGCACAATTTTTCAGTCTTCTCCCTTTGCGTCTAGGGCTATATTTTGGGTTGCTCGGAAACAGCGAACCCGGAGGGTCCAGTTGCATATAGGGCTTCATAAAGTCTCCCCTGGGGAGTTCACTTGTACCCAAAGTCTTCGTTTGGGGGCACTTTTGGATGGGCGAAAGGGGCTCAGAATGCGTTTTCTGGGGCCCGGTTTTTCGGTCTACTCCCATGCCGGCTAGGAATATATTTAGGGTTGCTCGGAAACAGCGAACCCGGAGGGTCCAGTTGCATGTGGGGTTGCGTAAAGGCTCCCCTGGGGAGTTCACTTGTACCCAAAGCCTTCCTTTGGGGGCACTTTTGGATGGATGAAAGGGCTTGTAACGTGTTTTCTGGGGCTTGATTTTTCAGTCATCTCTTATGCCGGCTAGGGTGTATTTAGGCTTGCGTAGAAAGAGTTAACCCGGAGGGTCCAGTTGCATGTGGGGCTGCAAAAAGTCTCCCCTGGGGAGTTCAGTTGTACCCAAAGCCTTTCTTTGGGGGCACTTTTGGATGGGCGAATGGGGCTCGGAACGCGTTTTCTGGGGCCCAATTTTTCAGTCGTCTACCATGCAGGCCGGGGCTATGTATAGTGTTGCTCGGAAACAGCGAACCCGGAGGGTCCAGTTGCATGTGGGGCTGCATAAAGTCTCCCCTGGGGAGTTCTCTTGTAACCAAAAGAGCAAATCCGGAGGGTCAAGTAGCATGTGGGGCTGCGTAAAGGCTTCCCTGCGGGGTTCAGATGTACCCAAAGCCTTCCTTTGGGGCACTTTTGGATGGTCCAAGGGGAATCGCAATGCGTTTTCTGAGGCACGATTTTTCAGTCTTCTCCCTTTGCGGCTAGTGCAATATTTTGGGTTGCTCGGAAACAGCGAACCCGGAGGGTCCAGTTGCATATGGGGCTTCATAAAGTCTCCCCTGGGGAGTTCAGTTGTACCCAAAGCCTTCCTTTGGGGGCACTTTTGGGTGGGCGAAAGGGGCTCAGAATGCGTTTTTTGGGGCCCGATTTTTCAGTCGTCTACCATGCAGGCCGGGGCTATATTTAGTGTTGCTCGGAAACAGCGAACCCAGAGTGTCCAGTTGCATGTGGGGCTGCATAAAGGCTCCTCTGGGGAGTTCACTTGTACCCAAAGCCTTCCTTTTGGGGCACTTTTGGATGGGCGAAAGGGGCTCGGAAAGCGTTTTCTGGGGTCCTAATTTTTAGTCTTCTGCCATGCTTGTGTGGTGTAAATGCATGAAGTAACTAGGAAAATAAAACTAACATTCACGTTTTTAAGGAAAAGGTACAGCTTTGAAGAGGCTTTCTTGGTTGGGCATAACTGCATTATCTGAGCGTTCCCTAGGCTCCCAACCTTAGATGCTATCGTGCTGGGGAAACTTGGTGTGCTAGCTCTAAGGAACACCACGGAGCGTGGAGTGGAGTGGAGACACCACGGCTAGGCTCTGTGATCAGGTGGGACCTCGATTGTTCTTGTGCACAAAGCAGCACTTTTTGCCACCCTAAGCCAAAGACCTGTCATGTTTTGACAAATTCTGTACCCTAGTGTTCTTTTTGCTCATTATAATATCATTATAATACCAAAACACACCTCCATCCCGAAAGCTACCCGCCTCCAAGGTGCGACCACCCCTCACTGAGCATGCGCTCTGAATTTCTCGGAGCCTATTACTTTAAACGGAGACGGGAAAACTTTACACCAATCATAACTAAGATATGCTTGACTAGAGCCACTCAAGCTCCACCTAAAAGATAGAAAATAATATAAATTGGCCCAAGAGAGAGGGGATGTTAGGGAAGATACCATCGTCAGGGGAGATACCATCCCGAGGACATACAGCATCCTTAGGACCTCCTGACTCCTGGGATCAGTCGACGGGCTGAGCCTCTCTTCCCCCCCCATTGGGACGCCTTTGGGTGAGATCTGAATATTTGTTTATAAATCTCTATATAGAGTCTTTGATCCTTTCAACGCGTTTATTTCTAGGCTGTGCACCCATAACACCTATAACACCTGTAACACCTGTAACATCTATACCATCTATAACATCTGTAACACCTATAACACCTGTCACATCTGTAACACCTATAACACCCGTGTATTTCATGCATACTAGCTTGCTTTTGCAGACAGTCACTATCGCCGGCAATCCAAAAGAACCTGATTATCTGTTGCTGTAATAAACCATACTTGATTGCATTGTGATAGCTTTCATTAATGCGACTTGGGTGAGGGTGACTATCCGTGATAATTCAGTGTTCTGAATCTAACCAGACCCCCAGACGGTTAATACATTGTTGGTGAATGTCTGAACGGACCCCCAGGTGGTTAATACGTTTTTGGTGAATGTCTGAGTGGACCCCCAGGCGGTTATTACGTTTTTGGTGATTGTCCGAACGGACCCCCAGTTTTGGTGAATGTCCGACTGGTTCAGTACTCTGAATCCAAACGGGCCCGTGACGGTTAATCAGCTACACCTCTTTAACGCGACAGCTGGTTAGGGTTATATTTAGGGTTGCTCGGAAACAGTGAACCCGGAGGGTCCAGTTGCATGTGGGGCTGCGTAAAGGCTCCCCTGGGGAGTTCAGATGTACCCAAAGCCTTCTTCTGGAGGCACTTTTGGATTGGTGAAAGGGACTCGAATCGCGTTTTCTGGTGCCCGAGTTTTCTATCGTCTCCCATGCCGGCTTGGGCTATATTTAGTGTTGCTCGGAAACAGCGAACCAGGAGGGTCCAGTGACATGTGTGGGTTGCATAAAGGCTCCCCTGGGGAGTTCAGTTGTACCAAAAGCCTTCGTCTGGGGGCACTTTTGGATGGACGAAAGGGGCTTGTAACGCGTTTTCTGGGGCCCGATTTTTCAGTCATCTCTGATGCCGGCTAGGGTATATTTAGGCTTGCGTAGAAAGAGTGAACCCGAAGGGTCCAGTTGCATGTGGGGCTGCAAAAAGGCTCCCCTGGGGAGTTCAGTTGTACCCAAAGCCTTCCTTTGGGGGCACTTTTGGATGGGCGAATGGCTATTGTATTGCGTTTTCTGGGGCCCGATTTTTCAGTCGTCTACCATGAGGGCCAGGGCTATATTTAGGGTTGCTGTGAAAGAGTGAATGCGGAGGGTCCAGTTGCATGTGGGGCTGCGTAAAGGCTCCCCTGGGGAGTTCAGTTGTACCCAAAGCCTTCCTTTGGGGGCGCTTTTGGATGGGCGAATGGGGCTCGGAACGCGTTTTATGGGGCCTGATTTTTCAGTCGTCTACCTTGAGGGCCTGGGCTATATTTAGTGTTGCTCGGAAAGAGCGAATAAGGAGGGTCCAGTTGCATGTGGGGCTGCGTAAAGGCTCCCCTGCGGAGTTCAGATGTACCCAAAGCCTTCCTTTGGGGCACTTTTGGATGGTCCAAAGGGAATCGCAATGCGTTTTCTGAGGCACGATTTTTCAGTCTTCTCCCTTTGCGGCTAGGGCTATATTTAGGGTTGCTCGGAAACAGCGAACCCGGAGGGTCCAGTTGCATATGGGGCTTCATAAAGTCTCCCCTGGGGAGTTCAGTTGTACCCAAAGCCTTCCTTTGGGGGCACTTTTGGATGGGCGAAAGGGGCTCAGAATGCGTTTTCTGGGGCCCGATTTTTCAGTCTTCTCCCTTTGCGGCTTGGGCTATATTTAGTTTTGCTCGGAAACAGCGAACCAGGAGGGTCCAGTGACATGTGTGGGTTGCATAAAGTCTCCCCTGGGGAGTTCAGTTGTACACAAAGCCTTTCTTTGGGGGCACTTTTGGATGGGCGAAAGGGTCTTGTATACCGTTTTCTTTGGTCCGATTTTTCAGTGGTCTCCGATGCGGGCTAGGGCTATATTTAGGGTTGCTCGGAAAGAGCGAATACGGAGGGTCTAGATGCATGTGGGGCTGCGTAAAGGCTCCCCTGGGGAGTTCTCTTGTACCCAACGCCTTCCTTTGGGGGCACTTTTGGATGGGCGAAAGAGGCTCGGAACGCATTTCCTGGGGCCTGATTTTTCACTCGTCTCCGAAGACGGCTAGGGCTACGTATAGGGATGCTCAGAAACAGCGAACTCGGAGGGTCCAGTTGCATGTGGGGCTGCAAAAAGGCTCCCCTGGGGAGTTCACTTGTACCCAAATCCTTCCTTTGGGGGCATTTTTGGATGGTCCATAGGGGCTCGCAACGCATTTCCTGGGGCCTGATTTTTCACTCGTCTCCGATGACGGCTAGGGCTACGTTCAGGTTTGCTAAGGAATAGCGAACCCGGAGGGTCCAGTTGCATGTGGGGCTGCGTAAAGGCTCCCCTTGGAACTTCAGATGTACCCCAAGCCTTCCTTTGGGGCACTATTGTATGGGCGAAAGGGTCTCGCAACTTGTTTCCTGGGGCCTGATTTTTCAGTCATCTTCGATGCTGGCTAGGGCTATGTTTAGGGATGCTCGGAAACAGCGAACCCGGAGGGTCCAGTTGCATATAGGGCTTCATAAAGTCTCCCCTGAGGAGTTCAGATGTACCCAAAGCCTTCCTTTGGGGGCACTTTTGGATGGGCGAAAGGGGCTCAGAATGCATTTTCTGGGGCCCGATTTTTCAGACGTCTCCCAGGCCGGCTTGGGCTATTTTTAGTGTTGCTCGGAAACAGCGAACCAGGAGGGTCCAGTGACATGTGTGGGTTGCATAAAGTCTCCCCTGGGGAGTTCAGTTGTACACAAAGCCTTTCTTTGGGGGCACTTTTGGATGGGCGAAAGGGTCTTGTATACCGTTTTCTTTGGTCCGATTTTTCAGTGGTCTCCGATGCGGGCTAGGGCTATATTTAGGGTTGCTCGGAAAGAGCGAATACGGAGGGTCCAGATGCATGTGGGGCTGCGTAAAGGCTCCGCCTGGGAATTCTCTTGTACCCAACGCCTTCCTTTGGGGGCACTTTTGGATGGGCGAAAGGGGCTCGGAAAGCGTTTTCTGGGGTCCTAATTTTCAGTCTTCTGCCATGCTGGTTAGGGTTATATTCAGGGTTGCTCAGAAACAGCAAACCCGGAGGGTCCAGTTGCATGTGGGGCTGCGTAAAGGCTCCCCTGCGGAGTTCAGTTGTACCCAAAGCCTTCCTTTGGTGCACTTATGGACGGTCCATGGGGAATCGCAATGCGTTTTCTGAGGCACGATTTTTCAGTCTTCTCCCTTTGCGTCTAGGGCTATATTTTGGGTTGCTCGGAAACAGCGAACCCGGAGGGTCCAGTTGCATATAGGGCTTCATAAAGTCTCCCCTGGGGAGTTCACTTGTACCCAAAGCCTTCCTTTGGGGGCACTTTTGGATGGGCGAAAGGGGCTCAGAATGCGTTTTCTGGGGCCCGGTTTTTCGGTCTACTCCCATGCTGGCTAGGAATATATTTAGGGTTGCTCGGAAAGAGCGAACCCGGAGGGTCCAGTTGCATGTGGGGTTGCGTAAAGGCTCCCCTGGGGAGTTCACTTGTACCCAAAGCCTTCCTTTGGGGGCACTTTTGGATGGATGAAAGGGCTTGTAACGCGTTTTCTGGGGCTTGATTTTTCAGTCATCTCTTATGCCGGCTAGGGTGTATTTAGGCTTGCGTAGAAAGAGTTAACCCGGAGGGTCCAGTTGCATGTGGGGCTGCAAAAAGTCTCCCCTGGGGAGTTCAGTTGTACCCAAAGCCTTTCTTTGGGGGCACTTTTGGATGGGCGAATGGGGCTCGGAACGCGTTTTCTGGGGCCCAATTTTTCAGTCGTCTACCATGCAGGCCGGGGCTATGTATAGTGTTGCTCGGAAAGAGCAAATCCGGAGGGTCAAGTAGCATGTGGGGCTGCGTAAAGGCTTCCCTGCGGGGTTCAGATGTACCCAAAGCCTTCCTTTGGGGCACTTTTGGATGGTCCAAGGGGAATCGCAATGCGTTTTCTGAGGCACGATTTTTCAGTCTTCTCCCTTTGCGGCTAGTGCAATATTTTGGGTTGCTCGGAAACAGCGAACCCGGAGGGTCCAGTTGCATATGGGGCTTCATAAAGTCTCCCCTGGGGAGTTCAGTTGTACCCAAAGCCTTCCTTTGGGGGCACTTTTGGGTGGGCGAAAGGGGCTCAGAATGCGTTTTTTGGGGCCCGATTTTTCAGTCGTCTCCAATGCCGGCTAGGGCTATATTTAGTGTTGCTCGGAAACAGCGAACCCAGAGTGTCCAGTTGCATGTGGGGCTGCATAAAGGCTCCCCTGGGGAGTTCACTTGTACCCAAAGCCTTCCTTTTGGGGCACTTTTGGATGGGCGAAAGGGGCTCGGAAAGCGTTTTCTGGGGTCCTAATTTTTAGTCTTCTGCCATGCTTGTGTGGTGTAAATGCATGAAGTAACTAGGAAAATAAAACTAACATTCACGTTTTTAAGGAAAAGGTACAGCTTTGAAGAGGCTTTCAGGGTAGGGCATAACTGCATTATCTGAGCGTTCCCTAGGCTCCCAACCTTAGATGCTATCGCGCTGGGGAAACTTGGTGTGCTAGCTCTAAGGAACACCACGGAGCGTGGAGTGGAGTGGAGACACCACGGCTAGGCTCTGTGATCAGGTGGGACCTCGATTGTTCTTGTGCACAAAGCAGCACTTTTTGCCACCCTAAGCCAAAGACCTGTCATGTTTTGACAAATTCTGTACCCTAGTGTTCTTTTTGCTCATTATAATATCATTATAATACCAAAACACACCTCCATCCCGAAAGCTACCCGCCTCCAAGGTGCGACCACCCCTCACTGAGCATGCGCTCTGAATTTCTCGGAGCCTATTACTTTAAACGGAGACGGGAAAACTTTACACCAATCATAACTAAGATATGCTTGACTAGAGCCACTCAAGCTCCACCTAAAAGATAGAAAATAATATAAATTGGCCCAAGAGAGAGGGGATGTTAGGGAAGATACCATCGTCAGGGGAGATACCATCCCGAGGACATACAGCATCCTTAGGACCTCCTGACTCCTGGGATCAGTCGACGGGCTGAGCCTCTCTTCCCCCCCCATTGGGACGCCTTTGGGTGAGATCTGAATATTTGCTTATAAATCTCTATATAGAGTCTTTGATCCTTTCAACGCGTTTATTTCTAGGCTGTGCACCCATAACACCTATAACACCTGTAACACCTGTAACATCTATACCATCTATAACATCTGTAACACCTATAACACCTGTCACATCTGTAACACCTATGACACCCGTGTATTTCATGCATACTAGCTTGCTTTTGCAGACAGTCACTATCGCCGGCAATCCAAAAGAACCTGATTATCTGTTGCTGTAATAAACCATACTTGATTGCATTGTGATAGCTTTCATTAATGCGACTTGGGTGAGGGTGACTATCCGTGATAATTCAGTGTTCTGAATCTAACCAGACCCCCAGACGGTTAATACATTGTTGGTGAATGTCTGAACGGACCCCCAGGTGGTTAATACGTTTTTGGTGAATGTCTGAGTGGACCCCCAGGCGGTTATTACGTTTTTGGTGATTGTCCGAACGGACCCCCAGTTTTGGTGAATGTCCGACTGGTTCAGTACTCTGAATCCAAACGGGCCCGTGACGGTTAATCAGCTACACCTCTTTAACGCGACAGCTGGTTAGGGTTATATTTAGGGTTGCTCGGAAACAGCGAACCCGGAGGGTCCAGTTGCATGTGGGGCTGCGTAAAGGCTCCCCTGGGGAGTTCAGATGTACCCAAAGCCTTCTTCTGGAGGCACTTTTGGATTGGTGAAAGGGACTCGAATCGCGTTTTCTGGTGCCCGAGTTTTCTATCGTCTCCCATGCCGGCTTGGGCTATATTTAGTGTTGCTCGGAAACAGCGAACCAGGAGGGTCCAGTGACATGTGTGGGTTGCATAAAGGCTCCCCTGGGGAGTTCAGTTGTACCAAAAGCCTTCGTCTGGGGGCACTTTTGGATGGACGAAAGGGGCTTGTAACGCGTTTTCTGGGGCCCGATTTTTCAGTCATCTCTGATGCCGGCTAGGGTATATTTAGGCTTGCGTAGAAAGAGTGAACCCGAAGGGTCCAGTTGCATGTGGGGCTGCGTAAAGGCTCCCCTGGGGAGTTCAGTTGTACCCAAAGCCTTCCTTTGGGGGCGCTTTTGGATGGGCGAATGGGGCTCGGAACACGTTTTATGGGGCCTGATTTTTCAGTCGTCTACCTTGAGGGCCTGGGCTATATTTAGTGTTGCTCGGAAAGAGCGAATAAGGAGGGTCCAGTTGCATGTGGGGCTGCGTAAAGGCTCCCCTGCGGAGTTCAGATGTACCCAAAGCCTTCCTTTGGGGCACTTTTGGATGGTCCAAAGGGAATCGCAATGTGTTTTCTGAGGCACGATTTTTCAGTCTTCTCCCTTTGCGGCTAGGGCTATATTTAGGGTTGCTCGGAAACAGCGAACCCGGAGGGTCCAGTTGCATATGGGGCTTCATAAAGTCTCCCCTGGGGAGTTCAGTTGTACCCAAAGCCTTCCTTTGGGGGCACTTTTGGATGGGCGAAAGGGGCTCAGAATGCGTTTTCTGGGGCCCGATTTTTCAGACGTCTCCCAGGCCGGCTTGGGCTATATTTAGTTTTGCTCGGAAACAGCGAACCAGGAGGGTCCAGTGACATGTGTGGGTTGCATAAAGTCTCCCCTGGGGAGTTCAGTTGTACACAAAGCCTTTCTTTGGGGCCACTTCTGGATGGGCGAAAGGGTCTTGTATACCGTTTTCTTTGGTCCGATTTTTCAGTGGTCTCCGATGCGGGCTAGGGCTATATTTAGGGTTGCTCGGAAAGAGCGAATACGAAGGCTCTAGATGCATGTGGGGCTGCGTAAAGGCTCCCCTGGGGAGTTCTCTTGTACCCAACGCCTTCCTTTGGGGGCACTTTTGGATGGGCGAAAGAGGCTCGGAACGCATTTCCTGGGGCCTGATTTTTCACTCGTCTCCGAAGACGGCTAGGGCTACGTATAGGGATGCTCAGAAACAGCGAACTCGGAGGGTCCAGTTGCATGTGGGGCTGCAAAAAGGCTCCCCTGGGGAGTTCACTTGTACCCAAAGCCTTCCTTTGGGGGCACTTTTGGATGGGCGAATGGCTATTGTATTGCGTTTTCTGGGGCCCGATTTTTCAGTCGTCTACCATGAGGGCCAGGGCTATATTTAGGGTTGCTGTGAAAGAGTGAATGCGGAGGGTCCAGTTGCATGTGGGGCTGCGTAAAGGCTCCCCTGCGGAGTTCACTTGTACCCAAAGCCTTCCATTGGGGCACTTTTGGATGGTCCAAGGGGAATCGCAATGCGTTTTCTGAGGCACAATTTTTCAGTGTTCTCCCTTTGCGGCTAGGGCTATATGTAGGGTTGCTCGGAAACAGCGAACCCGGAGGGTCCAGTTACACATGGGGCTTCATAAAGTCTCCCTTGGGGAGTTTAGTTGTACCCAAAGCCTTCCTTTGGGGGCACTTTTGGATGGGCGAAAGGGCTCAGAATGCGTTTTCTGGGGCCCGATTTTTCAGTCATCTCTTATGCCGGCTAGGGCTATATATAGTCTTACTGTGAAAGAGGGAATGCGGAGGGTCCAGTTGCATGTGGGGCTGCGTAAAGGCTTCCCTGCGGGGTTCAGATGTACCCAAAGCCTTCCTTTGGGGCACTTTTGGATGGTCCAAGGGGAATCGCAATGCGTTTTCTGAGGCACGATTTTTCAGTCTTCTCCCTTTGCGGCTAGTGCAATATTTTGGGTTGCTCGGAAACAGCGAACCCGGAGGGTCCAGTTGCATATGGGGCTTCATAAAGTCTCCCCTGGGGAGTTCACTTGTACCCAAAGCCTTCCTTTTGGGGCACTTTTGGATGGGCGAAAGGGGCTCGGAAAGCGTTTTCTGGGGTCCTAATTTTTAGTCTTCTGCCATGCTTGTGTGGTGTAAATGCATGAAGTAACTAGGAAAATAAAACTAACATTCACGTTTTTAAGGAAAAGGTACAGCTTTGAAGAGGCTTTCAGGGTAGGGCATAACTGCATTATCTGAGCGTTCCCTAGGCTCCCAACCTTAGATGCTATCGCGCTGGGGAAACTTGGTGTGCTAGCTCTAAGGAACACCACGGAGCGTGGAGTGGAGTGGAGACACCACGGCTAGGCTCTGTGATCAGGTGGGACCTCGATTGTTCTTGTGCACAAAGCAGCACTTTTTGCCACCCTAAGCCAAAGACCTGTCATGTTTTGACAAATTCTGTACCCTAGTGTTCTTTTTGCTCATTATAATATCATTATAATACCAAAACACACCTCCATCCCGAAAGCTACCCGCCTCCAAGGTGCGACCACCCCTCACTGAGCATGCGCTCTGAATTTCTCGGAGCCTATTACTTTAAACGGAGACGGGAAAACTTTACACCAATCATAACTAAGATATGCTTGACTAGAGCCACTCAAGCTCCACCTAAAAGATAGAAAATAATATAAATTGGCCCAAGAGAGAGGGGATGTTAGGGAAGATACCATCGTCAGGGGAGATACCATCCCGAGGACATACAGCATCCTTAGGACCTCCTGACTCCTGGGATCAGTCGACGGGCTGAGCCTCTCTTCCCCCCCCATTGGGACGCCTTTGGGTGAGATCTGAATATTTGCTTATAAATCTCTATATAGAGTCTTTGATCCTTTCGACGCGTTTATTTCTAGGCTGTGCACCCATAACACCTATAACACCTGTAACACCTGTAACATCTATACCATCTATAACATCTGTAACACCTATAACACCTGTCACATCTGTAACACCTATAACACCCGTGTATTTCATGCATACTAGCTTGCTTTTGCAGACAGTCACTATCGCCGGCAATCCAAAAGAACCTGATTATCTGTTGCTGTAATAAACCATACTTGATTGCATTGTGATAGCTTTCATTAATGCGACTTGGGTGAGGGTGACTATCCGTGATAATTCAGTGTTCTGAATCTAACCAGACCCCCAGACGGTTAATACATTGTTGGTGAATGTCTGAACGGACCCCCAGGTGGTTAATACGTTTTTGGTGAATGTCTGAGTGGACCCCCAGGCGGTTATTACGTTTTTGGTGATTGTCCGAACGGACCCCCAGTTTTGGTGAATGTCCGACTGGTTCAGTACTCTGAATCCAAACGGGCCCGTGACGGTTAATCAGCTACACCTCTTTAACGCGACAGCTGGTTAGGGTTATATTTAGGGTTGCTCGGAAACAGTGAACCCGGAGGGTCCAGTTGCATGTGGGGCTGCGTAAAGGCTCCCCTGGGGAGTTCAGATGTACCCAAAGCCTTCTTCTGGAGGCACTTTTGGATTGGTGAAAGGGACTCGAATCGCGTTTTCTGGTGCCCGAGTTTTCTATCGTCTCCCATGCCGGCTTGGGCTATATTTAGTGTTGCTCGGAAACAGCGAACCAGGAGGGTCCAGTGACATGTGTGGGTTGCATAAAGGCTCCCCTGGGGAGTTCAGTTGTACCAAAAGCCTTCGTCTGGGGGCACTTTTGGATGGACGAAAGGGGCTTGTAACGCGTTTTCTGGGGCCCGATTTTTCAGTCATCTCTGATGCCGGCTAGGGTATATTTAGGCTTGCGTAGAAAGAGTGAACCCGAAGGGTCCAGTTGCATGTGGGGCTGCAAAAAGGCTCCCCTGGGGAGTTCAGTTGTACCCAAAGCCTTCCTTTGGGGGCACTTTTGGATGGGCGAATGGCTATTGTATTGCGTTTTCTGGGGCCCGATTTTTCAGTCGTCTACCATGAGGGCCAGGGCTATATTTAGGGTTGCTGTGAAAGAGTGAATGCGGAGGGTCCAGTTGCATGTGGGGCTTAGTAAAGGCTCCCCTGGGGAGTTCAGTTGTACCCAAAGCCTTCCTTTGGGGGCGCTTTTGGATGGGCGAATGGGGCTCGGAACGCGTTTTATGGGGCCTGATTTTTCAGTCGTCTACCTTGAGGGCCTGGGCTATATTTAGTGTTGCTCGGAAAGAGCGAATAAGGAGGGTCCAGTTGCATGTGGGGCTGCGTAAAGGCTCCCCTGCGGAGTTCAGATGTACCCAAAGCCTTCCTTTGGGGCACTTTTGGATGGTCCAAAGGGAATCGCAATGCGTTTTCTGAGGCACGATTTTTCAGTCTTCTCCCTTTGCGGCTAGGGCTATATTTAGGGTTGCTCGGAAACAGCGAACCCGGAGGGTCCAGTTGCATATGGGGCTTCATAAAGTCTCCCCTGGGGAGTTCAGTTGTACCCAAAGCCTTCCTTTGGGGGCACTTTTGGATGGGCGAAAGGGGCTCAGAATGCGTTTTCTGGGGCCCGATTTTTCAGTCTTCTCCCTTTGCGGCTTGGGCTATATTTAGTTTTGCTCGGAAACAGCGAACCAGGAGGGTCCAGTGACATGTGTGGGTTGCATAAAGTCTCCCCTGGGGAGTTCAGTTGTACACAAAGCCTTTCTTTGGGGGCACTTTTGGATGGGCGAAAGGGTCTTGTATACCGTTTTCTTTGGTCCGATTTTTCAGTGGTCTCCGATGCGGGCTAGGGCTATATTTAGGGTTGCTCGGAAAGAGCGAATACGGAGGGTCTAGATGCATGTGGGGCTGCGTAAAGGCTCCCCTGGGGAGTTCTCTTGTACCCAACGCCTTCCTTTGGGGGCACTTTTGGATGGGCGAAAGAGGCTCGGAACGCATTTCCTGGGGCCTGATTTTTCACTCGTCTCCGAAGACGGCTAGGGCTACGTATAGGGATGCTCAGAAACAGCGAACTCGGAGGGTCCAGTTGCATGTGGGGCTGCAAAAAGGCTCCCCTGGGGAGTTCACTTGTACCCAAATCCTTCCTTTGGGGGCATTTTTGGATGGTCCATAGGGGCTCGCAACGCATTTCCTGGGGCCTGATTTTTCACTCGTCTCCGATGACGGCTAGGGCTACGTTCAGGTTTGCTAAGGAATAGCGAACCCGGAGGGTCCAGTTGCATGTGGGGCTGCGTAAAGGCTCCCCTGGGAACTTCAGATGTACCCCAAGCCTTCCTTTGGGGCACTATTGTATGGGCGAAAGGGTCTCGCAACGTGTTTCCTGGGGCCTGATTTTTCAGTCATCTTCGATGCTGGCTAGGGCTATGTTTAGGGATGCTCGGAAACAGCGAACCCGGAGGGTCCAGTTGCATATAGGGCTTCATAAAGTCTCCCCTGAGGAGTTCAGATGTACCCAAAGCCTTCCTTTGGGGGCACTTTTGGATGGGCGAAAGGGTCTCGCAATGCATTTCCTGAGGCCTGATTTTTCAGTCGTCTTTTATGCCGGCTAGTGCTATGTTTAGGGATGCTCGGAAACAGCGAACCCGGAGGGTCCAGTTGCATATAGGGCTTCATAAAGTCTCCCCTGAGGAGTTCAGATGTACCCAAAGCCTTCCTTTGGGGGCACTTTTGGATGGGCGAAAGGGGCTCAGAATGCATTTTCTGGGGCCCGATTTTTCAGACGTCTCCCAGGCCGGCTTGGGCTATTTTTAGTGTTGCTCGGAAACAGCGAACCAGGAGGGTCCAGTGACATGTGTGGGTTGCATAAAGTCTCCCCTGGGGAGTTCAGTTGTACACAAAGCCTTTCTTTGGGGGCACTTTTGGATGGGCGAAAGGGTCTTGTATACCGTTTTCTTTGGTCCGATTTTTCAGTGGTCTCCGATGCGGGCTAGGGCTATATTTAGGGTTGCTCGGAAAGAGCGAATACGGAGGGTCCAGATGCATGTGGGGCTGCGTAAAGGCTCCGCCTGGGAATTCTCTTGTACCCAACGCCTTCCTTTGGGGGCACTTTTGGATGGGCGAAAGGGGCTCGGAAAGCGTTTTCTGGGGTCCTAATTTTCAGTCTTCTGCCATGCTGGTTAGGGTTATATTCAGGGTTGCTCAGAAACAGCAAACCCGGAGGGTCCAGTTGCATGTGGGGCTGCGTAAAGGCTCCCCTGCGGAGTTCAGTTGTACCCAAAGCCTTCCTTTGGTGCACTTATGGACGGTCCATGGGGAATCGCAATGCGTTTTCTGAGGCACGATTTTTCAGTCTTCTCCCTTTGCGTCTAGGGCTATATTTTGGGTTGCTCGGAAACAGCGAACCCGGAGGGTCCAGTTGCATATAGGGCTTCATAAAGTCTCCCCTGGGGAGTTCACTTGTACCCAAAGCCTTCCTTTGGGGGCACTTTTGGATGGGCGAAAGGGGCTCAGAATGCGTTTTCTGGGGCCCGGTTTTTCGGTCTACTCCCATGCCGGCTAGGAATATATTTAGGGTTGCTCGGAAAGAGCGAACCCGGAGGGTCCAGTTGCATGTGGGGTTGCGTAAAGGCTCCCCTGGGGAGTTCACTTGTACCCAAAGCCTTCCTTTGGGGGCACTTTTGGATGGATGAAAGGGCTTGTAACGCGTTTTCTGGGGCTTGATTTTTCAGTCATCTCTTATGCCGGCTAGGGTGTATTTAGGCTTGCGTAGAAAGAGTTAACCCGGAGGGTCCAGTTGCATGTGGGGCTGCAAAAAGTCTCCCCTGGGGAGTTCAGTTGTACCCAAAGCCTTTCTTTGGGGGCACTTTTGGATGGGCGAATGGGGCTCGGAACGCGTTTTCTGGGGCCCAATTTTTCAGTCGTCTACCATGCAGGCCGGGGCTATGTATAGTGTTGCTCGGAAAGAGCAAATCCGGAGGGTCAAGTAGCATGTGGGGCTGCGTAAAGGCTTCCCTGCGGGGTTCAGATGTACCCAAAGCCTTCCTTTGGGGCACTTTTGGATGGTCCAAGGGGAATCGCAATGCGTTTTCTGAGGCACGATTTTTCAGTCTTCTCCCTTTGCGGCTAGTGCAATATTTTGGGTTGCTCGGAAACAGCGAACCCGGAGGGTCCAGTTGCATATGGGGCTTCATAAAGTCTCCCCTGGGGAGTTCACTTGTACCCAAAGCCTTCCTTTTGGGGCACTTTTGGATGGGCGAAAGGGGCTCGGAAAGCGTTTTCTGGGGTCCTAATTTTTAGTCTTCTGCCATGCTTGTGTGGTGTAAATGCATGAAGTAACTAGGAAAATAAAACTAACATTCACGTTTTTAAGGAAAAGGTACAGCTTTGAAGAGGCTTTCAGGGTAGGGCATAACTGCATTATCTGAGCGTTCCCTAGGCTCCCAACCTTAGATGCTATCGCGCTGGGGAAACTTGGTGTGCTAGCTCTAAGGAACACCACGGAGCGTGGAGTGGAGTGGAGACACCACGGCTAGGCTCTGTGATCAGGTGGGACCTCGATTGTTCTTGTGCACAAAGCAGCACTTTTTGCCACCCTAAGCCAAAGACCTGTCATGTTTTGACAAATTCTGTACCCTAGTGTTCTTTTTGCTCATTATAATATCATTATAATACCAAAACACACCTCCATCCCGAAAGCTACCCGCCTCCAAGGTGCGACCACCCCTCACTGAGCATGCGCTCTGAATTTCTCGGAGCCTATTACTTTAAACGGAGACGGGAAAACTTTACACCAATCATAACTAAGATATGCTTGACTAGAGCCACTCAAGCTCCACCTAAAAGATAGAAAATAATATAAATTGGCCCAAGAGAGAGGGGATGTTAGGGAAGATACCATCGTCAGGGGAGATACCATCCCGAGGACATACAGCATCCTTAGGACCTCCTGACTCCTGGGATCAGTCGACGGGCTGAGCCTCTCTTCCCCCCCCATTGGGACGCCTTTGGGTGAGATCTGAATATTTGCTTATAAATCTCTATATAGAGTCTTTGATCCTTTCAACGCGTTTATTTCTAGGCTGTGCACCCATAACACCTATAACACCTGTAACACCTGTAACATCTATACCATCTATAACATCTGTAACACCTATAACACCTGTCACATCTGTAACACCTATGACACCCGTGTATTTCATGCATACTAGCTTGCTTTTGCAGACAGTCACTATCGCCGGCAATCCAAAAGAACCTGATTATCTGTTGCTGTAATAAACCATACTTGATTGCATTGTGATAGCTTTCATTAATGCGACTTGGGTGAGGGTGACTATCCGTGATAATTCAGTGTTCTGAATCTAACCAGACCCCCAGACGGTTAATACATTGTTGGTGAATGTCTGAACGGACCCCCAGGTGGTTAATACGTTTTTGGTGAATGTCTGAGTGGACCCCCAGGCGGTTATTACGTTTTTGGTGATTGTCCGAACGGACCCCCAGTTTTGGTGAATGTCCGACTGGTTCAGTACTCTGAATCCAAACGGGCCCGTGACGGTTAATCAGCTACACCTCTTTAACGCGACAGCTGGTTAGGGTTATATTTAGGGTTGCTCGGAAACAGCGAACCCGGAGGGTCCAGTTGCATGTGGGGCTGCGTAAAGGCTCCCCTGGGGAGTTCAGATGTACCCAAAGCCTTCTTCTGGAGGCACTTTTGGATTGGTGAAAGGGACTCGAATCGCGTTTTCTGGTGCCCGAGTTTTCTATCGTCTCCCATGCCGGCTTGGGCTATATTTAGTGTTGCTCGGAAACAGCGAACCAGGAGGGTCCAGTGACATGTGTGGGTTGCATAAAGGCTCCCCTGGGGAGTTCAGTTGTACCAAAAGCCTTCGTCTGGGGGCACTTTTGGATGGACGAAAGGGGCTTGTAACGCGTTTTCTGGGGCCCGATTTTTCAGTCATCTCTGATGCCGGCTAGGGTATATTTAGGCTTGCGTAGAAAGAGTGAACCCGAAGGGTCCAGTTGCATGTGGGGCTGCGTAAAGGCTCCCCTGGGGAGTTCAGTTGTACCCAAAGCCTTCCTTTGGGGGCGCTTTTGGATGGGCGAATGGGGCTCGGAACACGTTTTATGGGGCCTGATTTTTCAGTCGTCTACCTTGAGGGCCTGGGCTATATTTAGTGTTGCTCGGAAAGAGCGAATAAGGAGGGTCCAGTTGCATGTGGGGCTGCGTAAAGGCTCCCCTGCGGAGTTCAGATGTACCCAAAGCCTTCCTTTGGGGCACTTTTGGATGGTCCAAAGGGAATCGCAATGTGTTTTCTGAGGCACGATTTTTCAGTCTTCTCCCTTTGCGGCTAGGGCTATATTTAGGGTTGCTCGGAAACAGCGAACCCGGAGGGTCCAGTTGCATATGGGGCTTCATAAAGTCTCCCCTGGGGAGTTCAGTTGTACCCAAAGCCTTCCTTTGGGGGCACTTTTGGATGGGCGAAAGGGGCTCAGAATGCGTTTTCTGGGGCCCGATTTTTCAGACGTCTCCCAGGCCGGCTTGGGCTATATTTAGTTTTGCTCGGAAACAGCGAACCAGGAGGGTCCAGTGACATGTGTGGGTTGCATAAAGTCTCCCCTGGGGAGTTCAGTTGTACACAAAGCCTTTCTTTGGGGCCACTTCTGGATGGGCGAAAGGGTCTTGTATACCGTTTTCTTTGGTCCGATTTTTCAGTGGTCTCCGATGCGGGCTAGGGCTATATTTAGGGTTGCTCGGAAAGAGCGAATACGAAGGCTCTAGATGCATGTGGGGCTGCGTAAAGGCTCCCCTGGGGAGTTCAGTTGTACCCAAAGCCTTCCTTTGGGGGCACTTTTGGATGGGCGAATGGCTATTGTATTGCGTTTTCTGGGGCCCGATTTTTCAGTCGTCTACCATGAGGGCCAGGGCTATATTTAGGGTTGCTGTGAAAGAGTGAATGCGGAGGGTCCAGTTGCATGTGGGGCTGCGTAAAGGCTCCCCTGGGGAGTTCACTTGTACCCAAAGCCTTCCATTGGGGCACTTTTGGATGGTCCAAGGGGAATCGCAATGCGTTTTCTGAGGCACAATTTTTCAGTGTTCTCCCTTTGCGGCTAGGGCTATATGTAGGGTTGCTCGGAAACAGCGAACCCGGAGGGTCCAGTTACACATGGGGCTTCATAAAGTCTCCCTTGGGGAGTTTAGTTGTACCCAAAGCCTTCCTTTTGGGGCACTTTTGGATGGGCGAAAGGGCTCAGAATGCGTTTTCTGGGGCCCGATTTTTCAGTCATCTCTTATGCCGGCTAGGGCTATATATAGTCTTACTGTGAAAGAGGGAATGCGGAGGGTCCAGTTGCATGTGGGGCTGCGTAAAGGCTCCCCTGGGGAGTTCAGATGTACCCAAAGCCTTCCTCTGGGGGCACTTTTGGATGGACGAAAGGGGCTTGTAACGCGTTTTCTGGGGCCCGATTTTTCAGTCGTCTACCATGCGGGCCAGGGCTATGTATAGTGTTGCTCGGAAAGAGCAAATCCGGAGGGTCCAGTAGCATGTGGGGCTGCGTAAAGGCTCCCCTGCGGAGTTCAGATGTACCTAAAGCCTTTATTTGGTGACACTTTTGGATGGTCCAAAGGTGCTTGCAACGCGTTTTCTGTGCTTGTTTTTTCAGTCTTCTCCAATGCCGGCTAGGTATATATTTAGGGTTGCTCGGAAACAGCGAACCTGGAGGGTCCAGATGAATGTGGGGCTGCGTAAAGGCTCCCTTGGGGAGTTCACCTGTACCCAAAGCCTTCCTTTGGAGACACTTTTGGATGGTCCAAAGAGGCTCTGAACGCATTTCCTGGGGCCTGATTTTTCACTTGTCTCCGAAGACGGCTAGGGCTACGTTTAGGGATGCTCAGAAACAGCGAACTCGGAGGGTCCAGTTGCATGTGGGGCTGCAAAAAGGCTCCCCTGGGGAGTTCACTTGTACCCCAAGCCTTACTTTGGGGGCACTTTTGGATGGTCCAAAAAGGCTCGGAACGCATTTCCTGGGGCCTGATTTTTCACTCGTCTCCGAAGATGGCTAGGGCTATGTTTAGGGATGATCGGAAACAGCGAACCCGGAGGGTCCAGTTGCATGTGGGGCTGCGTAAAGGCTCCCCTGGGGAGTTCACTTGTACCCAAAGCCTTCCTTTGGGGGCATTTTTGGATGGTCCAAAGTGGCTCGCAACGCATATCCTGGGGCCTGATTTTTCACTCGTCTCCGATGACGGCTAGGGATACGTTTAGGTTTGCTAAGGAATAGCGAACCCGGAGGGTCCAGTTGCATGTGGGGCTGCGTAAAGGCTCCCATGGGGAGTTCTCTTGTAACCAAAGCCTTCCTTTGGGGGCTCTTTTGGATGGGCGAAACGGTCTCGCAACGCATTTCCTGAGGCCTGATTTTTCAGTCGTCTTCGATGCCGGCTAGGGCTATGTTTAGGGATGCTCGGAAACAGCGAATTTGGAGGGTCCAGTTTCATATGGGGCTGCGTAAAGGCTCCCCTTGGAACTTCAGATGTACCCAAAGCCTTCCTTTGGGGGCACTTTTGGATGGGCGAATGGGTCTCGCAACGCGTTTCTTGGGGCATGATTTTTCAGTCGTCTTTTATGCCGGCTAGTGCTATGTTTAGGGATGCTCGGAAACAGCGAACCCGGAGGGTCCAGTTGCATATAGGGCTTCATAAAGTCTCCCCTGAGGAGTTCAGATGTACCCAAAGCCTTCCTTTGGGGGCACTTTTGGATGGGCGAAAGGGGCTCAGAATGCGTTTTCTGGGGCCCGATTTTTCAGACGTCTCCCAGGCCAGCTGGTGCTATTTTTAGTGTTGCTCGGAAACAGCGAACCAGGAGGGTCCAGTGACATGTGTGGGTTGCATAAAGTCTCCCCTGGGGAGTTCAGTTGTACCCAAAGCCTTCCTTTGGGGGCTCTTTTGGATGGTCCAAAGGGGCTCGCATCGCATTTCCTGGGGCCTGATTTTCACTCGTCTCCGATGCCGGCTAGGGCTATGTTTAGGGATGCTCGGAAACAGCGAACCAGGAGGGTCCAGTTGCATGTGGGGCTGCGTAAAGGCTCCCCTGGGGAGTTCACTTGTACCCAAAGCCTTCCTTTGGTGACACTTTTGGATGGTCCAAAGGGGCTCGCAACACATTTTTTGGGGCCCGGTTTTTCAGTCTTCTCTCATGTCGTCTAGGTCTACGTTTAGGTTTGCTCAGGAACAGCGAACCCGGAGGGTCCAGTTGCATGTGAGGCTGCGTAAAGGTTCCCCTCGGGAGTTCACTTGTACCCAAAGCCTTCCTTTCGGGGCACTTTTGGATGTTCCAAAGAGGCTCGGAACGCATTTCCTGGGGCCTGATTTTTCACTCGTCTCCGACGTCGGCTGCGGATACGTTTCGTTTTGCTCAGGAACAGCGAACCCGGAGGGTCCAGTTGCATGTGGGGCTGCGTAAAGGCTCCCCTGGGGAGTTCTCTTGTACCCAAAGCCTTCCTTTGGGGGCACTTTTGGATTGTCGAAAAGGGCTCGCAACGCATTTCCTGGGGCCTCATTTTTCAGTCGTCTTCGATGCCGGCTAGGGATATATTTAGTGTTGCTCGGAAACAGCGAACCCGGAGGGTCCAGTTGCATGTGGGGCTGCGTAAAGGCTCCCCTCTGGAGTTCACTTCTACCCTATGCCTTCCTTTGGGGGCACTTTTGGATGGGCGAAAAGGGGCTTGCAACGTTTTTTCTGGGGCCTGATTTTTCACTCGTCCCCGATGACGGCTAGGAATACGTTTAGATTTGATCGGAAACAGCGAACCCGGACGTTCCAGTTGCATGTGGGGCTGCGTAAAGGCTCCCCTGGGGAGTTCTCTTGTACCCAAAGCCTTCCTTTGGTGACACTTTTGAATGGTCCAAAGGGGCTTGCAACGCGTTTTCTGGGGCCCGGTTTTCAGTCTTCTCCCATGCCGGCTAGGAATATTTTTAGGCTTGCTAGGAAAAGTCGAACCCGAAGGGTCCAGTTGCATGTGGGGCTGCGTAAAGGCTCCCCTGGGGAGTTCACTTGTACCCAAAGCATTCCTTTGGGGGCACTTTTGGATGGGCGAAAGGGGCTCGCAACGCATTAGCTGGGGCCTGATTTTTCACTCGTCTCCGATGACGGCTGCGGCTACGTTTAGGTTTGCTCAGGAACAGCGAACCCGGAGGGTCCAGTTGCATGTGGGGCTGCGTAAAGGCTCCCCTCTGGAGTTCTCTTGTACCCAAAGCCTTCCTTTGGTGACAGTTTTGGATGGTCCAAATGTGCTTGCAATGCGTTTTCTGGAGACTGATTTTTCAGTCGTCTTCCATGCCATCTAGGGTTATGTTTAGGGATGCTCGGAAACAGCGAACTCGGAGTGTCCAGTTGGATGTGGGGCTGCGTAAAGGCTCCCCTGGGGAGTTCACTTGTACCCAAAGCCTTCCTTTGGGGGCATTTTTGGATGGGTGAAAAGGGCTCGGAACGCATTTCCTGGGGCCTGATTTTTCAGTCGTCTTCGATGCCGGCTAGGGCTATGTTTAGGGATGATCGGAAAAATTGAACCCGGAGGGTCCATTTGCATATGGGGCTGCGTAAAGGCTCCCCTGGGGAGTTCACGTCTACCCAAAGCCTTCCTTTGGTGACACTTTTGGATGGTCTCAAGGGGATCGCAACACATTTTTTGGGGCCTGATTTTTCACTCTACTCCGATGACGGCTAGGGCTATGTTTAGGGATGCTCGGAAACAGCGAACCCGGAGGGTCCAGTTGCATGTGGGGCTGCGTAAAGGCTCCCCTGGGGAGTTCTCTTGTACCCAAAGCCTTCCTTTGGGGGTACTTTTGAATGCTCCAAAGGGGCTCGCAACGCATTTCCTGGGGCCTGATTTTTCAGTCTTCTCCGATGACGGCTAGGGCTACGCTTAGGTTTGCTCAGGAACAGCGAACCCGGAGGGTCCATTTGCATGTGGGGCTGCGTAAAAGCTCCCCTGGGGAGTTCTCTTGTACCCAAAGCCTTCCTTTGGTGACACTTTTGTATGGGCGAAAAGGTATCGGAAAGCATTTCCTGGGGCCTGATTTTTCAGTCGTCTTCGATGCCGGCTAGGGCTATGTTTAGGGATGATCGGAAAAATCGAACCCAGAGGGTCCAGTTGCATGTGGGGCTGCGTAAAGGCTCCCCTCGGGAGTTCTCTTGTACCCAAAGCCTTCCTTTGATGACACTTTTGGATGGTCCAAAGGGGCTTGCAACGTTTTTTCTGGGGCCCGGTTTTTCAGTCTTCTCCCGTGCCGGCTAGGGATATATTTAGGGTTGCTCGGAAACAGAGAACCCGGAGGGTCCAGTTGCATATGGGGCTGCGTAAAGACTCCCCTGGGGAGTTCACTTGTACCCAAAGCCTAACTTTGCGGGCACTTTTGGATGGTCCAAAGGGGCTCGGAACGCATTTCCTGCGGCCTGATTTTTCACTCGTCTCTGATGACGGCTAGGGCTACGTATAGGTTTGCTCAGGAACAGCGAACACGGAGAGTCCAGTTGCATGTGGGGCTGCGTAAAGGCTCCCCTGGGGAGTTCTCTTGTACCCAAAGCCTTCCTTTGATGACACTTTTGGATGGTCCAAAGAGGCTTGCAACGTTTTCTGGTGCGTGGTTTTTCAGTCTTCTCCCATGCCGGCTAGGGATATATTTAGGGTTGCTCGGAAACAGCGAACCCGGAGGGTCCAGTTGCATATGGCGCTGCGTAAAGGCTCCCCTGGGGAGTTCTCTTGTACCCAAAGCCTTCCTTTGGGGGCGCTTTTGGATGGTCCAAAGGGGCTCGCAACGCATTTCCTGGGGCCTGATTTTTCAGTCGTCTTCGATGCCGGCTAGGGCTATGTTTAGGGATACTGGGAAACAGCGAACCCTGAGGGTCCAGTTGCATGTGGGGCTGCGTAAAGGCTCCCCTGGGGAGTTCACTTGTACCCAAAGCCTTCCTTTGGGGGCATTTTTGGATGGGCGAAAAGGACTCGCAACGCATTTCCTGGGGCCTGATTTTTCAGTCGTCTTGGATGCCGGCTAGGGCTATGTTTAGGGATGATCGGAAAAATCGAACCCGGAGGGTCCAGTTGCATGTGGGGCTGCGTAAAGGCTCCCCTGGGGAGTTCACTTGTACCCAAAGCCTTCCTTTGGGGGCACTTTTGAATGGGCGAAAATGGCTCGCAACGCATTTCCTGGGGCCTGATTTTTCAGTCGTCTTCGATGCTGGCTAGTGCTACTTTTAGGGATGCTCGGAAACAGCGAACCCGGATGGTCCAGTTGCATGTGGGGCTGCGTAAAGGCTCCGCTGGGGAGTTCACTTGTACCCAAAGCCTTCCTTTGGGGGCACTTTTGAATGGGCGAAAATGGCTCGGAACGCATTTCCTGGGGCCTGATTTTTCAGTCGTCTTCGATGCCGGCTAGGGCTATGTTTAGGGATGCTAGGAAACAGCGAACCCTGAGGGTCCAGTTGCATGTGGGGCTGCGTAAAGGCTCCCCTGGGGAGTTCACTTGTACCCAAAGCCTTCCTTTGGTGACACTTTTGAATGGTCCAAAGGGGCTTCCAACACGTTTTCTGGGGCCCGGCTTTTAAGACTTCTCCCATGCCGGCTAGGATTATTTTTAGGCTTGCTCGGAAAAGTCGAACCCGGAGGGTCCAGTTGCATGTGGGGCTGCGTAAAGGCTCCCCTGGGGAGTTCACTTGTACCCAAAGCCTTCCTTTGGTGACACTTTTGAATGGTCCAAAGGGGCTCGGTACTCATTTCCTGGGGCCTGATTTTTCACTCGTCTCCTATGACGGCTAGAGCTACCTTTAGGTTTGCTCAGGAACAGCGAACCCGGAGGGTCCATTTGCATGTGGGGCTGCGTAAAAGCTCCCCTGGGGAGTTCTCTTGTACCCAAAGCCTTCCTTTGGTGACACTTTTGTATGGGCGAAAAGGTATCGGAAAGCATTTCCTGGGGCCTGATTTTTCAGTCGTCTTCGATGCCGGCTAGGGCTATGTTTAGGGATGATCGGAAAAATCGAACCCAGAGGGTCCAGTTGCATGTGGGGCTGCGTAAAGGCTCCCCTCGGGAGTTCTCTTGTACCCAAAGCCTTCCTTTGATGACACTTTTGGATGGTCCAAAGGGGCTTGCAACGTTTTTTCTGGGGCCCGGTTTTTCAGTCTTCTCCCGTGCCGGCTAGGGATATATTTAGGGTTGCTCGGAAACAGAGAACCCGGAGGGTCCAGTTGCATATGGGGCTGCGTAAAGACTCCCCTGGGGAGTTCACTTGTACCCAAAGCCTAACTTTGCGGGCACTTTTGGATGGTCCAAAGGGGCTCGGAACGCATTTCCTGCGGCCTGATTTTTCACTCGTCTCTGATGACGGCTAGGGCTACGTTTAGGTTTGCTCAGGAACAGCGAACACGGAGAGTCCAGTTGCATGTGGGGCTGCGTAAAGGCTCCCCTGGGGAGTTCTCTTGTACCCAAAGCCTTCCTTTGATGACACTTTTGGATGGTCCAAAGAGGCTTGCAACGTTTTCTGGTGCGTGGTTTTTCAGTCTTCTCCCATGCCGGCTAGGGATATATTTAGGGTTGCTCGGAAACAGCGAACCCGGAGGGTCCAGTTGCATATGGCGCTGCGTAAAGGCTCCCCTGGGGAGTTCTCTTGTACCCAAAGCCTTCCTTTCGGGGCACTTTTGGATGTTCCAAAGAGGCTCGGAACGCATTTCCTGGGGCCTGATTTTTCACTCGTCTCCGACGTCGGCTGCGGATACGTTTCGTTTTGCTCAGGAACAGCGAACCCGGAGGGTCCAGTTGCATGTGGGGCTGCGTAAAGGCTCCCCTGGGGAGTTCTCTTGTACCCAAAGCCTTCCTTTGGGGGCACTTTTGGATTGTCGAAAAGGGCTCGCAACGCATTTCCTGGGGCCTCATTTTTCAGTCGTCTTCGATGCCGGCTAGGGATATATTTAGTGTTGCTCGGAAACAGCGAACCCGGAGGGTCCAGTTGCATGTGGGGCTGCGTAAAGGCTCCCCTCTGGAGTTCACTTCTACCCTATGCCTTCCTTTGGGGGCACTTTTGGATGGGCGAAAAGGGGCTTGCAACGTTTTTTCTGGGGCCTGATTTTTCACTCGTCCCCGATGACGGCTAGGAATACGTTTAGATTTGATCGGAAACAGCGAACCCGGACGTTCCAGTTGCATGTGGGGCTGCGTAAAGGCTCCCCTGGGGAGTTCTCTTGTACCCAAAGCCTTCCTTTGGTGACACTTTTGAATGGTCCAAAGGGGCTTGCAACGCGTTTTCTGGGGCCCGGTTTTCAGTCTTCTCCCATGCCGGCTAGGAATATTTTTAGGCTTGCTAGGAAAAGTCGAACCCGAAGGGTCCAGTTGCATGTGGGGCTGCGTAAAGGCTCCCCTGGGGAGTTCACTTGTACCCAAAGCATTCCTTTGGGGGCACTTTTGGATGGGCGAAAGGGGCTCGCAACGCATTAGCTGGGGCCTGATTTTTCACTCGTCTCCGATGACGGCTGCGGCTACGTTTAGGTTTGCTCAGGAACAGCGAACCCGGAGGGTCCAGTTGCATGTGGGGCTGCGTAAAGGCTCCCCTCTGGAGTTCTCTTGTACCCAAAGCCTTCCTTTGGTGACAGTTTTGGATGGTCCAAATGTGCTTGCAATGCGTTTTCTGGAGACTGATTTTTCAGTCGTCTTCCATGCCATCTAGGGTTATGTTTAGGGATGCTCGGAAACAGCGAACTCGGAGTGTCCAGTTGGATGTGGGGCTGCGTAAAGGCTCCCCTGGGGAGTTCACTTGTACCCAAAGCCTTCCTTTGGGGGCATTTTTGGATGGGTGAAAAGGGCTCGGAACGCATTTCCTGGGGCCTGATTTTTCAGTCGTCTTCGATGCCGGCTAGGGCTATGTTTAGGGATGATCGGAAAAATTGAACCCGGAGGGTCCATTTGCATATGGGGCTGCGTAAAGGCTCCCCTGGGGAGTTCACGTCTACCCAAAGCCTTCCTTTGGTGACACTTTTGGATGGTCTCAAGGGGATCGCAACACATTTTTTGGGGCCTGATTTTTCACTCTACTCCGATGACGGCTAGGGCTATGTTTAGGGATGCTCGGAAACAGCGAACCCGGAGGGTCCAGTTGCATGTGGGGCTGCGTAAAGGCTCCCCTGGGGAGTTCTCTTGTACCCAAAGCCTTCCTTTGGGGGTACTTTTGAATGCTCCAAAGGGGCTCGCAACGCATTTCCTGGGGCCTGATTTTTCAGTCTTCTCCGATGACGGCTAGGGCTACGCTTAGGTTTGCTCAGGAACAGCGAACCCGGAGGGTCCATTTGCATGTGGGGCTGCGTAAAAGCTCCCCTGGGGAGTTCTCTTGTACCCAAAGCCTTCCTTTGGTGACACTTTTGTATGGGCGAAAAGGTATCGGAAAGCATTTCCTGGGGCCTGATTTTTCAGTCGTCTTCGATGCCGGCTAGGGCTATGTTTAGGGATGATCGGAAAAATCGAACCCAGAGGGTCCAGTTGCATGTGGGGCTGCGTAAAGGCTCCCCTCGGGAGTTCTCTTGTACCCAAAGCCTTCCTTTGATGACACTTTTGGATGGTCCAAAGGGGCTTGCAACGTTTTTTCTGGGGCCCGGTTTTTCAGTCTTCTCCCGTGCCGGCTAGGGATATATTTAGGGTTGCTCGGAAACAGAGAACCCGGAGGGTCCAGTTGCATATGGGGCTGCGTAAAGACTCCCCTGGGGAGTTCACTTGTACCCAAAGCCTAACTTTGCGGGCACTTTTGGATGGTCCAAAGGGGCTCGGAACGCATTTCCTGCGGCCTGATTTTTCACTCGTCTCTGATGACGGCTAGGGCTACGTATAGGTTTGCTCAGGAACAGCGAACACGGAGAGTCCAGTTGCATGTGGGGCTGCGTAAAGGCTCCCCTGGGGAGTTCTCTTGTACCCAAAGCCTTCCTTTGATGACACTTTTGGATGGTCCAAAGAGGCTTGCAACGTTTTCTGGTGCGTGGTTTTTCAGTCTTCTCCCATGCCGGCTAGGGATATATTTAGGGTTGCTCGGAAACAGCGAACCCGGAGGGTCCAGTTGCATATGGCGCTGCGTAAAGGCTCCCCTGGGGAGTTCTCTTGTACCCAAAGCCTTCCTTTGGGGGCGCTTTTGGATGGTCCAAAGGGGCTCGCAACGCATTTCCTGGGGCCTGATTTTTCAGTCGTCTTCGATGCCGGCTAGGGCTATGTTTAGGGATACTGGGAAACAGCGAACCCTGAGGGTCCAGTTGCATGTGGGGCTGCGTAAAGGCTCCCCTGGGGAGTTCACTTGTACCCAAAGCCTTCCTTTGGGGGCATTTTTGGATGGGCGAAAAGGACTCGCAACGCATTTCCTGGGGCCTGATTTTTCAGTCGTCTTGGATGCCGGCTAGGGCTATGTTTAGGGATGATCGGAAAAATCGAACCCGGAGGGTCCAGTTGCATGTGGGGCTGCGTAAAGGCTCCCCTGGGGAGTTCACTTGTACCCAAAGCCTTCCTTTGGGGGCACTTTTGAATGGGCGAAAATGGCTCGGAACGCATTTCCTGGGGCCTGATTTTTCAGTCGTCTTCGATGCTGGCTAGTGCTACTTTTAGGGATGCTCGGAAACAGCGAACCCGGATGGTCCAGTTGCATGTGGGGCTGCGTAAAGGCTCCGCTGGGGAGTTCACTTGTACCCAAAGCCTTCCTTTGGGGGCACTTTTGAATGGGCGAAAATGGCTCGGAACGCATTTCCTGGGGCCTGATTTTTCAGTCGTCTTCGATGCCGGCTAGGGCTATGTTTAGGGATGCTAGGAAACAGCGAACCCTGAGGGTCCAGTTGCATGTGGGGCTGCGTAAAGGCTCCCCTGGGGAGTTCACTTGTACCCAAAGCCTTCCTTTGGTGACACTTTTGAATGGTCCAAAGGGGCTTCCAACACGTTTTCTGGGGCCCGGCTTTTAAGACTTCTCCCATGCCGGCTAGGATTATTTTTAGGCTTGCTCGGAAAAGTCGAACCCGGAGGGTCCAGTTGCATGTGGGGCTGCGTAAAGGCTCCCCTGGGGAGTTCACTTGTACCCAAAGCCTTCCTTTGGTGACACTTTTGAATGGTCCAAAGGGGCTCGGTACTCATTTCCTGGGGCCTGATTTTTCACTCGTCTCCGATGACGGCTAGAGCTACCTTTAGGTTTGCTCAGGAACAGCGAACCCGGAGGGTCCATTTGCATGTGGGGCTGCGTAAAAGCTCCCCTGGGGAGTTCTCTTGTACCCAAAGCCTTCCTTTGGTGACACTTTTGTATGGGCGAAAAGGTATCGGAAAGCATTTCCTGGGGCCTGATTTTTCAGTCGTCTTCGATGCCGGCTAGGGCTATGTTTAGGGATGATCGGAAAAATCGAACCCAGAGGGTCCAGTTGCATGTGGGGCTGCGTAAAGGCTCCCCTCGGGAGTTCTCTTGTACCCAAAGCCTTCCTTTGATGACACTTTTGGATGGTCCAAAGGGGCTTGCAACGTTTTTTCTGGGGCCCGGTTTTTCAGTCTTCTCCCGTGCCGGCTAGGGATATATTTAGGGTTGCTCGGAAACAGAGAACCCGGAGGGTCCAGTTGCATATGGGGCTGCGTAAAGACTCCCCTGGGGAGTTCACTTGTACCCAAAGCCTAACTTTGCGGGCACTTTTGGATGGTCCAAAGGGGCTCGGAACGCATTTCCTGCGGCCTGATTTTTCACTCGTCTCTGATGACGGCTAGGGCTACGTTTAGGTTTGCTCAGGAACAGCGAACACGGAGAGTCCAGTTGCATGTGGGGCTGCGTAAAGGCTCCCCTGGGGAGTTCTCTTGTACCCAAAGCCTTCCTTTGATGACACTTTTGGATGGTCCAAAGAGGCTTGCAACGTTTTCTGGTGCGTGGTTTTTCAGTCTTCTCCCATGCCGGCTAGGGATATATTTAGGGTTGCTCGGAAACAGCGAACCCAAAGGGTCCAGTTGCATATGGCGCTGCGTAAAGGCTCCCCTGGGGAGTTCTCTTGTACCCAAAGCCTTCCTTTGGGGGCGCTTTTGGATGGTCCAAAGGGGCTCGCAACGCATTTCCTGGGGCCTGATTTTTCAGTCGTCTTCGATGCCGGCTAGGGCTATGTTTAGGGATACTGGGAAACAGCGAACCCTGAGGGTCCAGTTGCATGTGGGGCTGCGTAAAGGCTCCCCTGGGGAGTTCACTTGTACCCAAAGCCTTCCTTTGGGGGCATTTTTGGATGGGCGAAAAGGACTCGCAACGCATTTCCTGGGGCCTGATTTTTCAGTCGTCTTGGATGCCGGCTAGGGCTATGTTTAGGGATGATCGGAAAAATCGAACCCGGAGGGTCCAGTTGCATGTGGGGCTGCGTAAAGGCTCCGCTGGGGAGTTCACTTGTACCCAAAGCCTTCCTTTGGGGGCACTTTTGAATGGGCGAAAATGGCTCGGAACGCATTTCCTGGGGCCTGATTTTTCAGTCGTCTTCGATGCTGGCTAGTGCTACTTTTAGGGATGCTCGGAAACAGCGAACCCGGATGGTCCAGTTGCATGTGGGGCTGCGTAAAGGCTCCGCTGGGGAGTTCACTTGTACCCAAAGCCTTCCTTTGGGGGCACTTTTGAATGGGCGAAAATGGCTCGGAACGCATTTCCTGGGGCCTGATTTTTCAGTCGTCTTCGATGCCGGCTAGGGCTATGTTTAGGGATGCTAGGAAACAGCGAACCCTGAGGGTCCAGTTGCATGTGGGGCTGCGTAAAGGCTCCCCTGGGGAGTTCACTTGTACCCAAAGCCTTCCTTTGGTGACACTTTTGAATGGTCCAAAGGGGCTTCCAACACGTTTTCTGGGGCCCGGCTTTTAAGACTTCTCCCATGCCGGCTAGGATTATTTTTAGGCTTGCTCGGAAAAGTCGAACCCGGAGGGTCCAGTTGCATGTGGGGCTGCGTAAAGGCTCCCCTGGGGAGTTCACTTGTACCCAAAGCCTTCCTTTGGTGACACTTTTGAATGGTCCAAAGGGGCTCGGTACTCATTTCCTGGGGCCTGATTTTTCACTCGTCTCCGATGACGGCTAGAGCTACCTTTAGGTTTGCTCAGGAACAGCGAACCCGGAGGGTCCAGTTGCATGTGGGGCTGCGTAAAGGCTCCCCTCTGGAGTTCTCTTGTACCCAAAGCCTTCCTTTGGGGGCACTTTTGGTGGGCGAAAAGGACTCGCAACCCATTTCCTGGAGACTGATTTTTCAGTCGTCTTCCATGCCATCTAGGGTTATGTTTAGGGATGCTCGGAAACAGCGAACCCGGAGGGTCCAGTTGCATGTGGGGCTGCGTAAAGGCTCACCTGGGGAGTTCACTTGTACCCAAAGCCTTCCTTTGGGGGCATATTTGGATGGGCGAAAAGGGATCGGAACGCATTTCCTGGGGCCTGATTTTTCAGTCGTCTTGGATGCCGGCTAGGGCTATGTTTAGGGATGATCGGAAAAATCGAACCCGGAGGGTCCAGTTGCATATTGGGCTGCGTAAAGGCTCCCCTGGGGAGTTTACCTGTACCCAAAGCCTTCCTTTGGGGGCTCCTTTGGATGGTCCAAAGGGGCTCGCAACGCATTTCCTGGGGCCTGATTTTCACTTCTCTCCGATGCCGGCTAGGGCTATGTTTAGGGATGCTCAGAAACAGCGAACCCGGAGGGTCCAGTTGCATGTGGGGCTGTGTAAAGGCTCCCCTGGGGAGTTCACTTGTACCCAAAGCCTTCCTTTGGGGGCACTTTTGGATGGTCCAAAGGGGCTTCCAACGCGTATTCTGGGGCCCGGTTTTTCAGTCTTCTCCCATGCCGGCTAGGGATATATTTAGGGTTGCTCAGAAACAGCGAACCCGGAGGGTCCAGTTGCATGTGGGGCTGCGTAAAGGCTCCCCTGGGGAGTTCAGATGTACCCAAAGCCTTCCTTTGGGGGCACTTTTGGATGGTCCAAAGGGGCTTCCAACGCGTATTCTGGGGCCCGGTTTTTCAGTCTTCTCCCATGCCGGCTAGGGATATATTTAGGGTTGCTCGGAAACAGCGAACCCGGAGGGTCCAGTTGCATGTGGGGCTGCGTAAAGGCTTCCCTGGGGAGTTCACTTGTACCCAAAGCCTTCCTTTGTGGGCACTTTTGGATGGTCCAAAGGGGCTCGCAAAGCATTTCCTGGGGCCTGATTTTCACTCGTCTCCGATGACGGCTAGGGCTACGTTTAGGTTTGCTCAAGAACAGCGAACCCTGAGGGTCCAGTTGCATCAGGGGCTGCGTAAAGGCTCCCCTGGGGAGTTCACTTGTACCCAAAGCCTTCCTTTGGGGGCACTTTTGGATGGGCGAAAAGGACTCGCAACGCATTTCCTGGAGACTGATTTTTCAGTCTTCTTCCATGCCAGCCAGAGTTATGTTTAGGGATGCTCGGAAACAGCGAACTCGAAGGGTCCAGTTGCATGTGGGGCTGCGTAAAGGCTCCGCTGGGGAGTTCACTTGTACCCCAGCCTTCCTTTGGCGTAGTTTTGGATGGGCGAAAATGGCTCGGAACTTATTTCCTGGGGCCTGATTTTTCAGTCCTCTTCGTTGCCGGCTAGGGATATGTTTAGGGTTGCTCGGAAACAGCGAACCCGGATGGTCCAGTTGCATGTGGGGCTGCGTAAAGGCTCCCCTGGGGAGTTCACTTGTACCCAAACCTTCCTTTGGTGACACTTTTGGATGGTCCAAAGGGGCTCGCAACACATTTTTTGGGGCCCGGTTTTTCAGTCTTCTCTCATGTCGTCTAGGTCTACGTTTAGGTTTGCTGAGGAACAGAGAACCCGGAGGGTCCAGTTGCATGTGGGGCTGCATAAGGCTCCCCTGGGGAGTTCACTTGTACCGAAAGCCTTCCTTTGGGGGCACTTTTGGATGTTCCAAAGAGGCTCGGAACGCATTTCCTGTGGCCTGATTTTTCACTCGTCTCCGATGTCGGTTGCGGCTACGTTTAGGTTTGCTCAGGAACAGCGAACCCGGAGGGTCCAGTTGCATGTGGGGCTGCGTAAAGGCTCCCCTGGGGAGTTCACTTGTACCCAAAGCCTTCCTTTGGGGCACTTTTGAATGGGCGAAAATGGCTCGGAACGCATTTCCTGGGGCCTGATTTTTCAGTCGTCTTCGATGCTGGCTAGTGCTACTTTTAGGGATGCTCGGAAACAGCGAACCCGGAGGGTCCAGTTGCATGTGGGGCTGCGTAAAGGCTCCGCTGGGGAGTTCACTTGTACCCAAAGCCTTCCTT
The DNA here is from genome assembly GCF_047663525.1 of Anas platyrhynchos. Classification (NCBI taxonomy): domain Eukaryota; kingdom Metazoa; phylum Chordata; class Aves; order Anseriformes; family Anatidae; genus Anas; species Anas platyrhynchos. The sequence continues at coordinate 6,567,186 of NC_092609.1, read as the reverse complement.
TGGGGGCACTTTTGAATGGGCGAAAATGGCTCGGAACGCATTTCCTGGGGCCTGATTTTTCAGTCGTCTTCGATGCCGGCTAGGGCTATGTTTAGGGATGCTAGGAAACAGCGAACCCTGAGGGTCCAGTTGCATGTGGGGCTGCGTAAAGGCTCCCCTGGGGAGTTCACTTGTACCCAAAGCCTTCCTTTGGTGACACTTTTGAATGGTCCAAAGGGGCTTCCAACACGTTTTCTGGGGCCCGGCTTTTAAGTCTTCTCCCATGCCGGCTAGGATTATTTTTAGGCTTGCTCGGAAAAGTCGAACCCGGAGGGTCCAGTTGCATGTGGGGCTGCGTAAAGGCTCCCCTGGGGAGTTCACTTGTACCCAAAGCCTTCCTTTGGTGACACTTTTGGATGGTCCAAAGGGGCTCGGTACTCATTTCCTGGGGCCTGATTTTTCACTCGTCTCCGATGACGGCTAGAGCTACCTTTAGGTTTGCTCAGGAACAGCGAACCCGGAGGGTCCAGTTGCATGTGTGGCTGCGTAAAGGCTCCCCTCTGGAGTTCTCTTGTACCCAAAGCCTTCCTTTGGAGGCACTTTTGGTGGGCGAAAAGGACTCGCAACGCATTTCCTGGAGACTGATTTTTCAGTCGTCTTCCATGCCATCTAGGGTTATGTTTAGGGATGCTCGGAAACAGCGAACCCGGAGGGTCCAGTTGCATGTGGGGCTGCGTAAAGGCTCACCTGGGGAGTTCACTTGTACCCAAAGCCTTCCTTTGGGGGCATATTTGGATGGGCGAAAAGGGATCGGAACGCATTTCCTGGGGCCTGATTTTTCAGTCGTCTTGGATGCCGGCTAGGGCTATGTTTAGGGATGATCGGAAACAGCGAACCCGGAGGGTCCAGTTGCATGTGGGGCTGCGTAAAGGCTCCCCTGGGGAGTTCTCTAGTACCCAAAGCCTTCCTTTGGGGGCTCTTTTGGATGGTCCAAAGGGGCTCGCAACGCATTTCCTGGGGCCTGATTTTCACTTGTCTCCGATGCCGGCTAGGGCTATGTTTAGGGATGCTCGGAAACAGCGAACCCGGAGGGTCCAGTTGCATGTGGGGCTGCGTAAAGGCTCCGCTGGGGAGTTCACTTGTACCCAAAGACTTCCTTTGGGGGCAATTTTGGATGGGCGAAAAGGGCTCGCAATGCATTTCCTGGGGCCTCACTTTTCAGTCGTCTTCGATGCCGGCTAGGGCTATGTTTAGGGATTCTCGGAAACAGTGAACCCGGAGGGTCCAGTTGCATGTGGGGCTGCGTAAAGGCTCCCCTGGGGAGTTCACTTGTACCCAACGCCTTCCTTTGGGGGCACTTTTGGATGGTCCAAAGGGGCTTCCAACGCGTTTTCTGGGGCCCGGTTTTTCAGTCTTCTCCCATGCCGGCTAGGGATATATTTAGGGTTGCTCGGAAACAGCGAACCCGGAGGGTCCAGTTGCATGTGGGGCTGCGTAAAGGCTGCCCTGGGGAGTTCACTTGTACCCAAAGCCTTCCTTTGTTGACACTTTTGAATGGTCCAAAACGGCTTGAAACTCGTTTTCTGGGGCCTCATTTTTCAGTCGTCTTCGATGCTGGGTAGGGCTAGGTTTAGGGATGCTCGGAAACAGCGAACCCGGAGGGTCCAGTTGCATGTGGGGCTGCGTAAAGGCTCCCCTGGGGAGTTCACTTGTACCCAAAGCCTTCCTTTGGTGACACTTTTGGATGGTCCAAAGGGGCTTGCAACGCGTTTTCTGGGGCCCGGTTTTTCAGTCTTCTCCCATGCCGGCTAGGGATATATTTAGGGTTGCTCGCAAAAATCGAACCCGAAGAGTCCAGTTGCATGTGGGGCTGCGTAAAGGCTCCCCTGGGGAGTTCACTTGTACCCAAAGCCTTCCTTTGTGGGCACTTTTGGATGGTCCAAAGGGGCTCGCAAAGCATTTCTTGGGGCCTGATTTTCACTCGTCTCCGATGACGGCTAGGGCTACGTTTAGGTTTGCTCAAGAACAGAGAACCCTGATGGTCCAGTTGCATCAGGGGCTGCGTAAAGGCTCTCCTGGGGAGTTCACTTGTACCCAAAGCCTTCCTTTGGGAGCGCTTTTGGATGGGCGAAAAGGGCTCGCAACGCATTTCCTGGAGACTGATTTTTCAGTCGTTTTCCATGCCAGCTAGGGATATGTTTAGGGATGCTCGGAAACAGCGAACTCGAAGGGTCCAGTTGCATGTGGGGCTGCGTAAAGGCTCCCCTGGGGAGTTCACTTGTACCCCAGCCTTCCTTTGGGGTACTTTTGGATGGGCGAAAAGGGCTCGGAACGCATTTCCTGGGGCCTGATTTTTCAGTCGTCTTCGTTGCCGGCTAGGGCTATGTTTAGGGATGCTCGGAAACAGCGAACCCGGATGGTCCAGTTGCATGTGGGGCTGTGTAAAGGCTCCCCTGGGGAGTTCACTTGTACCCAAAGCCTTCCTTTGGGGGCTCTTTTGGATCGTCCAAAAATGCATGAGACGCGTTTTCTGGGGCCCGGTTTTTCAGTCTTCTCCCATGCCGGCTAGGGCTACGTTTAGATTTGCTCAGGAACAGCGAACCCGGAGGGTCCAGTTGCATGTGGGGCTGCGTAAAGGCTCCCCTGGGGAGTTCTCTTGTACCCAAAGCCTTCCTTTGGGGGCACTTTTGAATGGGCGGAAAGGGCTCGGAATGCATTTCCTGTGCCTGATTTTTGAGTCGTCTTCGATGCCGGCTAGGGCTACGTTTAGGTTTGCTCGGAAACAGCGAACCCGGAGGGTCCAGTTGCATGTGGGGCTGCGTAAAGGCTCCCCTGGGGAGTTCACTTGTACCCAAAGCCTTCCTTTGGGGGCACTTTTGGATGTTCCAAAGAGGCTCGGAACGCATTTCCTGGGGCCTGATTTTTCACTCGTCTCCGATGACGGCTAGGGCTACGTTTAGGTTTGCTCGGAAACAGCGAACCCGGAGGGTCCAGTTGCATGTGGGGCTGCTTAAACGCTCCCCTGGGGAGTTCTCTTGTACCCAAAGCCTTCCTTTGGTGACACTTTTGAATGGTCCAAAGGGGCTTCCAACACGTTTTCTGGGGCCCGGCTTTTAAGTCTTCTCCCATGCCGGCTAGGATTATTTTTAGGCTTGCTCGGAAAAGTCGAACCCGGAGGGTCCAGTTGCATGTGGGGCTGCGTAAAGGCTCCCCTGGGGAGTTCACTTGTACCCAAAGCCTTCCTTTGGTGACACTTTTGGATGGTCCAAAGGGGCTCGGTACTCATTTCCTGGGGCCTGATTTTTCACTCGTCTCCGATGACGGCTAGAGCTACGTTTAGGTTTGCTCAGGAACAGCGAACCCGGAGGGTCCAGTTGCATGTGTGGCTGCGTAAAGGCTCCCCTCTGGAGTTCTCTTGTACCCAAAGCCTTCCTTTGGGGGCACTTTTGGTGGGCGAAAAGGACTCGCAACGCATTTCCTGGAGACTGATTTTTCAGTCCTCTTCCATGCCATCTACGGTTATGTTTAGGGATGCTCGGAAACAGCGAACCCGGAGGGTCCAGTTGCATGTGGGGCTGCGTAAAGGCTCACCTGGGGAGTTCACTTGTACCCAAAGCCTTCCTTTGGGGGCATATTTGGATGGGCGAAAAGGGATCGGAACGCATTTCCTGGGGCCTGATTTTTCAGTCGTCTTGGATGCCGGCTAGGGCTATGTTTAGGGATGATCGGAAACAGCGAACCCGGAGGGTCCAGTTGCATGTGGGGCTGCGTAAAGGCTCCCCTGGGGAGTTCTCTAGTACCCAAAGCCTTCCTTTGGGGGCTCTTTTGGATGGTCCAAAGGGGCTCGCAACGCATTTCCTGGGGCCTGATTTTCACTTGTCTCCGATGCCGGCTAGGGCTATGTTTAGGGATGCTCGGAAACAGCGAACCCGGAGGGTCCAGTTGCATGTGGGGCTGCGTAAAGGCTCCGCTGGGGAGTTCACTTGTACCCAAAGACTTCCTTTGGGGGCAATTTTGGATGGGCGAAAAGGGCTCGCAATGCATTTCCTGGGGCCTCACTTTTCAGTCGTCTTCGATGCCGGCTAGGGCTATGTTTAGGGATGCTCGGAAACAGTGAACCCGGAGGGTCCAGTTGCATGTGGGGCTGCGTAAAGGCTCCCCTGGGGAGTTCACTTGTACCCAACGCCTTCCTTTGGGGGCACTTTTGGATGGTCCAAAGGGGCTTCCAACGCGTTTTCTGGGGCCCGGTTTTTCAGTCTTCTCCCATGCCGGCTAGGGATATATTTAGGGTTGCTCGGAAACAGCGAACCCGGAGGGTCCAGTTGCATGTGGGGCTGCGTAAAGGCTGCCCTGGGGAGTTCACTTGTACCCAAAGCCTTCCTTTGTTGACACTTTTGAATGGTCCAAAACGGCTTGAAACTCGTTTTCTGGGGCCTCATTTTTCAGTCGTCTTCGATGCTGGGTAGGGCTAGGTTTAGGGATGCTCGGAAACAGCGAACCCGGAGGGTCCAGTTGCATGTGGGGCTGCGTAAAGGCTCCCCTGGGGAGTTCACTTGTACCCAAAGCCTTACTTTGGTGACACTTTTGGATGGTCCAAAGGGGCTTGCAACGCGTTTTCTGGGGCCCGGTTTTTCAGTCTTCTCCCATGCCGGCTAGGGATATATTTAGGGTTGCTCGCAAAAATCGAACCCGAAGAGTCCAGTTGCATGTGGGGCTGCGTAAAGGCTCCCCTGGGGAGTTCACTTGTACCCAAAGCCTTCCTGGTGGGCACTTTTGGATGGTCCAAAGGGGCTCGCAAAGCATTTCTTGGGGACTGATTTTCACTCGTCTCCGATGACGGCTAGGGCTACGTTTAGGTTTGCTCAAGAACAGCGAACCCTGAGGGTCCAGTTGCATCAGGGGCTGCGTAAAGGCTCTCCTGGGGAGTTCACTTGTACCCAAAGCCTTCCTTTGGGAGCGCTTTTGGATGGGCGAAAAGGGCTCGCAACGCATTTCCTGGAGACTGATTTTTCAGTCGTTTTCCATGCCAGCTAGGGATATGTTTAGGGATGCTCGGAAACAGCGAACTCGAAGGGTCCAGTTGCATGTGGGGCTGCGTAAAGGCTCCCCTGGGGAGTTCACTTGTACCCCAGCCTTCCTTTGGGGTACTTTTGGATGGGCGAAAAGGGCTCGGAACGCATTTCCTGGGGCCTGATTTTTCAGTCGTCTTCGTTGCCGGCTAGGGCTATGTTTAGGGATGCTCGGAAACAGCGAACCCGGATGGTCCAGTTGCATGTGGGGCTGTGTAAAGGCTCCCCTGGGGAGTTCACTTGTACCCAAAGCCTTCCTTTGGGGGCTCTTTTGGATCGTCCAAAAATGCATGAGACGCGTTTTCTGGGGCCCGGTTTTTCAGTCTTCTCCCATGCCGGCTAGGGCTACGTTTAGATTTGCTCAGGAACAGCGAACCCGGAGGGTCCAGTTGCATGTGGGGCTGCATAAAGGCTCCCCTGGGGAGTTCTCTTGTACCCAAAGCCTTCCTTTGGGGGCACTTTTGAATGGGCGGAAAGGGCTCGGAATGCATTTCCTGTGCCTGATTTTTGAGTCGTCTTCGATGCCGGCTAGGGCTACGTTTAGGTTTGCTCGGAAACAGCGAACCCGGAGGGTCCAGTTGCATGTGGGGCTGCGTAAAGGCTCCCCTGGGGAGTTCACTTGTACCCAAAGCCTTCCTTTGGGGGCACTTTTGGATGTTCCAAAGAGGCTCGGAACGCATTTCCTGGGGCCTGATTTTTCACTCGTCTCCGATGACGGCTAGGGCTACGTTTAGGTTTGCTCGGAAACAGCGAACCCGGAGGGTCCAGTTGCATGTGGGGCTGCTTAAACGCTCCCCTGGGGAGTTCTCTTGTACCCAAAGCCTTCCTTTGGGGGCACTTTTGGATGGGCGAAAAGGGCTCGGAACGCATTTCCTGGGGCCTGATTTTTCAGTCGTCTTCGATACCGACTAGGGCTATGTTTAGGGATGTTCGGAAACAGCGAACCCGGAGGGTCCAGTTGCATATGAGGCTGCGTAAAGGCTCCCCTGGGGAGTTCACTTGTACCCAAAGCCTTCCTTTGGGGGCACTTTTGGATCGTCCAAAAATGCATGAATCGCGTTTTCTGGGGCCCGGTTTTTCAGTCTTCTCCCATGCAGGCTAGGGCTACGTTTAGGTTTGCTCAGGAACAGCGAACCCGGAGGGTCCAGTTGCATGTGGGGCTGCGTAAAGGCTCCCCTGGGGAGTTCACTTGTACCCAAAGCCTTCCTTTGTTGACACTTTTGGATGGTCCAAAGGGTCTCGCAACGCATTAGCTGGTGTCTGATTTTTCAGTCGTCTCCGATGACGGCTGCGGATACGTTTAGTGTTGCTAAGAAATAGCGAACCCGGAGGGTCCAGTTGCATGTGGGGCTGCGTAAAGGCTCCCCTGGGGAGTCACTTGTACCCAAAGCCTTCCTTTGGTGACACTTTTGGATGGTACAAAACGGCTTGAAACGCGTTTTCTGGGGCCCGGTTTTTCAGTCTTCTCCCATGCCGGCTAGGGATATATTTAGGGTTGCTCGGAAAAAGCTAACCCGGACGTTCCAGTTGGATGTGGGGCTGCGTAAAGGCTCCCCTGGGGATTTCTCTGGTACCCAAAGCCTTCCTTTGCTGACACTTTTGGATGGTCCAAAGGGGCTCGCAACGCATTAGCAGGGGCCTGATTTTTCACTCGTCTCAGATGACGGCTAGGGAATCGTTTAGGTTTGCTCAGGAACAGCGAACCCGGAGGGTCCAGTTGCATGTGGGGCTGCGTAAAGGCTCCCCTGGGGAGTCACTTGTACCCAAAGCCTTCCTTTGTTGACACTTTTCGATGGTCCAAAGGGGCTTGAAACGAGTTTTCTGGGGCCCGGTTTTTAAGTCTTCTCCCATGCCGGCTAGGGATATATTTAGGGTTGCTCGGAAAAATTGAACCCGGAGAGTCCAGTTGGATGTGGGGCTGCGTAAAGGCTCCCCTGGGGATTTCACTTGTACCCAAAGCCTTCCTTTGGGGGCACTTTTGAATGGTCCAAAGGGGCTCGTAACGCATTTCCCGGGGCCTGATTTTTGAGTCGTCTTCGATGCTGGCTAGGGCTTTGTTTAGAGATGCTCGGAAACAGAGAACCCGGAGGGTCCAGTTGCATGTGGGGCTGCGTAAAGGCTCCCCTGGGGAGTTCACTTGTACCCAAAGCCTTCCTTTGGGAGCACTTTTGGATGGGCGAAAAGGGCTCGGAACGCATTTCCTGGGGCCTGATTTTTCAGTCGTCTTCGATGCCGACTAGAGCTATGTGTATGAATGCTCGGAAACAGCGAACCCTGAGGGTACAGTTGCATGTGGGGCTGCGTAAAGGCTCTCCTGGGGAGTTCACTTGTACCCAAAGCCTTCCTTTGGGGGCACTTTTGGATGGTCCAAAGAGGCTCGGAACGCATTTCCTGGGGCCTGATTTTTCACTCGTCTCCGATGCCGGCTAGGGCTACGTTTAGGTTTGCTCGGAAACAGCGAACCCTGAGGGTCCAGTTGCATGTGGGGCTGCGTAAAGGCTCCCCTGGGGATTTCTCTGGTACCCAAAGCCTTCCTTTGCTGACACTTTTGGATGGTCCAAAGGGGCTCGCAACGCATTAGCTGGGGCCTGATTTTTCACTCGTCTCCGATGACGGCTACGGCTATGTTTAGGTTTGCTCAGGAACAGCGAACCCGGAGGGTCCAGTTGCATGTGGGGCTGCGTAAAGGCTCCCCTGGGGAGTCACTTGTACCCAAAGCCTTCCTTTGTTGACACTTTTCGATGGTCCAAAGGGGCTTGAAACGCGTTTTCTGGGGCCCGGTTTTTAAGTCTTCTCCCATGCCGGCTAGGGATATATTTAGGGTTGCTCGGAAAAATTGAACCCGGAGAGTCCAGTTGGATGTGGGGCTGCGTAAAGGCTCCCCTGGGGATTTCACTTGTACCCAAAGCCTTCCTTTGGGAGCACTTTTGGATGGGCTAAAAGGGCTCGGAACGCATTTCCTGGGGCCTGATTTTTCAGTCGTCTTCGATGCCGACTAGAGCTATGTATATGAATGCTCGGAAACAGCGAACCCAGAGGGTCCAGTTGCATGTGGGGCTGCGTAAAGGCTCCCCTGGGGAGTTCACTTGTACCCAAAGCCTTCCTTTGGGGGCACTTTTGGATGGGCGAAAAGGGCTCGCAACGCATTTCCTGGAGACTGATTTTTCAGTCGTCTTCCATGCCAGCTAGGGTTATGTTTAGGGATGCTCGGAAACAGCGAACTCGAAGGGTCCAGTTGCATGTGGGGCTGCGTAAAGGCTCCCCTGGGGAGTTCACTTGTACCCAAAGCCTTCCTTTGGTGACATTTTTGGATGGTCCAAAAAGGCTTGAAACTCGTTTTCTGAAGCCTCATTTTTCAGTCGTCTTCGATGCTGGGTAGGGCTATGTTTAGGGATGATCGGAAACAGCGAACCCGGAGGGTCCAGTTGCATGTGGGGCTGCATAAAGGCTCCCCTGGGGAGTTCACTTGTATTCAAAGCCTTCCTTTGTTGACTCTTTTGGATGGTCCAAAGGGGCTCGCAACGCATTAGCTGGGGCCTGATTTTTAACTCGTCTCCTATGACGGCTACAGCTACGTTTAGGTTTGCTCAGGAACAGCGAACCCCGAGGGTCCAGTTGCATGTGGGGCTGCGTAAAGGCTCCCCTGGGGAGTTCACTTGTACCCAAAGCCTTCCTTTGGGGGCACTTTTGGATGGGCGAAAGGGGCTCGCAACGCATTTCCTGGGGCCTGATTTTTCACTCGTCTCCGATGACGGCTAGAGCTACGTTTAGGTTTGCTCAGGAACAGCGAACCCGGAGGGTCCAGTTGCATGTGGGGCTGCGTAAAGGCTCCCCTGGGGAGTTCACTTGTACCCAAAGCCTTCCTTTGGGGGCACTTTTGGATGGTCCAAAGAGGCTCGGAACGCATTTCCTGGGGCCTGATTTTTCACTCGTCTCCGATGCCGGCTAGGGCTACGTTTAGGTTTGCTCGGAAACAGCGAACCCTGAGGGTCCAGTTGCATGTGGGGCTGCGTAAAGGCTCCCCTGGGGATTTCTCTGGTACCCAAAGCCTTCCTTTGGTGACACTTTTGGATGGTCCAAAGGGGCTCGCAACGCATTAGCTGGGGCCTGATTTTTCACTCGTCTCCGATGACGGCTACGGCTATGTTTAGGTTTGCTCAGGAACAGCGAACCCGGAGGGTCCAGTTGCATGTGGGGCTGCGTAAAGGCTCCCCTGGGGAGTCACTTGTACCCAAAGCCTTCCTTTGTTGACACTTTTCGATGGTCCAAAGGGGCTTGAAACGCGTTTTCTGGGGCCCGGTTTTTAAGTCTTCTCCCATGCCGGCTAGGGATATATTTAGGGTTGCTCGGAAAAATTGAACCCGGAGAGTCCAGTTGGATGTGGGGCTGCGTAAAGGCTCCCCTGGGGAGTTCACTTGTACCCAAAGCCTTCCTTTGGGGGCACTTTTGGATGGGCGAAAAGGGCTCGCAACGCATTTCCTGGAGACTGATTTTTCAGTCGTCTTCCATGCCAGCTAGGGTTATGTTTAGGGATGCTCGGAAACAGCGAACTCGAAGGGTCCAGTTGCATGTGGGGCTGCGTAAAGGCTCCCCTGGGGAGTTCACTTGTACCCAAAGCCTTCCTTTGGTGACATTTTTGGATGGTCCAAAAAGGCTTGAAACTCGTTTTCTGAAGCCTCATTTTTCAGTCGTCTTCGATGCTGGGTAGGGCTATGTTTAGGGATGCTCGGAAACAGCGAACCCAGAGGGTCCAGTTGCATGTGGGGCTGCATAAAGGCTCCCCTGGGGAGTTCACTTGTATTCAAAGCCTTCCTTTGTTGACTCTTTTGGATGGTCCAAAGGGGCTCGCAACGCATTAGCTAGGGCCTGATTTTTAACTCGTCTCCTATGACGGCTACAGCTACGTTTAGGTTTGCTCAGGAACAGCGAACCCCGAGGGTCCAGTTGCATGTGGGGCTGCGTAAAGGCTCCCCTGGGGAGTTCACTTGTACCCAAAGCCTTCCTTTGGGGGCACTTTTGGATGGGCGAAAGGGGCTCGCAACGCATTTCCTGGGGCCTGATTTTTCACTCGTCTCCGATGACGGCTAGAGCTACGTTTAGGTTTGCTCAGGAACAGCGAACCCGGAGGGTCCAGTTGCATGTGGGGCTGCGTAAAGGCTCCCCTGGGGAGTTCTCTTGTACCCAAAGCCTTCTTTTGGGGGCACTTTTGGTGGGCAAAAAGGACTCGCAACACATTACCTGGAGACTGATTTTTCAGTCGTCTTCCATGCCATCTAGTGTTATGTTTAGGGATGCTCGGAAACAGCGAACTCGGAGGGTCCAGTTGGATGTGGGGCTGCGTAAAGGCTCCACTGGGGAGTTCACTTGTACCCAAAGCCTTCCTTTGGGGGCGCTTTTGGATGGGCGAAAAGGGCTCGCAACTCATTTCCTGGGGCCTGATTTTTCACTCGTCTCCGATGTCGGCTGCGGCTACGTTTAGGTTTGCTCAGGAACAGCGAACCCGGAGGGTCCAGTTGCATGTGGGGCTGCGTAAAGGCTCCCCTGGGGAGTTCACTTGTACCCAAAGCCTTCCTTTGTTGACACTTTTGGATGGTCCAAAGGGTCTCGCAACGCATTAGCTGGTGTCTGATTTTTCAGTCGTCTCCGATGACGGCTGCGGATACGTTTAGTGTTGCTAAGAAATAGCGAACCCGGAGGGTCCAGTTGCATGTGGGGCTGCGTAAAGGCTCCCCTGGGGAGTTCACTTGTACCCAAAGCCTTCCTTTGGTGACACTTTTGGATGGTACAAAACGGCTTGAAACGCGTTTTCTGGGGCCCGGTTTTTCAGTCTTCTCCCATGCCGGCTAGGGATATATTTAGGGTTGCTCGGAAAAAGCTAACCCGGACGTTCCAGTTGGATGTGGGGCTGCGTAAAGGCTCCCCTGGGGATTTCTCTGGTACCCAAAGCCTTCCTTTGCTGACACTTTTGGATGGTCCAAAGGGGCTCGCAACGCATTAGCAGGGGCCTGATTTTTCACTCGTCTCAGATGACGGCTAGGGAATCGTTTAGGTTTGCTCAGGAACAGCGAACCCGGAGGGTCCAGTTGCATGTGGGGCTGCGTAAAGGCTCCCCTGGGGAGTCACTTGTACCCAAAGCCTTCCTTTGTTGACACTTTTCGATGGTCCAAAGGGGCTTGAAACGAGTTTTCTGGGGCCCGGTTTTTAAGTCTTCTCCCATGCCGGCTAGGGATATATTTAGGGTTGCTCGGAAAAATTGAACCCGGAGAGTCCAGTTGGATGTGGGGCTGCGTAAAGGCTCCCCTGGGGATTTCACTTGTACCCAAAGCCTTCCTTTGGGGGCACTTTTGAATGGTCCAAAGGGGCTCGTAACGCATTTCCCGGGGCCTGATTTTTGAGTCGTCTTCGATGCTGGCTAGGGCTTTGTTTAGAGATGCTCGGAAACAGAGAACCCGGAGGGTCCAGTTGCATGTGGGGCTGCGTAAAGGCTCCCCTGGGGAGTTCACTTGTACCCAAAGCCTTCCTTTGGGAGCACTTTTGGATGGGCGAAAAGGGCTCGGAACGCATTTCCTGGGGCCTGATTTTTCAGTCGTCTTCGATGCCGACTAGAGCTATGTGTATGAATGCTCGGAAACAGCGAACCCTGAGGGTACAGTTGCATGTGGGGCTGCGTAAAGGCTCTCCTGGGGAGTTCACTTGTACCCAAAGCCTTCCTTTGGGGGCACTTTTGGATGGTCCAAAGAGGCTCGGAACGCATTTCCTGGGGCCTGATTTTTCACTCGTCTCCGATGCCGGCTAGGGCTACGTTTAGGTTTGCTCGGAAACAGCGAACCCTGAGGGTCCAGTTGCATGTGGGGCTGCGTAAAGGCTCCCCTGGGGATTTCTCTGGTACCCAAAGCCTTCCTTTGCTGACACTTTTGGATGGTCCAAAGGGGCTCGCAACGCATTAGCTGGGGCCTGATTTTTCACTCGTCTCCGATGACGGCTACGGCTATGTTTAGGTTTGCTCAGGAACAGCGAACCCGGAGGGTCCAGTTGCATGTGGGGCTGCGTAAAGGCTCCCCTGGGGAGTCACTTGTACCCAAAGCCTTCCTTTGTTGACACTTTTCGATGGTCCAAAGGGGCTTGAAACGCGTTTTCTGGGGCCCGGTTTTTAAGTCTTCTCCCATGCCGGCTAGGGATATATTTAGGGTTGCTCGGAAAAATTGAACCCGGAGAGTCCAGTTGGATGTGGGGCTGCGTAAAGGCTCCCCTGGGGATTTCACTTGTACCCAAAGCCTTCCTTTGGGAGCACTTTTGGATGGGCTAAAAGGGCTCGGAACGCATTTCCTGGGGCCTGATTTTTCAGTCGTCTTCGATGCCGACTAGAGCTATGTATATGAATGCTCGGAAACAGCGAACCCAGAGGGTCCAGTTGCATGTGGGGCTGCGTAAAGGCTCCCCTGGGGAGTTCACTTGTACCCAAAGCCTTCCTTTGGGGGCACTTTTGGATGGGCGAAAAGGGCTCGCAACGCATTTCCTGGAGACTGATTTTTCAGTCGTCTTCCATGCCAGCTAGGGTTATGTTTAGGGATGCTCGGAAACAGCGAACTCGAAGGGTCCAGTTGCATGTGGGGCTGCGTAAAGGCTCCCCTGGGGAGTTCACTTGTACCCAAAGCCTTCCTTTGGTGACATTTTTGGATGGTCCAAAAAGGCTTGAAACTCGTTTTCTGAAGCCTCATTTTTCAGTCGTCTTCGATGCTGGGTAGGGCTATGTTTAGGGATGATCGGAAACAGCGAACCCGGAGGGTCCAGTTGCATGTGGGGCTGCATAAAGGCTCCCCTGGGGAGTTCACTTGTATTCAAAGCCTTCCTTTGTTGACTCTTTTGGATGGTCCAAAGGGGCTCGCAACGCATTAGCTGGGGCCTGATTTTTAACTCGTCTCCTATGACGGCTACAGCTACGTTTAGGTTTGCTCAGGAACAGCGAACCCCGAGGGTCCAGTTGCATGTGGGGCTGCGTAAAGGCTCCCCTGGGGAGTTCACTTGTACCCAAAGCCTTCCTTTGGGGGCACTTTTGGATGGGCGAAAGGGGCTCGCAACGCATTTCCTGGGGCCTGATTTTTCACTCGTCTCCGATGACGGCTAGAGCTACGTTTAGGTTTGCTCAGGAACAGCGAACCCGGAGGGTCCAGTTGCATGTGGGGCTGCGTAAAGGCTCCCCTGGGGAGTTCACTTGTACCCAAAGCCTTCCTTTGGGGGCACTTTTGGATGGTCCAAAGAGGCTCGGAACGCATTTCCTGGGGCCTGATTTTTCACTCGTCTCCGATGCCGGCTAGGGCTACGTTTAGGTTTGCTCGGAAACAGCGAACCCTGAGGGTCCAGTTGCATGTGGGGCTGCGTAAAGGCTCCCCTGGGGATTTCTCTGGTACCCAAAGCCTTCCTTTGGTGACACTTTTGGATGGTCCAAAGGGGCTCGCAACGCATTAGCTGGGGCCTGATTTTTCACTCGTCTCCGATGACGGCTACGGCTATGTTTAGGTTTGCTCAGGAACAGCGAACCCGGAGGGTCCAGTTGCATGTGGGGCTGCGTAAAGGCTCCCCTGGGGAGTCACTTGTACCCAAAGCCTTCCTTTGTTGACACTTTTCGATGGTCCAAAGGGGCTTGAAACGCGTTTTCTGGGGCCCGGTTTTTAAGTCTTCTCCCATGCCGGCTAGGGATATATTTAGGGTTGCTCGGAAAAATTGAACCCGGAGAGTCCAGTTGGATGTGGGGCTGCGTAAAGGCTCCCCTGGGGAGTTCACTTGTACCCAAAGCCTTCCTTTGGGGGCACTTTTGGATGGGCGAAAAGGGCTCGCAACGCATTTCCTGGAGACTGATTTTTCAGTCGTCTTCCATGCCAGCTAGGGTTATGTTTAGGGATGCTCGGAAACAGCGAACTCGAAGGGTCCAGTTGCATGTGGGGCTGCGTAAAGGCTCCCCTGGGGAGTTCACTTGTACCCAAAGCCTTCCTTTGGTGACATTTTTGGATGGTCCAAAAAGGCTTGAAACTCGTTTTCTGAAGCCTCATTTTTCAGTCGTCTTCGATGCTGGGTAGGGCTATGTTTAGGGATGCTCGGAAACAGCGAACCCAGAGGGTCCAGTTGCATGTGGGGCTGCATAAAGGCTCCCCTGGGGAGTTCACTTGTATTCAAAGCCTTCCTTTGTTGACTCTTTTGGATGGTCCAAAGGGGCTCGCAACGCATTAGCTAGGGCCTGATTTTTAACTCGTCTCCTATGACGGCTACAGCTACGTTTAGGTTTGCTCAGGAACAGCGAACCCCGAGGGTCCAGTTGCATGTGGGGCTGCGTAAAGGCTCCCCTGGGGAGTTCACTTGTACCCAAAGCCTTCCTTTGGGGGCACTTTTGGATGGGCGAAAGGGGCTCGCAACGCATTTCCTGGGGCCTGATTTTTCACTCGTCTCCGATGACGGCTAGAGCTACGTTTAGGTTTGCTCAGGAACAGCGAACCCGGAGGGTCCAGTTGCATGTGGGGCTGCGTAAAGGCTCCCCTGGGGAGTTCTCTTGTACCCAAAGCCTTCCTTTGGGGGCACTTTTGGTGGGCAAAAAGGACTCGCAACACATTACCTGGAGACTGATTTTTCAGTCGTCTTCCATGCCATCTAGTGTTATGTTTAGGGATGCTCGGAAACAGCGAACTCGGAGGGTCCAGTTGGATGTGGGGCTGCGTAAAGGCTCCACTGGGGAGTTCACTTGTACCCAAAGCCTTCCTTTGGGGGCGCTTTTGGATGGGCGAAAAGGGCTCGCAACTCATTTCCTGGGGCCTGATTTTTCACTCGTCTCCGATGTCGGCTGCGGCTACGTTTAGGTTTGCTCAGGAACAGCGAACCCGGAGGGTCCAGTTGCATGTGGGGCTGCGTAAAGGCTCCCCTGGGGAGTTCACTTGTACCCTATGCCTTCCTTTGGGGGCACTTTTTGATGGTCCAAAGGGGCTTGCAACGCGTTTTCTGGGGCCCGGTTTTTCAGTCTTTTCCCATGCCGGCTAGGGCTATGTTTAGGGATGCTCGGAAACAGCGAACCCGGAGGGTCCAGTTGCATGTGGGGCTGCGTAAAGGCTCCCCTGGGGAGTTCACTTGTACCAAAAGCCTTCCTTTGGGGGCATTTTTGGATGGTCCAAAGAGGCTTGCAACACGTTTCCTGGGGCCCGGTTTTTCAGTCTTCTCCCATATGGGCTAGGAATATATTTAGGGTTGCTCGGAAACAGCGAACCCGGAGGGTCCAGTTGCATGTGGGGCTGCGTAAAGGCTCCCCTGGGGAGTTCTCTTGTACCCAAAGCCTTCCTTTGGGGGCTCTTTTGCATAGGCAAAAAGGGCTCGGAACGCATTTCCTGGGGCCTGATTTTTCAGCAGTCTTCTCGATGCCGGCTAGGGCTATGTTTAGTGTTGATCGGAAACAGCGAACCCGGAGGGTCCAGTTGCACGTGGGGCTGCGTAAACGCTCCCCTGGGGAGTTCACTTGTACCGAAAGCCTTCCTTTGGTGACACGTTTGGATGTCCAAAGGGGCTTGCAACATGTTTTCTGGGGCCCGGATTTTCAGTCTTCTCCCATGCCAACTAGGGATATATATAGGGTTGTTCGGAAACAGCAAACCCGGAGGGTCCAGTTGCATGTGGGGCTGCGTAAAGGCTCCCCTGGGGAGTTCTCTTGTACCCAAAGCCTTCCTTTGGTGACACTTTTGGATGGGCGAAAAGGGCTCGGAACGCATTTCCTGGGGCCTGATTTTTCAGTCGTCTTTGATGCCGACTAGGGCTATATATAGTCTTATTGTGAAAGAGGGAATGTGGACAGTCCAGTTCCATGTGGGGCTGCAAAAGACTCCCCTGGGGAGTATAGTTGTACCCAAAGCCTTCCTTTGGGGGCACTTATGGATGGACGAAAGGGGCTTGTAACGTGTTGTCCTCAGTCCGCCCGAGACGGGACCCGGACCCCGGTGCGGCGAGCAAACACGACACCTAGGATGGAGCCAAAGGGCTCGGGAAGCCGGACCCACGCTGCCCGTGGGAGGGACACTCGTGTCCTGCGATCGAAATAGCGGAGCCGACCGAGGTCCCACCCGGACCCCAGTGCGGCTAGCACACACGTCGCCCAGGATAGGAGCGTGGCTGTTCAGGACGGACGGCTGCCGCTCCGGACAGGACAGAAGCTTCCGTCTCGAGGACAGCCAGCCCACGAGTCAGCGGATGATAGCCTCCTGTTTCACGACACGGCTGCTACGCATGCGGCTCGTGGCCGCACAATCGCGTCCTGGGATCGTTGTCCCCAATCCGCCCGAAACGGGATTCTTACCCTTGCGCGGCTAGCATACACGTCTCCCAGGACCGGAGTCTTGGCGTTCGGGAAGGACGGTCGCCGCTCCGGGACGGCGAGTTCCCGAGCGAACGGAACACAGCCTCCTCCTTCGCGGCAAGGCTGGTACCCACACCGCGTGTGGCCCGTCCCCCGTGTCTTGCGGTCACTTTCGTCGAGCCGCCTGAGACAGAACACGGACCCCGGTGCGGCTAGCAGACACGTCGCCCAGGACCGGAGCCAAGGAGCAATGCACAGCCGGTCCCACACTGCCCGTAGACGGACACCCGTGTCCTGCAATCGCTTTCCCGGAGCCGATCGAAGTGCGACCCGGACCGCGGTCCGGCTAGCACACACGTCGCCCAGGACCGGAGCGTGGCTGTTCGGTAAGGACGGCCGCCGCTCCGAACACGATAGACGCTTTCCTCTCAGGGACAGCCAGCCCCCGAGTAAGCGGAAGATAGCCTCCTGTTTCACGACACGGCTGCTACGCATGCAGCTCGTGGCCGGACCACTGTGTCGTGGGATCTCCTTCCCCGAGGCGCCCGAAATGGGATCCGGACCCCGGTGCGGCGAGCAAACACGACACCTAGGATGGAGCCAAAGGGCTCGGGAAGCCGGACCCACGCTGCCCGTGGAGGGACACTCGTGTCCTGCGATCGAAATAGCGGAGCCGACCGAGGTCCCACCCGGACCCCAGTGCGGCTAGCACACACGTCGCCCAGGATAGGAGCGTGGCTGTTCGGGACGGACGGCTGCCGCTCCGGACAGGACAGAAGCTTCCGTCTCGGGGACAGCCAGCCCACGAGTCAGCGGATGATAGCCTCCTGTTTAACGACACGGCTGCTACGCATGCGGCTCCTGGCCGCACAATCGCGTCCTGGGATCGTTGTCCCCAATCCGCCCGAAACGGGATTCTTACCCTTGCGCGGCTAGCATACACGTCTCCCAGGACCGGAGTCTTGGCGTTCGGGAAGGACGGTCGCCGCTCCGGGACGGCGAGTTCCCGAGCGAACGGAACACAGCCTCCTGCTTCGCGGCAAGGCTGGCACCCACACCGCGTGTGGCCGGTCATCCGTGTCTTGCGGTCACTTTCGTCGAGACGCCCAAGGCGGGACCCGGACCCCGGAGCGGCTAGCACACACGTCGCGCAGGACGGGAGCCCAGGGTCCACATCCGGACGCCTGCCGCTCTGGACTGTCTGAATCGACGGTCCCCAGGACGGCGTAACTCCGAGGCGGTGAACGACAGCCTGACGCTTCGCGGCAAGGCTGGCTCCCATGCAGCTCGTGGCCGGACAACCGTGTCTTGGGATCGTTGTCCCCAGTCCGCCCGAGACGGGACTCGGACCCCGGAGCGGCTAGCACACACGTCGCGCAGGACCGGAGCCTACGGGCTCGGGAAGCCGGACCCACGCTGCCCGTGGAGGGACACACGTTTCCTGCGATCGAAATAGCGGAGCCGACAGAGGTCCGACCGGCACCTAGTGCGGCTAGCACACACATCGCCCAGGACCGGAGCGGGGCTCTCCGGGAAGGACGGCCGCCGCTCCGAACACGATAGACGCTTTCCTCTCAGGGACAGCCAGCCCCCGAGTAAGCGGAAGACAGCCTCCTGTTTCACGACACGGCTGCTACGCATGCAGCTCGTGGCCGGACCACTGTGTCGTGGGATCTCCTTCCCCGAGGCGCCCGAAATGGGAACCGGACCCCGGTGCGGCGAGCAAACACGACACCTAGGATGGAGCCAAAGGGCTCGGGAAGCCGGACCCACGCTGCCCGTGGAGGGACACTCGTGTCCTGCGATCGAAATAGCGGAGCCGACCGAGGTCCCACCCGGACCCCAGTGCGGCTAGCACACACGTCGCCCAGGATAGGAGCGTGGCTGTTCGGGACGGACGGCTGCCGTTCCGGACAGGACAGAAGCTTCCGTCTCGGGGACAGCCAGCCCACGAGTCAGCGGATGATAGCCTCCTGTTTCACGACACGGCTGCTACGCATGCGGCTCGTGGCCGCACAATCGCGTCATGGGATCGTTGTCCCCAATCCGCCCGAAACGGGATTCTTACCCTTGCGCGGCTAGCATACACGTCTCCCAGGACCGGAGTCTTGGCGTTCGGGAAGGACGGTCGCCGCTCCGGGAAGGACAGTTCCCGAGCGAACGGAACACAGCCTCCTCCTTCGCGGCAAGGCTGGTACCCACACCGCGTGTGGCCGGTCATCCGTGTCTTGCGGTCACTTTCGTCGAGACGCCCAAGGCGGGACCCGGACCCCGGCGCGGCTAGCACACACGTCGCGCAGGACGGGAGCCCAGGGTCCACATCCGGACGCCTGCCGCTCTGGACTGTCTGAATCGACGGTCCCCAGGACGGCGTAACTCCGAGCCGGTGAACGACAGCCTGACGCTTCGCGGCAAGGCTGGCTCCCATGCCGCTCGTGGCCGGACAACCGTGTCTTGGGATCGTTGTCCCCAGTCCGCCCGAGACGGGAACCGGACCCCAGAGCGGCTAGCACACACGTCGCGCAGGACCGGAGCCTAGGGGCTCGGGAAGCCGGACCCACGCTGCCCGTGGAGGGACACACGTTTCCTGCGTTCGAAATAGCGGAGCCGACAGAGGTCCGACCGGCACCTAGTTCGGCTAGCACACACATCGCCCAGGACCGCAGCGGGGCTGTTCGGGAAGGACGGCCGGTGCTCCGGACTGGACAATCCCCTGTCTCGAGGATAAGCAGTTCCCGAACGAGCGGACCACAGCCTCCTGATTCGCGGCAAGGCTGGTACCCACACCGCGTGTGGCCCGTCCCCCGTGTCTTGCAGTCACTTTCGTCGAGCCGCCTGAGACAGAACACGGACCCCGGTGCGGCTAGCAGACACGTCGCCCAGGACCGGAGCCAAGGAGCTCTACACAGCCGGTCCCACACTGCCCGTAGACGGACACCCGTGTCCTGCAATCGCTTTCCCGGAGCCGATCGAAGTGCGACCCGGACCGCGGTCCGGCTAGCACACACGTCGCCCAGGACCGGAGCGGGGCTGTTCGGTAAGGACGGTCGCCGCTCCGGACAGGACAGAAGCTTCCGTCTCGGGGACGGCCAGCACCCGAGCCAGAGGATGACAGCCTCCTGTGTCAGAACACGGCTGCTACGCATGCGGCTCGTGGCCGCACAACTGTGTCGTGGGATCGTTGTCCCCAATCTGCCCGAAACGGGATTCTTACCCTTGCGCGGCTAGCATACACGTCTCCCAGGACCGGAGTCTTGGCGTTCGGGAAGGACGGTCGCCGCTCCGGGACGGCGAGTTCCCGAGCGAACGGAACACAGCCTCCTGCTTCGCGGCAAGGCTGGCACCCACACCGCGTGTGGCCGGTCATCCGTGTCTTGCGGTCACTTTCGTCGAGGCGCCCAAGGCGGGACCCGGACCCCGGAGCGGCTAGCACACACGTCGCGCAGGACCGGAGCCTAGGGGCTCGGGAAGCCGGACCCACGCTACCCGTGGAGGGACACACGTTTCCTGCGATCGAAATAGCGGAGCCGACAGAGGTCCGACCGGCACCTAGTGCGGCTAGCACACACATCGCCCAGGACCGGAGCGGGGCTCTCCGGGAAGGACGGCCGCCGCTCCGGACAGGATAGACGCTTTCCTCTCGGGGACAGCCAGCCCCCGAGTAAGCGGAAGATAGCCTCCTGTTTCACGTCACGGCTGCTACGCATGCAGCTCGTGTCCGGACCACTGTGTCGTGGGATCTCCTTCCCCGAGGCGCCCGAAATGGGATCCGGAGCCGGGTGCGGCGAGCAAACACGACACCTAGGATGGAGCCCAAGGGCTCGGGAAGCCGGACCCACGCTGCCCGTGGAGGGACACTCGTGTCCTGCGATCGAAATAGCGGAGCCGACCGAGGTCCCTCCCGGACCCCAGTGCGGCTAGCACACACGTCGCCCAGGATAGGAGCGTGGCTGTTCAGGACGGACGGCTGCCGCTCCGGACAGGACAGAAGCTTCCGTCTCGGGGACAGCCAGCACCCGAGCCAGAGGATGACAGCCTCCTGTGTCAGAACACGGCTGCTACGCATGCGGCTCGTGGCCGCACAACCGTGTGGTGGGATCGTTGTCCCCAATCTGCCCGAAACGGGATTCTTACCCTTGCGCGGCTAGCATACACGTCTCCCAGGACCGGAGTCTTGGCGTTCGGGAAGGACGGTCGCCGCTCCGGGACGGCGAGTTCCCGAGCGAAAGGAACACAGCCTCCTCCTTCGCGGCAAGGCTGGTACCCACACCGCGTGTGGCCGGTCATCCGTGTCTTGCGGTCACTTTCGTCGAGACGCCCAAGGCGGGACCCGGACCCCGGAGCGGCTAGCACACACGTCGCGCAGGACCGGAGCCCAGGGTCCACATCCGGACGCCTGCCGCTCTGGACTGTCTGAATCGACGTTCCCCCGAACGGCGTAACTCCGAGCCGGTGAACGACAGCCTGACGCTTCGCGGCAAGGCTGGCTCCCATGCCGCTCGTGGCCGGACAACCGTGTCTTGGGATCGTTGTCCCCAGTCCGCCCGAGACGGGAACCGGACCCCAGAGCGGCTAGCACACACGTCGCGCAGGACCGGAGCCTAGGGGCTCGGGAAGCCGGACCCACGCTGCCCGTGGAGGGACACACGTTTCCTGCGTTCGAAATAGCGGAGCCGACAGAGGTCCGACCGGCACCTAGTTCGGCTAGCACACACATCGCCCAGGACCGCAGCGGGGCTGTTCGGGAAGGACGGCCGGTGCTCCGGACTGGACAATCCCCTGTCTCGAGGATAAGCAGTTCCCGAACGAGCGGACCACAGCCTCCTGATTCGCGGCAAGGCTGGTACCCACACCGCGTGTGGCCCGTCCCCCGTGTCTTGCAGTCACTTTCGTCGAGCCGCCTGAGACAGAACACGGACCCCGGTGCGGCTAGCAGACACGTCGCCCAGGACCGGAGCCAAGGAGCTCTACACAGCCGGTCCCACACTGCCCGTAGACGGACACCCGTGTCCTGCAATCGCTTTCCCGGAGCCGATCGAAGTGCGACCCGGACCGCGGTCCGGCTAGCACACACGTCGCCCAGGACCGGAGCGGGGCTGTTCGGTAAGGACGGTCGCCGCTCCGGACAGGACAGAAGCTTCCGTCTCGGGGACGGCCAGCACCCGAGCCAGAGGATGACAGCCTCCTGTGTCAGAACACGGCTGCTACGCATGCGGCTCGTGGCCGCACAACCGTGTCGTGGGATCGTTGTCCCCAATCTGCCCGAAACGGGATTCTTACCCTTGCGCGGCTAGCATACACGTCTCCCAGGACCGGAGTCTTGGCGTTCGGGAAGGACGGTCGCCGCTCCGGGACGGCGAGTTCCCGAGCGAACGGAACACAGCCTCCTGCTTCGCGGCAAGGCTGCCACCCACACCGCGTGTGGCCGGTCATCCGTGTCTTGCGGTCACTTTCGTCGAGGCGCCCAAGGCGGGACCCGGACCCCGGAGCGGCTAGCACACACGTCGCGCAGAACCGGAGCCTAGGGGCTCGGGAAGCCGGATCCACGCTGCCCGTGGAGGGACACACGTTTCCTGCGTTCGAAATAGCGGAGCCGACAGAGGTCCGACCGGCACCTAGTGCGGCTAGCACACACATCGCCCAGGACCGCAGCGGGGCTCTCCGGAAAGGACGGCCGCCGCTCCGAACACGATAGACGCTTTCCTCTCAGGGACAGCCAGCCCCCGAGTAAGCGGAAGATAGCCTCCTGTTTCACGACACGGCTGCTACGCATGCAGCTCGTGGCCGGACCACTGTGTCGTGGGATCTCCTTCCCCGAGGCGCCCGAAATGGGATCCGGACCCCGGTGCGGCGAGCAAACACGACACCTAGGATGGAGCCCAAGGGCTCGGGAAGCCGGACCCACGCTGCCCGTGGAGGGACACTCGTGTCCTGCGATCGAAATAGCGGAGCCGACCGAGGTCCCACCCGGACCCCAGTGCGGCTAGCACACACGTCGCCCAGGATAGGAGCGTGGCTGTTCGGGACGGACGGCTGCCGCTCCGGACAGGACAGAAGCTTCCGTCTCGGGGACAGCCAGCCCACGAGTCAGCGGATGACAGCCTCCTGTGTCAGAACACGGCTGCTACGCATGCGGCTCGTGGCCGCACAATCGCGTCCTGGGATCGTTGTCCCCAATCCGCCCGAAACGGGATTCTTACCCTTGCACGGCTAGCATACACGTCTCCCAGGACCGGAGTCTTGGCGTTCGGGAAGGACGGTCGCCGCTCCGGGAAGGACAGTTCCCGAGCGAACGGAACACAGCCTCCTCCTTCGCGGCAAGGCTGGTACCCACCCCGCGTGTGGCCGGTCATCCGTGTCTTGCGGTCACTTTCGTCGAGACGCCCAAGGCGGGACCCGGACCCCGGAGCGGCTAGCACACACGTCGCGCAGGACGGGAGCCCAGGGTCCACATCCGGACGCCTGCCGCTCTGGACTGTCTGAATCGACGGTCCCCAGGACGGCGTAACTCCGAGCCGGTGAACGACAGCCTGACGCTTCGCGGCAAGGCTGGCTCCCATGCCGCTCGTGGCCGGACAACCGTGTCTTGGGATCGTTGTCCCCAGTCCGCCCGAGACGGGACCCGGACCCCGGAGCGGCTAGCACACACGTCGCGCAGGACCGGAGCCTAGGTGCTCGGGAAGCCGGACCCACGCTACCCGTGGAGGGACACACGTTTCCTGCGTTCGAAATAGCGGAGCCGACAGAGGTCCGACCGGCACCTAGTGCGGCTAGCACACACATCGCCCAGGACCGGAGCGGGGCTCTCCGGGAAGGACGGCCGCCGCTCCGGACAGGATAGACGCTTTCCTCTCGGGGACAGCCAGCCCCCGAGTAAGCGGAAGATAGCCTCCTGTTTCACGTCACGGCTGCTACGCATGCAGCTCGTGTCCGGACCACTGTGTCGTGGGATCTCCTTCCCCGAGGCGCCCGAAATGGGATCCGGAGCCGGGTGCGGCGAGCAAACACGACACCTAGGATGGAGCCAAAGGGCTCGGGAAGCCGGACCCACGCTGCCCGTGGAGGGACACTCGTGTCCTGCGATCGAAATAGCGGAGCCGACCGAGGTCCCTCCCGGACCCCAGTGCGGCTAGCACACACGTCGCCCAGGATAGGAGCGTGGCTGTTCAGGACGGACGGCTGCCGCTCCGGACAGGACAGAAGCTTCCGTCTCGGGGACAGCCAGCACCCGAGCCAGAGGATGACAGCCTCCTGTGTCAGAACACGGCTGCTACGCATGCGGCTCGTGGCCGCACAACCGTGTGGTGGGATCGTTGTCCCCAATCTGCCCGAAACGGGATTCTTACCCTTGCGCGGCTAGCATACACGTCTCCCAGGACCGGAGTCTTGGCGTTCGGGAAGGACGGTCGCCGCTCCGGGACGGCGAGTTCCCGAGCGAAAGGAACACAGCCTCCTCCTTCGCGGCAAGGCTGGTACCCACACCGCGTGTGGCCGGTCATCCGTGTCTTGCGGTCACTTTCGTCGAGACGCCCAAGGCGGGACCCGGACCCCGGAGCGGCTAGCACACACGTCGCGCAGGACCGGAGCCCAGGGTCCACATCCGGACGCCTGCCGCTCTGGACTGTCTGAATCGACGTTCCCCCGAACGGCGTAACTCCGAGCCGGTGAACGACAGCCTGACGCTTCGCGGCAAGGCTGGCTCCCATGCCGCTCGTGGCCGGACAACCGTGTCTTGGGATCGTTGTCCCCAGTCCGCCCGAGACGGGACCCGGACCCCGGAGCGGCTAGCACACACGTCGCGCAGGACCGGAGCCTAGGGGCTCGGGAAGCCGGACCCACGCTGCCCGTAGAGGGGTACACGTTTCCTGCGATCGAAATAGCGGAGCCGACAGAGGTCCGACCGGCACCTAGTGCGGCTAGCACACACATCGCCCAGGACCGCAGCGGGGCTGTTCGGGAAGGACGGCCGGTGCTCCGGACTGGACAATCCCCTGTCTCGAGGATAAGCAGTTCCCGAACGAGCGGACCACAGCCTCCTGATTCGCGGCAAGGCTGGTACCCACACCGCGTGTGGCCCGTCCCCCGTGTCTTGCAGTCACTTTCGTCGAGCCGCCTGAGACAGAACACGGACCCCGGTGCGGCTAGCAGACACGTCGCCCAGCACCGGAGCCAAGGAGCTCTGCACAGCCGGTCCCACACTGCCCGTAGACGGACACCCGTGTCCTGCAATCGCTTTCCCGGAGCCGATCGAAGTGCGACCCGGACCGCGGTCCGGCTAGCACACACGTCGCCCAGGACCGGAGAGGGGCTGTTCGGTAAGGACGGTCGCCGCTCCGGACAGGACAGAAGCTTCCGTCTCGGGGACAGCCAGCACCCGAGCCAGAGGATGACAGCCTCCTGTGTCAGAACACGGCTGCTACGCATGCGGCTCGTGGCAGCACAACCGTGTGGTGGGATCGTTGTCCCCAATCTGCCCGAAACGGGATTCTTACCCTTGCGCGGCTAGCATACACGTCTCCCAGGACCGGAGTCTTGGCGTTCGGGAAGGACGGTCGCCGCTCCGGGACGGCGAGTTCCCGAGCGAACGGAACACAGCCTCCTGCTTCGCGGCAAGGCTGGTACCCACACCGCGTGTGGCCGGTCATCCGTGTCTTGCGGTCACTTTCGTCGAGGCGCCCAAGGCGGGACCCGGACCCCGGAGCGGCTAGCACACACGTCGCGCAGGACCGGAGCCTAGGGGCTCGGGAAGCCGGACCCACGCTGCCCGTGGAGGGACACACGTTTCCTGCGATCGAAATAGCGGAGCCGACAGAGGTCCGACCGGCACCTAGTGCGGCTAGCACACACATCGCCCAGGACCGGAGCGGGGCTCTCCGGGAAGGACGGCCGCCGCTCCGAACACGATAGACGCTTTCCTCTCAGGGACAGCCAGCCCCCGAGTAAGCGGAAGATAGCCTCCTGTTTCACGACACGGCTGCTACGCATGCAGCTCGTGGCCGGACCACTGTGTCGTGGGATCTCCTTCCCCGAGGCGCCCGAAATGGGAACCGGACCCCGGTGCGGCGAGCAAACACGACACCTAGGATGGAGCCAAAGGGCTCGGGAAGCCGGACCCACGCTGCCCGTGGAGGGACACTCGTGTCCTGCGATCGAAATAGCGGAGCCGACCGAGGTCCCACCCGGACCCCAGTGCGGCTAGCACACACGTCGCCCAGGATAGGAGCGTGGCTGTTCGGGACGGACGGCTGCCGCTCCGGACAGGACAGAAGCTTCCGTCTCGGGGACAGCCAGCACCCGAGCCAGCGGATGACAGCCTCCTGTGTCACGACACGGCTGCTACGCATGCGGCTCGTGGCCGCACAACCGTGTGGTGGGATCGTTGTCCCCAATCTGCCCGAAACGGGATTCTTACCCTTGCGCGGCTAGCATACACGTCTCCCAGGACCGGAGTCTTGGCGTTCGGGAAGGACGGTCGCCGCTCCGGGACGGCGAGTTCCCGAGCGAACTGAACACAGCCTCCTGCTTCGCGGCAAGGCTGGCACCCACACCGCGTGTGGCCGGTCATCCGTGTCTTGCGGTCACTTTCGCCGAGACGCCCAAGGCGGGACCCGGACCCCGGAGCGGCTAGCACACACGTCGCGCAGGACCGGAGCCTAGGGGCTCGGGAAGCCGGACCCACGCTGCCCGTGGAGGGACACACGTTTCCTGCGATCGAAATAGCGGAGCCGACAGAGGTCCGACCGGCACCTAGTGCGGCTAGCACACACATCGCCCAGGACCGGAGCGGGGCTCTCCGGGAAGGACGGCCGCCGCTCCGAACACGATAGACGCTTTCCTCTCAGGGACAGCCAGCCCCCGAGTAAGCGGAAGATAGCCTCCTGTTTCACGTCACGGCTGCTACGCATGCAGCTCGTGGCCGGACCACTGTGTCGTGGGATCTCCTTCCCCGAGGCGCCCGAAATGGGATCCGGACCCCGGTGCGGCGAGCAAACACGACACCTAGGATGGAGCCCAAGGGCTCGGGAAGCCGGACCCACGCTGCCCGTGGAGGGACACTCGTGTCCTGCGATCGAAATAGCGGAGCCGACCGAGGTCCCACCCGGACCCCAGTGCGGCTAGCACACACGTCGCCCAGGATAGGAGCGTGGCTGTTCAGGACGGACGGCTGCCGCTCCGGACAGGACAGAAGCTTCCGTCTCGGGGACAGCCAGCACCCGAGCCAGCGGATGACAGCCTCCTGTGTCAGAACACGGCTGCTACGCATGCGGCTCGTGGCCGCACAACCGTGTGGTGGGATCGTTGTCCCCAATCTGCCCGAAACGGGATTCTTACCCTTGCGCGGCTAGCATACACGTCTCCCAGGACCGGAGTCTTGGCGTTCGGGAAGGACGGTCGCCGCTCCGGGACGGCGAGTTCCCGAGCGAACGGAACACAGCCTCCTGCTTCGCGGCAAGGCTGGCACCCACACCGCGTGTGGCCGGTCATCCGTGTCTTGCGGTCACTTTCGTCGAGACGCCCAAGGCGGGACCCGGACCCCGGAGCGGCTAGCACACACGTCGCGCAGGACCGGAGCCTAGGGGCTCGGGAAGCCGGACCCACGCTGCCCGTGGAGGGACACACGTTTCCTGCGATCGAAATAGCGGAGCCGACAGAGGTCCGACCGGCACCTAGTGCGGCTAGCACACACATCGCCCAGGACCGGAGAGGGGCTCTCCGGGAAGGACGGCCGCCGCTCCGAACACGATAGACGCTTTCCTCTCAGGGACAGCCAGCCCCCGAGTAAGCGGAAGATAGCCTCCTGTTTCACGACACGGCTGCTACGCATGCAGCTCGTGGCCGGACCACTGTGTCGTGGGATCTCCTTCCCCGAGGCGCCCGAAATGGGATCCGGACCCCGGTGCGGCGAGCAAACACGACACCTAGGATGGAGCCCAAGGGCTCGGGAAGCCGGACCCACGCTGCCCGTGGAGGGACACTCGTGTCCTGCGATCGAAATAGCGGAGCCGACCGAGGTCCCACCCGGACCCCAGTGCGGCTAGCACACACGTCGCCCAGGATAGGAGCGTGGCTGTTCAGGACGGACGGCTGCCGCTCCGGACAGGACAGAAGCTTCCGTCTCGGGGACAGCCAGCACCCGAGCCAGCGGATGACAGCCTCCTGTGTCAGAACACGGCTGCTACGCATGCGGCTCGTGGCCGCACAACCGTGTCGTGGGATCGTTGTCCCCAATCTGCCCGAAACGGGATTCTTACCCTTGCGCGGCTAGCATACACGTCTCCCAGGACCGGAGTCTTGGCGTTCGGGAAGGACGGTCGCCGCTCCGGGACGGCGAGTTCCCGAGCGAACTGAACACAGCCTCCTGCTTCGCGGCAAGGCTGGCACCCACACCGCGTGTGGCCGGTCATCCGTGTCTTGCGGTCACTTTCGTCGAGACGCCCAAGGCGGGACCCGGACCCCGGCGCGGCTAGCACACACGTCGCGCAGGACCGGAGCCTAGGGGCTCGGGAAGCCGGACCCACGCTGCCCGTGGAGGGACACACGTTTCCTGCGATCGAAATAGCGGAGCCGACAGAGGTCCGACCGGCACCTAGTGCGGCTAGCACACACATCGCCCAGGACCGGAGCGGGGCTCTCCGGGAAGGACGGCCGCCGCTCCGAACACGATAGACGCTTTCCTCTCAGGGACAGCCAGCCCCCGAGTAAGCGGAAGATAGCCTCCTGTTTCACGACACGGCTGCTACGCATGCAGCTCGTGGCCGGACCACTGTGTCGTGGGATCTCCTTCCCCGAGGCGTCGAAATGGGAACCGGACCCCGGTGCGGCGAGCAAACACGACACCTAGGATGGAGCCCAAGGGCTCGGGAAGCCGGACCCACGCTGCCCGTGGAGGGACACTCGTGTCCTGCGATCGAAATAGCGGAGCCGACCGAGGTCCCACCCGGACCCCAGTGCGGCTAGCACACACGTCGCCCAGGATAGGAGCGTGGCTGTTCAGGACGGACGGCTGCCGCTCCGGACAGGACAGAAGCTTCCGTCTCGGGGACAGCCAGCACCCGAGCCAGCGGATGACAGCCTCCTGTGTCAGAACACGGCTGCTACGCATGCGGCTCGTGGCCGCACAACCGTGTGGTGGGATCGTTGTCCCCAATCTGCCCGAAACGGGATTCTTACCCTTGCGCGGCTAGCATACACGTCTCCCAGGACCGGAGTCTTGGCGTTCGGGAAGGACGGTCGCCGCTCCGAGACGGCGAGTTCCCGAGCGAACTGAACACAGCCTCCTGCTTCGCGGCAAGGCTGGCACCCACACCGCGTGTGGCCGGTCACCTGTGTCTTGCGGTCACTTTCGTCGAGACGCCCAAGGCGGGACCCGGACCCCGGAGCGGCTAGCACACACGTCGCGCAGGACCGGAGCCTAGGGGCTCGGGAAGCCGGACCCACGCTGCCCGTGGAGGGACACACGTTTCCTGCGATCGAAATAGCGGAGCCGACAGAGGTCCGACCGGCACCTAGTGCGGCTAGCACACACATCGCCCAGGACCGGAGAGGGGCTCTCCGGGAAGGACGGCCGCCGCTCCGAACACGATAGACGCTTTCCTCTCAGGGACAGCCAGCCACCGAGTAAGCGGAAGATAGCCTCCTGTTTCACGACACGGCTGCTACGCATGCAGCTCGTGGCCGGACCACTGTGTCGTGGGATCTCCTTCCCCGAGGCGCCCGAAATGGGATCCGGACCCCGGTGCGGCGAGCAAACACGACACCTAGGATGGAGCCCAAGGGCTCGGGAAGCCGGACCCACGCTGCCCGTGGAGGGACACTCGTGTCCTGCGATCGAAATAGCGGAGCCGACCGAGGTCCCACCCGGACCCCAGTGCGGCTAGCACACACGTCGCCCAGGATAGGAGCGTGGCTGTTCAGGACGGACGGCTGCCGCTCCGGACAGGACAGAAGCTTCCGTCTCGGGGACAGCCAGCACCCGAGCCAGCGGATGACAGCCTCCTGTGTCAGAACACGGCTGCTACGCATGCGGCTCGTGGCCGCACAACCGTGTCGTGGGATCGTTGTCCCCAATCTGCCCGAAACGGGATTCTTACCCTTGCGCGGCTAGCATACTCGTCTCCCAGGACCGGAGTCTTGGCGTTCGGGAAGGACGGTCGCCGCTCCGGGACGGCGAGTTCCCGAGCGAACTGAACACAGCCTCCTGCTTCGCGGCAAGGCTGGCACCCACACCGCGTGTGGCCGGTCATCCGTGTCTTGCGGTCACTTTCGTCGAGACGCCCAAGGCGGGACCCGGACCCCGGCGCGGCTAGCACACACGTCGCGCAGGACCGGAGCCTAGGGGCTCGGGAAGCCGGACCCACGCTGCCCGTGGAGGGACACACGTTTCCTGCGATCGAAATAGCGGAGCCGACAGAGGTCCGACCGGCACCTAGTGCGGCTAGCACACACATCGCCCAGGACCGGAGCGGGGCTCTCCGGGAAGGACGGCCGCCGCTCCGAACACGATAGACGCTTTCCTCTCAGGGACAGCCAGCCCCCGAGTAAGCGGAAGATAGCCTCCTGTTTCACGACACGGCTGCTACGCATGCAGCTCGTGGCCGGACCACTGTGTCGTGGGATCTCCTTCCCCGAGGCGTCGAAATGGGAACCGGACCCCGGTGCGGCGAGCAAACACGACACCTAGGATGGAGCCCAAGGGCTCGGGAAGCCGGACCCACGCTGCCCGTGGAGGGACACTCGTGTCCTGCGATCGAAATAGCGGAGCCGACCGAGGTCCCACCCGGACCCCAGTGCGGCTAGCACACACGTCGCCCAGGATAGGAGCGTGGCTGTTCAGGACGGACGGCTGCCGCTCCGGACAGGACAGAAGCTTCCGTCTCGGGGACAGCCAGCACCCGAGCCAGCGGATGACAGCCTCCTGTGTCAGAACACGGCTGCTACGCATGCGGCTCGTGGCCGCACAACCGTGTGGTGGGATCGTTGTCCCCAATCTGCCCGAAACGGGATTCTTACCCTTGCGCGGCTAGCATACACGTCTCCCAGGACCGGAGTCTTGGCGTTCGGGAAGGACGGTCGCCGCTCCGAGACGGCGAGTTCCCGAGCGAACTGAACACAGCCTCCTGCTTCGCGGCAAGGCTGGCACCCACACCGCGTGTGGCCGGTCACCTGTGTCTTGCGGTCACTTTCGTCGAGACGCCCAAGGCGGGACCCGGACCCCGGAGCGGCTAGCACACACGTCGCGCAGGACCGGAGCCTAGGGGCTCGGGAAGCCGGACCCACGCTGCCCGTGGAGGGACACACGTTTCCTGCGATCGAAATAGCGGAGCCGACAGAGGTCCGACCGGCACCTAGTGCGGCTAGCACACACATCGCCCAGGACCGGAGAGGGGCTCTCCGGGAAGGACGGCCGCCGCTCCGAACACGATAGACGCTTTCCTCTCAGGGACAGCCAGCCACCGAGTAAGCGGAAGATAGCCTCCTGTTTCACGACACGGCTGCTACGCATGCAGCTCGTGGCCGGACCACTGTGTCGTGGGATCTCCTTCCCCGAGGCGCCCGAAATGGGATCCGGACCCCGGTGCGGCGAGCAAACACGACACCTAGGATGGAGCCCAAGGGCTCGGGAAGCCGGACCCACGCTGCCCGTGGAGGGACACTCGTGTCCTGCGATCGAAATAGCGGAGCCGACCGAGGTCCCACCCGGACCCCAGTGCGGCTAGCACACACGTCGCCCAGGATAGGAGCGTGGCTGTTCAGGACGGACGGCTGCCGCTCCGGACAGGACAGAAGCTTCCGTCTCGGGGACAGCCAGCACCCGAGCCAGCGGATGACAGCCTCCTGTGTCAGAACACGGCTGCTACGCATGCGGCTCGTGGCCGCACAACCGTGTGGTGGGATCGTTGTCCCCAATCTGCCCGAAACGGGATTCTTACCCTTGCGCGGCTAGCATACACGTCTCCCAGGACCGGAGTCTTGGCGTTCGGGAAGGACGGTCGCCGCTCCGGGACGGCGAGTTCCCGAGCGAACTGAACACAGCCTCCTGCTTCGCGGCAAGGCTGGCACCCACACCGCGTGTGGCCGGTCATCCGTGTCTTGCGGTCACTTTCGTCGAGACGCCCAAGGCGGGACCCGGACCCCGGAGCGGCTAGCACACACGTCGCGCAGGACCGGAGCCTAGGGGCTCGGGAAGCCGGACCCACGCTGCCCGTGGAGGGACACACGTTTCCTGCGATCGAAATAGCGGAGCCGACAGAGGTCCGACCGGCACCTAGTGCGGCTAGCACACACATCGCCCAGGACCGGAGCGGGGCTCTCCGGGAAGGACGGCCGCCGCTCCGAACACGATAGACGCTTTCCTCTCAGGGACAGCCAGCCCCCGAGTAAGCGGAAGATAGCCTCCTGTTTCACGACACGGCTGCTACGCATGCAGCTCGTGGCCGGACCACTGTGTCGTGGGATCTCCTTCCCCGAGGCGTCGAAATGGGAACCGGACCCCGGTGCGGCGAGCAAACACGACACCTAGGATGGAGCCCAAGGGCTCGGGAAGCCGGACCCACGCTGCCCGTGGAGGGACACTCGTGTCCTGCGATCGAAATAGCGGAGCCGACCGAGGTCCCACCCGGACCCCAGTGCGGCTAGCACACACGTCGCCCAGGATAGGAGCGTGGCTGTTCAGGACGGACGGCTGCCGCTCCGGACAGGACAGAAGCTTCCGTCTCGGGGACAGCCAGCACCCGAGCCAGCGGATGACAGCCTCCTGTGTCAGAACACGGCTGCTACGCATGCGGCTCGTGGCCGCACAACCGTGTGGTGGGATCGTTGTCCCCAATCTGCCCGAAACGGGATTCTTACCCTTGCGCGGCTAGCATACACGTCTCCCAGGACCGGAGTCTTGGCGTTCGGGAAGGACGGTCGCCGCTCCGAGACGGCGAGTTCCCGAGCGAACTGAACACAGCCTCCTGCTTCGCGGCAAGGCTGGCACCCACACCGCGTGTGGCCGGTCACCTGTGTCTTGCGGTCACTTTCGTCGAGACGCCCAAGGCGGGACCCGGACCCCGGAGCGGCTAGCACACACGTCGCGCAGGACCGGAGCCTAGGGGCTCGGGAAGCCGGACCCACGCTGCCCGTGGAGGGACACACGTTTCCTGCGATCGAAATAGCGGAGCCGACAGAGGTCCGACCGGCACCTAGTGCGGCTAGCACACACATCGCCCAGGACCGGAGAGGGGCTCTCCGGGAAGGACGGCCGCCGCTCCGAACACGATAGACGCTTTCCTCTCAGGGACAGCCAGCCACCGAGTAAGCGGAAGATAGCCTCCTGTTTCACGACACGGCTGCTACGCATGCAGCTCGTGGCCGGACCACTGTGTCGTGGGATCTCCTTCCCCGAGGCGCCCGAAATGGGATCCGGACCCCGGTGCGGCGAGCAAACACGACACCTAGGATGGAGCCCAAGGGCTCGGGAAGCCGGACCCACGCTGCCCGTGGAGGGACACTCGTGTCCTGCGATCGAAATAGCGGAGCCGACCGAGGTCCCACCCGGACCCCAGTGCGGCTAGCACACACGTCGCCCAGGATAGGAGCGTGGCTGTTCAGGACGGACGGCTGCCGCTCCGGACAGGACAGAAGCTTCCGTCTCGGGGACAGCCAGCACCCGAGCCAGCGGATGACAGCCTCCTGTGTCAGAACACGGCTGCTACGCATGCGGCTCGTGGCCGCACAACCGTGTGGTGGGATCGTTGTCCCCAATCTGCCCGAAACGGGATTCTTACCCTTGCGCGGCTAGCATACACGTCTCCCAGGACCGGAGTCTTGGCGTTCGGGAAGGACGGTCGCCGCTCCGGGACGGCGAGTTCCCGAGCGAACTGAACACAGCCTCCTGCTTCGCGGCAAGGCTGGCACCCACACCGCGTGTGGCCGGTCATCCGTGTCTTGCGGTCACTTTCGTCGAGACGCCCAAGGCGGGACCCGGACCCCGGCGCGGCTAGCACACACGTCGCGCAGGACCGGAGCCTAGGGGCTCGGGAAGCCGGACCCACGCTGCCCGTGGAGGGACACACGTTTCCTGCGATCGAAATAGCGGAGCCGACAGAGGTCCGACCGGCACCTAGTGCGGCTAGCACACACATCGCCCAGGACCGGAGCGGGGCTCTCCGGGAAGGACGGCCGCCGCTCCGAACACGATAGACGCTTTCCTCTCAGGGACAGCCAGCCACCGAGTAAGCGGAAGATAGCCTCCTGTTTCACGACACGGCTGCTACGCATGCAGCTCGTGGCCGGACCACTGTGTCGTGGGATCTCCTTCCCCGAGGCGCCCGAAATGGGATCCGGACCCCGGTGCGGCGAGCAAACACGACACCTAGGATGGAGCCCAAGGGCTCGGGAAGCCGGACCCACGCTGCCCGTGGAGGGACACTCGTGTCCTGCGATCGAAATAGCGGAGCCGACCGAGGTCCCACCCGGACCCCAGTGCGGCTAGCACACACGTCGCCCAGGATAGGAGCGTGGCTGTTCAGGACGGACGGCTGCCGCTCCGGACAGGACAGAAGCTTCCGTCTCGGGGACAGCCAGCACCCGAGCCAGCGGATGACAGCCTCCTGTGTCAGAACACGGCTGCTACGCATGCGGCTCGTGGCCGCACAACCGTGTGGTGGGATCGTTGTCCCCAATCTGCCCGAAACGGGATTCTTACCCTTGCGCGGCTAGCATACACGTCTCCCAGGACCGGAGTCTTGGCGTTCGGGAAGGACGGTCGCCGCTCCGGGACGGCGAGTTCCCGAGCGAACTGAACACAGCCTCCTGCTTCGCGGCAAGGCTGGCACCCACACCGCGTGTGGCCGGTCATCCGTGTCTTGCGGTCACTTTCGTCGAGACGCCCAAGGCGGGACCCGGACCCCGGCGCGGCTAGCACACACGTCGCGCAGGACCGGAGCCTAGGGGCTCGGGAAGCCGGACCCACGCTGCCCGTGGAGGGACACACGTTTCCTGCGATCGAAATAGCGGAGCCGACAGAGGTCCGACCGGCACCTAGTGCGGCTAGCACACACATCGCCCAGGACCGGAGAGGGGCTCTCCGGGAAGGACGGCCGCCGCTCCGAACACGATAGACGCTTTCCTCTCAGGGACAGCCAGCCACCGAGTAAGCGGAAGATAGCCTCCTGTTTCACGACACGGCTGCTACGCATGCAGCTCGTGGCCGGACCACTGTGTCGTGGGATCTCCTTCCCCTAGGCGCCCGAAATGGGATCCGGACCCCGGTGCGGCGAGCAAACACGACACCTAGGATGGAGCCAAAGGGCTCGGGAAGCCGGACCCACGCTGCCCGTGGAGGGACACTCGTGTCCTGCGATCGAAATAGCGGAGCCGACCGAGGTCCCACCCGGACCCCAGTGCGGCTAGCACACACGTCGCCCAGGATAGGAGCGTGGCTGTTCAGGACGGACGGCTGCCGCTCCGGACAGGACAGAAGCTTCCGTCTCGGGGACAGCCAGCACCCGAGCCAGCGGATGACAGCCTCCTGTGTCAGAACACGGCTGCTACGCATGCGGCTCGTGGCCGCACAACCGTGTGGTGGGATCGTTGTCCCCAATCTGCCCGAAACGGGATTCTTACCCTTGCGCGGCTAGCATACACGTCTCCCAGGACCGGAGTCTTGGCGTTCGGGAAGGACGGTCGCCGCTCCGGGACGGCGAGTTCCCGAGCGAACTGAACACAGCCTCCTGCTTCGCGGCAAGGCTGGCACCCACACCGCGTGTGGCCGGTCATCCGTGTCTTGCGGTCACTTTCGTCGAGACGCCCAAGGCGGGACCCGGACCCCGGCGCGGCTAGCACACACGTCGCGCAGGACCGGAACCTAGGGGCTCGGGAAGCCGGACCCACGCTGCCCGTGGAGGGACACACGTTTCCTGCGATCGAAATAGCGGAGCCGACAGAGGTCCGACCGGCACCTAGTGCGGCTAGCACACACATCGCCCAGGACCGGAGCGGGGCTCTCCGGGAAGGACGGCCGCCGCTCCGAACACGATAGACGCTTTCCTCTCAGGGACAGCCAGCCCCCGAGTAAGCGGAAGATAGCCTCCTGTTTCACGACACGGCTGCTACGCATGCAGCTCGTGGCCGGACCACTGTGTCGTGGGATCTCCTTCCCCGAGGCGTCGAAATGGGAACCGGACCCCGGTGCGGCGAGCAAACACGACACCTAGGATGGAGCCCAAGGGCTCGGGAAGCCGGACCCACGCTGCCCGTGGAGGGACACTCGTGTCCTGCGATCGAAATAGCGGAGCCGACCGAGGTCCCACCCGGACCCCAGTGCGGCTAGCACACACGTCGCCCAGGATAGGAGCGTGGCTGTTCAGGACGGACGGCTGCCGCTCCGGACAGGACAGAAGCTTCCGTCTCGGGGACAGCCAGCACCCGAGCCAGCGGATGACAGCCTCCTGTGTCAGAACACGGCTGCTACGCATGCGGCTCGTGGCCGCACAACCGTGTCGTGGGATCGTTGTCCCCAATCTGCCCGAAACGGGATTCTTACCCTTGCGCGGCTAGCATACACGTCTCCCAGGACCGGAGTCTTGGCGTTCGGGAAGGACGGTCGCCGCTCCGAGACGGCGAGTTCCCGAGCGAACTGAACACAGCCTCCTGCTTCGCGGCAAGGCTGGCACCCACACCGCGTGTGGCCGGTCACCTGTGTCTTGCGGTCACTTTCGTCGAGACGCCCAAGGCGGGACCCGGACCCCGGAGCGGCTAGCACACACGTCGCGCAGGACCGGAGCCTAGGGGCTCGGGAAGCCGGACCCACGCTGCCCGTGGAGGGACACACGTTTCCTGCGATCGAAATAGCGGAGCCGACAGAGGTCCGACCGGCACCTAGTGCGGCTAGCACACACATCGCCCAGGACCGGAGCGGGGCTCTCCGGGAAGGACGGCCGCCGCTCCGAACACGATAGACGCTTTCCTCTCAGGGACAGCCAGCCCCCGAGTAAGCGGAAGATAGCCTCCTGTTTCACGACACGGCTGCTACGCATGCAGCTCGTGGCCGGACCACTGTGTCGTGGGATCTCCTTCCCCGAGGCGCCCGAAATGGGATCCGGACCCCGGTGCGGCGAGCAAACACGACACCTAGGATGGAGCCCAAGGGCTCGGGAAGCCGGACCCACGCTGCCCGTGGAGGGACACTCGTGTCCTGCGATCGAAATAGCGGAGCCGACCGAGGTCCCACCCGGACCCCAGTGCGGCTAGCACACACGTCGCCCAGGATAGGAGCGTGGCTGTTCAGGACGGACGGCTGCCGCTCCGGACAGGACAGAAGCTTCCGTCTCGGGGACAGCCAGCACCCGAGCCAGCGGATGACAGCCTCCTGTGTCAGAACACGGCTGCTACGCATGCGGCTCGTGGCCGCACAACCGTGTGGTGGGATCGTTGTCCCCAATCTGCC
Source organism: Anas platyrhynchos (assembly GCF_047663525.1). NCBI lineage: Eukaryota > Metazoa > Chordata > Aves > Anseriformes > Anatidae > Anas > Anas platyrhynchos. The sequence continues at coordinate 6,530,384 of NC_092609.1, read as the reverse complement.
CGAAACGGGATTCTTACCCTTGCGCGGCTAGCATACACGTCTCCCAGGACCGGAGTCTTGGCGTTCGGGAAGGACGGTCGCCGCTCCGGGACGGCGAGTTCCCGAGCGAACGGAACACAGCCTCCTGCTTCGCGGCAAGGCTGGCACCCACACCGCGTGTGGCCGGTCATCCGTGTCTTGCGGTCACTTTCGTCGAGACGCCCAAGGCGGGACCCGGACCCCGGAGCGGCTAGCACACACGTCGCGCAGGACCGGAGCCTAGGGGCTCGGGAAGCCGGACCCACGCTGCCCGTGGAGGGACACACGTTTCCTGCGATCGAAATAGCGGAGCCGACAGAGGTCCGACCGGCACCTAGTGCGGCTAGCACACACATCGCCCAGGACCGGAGAGGGGCTCTCCGGGAAGGACGGCCGCCGCTCCGAACACGATAGACGCTTTCCTCTCAGGGACAGCCAGCCCCCGAGTAAGCGGAAGATAGCCTCCTGTTTCACGACACGGCTGCTACGCATGCAGCTCGTGGCCGGACCACTGTGTCGTGGGATCTCCTTCCCCGAGGCGCCCGAAATGGGATCCGGACCCCGGTGCGGCGAGCAAACACGACACCTAGGATGGAGCCCAAGGGCTCGGGAAGCCGGACCCACGCTGCCCGTGGAGGGACACTCGTGTCCTGCGATCGAAATAGCGGAGCCGACCGAGGTCCCACCCGGACCCCAGTGCGGCTAGCACACACGTCGCCCAGGATAGGAGCGTGGCTGTTCAGGACGGACGGCTGCCGCTCCGGACAGGACAGAAGCTTCCGTCTCGGGGACAGCCAGCACCCGAGCCAGCGGATGACAGCCTCCTGTGTCAGAACACGGCTGCTACGCATGCGGCTCGTGGCCGCACAACCGTGTGGTGGGATCGTTGTCCCCAATCTGCCCGAAACGGGATTCTTACCCTTGCGCGGCTAGCATACACGTCTCCCAGGACCGGAGTCTTGGCGTTCGGGAAGGACGGTCGCCGCTCCGAGACGGCGAGTTCCCGAGCGAACTGAACACAGCCTCCTGCTTCGCGGCAAGGCTGGCACCCACACCGCGTGTGGCCGGTCACCTGTGTCTTGCGGTCACTTTCGTCGAGACGCCCAAGGCGGGACCCGGACCCCGGAGCGGCTAGCACACACGTCGCGCAGGACCGGAGCCTAGGGGCTCGGGAAGCCGGACCCACGCTGCCCGTGGAGGGACACACGTTTCCTGCGATCGAAATAGCGGAGCCGACAGAGGTCCGACCGGCACCTAGTGCGGCTAGCACACACATCGCCCAGGACCGGAGAGGGGCTCTCCGGGAAGGACGGCCGCCGCTCCGAACACGATAGACGCTTTCCTCTCAGGGACAGCCAGCCCCCGAGTAAGCGGAAGATAGCCTCCTGTTTCACGACACGGCTGCTACGCATGCAGCTCGTGGCCGGACCACTGTGTCGTGGGATCTCCTTCCCCGAGGCGCCCGAAATGGGATCCGGACCCCGGTGCGGCGAGCAAACACGACACCTAGGATGGAGCCCAAGGGCTCGGGAAGCCGGACCCACGCTGCCCGTGGAGGGACACTCGTGTCCTGCGATCGAAATAGCGGAGCCGACCGAGGTCCCACCCGGACCCCAGTGCGGCTAGCACACACGTCGCCCAGGATAGGAGCGTGGCTGTTCAGGACGGACGGCTGCCGCTCCGGACAGGACAGAAGCTTCCGTCTCGGGGACAGCCAGCACCCGAGCCAGCGGATGACAGCCTCCTGTGTCAGAACACGGCTGCTACGCATGCGGCTCGTGGCCGCACAACCGTGTCGTGGGATCGTTGTCCCCAATCTGCCCGAAACGGGATTCTTACCCTTGCGCGGCTAGCATACACGTCTCCCAGGACCGGAGTCTTGGCGTTCGGGAAGGACGGTCGCCGCTCCGGGACGGCGAGTTCCCGAGCGAACTGAACACAGCCTCCTGCTTCGCGGCAAGGCTGGCACCCACACCGCGTGTGGCCGGTCATCCGTGTCTTGCGGTCACTTTCGTCGAGACGCCCAAGGCGGGACCCGGACCCCGGCGCGGCTAGCACACACGTCGCGCAGGACCGGAGCCTAGGGGCTCGGGAAGCCGGACCCACGCTGCCCGTGGAGGGACACACGTTTCCTGCGATCGAAATAGCGGAGCCGACAGAGGTCCGACCGGCACCTAGTGCGGCTAGCACACACATCGCCCAGGACCGGAGAGGGGCTCTCCGGGAAGGACGGCCGCCGCTCCGAACACGATAGACGCTTTCCTCTCAGGGACAGCCAGCCCCCGAGTAAGCGGAAGATAGCCTCCTGTTTCACGACACGGCTGCTACGCATGCAGCTCGTGGCCGGACCACTGTGTCGTGGGATCTCCTTCCCCTAGGCGCCCGAAATGGGATCCGGACCCCGGTGCGGCGAGCAAACACGACACCTAGGATGGAGCCCAAGGGCTCGGGAAGCCGGACCCACGCTGCCCGTGGAGGGACACTCGTGTCCTGCGATCGAAATAGCGGAGCCGACCGAGGTCCCACCCGGACCCCAGTGCGGCTAGCACACACGTCGCCCAGGATAGGAGCGTGGCTGTTCAGGACGGACGGCTGCCGCTCCGGACAGGACAGAAGCTTCCGTCTCGGGGACAGCCAGCACCCGAGCCAGCGGATGACAGCCTCCTGTGTCAGAACACGGCTGCTACGCATGCGGCTCGTGGCCGCACAACCGTGTCGTGGGATCGTTGTCCCCAATCTGCCCGAAACGGGATTCTTACCCTTGCGCGGCTAGCATACACGTCTCCCAGGACCGGAGTCTTGGCGTTCGGGAAGGACGGTCGCCGCTCCGGGACGGCGAGTTCCCGAGCGAACTGAACACAGCCTCCTGCTTCGCGGCAAGGCTGGCACCCACACCGCGTGTGGCCGGTCATCCGTGTCTTGCGGTCACTTTCGTCGAGACGCCCAAGGCGGGACCCGGACCCCGGCGCGGCTAGCACACACGTCGCGCAGGACCGGAGCCTAGGGGCTCGGGAAGCCGGACCCACGCTGCCCGTGGAGGGACACACGTTTCCTGCGATCGAAATAGCGGAGCCGACAGAGGTCCGACCGGCACCTAGTGCGGCTAGCACACACATCGCCCAGGACCGGAGCGGGGCTCTCCGGGAAGGACGGCCGCCGCTCCGAACACGATAGACGCTTTCCTCTCAGGGACAGCCAGCCCCCGAGTAAGCGGAAGATAGCCTCCTGTTTCACGACACGGCTGCTACGCATGCAGCTCGTGGCCGGACCACTGTGTCGTGGGATCTCCTTCCCCGAGGCGTCGAAATGGGAACCGGACCCCGGTGCGGCGAGCAAACACGACACCTAGGATGGAGCCCAAGGGCTCGGGAAGCCGGACCCACGCTGCCCGTGGAGGGACACTCGTGTCCTGCGATCGAAATAGCGGAGCCGACCGAGGTCCCACCCGGACCCCAGTGCGGCTAGCACACACGTCGCCCAGGATAGGAGCGTGGCTGTTCAGGACGGACGGCTGCCGCTCCGGACAGGACAGAAGCTTCCGTCTCGGGGACAGCCAGCACCCGAGCCAGCGGATGACAGCCTCCTGTGTCAGAACACGGCTGCTACGCATGCGGCTCGTGGCCGCACAACCGTGTGGTGGGATCGTTGTCCCCAATCTGCCCGAAACGGGATTCTTACCCTTGCGCGGCTAGCATACACGTCTCCCAGGACCGGAGTCTTGGCGTTCGGGAAGGACGGTCGCCGCTCCGAGACGGCGAGTTCCCGAGCGAACTGAACACAGCCTCCTGCTTCGCGGCAAGGCTGGCACCCACACCGCGTGTGGCCGGTCACCTGTGTCTTGCGGTCACTTTCGTCGAGACGCCCAAGGCGGGACCCGGACCCCGGAGCGGCTAGCACACACGTCGCGCAGGACCGGAGCCTAGGGGCTCGGGAAGCCGGACCCACGCTGCCCGTGGAGGGACACACGTTTCCTGCGATCGAAATAGCGGAGCCGACAGAGGTCCGACCGGCACCTAGTGCGGCTAGCACACACATCGCCCAGGACCGGAGAGGGGCTCTCCGGGAAGGACGGCCGCCGCTCCGAACACGATAGACGCTTTCCTCTCAGGGACAGCCAGCCACCGAGTAAGCGGAAGATAGCCTCCTGTTTCACGACACGGCTGCTACGCATGCAGCTCGTGGCCGGACCACTGTGTCGTGGGATCTCCTTCCCCGAGGCGCCCGAAATGGGATCCGGACCCCGGTGCGGCGAGCAAACACGACACCTAGGATGGAGCCCAAGGGCTCGGGAAGCCGGACCCACGCTGCCCGTGGAGGGACACTCGTGTCCTGCGATCGAAATAGCGGAGCCGACCGAGGTCCCACCCGGACCCCAGTGCGGCTAGCACACACGTCGCCCAGGATAGGAGCGTGGCTGTTCAGGACGGACGGCTGCCGCTCCGGACAGGACAGAAGCTTCCGTCTCGGGGACAGCCAGCACCCGAGCCAGCGGATGACAGCCTCCTGTGTCAGAACACGGCTGCTACGCATGCGGCTCGTGGCCGCACAACCGTGTCGTGGGATCGTTGTCCCCAATCTGCCCGAAACGGGATTCTTACCCTTGCGCGGCTAGCATACACGTCTCCCAGGACCGGAGTCTTGGCGTTCGGGAAGGACGGTCGCCGCTCCGGGACGGCGAGTTCCCGAGCGAACTGAACACAGCCTCCTGCTTCGCGGCAAGGCTGGCACCCACACCGCGTGTGGCCGGTCATCCGTGTCTTGCGGTCACTTTCGTCGAGACGCCCAAGGCGGGACCCGGACCCCGGCGCGGCTAGCACACACGTCGCGCAGGACCGGAGCCTAGGGGCTCGGGAAGCCGGACCCACGCTGCCCGTGGAGGGACACACGTTTCCTGCGATCGAAATAGCGGAGCCGACAGAGGTCCGACCGGCACCTAGTGCGGCTAGCACACACATCGCCCAGGACCGGAGCGGGGCTCTCCGGGAAGGACGGCCGCCGCTCCGAACACGATAGACGCTTTCCTCTCAGGGACAGCCAGCCACCGAGTAAGCGGAAGATAGCCTCCTGTTTCACGACACGGCTGCTACGCATGCAGCTCGTGGCCGGACCACTGTGTCGTGGGATCTCCTTCCCCTAGGCGCCCGAAATGGGATCCGGACCCCGGTGCGGCGAGCAAACACGACACCTAGGATGGAGCCCAAGGGCTCGGGAAGCCGGACCCACGCTGCCCGTGGAGGGACACTCGTGTCCTGCGATCGAAATAGCGGAGCCGACCGAGGTCCCACCCGGACCCCAGTGCGGCTAGCACACACGTCGCCCAGGATAGGAGCGTGGCTGTTCAGGACGGACGGCTGCCGCTCCGGACAGGACAGAAGCTTCCGTCTCGGGGACAGCCAGCACCCGAGCCAGCGGATGACAGCCTCCTGTGTCAGAACACGGCTGCTACGCATGCGGCTCGTGGCCGCACAACCGTGTCGTGGGATCGTTGTCCCCAATCTGCCCGAAACGGGATTCTTACCCTTGCGCGGCTAGCATACACGTCTCCCAGGACCGGAGTCTTGGCGTTCGGGAAGGACGGTCGCCGCTCCGGGACGGCGAGTTCCCGAGCGAACTGAACACAGCCTCCTGCTTCGCGGCAAGGCTGGCACCCACACCGCGTGTGGCCGGTCATCCGTGTCTTGCGGTCACTTTCGTCGAGACGCCCAAGGCGGGACCCGGACCCCGGCGCGGCTAGCACACACGTCGCGCAGGACCGGAGCCTAGGGGCTCGGGAAGCCGGACCCACGCTGCCCGTGGAGGGACACACGTTTCCTGCGATCGAAATAGCGGAGCCGACAGAGGTCCGACCGGCACCTAGTGCGGCTAGCACACACATCGCCCAGGACCGGAGAGGGGCTCTCCGGGAAGGACGGCCGCCGCTCCGAACACGATAGACGCTTTCCTCTCAGGGACAGCCAGCCACCGAGTAAGCGGAAGATAGCCTCCTGTTTCACGACACGGCTGCTACGCATGCAGCTCGTGGCCGGACCACTGTGTCGTGGGATCTCCTTCCCCTAGGCGCCCGAAATGGGATCCGGACCCCGGTGCGGCGAGCAAACACGACACCTAGGATGGAGCCAAAGGGCTCGGGAAGCCGGACCCACGCTGCCCGTGGAGGGACACTCGTGTCCTGCGATCGAAATAGCGGAGCCGACCGAGGTCCCACCCGGACCCCAGTGCGGCTAGCACACACGTCGCCCAGGATAGGAGCGTGGCTGTTCAGGACGGACGGCTGCCGCTCCGGACAGGACAGAAGCTTCCGTCTCGGGGACAGCCAGCACCCGAGCCAGCGGATGACAGCCTCCTGTGTCAGAACACGGCTGCTACGCATGCGGCTCGTGGCCGCACAACCGTGTGGTGGGATCGTTGTCCCCAATCTGCCCGAAACGGGATTCTTACCCTTGCGCGGCTAGCATACACGTCTCCCAGGACCGGAGTCTTGGCGTTCGGGAAGGACGGTCGCCGCTCCGGGACGGCGAGTTCCCGAGCGAACTGAACACAGCCTCCTGCTTCGCGGCAAGGCTGGCACCCACACCGCGTGTGGCCGGTCATCCGTGTCTTGCGGTCACTTTCGTCGAGACGCCCAAGGCGGGACCCGGACCCCGGCGCGGCTAGCACACACGTCGCGCAGGACCGGAACCTAGGGGCTCGGGAAGCCGGACCCACGCTGCCCGTGGAGGGACACACGTTTCCTGCGATCGAAATAGCGGAGCCGACAGAGGTCCGACCGGCACCTAGTGCGGCTAGCACACACATCGCCCAGGACCGGAGCGGGGCTCTCCGGGAAGGACGGCCGCCGCTCCGAACACGATAGACGCTTTCCTCTCAGGGACAGCCAGCCCCCGAGTAAGCGGAAGATAGCCTCCTGTTTCACGACACGGCTGCTACGCATGCAGCTCGTGGCCGGACCACTGTGTCGTGGGATCTCCTTCCCCGAGGCGTCGAAATGGGAACCGGACCCCGGTGCGGCGAGCAAACACGACACCTAGGATGGAGCCCAAGGGCTCGGGAAGCCGGACCCACGCTGCCCGTGGAGGGACACTCGTGTCCTGCGATCGAAATAGCGGAGCCGACCGAGGTCCCACCCGGACCCCAGTGCGGCTAGCACACACGTCGCCCAGGATAGGAGCGTGGCTGTTCAGGACGGACGGCTGCCGCTCCGGACAGGACAGAAGCTTCCGTCTCGGGGACAGCCAGCACCCGAGCCAGCGGATGACAGCCTCCTGTGTCAGAACACGGCTGCTACGCATGCGGCTCGTGGCCGCACAACCGTGTCGTGGGATCGTTGTCCCCAATCTGCCCGAAACGGGATTCTTACCCTTGCGCGGCTAGCATACACGTCTCCCAGGACCGGAGTCTTGGCGTTCGGGAAGGACGGTCGCCGCTCCGGGACGGCGAGTTCCCGAGCGAACTGAACACAGCCTCCTGCTTCGCGGCAAGGCTGGCACCCACACCGCGTGTGGCCGGTCATCCGTGTCTTGCGGTCACTTTCGTCGAGACGCCCAAGGCGGGACCCGGACCCCGGCGCGGCTAGCACACACGTCGCGCAGGACCGGAGCCTAGGGGCTCGGGAAGCCGGACCCACGCTGCCCGTGGAGGGACACACGTTTCCTGCGATCGAAATAGCGGAGCCGACAGAGGTCCGACCGGCACCTAGTGCGGCTAGCACACACATCGCCCAGGACCGGAGAGGGGCTCTCCGGGAAGGACGGCCGCCGCTCCGAACACGATAGACGCTTTCCTCTCAGGGACAGCCAGCCACCGAGTAAGCGGAAGATAGCCTCCTGTTTCACGACACGGCTGCTACGCATGCAGCTCGTGGCCGGACCACTGTGTCGTGGGATCTCCTTCCCCTAGGCGCCCGAAATGGGATCCGGACCCCGGTGCGGCGAGCAAACACGACACCTAGGATGGAGCCAAAGGGCTCGGGAAGCCGGACCCACGCTGCCCGTGGAGGGACACTCGTGTCCTGCGATCGAAATAGCGGAGCCGACCGAGGTCCCACCCGGACCCCAGTGCGGCTAGCACACACGTCGCCCAGGATAGGAGCGTGGCTGTTCAGGACGGACGGCTGCCGCTCCGGACAGGACAGAAGCTTCCGTCTCGGGGACAGCCAGCACCCGAGCCAGCGGATGACAGCCTCCTGTGTCAGAACACGGCTGCTACGCATGCGGCTCGTGGCCGCACAACCGTGTGGTGGGATCGTTGTCCCCAATCTGCCCGAAACGGGATTCTTACCCTTGCGCGGCTAGCATACACGTCTCCCAGGACCGGAGTCTTGGCGTTCGGGAAGGACGGTCGCCGCTCCGGGACGGCGAGTTCCCGAGCGAACTGAACACAGCCTCCTGCTTCGCGGCAAGGCTGGCACCCACACCGCGTGTGGCCGGTCATCCGTGTCTTGCGGTCACTTTCGTCGAGACGCCCAAGGCGGGACCCGGACCCCGGCGCGGCTAGCACACACGTCGCGCAGGACCGGAACCTAGGGGCTCGGGAAGCCGGACCCACGCTGCCCGTGGAGGGACACACGTTTCCTGCGATCGAAATAGCGGAGCCGACAGAGGTCCGACCGGCACCTAGTGCGGCTAGCACACACATCGCCCAGGACCGGAGCGGGGCTCTCCGGGAAGGACGGCCGCCGCTCCGAACACGATAGACGCTTTCCTCTCAGGGACAGCCAGCCCCCGAGTAAGCGGAAGATAGCCTCCTGTTTCACGACACGGCTGCTACGCATGCAGCTCGTGGCCGGACCACTGTGTCGTGGGATCTCCTTCCCCGAGGCGTCGAAATGGGAACCGGACCCCGGTGCGGCGAGCAAACACGACACCTAGGATGGAGCCCAAGGGCTCGGGAAGCCGGACCCACGCTGCCCGTGGAGGGACACTCGTGTCCTGCGATCGAAATAGCGGAGCCGACCGAGGTCCCACCCGGACCCCAGTGCGGCTAGCACACACGTCGCCCAGGATAGGAGCGTGGCTGTTCAGGACGGACGGCTGCCGCTCCGGACAGGACAGAAGCTTCCGTCTCGGGGACAGCCAGCACCCGAGCCAGCGGATGACAGCCTCCTGTGTCAGAACACGGCTGCTACGCATGCGGCTCGTGGCCGCACAACCGTGTGGTGGGATCGTTGTCCCCAATCTGCCCGAAACGGGATTCTTACCCTTGCGCGGCTAGCATACACGTCTCCCAGGACCGGAGTCTTGGCGTTCGGGAAGGACGGTCGCCGCTCCGAGACGGCGAGTTCCCGAGCGAACTGAACACAGCCTCCTGCTTCGCGGCAAGGCTGGCACCCACACCGCGTGTGGCCGGTCACCTGTGTCTTGCGGTCACTTTCGTCGAGACGCCCAAGGCGGGACCCGGACCCCGGAGCGGCTAGCACACACGTCGCGCAGGACCGGAGCCTAGGGGCTCGGGAAGCCGGACCCACGCTGCCCGTGGAGGGACACACGTTTCCTGCGATCGAAATAGCGGAGCCGACAGAGGTCCGACCGGCACCTAGTGCGGCTAGCACACACATCGCCCAGGACCGGAGCGGGGCTCTCCGGGAAGGACGGCCGCCGCTCCGAACACGATAGACGCTTTCCTCTCAGGGACAGCCAGCCCCCGAGTAAGCGGAAGATAGCCTCCTGTTTCACGACACGGCTGCTACGCATGCAGCTCGTGGCCGGACCACTGTGTCGTGGGATCTCCTTCCCCGAGGCGCCCGAAATGGGATCCGGACCCCGGTGCGGCGAGCAAACACGACACCTAGGATGGAGCCCAAGGGCTCGGGAAGCCGGACCCACGCTGCCCGTGGAGGGACACTCGTGTCCTGCGATCGAAATAGCGGAGCCGACCGAGGTCCCACCCGGACCCCAGTGCGGCTAGCACACACGTCGCCCAGGATAGGAGCGTGGCTGTTCAGGACGGACGGCTGCCGCTCCGGACAGGACAGAAGCTTCCGTCTCGGGGACAGCCAGCACCCGAGCCAGCGGATGACAGCCTCCTGTGTCAGAACACGGCTGCTACGCATGCGGCTCGTGGCCGCACAACCGTGTGGTGGGATCGTTGTCCCCAATCTGCCCGAAACGGGATTCTTACCCTTGCGCGGCTAGCATACACGTCTCCCAGGACCGGAGTCTTGGCGTTCGGGAAGGACGGTCGCCGCTCCGGGACGGCGAGTTCCCGAGCGAACTGAACACAGCCTCCTGCTTCGCGGCAAGGCTGGCACCCACACCGCGTGTGGCCGGTCATCCGTGTCTTGCGGTCACTTTCGTCGAGACGCCCAAGGCGGGACCCGGACCCCGGCGCGGCTAGCACTCTTGTCTACCAGGACCGGAACCAAGGGGCTCGGGACGGTCTGCTTCCTCACCTCCGGACGGAGTCACCCGGGAGCTTGGTACGGCAAGCCTCCCATCCGCATGGGACTAAACCCCGGCACCGGGACGGCCAGTACATTAACCCTTCCCGTTCCTATTCTTGTTCCCGTTACCCTTCTCCTTCCCCTTCCCCTTTCCATTCCCCTTCCTCTAACCCTTTAACACTTAACCTAACTCTAACCCTTACTCTTATCCAAAACTTAACCCTTAACCTTACGCTAAAAAAAAGTTACACTAAACCTAAAACTTACCCTTACACTAAACCTAATTCTCTAACCCTACCCATAAACATAACCATAATACTCTCACCCTAACCTAAGCCTAACCAGAACCCGAAACATTAAACTAACGCACTCACCATATCCTTAAATGAAGGCGCTTTCTGGGGCCCGATTTTTCAGTCGTCTACGATTCCGGAGAGGGCTATGTTTAGGGATGCTCGGAAACAGCGAACCCGGAGGGTCCAGTGGCATGCAAGGCTGCGTAAAGGCTCCGCTAGAGAGTAGATCTGCAAGTAATAGGAAGGCTTTGGGTACAACGGGACTCCCCAGGGGAGTATTTACGCAGCCCGACATACAACTAGACCCTCTGTATGCGCTCCTTAACAGCAACCCTAAATAAAGTCCTGGCCCGCATGGCAGACGACTGAGAACTCGGGTCCCAGAAACTGCATAACAAGCAACTTTCACACATCCAAAAGTGCCCCCAAACGAAGGCTTTGGGTACAAGTGAACTCCCAGGGAGCCTTTACGGAGCCCCATATGCAACTGGATCCTCCGGGTTCGCTGTTTCTGAGCATCCCTAAACATAGCCCTAGCCGTCATCGGAGACGACTGAAAAATCAGGCCCCAGGAAATGCGTTGCAAGACCCTTTCGCCCATCCAAAAGTGCCCCCAAAGGAAGGCTTGGGGTACATCTGAAGTTCCCAGGGGAGCCTTTACGCAGCCCCACATGCAACTGGACCCTCCGGTTTCGCTGTTTCTGAGCATCCCTAAACATACCCCTAGCCGTCATCGGAGACGACTGAAAAATCAGGCCCCAGGAAATGCGTTCCGAGCCCCTTTGGACCATCCAAAAGTGCCCCCAAAGGAAGGCTTTGGGTACAAGAGAACTCCCCAGGGGAGCCTTTATGCAGCCCCACATGCAACTGGACCCTCCGGGTTCGCTGTTTCCGAGCATCCCTAAACATATCCCTAGCCGGCATCGAAGAGGACTGAAAAATCAGGCCCCAGGAAATGCGTTGCGAGCCACTTTGGACCATCCAAAAGAGTCACCAAAGGAAGGCTTTGGGTACAAGTGAACTCCCCAGGGGA